>NW_026683192.1:876458-2091851 GCF_027579445.1 Ammospiza nelsoni
GAGCCCAGGGCTTCCTGGTTTTAAAAGTCCTAGGCCTAAGCCTAACAGTAACCCTAGGAAGGTAAATCAGCCGGGTATTAGGGTTCTTCCTAAGGGAAAAGCCGTGAAAGCAGCCATGTTGTGGCACTTCTGCACTCCCTTTGGGATGCCTTTGGCAGATGAAGTAAGCCTGGAACTCAGGGCTTCCTGGTTAAAGAAATCCAAGCCCTAGGCTGAACCCTAACCCTAACCCTAGGCAGATAAATCAGCCTAGGTATAGGGATGGTGCCAAGGAAAAAGCTGTGAAAGCTGCCATGTTGTTGACCTTTTGTACTCCCCTTGGGATGCCTTGAACAGCTGCAGTGTGCCTGGAGCTAAGGGCTTCCTAGTTTTAAAAATCCTAGCCCTAGGCCTAAGCCTAACAGTAACCCTGGGAAGGTAAATCAGCCTGGTGTTAGGCGTCTTGCCAAGGAAAAAGCCGTGAAAGCAGCCATGTTGTGTCACTTTTGCACTCCCTTTTGGATGCCTTTCACAGCTGCAGTGTGCCTGGAACTCAGGGCTTCCTGCTTTTAAAAATCCTAGCCCTAGGCCGAACCCCAACCCTAAGACGAGAAAGGCAAATCAGCCAGGAATTAGGCATGTCCCCAAGGAAAAAGCTGTGGAGGCAGGCATGTTGTGGTACTTTTGCGCTCTTCTTGGCTAGTCCTTCGCAGCTGCTGTGTTCTTGGAACTCAGGGCTTTCTGGTTAATAGACCCTTACCCTAGGCGTAACTCAAACCTTAACCCTAGGAAGGAAAATCAGCCTATGGTTCGGGATGGTCTCATGGAAATATCAGTGGTGGCAGCCAAGTTGCGTCACTTTTGCGCTCCCCTTGGGATGCCTTTCGCAGCTGCAGTGTGCCTGGAGCCCAGGGCTTCCTGGTTTTAAAAGTCCTAGGCCTAAGCCTAACAGTAACCCTAGGAAGGTAAATCAGCCGGGTATTAGGGTTCTTCCTAAGGGAAAAGCCGTGAAAGCAGCCATGTTGTGGCACTTCTGCACTCCCTTTGGGATGCCTTTGGCAGATGAAGTAAGCCTGGAACTCAGGGCTTCCTGGTTAAAGAAATCCAAGCCCTAGGCTGAACCCTAACCCTAACCCTAGGCAGATAAATCAGCCTAGGTATAGGGATGGTGCCAAGGAAAAAGCTGTGAAAGCTGCCATGTTGTTGCACTTTTGTACTCCCCTTGGGATGCCTTGAACAGCTGCAGTGTGCCTGGAGCTAAGGGCTTCCTAGTTTTAAAAATCCTAGCCCTAGGCCTAAGCCTAACAGTAACCCTGGGAAGGTAAATCAGCCTGGTGTTAGGCGTCTTGCCAAGGAAAAAGCCGTGAAAGCAGCCATGTTGTGGCACTTTTGCACTCCCTTTTGGATGCCTTTCACAGCTCCAGTGTGCCTGGAACTCAGGGCTTCCTGCTTTTAAAAATCCTAGCCCTAGGCCGAACCCCAACCCTAAGACGAGAAAGGCAAATCAGCCAGGAATTAGGCATGTCCCCAAGGAAAAAGCTGTGGAGGCAGGCATGTTGTGCTACTTTTGCGCTCTTCTTGGCTAGTCCTTCGCAGCTGCTGTGTTCTTGGAACTCAGGGCTTTCTGGTTAATAGACCCTTACCCTAGGCGTAACTCAAACCTTAACCCTAGGAAGGAAAATCAGCCTATGGTTCGGGATGGTCTCATGGAAATATCAGTGGTGGCAGCCAAGTTGCGTCACTTTTGCGCTCACCTTGGGATGCCTGCCTTTCGCAGCTGCAGTGTGCCTGGAGCCCAGGGCTTCCTGGTTTTAAAAGTCCTAGGCCTAAGCCTAACAGTAACCCTAGGAAGGTAAATCAGCCGGGTATTAGGGTTCTTCCTAAGGGAAAAGCCGTGAAAGCAGCCATGTTGTGGCACTTCTGCACTCCCTTTGGGATGCCTTTGGCAGATGAAGTAAGCCTGGAACTCAGGGCTTCCTGGTTAAAGAAATCACAGCCCTAGGCTGAACCCTAACCCTAACCCTAGGCAGATAAATCAACCTAGGTTTAGGGATGGTGCCAAGGAAAAAGCTGTGAAAGCTGCCATGTTGTTGCACTTTTGTACTCCCCTTGGGATGCCTTGAACAGCTGCAGTGTGCCTGGAGCCCAGGGCTTCCTAGTTTTAAAAATCCTAGCCCTAGGCCTAAGCCTAACAGTAACCCTGGGAAGGTAAATCAGCCTGGTGTTAGGCGTCTTGCCAAGGAAAAAGCCGTGAAACAGCCATGTTGTGGCACTTTTGCACTCCCTTTTGGATGCCTTTCACAGCTGCAGTGTGCCTGGAACTCAGGGCTTCCTGCTTTTAAAAATCCTAGCCCTAGGCCGAACCCCAACCCTAAGACGAGAAAGGCAAATCAGCCAGGAATTAGGCATGTCCCCAAGGAAAAAGCTGTGGAGGCAGGCATGTTGTGCTACTTTTGCGCTCTTCTTGGCTAGTCCTTCGCAGCTGCTGTGTTCTTGGAACTCAGGGCTTTCTGGTTAATAGACCCTTACCCTAGGCGTAACTCAAACCTTAACCCTAGGAAGGAAAATCAGCCTATGGTTCGGGATGGTCTCATGGAAATATCAGTGGTGGCAGCCAAGTTGCGTCACTTTTGCGCTCACCTTGGGATGCCTGCCTTTCGCAGCTGCAGTGTGCCTGGAGCCCAGGGCTTCCTGGTTTTAAAAGTCCTAGGCCTAAGCCTAACAGTAACCCTAGGAAGGTAAATCAGCCGGGTATTAGGGTTCTTCCTAAGGGAAAAGCCGTGAAAGCAGCCATGTTGTGGCACTTCTGCACTCCCTTTGGGATGCCTTTGGCAGATGAAGTAAGCCTGGAACTCAGGGCTTCCTGGTTAACGAAATTCGAGCCCTAGGCTGAACCCTAACCCTAACCCTAGGCAGATAAATCAGCCTAGGTATAGGGATGGTGCCAAGGAAAAAGCTGTGAAAGCTGCCATGTTGTTGCACTTTTGTACTCCCCTTGGGATGCCTTGAACAGCTGCAGTGTGCCTGGAGCTAAGGGCTTCCTAGTTTTAAAAATCCTAGCCCTAGGCCTAAGCCTAACAGTAACCCTGGGAAGGTAAATCAGCCTGGTGTTAGGCGTCTTGCCAAGGAAAAAGCCGTGAAAGCAGCCATGTTGTGGCACTTTTGCACTCCCTTTTGGATGCCTTTCACAGCTCCAGTGTGCCTGGAACTCAGGGCTTCCTGCTTTTAAAAATCCTAGCCCTAGGCCGAACCCCAACCCTAAGACGAGAAAGGCAAATCAGCCAGGAATTAGGCATGTCCCCAAGGAAAAAGCTGTGGAGGCAGGCATGTTGTGCTACTTTTGCGCTCTTCTTGGCTAGTCCTTCGCAGCTGCTGTGTTCTTGGAACTCAGGGCTTTCTGGTTAATAGACCCTTACCCTAGGCGTAACTCAAACCTTAACCCTAGGAAGGAAAATCAGCCTATGGTTCGGGATGGTCTCATGGAAATATCAGTGGTGGCAGCCAAGTTGCGTCACTTTTGCGCTCACCTTGGGATGCCTGCCTTTCGCAGCTGCAGTGTGCCTGGAGCCCAGGGCTTCCTGGTTTTAAAAGTCCTAGGCCTAAGCCTAACAGTAACCCTAGGAAGGTAAATCAGCCGGGTATTAGGGTTCTTCCTAAGGGAAAAGCCGTGAAAGCAGCCATGTTGTGGCACTTCTGCACTCCTTTGGGATGCCTTTGGCAGATGAAGTAAGCCTGGAACTCAGGGCTTCCTGGTTAAAGAAATCACAGCCCTAGGCTGAACCCTAACCCTAACCCTAGGCAGATAAATCAACCTAGGTTTAGGGATGGTGCCAAGGAAAAAGCTGTGAAAGCTGCCATGTTGTTGCACTTTTGTACTCCCCTTGGGATGCCTTGAACAGCTGCAGTGTGCCTGGAGCCCAGGGCTTCCTAGTTTTAAAAATCCTAGCCCTAGGCCTAAGCCTAACAGTAACCCTGGGAAGGTAAATCAGCCTGGTGTTAGGCGTCTTGCCAAGGAAAAAGCCGTGAAACAGCCATGTTGTGGCACTTTTGCACTCCCTTTTGGATGCCTTTCACAGCTCCAGTGTGCCTGGAACTCAGGGCTTCCTGCTTTTAAAAATCCTAGCCCTAGGCCGAACCCCAACCCTAAGACGAGAAAGGCAAATCAGCCAGGAATTAGGCATGTCCCCAAGGAAAAAGCTGTGGAGGCAGGCATGTTGTGCTACTTTTGCGCTCTTCTTGGCTAGTCCTTCGCAGCTGCTGTGTTCTTGGAACTCAGGGCTTTCTGGTTAATAGACCCTTACCCTAGGCGTAACTCAACCTTAACCCTAGGAAGGAAAATCAGCCTATGGTTCGGGATGGTCTCATGGAAATATCAGTGGTGGCAGCCAAGTTGCGTCACTTTTGCGCTCACCTTGGGATGCCTGCCTTTCGCAGCTGCAGTGTGCCTGGAGCCCAGGGCTTCCTGGTTTTAAAAGTCCTAGGCCTAAGCCTAACAGTAACCCTAGGAAGGTAAATCAGCCGGGTATTAGGGTTCTTCCTAAGGGAAAAGCCGTGAAAGCAGCCATGTTGTGGCACTTCTGCACTCCCTTTGGGATGCCTTTGGCAGATGAAGTAAGCCTGGAACTCAGGGCTTCCTGGTTAACGAAATTCGAGCCCTAGGCTGAACCCTAACCCTAACCCTAGGCAGATAAATCAGCCTAGGTATAGGGATGGTGCCAAGGAAAAAGCTGTGAAAGCTGCCATGTTGTTGCACTTTTGTACTCCCCTTGGGATGCCTTGAACAGCTGCAGTGTGCCTGGAGCTAAGGGCTTCCTAGTTTTAAAAATCCTAGCCCTAGGCCTAAGCCTAACAGTAACCCTGGGAAGGTAAATCAGCCTGGTGTTAGGCTTCTTGCCAAGGAAAAAGCCGTGAAAGCAGCCATGTTGTGGCACTTTTGCACTCCCTTTTGGATGCCTTTCACAGCTCCAGTGTGCCTGGAACTCAGGGCTTCCTGCTTTTAAAAATCCTAGCCCTAGGCCGAACCCCAACCCTAAGACGAGAAAGGCAAATCAGCCAGGAATTAGGCATGTCCCCAAGGAAAAAGCTGTGGAGGCAGGCATGTTGTGGTACTTTTGCGCTCTTCTTGGCTAGTCCTTCGCAGCTGCTGTGTTCTTGGAACTCAGGGCTTTCTGGTTAATAGACCCTTACCCTAGGCGTAACTCAAACCTTAACCCTAGGAAGGAAAATCAGCCTATGGTTCGGGATGGTCTCATGGAAATATCAGTGGTGGCAGCCAAGTTGCGTCACTTTTGCGCTCCCCTTGGGATGCCTGCCTTTCGCAGCTGCAGTGTGCCTGGAGCCCAGGGCTTCCTGGTTTTAAAAGTCCTAGGCCTAAGCCTAACAGTAACCCTAGGAAGGTAAATCAGCCGGGTATTAGGCTTCTTCCTAAGGGAAAAGCCGTGAAAGCAGCCATGTTGTGGCACTTCTGCACTCCCTTTGGGATGCCTTTGGCAGATGAAGTAAGCCTGGAACTCAGGGCTTCCTGGTTAAAGAAATCCAAGCCCTAGGCTGAACCCTAACCCTAACCCTAGGCAGATAAATCAGCCTAGGTATAGGGATGGTGCCAAGGAAAAAGCTGTGAAAGCTGCCATGTTGTTGCACTTTTGTACTCCCCTTGGGATGCCTTGAACAGCTGCAGTGTGCCTGGAGCTAAGGGCTTCCTAGTTTTAAAAATCCTAGCCCTAGGCCTAAGCCTAACAGTAACCCTGGGAAGGGAAATCAGCCTGGTGTTAGGCTTCTTGCCAAGGAAAAAGCCGTGAAAGCAGCCATGTTGTGGCACTTTTGCACTCCCTTTTGGATGCCTTTCACAGCTCCAGTGTGCCTGGAACTCAGGGCTTCCTGCTTTTAAAAATCCTAGCCCTAGGCCGAACCCCAACCCTAAGACGAGAAAGGCAAATCAGCCAGGAATTAGGCATGTCCCCAAGGAAAAAGCTGTGGAGGCAGGCATGTTGTGCTCCTTTTGCGCTCTTCTTGGCTAGTCCTTCGCAGCTGCTGTGTTCTTGGAACTCAGGGCTTTCTGGTTAATAGACCCTTACCCTAGGCGTAACTCAAACCTTAACCCTAGGAAGGAAAATCAGCCTATGGTTCGGGATGGTCTCATGGAAATATCAGTGGTGGCAGCCAAGTTGCGTCACTTTTGCGCTCCCCTTGGGATGCCTTTCGCAGCTGCAGTGTGCCTGGAGCCCAGGGCTTCCTGGTTTTAAAAGTCCTAGGCCTAAGCCTAACAGTAACCCTAGGAAGGTAAATCAGCCGGGTATTAGGGTTCTTCCTAAGGGAAAAGCCGTGAAAGCAGCCATGTTGTGGCACACTTCTGCACTCCCTTTGGGATGCCTTTGGCAGATGAAGTAAGCCTGGAACTCAGGGCTTCCTGGTTAAAGAAATCCAAGCCCTAGGCTGAACCCTAACCCTAACCCTAGGCAGATAAATCAGCCTAGGTATAGGGATGGTGCCAAGGAAAAAGCTGTGAAAGCTGCCATGTTGTTGCACTTTTGTACTCCCCTTGGGATGCCTTGAACAGCTGCAGTGTGCTTGGAGCTAAGGGCTTCCTAGTTTTAAAAATCCTAGCCCTAGGCCTAAGCCTAACAGTAACCCTGGGAAGGTAAATCAGCCTGGTGTTAGGCGTCTTGCCAAGGAAAAAGCCATGAAAGCAGCCATGTTGTGGCACTTTTGCACTCCCTTTTGGATGCCTTTCACAGCTCCAGTGTGCCTGGAACTCAGGGCTTCCTGCTTTTAAAAATCCTAGCCCTAGGCCGAACCCCAACCCTAAGACGAGAAAGGCAAATCAGCCAGGAATTAGGCATGTCCCCAAGGAAAAAGCTGTGGAGGCAGGCATGTTGTGCTACTTTTGCGCTCTTCTTGGGTAGTCCTTCGCAGCTGCTGTGTTCTTGGAACTCAGGGCTTTCTGGTTAATAGACCCTTACCCTAGGCGTAACTCAAACCTTAACCCTAGGAAGGAAAATCAGCCTATGGTTCGGGATGGTCTCATGGAAATATCAGTGGTGGCAGCCAAGTTGCATCATTTTTGCGCTCCCCTTGGGATGCCTGCCTTTCGCAGCTGCAGTGTGCCTGGAGCCCAGGGCTTCCTGGTTTTAAAAGTCCTAGGCCTAAGCCTAACAGTAACCCTAGGAAGGTAAATCAGCCGGGTATTAGGCTTCTTGCCAAGGAAAAAGCCGTGAAAGCAGCCATGTTGTGGCACTTCTGCACTCCCTTTGGGATGCCTTTGGCAGATGAAGTAAGCCTGGAACTCAGGGCTTCCTGGTTAAAAAAATCCAAGCCCTAGGCTGAAGCCTAACCCTAACCCTAGGCAGATAAATCAGCCTAGGTATAGGGATGGTGCCAAGGAAAAAGCTGTGAAAGCTGCCATGTTGTTGCACTTTTGTACTCCCCTTGGGATGCCTTGAACAGCTGCAGTGTGCTTGGAGCTAAGGGCTTCCTAGTTTTAAAAATCCTAGCCCTAGGCCTAAGCCTAACAGTAACCCTGGGAAGGTAAATCAGCCTGGTGTTAGGCTTCTTGCCAAGGAAAAAGCCGTGAAAGCAGCCATGTTGTGGCACTTTTGCACTCCCTTTTGGATGCCTTTCACAGCTGCAGTGTGCCTGGAACTCAGGGCTTCCTGCTTTTAAAAATCCTAGCCCTAGGCCGAACCCCAGCCCTAAGACGAGAAAGGCAAATCAGCCAGGAATTAGGCATGTCCCCAAGGAAAAAGCTGTGGAGGCAGGCATGTTGTGGTACTTTTGCGCTCTTCTTGGGTAGTCCTTCGCAGCTGCTGTGTTCTTGGAACTCAGGGCTTTCTGGTTAATAGACCCTTACCCTAGGCGTAACTCAAACCTTAACCCTAGGAAGGAAAATCAGCCTATGGTTCGGGATGGTCTCATGGAAATATCAGTGGTGGCAGCCAAGTTGCGTCACTTTTGCGCTCCCCTTGGGATGCCTTTCGCAGCTGCCGTGTGCCTGGAGCCCAGGGCTTCCTGGTTTTAAAAGTCCTAGGCCTAAGCCTAACAGTAACCCTAGGAAGGTAAATCAGCCGGGTATTAGGGTTCTTCCTAAGGGAAAAGCCGTGAAAGCAGCCATGTTGTGGCACTTCTGCACTCCCTTTGGGATGCCTTTGGCAGATGAAGTAAGCCTGGAACTCAGGGCTTCCTGGTTAAAAAAATCACAGCCCTAGGCTGAAGCCTAACCCTAACCCTAGGCAGATAAATCAGCCTAGGTATAGGGATGGTGCCAAGGAAAAAGCTGTGAAAGCTGCCATGTTGTTGCACTTTTGTACTCCCCTTGGGATGCCTTGAACAGCTGCAGTGTGCCTGGAGCTAAGGGCTTCTTAGTTTTAAAAATCCTAGCCCTAGGCCTAAGCCTAACAGTAACCCTGGGAAGGCTAATCAGCCTGGTGTTAGGCCTCTTGCCAAGGAAAAAGCCGTGAAAGCAGCCATGTTGTGGCACTTTTGCACTCCCTTTTGGATGCCTTTCACAGCTCCAGTGTGCCTGGAACTCAGGGCTTCCTGCTTTTAAAAATCCTAGCCCTAGGCCGAACCCCAACCCTAAGACGAGAAAGGCAAATCAGCCAGGAATTAGGCATGTCCCCAAGGAAAAAGCTGTGGAGGCAGGCATGTTGTGCTCCTTTTGCGCTCTTCTTGGCTAGTCCTTCGCAGCTGCTGTGTTCTTGGAACTCAGGGCTTTCTGGTTAATAGACCCTTACCCTAGGCGTAACTCAAACCTTAACCCTAGGAAGGAAAATCAGCCTATGGTTCGGGATGGTCTCATGGAAATATCAGTGGTGGCAGCCAAGTTGCGTCACTTTTGCGCTCCCCTTGGGATGCCTTTCGCAGCTGCAGTGTGCCTGGAGCCCAGGGCTTCCTGGTTTTAAAAGTCCTAGGCCTAAGCCTAACAGTAACCCTAGGAAGGTAAATCAGCCGGGTATTAGGCTTCTTGCCAAGGAAAAAGCCGTGAAAGCAGCCATGTTGTGGCACTTCTGCACTCCCTTTGGGATGCCTTTCGCAGATGAAGTAAGCCTGGAACTCAGGGCTTCCTGGTTAAAAAAATCCAAGCCCTAGGCTGAAGCCTAACCCTAACCCTAGGCAGATAAATCAGCCTAGGTATAGGGATGGTGCCAAGGAAAAAGCTGTGAAAGCTGCCATGTTGTTGCACTTTTGTACTCCCCTTGGGATGCCTTGAACAGCTGCAGTGTGCTTGGAGCTAAGGGCTTCCTAGTTTTAAAAATCCTAGCCCTAGGCCTAAGCCTAACAGTAACCCTGGGAAGGTAAATCAGCCTGGTGTTAGGCTTCTTGCCAAGGAAAAAGCCGTGAAAGCAGCCATGTTGTGGCACTTTTGCACTCCCTTTTGGATGCCTTTCACAGCTGCAGTGTGCCTGGAACTCAGGGCTTCCTGCTTTTAAAAATCCTAGCCCTAGGCCGAACCCCAGCCCTAAGACGAGAAAGGCAAATCAGCCAGGAATTAGGCATGTCCCCAAGGAAAAAGCTGTGGAGGCAGGCATGTTGTGGTACTTTTGCGCTCTTCTTGGGTAGTCCTTCGCAGCTGCTGTGTTCTTGGAACTCAGGGCTTTCTGGTTAATAGACCCTTACCCTAGGCGTAACTCAAACCTTAACCCTAGGAAGGAAAATCAGCCTATGGTTCGGGATGGTCTCATGGAAATATCAGTGGTGGCAGCCAAGTTGCGTCACTTTTGCGCTCCCCTTGGGATGCCTTTCGCAGCTGCAGTGTGCCTGGAGCCCAGGGCTTCCTGGTTTTAAAAGTCCTAGGCCTAAGCCTAACAGTAACCCTAGGAAGGTAAATCAGCCGGGTATTAGGGTTCTTCCTAAGGGAAAAGCCGTGAAAGCAGCCATGTTGTGGCACTTCTGCACTCCCTTTGGGATGCCTTTGGCAGATGAAGTAAGCCTGGAACTCAGGGCTTCCTGGTTAAAGAAATCCAAGCCCTAGGCTGAACCCTAACCCTAACCCTAGGCAGATAAATCAGCCTAGGTATAGGGATGGTGCCAAGGAAAAAGCTGTGAAAGCTGCCATGTTGTTGCACTTTTGTACTCCCCTTGGGATGCCTTGAACAGCTGCAGTGTGCCTGGAGCTAAGGGCTTCCTAGTTTTAAAAATCCTAGCCCTAGGCCTAAGCCTAACAGTAACCCTGGGAAGGTAAATCAGCCTGGTGTTAGGCTTCTTGCCAAGGAAAAAGCCGTGAAAGCAGCCATGTTGTGGCACTTTTGCACTCCCTTTTGGATGCCTTTCACAGCTCCAGTGTGCCTGGAACTCAGGGCTTCCTGCTTTTAAAAATCCTAGCCCTAGGCCGAACCCCAACCCTAAGACGAGAAAGGCAAATCAGCCAGGAATTAGGCATGTCCCCAAGGAAAAAGCTGTGGAGGCAGGCATGTTGTGGTACTTTTGCGCTCTTCTTGGGTAGTCCTTCGCAGTTGCTGTGTTCTTGGAACTCAGGGCTTTCTGGTAAATAGAAACCTTACCCAAAGCGTAACTCAAACCTTAACCCTAGGAAGGAAAATCAGCCTATGGTTCGGGATGGTCTCATGGAAATATCAGTGGTGGCAGCCAAGTTGCGTCACTTTTGCGCTCCCCTTGGGATGCCTTTCGCAGCTGCAGTGTGCCTGGAGCCCAGGGCTTCCTGGTTTTAAAAGTCCTAGGCCTAAGCCTAACAGTAACCCTAGGAAGGTAAATCAGCCGGGTATTAGGGTTCTTCCTAAGGGAAAAGCCGTGAAAGCAGCCATGTTGTGGCACTTCTGCACTCCCTTTGGGATGCCTTTGGCAGATGAAGTAAGCCTGGAACTCAGGGCTTCCTGGTTAAAGAAATCCAAGCCCTAGGCTGAAGCCTAACCCTAACCCTAGGCAGATAAATCAGCCTAGGTATAGGGATGGTGCCAAGGAAAAAGCTGTGAAAGCTGCCATGTTGTTGCACTTTTGTACTCCCCTTGGGATGCCTTGAACAGCTGCAGTGTGCCTGGAGCTAAGGGCTTCCTAGTTTTAAAAATCCTAGCCCTAGGCCTAAGCCTAACAGTAACCCTGGGAAGGCAAATCAGCCTGGTGTTAGGCTTCTTGCCAAGGAAAAAGCCGTGAAAGCAGCCATGTTGTGGCACTTTTGCACTCCCTTTTGGATGCCTTTCACAGCTCCAGTGTGCCTGGAACTCAGGGCTTCCTGCTTTTAAAAATCCTAGCCCTAGGCCGAACCCCAACCCTAAGACGAGAAAGGCAAATCAGCCAGGAATTAGGCATGTCCCCAAGGAAAAAGCTGTGGAGGCAGGCATGTTGTGCTACTTTTGCGCTCTTCTTGGCTAGTCCTTCGCAGCTGCTGTGTTCTTGGAACTCAGGGCTTTCTGGTAAATAGAAACCTTACCCAAAGCGTAACTCAAAACTTAACCCTAGGAAGGAAAATCAGCCTATGGTTCAGGATGGTCTCATGGAAATATCAGTGGTGGCAGCCAAGTTGCGTCACTTTTGCGCTCCCCTTGGGATGCCTTTCGCAGCTGCAGTGTGCCTGGAGCCCAGGGCTTCCTGGTTTTAAAAGTCCTAGGCCTAAGCCTAACAGTAACCCTAGGAAGGTAAATCAGCCGGGTATTAGGGTTCTTCCTAAGGGAAAAGCCGGGAAAGCAGCCATGTTGTGGCACTTCTGCACTCCCTTTGGGATGCCTTTGGCAGATGAAGTAAGCCTGGAACTCAGGGCTTCCTGGTTAAAGAAATCCAAGCCCTAGGCTGAAGCCTAACCCTAACCCTAGGCAGATAAATCAGCCTAGGTATAGGGATGGTGCCAAGGAAAAAGCTGTGAAAGCTGCCATGTTGTTGCACTTTTGTACTCCCCTTGGGATGCCTTGAACAGCTGCAGTGTGCCTGGAGCTAAGGGCTTCCTAGTTTCAAAAATCCTAGCCCTAGGCCTAAGCCTAACAGTAACCCTGGGAAGGCAAATCAGCCTGGTGTTAGGCTTCTTGCCAAGGAAAAAGCCGTGAAAGCAGCCATGTTGTGGCACTTTTGCACTCCCTTTTGGATGCCTTTCACATCTGCAGTGTGCCTGGAACTCAGGGCTTCCTGATTTTAAAAATCCTAGCCCTAGGCCGAACCCCAACCCTAAGACGAGAAAGGCAAATCAGCCAGGAATTAGGCATGTCCCCAAGGAAAAAGCTGTGGAGGCAGGCATGTTGTGGTACTTTTGCGCTCTTCTTGGCTAGTCCTTCGCAGCTGCTGTGTTCTTGGAACTCAGGGCTTTCTGGTTAATAGAACCCTTACCCTAGGCAAAATCAAACCTTATCCCTAGGAAGGAAAATCAGCCTATGGTTCAGGATGGTCTCATGGAAATATCAGTGGTGGCAGCCAAGTTGCGTCACTTTTGCGCTCCCCTTGGGATGCCTTTCGCAGCTGCAGTGTGCCTGGAGCCCAGGGCTTCCTGGTTTTAAAAGTCCTAGGCCTAAGCCTAACAGTAACCCTAGGAAGGTAAATCAGCCGGGTATTAGGGTTCTTCCTAAGGGAAAAGCCGTGAAAGCAGCCATGTTGTGGCACTTCTGCACTCCCTTTGGGATGCCTTTGGCAGATGAAGTAAGCCTGGAACTCAGGGCTTCCTGGTTAAAGAAATCCAAGCCCTAGGCTGAACCCTAACCCTAACCCTAGGCAGATAAATCAGCCTAGGTATAGGGATGGTGCCAAGGAAAAAGCTGTGAAAGCTGCCATGTTGTTGCACTTTTGTACTCCCCTTGGGATGCCTTGAACAGCTGCAGTGTGCCTGGAGCTAAGGGCTTCCTAGTTTTAAAAATCCTAGCCCTAGGCCTAAGCCTAACAGTAACCCTGGGAAGGTAAATCAGCCTGTGTTAGGCGTCTTGCCAAGGAAAAAGCCGTGAAAGCAGCCATGTTGTGGCACTTTTGCACTCCCTTTTGGATGCCTTTCACAGCTGCAGTGTGCCTGGAACTCAGGGCTTCCTGCTTTTAAAAATCCTAGCCCTAGGCCGAACCCCAACCCTAAGACGAGAAAGGCAAATCAGCCAGGAATTAGGCATGTCCCCAAGGAAAAAGCTGTGGAGGCAGGCATGTTGTGGTACTTTTGCGCTCTTCTTGGCTAGTCCTTCGCAGCTGCTGTGTTCTTGGAACTCAGGGCTTTCTGGTTAATAGACCCTTACCCTAGGCGTAACTCAAACCTTAACCCTAGGAAGGAAAATCAGCCTATGGTTCGGGATGGTCTCATGGAAATATCAGTGGTGGCAGCCAAGTTGCGTCACTTTTGCGCTCCCCTTGGGATGCCTTTCGCAGCTGCAGTGTGCCTGGAGCCCAGGGCTTCCTGGTTTTAAAAGTCCTAGGCCTAAGCCTAACAGTAACCCTAGGAAGGTAAATCAGCCTGGTATTAGGGTTCTTCCTAAGGGAAAAGCCGTGAAAGCAGCCATGTTGTGGCACTTCTGCACTCCCTTTGGGATGCCTTTGGCAGATGAAGTAAGCCTGGAACTCAGGGCTTCCTGGTTAAAGAAATCCAAGCCCTAGGCTGAACCCTAACCCTAACCCTAGGCAGATAAATCAGCCTAGGTATAGGGATGGTGCCAAGGAAAAAGCTGTGAAAGCTGCCATGTTGTTGCACTTTTGTACTCCCCTTGGGATGCCTTGAACAGCTGCAGTGTGCCTGGAGCTAAGGGCTTCCTAGTTTTAAAAATCCTAGCCCTTGGCCTAAGCCTAACAGTAACCCTGGGAAGGCAAATCAGCCTGGTGTTAGGCGTCTTGCCAAGGAAAAAGCCGTGAAAGCAGCCATGTTGTGGCACTTTTGCACTCCCTTTTGGATGCCTTTCACAGCTCCGGTGTGCCTGGAACTCAGGGCTTCCTGATTTTAAAAATCCTAGCCCTAGGCCGAACCCCAACCCTAAGACGAGAAAGTCAAATCAGCCAGGAATTAGGCATGTCCCCAAGGAAAAAGCTGTGGAGGCAGGCATGTTGTGGTACTTTTGCGCTCTTCTTGGGTAGTCCTTCGCAGTTGCTGTGTTCTTGGAACTCAGGGCTTTCTGGTAATAGAACCCTTACCCTAGGCGTAACTCAAACCTTAACCCTAGGAAGGAAAATCAGCCTATGGTTCGGGATGGTCTCATGGAAATATCAGTGGTGGCAGCCAAGTTGCGTCACTTTTGCGCTCCCCTTGGGATGCCTTTCGCAGCTGCAGTGTGCCTGGAGCCCAGGGCTTCCTGGTTTTAAAAGTCCTAGGCCTAAGCCTAACAGTAACCCTAGGAAGGTAAATCAGCCGGGTATTAGGGTTCTTCCTAAGGGAAAAGCCGTGAAAGCAGCCATGTTGTGGCACTTCTGCACTCCCTTTGGGATGCCTTTGGCAGATGAAGTAAGCCTGGAACTCAGGGCTTCCTGGTTAAAGAAATCCAAGCCCTAGGCTGAACCCTAACCCTAACCCTAGGCAGATAAATCAGCCTAGGTATAGGGATGGTGCCAAGGAAAAAGCTGTGAAAGCTGCCATGTTGTTGCACTTTTGTACTCCCCTTGGGATGCCTTGAACAGCTGCAGTGTGCCTGGAGCTAAGGGCTTCCTAGTTTTAAAAATCCTAGCCCTAGGCCTAAGCCTAACAGTAACCCTGGGAAGGCAAATCAGCCTGGTGTTAGGCGTCTTGCCAAGGAAAAAGCCGTGAAAGCAGCCATGTTGTGGCACTTTTGCACTCCCTTTTGGATGCCTTTCACAGCTCCAGTGTGCCTGGAACTCAGGGCTTCCTGCTTTTAAAAATCCTAGCCCTAGGCCGAACCCCAACCCTAAGACGAGAAAGGCAAATCAGCCAGGAATTAGGCATGTCCCCAAGGAAAAAGCTGTGGAGGCAGGCATGTTGTGCTACTTTTGCGCTCTTCTTGGCTAGTCCTTCGCAGCTGCTGTGTTCTTGGAACTCAGGGCTTTCTGGTTAATAGACCCTTACCCTAGGCGTAACTCAAACCTTAAGCCTAGGAAGGAAAATCAGCCTATGGTTCGGGATGGTCTCATGGAAATATCAGTGGTGGCAGCCAAGTTGCGTCACTTTTGCGCTCCCCTTGGGATGCCTTTCGCAGCTGCAGTGTGCCTGGAGCCCAGGGCTTCCTGGTTTTAAAAGTCCTAGGCCTAAGCCTAACAGTAACCCTAGGAAGGTAAATCAGCCTGGTATTAGGGTTCTTCCTAAGGGAAAAGCCGTGAAAGCAGCCATGTTGTGGCACTTCTGCACTCCCTTTGGGATGCCTTTGGCAGATGAAGTAAGCCTGGAACTCAGGGCTTCCTGGTTAAAGAAATCCAAGCCCTAGGCTGAACCCTAACCCTAACCCTAGGCAGATAAATCAGCCTAGGTATAGGGATGGTGCCAAGGAAAAAGCTGTGAAAGCTGCCATGTTGTTGCACTTTTGTACTCCCCTTGGGATGCCTTGAACAGCTGCAGTGTGCCTGGAGCTAAGGGCTTCCTAGTTTTAAAAATCCTAGCCCTAGGCCTAAGCCTAACCGTAACCCTGGGAAGGTAAATCAGCCTGGTGTTAGGCGTCTTGCCAAGGAAAAAGCCGTGAAAGCAGCCATGTTGTGGCACTTTTGCACTCCCTTTTGGATGCCTTTCACAGCTCCAGTGTGCCTGGAACTCAGGGCTTCCTGATTTTAAAAATCCTAGCCCTAGGCCGAACCCCAACCCTAAGACGAGAAAGGCAAATCAGCCAGGAATTAGGCATGTCCCCAAGGAAAAAGCTGTGGAGGCAGGCATGTTGTGCTACTTTTGCGCTCTTCTTGGCTAGTCCTTCGCAGCTGCTGTGTTCTTGGAACTCAGGGCTTTCTGGTTAATAGACCCTTACCCTAGGCGTAACTCAAACCTTAACCCTAGGAAGGAAAATCAGCCTATGGTTCGGGATGGTCTCATGGAAATATCAGTGGTGGCAGCCAAGTTGCGTCACTTTTGCGCTCCCCTTGGGATGCCTTTCGCAGCTGCAGTGTGCCTGGAGCCCAGGGCTTCCTGGTTTTAAAAGTCCTAGGCCTAAGCCTAACAGTAACCCTAGGAAGGTAAATCAGCCTGGTATTAGGGTTCTTCCTAAGGGAAAAGCCGTGAAAGCAGCCATGTTGTGGCACTTCTGCACTCCCTTTGGGATGCCTTTGGCAGATGAAGTAAGCCTGGAACTCAGGGCTTCCTGGTTAAAAACATCCAAGCCCTAGGCTGAACCCTAACCTTAATCCTAGGCAGATAAATCAGCCTAGGTATAGGGATGGTGCCAAGGAAAAAGCTGTGAAAGCTGCCATGTTGTTGCACTTTTGTACTCCCCTTGGGATGCCTTGAACAGCTGCAGTGTGCCTGGAGCTAAGGGCTTCCTAGTTTTAAAAATCCTAGCCCTAGGCCTAAGCCTAACAGTAACCCTGGGAAGGCAAATCAGCCTGGTGTTAGGCGTCTTGCCAAGGAAAAAGCCGTGAAAGCAGCCATGTTGTGGCACTTTTGCACTCCCTTTTGGATGCCTTTCACAGCTCCAGTGTGCCTGGAACTCAGGGCTTCCTGATTTTAAAAATCCTAGCCCTAGGCCGAACACCAACCCTAAGACGAGAAAGGCAAATCAGCCAGGAATTAGGCATGTCCCCAAGGAAAAAGCTGTGGAGGCAGGCATGTTGTGGTACTTTTGCGCTCTTCTTGGCTAGTCCTTCGCAGCTGCTGTGTTCTTGGAACTCAGGGCTTTCTGGTTAATAGACCCTTACCCTAGGCGTAACTCAAACCTTAACCCTAGGAAGGAAAATCAGCCTATGGTTCGGGATGGTCTCATGGAAATATCAGTGGTGGCAGCCAAGTTGAGTCACTTTTGCGCTCCCCTTGGGATGCCTTTCGCAGCTGCAGTGTGCCTGGAGCCCAGGGCTTCCTGGTTTTAAAAGTCCTAGGCCTAAGCCTAACAGTAACCCTAGGAAGGTAAATCAGCCGGGTATTAGGGTTCTTCCTAAGGGAAAAGCCGTGAAAGCAGCCATGTTGTGGCACTTCTGCACTCCCTTTGGGATGCCTTTGGCAGATGAAGTAAGCCTGGAACTCAGGGCTTCCTGGTTAAAGAAATCCAAGCCCTAGGCTGAACCCTAACCCTAACCCTAGGCAGATAAATCAGCCTAGGTATAGGGATGGTGCCAAGGAAAAAGCTGTGAAAGCTGCCATGTTGTTGCACTTTTGTACTCCCCTTGGGATGCCTTGAACAGCTGCAGTGTGCCTGGAGCTCAGGGCTTCCTAGTTTTAAAAATCCTAGCCCTTGGCCTAAGCCTAACAGTAACCCTGGGAAGGCAAATCAGCCTGGTGTTAGGCGTCTTGCCAAGGAAAAAGCCGTGAAAGCAGCCATGTTGTGGCACTTTTGCACTCCCTTTTGGATGCCTTTCACAGCTCCGGTGTGCCTGGAACTCAGGGCTTCCTGATTTTAAAAATCCTAGCCCTAGGCCGAACCGCAGCCCTAAGACGAGAAAGGCAAATCGGCCAGGAATTAGGCATGTCCCCAAGGAAAAAGCTGTGGAGGCAGGCATGTTGTGGTACTTTTGCGCTCTTCTTGGCTAGTCCTTCGCAGCTGCTGTGTTCTTGGAACTCAGGGCTTTCTGGTTAATAGAACCCTTACCCTAGGCGTAACTAAACGTTAACCCTAGGAAGGAAAATCAACCTATGGTTCGGGATGGTCTCATGGAAATATCAGTGGTGGCAGCCAAGTTGCGTCACTTTTGCGCTCCCCTTGGGATGCCTTTCGCAGCTGCAGTGTGCCTGGAGCCCAGGGCTTCCTGGTTTTAAAAGTCCTAGGCCTAAGCCTAACAGTAACCCTAGGAAGGTAAATCAGCCGGGTATTAGGGTTCTTCCTAAGGGAAAAGCCGTGAAAGCAGCCATGTTGTGGCACTTCTGCACTCCCTTTGGGATGCCTTTGGCAGATGAAGTAAGCCTGGAACTCAGGGCTTCCTGGTTAAAGAAATCCAAGCCCTAGGCTGAAGCCTAACCCTAACCCTAGGCAGATAAATCAGCCTAGGTATAGGGATGGTGCCAAGGAAAAAGCTGTGAAAGCTGCCATGTTGTTGCACTTTTGTACTCCCCTTGGGATGCCTTGAACAGCTGCAGTGTGCCTGGAGCTAAGGGCTTCCTAGTTTTAAAAATCCTAGCCCTAGGCCTAAGCCTAACAGTAACCCTGGGAAGGTAAATCAGCCTGGTGTTAGGCGTCTTGCCAAGGAAAAAGCCGTGAAAGCAGCCATGTTGTTGCACTTTTGCACTCCCTTTTGGATGCCTTTCACAGCTCCAGTGTGCCTGGAACTCAGGGCTTCCTGATTTTAAAAATCCTAGCCCTAGGCCGAACCCCAACCCTAAGACGAGAAAGGCAAATCAGCCAGGAATTAGGCATGTCCCCAAGGAAAAAGCTGTGGAGGCAGGCATGTTGTGGTACTTTTGCGCTCTTCTTGGCTAGTCCTTCGCAGCTGCTGTGTTCTTGGAACTCAGGGCTTTCTGGTTAATAGAACCCTTACCCTAGGCGTAACTAAACCTTAACCCTAGGAAGGAAAATCAACCTATGGTTCGGGATGGTCTCATGGAAATATCAGTGGTGGCAGCCAAGTTGCGTCACTTTTGCGCTCCCCTTGGGATGCCTTTCGCAGCTGCAGTGTGCCTGGAGCCCAGGGCTTCCTGGTTTTAAAAGTCCTAGGCCTAAGCCTAACAGTAACCCTAGGAAGGTAAATCAGCCGGGTATTAGGGTTCTTCCTAAGGGAAAAGCCGTGAAAGCAGCCATGTTGTGGCACTTCTGCACTCCCTTTGGGATGCCTTTGGCAGATGAAGTAAGCCTGGAACTCAGGGCTTCCTGGTTAAAGAAATCCAAGCCCTAGGCTGAACCCTAACCCTAACCCTAGGCAGATAAATCAGCCTAGGTATAGGGATGGTGCCAAGGAAAAAGCTGTGAAAGCTGCCATGTTGTTGCACTTTTGTACTCCCCTTGGGATGCCTTGAACAGCTGCAGTGTGCCTGGAGCTAAGGGCTTCCTAGTTTTAAAAATCCTAGCCCTAGGCCTAAGCCTAACAGTAACCCTGGGAAGGCAAATCAGCCTGGTGTTAGGCGTCTTGCCAAGGAAAAAGCCGTGAAAGCAGCCATGTTGTGGCACTTTTGCACTCCCTTTTGGATGCCTTTCACAGCTCCAGTGTGCCTGGAACTCAGGGCTTCCTGATTTTAAAAATCCTAGCCCTAGGCCGAACCCCAACCCTAAGACGAGAAAGGCAAATCAGCCAGGAATTAGGCATGTCCCCAAGGAAAAAGCTGTGGAGGCAGGCATGTTGCGGTACTTTTGCGCTCTTCTTGGGTAGTCCTTCGCAGCTGCTGTGTTCTTGGAACTCAGGGCTTTCTGGTTAATAGACCCTTACCCTAGGCGTAACTCAAACCTTAACCCTAGGAAGGAAAATCAGCCTATGGTTCGGGATGGTCTCATGGAAATATCAGTGGTGGCAGCCAAGTTGCGTCACTTTTGCGCTCCCCTTGGGATGCCTTTCGCAGCTGCAGTGTGCCTGGAGCCCAGGGCTTCCTGGTTTTAAAAGTCCTAGGCCTAAGCCTAACAGTAACCCTAGGAAGGTAAATCAGCCGGGTATTAGGGTTCTTCCTAAGGGAAAAGCCGTGAAAGCAGCCATGTTGTGGCACTTCTGCACTCCCTTTGGGATGCCTTTGGCAGATGAAGTAAGCCTGGAACTCAGGGCTTCCTGGTTAAAGAAATCCAAGCCCTAGGCTGAACCCTAACCCTAACCCTAGGCAGATAAATCAGCCTAGGTATAGGGATGGTGCCAAGGAAAAAGCTGTGAAAGCTGCCATGTTGTTGCACTTTTGTACTCCCCTTGGGATGCCTTGAACAGCTGCAGTGTGCCTGGAGCCCAGGGCTTCCTAGTTTTAAAAATCCTAGCCCTAGGCCTAAGCCTAACAGTAACCCTGGGAAGGCAAATCAGCCTGGTGTTAGGCGTTTTGCCAAGGAAAAAGCCGTGAAAGCAGCCATGTTGTGTCACTTTTGCACTCCCTTTTGGATGCCTTTCACAGCTCCAGTGTGCCTGGAACTCAGGGCCTCCTGATTTTAAAAATCCTAGCCCTAGGCCGAACCCCAACCCTAAGACGAGAAAGGCAAATCAGCCAGGAATTAGGCATGTCCCCAAGGAAAAAGCTGTGGAGGCAGGCATGTTGCGGTACTTTTGCGCTCTTCTTGGCTAGTCCTTCGCAGCTGCTGTGTTCTTGGAACTCAGGGCTTTCTGGTTAATAGACCCTTACCCTAGGCGTAACTCAAACCTTAACCCTAGGAAGGAAAATCAGCCTATGGTTCGGGATGGTCTCATGGAAATATCAGTGGTGGCAGCCAAGTTGCGTCACTTTTGCGCTCCCCTTGGGATGCCTTTCGCAGCTGCAGTGTGCCTGGAGCCCAGGGCTTCCTGGTTTTAAAAGTCCTAGGCCTAAGCCTAACAGTAACCCTAGGAAGGTAAATCAGCCGGGTATTAGGGTTCTTCCTAAGGGAAAAGCCGTGAAAGCAGCCATGTTGTGGCACTTCTGCACTCCCTTTGGGATGCCTTTGGCAGATGAAGTAAGCCTGGAACTCAGGGCTTCCTGGTTAAAGAAATCACAGCCCTAGGCTGAACCCTAACCCTAACCCTAGGCAGATAAATCAGCCTAGGTATAGGGATGGTGCCAAGGAAAAAGCTGTGAAAGCTGCCATGTTGTTGCACTTTTGTACTCCCCTTGGGATGCCTTGAACAGCTGCAGTGTGCCTGGAGCTAAGGGCTTCCTAGTTTTAAAAATCCTAGCCCTAGGCCTAAGCCTAACAGTAACCCTGGGAAGGCAAATCAGCCTGGTGTTAGGCGTTTTGCCAAGGAAAAAGCCGTGAAAGCAGCCATGTTGTGGCACTTTTGCACTCCCTTTTGGATGCCTTTCACAGCTCCAGTGTGCCTGGAACTCAGGGCTTCCTGATTTTAAAAATCCTAGCCCTAGGCCGAACCCCAACCCTAAGACGAGAAAGGCAAATCAGCCAGGAATTAGGCATGTCCCCAAGGAAAAAGCTGTGGAGGCAGGCATGTTGTGGTACTTTTGCGCTCTTCTTGGCTAGTCCTTCGCAGCTGCTGTGTTCTTGGAACTCAGGGCTTTCTGGTTAATAGAACCCTTACCCTAGGCGTAACTAAACCTTAACCCTAGGAAGGAAAATAAACCTATGGTTCGGGATGGTCTCATGGAAATATCAGTGGTGGCAGCCAAGTTGCGTCACTTTTGCGCTCCCCTTGGGATGCCTTTCGCAGCTACAGTGTGCCTGGAGCCCAGGGCTTCCTGGTTTTAAAAGTCCTAGGCCTAAGCCTAACAGTAACCCTAGGAAGGTAAATCAGCCGGGTATTAGGGTTCTTCCTAAGGGAAAAGCCGTGAAAGCAGCCATGTTGTGGCACTTCTGCACTCCCTTTGGGATGCCTTTGGCAGATGAAGTAAGCCTGGAACTCAGGGCTTCCTGGTTAAAAAAATCCAAGCCCTAGGCTGAACCCTAACCCTAACCCTAGGCAGATAAATCAGCCTAGGTATAGGGATGGTGCCAAGGAAAAAGCTGTGAAAGCTGCCATGTTGTTGCACTTTTGTACTCCCCTTGGGATGCCTTGAACAGCTGCAGTGTGCCTGGAGCCCAGGGCTTCCTGGTTTTAAAAATCCTAGCCCTAGGCCTAAGCCTAACAGTAACCCTAGGAAGGTAAATCAGCCGGGTATTAGGGTTCTTCCTTAGGGAAAAGCCGGGAAAGCAGCCATGTTGTGGCACTTTTGCACTCCCTTTTGGATGCCTTTCAAAGCTCCAGTGTGCCTGGAACTCAGGGCTTCCTGATTTTAAAAATCCTAGCCCTAGGCCGAACCCCAACCCTAAGACGAGAAAGGCAAATCAGCCAGGAATTAGGCATGTCCACAAGGAAAAAGCTGTGGAGGCAGGCGTGTTGTGGTACTTTTGCGCTCTTCTTGGCTAGTCCTTCGCAGCTGCTGTGTTCTTGGAACTCAGGGCTTTCTGGTTAATAGACCCTTACCCTAGGCGTAACTAAACCTTAACCCTAGGAAGGAAAATCAACCTATGGTTCGGGATGGTCTCATGGAAATATCAGTGGTGGCAGCCAAGTTGCGTCACTTTTGCACTCCCCTTGGGATGCCTTTCGCAGCTGCAGTGTGCCTGGAGCCCAGGGCTTCCTGGTTTTAAAAGTCCTAGGCCTAAGCCTAAAAGTAACCCTAGGAAGGTAAATCAGCCGGGTATTAGGGTTCTTCCTAAGGGAAAAGCCGTGAAAGCAGCCATGTTGTGGCACTTCTGCACTCCCTTTGGGATGCCTTTGGCAGATGAAGTAAGCCTGGAACTCAGGGCTTCCTGGTTAAAAAAATCCAAGCCCTAGGCTGAACCCTAACCCTAACCCTAGGCAGATAAATCAGCCTAGGTATAGGGATGGTGCCAAGGAAAAAGCTGTGAAAGCTGCCATGTTGTTGCACTTTTGTACTCCCCTTGGGATGCCTTGAACAGCTGCAGTGTGCCTGGAGCCCAGGGCTTCCTGGTTTTAAAAATCCTAGCCCTAGGCCTAAGCCTAACAGTAACCCTAGGAAGGTAAATCAGCCGGGTATTAGGGTTCTTCCTTAGGGAAAAGCCGGGAAAGCAGCCATGTTGTGGCACTTTTGCACTCCCTTTTGGATGCCTTTCAAAGCTCCAGTGTGCCTGGAACTCAGGGCTTCCTGATTTTAAAAATCCTAGCCCTAGGCCGAACCCCAACCCTAAGACGAGAAAGGCAAATCAGCCAGGAATTAGGCATGTCCCCAAGGAAAAAGCTGTGGAGGCAGGCATGTTGCGGTACTTTTGCGCTCTTCTTGGGTAGTCCTTCGCAGCTGCTGTGTTCTTGGAACTCAGGGCTTTCTGGTTAATAGACCCTTACCCTAGGCGTAACTCAAACCTTAACCCTAGGAAGGAAAATCAGCCTATGGTTCGGGATGGTCTCATGGAAATATCAGTGGTGGCAGCCAAGTTGCGTCACTTTTGCGCTCCCCTTGGGATGCCTTTCGCAGCTGCAGTGTGCCTGGAGCCCAGGGCTTCCTGGTTTTAAAAGTCCTAGGCCTAAGCCTAACAGTAACCCTAGGAAGGTAAATCAGCCGGGTATTAGGGTTCTTCCTAAGGGAAAAGCCGTGAAAGCAGCCATGTTGTGGCACTTCTGCACTCCCTTTGGGATGCCTTTGGCAGATGAAGTAAGCCTGGAACTCAGGGCTTCCTGGTTAAAGAAATCCAAGCCCTAGGCTGAACCCTAACCCTAACCCTAGGCAGATAAATCAGCCTAGGTATAGGGATGGTGCCAAGGAAAAAGCTGTGAAAGCTGCCATGTTGTTGCACTTTTGTACTCCCCTTGGGATGCCTTGAACAGCTGCAGTGTGCCTGGAGCCCAGGGCTTCCTGGTTTTAAAAATCCTAGCCCTAGGCCTAAGCCTAACAGTAACCCTAGGAAGGTAAATCAGCCGGGTATTAGGGTTCTTCCTTAGGGAAAAGCCGGGAAAGCAGCCATGTTGTTGCACTTTTGCACTCCCTTTTGGATGCCTTTCAAAGCTCCAGTGTGCCTGGAACTCAGGGCTTCCTGATTTTAAAAATCCTAGCCCTAGGCCGAACCCCAACCCTAAGACGAGAAAGGCAAATCAGCCAGGAATTAGGCATGTCCCCAAGGAAAAAGCTGTGGAGGCAGGCATGTTGCGGTACTTTTGCGCTCTTCTTGGGTAGTCCTTCGCAGCTGCTGTGTTCTTGGAACTCAGGGCTTTCTGGTTAATAGACCCTTACCCTAGGCGTAACTCAAACCTTAACCCTAGGAAGGAAAATCAGCCTATGGTTCGGGATGGTCTCATGGAAATATCAGTGGTGGCAGCCAAGTTGCGTCACTTTTGCGCTCCCCTTGGGATGCCTTTCGCAGCTGCAGTGTGCCTGGAGCCCAGGGCTTCCTGGTTTTAAAAGTCCTAGGCCTAAGCCTAACAGTAACCCTAGGAAGGTAAATCAGCCGGGTATTAGGGTTCTTCCTAAGGGAAAAGCCGTGAAAGCAGCCATGTTGTGGCACTTCTGCACTCCCTTTGGGATGCCTTTGGCAGATGAAGTAAGCCTGGAACTCAGGGCTTCCTGGTTAAAGAAATCCAAGCCCTAGGCTGAACCCTAACCCTAACCCTAGGCAGATAAATCAGCCTAGGTATAGGGATGGTGCCAAGGAAAAAGCTGTGAAAGCTGCCATGTTGTTGCACTTTTGTACTCCCCTTGGGATGCCTTGAACAGCTGCAGTGTGCCTGGAGCCCAGGGCTTCCTAGTTTTAAAAATCCTAGCCCTAGGCCTAAGCCTAACAGTAACCCTGGGAAGGTAAATCAGCCTGGTGTTAGGCTTCTTGCCAAGGAAAAAGCCGTGAAAGCAGCCATGTTGTGGCACTTTTGCACTCCCTTTTGGATGCCTTTCACAGCTCCAGTGTGCCTGGAACTCAGGGCTTCCTGATTTTAAAAATCCTAGCCCTAGGCCGAACCCCAACCCTAAGACGAGAAAGGCAAATCAGCCAGGAATTAGGCATGTCCACAAGGAAAAAGCTGTGGAGGCAGGCGTGTTGTGGTACTTTTGCGCTCTTCTTGGCTAGTCCTTCGCAGCTGCTGTGTTCTTGGAACTCAGGGCTTTCTGGTTAATAGACCCTTACCCTAGGCGTAACTAAACCTTAACCCTAGGAAGGAAAATCAACCTATGGTTCGGGATGGTCTCATGGAAATATCAGTGGTGGCAGCCAAGTTGCGTCACTTTTGCGCTCCCCTTGGGATGCCTTTCGCAGCTGCAGTGTGCCTGGAGCCCAGGGCTTCCTGGTTTTAAAAGTCCTAGGCCTAAGCCTAACAGTAACCCTAGGAAGGTAAATCAGCCTGGTGTTAGGCGTCTTGCCAAGGAAAAGGCCGTGAAAGCAGCCATGTTGTGGCACTTCTGCACTCCCTTTTGGATGCCTTTCACAGCTGCAGTGTGCCTGGAACTCAGGGCTTCCTGATTTTAAAAATCCAAGCCCTAGGCCGAACCCCAACCCTAAGACGAGAAAGGCAAATCAGCCAGGAATTAGGCATGTCCACAAGGAAAAAGCTGTGGAGGCAGGCGTGTTGTGGTACTTTTGCGCTCTTCTTGGGTAGTCCTTCGCAGCTGCTGTGTTCTTGGAACTCAGGGCTTTCTGGTTAATAGACCCTTACCCTAGGCATAACTCAAACCTTAACCCTAGGAAGGAAAATCAGCCTATGGTTCGGGATGGTCTCATGGAAATATCAGTGGTGGCAGCCAAGTTGCGTCACTTTTGCGCTCCCCTTGGGATGCCTTTCGCAGCTGCAGTGTGCCTGGAGCCCAGGGCTTCCTGGTTTTAAAAGTCCTAGGCCTAAGCCTAACAGTAACCCTAGGAAGGTAAATCAGCCGGGTATTAGGGTTCTTCCTAAGGGAAAAGCCGTGAAAGCAGCCATGTTGTGGCACTTCTGCACTCCCTTTGGGATGCCTTTGGCAGATGAAGTAAGCCTGGAACTCAGGGCTTCCTGGTTAAAAAAATCCAAGCCCTAGGCTGAACCCTAACCCTAACCCTAGGCAGATAAATCAGCCTAGGTATAGGGATGGTGCCAAGGAAAAAGCTGTGAAAGCTGCCATGTTGTTGCACTTTTGTACTCCCCTTGGGATGCCTTGAACAGCTGCAGTGTGCCTGGAGCTAAGGGCTTCCTAGTTTTAAAAATCCTAGCCCTAGGCCTAAGCCTAACAGTAACCCTGGGAAGGTAAATCAGCCTGGTGTTAGGCGTCTTGCCAAGGAAAAAGCCGTGAAAGCAGCCATGTTGTGGCACTTTTGCACTCCCTTTTGGATGCCTTTCACAGCTCCAGTGTGCCTGGAACTCAGGGCTTCCTGCTTTTAAAAATCCTAGCCCTAGGCCGAACCCCAACCCTAAGACGAGAAAGGCAAATCAGCCAGGAATTAGGCATGTCCCCAAGGAAAAAGCTGTGGAGGCAGGCATGTTGTGGTACTTTTGCGCTCTTCTTGGCTAGTCCTTCGCAGCTGCTGTGTTCTTGGAACTCAGGGCTTTCTGGTTAATAGAACCCTTACCCTAGGCGTAACTAAACCTTAACCCTAGGAAGGAAAATCAGCCTATGGTTCGGGATGGTCTCATGGAAATATCAGTGGTGGCAGCCAAGTTGCGTCACTTTTGCGCTCCCCTTGGGATGCCTTTCGCAGCTGCAGTGTGCCTGGAGCCCAGGGCTTCCTGGTTTTAAAAGTCCTAGGCCTAAGCCTAACAGTAACCCTAGGAAGGTAAATCAGCCGGGTATTAGGGTTCTTCCTAAGGGAAAAGCCGTGAAAGCAGCCATGTTGTGGCACTTCTGCACTCCCTTTGGGATGCCTTTGGCAGATGAAGTAAGCCTGGAACTCAGGGCTTCCTGGTTAAAAAAATCCAAGCCCTAGGCTGAACCCTAACCCTAACCCTAGGCAGATAAATCAGCCTAGGTATAGGGATGGTGCCAAGGAAAAAGCTGTGAAAGCTGCCATGTTGTTGCACTTTTGTACTCCCCTTGGGATGCCTTGAACAGCTGCAGTGTGCCTGGAGCTAAGGGCTTCCTAGTTTTAAAAATCCTAGCCCTAGGCCTAAGCCTAACAGTAACCCTGGGAAGGTAAATCAGCCTGTGTTAGGCGTCTTGCCAAGGAAAAAGCCGTGAAAGCAGCCATGTTGTGGCACTTTTGCACTCCCTTTTGGATGCCTTTCACAGCTCCAGTGTGCCTGGAACTCAGGGCTTCCTGATTTTAAAAATCCTAGCCCTAGGCCGAACCCCAACCCTAAGACGAGAAAGGCAAATCAGCCAGGAATTAGGCATGTCCCCAAGGAAAAAGCTGTGGAGGCAGGCATGTTGCGGTACTTTTGCGCTCTTCTTGGCTAGTCCTTCGCAGCTGCTGTGTTCTTGGAACTCAGGGCTTTCTGGTTAATAGACCCTTACCCTAGGCGTAACTCAAACCTTAACCCTAGGAAGGAAAATCAGCCTATGGTTCGGGATGGTCTCATGGAAATATCAGTGGTGGCAGCCAAGTTGCGTCACTTTTGCGCTCCCCTTGGGATGCCTTTCGCAGCTGCAGTGTGCCTGGAGCCCAGGGCTTCCTGGTTTTAAAAGTCCTAGGCCTAAGCCTAACAGTAACCCTAGGAAGGTAAATCAGCCGGGTATTAGGGTTCTTCCTAAGGGAAAAGCCGTGAAAGCAGCCATGTTGTGGCACTTCTGCACTCCCTTTGGGATGCCTTTGGCAGATGAAGTAAGCCTGGAACTCAGGGCTTCCTGGTTAAAGAAATCCAAGCCCTAGGCTGAACCCTAACCCTAACCCTAGGCAGATAAATCAGCCTAGGTATAGGGATGGTGCCAAGGAAAAAGCTGTGAAAGCTGCCATGTTGTTGCACTTTTGTACTCCCCTTGGGATGCCTTGAACAGCTGCAGTGTGCCTGGAGCCCAGGGCTTCCTAGTTTTAAAAATCCTAGCCCTAGGCCTAAGCCTAACAGTAACCCTGGGAAGGCAAATCAGCCTGGTGTTAGGCGTTTTGCCAAGGAAAAAGCCGTGAAAGCAGCCATGTTGTGTCACTTTTGCACTCCCTTTTGGATGCCTTTCACAGCTCCAGTGTGCCTGGAACTCAGGGCCTCCTGATTTTAAAAATCCTAGCCCTAGGCCGAACCCCAACCCTAAGACGAGAAAGGCAAATCAGCCAGGAATTAGGCATGTCCCCAAGGAAAAAGCTGTGGAGGCAGGCATGTTGCGGTACTTTTGCGCTCTTCTTGGCTAGTCCTTCGCAGCTGCTGTGTTCTTGGAACTCAGGGCTTTCTGGTTAATAGACCCTTACCCTAGGCGTAACTCAAACCTTAACCCTAGGAAGGAAAATCAGCCTATGGTTCGGGATGGTCTCATGGAAATATCAGTGGTGGCAGCCAAGTTGCGTCACTTTTGCGCTCCCCTTGGGATGCCTTTCGCAGCTGCAGTGTGCCTGGAGCCCAGGGCTTCCTGGTTTTAAAAGTCCTAGGCCTAAGCCTAACAGTAACCCTAGGAAGGTAAATCAGCCGGGTATTAGGGTTCTTCCTAAGGGAAAAGCCGTGAAAGCAGCCATGTTGTGGCACTTCTGCACTCCCTTTGGGATGCCTTTGGCAGATGAAGTAAGCCTGGAACTCAGGGCTTCCTGGTTAAAGAAATCACAGCCCTAGGCTGAACCCTAACCCTAACCCTAGGCAGATAAATCAGCCTAGGTATAGGGATGGTGCCAAGGAAAAAGCTGTGAAAGCTGCCATGTTGTTGCACTTTTGTACTCCCCTTGGGATGCCTTGAACAGCTGCAGTGTGCCTGGAGCTAAGGGCTTCCTAGTTTTAAAAATCCTAGCCCTAGGCCTAAGCCTAACAGTAACCCTGGGAAGGCAAATCAGCCTGGTGTTAGGCGTTTTGCCAAGGAAAAAGCCGTGAAAGCAGCCATGTTGTGGCACTTTTGCACTCCCTTTTGGATGCCTTTCACAGCTCCAGTGTGCCTGGAACTCAGGGCTTCCTGATTTTAAAAATCCTAGCCCTAGGCCGAACCCCAACCCTAAGACGAGAAAGGCAAATCAGCCAGGAATTAGGCATGTCCCCAAGGAAAAAGCTGTGGAGGCAGGCATGTTGTGGTACTTTTGCGCTCTTCTTGGCTAGTCCTTCGCAGCTGCTGTGTTCTTGGAACTCAGGGCTTTCTGGTTAATAGAACCCTTACCCTAGGCGTAACTAAACCTTAACCCTAGGAAGGAAAATAAACCTATGGTTCGGGATGGTCTCATGGAAATATCAGTGGTGGCAGCCAAGTTGCGTCACTTTTGCGCTCCCCTTGGGATGCCTTTCGCAGCTACAGTGTGCCTGGAGCCCAGGGCTTCCTGGTTTTAAAAGTCCTAGGCCTAAGCCTAACAGTAACCCTAGGAAGGTAAATCAGCCGGGTATTAGGGTTCTTCCTAAGGGAAAAGCCGTGAAAGCAGCCATGTTGTGGCACTTCTGCACTCCCTTTGGGATGCCTTTGGCAGATGAAGTAAGCCTGGAACTCAGGGCTTCCTGGTTAAAAAAATCCAAGCCCTAGGCTGAACCCTAACCCTAACCCTAGGCAGATAAATCAGCCTAGGTATAGGGATGGTGCCAAGGAAAAAGCTGTGAAAGCTGCCATGTTGTTGCACTTTTGTACTCCCCTTGGGATGCCTTGAACAGCTGCAGTGTGCCTGGAGCCCAGGGCTTCCTGGTTTTAAAAATCCTAGCCCTAGGCCTAAGCCTAACAGTAACCCTAGGAAGGTAAATCAGCCGGGTATTAGGGTTCTTCCTTAGGGAAAAGCCGGGAAAGCAGCCATGTTGTGGCACTTTTGCACTCCCTTTTGGATGCCTTTCAAAGCTCCAGTGTGCCTGGAACTCAGGGCTTCCTGATTTTAAAAATCCTAGCCCTAGGCCGAACCCCAACCCTAAGACGAGAAAGGCAAATCAGCCAGGAATTAGGCATGTCCCCAAGGAAAAAGCTGTGGAGGCAGGCATGTTGCGGTACTTTTGCGCTCTTCTTGGGTAGTCCTTCGCAGCTGCTGTGTTCTTGGAACTCAGGGCTTTCTGGTTAATAGACCCTTACCCTAGGCGTAACTCAAACCTTAACCCTAGGAAGGAAAATCAGCCTATGGTTCGGGATGGTCTCATGGAAATATCAGTGGTGGCAGCCAAGTTGCGTCACTTTTGCGCTCCCCTTGGGATGCCTTTCACAGCTGCAGTGTGCCTGGAGCCCAGGGCTTCCTGGTTTTAAAAGTCCTAGGCCTAAGCCTAACAGTAACCCTAGGAAGGTAAATCAGCCGGGTATTAGGGTTCTTCCTAAGGGAAAAGCCGTGAAAGCAGCCATGTTGTGGCACTTCTGCACTCCCTTTGGGATGCCTTTGGCAGATGAAGTAAGCCTGGAACTCAGGGCTTCCTGGTTAAAGAAATCCAAGCCCTAGGCTGAACCCTAACCCTAACCCTAGGCAGATAAATCAGCCTAGGTATAGGGATGGTGCCAAGGAAAAAGCTGTGAAAGCTGCCATGTTGTTGCACTTTTGTACTCCCCTTGGGATGCCTTGAACAGCTGCAGTGTGCCTGGAGCCCAGGGCTTCCTAGTTTTAAAAATCCTAGCCCTAGGCCTAAGCCTAACAGTAACCCTGGGAAGGTAAATCAGCCTGGTGTTAGGCTTCTTGCCAAGGAAAAAGCCGTGAAAGCAGCCATGTTGTGGCACTTTTGCACTCCCTTTTGGATGCCTTTCACAGCTGCAGTGTGCCTGGAACTCAGGGCTTCCTGATTTTAAAAATCCTAGCCCTAGGCCGAACCCCAACCCTAAGACGAGAAAGGCAAATCAGCCAGGAATTAGGCATGTCCACAAGGAAAAAGCTGTGGAGGCAGGCGTGTTGTGGTACTTTTGCGCTCTTCTTGGCTAGTCCTTCGCAGCTGCTGTGTTCTTGGAACTCAGGGCTTTCTGGTTAATAGACCCTTACCCTAGGCGTAACTAAACCTTAACCCTAGGAAGGAAAATCAACCTATGGTTCGGGATGGTCTCATGGAAATATCAGTGGTGGCAGCCAAGTTGCGTCACTTTTGCACTCCCCTTGGGATGCCTTTCGCAGCTGCAGTGTGCCTGGAGCCCAGGGCTTCCTGGTTTTAAAAGTCCTAGGCCTAAGCCTAAAAGTAACCCTAGGAAGGTAAATCAGCCGGGTATTAGGGTTCTTCCTAAGGGAAAAGCCGTGAAAGCAGCCATGTTGTGGCACTTCTGCACTCCCTTTGGGATGCCTTTGGCAGATGAAGTAAGCCTGGAACTCAGGGCTTCCTGGTTAAAAAAATCCAAGCCCTAGGCTGAACCCTAACCCTAACCCTAGGCAGATAAATCAGCCTAGGTATAGGGATGGTGCCAAGGAAAAAGCTGTGAAAGCTGCCATGTTGTTGCACTTTTGTACTCCCCTTGGGATGCCTTGAACAGCTGCAGTGTGCCTGGAGCCCAGGGCTTCCTGGTTTTAAAAATCCTAGCCCTAGGCCTAAGCCTAACAGTAACCCTAGGAAGGTAAATCAGCCGGGTATTAGGGTTCTTCCTTAGGGAAAAGCCGGGAAAGCAGCCATGTTGTGGCACTTTTGCACTCCCTTTTGGATGCCTTTCAAAGCTCCAGTGTGCCTGGAACTCAGGGCTTCCTGATTTTAAAAATCCTAGCCCTAGGCCGAACCCCAACCCTAAGACGAGAAAGGCAAATCAGCCAGGAATTAGGCATGTCCCCAAGGAAAAAGCTGTGGAGGCAGGCATGTTGCGGTACTTTTGCGCTCTTCTTGGGTAGTCCTTCGCAGCTGCTGTGTTCTTGGAACTCAGGGCTTTCTGGTTAATAGACCCTTACCCTAGGCGTAACTCAAACCTTAACCCTAGGAAGGAAAATCAGCCTATGGTTCGGGATGGTCTCATGGAAATATCAGTGGTGGCAGCCAAGTTGCGTCACTTTTGCGCTCCCCTTGGGATGCCTTTCGCAGCTGCAGTGTGCCTGGAGCCCAGGGCTTCCTGGTTTTAAAAGTCCTAGGCCTAAGCCTAACAGTAACCCTAGGAAGGTAAATCAGCCGGGTATTAGGGTTCTTCCTAAGGGAAAAGCCGTGAAAGCAGCCATGTTGTGGCACTTCTGCACTCCCTTTGGGATGCCTTTGGCAGATGAAGTAAGCCTGGAACTCAGGGCTTCCTGGTTAAAGAAATCCAAGCCCTAGGCTGAACCCTAACCCTAACCCTAGGCAGATAAATCAGCCTAGGTATAGGGATGGTGCCAAGGAAAAAGCTGTGAAAGCTGCCATGTTGTTGCACTTTTGTACTCCCCTTGGGATGCCTTGAACAGCTGCAGTGTGCCTGGAGCCCAGGGCTTCCTGGTTTTAAAAATCCTAGCCCTAGGCCTAAGCCTAACAGTAACCCTAGGAAGGTAAATCAGCCGGGTATTAGGGTTCTTCCTTAGGGAAAAGCCGGGAAAGCAGCCATGTTGTTGCACTTTTGCACTCCCTTTTGGATGCCTTTCAAAGCTCCAGTGTGCCTGGAACTCAGGGCTTCCTGATTTTAAAAATCCTAGCCCTAGGCCGAACCCCAACCCTAAGACGAGAAAGGCAAATCAGCCAGGAATTAGGCATGTCCCCAAGGAAAAAGCTGTGGAGGCAGGCATGTTGCGGTACTTTTGCGCTCTTCTTGGGTAGTCCTTCGCAGCTGCTGTGTTCTTGGAACTCAGGGCTTTCTGGTTAATAGACCCTTACCCTAGGCGTAACTCAAACCTTAACCCTAGGAAGGAAAATCAGCCTATGGTTCGGGATGGTCTCATGGAAATATCAGTGGTGGCAGCCAAGTTGCGTCACTTTTGCGCTCCCCTTGGGATGCCTTTCGCAGCTGCAGTGTGCCTGGAGCCCAGGGCTTCCTGGTTTTAAAAGTCCTAGGCCTAAGCCTAACAGTAACCCTAGGAAGGTAAATCAGCCGGGTATTAGGGTTCTTCCTAAGGGAAAAGCCGTGAAAGCAGCCATGTTGTGGCACTTCTGCACTCCCTTTGGGATGCCTTTGGCAGATGAAGTAAGCCTGGAACTCAGGGCTTCCTGGTTAAAGAAATCCAAGCCCTAGGCTGAACCCTAACCCTAACCCTAGGCAGATAAATCAGCCTAGGTATAGGGATGGTGCCAAGGAAAAAGCTGTGAAAGCTGCCATGTTGTTGCACTTTTGTACTCCCCTTGGGATGCCTTGAACAGCTGCAGTGTGCCTGGAGCCCAGGGCTTCCTAGTTTTAAAAATCCTAGCCCTAGGCCTAAGCCTAACAGTAACCCTGGGAAGGTAAATCAGCCTGGTGTTAGGCTTCTTGCCAAGGAAAAAGCCGTGAAAGCAGCCATGTTGTGGCACTTTTGCACTCCCTTTTGGATGCCTTTCACAGCTCCAGTGTGCCTGGAACTCAGGGCTTCCTGATTTTAAAAATCCTAGCCCTAGGCCGAACCCCAACCCTAAGACGAGAAAGGCAAATCAGCCAGGAATTAGGCATGTCCACAAGGAAAAAGCTGTGGAGGCAGGCGTGTTGTGGTACTTTTGCGCTCTTCTTGGCTAGTCCTTCGCAGCTGCTGTGTTCTTGGAACTCAGGGCTTTCTGGTTAATAGACCCTTACCCTAGGCGTAACTAAACCTTAACCCTAGGAAGGAAAATCAACCTATGGTTCGGGATGGTCTCATGGAAATATCAGTGGTGGCAGCCAAGTTGCGTCACTTTTGCGCTCCCCTTGGGATGCCTTTCGCAGCTGCAGTGTGCCTGGAGCCCAGGGCTTCCTGGTTTTAAAAGTCCTAGGCCTAAGCCTAACAGTAACCCTAGGAAGGTAAATCAGCCTGGTGTTAGGCGTCTTGCCAAGGAAAAGGCCGTGAAAGCAGCCATGTTGTGGCACTTCTGCACTCCCTTTTGGATGCCTTTCACAGCTGCAGTGTGCCTGGAACTCAGGGCTTCCTGATTTTAAAAATCCAAGCCCTAGGCCGAACCCCAACCCTAAGACGAGAAAGGCAAATCAGCCAGGAATTAGGCATGTCCACAAGGAAAAAGCTGTGGAGGCAGGCGTGTTGTGGTACTTTTGCGCTCTTCTTGGGTAGTCCTTCGCAGCTGCTGTGTTCTTGGAACTCAGGGCTTTCTGGTTAATAGACCCTTACCCTAGGCATAACTCAAACCTTAACCCTAGGAAGGAAAATCAGCCTATGGTTCGGGATGGTCTCATGGAAATATCAGTGGTGGCAGCCAAGTTGCGTCACTTTTGCGCTCCCCTTGGGATGCCTTTCGCAGCTGCAGTGTGCCTGGAGCCCAGGGCTTCCTGGTTTTAAAAGTCCTAGGCCTAAGCCTAACAGTAACCCTAGGAAGGTAAATCAGCCGGGTATTAGGGTTCTTCCTAAGGGAAAAGCCGTGAAAGCAGCCATGTTGTGGCACTTCTGCACTCCCTTTGGGATGCCTTTGGCAGATGAAGTAAGCCTGGAACTCAGGGCTTCCTGGTTAAAAAAATCCAAGCCCTAGGCTGAACCCTAACCCTAACCCTAGGCAGATAAATCAGCCTAGGTATAGGGATGGTGCCAAGGAAAAAGCTGTGAAAGCTGCCATGTTGTTGCACTTTTGTACTCCCCTTGGGATGCCTTGAACAGCTGCAGTGTGCCTGGAGCTAAGGGCTTCCTAGTTTTAAAAATCCTAGCCCTAGGCCTAAGCCTAACAGTAACCCTGGGAAGGTAAATCAGCCTGGTGTTAGGCGTCTTGCCAAGGAAAAAGCCGTGAAAGCAGCCATGTTGTGGCACTTTTGCACTCCCTTTTGGATGCCTTTCACAGCTCCAGTGTGCCTGGAACTCAGGGCTTCCTGCTTTTAAAAATCCTAGCCCTAGGCCGAACCCCAACCCTAAGACGAGAAAGGCAAATCAGCCAGGAATTAGGCATGTCCCCAAGGAAAAAGCTGTGGAGGCAGGCATGTTGTGGTACTTTTGCGCTCTTCTTGGCTAGTCCTTCGCAGCTGCTGTGTTCTTGGAACTCAGGGCTTTCTGGTTAATAGAACCCTTACCCTAGGCGTAACTAAACCTTAACCCTAGGAAGGAAAATCAGCCTATGGTTCGGGATGGTCTCATGGAAATATCAGTGGTGGCAGCCAAGTTGCGTCACTTTTGCGCTCCCCTTGGGATGCCTTTCGCAGCTGCAGTGTGCCTGGAGCCCAGGGCTTCCTGGTTTTAAAAGTCCTAGGCCTAAGCCTAACAGTAACCCTAGGAAGGTAAATCAGCCGGGTATTAGGGTTCTTCCTAAGGGAAAAGCCGTGAAAGCAGCCATGTTGTGGCACTTCTGCACTCCCTTTGGGATGCCTTTGGCAGATGAAGTAAGCCTGGAACTCAGGGCTTCCTGGTTAAAAAAATCCAAGCCCTAGGCTGAACCCTAACCCTAACCCTAGGCAGATAAATCAGCCTAGGTATAGGGATGGTGCCAAGGAAAAAGCTGTGAAAGCTGCCATGTTGTTGCACTTTTGTACTCCCCTTGGGATGCCTTGAACAGCTGCAGTGTGCCTGGAGCTAAGGGCTTCCTAGTTTTAAAAATCCTAGCCCTAGGCCTAAGCCTAACAGTAACCCTGGGAAGGTAAATCAGCCTGTGTTAGGCGTCTTGCCAAGGAAAAAGCCGTGAAAGCAGCCATGTTGTGGCACTTTTGCACTCCCTTTTGGATGCCTTTCACAGCTCCAGTGTGCCTGGAACTCAGGGCTTCCTGATTTTAAAAATCCTAGCCCTAGGCCGAACCCCAACCCTAAGACGAGAAAGGCAAATCAGCCAGGAATTAGGCATGTCCCCAAGGAAAAAGCTGTGGAGGCAGGCATGTTGTGGTACTTTTGCGCTCTTCTTGGCTAGTCCTTCGCAGCTGCTGTGTTCTTGGAACTCAGGGCTTTCTGGTTAATAGACCCTTACCCTAGGCGTAACTCAAACCTTAACCCTAGGAAGGAAAATCAGCCTATGGTTCGGGATGGTCTCATGGAAATATCAGTGGTGGCAGCCATGTTGCGTCACTTTTGCGCTCCCCTTGGGATGCCTTTTGCAGCTGCAGTGTGCCTGGAGCCCAGGGCTTCCTGGTTTTAAAAGTCCTAGGCCTAAGCCTAACAGTAACCCTAGGAAGGTAAATCAGCCGGGTATTAGGGTTCTTCCTAAGGGAAAAGCCGTGAAAGCAGCCATGTTGTGGCACTTCTGCACTCCCTTTGGGATGCCTTTGGCAGATGAAGTAAGCCTGGAACTCAGGGCTTCCTGGTTAAAAAAATCCAAGCCCTAGGCTGAACCCTAACCCTAACCCTAGGCAGATAAATCAGCCTAGGTATAGGGATGGTGCCAAGGAAAAAGCTGTGAAAGCTGCCATGTTGTTGCACTTTTGTACTCCCCTTGGGATGCCTTGAACAGCTGCAGTGTGCCTGGAGCTAAGGGCTTCCTAGTTTTAAAAATCCTAGCCCTAGGCCTAAGCCTAACAGTAACCCTGGGAAGGTAAATCAGCCTGGTGTTAGGCTTCTTGCCAAGGAAAAAGCCGTGAAAGCAGCCATGTTGTGGCACTTTTGCACTCCCTTTTGGATGCCTTTCACAGCTCCAGTGTGCCTGGAACTCAGGGCTTCCTGATTTTAAAAATCCTAGCCCTAGGCCGAACCCCAACCCTAAGACGAGAAAGGCAAATCAGCCAGGAATTAGGCATGTCCCCAAGGAAAAAGCTGTGGAGGCAGGCATGTTGTGCTACTTTTGCGCTCTTCTTGGCTAGTCCTTCGCAGCTGCTGTGTTCTTGGAACTCAGGGCTTTCTGGTTAATAGACCCTTACCCTAGGCGTAACTCAAACCTTAACCCTAGGAAGGAAAATCAGCCTATGGTTCGGGATGCTCTCATGGAAATATCAGTGGTGGCAGCCAAGTTGCGTCACTTTTGCGCTCCCCTTGGGATGCCTTTCGCAGCTGCAGTGTGCCTGGAGCCCAGGGCTTCCTGGTTTTAAAAGTCCTAGGCCTAAGCCTAACAGTAACCCTAGGAAGGTAAATCAGCCGGGTATTAGGCTTCTTCCTAAGGGAAAAGCCGTGAAAGCAGCCATGTTGTGGCACTTCTGCACTCCCTTTGGGATGCCTTTGGCAGATGAAGTAAGCCTGGAACTCAGGGCTTCCTGGTTAAAGAAATCCAAGCCCTAGGCTGAAGCCTAACCCTAACCCTAGGCAGATAAATCAGCCTAGGTATAGGGATGGTGCCAAGGAAAAAGCTGTGAAAGCTGCCATGTTGTTGCACTTTTGTACTCCCCTTGGGATGCCTTGAACAGCTGCAGTGTGCCTGGAGCCCAGGGCTTCCTAGTTTTAAAAATCCTAGCCCTAGGCCTAAGCCTAACAGTAACCCTGGGAAGGCAAATCAGCCTGGTGTTAGGCGTTTTGCCAAGGAAAAAGCCGTGAAAGCAGCCATGTTGTGGCACTTTTGCACTCCCTTTTGGATGCCTTTCACAGCTCCAGTGTGCCTGGAACTCAGGGCTTCCTGATTTTAAAAATCCTAGCCCTAGGCCGAACCCCAACCCTAAGACGAGAAAGGCAAATCAGCCAGGAATTAGGCATGTCCACAAGGAAAAAGCTGTGGAGGCAGGCGTGTTGTGGTACTTTTGCGCTCTTCTTGGCTAGTCCTTCGCAGTTGCTGTGTTCTTGGAACTCAGGGCTTTCTGGTTAATAGAACCCTTACCCTAGGCGTAACTAAACCTTAACCCTAGGAAGGAAAATCAACCTATGGTTCGGGATGGTCTCATGGAAATATCAGTGGTGGCAGCCAAGTTGCGTCACTTTTGCGCTCCCCTTGGGATGCCTTTCGCAGCTGCAGTGTGCCTGGAGCCCAGGGCTTCCTGGTTTTAAAAGTCCTAGGCCTAAGCCTAACAGTAACCCTAGGAAGGTAAATCAGCCGGGTATTAGGGTTCTTCCTAAGGGAAAAGCCGTGAAAGCAGCCATGTTGTGGCACTTCTGCACTCCCTTTGGGATGCATTTGGCAGATGAAGTAAGCCTGGAACTAAGGGCTTCCTGGTTAAAAAAATCCAAGCCCTAGGCTGAACCCTAACCCTAACCCTAGGCAGATAAATCAGCCTAGGTATAGGGATGGTGCCAAGGAAAAAGCTGTGAAAGCTGCCATGTTGTTGCACTTTTGTACTCCCCTTGGGATGCCTTGAACAGCTGCAGTGTGCCTGGAGCTAAGGGCTTCCTAGTTTTAAAAATCCTAGCCCTAGGCCTAAGCCTAACAGTAACCCTGGGAAGGCAAATCAGCCTGGTGTTAGGCGTTTTGCCAAGGAAAAAGCCGTGAAAGCAGCCATGTTGTGGCACTTTTGCACTCCCTTTTGGATGCCTTTCACAGCTCCAGTGTGCCTGGAACTCAGGGCTTCCTGATTTTAAAAATCCTAGCCCTAGGCCGAACCCCAACCCTAAGACGAGAAAGGCAAATCAGCCAGGAATTAGGCATGTCCACAAGGAAAAAGCTGTGGAGGCAGGCGTGTTGTGGTACTTTTGCGCTCTTCTTGGCTAGTCCTTCGCAGCTGCTGTGTTCTTGGAACTCAGGGCTTTCTGGTTAATAGAACCCTTACCCTAGGCGTAACTAAACCTTAACCCTAGGAAGGAAAATCAACCTATGGTTCGGGATGGTCTCATGGAAATATCAGTGGTGGCAGCCAAGTTGCGTCACTTTTGCGCTCCCCTTGGGATGCCTGCCTTTCGCAGCTGCAGTGTGCCTGGAGCCCAGGGCTTCCTGGTTTTAAAAGTCCTAGGCCTAAGCCTAACAGTAACCCTAGGAAGGTAAATCAGCCGGGTATTAGGGTTCTTCCTAAGGGAAAAGCCGTGAAAGCAGCCATGTTGTGGCACTTCTGCACTCCCTTTGGGATGCCTTTGGCAGATGAAGTAAGCCTGGAACTCAGGGCTTCCTGGTTAAAGAAATCCAAGCCCTAGGCTGAAGCCTAACCCTAACCCTAGGCAGATAAATCAGCCTAGGTATAGGGATGGTGCCAAGGAAAAAGCTGTGAAAGCTGCCATGTTGTTGCACTTTTGTACTCCCCTTGGGATGCCTTGAACAGCTGCAGTGTGCCTGGAGCTAAGGGCTTCCTAGTTTTAAAAATCCTAGCCCTAGGCCTAAGCCTAACAGTAACCCTGGGAAGGGAAATCAGCCTGGTGTTAGGCTTCTTGCCAAGGAAAAAGCCGTGAAAGCAGCCATGTTGTGGCACTTTTGCACTCCCTTTTGGATGCCTTTCACAGCTCCAGTGTGCCTGGAACTCAGGGCTTCCTGCTTTTAAAAATCCTAGCCCTAGGCCGAACCCCAACCCTAAGACGAGAAAGGCAAATCAGCCAGGAATTAGGCATGTCCCCAAGGAAAAAGCTGTGGAGGCAGGCATGTTGTGGTACTTTTGCGCTCTTCTTGGCTAGTCCTTCGCAGCTGCTGTGTTCTTGGAACTCAGGGCTTTCTGGTTAATAGACCCTTACCCTAGGCGTAACTCAAACCTTAACCCTAGGAAGGAAAATCAGCCTATGGTTCGGGATGGTCTCATGGAAATATCAGTGGTGGCAGCCAAGTTGCGTCACTTTTGCGCTCCCCTTGGGATGCCTTTCGCAGCTGCAGTGTGCCTGGAGCCCAGGGCTTCCTGGTTTTAAAAGTCCTAGGCCTAAGCCTAACAGTAACCCTAGGAAGGTAAATCAGCCGGGTATTAGGGTTCTTCCTAAGGGAAAAGCCGTGAAAGCAGCCATGTTGTGGCACTTCTGCACTCCCTTTGGGATGCCTTTGGCAGATGAAGTAAGCCTGGAACTCAGGGCTTCCTGGTTAAAGAAATCCAAGCCCTAGGCTGAACCCTAACCCTAACCCTAGGCAGATAAATCAGCCTAGGTATAAGGATGGAGCCAAGGAAAAAGCTGTGAAAGCTGCCATGTTGTTACACTTTTGTACTCCCCTTGGGATGCCTTGAACAGCTGCAGTGTGCCTGGAGCCCAGGGCTTCCTAGTTTTAAAAATCCTAGCCCTAGGCCTAAGCCTAACAGTAACCCTGGGAAGGGTAATCAGCCTGGTGTTAGGCTTCTTGCCAAGGAAAAAGCCGTGAAAGCAGCCATGTTGTGGCACTTTTGCACTCCCTTTTGGATGCCTTTCACAGCTCCAGTGTGCCTGGAACTCAGGGCTTCCTGCTTTTAAAAATCCTAGCCCTAGGCCGAACCCCAACCCTAAGACGAGAAAGGCAAATCAGCCAGGAATTAGGCATGTCCCCAAGGAAAAAGCTGTGGAGGCAGGCATGTTGTGGTACTTTTGCGCTCTTCTTGGCTAGTCCTTCGCAGCTGCTGTGTTCTTGGAACTCAGGGCTTTCTGGTTAATAGAACCCTTACCCTAGGCGTAACTCAAACCTTAACCCTAGGAAGGAAAATCAGCCTATGGTTCGGGATGGTCTCATGGAAATATCAGTGGTGGCAGCCATGTTGCGTCACTTTTGCGCTCCCCTTGGGATGCCTTTTGCAGCTGCAGTGTGCCTGGAGCCCAGGGCTTCCTGGTTTTAAAAGTCCTAGGCCTAAGCCTAACAGTAACCCTAGGAAGGTAAATCAGCCGGGTATTAGGGTTCTTCCTAAGGGAAAAGCCGTGAAAGCAGCCATGTTGTGGCACTTCTGCACTCCCTTTGGGATGCCTTTGGCAGATGAAGTAAGCCTGGAACTCAGGGCTTCCTGGTTAAAAAAATCCAAGCCCTAGGCTGAACCCTAACCCTAACCCTAGGCAGATAAATCAGCCTAGGTATAGGGATGGTGCCAAGGAAAAAGCTGTGAAAGCTGCCATGTTGTTGCACTTTTGTACTCCCCTTGGGATGCCTTGAACAGCTGCAGTGTGCCTGGAGCTAAGGGCTTCCTAGTTTTAAAAATCCTAGCCCTAGGCCTAAGCCTAACAGTAACCCTGGGAAGGTAAATCAGCCTGGTGTTAGGCTTCTTGCCAAGGAAAAAGCCGTGAAAGCAGCCATGTTGTGGCACTTTTGCACTCCCTTTTGGATGCCTTTCACAGCTCCAGTGTGCCTGGAACTCAGGGCTTCCTGATTTTAAAAATCCTAGCCCTAGGCCGAACCCCAACCCTAAGACGAGAAAGGCAAATCAGCCAGGAATTAGGCATGTCCCCAAGGAAAAAGCTGTGGAGGCAGGCATGTTGTGGTACTTTTGCGCTCTTCTTGGCTAGTCCTTCGCAGCTGCTGTGTTCTTGGAACTCAGGGCTTTCTGGTTAATAGACCCTTACCCTAGGCGTAACTCAAACCTTAACCCTAGGAAGGAAAATCAGCCTATGGTTCGGGATGGTCTCATGGAAATATCAGTGGTGGCAGCCAAGTTGCGTCACTTTTGCGCTCCCCTTGGGATGCCTTTCGCAGCTGCAGTGTGCCTGGAGCCCAGGGCTTCCTGGTTTTAAAAGTCCTAGGCCTAAGCCTAACAGTAACCCTAGGAAGGTAAATCAGCCGGGTATTAGGGTTCTTCCTAAGGGAAAAGCCGTGAAAGCAGCCATGTTGTGGCACTTCTGCACTCCCTTTGGGATGCCTTTGGCAGATGAAGTAAGCCTGGAACTCAGGGCTTCCTGGTTAAAGAAATCCAAGCCCTAGGCTGAACCCTAACCCTAACCCTAGGCAGATAAATCAGCCTAGGTATAGGGATGGTGCCAAGGAAAAAGCTGTGAAAGCTGCCATGTTGTTGCACTTTTGTACTCCCCTTGGGATGCCTTGAACAGCTGCAGTGTGCCTGGAGCTAAGGGCTTCCTAGTTTTAAAAATCCTAGCCCTAGGCCTAAGCCTAACAGTAACCCTGGGAAGGTAAATCAGCCTGGTGTTAGGCGTCTTGCCAAGGAAAAAGCCGTGAAAGCAGCCATGTTGTGGCACTTTTGCACTCCCTTTTGGATGCCTTTCACAGCTCCAGTGTGCCTGGAACTCAGGGCTTCCTGATTTTAAAAATCCTAGCCCTAGGCCGAACCCCAACCCTAAGACGAGAAAGGCAAATCAGCCAGGAATTAGGCATGTCCCCAAGGAAAAAGCTGTGGAGGCAGGCATGTTGCGGTACTTTTGCGCTCTTCTTGGGTAGTCCTTCGCAGCTGCTGTGTTCTTGGAACTCAGGGCTTTCTGGTTAATAGACCCTTACCCTAGGCGTAACTCAAACCTTAACCCTAGGAAGGAAAATCAGCCTATGGTTCGGGATGGTCTCATGGAAATATCAGTGGTGGCAGCCAAGTTGCGTCACTTTTGCGCTCCCCTTGGGATGCCTTTCGCAGCTGCAGTGTGCCTGGAGCCCAGGGCTTCCTGGTTTTAAAAGTCCTAGGCCTAAGCCTAACAGTAACCCTAGGAAAGTAAATCAGCCGGGTATTAGGGTTCTTCCTAAGGGAAAAGCCGTGAAAGCAGCCATGTTGTGGCACTTCTGCACTCCCTTTGGGATGCCTTTGGCAGATGAAGTAAGCCTGGAACTCAGGGCTTCCTGGTTAAAAAAATCCAAGCCCTAGGCTGAACCCTAACCCTAACCCTAGGCAGATAAATCAGCCTAGGTATAGGGATGGTGCCAAGGAAAAAGCTGTGAAAGCTGCCATGTTGTTGCACTTTTGTACTCCCCTTGGGATGCCTTGAACAGCTGCAGTGTGCCTGGAGCTAAGGGCTTCCTAGTTTTAAAAATCCTAGCCCTAGGCCTAAGCCTAACAGTAACCCTGGGAAGGTAAATCAGCCTGGTGTTAGGCTTCTTGCCAAGGAAAAAGCCGTGAAAGCAGCCATGTTGTGGCACTTTTGCACTCCCTTTTGGATGCCTTTCACAGCTCCAGTGTGCCTGGAACTCAGGGCTTCCTGATTTTAAAAATCCTAGCCCTAGGCCGAACCCCAACCCTAAGACGAGAAAGGCAAATCAGCCAGGAATTAGGCATGTCCCCAAGGAAAAAGCTGTGGAGGCAGGCATGTTGTGGTACTTTTGCGCTCTTCTTGGCTAGTCCTTCGCAGCTGCTGTGTTCTTGGAACTCAGGGCTTTCTGGTTAATAGACCCTTACCCTAGGCGTAACTCAAACCTTAACCCTAGGAAGGAAAATCAGCCTATGGTTCGGGATGGTCTCATGGAAATATCAGTGGTGGCAGCCAAGTTGAGTCACTTTTGCGCTCCCCTTGGGATGCCTTTCGCAGCTGCAGTGTGCCTGGAGCCCAGGGCTTCCTGGTTTTAAAAGTCCTAGGCCTAAGCCTAACAGTAACCCTAGGAAGGTAAATCAGCCGGGTATTAGGGTTCTTCCTAAGGGAAAAGCCGTGAAAGCAGCCATGTTGTGGCACTTCTGCACTCCCTTTGGGATGCCTTTGGCAGATGAAGTAAGCCTGGAACTCAGGGCTTCCTGGTTAAAGAAATCACAGCCCTAGGCTGAAGCCTAACCCTAACCCTAGGCAGATAAATCAGCCTAGGTATAGGGATGGTGCCAAGGAAAAAGCTGTGAAAGCTGCCATGTTGTTGCACTTTTGTACTCCCCTTGGGATGCCTTGAACAGCTGCAGTGTGCCTGGAGCTAAGGGCTTCCTAGTTTTAAAAATCCTAGCCCTAGGCCTAAGCCTAACAGTAACCCTGGGAAGGTAAATCAGCCTGGTGTTAGGCGTCTTGCCAAGGAAAAAGCCGTGAAAGCAGCCATGTTGTGGCACTTTTGCACTCCCTTTTGGATGCCTTTCTCAGCTCCAGTGTGCCTGGAACTCAGGGCTTCCTGATTTTAAAAATCCTAGCCCTAGGCCGAACCCCAACCCTAAGACGAGAAAGGCAAATCAGCCAGGAATTAGGCATGTCCCCAAGGAAAAAGCTGTGGAGGCAGGCATGTTGCGGTACTTTTGCGCTCTTCTTGGGTAGTCCTTCGCAGCTGCTGTGTTCTTGGAACTCAGGGCTTTCTGGTTAATAGACCCTTACCCTAGGCGTAACTCAAACCTTAACGCTAGGAAGGAAAATCAGCCTATGGTTCGGGATGGTCTCATGGAAATATCAGTGGTGGCAGCCAAGTTGCGTCACTTTTGCGCTCCCCTTGGGATGCCTTTCGCAGCTGCAGTGTGCCTGGAGCCCAGGGCTTCCTGGTTTTAAAAGTCCTAGGCCTAAGCCTAACAGTAACCCTAGGAAAGTATATCAGCCGGGTATTAGGGTTCTTCCTAAGGGAAAAGCCGTGAAAGCAGCCATGTTGTGGCACTTCTGCACTCCCTTTGGGATGCCTTTGGCAGATGAAGTAAGCCTGGAACTCAGGGCTTCCTGGTTAAAGAAATCCAAGCCCTAGGCTGAACCCTAACCCTAACCCTAGGCAGATAAATCAGCCTAGGTATAGGGATGGTGCCAAGGAAAAAGCTGTGAAAGCTGCCATGTTGTTGCACTTTTGTACTCCCCTTGGGATGCCTTGAACAGCTGCAGTGTGCCTGGAGCCCAGGGCTTCCTAGTTTTAAAAATCCTAGCCCTAGGCCTAAGCCTAACAGTAACCCTGGGAAGGCAAATCAGCCTGGTGTTAGGCTTCTTGCCAAGGAAAAAGCCGTGAAAGCAGCCATGTTGTGGCACTTTTGCACTCCCTTTTGGATGCCTTTCACAGCTCCAGTGTGCCTGGAACTCAGGGCTTCCTGATTTTAAAAATCCTAGCCCTAGGCCGAACCCCAACCCTAAGACGAGAAAGGCAAATCAGCCAGGAATTAGGCATGTCCACAAGGAAAAAGCTGTGGAGGCAGGCGTGTTGTGGTACTTTTGCGCTCTTCTTGGCTAGTCGTTCGCAGCTGCTGTGTTCTTGGAACTCAGGGCTTTCTGGTTAATAGAACCCTTACCCTAGGCGTAACTAAACCTTAACCCTAGGAAGGAAAATCAACCTATGGTTCGGGATGGTCTCATGGAAATATCAGTGGTGGCAGCCAAGTTGCGTCACTTTTGCGCTCCCCTTGGGATGCCTTTCGCAGCTGCAGTGTGCCTGGAGCCCAGGGCTTCCTGGTTTTAAAAGTCCTAGGCCTAAGCCTAACAGTAACCCTAGGAAGGTAAATCAGCCGGGTATTAGGGTTCTTCCTAAGGGAAAAGCCGTGAAAGCAGCCATGTTGTGGCACTTCTGCACTCCCTTTGGGATGCCTTTGGCAGATGAAGTAAGCCTGGAACTCAGGGCTTCCTGGTTAAAAAAATCCAAGCCCTAGGCTGAACCCTAACCCTAACCCTAGGCAGATAAATCAGCCTAGGTATAGGGATGGTGCCAAGGAAAAAGCTGTGAAAGCTGCCATGTTGTTGCACTTTTGTACTCCCCTTGGGATGCCTTGAACAGCTGCAGTGTGCCTGGAGCTAAGGGCTTCCTAGTTTTAAAAATCCTAGCCCTAGGCCTAAGCCTAACAGTAACCCTGGGAAGGTAAATCAGCCTGGTGTTAGGCTTCTTGCCAAGGAAAAAGCCGTGAAAGCAGCCATGTTGTGGCACTTTTGCACTCCCTTTTGGATGCCTTTCACAGCTGCAGTGTGCCTGGAACTCAGGGCTTCCTGATTTTAAAAATCCTAGCCCTAGGCCGAACCCCAACCCTAAGACGAGAAAGGCAAATCAGCCAGGAATTAGGCATGTGCCCAAGGAAAAAGCTGTGGAGGCAGGCATGTTGTGGTACTTTTGCGCTCTTCTTGGGTAGTCCTTCGCAGCTGCTGTGTTCTTGGAACTCAGGGCTTTCTGGTTAATAGACCCTTACCCTAGGCGTAACTCAAACCTTAACCCTAGGAAGGAAAATCAGCCTATGGTTCGGGATGGTCTCATGGAAATATCAGTGGTGGCAGCCAAGTTGCGTCACTTTTGCGCTCCCCTTGGGATGCCTTTCGCAGCTGCAGTGTGCCTGGAGCCCAGGGCTTCCTGGTTTTAAAAGTCCTAGGCCTAAGCCTAACAGTAACCCTAGGAAGGTAAATCAGCCGGGTATTAGGGTTCTTCCTAAGGGAAAAGCCGTGAAAGCAGGCATGTTGTGGCACTTCTGCACTCCCTTTGGGATGCCTTTGGCAGATGAAGTAAGCCTGGAACTCAGGGCTTCCTGGTTAAAGAAATCACAGCCCTAGGCTGAACCCTAACCCTAACCCTAGGCAGATAAATCAACCTAGGTATAGGGATGGTGCCAAGGAAAAAGCTGAGAAAGCTGCCATGTTGTTGCACTTTTGTACTCCCCTTGGGATGCCTTGAACAGCTGCAGTGTGCCTGGAGCTAAGGGCTTCCTAGTTTTAAAAATCCTAGCCCTAGGCCTAAGCCTAACAGTAACCCTGGGAAGGGAAATCAGCCTGCTGTTAGGCGTCTTGCCAAGGAAAAAGCCGTGAAAGCAGCCATGTTGTGGCACTTTTGCACTCCCTTTTGGATGCCTTTCACAGCTGCAGTGTGCCTGGAACTCAGGGCTTCCTGCTTTTAAAAATCCTAGCCCTAGGCCGAACCCCAACCCTAAGACGAGAAAGGCAAATCAGCCAGGAATTAGGCATGTCCCCAAGGAAAAAGCTGTGGAGGCAGGCATGTTGTGGTACTTTTGCGCTCTTCTTGGGTAGTCCTTCGCAGCTGCTGTGTTCTTGGAACTCAGGGCTTTCTGGTTAATAGACCCTTACCCTAGGCGTAACTCAAACCTTAACCCTAGGAAGGAAAATCAGCCTATGGTTCGGGATGGTCTCATGGAAATATCAGTGGTGGCAGCCAAGTTGCGTCACTTTTGCGCTCCCCTTGGGATGCCTTTCGCAGCTGCAGTGTGCCTGGAGCCCAGGGCTTCCTGGTTTTAAAAGTCCTAGGCCTAAGCCTAACAGTAACCCTAGGAAGGTAAATCAGCCGGGTATTAGGGTTCTTCCTAAGGGAAAAGCCGTGAAAGCAGCCATGTTGTGGCACTTCTGCACTCCCTTTGGGATGCCTTTGGCAGATGAAGTAAGCCTGGAACTCAGGGCTTCCTGGTTAAAGAAATCACAGCCCTAGGCTGAACCCTAACCCTAACCCTAGGCAGATAAATCAGCCTAGGTATAGGGATGGTGCCAAGGAAAAAGCTGAGAAAGCTGCCATGTTGTTGCACTTTTGTAGTCCCCTTGGGATGCCTTGAACAGCTGCAGTGTGCCTGGAGCTAAGGGCTTCCTAGTTTTAAAAATCCTAGCCCTAGGCCTAAGCCTAACAGTAACCCTGGGAAGGCAAATCAGCCTGGTGTTAGGCGTTTTGCCAAGGAAAAAGCCGTGAAAGCAGCCATGTTGTGGCACTTTTGCACTCCCTTTTGGATGCCTTTCACAGCTCCAGTGTGCCTGGAACTCAGGGCTTCCTGCTTTTAAAAATCCTAGCCCTAGGCCGAACCCCAACCCTAAGACGAGAAAGGCAAATCAGCCAGGAATTAGGCATGTCCCCAAGGAAAAAGCTGTGGAGGCAGGCATGTTGTGGTACTTTTGCGCTCTTCTTGGGTAGTCCTTCGCAGCTGCTGTGTTCTTGGAACTCAGGGCTTTCTGGTTAATAGACCCTTACCCTAGGCGTAACTCAAACCTTAACCCTAGGAAGGAAAATCAGCCTATGGTTCGGGATGGTCTCATGGAAATATCAGTGGTGGCAGCCAAGTTGCGTCACTTTTGCGCTCCCCTTGGGATGCCTTTCGCAGCTGCAGTGTGCCTGGAGCCCAGGGCTTCCTGGTTTTAAAAGTCCTAGGCCTAAGCCTAACAGTAACCCTAGGAAGGTAAATCAGCCGGGTATTAGGGTTCTTCCTAAGGGAAAAGCCGTGAAAGCAGCCATGTTGTGGCACTTCTGCACTCCCTTTGGGATGCCTTTGGCAGATGAAGTAAGCCTGGAACTCAGGGCTTCCTGGTTAAAGAAATCACAGCCCTAGGCTGAACCCTAACCCTAACCCTAGGCAGATAAATCAGCCTAGGTATAGGGATGGTGCCAAGGAAAAAGCTGAGAAAGCTGCCATGTTGTTGCACTTTTGTAGTCCCCTTGGGATGCCTTGAACAGCTGCAGTGTGCCTGGAGCTAAGGGCTTCCTAGTTTTAAAAATCCTAGCCCTAGGCCTAAGCCTAACAGTAACCCTGGGAAGGCAAATCAGCCTGGTGTTAGGCGTTTTGCCAAGGAAAAAGCCGTGAAAGCAGCCATGTTGTGGCACTTTTGCACTCCCTTTTGGATGCCTTTCACAGCTCCAGTGTGCCTGGAACTCAGGGCTTCCTGATTTTAAAAATCCTAGCCCTAGGCCGAACACCAACCCTAAGACAAGAAAGGCAAATCAGCCAGGAATTAGGCATGTCCCCAAGGAAAAAGCTGTGGAGGCAGGCGTGTTGTGGTACTTTTGCGCTCTTCTTGGCTAGTCCTTCGCAGCTGCTGTGTTCTTGGAACTCAGGGCTTTCTGGTTAATAGAACCCTTACCCTAGGCGTAACTCAAACCTTAACCCTAGGAAGGAAAATCAACCTATGGTTCGGGATGGTCTCATGGAAATATCAGTGGTGGCAGCCAAGTTGCGTCACTTTTGCGCTCCCCTTGGGATGCCTTTCGCAGCTGCAGTGTGCCTGGAGCCCAGGGCTTCCTGGTTTTAAAAGTCCTAGGCCTAAGCCTAACAGTAACCCTAGGAAGGTAAATCAGCCAGGTATTAGGGTTCTTCCTAAGGGAAAAGCCGTGAAAGCAGCCATGGTGTGGCACTTCTGCACTCCCTTTGGGATGCCTTTGGCAGATGAAGTAAGCCTGGAACTCAGGGCTTCCTGGTTAAAAAAATCACAGCCCTAGGCTGAACCCTAACCCTAACCCTAGGCAGATAAATCAGCCTAGGTATAGGGATGGTGCCAAGGAAAAAGCTGTGAAAGCTGCCATGTTGTTGCACTTTTGTACTCCCCTTGGGATGCCTTGAACAGCTGCAGTGTGCCTGGAGCCCAGGGCTTCCTAGTTTTAAAAATCCTAGCCCTAGGCCTAAGCCTAACAGTAACCCTGGGAAGGCAAATCAGCCTGGTGTTAGGCGTTTTGCCAAGGAAAAAGCCGTGAAAGCAGCCATGTTGTGGCACTTTTGCACTCCCTTTTGGATGCCTTTCACAGCTCCAGTGTGCCTGGAACTCAGGGCTTCCTGATTTTAAAAATCCTAGCCCTAGGCCGACCACCAACCCTAAGACAAGAAAGGCAAATCAGCCAGGAATTAGGCATGTCCCCAAGGAAAAAGCTGTGGAGGCAGGCGTGTTGTGGTACTTTTGCGCTCTTCTTGGCTAGTCCTTCGCAGCTGCTGTGTTCTTGGAACTCAGGGCTTTCTGGTTAATAGACCCTTACCCTAGGCGTAACTCAAACCTTAACCCTAGGAAGGAAAATCAGCCTATGGTTCGGGATGGTCTCATGGAAATATCAGTGGTGGCAGCCAAGTTGCGTCACTTTTGCGCACTCCTTGGGATGCCTTTCGCAGCTGCAGTGTGCCTGGAGCCCAGGGCTTCCTGGTTTTAAAAGTCCTAGGCCTAAGCCTAACAGTAACCCTAGGAAGGTAAATCAGCCGGGTATTAGGGTTCTTCCTAAGGGAAAAGCCGTGAAAGCAGCCATGTTGTGGCACTTCTGCACTCCCTTTGGGATGCCTTTGGCAGATGAAGTAAGCCTGGAACTCAGGGCTTCCTGGTTAAAGAAATCCAAGCCCTAGGCTGAACCCTAACCCTAACCCTAGGCAGATAAATCAGCCTAGGTATAGGGATGGTGCCAAGGAAAAAGCTGTGAAAGCTGCCATGTTGTTGCACTTTTGTACTCCCCTTGGGATGCCTTGAACAGCTGCAGTGTGCCTGGAGCTAAGGGCTTCCTAGTTTTAAAAATCCTAGCCCTAGGCCTAAGCCTAACAGTAACCCTGGGAAGGTAAATCAGCCTGGTGTTAGGCTTCTTGCCAAGGAAAAAGCCGTGAAAGCAGCCATGTTGTGTCACTTTTGCACTCCCTTTTGGATGCCTTTCACAGCTGCAGTGTGCCTGGAACTCAGGGCTTCCTGCTTTTAAAAATCCTAGCCCTAGGCCGAACCCCAACCCTAAGACGAGAAAGGCAAATCAGCCAGGAATTAGGCATGTCCCCAAGGAAAAAGCTGTGGAGGCAGGCATGTTGTGCTACTTTTGCGCTCTTCTTGGGTAGTCCTTCGCAGCTGCTGTGTTCTTGGAACTCAGGGCTTTCTGGTTAATAGACCCTTACCCTAGGCGTAACTCAAACCTTAACCCTAGGAAGGAAAATCAGCCTATGGTTCGGGATGGTCTCATGGAAATATCAGTGGTGGCAGCCAAGTTGCGTCACTTTTGCGCTCCCCTTGGGATGCCTTTCGCAGCTGCAGTGTGCCTGGAGCCCAGGGCTTCCTGGTTTTAAAAGTCCTAGGCCTAAGCCTAACAGTAACCCTAGGAAGGTAAATCAGCCGGGTATTAGGGTTCTTCCTAAGGGAAAAGCCGTGAAAGCAGCCATGTTGTGGCACTTCTGCACTCCCTTTGGGATGCCTTTGGCAGATGAAGTAAGCCTGGAACTCAGGGCTTCCTGGTTAAAGAAATCCAAGCCCTAGGCTGAACCCTAACCCTAACCCTAGGCAGATAAATCAGCCTAGGTATAGGGATGGTGCCAAGGAAAAAGCTGTGAAAGCTGCCATGTTGTTGCACTTTTGTACTCCGCTTGGGATGCCTTGAACAGCTGCAGTGTGCCTGGAGCCCAGGGCTTCCTAGTTTTAAAAATCCTAGCCCTAGGCCTAAGCCTAACAGTAACCCTGGGAAGGCAAATCAGCCTGGTGTTAGGCGTTTTGCCAAGGAAAAAGCCGTGAAAGCAGCCATGTTGTGGCACTTTTGCACTCCCTTTTGGATGCCTTTCACAGCTCCAGTGTGCCTGGAACTCAGGGCTTCCTGATTTTAAAAATCCTAGCCCTAGGCCGACCACCAACCCTAAGACAAGAAAGGCAAATCAGCCAGGAATTAGGCATGTCCCCAAGGAAAAAGCTGTGGAGGCAGGCGTGTTGTGGTACTTTTGCGCTCTTCTTGGCTAGTCCTTCGCAGCTGCTGTGTTCTTGGAACTCAGGGCTTTCTGGTTAATAGACCCTTACCCTAGGCGTAACTCAAACCTTAACCCTAGGAAGGAAAATCAGCCTATGGTTCGGGATGGTCTCATGGAAATATCAGTGGTGGCAGCCAAGTTGCGTCACTTTTGCGCACTCCTTGGGATGCCTTTCGCAGCTGCAGTGTGCCTGGAGCCCAGGGCTTCCTGGTTTTAAAAGTCCTAGGCCTAAGCCTAACAGTAACCCTAGGAAGGTAAATCAGCCGGGTATTAGGGTTCTTCCTAAGGGAAAAGCCGTGAAAGCAGCCATGTTGTGGCACTTCTGCACTCCCTTTGGGATGCCTTTGGCAGATGAAGTAAGCCTGGAACTCAGGGCTTCCTGGTTAAAGAAATCCAAGCCCTAGGCTGAACCCTAACCCTAACCCTAGGCAGATAAATCAGCCTAGGTATAGGGATGGTGCCAAGGAAAAAGCTGTGAAAGCTGCCATGTTGTTGCACTTTTGTACTCCCCTTGGGATGCCTTGAACAGCTGCAGTGTGCCTGGAGCTAAGGGCTTCCTAGTTTTAAAAATCCTAGCCCTAGGCCTAAGCCTAACAGTAACCCTGGGAAGGTAAATCAGCCTGGTGTTAGGCTTCTTGCCAAGGAAAAAGCCGTGAAAGCAGCCATGTTGTGTCACTTTTGCACTCCCTTTTGGATGCCTTTCACAGCTCCAGTGTGCCTGGAACTCAGGGCTTCCTGCTTTTAAAAATCCTAGCCCTAGGCCGAACCCCAACCCTAAGACGAGAAAGGCAAATCAGCCAGGAATTAGGCATGTCCCCAAGGAAAAAGCTGTGGAGGCAGGCATGTTGTGCTACTTTTGCGCTCTTCTTGGGTAGTCCTTCGCAGCTGCTGTGTTCTTGGAACTCAGGGCTTTCTGGTTAATAGACCCTTACCCTAGGCGTAACTCAAACCTTAACCCTAGGAAGGAAAATCAGCCTATGGTTCGGGATGGTCTCATGGAAATATCAGTGGTGGCAGCCAAGTTGCGTCACTTTTGCGCTCCCCTTGGGATGCCTTTCGCAGCTGCAGTGTGCCTGGAGCCCAGGGCTTCCTGGTTTTAAAAGTCCTAGGCCTAAGCCTAACAGTAACCCTAGGAAGGTAAATCAGCCGGGTATTAGGGTTCTTCCTAAGGGAAAAGCCGTGAAAGCAGCCATGTTGTGGCACTTCTGCACTCCCTTTGGGATGCCTTTGGCAGATGAAGTAAGCCTGGAACTCAGGGCTTCCTGGTTAAAGAAATCCTAGCCCTAGGCTGAACCCTAACACTAACCCTAGGCAGATAAATCAGCCTAGGTATAGGGATGGTGCCAAGGAAAAAGCTGTGAAAGCTGCCATGTTGTTGCACTTTTGTACTCCCCTTGGGATGCCTTGAACAGCTGCAGTGTGCCTGGAGCTAAGGGCTTCCTAGTTTTAAAAATCCTAGCCCTAGGCCTAAGCCTAACAGTAACCCTGGGAAGGTAAATCAGCCTGGTGTTAGGCTTCTTGCCAAGGAAAAAGCCGTGAAAGCAGCCATGTTGTGTCACATTTGCACTCCCTTTTGGATGCCTTTCACAGCTCCAGTGTGCCTGGAACTCAGGGCTTCCTGCTTTTAAAAATCCTAGCCCTAGGCCGAACCCCAACCCTAAGACGAGAAAGGCAAATCAGCCAGGAATTAGGCATGTCCCCAAGGAAAAAGCTGTGGAGGCAGGCATGTTGTGGTACTTTTGCGCTCTTCTTGGCTAGTCCTTCGCAGCTGCTGTGTTCTTGGAACTCAGGGCTTTCTGGTTAATAGACCCTTACCCTAGGCGTAACTCAAACCTTAACCCTAGGAAGGAAAATCAGCCTATGGTTCGGGATGGTCTCATGGAAATATCAGTGGTGGCAGCCAAGTTGCGTCACTTTTGCGCTCCCCTTGGGATGCCTTTCGCAGCTGCAGTGTGCCTGGAGCCCAGGGCTTCCTGGTTTTAAAAGTCCTAGGCCTAAGCCTAACAGTAACCCTAGGAAGGTAAATCAGCCGGGTATTAGGCTTCTTCCTAAGGGAAAAGCCGTGAAACAGCCATGTTGTGGCACTTCTGCACTCCCTTTGGGATGCCTTTGGCAGATGAAGTAAGCCTGGAACTCAGGGCTTCCTGGTTAAAGAAATCCAAGCCCTAGGCTGAACCCTAACCCTAGGCAGATAAATCAGCCTAGGTATAGGGATGGTGCCAAGGAAAAAGCTGTGAAAGCTGCCATGTTGTTGCACTTTTGTACTCCCCTTGGGATGCCTTGAACAGCTGCAGTGTGCCTGGAGCCCAGGGCTTCCTAGTTTTAAAAATCCTAGCCCTAGGCCTAAGCCTAACAGTAACCCTGGGAAGGCAAATCAGCCTGGTGTTAGGCGTCTTGCCAAGGAAAAAGCCGTGAAAGCAGCCATGTTGTGGCACTTTTGCACTCCCTTTTGGATGCCTTTCACAGCTCCAGTGTGCCTGGAACTCAGGGCTTCCTGCTTTTAAAAATCCTAGCCCTAGGCCGAACCCCAACCCTAAGACGAGAAAGGCAAATCAGCCAGGAATTAGGCATGTCCCCAAGGAAAAAGCTGTGGAGGCAGGCATGTTGTGGTACTTTTGCGCTCTTCTTGGCTAGTCCTTCGCAGCTGCTGTGTTCTTGGAACTCAGGGCTTTCTGGTTAATAGAGCCCTTACCCTAGGCGTAACTCAAACCTTAACCCTAGGAAGGAAAATCAGCCTATGGTTCGGGATGGTCTCATGGAAATATCAGTGGTGGCAGCCAAGTTGCGTCACTTTTGCGCTCCCCTTGGGATGCCTTTCGCAGCTGCAGTGGTCCTGGAGCCCAGGGCTTCCTGGTTTTAAAAGTCCTAGGCCTAAGCCTAACAGTAACCCTAGGAAGGTAAATCAGCCGGGTATTAGGGTTCTTCCTAAGGGAAAAGCCGTGAAAGCAGCCATGTTGTGGCACTTCTGCACTCCCTTTGGGATGCCTTTGGCAGATGAAGTAAGCCTGGAACTCAGGGCTTCCTGGTTAAAGAAATCCAAGCCCTAGGCTGAACCCTAACCCTAACCCTAGGCAGATAAATCAGCCTAGGTATAGGGATGGTGCCAAGGAAAAAGCTGTGAAAGCTGCCATGTTGTTGCACTTTTGTACTCCCCTTGGGATGCCTTGAACAGCTGCAGTGTGCCTGGAGCCCAGGGCTTCCTAGATTCAAAAATTCTAGCGCTAGGCCTAAGCCTAACAGTAACCCTGGGAAGGCAAATCAGCCTGGTGTTAGGCGTCTTGCCAAGGAAAAAGCCGTGAAAGCAGCCATGTTGTGGCACTTTTGCACTCCCTTTTGGATGCCTTTCACAGCTCCAGTGTGCCTGGAACTCAGGGCTTCCTGCTTTTAAAAATCCTAGCCCTAGGCCGAACCCCAACCCTAAGACGAGAAAGGCAAATCAGCCAGGAATTAGGCATGTCCCCAAGGAAAAAGCTGTGGAGGCAGGCATGTTGTGCTACTTTTGCGCTCTTCTTGGCTAGTCCTTCGCTGCTGCTGTGTTCTTGGAACTCAGGGCTTTCTGGTTAATAGACCCTTACCCTAGGCGTAACTCAAACCTTAACCCTAGGAAGGAAAATCAGCCTATGGTTCGGGATGGTCTCATGGAAATATCAGTGGTGGCAGCCAAGTTGCGTCACTTTTGCGCTCCCCTTGGGATGCCTTTCGCAGCTGCAGTGTGCCTGGAGCCCAGGGCTTCCTGGTTTTAAAAGTCCTAGGCCTAAGCCTAACAGTAACCCTAGGAAGGTAAATCAGCCGGGTATTAGGGTTCTTCCTAAGGGAAAAGCCGTGAAAGCAGCCATGTTGTGGCACTTCTGCACTCCCTTTGGGATGCCTTTGGCAGATGAAGTAAGCCTGGAACTCAGGGCTTCCTGGTTAAAGAAATCCAAGCCCTAGGCTGAACCCTAACCCTAACCCTAGGCAGATAAATCAGCCTAGGTATAGGGATGGTGCCAAGGAAAAAGCTGTGAAAGCTGCCATGTTGTTGCACTTTTGTACTCCCCTTGGGATGCCTTGAACAGCTGCAGTGTGCCTGGAGCTAAGGGCTTCCTAGTTTTAAAAATCCTAGCCCTAGGCCTAAGCCTAACAGTAACCCTGGGAAGGTAAATCAGCCTGGTGTTAGGCTTCTTGCCAAGGAAAAAGCCGTGAAAGCAGCCATGTTGTGGCACTTTTGCACTCCCTTTTGGATGCCTTTCACAGCTCCAGTGTGCCTGGAACTCAGGGCTTCCTGCTTTTAAATATCCTAGCCCTAGGCCGAACCCCAACCCTAAGACGAGAAAGGCAAATCAGCCAGGAATTAGGCATGTCCCCAAGGAAAAAGCTGTGGAGGCAGGCATGTTGTGGTACTTTTGCGCTCTTCTTGGGTAGTCCTTCGCAGCTGCTGTGTTCTTGGAACTCAGGGCTTTCTGGTTAATAGACCCTTACCCTAGGCGTAACTCAAACCTTAACCCTAGGAAGGAAAATCAGCCTATGGTTCGGGATGGTCTCATGGAAATATCAGTGGTGGCAGCCAAGTTGCGTCACTTTTGCGCTCCCCTTGGGATGCCTTTCACAGCTGCAGTGTGCCTGGAGCCCAGGGCTTCCTGGTTTTAAAAGTCCTAGGCCTAAGCCTAACAGTAACCCTAGGAAGGTAAATCAGCCGGGTATTAGGGTTCTTCCTAAGGGAAAAGCCGTGAAAGCAGCCATGTTGTGGCACTTTTGCACTCCCTTTTGGATGCCTTTCACAGCTCCAGTGTGCCTGGAACTCAGGGCTTCCTGATTTTAAAAATCCTAGCCCTAGGCCGAACCCCAACCCTAAGACGAGAAAGGCAAATCAGCCAGGAATTAGGCATGTCCCCAAGGAAAAAGCTGTGGAGGCAGGCATGTTGTGGTACTTTTGCGCTCTTCTTGGCTAGTCCTTCGCAGCTGCTGTGTTCTTGGAACTCAGGGCTTTCTGGTTAATAGACCCTTACCCTAGGCGTAACTCAAACCTTAACCCTAGGAAGGAAAATCAGCCTATGGTTCGGGATGGTCTCATGGAAATATCAGTGGTGGCAGCCAAGTTGCGTCACTTTTGCGCTCCCCTTGGGATGCCTTTTGCAGCTGCAGTGTGCCTGGAGCCCAGGGCTTCCTGGTTTTAAAAGTCCTAGGCCTAAGCCTAACAGTAACCCTAGGAAGGTAAATCAGCCGGGTATTAGGGTTCTTCCTAAGGGAAAAGCCGTGAAAGCAGCCATGTTGTGGCACTTCTGCACTCCCTTTGGGATGCCTTTGGCAGATGAAGTAAGCCTGGAACTCAGGGCTTCCTGGTTAAAGAAATCCAAGCCCTAGGCTGAACCCTAACCCTAACCCTAGGCAGATAAATCAGCCTAGGTATAGGGATGGTGCCAAGGAAAAAGCTGTGAAAGCTGCCATGTTGTTGCACTTTTGTACTCCCCTTGGGATGCCTTGAACAGCTGCAGTGTGCCTGGAGCCCAGGGCTTCCTAGTTTTAAAAATCCTAGCGCTAGCCTAAGCCTAACAGTAACCCTGGGAAGGCAAATCAGCCTGGTGTTAGGCGTCTTGCCAAGGAAAAAGCCGTGAAAGCAGCCATGTTGTGTCACTTTTGCACTCCCTTTTGGATGCCTTTCACAGCTCCAGTGTGCCTGGAACTCAGGGCTTCCTGCTTTTAAAAATCCTAGCCCTAGGCCGAACCCCAACCCTAAGACGAGAAAGGCAAATCAGCCAGGAATTAGGCATGTCCCCAAGGAAAAAGCTGTGGAGGCAGGCATGTTGTGGTACTTTTGCGCTCTTCTTGGCTAGTCCTTCGCAGCTGCTGTGTTCTTGGAACTCAGGGCTTTCTGGTTAATAGAGCCCTTACCCTAGGCGTAACTCAAACCTTAACCCTAGGAAGGAAAATCAGCCTATGGTTCGGGATGGTCTCATGGAAATATCAGTGGTGGCAGCCAAGTTGCGTCACTTTTGCGCTCCCCTTGGGATGCCTTTCGCAGCTGCAGTGTGCCTGGAGCCCAGGGCTTCCTGGTTTTAAAAGTCCTAGGCCTAAGCCTAACAGTAACCCTAGGAAGGTAAATCAGCCGGGTATTAGGGTTCTTCCTAAGGGAAAAGCCGTGAAAGCAGCCATGTTGTGGCACTTCTGCACTCCCTTTGGGATGCCTTTGGCAGATGAAGTAAGCCTGGAACTCAGGGCTTCCTGGTTAAAGAAATCACAGCCCTAGGCTGAACCCTAACCCTAACCCTAGGCAGATAAATCAGCCTAGGTATAGGGATGGTGCCAAGGAAAAAGCTGTGAAAGCTGCCATGTTGTTGCACTTTTGTACTCCCCTTGGGATGCCTTGAACAGCTGCAGTGTGCCTGGAGCCCAGGGCTTCCTAGATTCAAAAATTCTAGCGCTAGGCCTAAGCCTAACAGTAACCCTGGGAAGGCAAATCAGCCTGGTGTTAGGCGTCTTGCCAAGGAAAAAGCCGTGAAAGCAGCCATGTTGTGGCACTTTTGCACTCCCTTTTGGATGCCTTTCACAGCTCCAGTGTGCCTGGAACTCAGGGCTTCCTGATTTTAAAAATCCTAGCCCTAGGCCGAACCCCAACCCTAAGACGAGAAAGGCAAATCAGCCAGGAATTAGGCATGTCCCCAAGGAAAAAGCTGTGGAGGCAGGCATGTTGTGCTACTTTTGCGCTCTTCTTGGGTAGTCCTTCGCTGCTGCTGTGTTCTTGGAACTCAGGGCTTTCTGGTTAATAGACCCTTACCCTAGGCGTAACTCAAACCTTAACCCTAGGAAGGAAAATCAGCCTATGGTTCGGGATGGTCTCATGGAAATATCAGTGGTGGCAGCCAAGTTGCGTCACTTTTGCGCTCCCCTTGGGATGCCTTTCGCAGCTGCAGTGTGCCTGGAGCCCAGGGCTTCCTGGTTTTAAAAGTCCTAGGCCTAAGCCTAACAGTAACCCTAGGAAGGTAAATCAGCCGGGTATTAGGGTTCTTCCTAAGGGAAAAGCCGTGAAAGCAGCCATGTTGTGGCACTTCTGCACTCCCTTTGGGATGCCTTTGGCAGATGAAGTAAGCCTGGAACTCAGGGCTTCCTGGTTAAAGAAATCCTAGCCCTAGGCTGAACCCTAACCCTAACCCTAGGCAGATAAATCAGCCTAGGTATAGGGATGGTGCCAAGGAAAAAGCTGTGAAAGCTGCCATGTTGTTGCACTTTTGTACTCCCCTTGGGATGCCTTGAACAGCTGCAGTGTGCCTGGAGCTAAGGGCTTCCTAGTTTTAAAAATCCTAGCCCTAGGCCTAAGCCTAACAGTAACCCTGGGAAGGTAAATCAGCCTGGTGTTAGGCTTCTTGCCAAGGAAAAAGCCGTGAAAGCAGCCATGTTGTGTCACTTTTGCACTCCCTTTTGGATGCCTTTCACAGCTCCAGTGTGCCTGGAACTCAGGGCTTCCTGCTTTTAAAAATCCTAGCCCTAGGCCGAACCCCAACCCTAAGACGAGAAAGGCAAATCAGCCAGGAATTAGGCATGTCCCCAAGGAAAAAGCTGTGGAGGCAGGCATGTTGTGGTACTTTTGCGCTCTTCTTGGCTAGTCCTTCGCAGCTGCTGTGTTCTTGGAACTCAGGGCTTTCTGGTTAATAGACCCTTACCCTAGGCGTAACTCAAACCTTAACCCTAGGAAGGAAAATCAGCCTATGGTTCGGGATGGTCTCATGGAAATATCAGTGGTGGCAGCCAAGTTGCGTCACTTTTGCGCTCCCCTTGGGATGCCTTTCGCAGCTGCAGTGTGCCTGGAGCCCAGGGCTTCCTGGTTTTAAAAGTCCTAGGCCTAAGCCTAACAGTAACCCTAGGAAGGTAAATCAGCCGGGTATTAGGGTTCTTCCTAAGGGAAAAGCCGTGAAACAGCCATGTTGTGGCACTTCTGCACTCCCTTTGGGATGCCTTTGGCAGATGAAGTAAGCCTGGAACTCAGGGCTTCCTGGTTAAAGAAATCCAAGCCCTAGGCTGAACCCTAACCCTAGGCAGATAAATCAGCCTAGGTATAGGAATGGTGCCAAGGAAAAAGCTGTGAAAGCTGCCATGTTGTTACACTTTTGTACTCCCCTTGGGATGCCTTGAACAGCTGCAGTGTGCCTGGAGCCCAGGGCTTCCTAGTTTTAAAAATCCTAGCCCTAGGCCTAAGCCTAACAGTAACCCTGGGAAGGTAAATCAGCCTGGTGTTAGGCTTCTTGCCAAGGAAAAAGCCGTGAAAGCAGCCATGTTGTGGCACTTTTGCACTCCCTTTTGGATGCCTTTCACAGCTCCAGTGTGCCTGGAACTCAGGGCTTCCTGATTTTAAAAATCCTAGCCCTAGGCCGAACCCCAACCCTAAGACGAGAAAGGCAAATCAGCCAGGAATTAGGCATGTCCCCAAGGAAAAAGCTGTGGAGGCAGGCATGTTGTGGTACTTTTGCGCTCTTCTTGGGTAGTCCTTCGCAGCTGCTGTGTTCTTGGAACTCAGGGCTTTCTGGTTAATAGACCCTTACCCTAGGCGTAACTCAAACCTTAACCCTAGGAAGGAAAATCAGCCTATGGTTCGGGATGGTCTCATGGAAATATCAGTGGTGGCAGCCAAGTTGCGTCACTTTTGCGCTCCCCTTGGGATGCCTTTTGAAGCTGCAGTGTGCCTGGAGCCCAGGGCTTCCTGGTTTTAAAAGTCCTAGGCCTAAGCCTAACAGTAACCCTAGGAAGGTAAATCAGCCGGGTATTAGGGTTCTTCCTAAGGGAAAAGCCGTGAAAGCAGCCATGTTGTGGCACTTCTGCACTCCCTTTGGGATGCCTTTGGCAGATGAAGTAAGCCTGGAACTCAGGGCTTCCTGGTTAAAGAAATCCAAGCCCTAGGCTGAAGCCTAACCCTAACCCTAGGCAGATAAATCAGCCTAGGTATAGGGATGGTGCCAAGGAAAAAGCTGTGAAAGCTGCCATGTTGTTGCACTTTTGTACTCCCCTTGGGATGCCTTGAACAGCTGCAGTGTGCCTGGAGCCCAGGGCTTCCTACTTTTAAAAATCCTAGCGCTAGGCCTAAGCCTAACAGTAACCCTGGGAAGGCAAATCAGCCTGGTGTTAGGCGTCTTGCCAAGGAAAAAGCCGTGAAAGCAGCCATGTTGTGGCACTTTTGCACTCCCTTTTGGATGCCTTTCACAGCTCCAGTGTGCCTGGAACTCAGGGCTTCCTGCTTTTAAAAATCCTAGCCCTAGGCCGAACCCCAACCCTAAGACGAGAAAGGCAAATCAGCCAGGAATTAGGCATGTCCCCAAGGAAAAAGCTGTGGAGGCAGGCATGTTGTGGTACTTTTGCGCTCTTCTTGGGTAGTCCTTCGCAGCTGCTGTGTTCTTGGAACTCAGGGCTTTCTGGTTAATAGAGCCCTTACCCTAGGCGTAACTCAAACCTTAACCCTAGGAAGGAAAATCAGCCTATGGTTCGGGATGCTCTCATGGAAATATCAGTGGTGGCAGCCAAGTTGCGTCACTTTTGCGCTCCCCTTGGGATGCCTTTCGCAGCTGCAGTGTGCCTGGAGCCCAGGGCTTCCTGGTTTTAAAAGTCCTAGGCCTAAGCCTAACAGTAACCCTAGGAAGGTAAATCAGCCGGGTATTAGGGTTCTTCCTAAGGGAAAAGCCGTGAAAGCAGCCATGTTGTGGCACTTCTGCACTCCCTTTGGGATGCCTTTGGCAGATGAAGTAAGCCTGGAACTCAGGGCTTCCTGGTTAAAGAAATCCAAGCCCTAGGCTGAACCCTAACCCTAACCCTAGGCAGATAAATCAGCCTAGGTATAGGGATGGTGCCAAGGAAAAAGCTGTGAAAGCTGCCATGTTGTTGCACTTTTGTACTCCCCTTGGGATGCCTTGAACAGCTGCAGTGTGCCTGGAGCCCAGGGCTTCCTAGATTCAAAAATTCTACCGCTAGGCCTAAGCCTAACAGTAACCCTGGGAAAGTTAGTCAGCCTGGTGTTAAGCTTCTTGCCAAGGAAAAAGCCATGAAAGCAGCCATGTTGTGGCACTTTTGCACTCCCTTTTGGATGCCTTTCACAGCTCCAGTGTGCCTGGAACTCAGGGCTTCCTGATTTTAAAAATCCTAGCCCTAGGCCGAACCCAAACCCTAAGACGAGAAAGGCAAATCAGCCAGGAATTAGGCATGTCCCCAAGGAAAAAGCTGTGGAGGCAGGCATGTTGTGGTACTTTTGCGCTCTTCTTGGCTAGTCCTTCGCAGCTGCTGTGTTCTTGGAACTCAGGGCTTTCTGGTTAATAGACCCTTACCCTAGGCGTAACTCAAACCTTAACCCTAGGAAGGAAAATCAGCCTATGGTTCGGGATGGTCTCATGGAAATATCAGTGGTGGCAGCCAAGTTGCGTCACTTTTGCGCTCCCCTTGGGATGCCTTTTGCAGCTGCAGTGTGCCTGGAGCCCAGGGCTTCCTGGTTTTAAAAGTCCTAGGCCTAAGCCTAACAGTAACCCTAGGAAGGTAAATCAGCCGGGTATTAGGGTTCTTCCTAAGGGAAAAGCCGTGAAAGCAGCCATGTTGTGGCACTTCTGCACTCCCTTTGGGATGCCTTTGGCAGATGAAGTAAGCCTGGAACTCAGGGCTTCCTGGTTAAAGAAATCCAAGCCCTAGGCTGAACCCTAACCCTAACCCTAGGCAGATAAATCAGCCTAGGTATAGGGATGGTGCCAAGGAAAAAGCTGTTAAAGCTGCCATGTTGTTGCACTTTTGTACTCCCCTTGGGATGCCTTGAACAGCTGCAGTGTGCCTGGAGCTAAGGGCTTCCTAGTTTTAAAAATCCTAGCCCTAGGCCTAAGCCTAACAGTAACCCTGGGAAGGTAAATCAGCCTGGTGTTAGGCGTCTTGCCAAGGAAAAAGCCGTGAAAGCAGCCATGTTGTGTCACTTTTGCACTCCCTTTTGGATGCCTTTCACAGCTCCAGTGTGCCTGGAACTCAGGGCTTCCTGATATTAAAAATCCTAGCCCTAGGCCGAACCCCAACCCTAAGACGAGAAAGGCAAATCAGCCAGGAATTAGGCATGTCCCCAAGGAAAAAGCTGTGGAGGCAGGCATGTTGTGGTACTTTTGCGCTCTTCTTGGGTAGTCCTTCGCAGCTGCTGTGTTCTTGGAACTCAGGGCTTTCTGGTTAATAGACCCTTACCATAGGCGTAACTCAAACCTTAAGCCTAGGAAGGAAAATCAGCCTATGGTTCGGGATGGTCTCATGGAAATATCAGTGGTGGCAGCCAAGTTGCGTCACTTTTGCGCTCCCCTTGGGATGCCTTTCGCAGCTGCAGTGTGCCTGGAGCCCAGGGCCTCCTGGTTTTAAAAGTCCTAGGCCTAAGCCTAACAGTAACCCTAGGAAGGTAAATCAGCCGGGTATTAGGGTTCTTCCTAAGGGAAAAGCCGTGAAAGCAGCCATGTTGTGGCACTTCTGCACTCCCTTTGGGATGCCTTTGGCAGATGAAGTAAGCCTGGAACTCAGGGCTTCCTGGTTAAAGAAATCACAGCCCTAGGCTGAACCCTAACCCTAACCCTAGGCAGATAAATCAGCCTAGGTATAGGGATGGTGCCAAGGAAAAAGCTGTGAAAGCTGCCATGTTGTTGCACTTTTGTACTCCCCTTGGGATGCCTTGAACAGCTGCAGTGTGCCTGGAGCCCAGGGCTTCCTAGTTTCAAAAATCCTAGCCCTAGGCCTAAGCCTAACAGTAACCCTGGGAAAGTAAGTCAGCCTGGTGTTAGGCTTCTTGCCAAGGAAAAAGCCGTGAAAGCAGCCATGTTGTGGCACTTTTGCACTCCCTTTTGGATGCCTTTCACAGCTGCAGTGTGCCTGGAACTCAGGGCTTCCTGCTTTTAAAAATCCTAGCCCTAGGCCGAACCTCAACCCTAAGACGAGAAAGGCAAATCAGCCAGGAATTAGGCATGTCCCCAAGGAAAAAGCTGTGGAGGCAGGCATGTTGTGGTACTTTTGCGCTCTTCTTGGCTAGTCCTTCGCAGCTGCTGTGTTCTTGGAACTCAGGGCTTTCTGGTTAATAGACCCTTACCCTAGGCGTAACTCAAACCTTAACCCTAGGAAGGAAAATCAGCCTATGGTTCGGGATGGTCTCATGGAAATATCAGTGGTGGCAGCCAAGTTGCGTCACTTTTGCGCTCCCCTTGGGATGCCTTTTGCAGCTGCAGTGTGCCTGGAGCCCAGGGCTTCCTGGTTTTAAAAGTCCTAGGCCTAAGCCTAACAGTAACCCTAGGAAGGTAAATCAGCCGGGTATTAGGGTTCTTCCTAAGGGAAAAGCCGTGAAACAGCCATGTTGTGGCACTTCTGCACTCCCTTTGGGATGCCTTTGGCAGATGAAGTAAGCCTGGAACTCAGGGCTTCCTGGTTAAAGAAATCCAAGCCCTAGGCTGAACCCTAACCCTAACCCTAGGCAGATAAATCAGCCTAGGTATAGGGATGGTGCCAAGGAAAAAGCTGTGAAAGCTGCCATGTTGTTGCACTTTTGTACTCCCCTTGGGATGCCTTGAACAGCTGCAGTGTGCCTGGAGCCCAGGGCTTCCTAGTTTTAAAAATCCTAGCGCTAGCCTAAGCCTAACAGTAACCCTGGGAAGGCAAATCAGCCTGGTGTTAGGCGTCTTGCCAAGGAAAAAGCCGTGAAAGCAGCCATGTTGTGGCACTTTTGCACTCCCTTTTGGATGCCTTTCACAGCTCCAGTGTGCCTGGAACTCAGGGCTTCCTGATTTTAAAAATCCTAGCCCTAGGCCGAACCCCAACCCTAAGACGAGAAAGGCAAATCAGCCAGGAATTAGGCATGTCCCCAAGGAAAAAGCTGTGGAGGCAGGCATGTTGTGCTACTTTTGCGCTCTTCTTGGCTAGTCCTTCGCAGCTGCTGTGTTCTTGGAACTCAGGGCTTTCTGGTTAATAGACCCTTACCCTAGGCGTAACTCAAACCTTAACCCTAGGAAGGAAAATCAGCCTATGGTTCGGGATGGTCTCATGGAAATATCAGTGGTGGCAGCCAAGTTGCGTCACTTTTGCGCTCCCCTTGGGATGCCTTTCGCAGCTGCAGTGTGCCTGGAGCCCAGGGCTTCCTGGTTTTAAAAGTCCTAGGCCTAAGCCTAACAGTAACCCTAGGAAGGTAAATCAGCCGGGTATTAGGGTTCTTCCTAAGGGAAAAGCCGTGAAAGCAGCCATGTTGTGGCACTTCTGCACTCCCTTTGGGATGCCTTTGGCAGATGAAGTAAGCCTGGAACTCAGGGCTTCCTGGTTAAAGAAATCCAAGCCCTAGGCTGAACCCTAACCCTAGGCAGATAAATCAGCCTAGGTATAGGGATGGTGCCAAGGAAAAAGCTGTGAAAGCTGCCATGCTGTTACACTTTTTTACTCCCCTTGGGATGCCTTGAACAGCTGCAGTGTGCCTGGAGCCCAGGGCTTCCTAGTTTTAAAAATCCTAGCCCTAGGCCTAAGCCTAACAGTAACCCTGGGAAGGTAAATCAGCCTGGTGTTAGGCTTCTTGCCAAGGAAAAAGCCGTGAAAGCAGCCATGTTGTGGCACTTTTGCACTCCCTTTTGGATGCCTTTCACAGCTCCAGTGTGCCTGGAACTCAGGGCTTCCTGATTTTAAAAATCCTAGCCCTAGGCCGAACCCCAGCCCTAAGACGAGAAAGGCAAATCAGCCAGGAATTAGGCATGTGCCCAAGGAAAAAGCTGTGGAGGCAGGCATGTTGTGGTACTTTTGCGCTCTTCTTGGCTAGTCCTTCGCAGCTGCTGTGTTCTTGGAACTCAGGGCTTTCTGGTTAATAGACCCTTACCCTAGGCGTAACTCAAACCTTAACCCTAGGAAGGAAAATCAGCCTATGGTTCGGGATGGTCTCATGGAAATATCAGTGGTGGCAGCCAAGTTGCGTCACTTTTGCGCTCCCCTAGGGATGCCTTTCGCAGCTGCAGTGTGCCTGGAGCCCAGGGCTTCCTGGTTTTAAAAGTCCTAGGCCTAAGCCTAACAGTAACCCTAGGAAGGTAAATCAGCCGGGTATTAGGGTTCTTCCTAAGGGAAAAGCCGTGAAAGCAGCCATGTTGTGGCACTTCTGCACTCCCTTTGGGATGCCTTTGGCAGATGAAGTAAGCCTGGAACTCAGGGCTTCCTGGTTAAAGAAATCACAGCCCTAGGCTGAACCCTAACCCTAGGCAGATAAATCAGCCTAGGTATAGGGATGGTGCCAAGGAAAAAGCTGTGAAAGCTGCCATGTTGTTGCACTTTTGTACTCCCCTTGGGATGCCTTGAACAGCTGCAGTGTGCCTGGAGCTAAGGGCTTCCTAGTTTTAAAAATCCTAGCCCTAGGCCTAAGCCTAACAGTTACCCTGGGAAGGTAAATCAGCCTGGTGTTAGGCGTCTTGCCAAGGAAAAAGCCGTGAAAGCAGCCATGTTGTGTCACTTTTGCACTCCCTTTTGGATGCCTTTCACAGCTCCAGTGTGCCTGGAACTCAGGGCTTCCTGCTTTTAAAAATCCTAGCCCTAGGCCGAACCCCAACCCTAAGACGAGAAAGGCAAATCAGCCAGTAATTAGGCATGTCCCCAAGGAAAAAGCTGTGGAGGCAGGCATGTTGTGGTACTTTTGCGCTCTTCTTGGCTAGTCCTTCGCAGCTGCTGTGTTCTTGGAACTCAAGGCTTTCTGGTTAATAGACCCTTACCCTAGGCGTAACTCAAACCTTAACCCTAGGAAGGAAAATCAGCCTATGGTTCGGGATGCTCTCATGGAAATATCAGTGGTGGCAGCCAAGTTGCGTCACTTTTGCGCTCCCCTTGGGATGCCTTTCGCAGCTGCAGTGTGCCTGGAGCCCAGGGCTTCCTGGTTTTAAAAGTCCTAGGCCTAAGCCTAACAGTAACCCTAGGAAGGTAAATCAGCCGGGTATTAGGGTTCTTCCTAAGGGAAAAGCCGTGAAAGCAGCCATGTTGTGGCACTTCTGCACTCCCTTTGGGATGCCTTTGGCAGATGAAGTAAGCCTGGAACTCAGGGCTTCCTGGTTAAAGAAATCACAGCCCTAGGCTGAACCCTAACCCTCGGCAGATAAATCAGCCTAGGTATAGGGATGGTGCCAAGGAAAAAGCTGTGAAAGCTGCCATGTTGTTGCACTTTTGTACTCCCCTTGGGATGCCTTGAACAGCTGCAGTGTGCCTGGAGCCCAGGGCTTCCTAGTTTCAAAAATCCTAGCCCTAGGCCTAAGCCTAACAGTAACCCTGGGAAGGTAAATCAGCCTGGTGTTAGGCTTCTTGCCAAGGAAAAAGCCGTGAAAGCAGCCATGTTGTGGCACTTTTGCACTCCCTTTTGGATGCCTTTCACAGCTCCAGTGTGCCTGGAACTCAGGGCTTCCTGATTTTAAAAATCCTAGCCCTAGGCCGAACCCCAACCCTAAGACGAGAAAGGCAAATCAGCCAGGAATTAGGCATGTCCCCAAGGAAAAAGCTGTGGAGGCAGGCATGTTGTGCTACTTTTGCGCTCTTCTTGGGTAGTCCTTCGCAGCTGCTGTGTTCTTGGAACTCAGGGCTTTCTGGTTAATAGACCCTTACCCTAGGCGTAACTCAAACCTTAACCCTAGGAAGGAAAATCAGCCTATGGTTCGGGATGGTCTCATGGAAATATCAGTGGTGGCAGCCAAGTTGCATCACTTTTGCGCTCCCCTTGGGATGCCTTTTGCAGCTGCAGTGTGCCTGGAGCCCCGGGCTTCCTGGTTTTAAAAGTCCTAGTCCTAAGCCTAACAGTAACCCTAGGAAGGTAAATCAGCCGGGTATTAGGGTTCTTCCTAAGGGAAAAGCCGTGAAAGCAGCCATGTTGTGGCACTTCTGCACTCCCTTTGGGATGCCTTTGGCAGATGAAGTAAGCCTGGAACTCAGGGCTTCCTGGTTAAAGAAATCCAAGCCCTAGGCTGAACCCTAACCCTAACCCTAGGCAGATAAATCAGCCTAGGTATAGGGATGGTGCCAAGGAAAAAGCTGTGAAAGCTGCCATGTTGTTGCACTTTTGTACTCCCCTTGGGATGCCTTGAACAGCTGCAGTGTGCCTGGAGCTAAGGGCTTCCTAGTTTTAAAAATCCTAGCCCTAGGCCTAAGCCTAACAGTAACCCTGGGAAGGTAAATCAGCCTGGTGTTAGGCTTCTTGCCAAGGAAAAAGCCGTGAAAGCAGCCATGTTGTGGCACTTTTGCACTCCCTTTTGGATGCCTTTCACAGCTCCAGTGTGCCTGGAACTCAGGGCTTCCTGATTTTAAAAATCCTAGCCCTAGGCCGAACCCCAACCCTAAGACGAGAAAGGCAAATCAGCCAGGAATTAGGCATGTCCCCAAGGAAAAAGCTGTGGAGGCAGGCATGTTGTGCTACTTTTGCGCTCTTCTTGGGTAGTCCTTCGCAGCTGCTGTGTTCTTGGAACTCAGGGCTTTCTGGTTAATAGACCCTTACCCTAGGCGTAACTCAAACCTTAACCCTAGGAAGGAAAATCAGCCTATGGTTCGGGATGGTCTCATGGAAATATCAGTGGTGGCAGCCAAGTTGCGTCACTTTTGCGCTCCCCTTGGGATGCCTTTCGCAGCTGCAGTGGTCCTGGAGCCCAGGGCTTCCTGGTTTTAAAAGTCCTAGGCCTAAGCCTAACAGTAACCCTAGGAAGGTAAATCAGCCGGGTATTAGGGTTCTTCCTAAGGGAAAAGCCGTGAAAGCAGCCATGTTGTGGCACTTCTGCACTCCCTTTGGGATGCCTTTGGCAGATGAAGTAAGCCTGGAACTCAGGGCTTCCTGGTTAAAGAAATCCAAGCCCTAGGCTGAACCCTAACCCTAACCCTAGGCAGATAAATCAGCCTAGGTATAGGGATGGTGCCAAGGAAAAAGCTGTGAAAGCTGCCATGTTGTTGCACTTTTGTACTCCCCTTGGGATGCCTTGAACAGCTGCAGTGTGCCTGGAGCCCAGGGCTTCCTAGATTCAAAAATTCTAGCGCTAGGCCTAAGCCTAACAGTAACCCTGGGAAGGCAAATCAGCCTGGTGTTAGGCGTCTTGCCAAGGAAAAAGCCGTGAAAGCAGCCATGTTGTGGCACTTTTGCACTCCCTTTTGGATGCCTTTCACAGCTCCAGTGTGCCTGGAACTCAGGGCTTCCTGATTTTAAAAATCCTAGCCCTAGGCCGAACCCCAACCCTAAGACGAGAAAGGCAAATCAGCCAGGAATTAGGCATGTCCCCAAGGAAAAAGCTGTGGAGGCAGGCATGTTGTGCTACTTTTGCGCTCTTCTTGGGTAGTCCTTCGCAGCTGCTGTGTTCTTGGAACTCAGGGCTTTCTGGTTAATAGACCCTTACCCTAGGCGTAACTCAAACCTTAACCCTAGGAAGGAAAATCAGCCTATGGTTCGGGATGGTCTCATGGAAATATCAGTGGTGGCAGCCAAGTTGCGTCACTTTTGCGCTCCCCTAGGGATGCCTTTCACAGCTGCAGTGTGCCTGGAGCCCAGGGCTTCCTGGTTTTAAAAGTCCTAGGCCTAAGCCTAACAGTAACCCTAGGAAGGTAAATCAGCCGGGTATTAGGGTTCTTCCTAAGGGAAAAGCCGTGAAAGCAGCCATGTTGTGGCACTTCTGCACTCCCTTTGGGATGCCTTTGGCAGATGAAGTAAGCCTGGAACTCAGGGCTTCCTGGTTAAAGAAATCCTAGCCCTAGGCTGAACCCTAACCCTAACCCTAGGCAGATAAATCAGCCTAGGTATAGGGATGGTGCCAAGGAAAAAGCTGTGAAAGCTGCCATGTTGTTGCACTTTTGTACTCCCCTTGGGATGCCTTGAACAGCTGCAGTGTGCCTGGAGCCCAGGGCTTCCTAGTTTTAAAAATCCTAGCCCTAGGCCTAAGCCTAACAGTAACCCTGGGAAGGTAAATCAGCCTGGTGTTAGGCTTCTTGCCAAGGAAAAAGCCGTGAAAGCAGCCATGTTGTGGCACTTTTGCACTCCCTTTTGGATGCCTTTCACAGCTCCAGTGTGCCTGGAACTCAGGGCTTCCTGATTTTAAAAATCCTAGCCCTAGGCCGAACCCCAACCCTAAGACGAGAAAGGCAAATCAGCCAGGAATTAGGCATGTCCCCAAGGAAAAAGCTGTGGAGGCAGGCATGTTGTGGTACTTTTGCGCTCTTCTTGGCTAGTCCTTCGCAGCTGCTGTGTTCTTGGAACTCAGGGCTTTCTGGTTAATAGACCCTTACCCTAGGCGTAACTCAAACCTTAACCCTAGGAAGGAAAATCAGCCTATGGTTCGGGATGGTCTCATGGAAATATCAGTGGTGGCAGCCAAGTTGCGTCACTTTTGCGCTCCCCTTGGGATGCCTTTTGCAGCTGCAGTGTGCCTGGAGCCCAGGGCTTCCTGGTTTTAAAAGTCCTAGGCCTAAGCCTAACAGTAACCCTAGGAAGGTAAATCAGCCGGGTATTAGGGTTCTTCCTAAGGGAAAAGCCGTGAAACAGCCATGTTGTGGCACTTCTGCACTCCCTTTGGGATGCCTTTGGCAGATGAAGTAAGCCTGGAACTCAGGGCTTCCTGGTTAAAGAAATCCAAGCCCTAGGCTGAACCCTAACCCTAACCCTAGGCAGATAAATCAGCCTAGGTATAGGGATGGTGCCAAGGAAAAAGCTGTGAAAGCTGCCATGTTGTTGCACTTTTGTACTCCCCTTGGGATGCCTTGAACAGCTGCAGTGTGCCTGGAGCCCAGGGCTTCCTACTTTTAAAAATCCTAGCGCTAGGCCTAAGCCTAACAGTAACCCTGGGAAGGCAAATCAGCCTGGTGTTAGGCGTCTTGCCAAGGAAAAAGCCGTGAAAGCAGCCATGTTGTGTCACTTTTGCACTCCCTTTTGGATGCCTTCACAGCTCCAGTGTGCCTGGAACTCAGGGCTTCCTGCTTTTAAAAATCCTAGCCCTAGGCCGAACCTCAAACCTAAGACGAGAAAGGCAAATCAGCCAGGAATTAGGCATGTCCCCAAGGAAAAAGCTGTGGAGGCAGGCATGTTGTGGTACTTTTGCGCTCTTCTTGGGTAGTCCTTCGCAGCTGCTGTGTTCTTGGAACTCAGGGCTTTCTGGTTAATAGAGCCCTTACCCTAGGCGTAACTCAAACCTTAACCCTAGGAAGGAAAATCAGCCTATGGTTCGGGATGGTCTCATGGAAATATCAGTGGTGGCAGCCAAGTTGCGTCACTTTTGCGCTCCCCTTGGGATGCCTTTCGCAGCTGCAGTGGTCCTGGAGCCCAGGGCTTCCTGGTTTTAAAAGTCCTAGGCCTAAGCCTAACAGTAACCCTAGGAAGGTAAATCAGCCGGGTATTAGGGTTCTTCCTAAGGGAAAAGCCGTGAAAGCAGCCATGTTGTGGCACTTCTGCACTCCCTTTGGGATGCCTTTGGCAGATGAAGTAAGCCTGGAACTCAGGGCTTCCTGGTTAAAGAAATCCAAGCCCTAGGCTGAACCCTAACCCTAACCCTAGGCAGATAAATCAGCCTAGGTATAGGGATGGTGCCAAGGAAAAAGCTGTGAAAGCTGCCATGTTGTTGCACTTTTGTACTCCCCTTGGGATGCCTTGAACAGCTGCAGTGTGCCTGGAGCCCAGGGCTTCCTAGATTCAAAAATTCTAGCGCTAGGCCTAAGCCTAAACGTTACCCTGGGAAGGCAAATCAGCCTGGTGTTAGGCGTCTTGCCAAGGAAAAAGCCGTGAAAGCAGCCATGTTGTGGCACTTTTGCACTCCCTTTTGGATGCCTTTCACAGCTCCAGTGTGCCTGGAACTCAGGGCTTCCTGATTTTAAAAATCCTAGCCCTAGGCCGAGCCCCAACCCTAAGACGAGAAAGGCAAATCAGCCAGGAATTAGGCATGTCCCCAAGGAAAAAGCTGTGGAGGCAGGCATGTTGTGGTACTTTTGCGCTCTTCTTGGCTAGTCCTTCGCAGCTGCTGTGTTCTTGGAACTCAGGGCTTTCTGGTTAATAGACCCTTACCCTAGGCGTAACTCAAACCTTAACCCTAGGAAGGAAAATCAGCCTATGGTTCGGGATGGTCTCATGGAAATATCAGTGGTGGCAGCCAAGTTGCGTCACTTTTGCGCTCCCCTTGGGATGCCTTTCGCAGCTGCAGTGTGCCTGGAGCCCAGGGCTTCCTGGTTTTAAAAGTCCTAGGCCTAAGCCTAACAGTAACCCTAGGAAGGTAAATCAGCCGGGTATTAGGGTTCTTCCTAAGGGAAAAGCCGTGAAAGCAGCCATGTTGTGGCACTTCTGCACTCCCTTTGGGATGCCTTTGGCAGATGAAGTAAGCCTGGAACTCAGGGCTTCCTGGTTAAAGAAATCCAAGCCCTAGGCTGAACCCTAACCCTAACCCTAGGCAGATAAATCAGCCTAGGTATAGGGATGGTGCCAAGGAAAAAGCTGTGAAAGCTGCCATGTTGTTGCACTTTTGTACTCCCCTTGGGATGCCTTGAACAGCTGCAGTGTGCCTGGAGCTAAGGGCTTCCTAGTTTTAAAAATCCTAGCCCTAGGCCTAAGCCTAACAGTAACCCTGGGAAGGTAAATCAGCCTGGTGTTAGGCGTCTTGCCAAGGAAAAAGCCGTGAAAGCAGCCATGTTGTGTCACTTTTGCACTCCCTTTTGGATGCCTTTCACAGCTCCAGTGTGCCTGGAACTCAGGGCTTCCTGCTTTTAAAAATCCTAGCCCTAGGCCGAACCCCAACCCTAAGACGAGAAAGGCAAATCAGCCAGGAATTAGGCATGTCCCCAAGGAAAAAGCTGTGGAGGCAGGCATGTTGTGCTACTTTTGCGCTCTTCTTGGCTAGTCCTTCGCAGCTGCTGTGTTCTTGGAACTCAGGGCTTTCTGGTTAATAGAGCCCTTACCCTAGGCGTAACTCAAACCTTAACCCTAGGAAGGAAAATCAGCCTATGGTTCGGGATGGTCTCATGGAAATATCAGTGGTGGCAGCCAAGTTGCGTCACTTTTGCGCTCCCCTTGGGATGCCTTTCGCAGCTGCAGTGGTCCTGGAGCCCAGGGCTTCCTGGTTTTAAAAGTCCTAGGCCTAAGCCTAACAGTAACCCTAGGAAGGTAAATCAGCCGGGTATTAGGGTTCTTCCTAAGGGAAAAGCCGTGAAAGCAGCCATGTTGTGGCACTTCTGCACTCCCTTTGGGATGCCTTTGGCAGATGAAGTAAGCCTGGAACTCAGGGCTTCCTGGTTAAAGAAATCACAGCCCTAGGCTGAACCCTAACCCTAACCCTAGGCAGATAAATCAGCCTAGGTATAGGGATGGTGCCAAGGAAAAAGCTGTGAAAGCTGCCATGTTGTTGCACTTTTGTACTCCCCTTGGGATGCCTTGAACAGCTGCAGTGTGCCTGGAGCCCAGGGCTTCCTAGTTTCAAAAATCCGAGCCCTAGGCCTAAGCCTAACAGTAACCCTGGGAAAGTAAGTCAGCCTGGTGTTAGGCTTCTTGCCAAGGAAAAAGCCGTGAAAGCAGCCATGTTGTGGCACTTTTGCACTCCCTTTTGGATGCCTTTCACAGCTGCAGTGTGCCTGGAAATCAGGGCTTCCTGCTTTTAAAAATCCTAGCCCTAGGCCGAACCTCAACCCTAAGACGAGAAAGGCAAATCAGCCAGGAATTAGGCATGTCCCCAAGGAAAAAGCTGTGGAGGCAGGCATGTTGTGGTACTTTTGCGCTCTTCTTGGCTAGTCCTTCGCAGCTGCTGTGTTCTTGGAACTCAGGGCTTTCTGGTTAATAGACCCTTACCCTAGGCGTAACTCAAACCTTAACCCTAGGAAGGAAAATCAGCCTATGGTTCGGGATGGTCTCATGGAAATATCAGTGGTGGCAGCCAAGTTGCGTCACTTTTGCGCTCCCCTTGGGATGCCTTTTGCAGCTGCAGTGTGCCTGGAGCCCAGGGCTTCCTGGTTTTAAAAGTCCTAGGCCTAAGCCTAACAGTAACCCTAGGAAGGTAAATCAGCCGGGTATTAGGGTTCTTCCTAAGGGAAAAGCCGTGAAACAGCCATGTTGTGGCACTTCTGCACTCCCTTTGGGATGCCTTTGGCAGATGAAGTAAGCCTGGAACTCAGGGCTTCCTGGTTAAAGAAATCCAAGCCCTAGGCTGAACCCTAACCCTAACCCTAGGCAGATAAATCAGCCTAGGTATAGGGATGGTGCCAAGGAAAAAGCTGTGAAAGCTGCCATGTTGTTGCACTTTTGTACTCCCCTTGGGATGCCTTGAACAGCTGCAGTGTGCCTGGAGCCCAGGGCTTCCTAGTTTTAAAAATCCTAGCGCTAGCCTAAGCCTAACAGTAACCCTGGGAAGGCAAATCAGCCTGGTGTTAGGCGTCTTGCCAAGGAAAAAGCCGTGAAAGCAGCCATGTTGTGGCACTTTTGCACTCCCTTTTGGATGCCTTTCACAGCTCCAGTGTGCCTGGAACTCAGGGCTTCCTGATTTTAAAAATCCTAGCCCTAGGCCGAACCCCAACCCTAAGACGAGAAAGGCAAATCAGCCAGGAATTAGGCATGTCCCCAAGGAAAAAGCTGTGGAGGCAGGCATGTTGTGCTACTTTTGCGCTCTTCTTGGGTAGTCCTTCGCAGCTGCTGTGTTCTTGGAACTCAGGGCTTTCTGGTTAATAGAGCCCTTACCCTAGGCGTAACTCAAACCTTAACCCTAGGAAGGAAAATCAGCCTATGGTTCGGGATGGTCTCATGGAAATATCAGTGGTGGCAGCCAAGTTGCGTCACTTTTGCGCTCCCCTTGGGATGCCTTTTGCAGCTGCAGTGTGCCTGGAGCCCAGGGCTTCCTGGTTTTAAAAGTCCTAGGCCTAAGCCTAACAGTAACCCTAGGAAGGTAAATCAGCCGGGTATTAGGGTTCTTCCTAAGGGAAAAGCCGTGAAAGCAGCCATGTTGTGGCACTTCTGCACTCCCTTTGGGATGCCTTTGGCAGATGAAGTAAGCCTGGAACTCAGGGCTTCCTGGTTAAAGAAATCCAAGCCCTAGGCTGAACCCTAACCCTAGGCAGATAAATCAGCCTAGGTATAGGGATGGTGCCAAGGAAAAAGCTGTGAAAGCTGCCATGTTGTTACACTTTTGTACTCCCCTTGGGATGCCTTGAACAGCTGCAGTGTGCCTGGAGCCCAGGGCTTCCTAGTTTTAAAAATCCTAGCCCTAGGCCTAAGCCTAACAGTAACCCTGGGAAGGTAAATCAGCCTGGTGTTAGGCTTCTTGCCAAGGAAAAAGCCGTGAAAGCAGCCATGTTGTGGCACTTTTGCACTCCCTTTTGGATGCCTTTCACAGCTCCAGTGTGCCTGGAACTCAGGGCTTCCTGATTTTAAAAATCCTAGCCCTAGGCCGAACCCCAGCCCTAAGACGAGAAAGGCAAATCAGCCAGGAATTAGGCATGTGCCCAAGGAAAAAGCTGTGGAGGCAGGCATGTTGTGGTACTTTTGCGCTCTTCTTGGCTAGTCCTTCGCAGCTGCTGTGTTCTTGGAACTCAGGGCTTTCTGGTTAATAGACCCTTACCCTAGGCGTAACTCAAACCTTAACCCTAGGAAGGAAAATCAGCCTATGGTTCGGGATGGTCTCATGGAAATATCAGTGGTGGCAGCCAAGTTGCGTCACTTTTGCGCTCCCCTAGGGATGCCTTTCGCAGCTGCAGTGTGCCTGGAGCCCAGGGCTTCCTGGTTTTAAAAGTCCTAGGCCTAAGCCTAACAGTAACCCTAGGAAGGTAAATCAGCCGGGTATTAGGCTTCTTCCTAAGGGAAAAGCCGTGAAAGCAGCCATGTTGTGGCACTTCTGCACTCCCTTTGGGATGCCTTTGGCAGATGAAGTAAGCCTGGAACTCAGGGCTTCCTGGTTAAAGAAATCCAAGCCCTAGGCTGAACCCTAACCCTAGGCAGATAAATCAGCCTAGGTATAGGGATGGTGCCAAGGAAAAAGCTGTGAAAGCTGCCATGTTGTTGCACTTTTGTACTCCCCTTGGGATGCCTTGAACAGCTGCAGTGTGCCTGGAGCTAAGGGCTTCCTAGTTTTAAAAATCCTAGCCCTAGGCCTAAGCCTAACAGTTACCCTGGGAAGGTAAATCAGCCTGGTGTTAGGCGTCTTGCCAAGGAAAAAGCCGTGAAAGCAGCCATGTTGTGTCACTTTTGCACTCCCTTTTGGATGCCTTTCACAGCTCCAGTGTGCCTGGAACTCAGGGCTTCCTGCTTTTAAAAATCCTAGCCCTAGGCCGAACCCCAACCCTAAGACGAGAAAGGCAAATCAGCCAGTAATTAGGCATGTCCCCAAGGAAAAAGCTGTGGAGGCAGGCATGTTGTGGTACTTTTGCGCTCTTCTTGGCTAGTCCTTCGCAGCTGCTGTGTTCTTGGAACTCAAGGCTTTCTGGTTAATAGACCCTTACCCTAGGCGTAAGTCAAACCTTAACCCTAGGAAGGAAAATCAGCCTATGGTTCGGGATGGTCTCATGGAAATATCAGTGGTGGCAGCCAAGTTGCGTCACTTTTGCGCTCCCCTAGGGATGCCTTTCGCAGCTGCAGTGTGCCTGGAGCCCAGGGCTTCCTGGTTTTAAAAGTCCTAGGCCTAAGCCTAACAGTAACCCTAGGAAGGTAAATCAGCCGGGTATTAGGCTTCTTCCTAAGGGAAAAGCCGTGAAAGCAGCCATGTTGTGGCACTTCTGCACTCCCTTTGGGATGCCTTTGGCAGATGAAGTAAGCCTGGAACTCAGGGCTTCCTGGTTAAAGAAATCACAGCCCTAGGCTGAACCCTAACCCTCGGCAGATAAATCAGCCTAGGTATAGGGATGGTGCCAAGGAAAAAGCTGTGAAAGCTGCCATGTTGTTACACTTTTGTACTCCCCTTGGGATGCCTTGAACAGCTGCAGTGTGCCTGGAGCCCAGGGCTTCCTAGTTTCAAAAATCCTAGCCCTAGGCCTAAGCCTAACAGTAACCCTGGGAAGGTAAATCAGCCTGGTGTTAGGCTTCTTGCCAAGGAAAAAGCCGTGAAAGCAGCCATGTTGTGGCACTTTTGCACTCCCTTTTGGATGCCTTTCACAGCTCCAGTGTGCCTGGAACTCAGGGCTTCCTGATTTTAAAAATCCTAGCCCTAGGCCGAACCCCAACCCTAAGACGAGAAAGGCAAATCAGCCAGGAATTAGGCATGTCCCCAAGGAAAAAGCTGTGGAGGCAGGCATGTTGTGGTACTTTTGCGCTCTTCTTGGCTAGTCCTTCGCAGCTGCTGTGTTCTTGGAACTCAGGGCTTTCTGGTTAATAGACCCTTACCCTAGGCGTAACTCAAACCTTAACCGTAGGAAGGAAAATCAGCCTATGGTTCGGGATGGTCTCATGGAAATATCAGTGGTGGCAGCCAAGTTGCATCACTTTTGCGCTCCCCTTGGGATGCCTTTTGCAGCTGCAGTGTGCCTGGAGCCCCGGGCTTCCTGGTTTTAAAAGTCCTAGTCCTAAGCCTAACAGTAACCCTAGGAAGGTAAATCAGCCGGGTATTAGGGTTCTTCCTAAGGGAAAAGCCGTGAAAGCAGCCATGTTGTGGCACTTCTGCACTCCCTTTGGGATGCCTTTGGCAGATGAAGTAAGCCTGGAACTCAGGGCTTCCTGGTTAAAGAAATCCAAGCCCTAGGCTGAACCCTAACCCTAGGCAGATAAATCAGCCTAGGTATAGGAATGGTGCCAAGGAAAAAGCTGTGAAAGCTGCCATGTTGTTACACTTTTGTACTCCCCTTGGGATGCCTTGAACAGCTGCAGTGTGCCTGGAGCCCAGGGCTTCCTAGTTTTAAAAATCCTAGCCCTAGGCCTAAGCCTAACAGTAACCCTGGGAAGGGAAATCAGCCTGGTGTTAGGCTTCTTGCCAAGGAAAAAGCCGTGAAAGCAGCCATGTTGTGGCACTTTTGCACTCCCTTTTGGATGCCTTTCACAGCTCCAGTGTGCCTGGAACTCAGGGCTTCCTGATTTTAAAAATCCTAGCCCTAGGCCGAACCCCAACCCTAAGACGAGAAAGGCAAATCAGCCAGGAATTAGGCATGTCTCCAAGGAAAAAGCTGTGGAGGCAGGCATGTTGTGGTACTTTTGCGCTCTTCTTGGCTAGTCCTTCGCAGCTGCTGTGTTCTTGGAACTCAGGGCTTTCTGGTTAATAGACCCTTACCCTAGGCGTAACTCAAACCTTAACCCTAGGAAGGAAAATCAGCCTATGGTTCGGGATGGTCTCATGGAAATATCAGTGGTGGCAGCCAAGTTGCGTCACTTTTGCGCTCCCCTTGGGATGCCTTTTGCAGCTGCAGTGTGCCTGGAGCCCAGGGCTTCCTGGTTTTAAAAGTCCTAGGCCTAAGCCTAACAGTAACCCTAGGAAGGTAAATCAGCCGGGTATTAGGGTTCTTCCTAAGGGAAAAGCCGTGAAACAGCCATGTTGTGGCACTTCTGCACTCCCTTTGGGATGCCTTTGGCAGATGAAGTAAGCCTGGAACTCAGGGCTTCCTGGTTAAAGAAATCCAAGCCCTAGGCTGAACCCTAACCCTAACCCTAGGCAGATAAATCAGCCTAGGTATAGGGATGGTGCCAAGGAAAAAGCTGTGAAAGCTGCCATGTTGTTGCACTTTTGTACTCCCCTTGGGATGCCTTGAACAGCTGCAGTGTGCCTGGAGCCCAGGGCTTCCTAGTTTTAAAAATCCTAGCGCTAGGCCTAAGCCTAACAGTAACCCTGGGAAGGCAAATCAGCCTGGTGTTAGGCTTCTTGCCAAGGAAAAAGCCGTGAAAGCAGCCATGTTGTGGCACTTTTGCACTCCCTTTTGGATGCCTTTCACAGCTCCAGTGTGCCTGGAACTCAGGGCTTCCTGCTTTTAAAAATCCTAGCCCTAGGCCGAACCCCAACCCTAAGACGAGAAAGGCAAATCAGCCAGGAATTAGGCATGTCCCCAAGGAAAAAGCTGTGGAGGCAGGCATGTTGTGGTACTTTTGCGCTCTTCTTGGCTAGTCCTTCGCAGCTGCTGTGTTCTTGGAACTCAGGGCTTTCTGGTTAATAGAGCCCTTACCCTAGGCGTAACTCAAACCTTAACCCTAGGAAGGAAAATCAGCCTATGGTTCGGGATGGTCTCATGGAAATATCAGTGGTGGCAGCCAAGTTGCGTCACTTTTGCGCTCCCCTTGGGATGCCTTTCGCAGCTGCAGTGTGCCTGGAGCCCAGGGCTTCCTGGTTTTAAAAGTCCTAGGCCTAAGCCTAACAGTAACCCTAGGAAGGTAAATCAGCCGGGTATTAGGGTTCTTCCTAAGGGAAAAGCCGTGAAAGCAGCCATGTTGTGGCACTTCTGCACTCCCTTTGGGATGCCTTTGGCAGATGAAGTAAGCCTGGAACTCAGGGCTTCCTGGTTAAAGAAATCCAAGCCCTAGGCTGAACCCTAACCCTAACCCTAGGCAGATAAATCAGCCTAGGTATAGGGATGGTGCCAAGGAAAAAGCTGTGAAAGCTGCCATGTTGTTGCACTTTTGTACTCCCCTTGGGATGCCTTGAACAGCTGCAGTGTGCCTGGAGCTAAGGGCTTCCTAGATTCAAAAATTCTAGCGCTAGGCCTAAGCCTAACAGTAACCCTGGGAAGGCAAATCAGCCTGGTGTTAGGCGTCTTGCCAAGGAAAAAGCCGTGAAAGCAGCCATGTTGTGGCACTTTTGCACTCCCTTTTGGATGCCTTTCACAGCTCCAGTGTGCCTGGAACTCAGGGCTTCCTGATTTTAAAAATCCTAGCCCTAGGCCGAACCCCAACCCTAAGACGAGAAAGGCAAATCAGCCAGGAATTAGGCATGTCCCCAAGGAAAAAGCTGTGGAGGCAGGCATGTTGTGGTACTTTTGCGCTCTTCTTGGCTAGTCCTTCGCAGCTGCTGTGTTCTTGGAACTCAGGGCTTTCTGGTTAATAGACCCTTACCCTAGGCGTAACTCAAACCTTAACCCTAGGAAGGAAAATCAGCCTATGGTTCGGGATGGTCTCATGGAAATATCAGTGGTGGCAGCCAAGTTGCGTCACTTTTGCGCTCCCCTTGGGATGCCTGCCTTTCGCAGCTGCAGTGTGCCTGGAGCCCAGGGCTTCCTGGTTTTAAAAGTCCTAGGCCTAAGCCTAACAGTAACCCTAGGAAGGTAAATCAGCCGGGTATTAGGGTTCTTCCTAAGGGAAAAGCCGTGAAACAGCCATGTTGTGGCACTTCTGCACTCCCTTTGGGATGCCTTTGGCAGATGAAGTAAGCCTGGAACTCAGGGCTTCCTGGTTAAAGAAATCCAAGCCCTAGGCTGAACCCTAACCCTAACCCTAGGCAGATAAATCAGCCTAGGTATAGGGATGGTGCCAAGGAAAAAGCTGTTAAAGCTGCCATGTTGTTGCACTTTTGTACTCCCCTTGGGATGCCTTGAACAGCTGCAGTGTGCCTGGAGCTAAGGGCTTCCTAGTTTTAAAAATCCTAGCCCTAGGCCTAAGCCTAACAGTAACCCTGGGAAGGTAAATCAGCCTGGTGTTAGGCGTCTTGCCAAGGAAAAAGCCATGAAAGCAGCCATGTTGTGTCACTTTTGCACTCCCTTTTGGATGCCTTTCACAGCTCCAGTGTGCCTGGAACTCAGGGCTTCCTGATATTAAAAATCCTAGCCCTAGGCCGAACCCCAACCCTAAGACGAGAAAGGCAAATCAGCCAGGAATTAGGCATGTCCCCAAGGAAAAAGCTGTGGAGGCAGGCATGTTGTGGTACTTTTGCGCTCTTCTTGGGTAGTCCTTCGCAGCTGCTGTGTTCTTGGAACTCAGGGCTTTCTGGTTAATAGACCCTTACCATAGGCGTAACTCAAACCTTAACCCTAGGAAGGAAAATCAGCCTATGGTTCGGGATGGTCTCATGGAAATATCAGTGGTGGCAGCCAAGTTGCGTCACTTTTGCGCTCCCCTTGGGATGCCTTTCGCAGCTGCAGTGTGCCTGGAGCCCAGGGCTTCCTGGTTTTAAAAGTCCTAGGCCTAAGCCTAACAGTAACCCTAGGAAGGTAAATCAGCCGGGTATTAGGGTTCTTCCTAAGGGAAAAGCCGTGAAAGCAGCCATGTTGTGGCACTTCTGCACTCCCTTTGGGATGCCTTTGGCAGATGAAGTAAGCCTGGAACTCAGGGCTTCCTGGTTAAAGAAATCCAAGCCCTAGGCTGAACCCTAACCCTAACCCTAGGCAGATAAATCAGCCTAGGTATAGGGATGGTGCCAAGGAAAAAGCTGTGAAAGCTGCCATGTTGTTGCACTTTTGTACTCCCCTTGGGATGCCTTGAACAGCTGCAGTGTGCCTGGAGCCCAGGGCTTCCTAGTTTTAAAAATCCTAGCGCTAGGCCTAAGCCTAACAGTAACCCTGGGAAGGCAAATCAGCCTGGTGTTAGGCGTCTTGCCAAGGAAAAGGCCGTGAAAGCAGCCATGTTGTGGCACTTTTGCACTCCCTTTTGGATGCCTTTCACAGCTCCAGTGTGCCTGGAACTCAGGGCTTCCTGATTTTAAAAATCCTAGCCCTAGGCCGAACCCCAACCCTAAGACGAGAAAGGCAAATCAGCCAGGAATTAGGCATGTCCCCAAGGAAAAAGCTGTGGAGGCAGGCATGTTGTGGTACTTTTGCGCTCTTCTTGGCTAGTCCTTCGCAGCTGCTGTGTTCTTGGAACTCAGGGCTTTCTGGTTAATAGACCCTTACCCTAGGCGTAACTCAAACCTTAACCCTAGGAAGGAAAATCAGCCTATGGTTCGGGATGGTCTCATGGAAATATCAGTGGTGGCAGCCAAGTTGCGTCACTTTTGCGCTCCCCTTGGGATGCCTTTCGCAGCTGCAGTGTGCCTGGAGCCCAGGGCTTCCTGGTTTTAAAAGTCCTAGGCCTAAGCCTAACAGTAACCCTAGGAAGGTAAATCAGCCGGGTATTAGGGTTCTTCCTAAGGGAAAAGCCGTGAAAGCAGCCATGTTGTGGCACTTCTGCACTCCCTTTGGGATGCCTTTGGCAGATGAAGTAAGCCTGGAACTCAGGGCTTCCTGGTTAAAGAAATCCAAGCCCTAGGCTGAACCCTAACCCTAACCCTAGGCAGATAAATCAGCCTAGGTATAGGGATGGTGCCAAGGAAAAAGCTGTTAAAGCTGCCATGTTGTTGCACTTTTGTACTCCCCTTGGGATGCCTTGAACAGCTGCAGTGTGCCTGGAGCTAAGGGCTTCCTAGTTTTAAAAATCCTAGCCCTAGGCCTAAGCCTAACAGTAACCCTGGGAAGGTAAATCAGCCTGGTGTTAGGCGTCTTGCCAAGGAAAAAGCCGTGAAAGCAGCCATGTTGTGTCACTTTTGCACTCCCTTTTGGATGCCTTTCACAGCTCCAGTGTGCCTGGAACTCAGGGCTTCCTGATATTAAAAATCCTAGCCCTAGGCCGAACCCGAACCCTAAGACGAGAAAGGCAAATCAGCCAGGAATTAGGCATGTCCCCAAGGAAAAAGCTGTGGAGGCAGGCATGTTGTGGTACTTTTGCGCTCTTCTTGGCTAGTCCTTCGCAGCTGCTGTGTTCTTGGAACTCAGGGCTTTCTGGTTAATAGACCCTTACCATAGGCGTAACTCAAACATTAACCCTAGGAAGGAAAATCAGCCTATGGTTCGGGATGGTCTCATGGAAATATCAGTGGTGGCAGCCAAGTTGCGTCACTTTTGCGCTCCCCTTGGGATGCCTTTTGCAGCTGCAGTGTGCCTGGAGCCCAGGGCTTCCTGGTTTTAAAAGTCCTAGGCCTAAGCCTAACAGTAACCCTAGGAAGGTAAATCAGCCGCGTATTAGGGTTCTTCCTAAGGGAAAAGCCGTGAAAGCAGCCATGGTGTGGCACTTCTGCACTCCCTTTGGGATGCCTTTGGCAGATGAAGTAAGCCTGGAACTCAGGGCTTCCTGGTTAAAGAAATCCAAGCCCTAGGCTGAACCCTAACCCTAACCCTAGGCAGATAAATCAGCCTAGGTATAGGGATGGTGCCAAGGAAAAAGCTGTGAAAGCTGCCATGTTGTTGCACTTTTGTACTCCCCTTGGGATGCCTTGAACAGCTGCAGTGTGCCTGGAGCCCAGGGCTTCCTAGTTTCAAAAATCCTAGCCCTAGGCCTAAGCCTAACAGTAACCCTGGGAAGGTAAATCAGCCTGGTGTTAGGCTTCTTGCCAAGGAAAAAGCCGTGAAAGCAGCCATGTTGTGGCACTTTTGCACTCCCTTTTGGATGCCTTTCACAGCTGCAGTGTGCCTGGAACTCAGGGCTTCCTGATTTTAAAAATCCTAGCCCTAGGCCGAACCCCAACCCTAAGACGAGAAAGGCAAATCAGCCAGGAATTAGGCATGTCCCCAAGGAAAAAGCTGTGGAGGCAGGCATGTTGTGCTACTTTTGCGCTCTTCTTGGGTAGTCCTTCGCAGCTGCTGTGTTCTTGGAACTCAGGGCTTTCTGGTTAATAGTACCCTTACCCTAGGCGTAACTCAAACCTTAACCCTAGGAAGGAAAATCAGCCTATGGTTCGGGATGGTCTCATGGAAATATCAGTGGTGGCAGCCAAGTTGCGTCACTTTTGCGCTCCCCTTGGGATGCCTTTTGCAGCTGCAGTGTGCCTGGAGCCCAGGGCTTCCTGGTTTTAAAAGTCCTAGGCCTAAGCCTAACAGTAACCCTAGGAAGGTAAATCAGCCTGGTGTTAGGGTTCTTCCTAAGGGAAAAGCCGTGAAAGCAGCCATGTTGTGGCACTTCTGCACTCCCTTTTAGATGCCTTTCACAGCTCCAGTGTGCCTGGAACTCAGGGCTTCCTGCTTTTAAAAATCCTAGCCCTAGGCCGAACCCCAACCCTAAGACGAGAAAGGCAAATCAGCCAGGAATTAGGCATGTCCCCAAGGAAAAAGCTGTGGAGGCAGGCATGTTGTGCTACTTTTGCGCTCTTCTTGGGTAGTCCTTCGCAGCTGCTGTGTTCTTGGAACTCAGGGCTTTCTGGTTAATAGAACCCTTACCCTAGGCGTAACTCAAACCTTAACCCTAGGAAGGAAAATCAGCCTATGGTTCGGGATGGTCTCATGGAAATATCAGTGGTGGCAGCCAAGTTGCGTCACTTTTGCGCTCCCCTTGGGATGCCTTTCGCAGCTGCAGTGTGCCTGGAGCCCAGGGCTTCCTGGTTTTAAAAGTCCTAGGCCTAAGCCTAACAGTAACCCTAGGAAGGTAAATCAGCCGGGTATTAGGGTTCTTCCTAAGGGAAAAACCGTGAAAGCAGCCATGTTGTGGCACTTCTGCACTCCCTTTGGGATGCCTTTGGCAGATGAAGTAAGCCTGGAACTCAGGGCTTCCTGGTTAAAGAAATCACAGCCCTAGGCTGAACCCTAACCCTAACCCTAGGCAGATAAATCAGCCTAGGTATAGGGATGGTGCCAAGGAAAAAGCTGTGAAAGCTGCCATGTTGTTGCACTTTTGTACTCCCCTTGGGATGCCTTGAACAGCTGCAGTGTGCCTGGAGCCCAGGGCTTCCTAGTTTCAAAAATCCTAGCCCTAGGCCTAAGCCTAACAGTAACCCTGGGAAAGTAAGTCAGCCTGGTGTTAGGCGTCTTGCCAAGGAAAAAGCCGTGAAAGCAGCCATGTTGTGGCACTTTTGCACTCCCTTTTGGATGCCTTTCACAGCTGCAGTGTGCCTGGAACTCAGGGCTTCCTGCTTTTAAAAATCCTAGCCCTAGGCCGAACCTCAAACCTAAGACGAGAAAGGCAAATCAGCCAGGAATTAGGCATGTCCCCAAGGAAAAAGCTGTGGAGGCAGGCATGTTGTGGTACTTTTGCGCTCTTCTTGGCTAGTCCTTCGCAGCTGCTGTGTTCTTGGAACTCAGGGCTTTCTGGTTAATAGACCCTTACCCTAGGCGTAACTCAAACCTTAACCCTAGGAAGGAAAATCAGCCTATGGTTCGGGATGGTCTCATGGAAATATCAGTGGTGGCAGCCAAGTTGCGTCACTTTTGCGCTCCCCTTGGGATGCCTTTTGCAGCTGCAGTGTGCCTGGAGCCCAGGGCTTCCTGGTTTTAAAAGTCCTAGGCCTAAGCCTAACAGTAACCCTAGGAAGGTAAATCAGCCGGGTATTAGGGTTCTTCCTAAGGGAAAAGCCGTGAAACAGCCATGTTGTGGCACTTCTGCACTCCCTTTGGGATGCCTTTGGCAGATGAAGTAAGCCTGGAACTCAGGGCTTCCTGGTTAAAGAAATCCAAGCCCTAGGCTGAACCCTAACCCTAACCCTAGGCAGATAAATCAGCCTAGGTATAGGGATGGTGCCAAGGAAAAAGCTGTGAAAGCTGCCATGTTGTTGCACTTTTGTACTCCCCTTGGGATGCCTTGAACAGCTGCAGTGTGCCTGGAGCCCAGGGCTTCCTAGTTTTAAAAATCCTAGCGCTAGGCCTAAGCCTAACAGTAACCCTGGGAAGGCAAATCAGCCTGGTGTTAGGCGTCTTGCCAAGGAAAAAGCCGTGAAAGCAGCCATGTTGTGGCACTTTTGCACTCCCTTTTGGATGCCTTTCACAGCTCCAGTGTGCCTGGAACTCAGGGCTTCCTGATTTTAAAAATCCTAGCCCTAGGCCGAACCCCAGCCCTAAGACGAGAAAGGCAAATCAGCCAGGAATTAGGCATGTGCCCAAGGAAAAAGCTGTGGAGGCAGGCATGTTGTGGTACTTTTGCGCTCTTCTTGGCTAGTCCTTCGCAGCTGCTGTGTTCTTGGAACTCAGGGCTTTCTGGTTAATAGACCCTTACCCTAGGCGTAACTCAAACCTTAACCCTAGGAAGGAAAATCAGCCTATGGTTCGGGATGGTCTCATTGAAATATCAGTGGTGGCAGCCAAGTTGCGTCACTTTTGCGCTCCCCTTGGGATGCCTTTTGCAGCTGCAGTGTGCCTGGAGCCCAGGGCTTCCTGGTTTTAAAAGTCCTAGGCCTAAGCCTAACAGTAACCCTAGGAAGGTAAATCAGCCGGGTATTAGGGTTCTTCCTAAGGGAAAAGCCGTGAAAGCAGCCATGTTGTGGCACTTCTGCACTCCCTTTGGGATGCCTTTGGCAGATGAAGTAAGCCTGGAACTCAGGGCTTCCTGGTTAAAGAAATCCAAGCCCTAGGCTGAACCCTAACCCTAGGCAGATAAATCAGCCTAGGTATAGGGATGGTGCCAAGGAAAAAGCTGTGAAAGCTGCCATGTTGTTGCACTTTTGTACTCCCCTTGGGATGCCTTGAACAGCTGCAGTGTGCCTGGAGCCCAGGGCTTCCTAGTTTTAAAAATCCTAGCCCTAGGCCTAAGCCTAACAGTAACCCTGGGAAGGTAAATCAGCCTGGTGTTAGGCTACTTGCCAAGGAAAAAGCCGTGAAAGCAGCCATGTTGTGGCACTTTTGCACTCCCTTTTGGATGCCTTTCACAGCTCCAGTGTGCCTGGAACTCAGGGCTTCCTGATATTAAAAATCCTAGCCCTAGGCCGAACCCCAGCCCTAAGACGAGAAAGGCAAATCAGCCAGGAATTAGGCATGTGCCCAAGGAAAAAGCTGTGGAGGCAGGCATGTTGTGGTACTTTTGCGCTCTTCTTGGCTAGTCCTTCGCAGCTGCTGTGTTCTTGGAACTCAGGGCTTTCTGGTTAATAGACCCTTACCCTAGGCGTAACTCAAACCTTAACCCTAGGAAGGAAAATCAGCCTATGGTTCGGGATGGTCTCATGGAAATATCAGTGGTGGCAGCCAAGTTGCGTCACTTTTGCGCTCCCCTAGGGATGCCTTTCGCAGCTGCAGTGTGCCTGGAGCCCAGGGCTTCCTGGTTTTAAAAGTCCTAGGCCTAAGCCTAACAGTAACCCTAGGAAGGTAAATCAGCCGGGTATTAGGGTTCTTCCTAAGGGAAAAGCCGTGAAAGCAGCCATGTTGTGGCACTTCTGCACTCCCTTTGGGATGCCTTTGGCAGATGAAGTAAGCCTGGAACTCAGGGCTTCCTGGTTAAAGAAATCCAAGCCCTAGGCTGAACCCTAACCCTAACCCTAGGCAGATAAATCAGCCTAGGTATAGGGATGGTGCCAAGGAAAAAGCTGTGAAAGCTGCCATGTTGTTGCACTTTTGTACTCCCCTTGGGATGCCTTGAACAGCTGCAGTGTGCCTGGAGCCCAGGGCTTCCTAGTTTTAAAAATCCTAGCGCTAGGCCTAAGCCTAACAGTAACCCTGGGAAGGCAAATCAGCCTGGTGTTAGGCGTCTTGCCAAGGAAAAAGCCGTGAAAGCAGCCATGTTGTGGCACTTTTGCACTCCCTTTTGGATGCCTTTCACAGCTCCAGTGTGCCTGGAACTCAGGGCTTCCTGATTTTAAAAATCCTAGCCCTAGGCCGAACCCCAACCCTAAGACGAGAAAGGCAAATCAGCCAGGAATTAGGCATGTCCCCAAGGAAAAAGCTGTGGAGGCAGGCATGTTGTGGTACTTTTGCGCTCTTCTTGGCTAGTCCTTCGCAGCTGCTGTGTTCTTGGAACTCAGGGCTTTCTGGTTAATAGACCCTTACCCTAGGCGTAACTCAAACCTTAACCCTAGGAAGGAAAATCAGCCTATGGTTCGGGATGGTCTCATGGAAATATCAGTGGTGGCAGCCAAGTTGCGTCACTTTTGCGCTCCCCTTGGGATGCCTTTTGCAGCTGCAGTGTGCCTGGAGCCCAGGGCTTCCTGGTTTTAAAAGTCCTAGGCCTAAGCCTAACAGTAACCCTAGGAAGGTAAATCAGCCGGGTATTAGGGTTCTTCCTAAGGGAAAAGCCGTGAAAGCAGCCATGTTGTGGCACTTCTGCACTCCCTTTGGGATGCCTTTGGCAGATGAAGTAAGCCTGGAACTCAGGGCTTCCTGGTTAAAGAAATCCAAGCCCTAGGCTGAACCCTAACCCTAGGCAGATAAATCAGCCTAGGTATAGGGATGGTGCCAAGGAAAAAGCTGTGAAAGCTGCCATGTTGTTACACTTTTGTACTCCCCTTGGGATGCCTTGAACAGCTGCAGTGTGCCTGGAGCCCAGGGCTTCCTAGTTTTAAAAATCCTAGCCCTAGGCCTAAGCCTAACAGTAACCCTGGGAAGGTAAATCAGCCTGGTGTTAGGCTTCTTGCCAAGGAAAAAGCCGTGAAAGCAGCCATGTTGTGGCACTTTTGCACTCCCTTTTGGATGCCTTTCACAGCTCCAGTGTGCCTGGAACTCAGGGCTTCCTGATTTTAAAAATCCTAGCCCTAGGCCGAACCCCAGCCCTAAGACGAGAAAGGCAAATCAGCCAGGAATTAGGCATGTGCCCAAGGAAAAAGCTGTGGAGGCAGGCATGTTGTGGTACTTTTGCGCTCTTCTTGGCTAGTCCTTCGCAGCTGCTGTGTTCTTGGAACTCAGGGCTTTCTGGTTAATAGACCCTTACCCTAGGCGTAACTCAAACCTTAACCCTAGGAAGGAAAATCAGCCTATGGTTCGGGATGGTCTCATGGAAATATCAGTGGTGGCAGCCAAGTTGCGTCACTTTTGCGCTCCCCTTGGGATGCCTTTCGCAGCTGCAGTGTGCCTGGAGCCCAGGGCTTCCTGGTTTTAAAAGTCCTAGGCCTAAGCCTAACAGTAACCCTAGGAAGGTAAATCAGCCGGGTATTAGGCTTCTTCCTAAGGGAAAAGCCGTGAAAGCAGCCATGTTGTGGCACTTCTGCACTCCCTTTGGGATGCCTTTGGCAGATGAAGTAAGCCTGGAACTCAGGGCTTCCTGGTTAAAGAAATCCAAGCCCTAGGCTGAACCCTAACCCTAGGCAGATAAATCAGCCTAGGTATAGGGATGGTGCCAAGGAAAAAGCTGTGAAAGCTGCCATGTTGTTGCACTTTTGTACTCCCCTTGGGATGCCTTGAACAGCTGCAGTGTGCCTGGAGCTAAGGGCTTCCTAGTTTTAAAAATCCTAGCCCTAGGCCTAAGCCTAACAGTTACCCTGGGAAGGTAAATCAGCCTGGTGTTAGGCGTCTTGCCAAGGAAAAAGCCGTGAAAGCAGCCATGTTGTGTCACTTTTGCACTCCCTTTTGGATGCCTTTCACAGCTCCAGTGTGCCTGGAACTCAGGGCTTCCTGCTTTTAAAAATCCTAGCCCTAGGCCGAACCCCAACCCTAAGACGAGAAAGGCAAATCAGCCAGGAATTAGGCATGTCCCCAAGGAAAAAGCTGTGGAGGCAGGCATGTTGTGCTACTTTTGCGCTCTTCTTGGGTAGTCCTTCGCAGCTGCTGTGTTCTTGGAACTCAAGGCTTTCTGGTTAATAGACCCTTACCCTAGGCGTAACTCAAACCTTAACCCTAGGAAGGAAAATCAGCCTATGGTTCGGGATGCTCTCATGGAAATATCAGTGGTGGCAGCCAAGTTGCGTCACTTTTGCGCTCCCCTTGGGATGCCTTTCGCAGCTGCAGTGTGCCTGGAGCCCAGGGCTTCCTGGTTTTAAAAGTCCTAGGCCTAAGCCTAACAGTAACCCTAGGAAGGTAAATCAGCCGGGTATTAGGGTTCTTCCTAAGGGAAAAGCCGTGAAAGCAGCCATGTTGTGGCACTTCTGCACTCCCTTTGGGATGCCTTTGGCAGATGAAGTAAGCCTGGAACTCAGGGCTTCCTGGTTAAAGAAATCACAGCCCTAGGCTGAACCCTAACCCTCGGCAGATAAATCAGCCTAGGTATAGGGATGGTGCCAAGGAAAAAGCTGTGAAAGCTGCCATGTTGTTACACTTTTGTACTCCCCTTGGGATGCCTTGAACAGCTGCAGTGTGCCTGGAGCCCAGGGCTTCCTAGTTTCAAAAATCCTAGCCCTAGGCCTAAGCCTAACAGTAACCCTGGGAAGGTAAATCAGCCTGGTGTTAGGCTTCTTGCCAAGGAAAAAGCCGTGAAAGCAGCCATGTTGTGGCACTTTTGCACTCCCTTTTGGATGCCTTTCACAGCTCCAGTGTGCCTGGAACTCAGGGCTTCCTGATTTTAAAAATCCTAGCCCTAGGCCGAACCCCAACCCTAAGACGAGAAAGGCAAATCAGCCAGGAATTAGGCATGTCCCCAAGGAAAAAGCTGTGGAGGCAGGCATGTTGTGGTACTTATGCGCTCTTCTTGGCTAGTCCTTCGCAGCTGCTGTGTTCTTGGAACTCAGGGCTTTCTGGTTAATAGACCCTTACCCTAGGCGTAACTCAAACCTTAACCCTAGGAAGGAAAATCAGCCTATGGTTCGGGATGGTCTCATGGAAATATCAGTGGTGGCAGCCAAGTTGCATCACTTTTGCGCTCCCCTTGGGATGCCTTTTGCAGCTGCAGTGTGCCTGGAGCCCCGGGCTTCCTGGTTTTAAAAGTCCTAGGCCTAAGCCTAACAGTAACCCTAGGAAGGTAAATCAGCCGGGTATTAGGGTTCTTCCTAAGGGAAAAGCCGTGAAAGCAGCCATGTTGTGGCACTTCTGCACTCCCTTTGGGATGCCTTTGGCAGATGAAGTAAGCCTGGAACTCAGGGCTTCCTGGTTAAAGAAATCCAAGCCCTAGGCTGAACCCTAACCCTAACCCTAGGCAGATAAATCAGCCTAGGTATAGGGATGGTGCCAAGGAAAAAGCTGTGAAAGCTGCCATGTTGTTGCACTTTTGTACTCCCCTTGGGATGCCTTGAACAGCTGCAGTGTGCCTGGAGCCCAGGGCTTCCTAGTTTTAAAAATCCTAGCGCTAGGCCTAAGCCTAACAGTAACCCTGGGAAGGCAAATCAGCCTGGTGTTAGGCGTCTTGCCAAGGAAAAAGCCGTGAAAGCAGCCATGTTGTGGCACTTTTGCACTCCCTTTTGGATGCCTTTCACAGCTCCAGTGTGCCTGGAACTCAGGGCTTCCTGCTTTTAAAAATCCTAGCCCTAGGCCGAACCCCAACCCTAAGACGAGAAAGGCAAATCAGCCAGGAATTAGGCATGTGCCCAAGGAAAAAGCTGTGGAGGCAGGCATGTTGTGGTACTTTTGCGCTCTTCTTGGGTAGTCCTTCGCAGCTGCTGTGTTCTTGGAACTCAGGGCTTTCTGGTTAATAGAGCCCTTACCCTAGGCGTAACTCAAACCTTAACCCTAGGAAGGAAAATCAGCCTATGGTTCGGGATGGTCTCATGGAAATATCAGTGGTGGCAGCCAAGTTGCGTCACTTTTGCGCTCCCCTTGGGATGCCTTTCGCAGCTGCAGTGTGCCTGGAGCCCAGGGCTTCCTGGTTTTAAAAGTCCTAGGCCTAAGCCTAACAGTAACCCTAGGAAGGTAAATCAGCCGGGTATTAGGGTTCTTCCTAAGGGAAAAGCCGTGAAAGCAGCCATGTTGTGGCACTTCTGCACTCCCTTTGGGATGCCTTTGGCAGATGAAGTAAGCCTGGAACTCAGGGCTTCCTGGTTAAAGAAATCCAAGCCCTAGGCTGAACCCTAACCCTAACCCTAGGCAGATAAATCAGCCTAGGTATAGGGATGGTGCCAAGGAAAAAGCTGTGAAAGCTGCCATGTTGTTGCACTTTTGTACTCCCCTTGGGATGCCTTGAACAGCTGCAGTGTGCCTGGAGCCCAGGGCTTCCTAGATTCAAAAATTCTAGCGCTAGGCCTAAGCCTAACAGTAACCCTGGGAAGGCAAATCAGCCTGGTGTTAGGCGTCTTGCCAAGGAAAAAGCCGTGAAAGCAGCCATGTTGTGGCACTTTTGCACTCCCTTTTGGATGCCTTTCACAGCTCCAGTGTGCCTGGAACTCAGGGCTTCCTGATTTTAAAAATCCTAGCCCTAGGCCGAACCCCAACCCTAAGACGAGAAAGGCAAATCAGCCAGGAATTAGGCATGTCCCCAAGGAAAAAGCTGTGGAGGCAGGCATGTTGTGGTACTTTTGCGCTCTTCTTGGCTAGTCCTTCGCAGCTGCTGTGTTCTTGGAACTCAGGGCTTTCTGGTTAATAGACCCTTACCCTAGGCGTAACTCAAACCTTAACCCTAGGAAGGAAAATCAGCCTATGGTTCAGGATGGTCTCATGGAAATATCAGTGGTGGCAGCCAAGTTGCGTCACTTTTGCGCTCCCCTTGGGATGCCTTTTGCAGCTGCAGTGTGCCTGGAGCCCAGGGCTTCCTGGTTTTAAAAGTCCTAGGCCTAAGCCTAACAGTAACCCTAGGAAGGTAAATCAGCCGGGTATTAGGGTTCTTCCTAAGGGAAAAGCCGTGAAAGCAGCCATGTTGTGGCACTTCTGCACTCCCTTTGGGATGCCTTTGGCAGATGAAGTAAGCCTGGAACTCAGGGCTTCCTGGTTAAAGAAATCCAAGCCCTAGGCTGAACCCTAACCCTAACCCTAGGCAGATAAATCAGCCTAGGTATAGGGATGGTGCCAAGGAAAAAGCTGTTAAAGCTGCCATGTTGTTGCACTTTTGTACTCCCCTTGGGATGCCTTGAACAGCTGCAGTGTGCCTGGAGCTAAGGGCTTCCTAGTTTTAAAAATCCTAGCCCTAGGCCTAAGCCTAACAGTAACCCTGGGAAGGTAAATCAGCCTGGTGTTAGGCGTCTTGCCAAGGAAAAAGCCATGAAAGCAGCCATGTTGTGTCACTTTTGCACTCCCTTTTGGATGCCTTTCACAGCTCCAGTGTGCCTGGAACTCAGGGCTTCCTGATATTAAAAATCCTAGCCCTAGGCCGAACCCCAACCCTAAGACGAGAAAGGCAAATCAGCCAGGAATTAGGCATGTCCCCAAGGAAAAAGCTGTGGAGGCAGGCATGTTGTGCTACTTTTGCGCTCTTCTTGGGTAGTCCTTCGCAGCTGCTGTGTTCTTGGAACTCAGGGCTTTCTGGTTAATAGACCCTTACCATAGGCGTAACTCAAACCTTAACCCTAGGAAGGAAAATCAGCCTATGGTTCGGGATGGTCTCATGGAAATATCAGTGGTGGCAGCCAAGTTGCGTCACTTTTGCGCTCCCCTTGGGATGCCTTTTGCAGCTGCAGTGTGCCTGGAGCCCAGGGCTTCCTGGTTTTAAAAGTCCTAGGCCTAAGCCTAACAGTAACCCTAGGAAGGTAAATCAGCCGGGTATTAGGGTTCTTCCTAAGGGAAAAGCCGTGAAAGCAGCCATGTTGTGGCACTTCTGCACTCCCTTTGGGATGCCTTTGGCAGATGAAGTAAGCCTGGAACTCAGGGCTTCCTGGTTAAAGAAATCCAAGCCCTAGGCTGAACCCTAACCCTAACCCTAGGCAGATAAATCAGCCTAGGTATAGGGATGGTGCCAAGGAAAAAGCTGTGAAAGCTGCCATGTTGTTGCACTTTTGTACTCCACTTGGGATGCCTTGAACAGCTGCAGTGTGCCTGGAGCCCAGGGCTTCCTAGTTTTAAAAATCCTAGCCCTAGGCCTAAGCCTAACAGTAACCCTGGGAAAGTAAGTCAGCCTGGTGTTAGGCTTCTTGCCAAGGAAAAAGCCGTGAAAGCAGCCATGTTGTGGCACTTTTGCACTCCCTTTTGGATGCCTTTCACAGCTGCAGTGTGCCTGGAACTCAGGGCTTCCTGCTTTTAAAAATCCTAGCCCTAGGCCGAACCTGAAACCTAAGACGAGAAAGGCAAATCAGCCAGGAATTAGGCATGTCCCCAAGGAAAAAGCTGTGGAGGCAGGCATGTTGTGCTACTTTTGCGCTCTTCTTGGGTAGTCCTTCGCAGCTGCTGTGTTCTTGGAACTCAGGGCTTTCTGGTTAATAGACCCTTACCCTAGGCGTAACTCAAACCTTAAGCCTAGGAAGGAAAATCAGCCTATGGTTCGGGATGGTCTCATGGAAATATCAGTGGTGGCAGCCAAGTTGCGTCACTTTTGCGCTCCCCTTGGGATGCCTTTTGCAGCTGCAGTGTGCCTGGAGCCCAGGGCTTCCTGGTTTTAAAAGTCCTAGGCCTAAGCCTAACAGTAACCCTAGGAAGGTAAATCAGCCGGGTATTAGGGTTCTTCCTAAGGGAAAAGCCGTGAAAGCAGCCATGTTGTGGCACTTCTGCACTCCCTTTGGGATGCCTTTGGCAGATGAAGTAAGCCTGGAACTCAGGGCTTCCTGGTTAAAGAAATCCAAGCCCTAGGCTGAACCCTAACCCTAACCCTAGGCAGATAAATCAGCCTAGGTATAGGGATGGTGCCAAGGAAAAAGCTGTGAAAGCTGCCATGTTGTTGCACTTTTGTACTCCCCTTGGGATGCCTTGAACAGCTGCAGTGTGCCTGGAGCCCAGGGCTTCCTAGTTTTAAAAATCCTAGCGCTAGGCCTAAGCCTAACAGTAACCCTGGGAAGGCAAATCAGCCTGGTGTTAGGCGTCTTGCCAAGGAAAAAGCCGTGAAAGCAGCCATGTTGTGGCACTTTTGCACTCCCTTTTGGATGCCTTTCACAGCTCCAGTGTGCCTGGAACTCAGGGCTTCCTGATTTTAAAAATCCTAGCCCTAGGCCGAACCCCAACCCTAAGACGAGAAAGGCAAATCAGCCAGGAATTAGGCATGTCCCCAAGGAAAAAGCTGTGGAGGCAGGCATGTTGTGGTACTTTTGCGCTCTTCTTGGGTAGTCCTTCGCAGCTGCTGTGTTCTTGGAACTCAGGGCTTTCTGGTTAATAGACCCTTACCCTAGGCGTAACTCAAACCTTAACCCTAGGAAGGAAAATCAGCCTATGGTTCGGGATGGTCTCATGGAAATATCAGTGGTGGCAGCCAAGTTGCGTCACTTTTGCGCTCCCCTTGGGATGCCTTTCGCAGCTGCAGTGTGCCTGGAGCCCAGGGCTTCCTGGTTTTAAAAGTCCTAGGCCTAAGCCTAACAGTAACCCTAGGAAGGTAAATCAGCCGGGTATTAGGGTTCTTCCTAAGGGAAAAGCCGTGAAAGCAGCCATGTTGTGGCACTTCTGCACTCCCTTTGGGATGCCTTTGGCAGATGAAGTAAGCCTGGAACTCAGGGCTTCCTGGTTAAAGAAATCCAAGCCCTAGGCTGAACCCTAACCCTAACCCTAGGCAGATAAATCAGCCTAGGTATAGGGATGGTGCCAAGGAAAAAGCTGTGAAAGCTGCCATGTTGTTGCACTTTTGTACTCCCCTTGGGATGCCTTGAACAGCTGCAGTGTGCCTGGAGCCCAGGGCTTCCTAGTTTTAAAAATCCTAGCCCTAGGCCTAAGCCTAACAGTAACCCTGGGAAGGTAAATCAGCCTGGTGTTAGGCGTCTTGCCAAGGAAAAAGCCGTGAAAGCAGCCATGTTGTGGCACTTTTGCACTCCCTTTTGGATGCCTTTCACAGCTCCAGTGTGCCTGGAACTCAGGGCTTCCTGATTTTAAAAATCCTAGCCCTAGGCCGAACCCCAACCCTAAGACGAGAAAGGCAAATCAGCCAGGAATTAGGCATGTCCCCAAGGAAAAAGCTGTGGAGGCAGGCATGTTGTGCTACTTTTGCGCTCTTCTTGGGTAGTCCTTCGCAGCTGCTGTGTTCTTGGAACTCAGGGCTTTCTGGTTAATAGACCCTTACCATAGGCGTAACTCAAACATTAACCCTAGGAAGGAAAATCAGCCTATGGTTCGGGATGGTCTCATGGAAATATCAGTGGTGGCAGCCAAGTTGCGTCACTTTTGCGCTCCCCTTGGGATGCCTTTTGCAGCTGCAGTGTGCCTGGAGCCCAGGGCTTCCTGGTTTTAAAAGTCCTAGGCCTAAGCCTAACAGTAACCCTAGGAAGGTAAATCAGCCGGGTATTAGGGTTCTTCCTAAGGGAAAAGCCGTGAAAGCAGCCATGTTGTGGCACTTCTGCACTCCCTTTGGGATGCCTTTGGCAGATGAAGTAAGCCTGGAACTCAGGGCTTCCTGGTTAAAGAAATCCAAGCCCTAGGCTGAACCCTAACCCTAACCCTAGGCAGATAAATCAGCCTAGGTATAGGGATGGTGCCAAGGAAAAAGCTGTGAAAGCTGCCATGTTGTTGCACTTTTGTACTCCACTTGGGATGCCTTGAACAGCTGCAGTGTGCCTGGAGCCCAGGGCTTCCTAGTTTTAAAAATCCTAGCCCTAGGCCTAAGCCTAACAGTAACCCTGGGAAAGTAAGTCAGCCTGGTGTTAGGCTTCTTGCCAAGGAAAAAGCCGTGAAAGCAGCCATGTTGTGGCACTTTTGCACTCCCTTTTGGATGCCTTTCACAGCTCCAGTGTGCCTGGAACTCAGGGCTTCCTGCTTTTAAAAATCCTAGCCCTAGGCCGAACCCCAACCCTAAGACGAGAAAGGCAAATCAGCCAGGAATTAGGCATGTCCCCAAGGAAAAAGCTGTGGAGGCAGGCATGTTGTGGTACTTTTGCGCTCTTCTTGGCTAGTCCTTCGCAGCTGCTGTGTTCTTGGAACTCAGGGCTTTCTGGTAAATAGGGCCCTTACCCTAGGCGTAACTCAAACCTTAACCCTAGGAAGGAAAATCAGCCTATGGTTCGGGATGGTCTCATGGAAATATCAGTGGTGGCAGCCAAGTTGCGTCACTTTTGCGCTCCCCTTGGGATGCCTTTTGCAGCTGCAGTGTGCCTGGAGCCCAGGGCTTCCTGGTTTTAAAAGTCCTAGGCCTAAGCCTAACAGTAACCCTAGGAAGGTAAATCAGCCGGGTATTAGGGTTCTTCCTAAGGGAAAAGCCGTGAAAGCAGCCATGTTGTGGCACTTCTGCACTCCCTTTGGGATGCCTTTGGCAGATGAAGTAAGCCTGGAACTCAGGTCTTCCTGGTTAAAGAAATCACAGCCCTAGGCTGAACCCTAACCCTAACCATAGGCAGATAAATCAGCCTAGGTATAGGGATGGTGCCAAGGAAAAAGCTGTGAAAGCTGCCATGTTGTTGCACTTTTGTACTCCCCTTGGGATGCCTTGAACAGCTGCAGTGTGCCTGGAGCCCAGGGCTTCCTAGTTTCAAAAATCCTAGCCCTAGGCCTAAGCCTAACAGTAACCCTGGGAAGGTAAATCAGCCGGGTATTAGGGTTCTTCCTAAGGGAAAAGCTGTGAAAGCAGGCATGTTGTGGCACTTCTGCACTCCCTTTTGGATGCCTTTCACAGCTTCAGTGTGCCTGGAACTCAGGGCTTCCTGATTTTAAAAATCCTAGCCCTAGGCCGAACCCCAACCCTAAGACGAGAAAGGCAAATCAGCCAGGAATTAGGCATGTCCCCAAGGAAAAAGCTGTGGAGGCAGGCATGTTGTGCTACTTTTGCGCTCTTCTTGGGTAGTCCTTCGCAGCTGCTGTGTTCTTGGAACTCAGGGCTTTCTGGTTAATAGAACCCTTACCCTAGGCGTAACTCAAACCTTAACCCTAGGAAGGAAAATCAGCCTATGGTTCGGGATGGTCTCATGGAAATATCAGTGGTGGCAGCCAAGTTGCGTCACTTTTGTGCTCCCCTTGGGATGCCTTTCGCAGCTGCAGTGTGCCTGGAGCCCAGGGCTTCCTGGTTTTAAAAGTCCTAGGCCTAAGCCTAACAGTAACCCTAGGAAGGTAAATCAGCCAGGTATTAGGGTTCTTCCTAAGGGAAAAGCCGTGAAAGCAGCCATGTTGTGGCACTTCTGCACTCCCTTTGGGATGCCTTTGGCAGATGAAGTAAGCCTGGAACTCAGGGCTTCCTGGTTAAAGAAATCCAAGCCCTAGGCTGAACCCTAACCCTAACCCTAGGCAGATAAATCAGCCTAGGTATAGGGATGGTGCCAAGGAAAAAGCTGTGAAAGCTGCCATGTTGTTGCACTTTTGTACTCCCCTTGGGATGCCTTGAACAGCTGCAGTGTGCCTGGAGCCCAGGGCTTCCTAGTTTTAAAAATCCTAGCGCTAGGCCTAAGCCTAACAGTAACCCTGGGAAGGCAAATCAGCCTGGTGTTAGGCGTCTTGCCAAGGAAAAAGCCGTGAAAGCAGCCATGTTGTGGCACTTTTGCACTCCCTTTTGGATGCCTTTCACAGCTCCAGTGTGCCTGGAACTCAGGGCTTCCTGATTTTAAAAATCCTAGCCCTAGGCCGAACCCCAACCCTAAGACGAGAAAGGCAAATCAGCCAGGAATTAGGCATGTCCCCAAGGAAAAAGCTGTGGAGGCAGGCATGTTGTGGTACTTTTGCGCTCTTCTTGGGTAGTCCTTCGCAGCTGCTGTGTTCTTGGAACTCAGGGCTTTCTGGTTAATAGAGCCCTTACCCTAGGCGTAACTCAAACCTTAACCCTAGGAAGGAAAATCAGCCTATGGTTCGGGATGGTCTCATGGAAATATCAGTGGTGGCAGCCAAGTTGCGTCACTTTTGCGCTCCCCTTGGGATGCCTTTCGCAGCTGCAGTGTGCCTGGAGCCCAGGGCTTCCTGGTTTTAAAAGTCCTAGGCCTAAGCCTAACAGTAACCCTAGGAAGGTAAATCAGCCGGGTATTAGGGTTCTTCCTAAGGGAAAAGCCGTGAAAGCAGCCATGTTGTGGCACTTCTGCACTCCCTTTGGGATGCCTTTGGCAGATGAAGTAAGCCTGGAACTCAGGGCTTCCTGGTTAAAGAAATCCAAGCCCTAGGCTGAACCCTAACCCTAACCCTAGGCAGATAAATCAGCCTAGGTATAGGGATGGTGCCAAGGAAAAAGCTGTGAAAGCTGCCATGTTGTTGCACTTTTGTACTCCCCTTGGGATGCCTTGAACAGCTGCAGTGTGCCTGGAGCCCAGGGCTTCCTAGATTCAAAAATTCTAGCGCTAGGCCTAAGCCTAACAGTAACCCTGGGAAGGCAAATCAGCCTGGTGTTAGGCGTCTTGCCAAGGAAAAAGCCGTGAAAGCAGCCATGTTGTGGCACTTTTGCACTCCCTTTTGGATGCCTTTCACAGCTCCAGTGTGCCTGGAACTCAGGGCTTCCTGATTTTAAAAATCCTAGCCCTAGGCCGAACCCCAACCCTAAGACGAGAAAGGCAAATCAGCCAGGAATTAGGCATGTCCCCAAGGAAAAAGCTGTGGAGGCAGGCATGTTGTGGTACTTTTGCGCTCTTCTTGGCTAGTCCTTCGCAGCTGCTGTGTTCTTGGAACTCAGGGCTTTCTGGTTAATAGACCCTTACCCTAGGCGTAACTCAAACCTTAACCCTAGGAAGGAAAATCAGCCTATGGTTCGGGATGGTCTCATGGAAATATCAGTGGTGGCAGCCAAGTTGCGTCACTTTTGCGCTCCCCTTGGGATGCCTTTCGCAGCTGCAGTGTGCCTGGAGCCCAGGGCTTCCTGGTTTTAAAAGTCCTAGGCCTAAGCCTAACAGTAACCCTAGGAAGGTAAATCAGCCGGGTATTAGGGTTCTTCCTAAGGGAAAAGCCGTGAAAGCAGCCATGTTGTGGCACTTCTGCACTCCCTTTGGGATGCCTTTGGCAGATGAAGTAAGCCTGGAACTCAGGGCTTCCTGGTTAAAGAAATCCAAGCCCTAGGCTGAAGCCTAACCCTAACCCTAGGCAGATAAATCAGCCTAGGTATAGGGATGGTGCCAAGGAAAAAGCTGTTAAAGCTGCCATGTTGTTGCACTTTTGTACTCCCCTTGGGATGCCTTGAACAGCTGCAGTGTGCCTGGAGCTAAGGGCTTCCTAGTTTTAAAAATCCTAGCCCTAGGCCTAAGCCTAACAGTAACCCTGGGAAGGTAAATCAGCCTGGTGTTAGGCGTCTTGCCAAGGAAAAAGCCATGAAAGCAGCCATGTTGTGTCACTTTTGCACTCCCTTTTGGATGCCTTTCACAGCTCCAGTGTGCCTGGAACTCAGGGCTTCCTGCTTTTAAAAATCCTAGCCCTAGGCCGAACCCCAACCCTAAGACGAGAAAGGCAAATCAGCCAGGAATTAGGCATGTCCCCAAGGAAAAAGCTGTGGAGGCAGGCATGTTGTGGTACTTTTGCGCTCTTCTTGGCTAGTCCTTCGCAGCTGCTGTGTTCTTGGAACTCAGGGCTTTCTGGTTAATAGACCCTTACCATAGGCGTAACTCAAACCTTAACCCTAGGAAGGAAAATCAGCCTATGGTTCGGGATGGTCTCATGGAAATATCAGTGGTGGCAGCCAAGTTGCGTCACTTTTGCGCTCCCCTTGGGATGCCTTTCGCAGCTGCAGTGTGCCTGGAGCCCAGGGCTTCCTGGTTTTAAAAGTCCTAGGCCTAAGCCTAACAGTAACCCTAGGAAGGTAAATCAGCCGGGTATTAGGGTTCTTCCTAAGGGAAAAGCCGTGAAAGCAGCCATGTTGTGGCACTTCTGCACTCCCTTTGGGATGCCTTTGGCAGATGAAGTAAGCCTGGAACTCAGGGCTTCCTGGTTAAAGAAATCCAAGCCCTAGGCTGAACCCTAACCCTAACCCTAGGCAGATAAATCAGCCTAGGTATAGGGATGGTGCCAAGGAAAAAGCTGTGAAAGCTGCCATGTTGTTGCACTTTTGTACTCCACTTGGGATGCCTTGAACAGCTGCAGTGTGCCTGGAGCCCAGGGCTTCCTAGTTTTAAAAATCCTAGCCCTAGGCCTAAGCCTAACAGTAACCCTGGGAAAGTAAGTCAGCCTGGTGTTAGGCTTCTTGCCAAGGAAAAAGCCGTGAAAGCAGCCATGTTGTGGCACTTTTGCACTCCCTTTTGGATGCCTTTCACAGCTCCAGTGTGCCTGGAACTCAGGGCTTCCTGCTTTTAAAAATCCTAGCCCTAGGCCGAACCTCAAACCTAAGACGAGAAAGGCAAATCAGCCAGGAATTAGGCATGTCCCCAAGGAAAAAGCTGTGGAGGCAGGCATGTTGTGGTACTTTTGCGCTCTTCTTGGCTAGTCCTTCGCAGCTGCTGTGTTCTTGGAACTCAGGGCTTTCTGGTTAATAGAACCCTTACCCTAGGCGTAACTCAAACCTTAACCCTAGGAAGGAAAATCAGCCTATGGTTCGGGATGGTCTCATGGAAATATCAGTGGTGGCAGCCAAGTTGCGTCACTTTTGCGCTCCCCTTGGGATGCCTTTTGCAGCTGCAGTGTGCCTGGAGCCCAGGGCTTCCTGGTTTTAAAAGTCCTAGGCCTAAGCCTAACAGTAACCCTAGGAAGGTAAATCAGCCGGGTATTAGGGTTCTTCCTAAGGGAAAAGCCGTGAAACAGCCATGTTGTGGCACTTCTGCACTCCCTTTGGGATGCCTTTGGCAGATGAAGTAAGCCTGGAACTCAGGGCTTCCTGGTTAAAGAAATCCAAGCCCTAGGCTGAACCCTAACCCTAACCCTAGGCAGATAAATCAGCCTAGGTATAGGGATGGTGCCAAGGAAAAAGCTGTGAAAGCTGCCATGTTGTTGCACTTTTGTACTCCCCTTGGGATGCCTTGAACAGCTGCAGTGTGCCTGGAGCCCAGGGCTTCCTAGTTTTAAAAATCCTAGCGCTAGGCCTAAGCCTAACAGTAACCCTGGGAAGGCAAATCAGCCTGGTGTTAGGCGTCTTGCCAAGGAAAAAGCCGTGAAAGCAGCCATGTTGTGGCACTTTTGCACTCCCTTTTGGATGCCTTTCACAGCTCCAGTGTGCCTGGAACTCAGGGCTTCCTGATTTTAAAAATCCTAGCCCTAGGCCGAACCCCAACCCTAAGACGAGAAAGGCAAATCAGCCAGGAATTAGGCATGTCCCCAAGGAAAAAGCTGTGGAGGCAGGCATGTTGTGCTACTTTTGCGCTCTTCTTGGGTAGTCCTTCGCAGCTGCTGTGTTCTTGGAACTCAGGGCTTTCTGGTTAATAGACCCTTACCCTAGGTGTAACTCAAACCTTAACCCTAGGAAGGAAAATCAGCCTATGGTTCGGGATGGTCTCATGGAAATATCAGTGGTGGCAGCCAAGTTGCGTCACTTTTGCGCTCCCCTTGGGATGCCTTTCGCAGCTGCAGTGTGCCTGGAGCCCAGGGCTTCCTGGTTTTAAAAGTCCTAGGCCTAAGCCTAACAGTAACCCTAGGAAGGTAAATCAGCCGGGTATTAGGGTTCTTCCTAAGGGAAAAGCCGTGAAAGCAGCCATGTTGTGGCACTTCTGCACTCCCTTTGGGATGCCTTTGGCAGATGAAGTAAGCCTGGAACTCAGGGCTTCCTGGTTAAAGAAATCCAAGCCCTAGGCTGAACCCTAACCCTAACCCTAGGCAGATAAATCAGCCTAGGTATAGGGATGGTGCCAAGGAAAAAGCTGTTAAAGCTGCCATGTTGTTGCACTTTTGTACTCCCCTTGGGATGCCTTGAACAGCTGCAGTGTGCCTGGAGCTAAGGGCTTCCTAGTTTTAAAAATCCTAGCGCTAGGCCTAAGCCTAACAGTAACCCTGGGAAGGTAAATCAGCCTGGTGTTAGGCGTCTTGCCAAGGAAAAAGCCGTGAAAGCAGCCATGTTGTGTCACTTTTGCACTCCCTTTTGGATGCCTTTCACAGCTGCAGTGTGCCTGGAACTCAGGGCTTCCTGATATTAAAAATCCTAGCCCTAGGCCGAACCCCAACCCTAAGACGAGAAAGGCAAATCAGCCAGGAATTAGGCATGTCCCCAAGGAAAAAGCTGTGGAGGCAGGCATGTTGTGGTACTTTTGCGCTCTTCTTGTGTAGTCCTTCGCAGCTGCTGTGTTCTTGGAACTCAGGGCTTTCTGGTTAATAGACCCTTACCATAGGCGTAACTCAAACCTTAACCCTAGGAAGGAAAATCAGCCTATGGTTCGGGATGGTCTCATGGAAATATCAGTGGTGGCAGCCAAGTTGCGTCACTTTTGCGCTCCCCTTGGGATGCCTTTCGCAGCTGCAGTGTGCCTGGAGCCCAGGGCTTCCTGGTTTTAAAAGTCCTAGGCCTAAGCCTAACAGTAACCCTGGGAAGGTAAATCAGCCGGGTATTAGGGTTCTTCCTAAGGGAAAAGCCGTGAAAGCAGCCATGTTGTGGCACTTCTGCACTCCCTTTGGGATGCCTTTGGCAGATGAAGTAAGCCTGGAACTCAGGGCTTCCTGGTTAAAGAAATCCAAGCCCTAGGCTGAACCCTAACCCTAACCCTAGGCAGATAAATCAGCCTAGGTATAGGGATGGTGCCAAGGAAAAAGCTGTGAAAGCTGCCATGTTGTTGCACTTTTGTACTCCCCTTGGGATGCCTTGAACAGCTGCAGTGTGCCTGGAGCCCAGGGCTTCCTAGTTTTAAAAATCCTATCGCTAGGCCTAAGCCTAACAGTAACCCTGGGAAAGTAAGTCAGCCTGGTGTTAGGCGTCTTGCCAAGGAAAAAGCCGTGAAAGCAGCCATGTTGTGGCACTTTTGCACTCCCTTTTGGATGCCTTTCACAGCTCCAGTGTGCCTGGAACTCAGGGCTTCCTGATTTTAAAAATCCTAGCCCTAGGCCGAACCCCAACCCTAAGACGAGAAAGGCAAATCAGCCAGGAATTAGGCATGTCCCCAAGGAAAAAGCTGTGGAGGCAGGCATGTTGTGGTACTTTTGCGCTCTTCTTGGGTAGTCCTTCGCAGCTGCTGTGTTCTTGGAACTCAGGGCTTTCTGGTTAATAGAACCCTTACCCTAGGCGTAACTCAAACCTTAACCCTAGGAAGGAAAATCAGCCTATGGTTCGGGATGGTCTCATGGAAATATCAGTGGTGGCAGCCAAGTTGCGTCACTTTTGCGCTCCCCTTGGGATGCCTTTCGCAGCTGCAGTGTGCCTGGAGCCCAGGGCTTCCTGGTTTTAAAAGTCCTAGGCCTAAGCCTAACAGTAACCCTAGGAAGGTAAATCAGCCGGGTATTAGGGTTCTTCCTAAGGGAAAAGCCGTGAAAGCAGCCATGTTGTGGCACTTCTGCACTCCCTTTGGGATGCCTTTGGCAGATGAAGTAAGCCTGGAACTCAGGGCTTCCTGGTTAAAGAAATCCAAGCCCTAGGCTGAAGCCTAACCCTAACCCTAGGCAGATAAATCAGCCTAGGTATAGGGATGGTGCCAAGGAAAAAGCTGTTAAAGCTGCCATGTTGTTGCACTTTTGTACTCCCCTTGGGATGCCTTGAACAGCTGCAGTGTGCCTGGAGCTAAGGGCTTCCTAGTTTCAAAAATCCTAGCCCTAGGCCTAAGCCTAACAGTAACCCTGGGAAAGTAAGTCAGCCTGGTGTTAGGCTTCTTGCCAAGGAAAAAGCCGTGAAAGCAGCCATGTTGTGGCACTTTTGCACTCCCTTTTGGATGCCTTTCACAGCTCCAGTGTGCCTGGAACTCAGGGCTTCCTGCTTTTAAAAATCCTAGCCCTAGGCCGAACCTCAAACCTAAGACGAGAAAGGCAAATCAGCCAGGAATTAGGCATGTCCCCAAGGAAAAAGCTGTGGAGGCAGGCATGTTGTGGTACTTTTGCGCTCTTCTTGGCTAGTCCTTCGCAGCTGCTGTGTTCTTGGAACTCAGGGCTTTCTGGTTAATAGACCCTTACCCTAGGCGTAACTCAAACCTTAAGCCTAGGAAGGAAAATCAGCCTATGGTTCGGGATGGTCTCATGGAAATATCAGTGGTGGCAGCCAAGTTGCGTCACTTTTGCGCTCCCCTTGGGATGCCTTTCGCAGCTGCAGTGTGCCTGGAGCCCAGGGCTTCCTGGTTTTAAAAGTCCTAGGCCTAAGCCTAACAGTAACCCTAGGAAGGTAAATCAGCCGGGTATTAGGGTTCTTCCTAAGGGAAAAGCCGTGAAACAGCCATGTTGTGGCACTTCTGCACTCCCTTTGGGATGCCTTTGGCAGATGAAGTAAGCCTGGAACTCAGGGCTTCCTGGTTAAAGAAATCCAAGCCCTAGGCTGAACCCTAACCCTAACCCTAGGCAGATAAATCAGCCTAGGTATAGGGATGGTGCCAAGGAAAAAGCTGTGAAAGCTGCCATGTTGTTGCACTTTTGTACTCCCCTTGGGATGCCTTGAACAGCTGCAGTGTGCCTGGAGCCCAGGGCTTCCTAGTTTTAAAAATCCTAGCGCTAGGCCTAAGCCTAACAGTAACCCTGGGAAGGCAAATCAGCCTGGTGTTAGGCGTCTTGCCAAGGAAAAAGCCGTGAAAGCAGCCATGTTGTGGCACTTTTGCACTCCCTTTTGGATGCCTTTCACAGCTCCAGTGTGCCTGGAACTCAGGGCTTCCTGATTTTAAAAATCCTAGCCCTAGGCCGAACCCCAACCCTAAGACGAGAAAGGCAAATCAGCCAGGACTTAGGCATGTCCCCAAGGAAAAAGCTGTGGAGGCAGGCATGTTGTGGTACTTTTGCGCTCTTCTTGGGTAGTCCTTCGCAGCTGCTGTGTTCTTGGAACTCAGGGCTTTCTGGTTAATAGACCCTTACCCTAGGCGTAACTCAAACCTTAACCCTAGGAAGGAAAATCAGCCTATGGTTCGGGATGGTCTCATGGAAATATCAGTGGTGGCAGCCAAGTTGCGTCACTTTTGCGCTCCCCTTGGGATGCCTTTTGCAGCTGCAGTGTGCCTGGAGCCCAGGGCTTCCTGGTTTTAAAAGTCCTAGGCCTAAGCCTAACAGTAACCCTAGGAAGGTAAATCAGCCGGGTATTAGGGTTCTTCCTAAGGGAAAAGCCGTGAAAGCAGCCATGTTGTGGCACTTCTGCACTCCCTTTGGGATGCCTTTGGCAGATGAAGTAAGCCTGGAACTCAGGGCTTCCTGGTTAAAGAAATCACAGCCCTAGGCTGAACCCTAACCCTAACCCTAGGCAGATAAATCAGCCTAGGTATAGGGATGGTGCCAAGGAAAAAGCTGTGAAAGCTGCCATGTTGTTGCACTTTTGTACTCCCCTTGGGATGCCTTGAACAGCTGCAGTGTGCCTGGAGCCCAGGGCTTCCTAGTTTCAAAAATCCTAGCCCTAGGCCTAAGCCTAACAGTAACCCTGGGAAGGTAAATCAGCCGGGTATTAGGGTTCTTCCTAAGGGAAAAGCTGTGAAAGCAGGCATGTTGTGGCACTTCTGCACTCCCTTTTGGATGCCTTTCACAGCTTCAGTGTGCCTGGAACTCAGGGCTTCCTGATTTTAAAAATCCTAGCCCTAGGCCGAACCCCAACCCTAAGACGAGAAAGGCAAATCAGCCAGGAATTAGGCATGTCCCCAAGGAAAAAGCTGTGGAGGCAGGCATGTTGTGCTACTTTTGCGCTCTTCTTGGCTAGTCCTTCGCAGCTGCTGTGTTCTTGGAACTCAGGGCTTTCTGGTTAATAGAACCCTTACCCTAGGCGTAACTCAAACCTTAACCCTAGGAAGGAAAATCAGCCTATGGTTCGGGATGGTCTCATGGAAATATCAGTGGTGGCAGCCAAGTTGCGTCACTTTTGCGCTCCCCTTGGGATGCCTTTCGCAGCTGCAGTGTGCCTGGAGCCCAGGGCTTCCTGGTTTTAAAAGTCCTAGGCCTAAGCCTAACAGTAACCCTAGGAAGGTAAATCAGCCGGGTATTAGGGTTCTTCCTAAGGGAAAAGCCGTGAAAGCAGCCATGTTGTGGCACTTCTGCACTCCCTTTGGGATGCCTTTGGCAGATGAAGTAAGCCTGGAACTCAGGGCTTCCTGGTTAAAAAAATCCAAGCCCTAGGCTGAACCCTAACCCTAACCCTAGGCAGATAAATCAGCCTAGGTATAGGGATGGTGCCAAGGAAAAAGCTGTGAAAGCTGCCATGTTGTTGCACTTTTGTACTCCCCTTGGGATGCCTTGAACAGCTGCAGTGTGCCTGGAGCCCAGGGCTTCCTAGTTTCAAAAATCCTAGCCCTAGGCCTAAGCCTAACAGTAACCCTGGGAAGGTATATCAGCCTGGTGTTAGGCGTCTTGCCAAGGAAAAAGCCGTGAAAGCAGCCATGTTGTGGCACTTTTGCACTCCCTTTTGGATGCCTTTCACAGCTGTAGTGGCCTGGAACTCAGGGCTTCCTGCTTTTAAAAATCCTAGCCCTAGGCCGAACCCCAACCCTAAGACGAGAAAGGCAAATCAGCCAGGAATTAGGCATGTCCCCAAGGAAAAAGCTGTGGAGGCAGGCATGTTGTGCTACTTTTGCGCTCTTCTTGGCTAGTCCTTCGCAGCTGCTGTGTTCTTGGAACTCAGGGCTTTCTGGTTAATAGAACCCTTACCCTAGGCGTAACTCAAACCTTAACCCTAGGAAGGAAAATCAGCCTATGGTTCGGGATGGTCTCATGGAAATATCAGTGGTGGCAGCCAAGTTGCGTCACTTTTGCGCTCCCCTTGGGATGCCTTTCGCAGCTGCAGTGTGCCTGGAGCCCAGGGCTTCCTGGTTTTAAAAGTCCTAGGCCTAAGCCTAACAGTAACCCTAGGAAGGTAAATCAGCCGGGTATTAGGGTTCTTCCTAAGGGAAAAGCCGTGAAAGCAGCCATGTTGTGGCACTTCTGCACTCCCTTTGGGATGCCTTTCACAGCTCCAGTGTGCCTGGAACTCAGGGCTTCCTGATTTTAAAAATCCAAGCCCTAGGCTGAACCCCAACCCTAAGACGAGAAAGGCAAATCAGCCAGGAATTAGGCATGTCCCCAAGGAAAAAGCTGTGGAGGCAGGCATGTTGTGCTACTTTTGCGCTCTTCTTGGGTAGTCCTTCGCAGCTGCTGTCTTCTTGGAACTCAGGGCTTTCTGGTTAATAGAACCCTTACCCTAGGCGTAACTCAAACCTTAACGCTAGGAAGGAAAATCAGCCTATGGTTCGGGATGCTCTCATGGAAATATCAGTGGTGGCAGCCAAGTTGCGTCACTTTTGCGCTCCCCTTGGGATGCCTTTCGCAGCTGCAGTGTGCCTGGAGCCCAGGGCTTCCTGGTTTTAAAAGTCCTAGGCCTAAGCCTAACAGTAACCCTAGGAAGGTAAATCAGCCGGGTATTAGGGTTCTTCCTAAGGGAAAAGCCGTGAAAGCAGCCATGTTGTGGCACTTCTGCACTCCCTTTGGGATGCCTTTGGCAGATGAAGTAAGCCTGGAACTCAGGGCTTCCTGGTTAAAGAAATCCAAGCCCTAGGCTGAACCCTAACCCTAACCCTAGGCAGATAAATCAGCCTAGGTATAGGGATGGTGCCAAGGAAAAAGCTGTGAAAGCTGCCATGTTGTTGCACTTTTGTACTCCCCTTGGGATGCCTTGAACAGCTGCAGTGTGCCTGGAGCCCAGGGCTTCCTAGTTTCAAAAATCCTAGCCCTAGGCCTAAGCCTAAGAGTAACCCTGGGAAGGTAAATCAGCCTGGTGTTAGGCTTCTTGCCAAGGAAAAAGCCGTGAAAGCAGCCATGTTGTGGCACTTTTGCACTCCCTTTTGGATGCCTTTCACAGCTCCAGTGTGCCTGGAACTCAGGGCTTCCTAAATTTAAAAATCCTAGCCCTAGGCCGAACCCCAACCCTAAGACGAGAAAGGCAAATCAGCCAGGAATTAGGCATGTCCCCAAGGAAAAAGCTGTGGAGGCAGGCATGTTGTGCTACTTTTGCGCTCTTCTTGGGTAGTCCTTCGCAGCTGCTGTGTTCTTGGAACTCAGGGCTTTCTGGTTAATAGTACCCTTACCCTAGGCGTAACTCAAACCTTAACCCTAGGAAGGAAAATCAGCCTATGGTTCGGGATGGTCTCATGGAAATATCAGTGGTGGCAGCCAAGTTGCGTCACTTTTGCGCTCCCCTTGGGATGCCTTTTGCAGCTGCAGTGTGCCTGGAGCCCAGGGCTTCCTGGTTTTAAAAGTCCTAGGCCTAAGCCTAACAGTAACCCTAGGAAGGTAAATCAGCCTGGTGTTAGGGTTCTTCCTAAGGGAAAAGCCGTGAAAGCAGCCATGTTGTGGCACTTCTGCACTCCCTTTTGGATGCCTTTCACAGCTCCAGTGTGCCTGGAACTCAGGGCTTCCTGATTTTAAAAATCCTAGCCCTAGGCCGAACCCCAACCCTAAGACGAGAAAGGCAAATCAGCCAGGAATTAGGCATGTCCCCAAGGAAAAAGCTGTGGAGGCAGGCATGTTGTGCTACTTTTGCGCTCTTCTTGGGTAGTCCTTCGCAGCTGCTGTGTTCTTGGAACTCAGGGCTTTCTGGTTAATAGAACCCTTACCCTAGGCGTAACTCAAACCTTAACCCTAGGAAGGAAAATCAGCCTATGGTTCGGGATGGTCTCATGGAAATATCAGTGGTGGCAGCCAAGTTGCGTCACTTTTGCGCTCCCCTTGGGATGCCTTTCGCAGCTGCAGTGTGCCTGGAGCCCAGGGCTTCCTGGTTTTAAAAGTCCTAGGCCTAAGCCTAACAGTAACCCTAGGAAGGTAAATCAGCCGGGTATTAGGGTTCTTCCTAAGGGAAAAGCCGTGAAAGCAGCCATGTTGTGGCACTTCTGCACTCCCTTTGGGATGCCTTTCACAGCTCCAGTGTGCCTGGAACTCAGGGCTTCCTGATTTTAAAAATCCAAGCCCTAGGCTGAACCCCAACCCTAAGACGAGAAAGGCAAATCAGCCAGGAATTAGGCATGTCCCCAAGGAAAAAGCTGTGGAGGCAGGCATGTTGTGGTACTTTTGCGCTCTTCTTGGGTAGTCCTTCGCAGCTGCTGTGTTCTTGGAACTCAGGGCTTTCTGGTTAATAGAACCCTTACCCTAGGCGTAACTCAAACCTTAACGCTAGGAAGGAAAATCAGCCTATGGTTCGGGATGCTCTCATGGAAATATCAGTGGTGGCAGCCAAGTTGCGTCACTTTTGCGCTCCCCTTGGGATGCCTTTCGCAGCTGCAGTGTGCCTGGAGCCCAGGGCTTCCTGGTTTTAAAAGTCCTAGGCCTAAGCCTAACAGTAACCCTAGGAAGGTAAATCAGCCGGGTATTAGGGTTCTTCCTAAGGGAAAAGCCGTGAAAGCAGCCATGTTGTGGCACTTCTGCACTCCCTTTGGGATGCCTTTGGCAGATGAAGTAAGCCTGGAACTCAGGGCTTCCTGGTTAAAGAAATCCAAGCCCTAGGCTGAACCCTAACCCTAACCCTAGGCAGATAAATCAGCCTAGGTATAGGGATGGTGCCAAGGAAAAAGCTGTGAAAGCTGCCATGTTGTTGCACTTTTGTACTCCCCTTGGGATGCCTTGAACAGCTGCAGTGTGCCTGGAGCCCAGGGCTTCCTAGTTTCAAAAATCCTAGCCCTAGGCCTAAGCCTAAGAGTAACCCTGGGAAGGTAAATCAGCCTGGTGTTAGGCTTCTTGCCAAGGAAAAAGCCGTGAAAGCAGCCATGTTGTGGCACTTTTGCACTCCCTTTTGGATGCCTTTCACAGCTTCAGTGTGCCTGGAACTCAGGGCTTCCTGCTTTTAAAAATCCTAGCCCTAGGCCGAACCCCAACCCTAAGACGAGAAAGGCAAATCAGCCAGGAATTAGGCATGTCCGCAAGGAAAAAGCTGTGGAGGCAGGCATGTTGTGCTACTTTTGCGCTCTTCTTGGGTAGTCCTTCGCAGCTGCTGTGTTCTTGGAACTCAGGGCTTTCTGGTTAATAGTACCCTTACCCTAGGCGTAACTCAAACCTTAACCCTAGGAAGGAAAATCAGCCTATGGTTCGGGATGGTCTCATGGAAATATCAGTGGTGGCAGCCAAGTTGCGTCACTTTTGCGCTCCCCTTGGGATGCCTTTTGCAGCTGCAGTGTGCCTGGAGCCCAGGGCTTCCTGGTTTTAAAAGTCCTAGGCCTAAGCCTAACAGTAACCCTAGGAAGGTAAATCAGCCTGGTGTTAGGGTTCTTCCTAAGGGAAAAGCCGTGAAAGCAGCCATGTTGTGGCACTTCTGCACTCCCTTTTGGATGCCTTTCACAGCTCCAGTGTGCCTGGAACTCAGGGCTTCCTGATTTTAAAAATCCTAGCCCTAGGCCGAACCCCAACCCTAAGACGAGAAAGGCAAATCAGCCAGGAATTAGGCATGTCCCCAAGGAAAAAGCTGTGGAGGCAGGCATGTTGTGCTACTTTTGCGCTCTTCTTGGCTAGTCCTTCGCAGCTGCTGTGTTCTTGGAACTCAGGGCTTTCTGGTTAATAGAACCCTTACCCTAGGCGTAACTCAAACCTTAACCCTAGGAAGGAAAATCAGCCTATGGTTCGGGATGGTCTCATGGAAATATCAGTGGTGGCAGCCAAGTTGCGTCACTTTTGCGCTCCCCTTGGGATGCCTTTCGCAGCTGCAGTGTGCCTGGAGCCCAGGGCTTCCTGGTTTTAAAAGTCCTAGGCCTAAGCCTAACAGTAACCCTAGGAAGGTAAATCAGCCGGGTATTAGGGTTCTTCCTAAGGGAAAAGCCGTGAAAGCAGCCATGTTGTGGCACTTCTGCACTCCCTTTGGGATGCCTTTGGCAGATGAAGTAAGCCTGGAACTCAGGGCTTCCTGGTTAAAGAAATCCAAGCCCTAGGCTGAACCCTAACCCTAACCCTAGGCAGATAAATCAGCCTAGGTATAGGGATGGTGCCAAGGAAAAAGCTGTGAAAGCTGCCATGTTGTTGCACTTTTGTACTCCCCTTGGGATGCCTTGAACAGCTGCAGTGTGCCTGGAGCTAAGGGCTTCCTAGTTTCAAAAATCCTAGCCCTAGGCCTAAGCCTAACAGTAACCCTGGGAAAGTAAGTCAGCCTGGTGTTAGGCTTCTTGCCAAGGAAAAAGCCGTGAAAGCAGCCATGTTGTGGCACTTTTGCACTCCCTTTTGGATGCCTTTCACAGCTCCAGTGTGCCTGGAACTCAGGGCTTCCTGCTTTTAAAAATCCTAGCCCTAGGCCGAACCTCAAACCTAAGACGAGAAAGGCAAATCAGCCAGGAATTAGGCATGTCCCCAAGGAAAAAGCTGTGGAGGCAGGCATGTTGTGCTACTTTTGCGCTCTTCTTGGGTAGTCCTTCGCAGCTGCTGTGTTCTTGGAACTCAGGGCTTTCTGGTTAATAGTACCCTTACCCTAGGCGTAACTCAAACCTTAACCCTAGGAAGGAAAATCAGCCTATGGTTCGGGATGGTCTCATGGAAATATCAGTGGTGGCAGCCAAGTTGCGTCACTTTTGCGCTCCCCTTGGGATGCCTTTTGCAGCTGCAGTGTGCCTGGAGCCCAGGGCTTCCTGGTTTTAAAAGTCCTAGGCCTAAGCCTAACAGTAACCCTAGGAAGGTAAATCAGCCTGGTGTTAGGGTTCTTCCTAAGGGAAAAGCCGTGAAAGCAGCCATGTTGTGGCACTTCTGCACTCCCTTTTGGATGCCTTTCACAGCTCCAGTGTGCCTGGAACTCAGGGCTTCCTGATTTTAAAAATCCTAGCCCTAGGCCGAACCCCAACCCTAAGACGAGAAAGGCAAATCAGCCAGGAATTAGGCATGTCCCCAAGGAAAAAGCTGTGGAGGCAGGCATGTTGTGCTACTTTTGCGCTCTTCTTGGGTAGTCCTTCGCAGCTGCTGTGTTCTTGGAACTCAGGGCTTTCTGGTTAATAGAACCCTTACCCTAGGCGTAACTCAAACCTTAACCCTAGGAAGGAAAATCAGCCTATGGTTCGGGATGGTCTCATGGAAATATCAGTGGTGGCAGCCAAGTTGCGTCACTTTTGCGCTCCCCTTGGGATGCCTTTCGCAGCTGCAGTGTGCCTGGAGCCCAGGGCTTCCTGGTTTTAAAAGTCCTAGGCCTAAGCCTAACAGTAACCCTAGGAAGGTAAATCAGCCGGGTATTAGGGTTCTTCCTAAGGGAAAAGCCGTGAAAGCAGCCATGTTGTGGCACTTCTGCACTCCCTTTGGGATGCCTTTCACAGCTCCAGTGTGCCTGGAACTCAGGGCTTCCTGATTTTAAAAATCCAAGCCCTAGGCTGAACCCCAACCCTAAGACGAGAAAGGCAAATCAGCCAGGAATTAGGCATGTCCCCAAGGAAAAAGCTGTGGAGGCAGGCATGTTGTGGTACTTTTGCGCTCTTCTTGGGTAGTCCTTCGCAGCTGCTGTGTTCTTGGAACTCAGGGCTTTCTGGTTAATAGAACCCTTACCCTAGGCGTAACTCAAACCTTAACGCTAGGAAGGAAAATCAGCCTATGGTTCGGGATGCTCTCATGGAAATATCAGTGGTGGCAGCCAAGTTGCGTCACTTTTGCGCTCCCCTTGGGATGCCTTTCGCAGCTGCAGTGTGCCTGGAGCCCAGGGCTTCCTGGTTTTAAAAGTCCTAGGCCTAAGCCTAACAGTAACCCTAGGAAGGTAAATCAGCCGGGTATTAGGGTTCTTCCTAAGGGAAAAGCCGTGAAAGCAGCCATGTTGTGGCACTTCTGCACTCCCTTTGGGATGCCTTTGGCAGATGAAGTAAGCCTGGAACTCAGGGCTTCCTGGTTAAAGAAATCCAAGCCCTAGGCTGAACCCTAACCCTAACCCTAGGCAGATAAATCAGCCTAGGTATAGGGATGGTGCCAAGGAAAAAGCTGTGAAAGCTGCCATGTTGTTGCACTTTTGTACTCCCCTTGGGATGCCTTGAACAGCTGCAGTGTGCCTGGAGCCCAGGGCTTCCTAGTTTCAAAAATCCTAGCCCTAGGCCTAAGCCTAAGAGTAACCCTGGGAAGGTAAATCAGCCTGGTGTTAGGCTTCTTGCCAAGGAAAAAGCCGTGAAAGCAGCCATGTTGTGGCACTTTTGCACTCCCTTTTGGATGCCTTTCACAGCTCCAGTGTGCCTGGAACTCAGGGCTTCCTGATTTTAAAAATCCTAGCCCTAGGCCGAACCCCAACCCTAAGACGAGAAAGGCAAATCAGCCAGGAATTAGGCATGTCCCCAAGGAAAAAGCTGTGGAGGCAGGCATGTTGTGCTACTTTTGCGCTCTTCTTGGGTAGTCCTTCGCAGCTGCTGTGTTCTTGGAACTCAGGGCTTTCTGGTTAATAGTACCCTTACCCTAGGCGTAACTCAAACCTTAACCCTAGGAAGGAAAATCAGCCTATGGTTCGGGATGGTCTCATGGAAATATCAGTGGTGGCAGCCAAGTTGCGTCACTTTTGCGCTCCCCTTGGGATGCCTTTTGCAGCTGCAGTGTGCCTGGAGCCCAGGGCTTCCTGGTTTTAAAAGTCCTAGGCCTAAGCCTAACAGTAACCCTAGGAAGGTAAATCAGCCTGGTGTTAGGGTTCTTCCTAAGGGAAAAGCCGTGAAAGCAGCCATGTTGTGGCACTTCTGCACTCCCTTTTGGATGCCTTTCACAGCTCCAGTGTGCCTGGAACTCAGGGCTTCCTGATTTTAAAAATCCTAGCCCTAGGCCGAACCCCAACCCTAAGACGAGAAAGGCAAATCAGCCAGGAATTAGGCATGTCCCCAAGGAAAAAGCTGTGGAGGCAGGCATGTTGTGCTACTTTTGCGCTCTTCTTGGCTAGTCCTTCGCAGCTGCTGTGTTCTTGGAACTCAGGGCTTTCTGGTTAATAGAACCCTTACCCTAGGCGTAACTCAAACCTTAACCCTAGGAAGGAAAATCAGCCTATGGTTCGGGATGGTCTCATGGAAATATCAGTGGTGGCAGCCAAGTTGCGTCACTTTTGCGCTCCCCTTGGGATGCCTTTCGCAGCTGCAGTGTGCCTGGAGCCCAGGGCTTCCTGGTTTTAAAAGTCCTAGGCCTAAGCCTAACAGTAACCCTAGGAAGGTAAATCAGCCGGGTATTAGGGTTCTTCCTAAGGGAAAAGCCGTGAAAGCAGCCATGTTGTGGCACTTCTGCACTCCCTTTGGGATGCCTTTGGCAGATGAAGTAAGCCTGGAACTCAGGGCTTCCTGGTTAAAGAAATCCAAGCCCTAGGCTGAACCCTAACCCTAACCCTAGGCAGATAAATCAGCCTAGGTATAGGGATGGTGCCAAGGAAAAAGCTGTGAAAGCTGCCATGTTGTTGCACTTTTGTACTCCCCTTGGGATGCCTTGAACAGCTGCAGTGTGCCTGGAGCTAAGGGCTTCCTAGTTTCAAAAATCCTAGCCCTAGGCCTAAGCCTAACAGTAACCCTGGGAAAGTAAGTCAGCCTGGTGTTAGGCTTCTTGCCAAGGAAAAAGCCGTGAAAGCAGCCATGTTGTGGCACTTTTGCACTCCCTTTTGGATGCCTTTCACAGCTCCAGTGTGCCTGGAACTCAGGGCTTCCTGCTTTTAAAAATCCTAGCCCTAGGCCGAACCTCAAACCTAAGACGAGAAAGGCAAATCAGCCAGGAATTAGGCATGTCCCCAAGGAAAAAGCTGTGGAGGCAGGCATGTTGTGGTACTTTTGCGCTCTTCTTGGGTAGTCCTTCGCAGCTGCTGTGTTCTTGGAACTCAGGGCTTTCTGGTTAATAGACCCTTACCCTAGGCGTAACTCAAACCTTAACCCTAGGAAGGAAAATCAGCCTATGGTTCGGGATGGTCTCATGGAAATATCAGTGGTGGCAGCCAAGTTGCGTCACTTTTGCGCTCCCCTTGGGATGCCTTTTGCAGCTGCAGTGTGCCTGGAGCCCAGGGCTTCCTGGTTTTAAAAGTCCTAGGCCTAAGCCTAACAGTAACCCTAGGAAGGTAAATCAGCCGGGTATTAGGGTTCTTCCTAAGGGAAAAGCCGTGAAAGCAGCCATGTTGTGGCACTTCTGCACTCCCTTTGGGATGCCTTTGGCAGATGAAGTAAGCCTGGAACTCAGGGCTTCCTGGTTAAAGAAATCACAGCCCTAGGCTGAACCCTAACCCTAACCCTAGGCAGATAAATCAGCCTAGGTATAGGGATGGTGCCAAGGAAAAAGCTGTGAAAGCTGCCATGTTGTTGCACTTTTGTACTCCCCTTGGGATGCCTTGAACAGCTGCAGTGTGCCTGGAGCCCAGGGCTTCCTAGTTTCAAAAATCCTAGCCCTAGGCCTAAGCCTAACAGTAACCCTGGGAAGGTAAATCAGCCGGGTATTAGGGTTCTTCCTAAGGGAAAAGCTGTGAAAGCAGGCATGTTGTGGCACTTCTGCACTCCCTTTTGGATGCCTTTCACAGCTTCAGTGTGCCTGGAACTCAGGGCTTCCTGATTTTAAAAATCCTAGCCCTAGGCCGAACCCCAACCCTAAGACGAGAAAGGCAAATCAGCCAGGAATTAGGCATGTCCCCAAGGAAAAAGCTGTGGAGGCAGGCATGTTGTGCTACTTTTGCGCTCTTCTTGGCTAGTCCTTCGCAGCTGCTGTGTTCTTGGAACTCAGGGCTTTCTGGTTAATAGAACCCTTACCCTAGGCGTAACTCAAACCTTAAGCCTAGGAAGGAAAATCAGCCTATGGTTCGGGATGGTCTCATGGAAATATCAGTGGTGGCAGCCAAGTTGCGTCACTTTTGCGCTCCCCTTGGGATGCCTTTCGCAGCTGCAGTGTGCCTGGAGCCCAGGGCTTCCTGGTTTTAAAAGTCCTAGGCCTAAGCCTAACAGTAACCCTAGGAAGGTAAATCAGCCGGGTATTAGGGTTCTTCCTAAGGGAAAAGCCGTGAAAGCAGCCATGTTGTGGCACTTCTGCACTCCCTTTGGGATGCCTTTGGCAGATGAAGTAAGCCTGGAACTCAGGGCTTCCTGGTTAAAAAAATCCAAGCCCTAGGCTGAACCCTAACCCTAACCCTAGGCAGATAAATCAGCCTAGGTATAGGGATGGTGCCAAGGAAAAAGCTGTGAAAGCTGCCATGTTGTTGCACTTTTGTACTCCCCTTGGGATGCCTTGAACAGCTGCAGTGTGCCTGGAGCCCAGGGCTTCCTAGTTTCAAAAATCCTAGCCCTAGGCCTAAGCCTAACAGTAACCCTGGGAAGGTATATCAGCCTGGTGTTAGGCGTCTTGCCAAGGAAAAAGCCGTGAAAGCAGCCATGTTGTGGCACTTTTGCACTCCCTTTTGGATGCCTTTCACAGCTGAAGTGGCCTGGAACTCAGGGCTTCCTGCTTTTAAAAATCCTAGCCCTAGGCCGAACCCCAACCCTAAGACGAGAAAGGCAAATCAGCCAGGAATTAGGCATGTCCCCAAGGAAAAAGCTGTGGAGGCAGGCATGTTGTGCTACTTTTGCGCTCTTCTTGGGTAGTCCTTCGCAGCTGCTGTGTTCTTGGAACTCAGGGCTTTCTGGTTAATAGAACCCTTACCCTAGGCGTAACTCAAACCTTAACCCTAGGAAGGAAAATCAGCCTATGGTTCGGGATGGTCTCATGGAAATATCAGTGGTGGCAGCCAAGTTGCGTCACTTTTGCGCTCCCCTTGGGATGCCTTTCGCAGCTGCAGTGTGCCTGGAGCCCAGGGCTTCCTGGTTTTAAAAGTCCTAGGCCTAAGCCTAACAGTAACCCTAGGAAGGTAAATCAGCCGGGTATTAGGGTTCTTCCTAAGGGAAAAGCCGTGAAAGCAGCCATGTTGTGGCACTTCTGCACTCCCTTTGGGATGCCTTTCACAGCTCCAGTGTGCCTGGAACTCAGGGCTTCCTGATTTTAAAAATCCAAGCCCTAGGCTGAACCCCAACCCTAAGACGAGAAAGGCAAATCAGCCAGGAATTAGGCATGTCCCCAAGGAAAAAGCTGTGGAGGCAGGCATGTTGTGCTACTTTTGCGCTCTTCTTGGGTAGTCCTTCGCAGCTGCTGTGTTCTTGGAACTCAGGGCTTTCTGGTTAATAGAACCCTTACCCTAGGCGTAACTCAAACCTTAACGCTAGGAAGGAAAATCAGCCTATGGTTCGGGATGCTCTCATGGAAATATCAGTGGTGGCAGCCAAGTTGCGTCACTTTTGCGCTCCCCTTGGGATGCCTTTCGCAGCTGCAGTGTGCCTGGAGCCCAGGGCTTCCTGGTTTTAAAAGTCCTAGGCCTAAGCCTAACAGTAACCCTAGGAAGGTAAATCAGCCGGGTATTAGGGTTCTTCCTAAGGGAAAAGCCGTGAAAGCAGCCATGTTGTGGCACTTCTGCACTCCCTTTGGGATGCCTTTGGCAGATGAAGTAAGCCTGGAACTCAGGGCTTCCTGGTTAAAGAAATCCAAGCCCTAGGCTGAACCCTAACCCTAACCCTAGGCAGATAAATCAGCCTAGGTATAGGGATGGTGCCAAGGAAAAAGCTGTGAAAGCTGCCATGTTGTTGCACTTTTGTACTCCCCTTGGGATGCCTTGAACAGCTGCAGTGTGCCTGGAGCCCAGGGCTTCCTAGTTTCAAAAATCCTAGCCCTAGGCCTAAGCCTAAGAGTAACCCTGGGAAGGTAAATCAGCCTGGTGTTAGGCTTCTTGCCAAGGAAAAAGCCGTGAAAGCAGCCATGTTGTGGCACTTTTGCACTCCCTTTTGGATGCCTTTCACAGCTCCAGTGTGCCTGGAACTCAGGGCTTCCTGATTTTAAAAATCCTAGCCCTAGGCCGAACCCCAACCCTAAGACGAGAAAGGCAAATCAGCCAGGAATTAGGCATGTCCCCAAGGAAAAAGCTGTGGAGGCAGGCATGTTGTGCTACTTTTGCGCTCTTCTTGGGTAGTCCTTCGCAGCTGCTGTGTTCTTGGAACTCAGGGCTTTCTGGTTAATAGTACCCTTACCCTAGGCGTAACTCAAACCTTAACCCTAGGAAGGAAAATCAGCCTATGGTTCGGGATGGTCTCATGGAAATATCAGTGGTGGCAGCCAAGTTGCGTCACTTTTGCGCTCCCCTTGGGATGCCTTTTGCAGCTGCAGTGTGCCTGGAGCCCAGGGCTTCCTGGTTTTAAAAGTCCTAGGCCTAAGCCTAACAGTAACCCTAGGAAGGTAAATCAGCCTGGTGTTAGGGTTCTTCCTAAGGGAAAAGCCGTGAAAGCAGCCATGTTGTGGCACTTCTGCACTCCCTTTTGGATGCCTTTCACAGCTCCAGTGTGCCTGGAACTCAGGGCTTCCTGATTTTAAAAATCCTAGCCCTAGGCCGAACCCCAACCCTAAGACGAGAAAGGCAAATCAGCCAGGAATTAGGCATGTCCCCAAGGAAAAAGCTGTGGAGGCAGGCATGTTGTGCTACTTTTGCGCTCTTCTTGGGTAGTCCTTCGCAGCTGCTGTGTTCTTGGAACTCAGGGCTTTCTGGTTAATAGAACCCTTACCCTAGGCGTAACTCAAACCTTAACCCTAGGAAGGAAATCAGCCTATGGTTCGGGATGGTCTCATGGAAATATCAGTGGTGGCAGCCAAGTTGCGTCACTTTTGCGCTCCCCTTGGGATGCCTTTCGCAGCTGCAGTGTGCCTGGAGCCCAGGGCTTCCTGGTTTTAAAAGTCCTAGGCCTAAGCCTAACAGTAACCCTAGGAAGGTAAATCAGCCGGGTATTAGGGTTCTTCCTAAGGGAAAAGCCGTGAAAGCAGCCATGTTGTGGCACTTCTGCACTCCCTTTGGGATGCCTTTCACAGCTCCAGTGTGCCTGGAACTCAGGGCTTCCTGATTTTAAAAATCCAAGCCCTAGGCTGAACCCCAACCCTAAGACGAGAAAGGCAAATCAGCCAGGAATTAGGCATGTCCCCAAGGAAAAAGCTGTGGAGGCAGGCATGTTGTGGTACTTTTGCGCTCTTCTTGGGTAGTCCTTCGCAGCTGCTGTGTTCTTGGAACTCAGGGCTTTCTGGTTAATAGAACCCTTACCCTAGGCGTAACTCAAACCTTAACGCTAGGAAGGAAAATCAGCCTATGGTTCGGGATGGTCTCATGGAAATATCAGTGGTGGCAGCCAAGTTGCGTCACTTTTGCGCTCCCCTTGGGATGCCTTTTGCAGCTGCAGTGTGCCTGGAGCCCAGGGCTTCCTGGTTTTAAAAGTCCTAGGCCTAAGCCTAACAGTAACCCTAGGAAGGTAAATCAGCCGGGTATTAGGGTTCTTCCTAAGGGAAAAGCCGTGAAAGCAGCCATGTTGTGGCACTTCTGCACTCCCTTTGGGATGCCTTTGGCAGATGAAGTAAGCCTGGAACTCAGGGCTTCCTGGTTAAAGAAATCCAAGCCCTAGGCTGAACCCTAACCCTAACCCTAGGCAGATAAATCAGCCTAGGTATAGGGATGGTGCCAAGGAAAAAGCTGTGAAAGCTGCCATGTTGTTGCACTTTTGTACTCCCCTTGGGATGCCTTGAACAGCTGCAGTGTGCCTGGAGCCCAGGGCTTCCTAGTTTCAAAAATCCTAGCCCTAGGCCTAAGCCTAAGAGTAACCCTGGGAAGGTAAATCAGCCTGGTGTTAGGCTTCTTGCCAAGGAAAAAGCCGTGAAAGCAGCCATGTTGTGGCACTTTTGCACTCCCTTTTGGATGCCTTTCACAGCTCCAGTGTGCCTGGAACTCAGGGCTTCCTGATTTTAAAAATCCTAGCCCTAGGCCGAACCCCAACCCTAAGACGAGAAAGGCAAATCAGCCAGGAATTAGGCATGTCCCCAAGGAAAAAGCTGTGGAGGCAGGCATGTTGTGCTACTTTTGCGCTCTTCTTGGGTAGTCCTTCGCAGCTGCTGTGTTCTTGGAACTCAGGGCTTTCTGGTTAATAGTACCCTTACCCTAGGCGTAACTCAAACCTTAACCCTAGGAAGGAAAATCAGCCTATGGTTCGGGATGGTCTCATGGAAATATCAGTGGTGGCAGCCAAGTTGCGTCACTTTTGCGCTCCCCTTGGGATGCCTTTTGCAGCTGCAGTGTGCCTGGAGCCCAGGGCTTCCTGGTTTTAAAAGTCCTAGGCCTAAGCCTAACAGTAACCCTAGGAAGGTAAATCAGCCTGGTGTTAGGGTTCTTCCTAAGGGAAAAGCCGTGAAAGCAGCCATGTTGTGGCACTTCTGCACTCCCTTTTGGATGCCTTTCACAGCTCCAGTGTGCCTGGAACTCAGGGCTTCCTGATTTTAAAAATCCTAGCCCTAGGCCGAACCCCAACCCTAAGACGAGAAAGGCAAATCAGCCAGGAATTAGGCATGTCCCCAAGGAAAAAGCTGTGGAGGCAGGCATGTTGTGGTACTTTTGCGCTCTTCTTGGGTAGTCCTTCGCAGCTGCTGTGTTCTTGGAACTCAGGGCTTTCTGGTTAATAGAACCCTTACCCTAGGCGTAACTCAAACCTTAACCCTAGGAAGGAAAATCAGCCTATGGTTCGGGATGGTCTCATGGAAATATCAGTGGTGGCAGCCAAGTTGCGTCACTTTTGCGCTCCCCTTGGGATGCCTTTCGCAGCTGCAGTGTGCCTGGAGCCCAGGGCTTCCTGGTTTTAAAAGTCCTAGGCCTAAGCCTAACAGTAACCCTAGGAAGGTAAATCAGCCGGGTATTAGGGTTCTTCCTAAGGGAAAAGCCGTGAAAGCAGCCATGTTGTGGCACTTCTGCACTCCCTTTGGGATGCCTTTGGCAGATGAAGTAAGCCTGGAACTCAGGGCTTCCTGGTTAAAGAAATCACAGCCCTAGGCTGAACCCTAACCCTAACCCTAGGCAGATAAATCAGCCTAGGTATAGGGATGGTGCCAAGGAAAAAGCTGTGAAAGCTGCCATGTTGTTGCACTTTTGTACTCCCCTTGGGATGCCTTGAACAGCTGCAGTGTGCCTGGAGCTAAGGGCTTCCTAGTTTCAAAAATCCTAGCCCTAGGCCTAAGCCTAACAGTAACCCTGGGAAAGTAAGTCAGCCTGGTGTTAGGCTTCTTGCCAAGGAAAAAGCCGTGAAAGCAGCCATGTTGTGGCACTTTTGCACTCCCTTTTGGATGCCTTTCACAGCTCCAGTGTGCCTGGAACTCAGGGCTTCCTGCTTTTAAAAATCCTAGCCCTAGGCCGAACCTCAAACCTAAGACGAGAAAGGCAAATCAGCCAGGAATTAGGCATGTCCCCAAGGAAAAAGCTGTGGAGGCAGGCATGTTGTGGTACTTTTGCGCTCTTCTTGGCTAGTCCTTCGCAGCTGCTGTGTTCTTGGAACTCAGGGCTTTCTGGTTAATAGACCCTTACCCTAGGCGTAACTCAAACCTTAAGCCTAGGAAGGAAAATCAGCCTATGGTTCGGGATGGTCTCATGGAAATATCAGTGGTGGCAGCCAAGTTGCGTCACTTTTGCGCTCCCCTTGGGATGCCTTTCGCAGCTGCAGTGTGCCTGGAGCCCAGGGCTTCCTGGTTTTAAAAGTCCTAGGCCTAAGCCTAACAGTAACCCTAGGAAGGTAAATCAGCCGGGTATTAGGCTTCTTCCTAAGGGAAAAGCCGTGAAACAGCCATGTTGTGGCACTTCTGCACTCCCTTTGGGATGCCTTTGGCAGATGAAGTAAGCCTGGAACTCAGGGCTTCCTGGTTAAAGAAATCCAAGCCCTAGGCTGAACCCTAACCCTAACCCTAGGCAGATAAATCAGCCTAGGTATAGGGATGGTGCCAAGGAAAAAGCTGTGAAAGCTGCCATGTTGTTGCACTTTTGTACTCCCCTTGGGATGCCTTGAACAGCTGCAGTGTGCCTGGAGCCCAGGGCTTCCTGGTTTTAAAAGTCCTAGGCCTAAGCCTAACAGTAACCCTAGGAAGGTAAATCAGCCGGGTATTAGGGTTCTTCCTAAGGGAAAAGCCGAGAAAGCAGCCATGTTGTGGCACTTCTGCACTCCCTTTGGGATGCCTTTCACAGCTCCAGTGTGCCTGGAACTCAGGGCTTCCTGGTTAAAGAAATCCAAGCCCTAGGCCGAACCCCAACCCTAAGACGAGAAAGGCAAATCAGCCAGGAATTAGGCATGTCCCCAAGGAAAAAGCTGTGGAGGCAGGCATGTTGTGCTACTTTTGCGCTCTTCTTGGGTAGTCCTTCGCAGCTGCTGTGTTCTTGGAACTCAGGGCTTTCTGGTTAATAGAACCCTTACCCTAGGCGTAACTCAAACCTTATCCCTAGGAAGGAAAATCAGCCTATGGTTCGGGATGGTCTCATGGAAATATCAGTGGTGGCAGCCAAGTTGCGTCACTTTTGCGCTCCCCTTGGGATGCCTTTCGCAGCTGCAGTGTGCCTGGAGCCCAGGGCTTCCTGGTTTTAAAAGTCCTAGGCCTAAGCCTAACAGTAACCCTAGGAAGGTAAATCAGCCGGGTATTAGGGTTCTTCCTAAGGGAAAAGCCGTGAAAGCAGCCATGTTGTGGCACTTCTGCACTCCCTTTGGGATGCCTTTGGCAGATGAAGTAAGCCTGGAACTCAGGGCTTCCTGGTTAAAGAAATCCAAGCCCTAGGCTGAACCCTAACCCTAACCCTAGGCAGATAAATCAGCCTAGGTATAGGGATGGTGCCAAGGAAAAAGCTGTGAAAGCTGCCATGTTGTTGCACTTTTGTACTCCCCTTGGGATGCCTTGAACAGCTGCAGTGTGCCTGGAGCTAAGGGCTTCCTAGTTTCAAAAATCCTAGCCCTAGGCCTAAGCCTAACAGTAACCCTGGGAAGGTAAATCAGCCTGGTGTTAGGCGTCTTGCCAAGGAAAAAGCCGTGAAAGCAGCCATGTTGTGGCACTTTTGCACTCCCTTTTGGATGCCTTTCACAGCTCCAGTGTGCCTGGAACTCAGGGCTTCCTGATTTTAAAAATCCTAGCCCTAGGCCGAACCCCAACCCTAAGACGAGAAAGGCAAATCAGCCAGGAATTAGGCATGTCCCCAAGGAAAAAGCTGTGGAGGCAGGCATGTTGTGGTACTTTTGCGCTCTTCTTGGCTAGTCCTTCGCAGCTGCTGTGTTCTTGGAACTCAGGGCTTTCTGGTAAATAGAGCCCTTACCCTAGGCGTAACCCAAACCTTAACCCTAGGAAGGAAAATCAGCCTATGGTTCGGGATGGTCTCATGGAAATATCAGTGGTGGCAGCCAAGTTGCGTCACTTTTGCGCTCCCCTTGGGATGCCTTTCGCAGCTGCAGTGTGCCTGGAGCCCAGGGCTTCCTGGTTTTAAAAGTCCTAGGCCTAAGCCTAACAGTAACCCTAGGAAGGTAAATCAGCCGGGTATTAGGGTTCTTCCTAAGGGAAAAGCCGTGAAAGCAGCCATGTTGTGGCACTTCTGCACTCCCTTTGGGATGCCTTTCACAGCTCCAGTGTGCCTGGAACTCAGGGCTTCCTGATTTTAAAAATCCAAGCCCTAGGCTGAACCCCAACCCTAAGACGAGAAAGGCAAATCAGCCAGGAATTAGGCATGTCCCCAAGGAAAAAGCTGTGGAGGCAGGCATGTTGTGGTACTTTTGCGCTCTTCTTGGGTAGTCCTTCGCAGCTGCTGTGTTCTTGGAACTCAGGGCTTTCTGGTTAATAGAACCCTTACCCTAGGCGTAACTCAAACCTTAACCCTAGGAAGGAAAATCAGCCTATGGTTCGGGATGGTCTCATGGAAATATCAGTGGTGGCAGCCAAGTTGCGTCACTTTTGCGCTCCCCTTGGGATGCCTTTCGCAGCTGCAGTGTGCCTGGAGCCCAGGGCTTCCTGGTTTTAAAAGTCCTAGGCCTAAGCCTAACAGTAACCCTAGGAAGGTAAATCAGCCGGGTATTAGGGTTCTTCCTAAGGGAAAAGCCGTGAAAGCAGCCATGTTGTGGCACTTCTGCACTCCCTTTGGGATGCCTTTGGCAGATGAAGTAAGCCTGGAACTCAGGGCTTCCTGGTTAAAGAAATCCAAGCCCTAGGCTGAACCCTAACCCTAACCCTAGGCAGATAAATCAGCCTAGGTATAGGGATGGTGCCAAGGAAAAAGCTGTGAAAGCTGCCATGTTGTTGCACTTTTGTACTCCCCTTGGGATGCCTTGAACAGCTGCAGTGTGCCTGGAGCCCAGGGCTTCCTAGTTTCAAAAATCCTAGCCCTAGGCCTAAGCCTAACAGTAACCCTGGGAAGGTAAATCAGCCGGGTATTAGGGTTCTTCCTAAGGGAAAAGCTGTGAAAGCAGGCATGTTGTGGCACTTCTGCACTCCCTTTTGGATGCCTTTCACAGCTTCAGTGTGCCTGGAACTCAGGGCTTCCTGATTTTAAAAATCCTAGCCCTAGGCCGAACCCCAACCCTAAGACGAGAAAGGCAAATCAGCCAGGAATTAGGCATGTCCCCAAGGAAAAAGCTGTGGAGGCAGGCATGTTGTGGTACTTTTGCGCTCTTCTTGGGTAGTCCTTCGCAGCTGCTGTGTTCTTGGAACTCAGGGCTTTCTGGTTAATAGAACCCTTACCCTAGGCGTAACTCAAACCTTAACCCTAGGAAGGAAAATCAGCCTATGGTTCGGGATGGTCTCATGGAAATATCAGTGGTGGCAGCCAAGTTGCGTCACTTTTGCGCTCCCCTTGGGATGCCTTTTGCAGCTGCAGTGTGCCTGGAGCCCAGGGCTTCCTGGTTTTAAAAGTCCTAGGCCTAAGCCTAACAGTAACCCTAGGAAGGTAAATCAGCCGGGTATTAGGGTTCTTCCTAAGGGAAAAGCCATGAAAGCAGCCATGTTGTGGCACTTCTGCACTCCCTTTGGGATGCCTTTGGCAGATGAAGTAAGCCTGGAACTCAGGGCTTCCTGGTTAAAGAAATCCAAGCCCTAGGCTGAACCCTAACCCTAACCCTAGGCAGATAAATCAGCCTAGGTATAGGGATGGTGCCAAGGAAAAAGCTGTGAAAGCTGCCATGTTGTTGCACTTTTGTACTCCACTTGGGATGCCTTGAACAGCTGCAGTGTGCCTGGAGCCCAGGGCTTCCTAGTTTTAAAAATCCTAGCCCTAGGCCTAAGCCTAACAGTAACCCTGGGAAAGTAAGTCAGCCTGGTGTTAGGCTTCTTGCCAAGGAAAAAGCCGTGAAACAGCCATGTTGTGGCACTTTTGCACTCCCTTTTGGATGCCTTTCACAGCTCCAGTGTGCCTGGAACTCAGGGCTTCCTGATTTTAAAAATCCTAGCCCTAGGCCGAACCCCAACCCTAAGACGAGAAAGGCAAATCAGCCAGGAATTAGGCATGTCCCCAAGGAAAAAGCTGTGGAGGCAGGCATGTTGTGGTACTTTTGCGCTCTTCTTGGGTAGTCCTTCGCAGCTGCTGTGTTCTTGGAACTCAGGGCTTTCTGGTAAATAGAGCCCTTACCCTAGGCGTAACTCAAACCTTAACCCTAGGAAGGAAAATCAGCCTATGGTTCGGGATGGTCTCATGGAAATATCAGTGGTGGCAGCCAAGTTGCGTCACTTTTGCGCTCCCCTTGGGATGCCTTTCGCAGCTGCAGTGTGCCTGGAGCCCAGGGCTTCCTGGTTTTAAAAGTCCTAGGCCTAAGCCTAACAGTAACCCTAGGAAGGTAAATCAGCCGGGTATTAGGGTTCTTCCTAAGGGAAAAGCCGTGAAAGCAGCCATGTTGTGGCACTTCTGCACTCCCTTTGGGATGCCTTTGGCAGATGAAGTAAGCCTGGAACTCAGGGCTTCCTGGTTAAAGAAATCACAGCCCTAGGCTGAACCCTAACCCTAACCCTAGGCAGATAAATCAGCCTAGGATTAGGGATGGTGCCAAGGAAAAAGCTGTGAAAGCTGCCATGTTGTTGCACTTTTGTACTCCCCTTGGGATGCCTTGAACAGCTGCAGTGTGCCTGGAGCCCAGGGCTTCCTAGTTTTAAAAATCCTAGCCCTAGGCCTAAGCCTAACAGTAACCCTGGGAAGGTAAATCAGCCAGGTATTAGGGTTCTTCCTAAGGGAAAAGCTGTGAAAGCAGGCATGTTGTGGCACTTCTGCACTCCCTTTTGGATGCCTTTCACAGCTTCAGTGTGCCTGGAACTCAGGGCTTCCTGCTTTTAAAAATCCTAGCCCTAGGCCGAACCCCAACCCTAAGACGAGAAAGGCAAATCAGCCAGGAATTAGGCATGTCCGCAAGGAAAAAGCTGTGGAGGCAGGCATGTTGTGCTACTTTTGCGCTCTTCTTGGCTAGTCCTTCGCAGCTGCTGTGTTCTTGGAACTCAGGGCTTTCTGGTTAATAGAACCCTTACCCTAGGCGTAACTCAAACCTTAACCCTAGGAAGGAAAATCAGCCTATGGTTCGGGATGGTCTCATGGAAATATCAGTGGTGGCAGCCAAGTCGCGTCACTTTTGCGCTCCCCTTGGGATGCCTTTCGCAGCTGCAGTGTGCCTGGAGCCCAGGGCTTCCTGGTTTTAAAAGTCCTAGGCCTAAGCCTAACAGTAACCCTAGGAAGGTAAATCAGCCGGGTATTAGGGTTCTTCCTAAGGGAAAAGCCGTGAAAGCAGCCATGTTGTGGCACTTCTGCACTCCCTTTGGGATGCCTTTGGCAGATGAAGTAAGCCTGGAACTCAGGGCTTCCTGGTTAAAGAAATCCAAGCCCTAGGCTGAAGCCTAACCCTAACCCTAGGCAGATAAATCAGCCTAGGTATAGGGATGGTGCCAAGGAAAAAGCTGTGAAAGCTGCCATGTTGTTGCACTTTTGTACTCCCCTTGGGATGCCTTGAACAGCTGCAGTGTGCCTGGAGCCCAGGGCTTCCTAGTTTCAAAAATCCTAGCCCTAGGCCTAAGCCTAACAGTTACCCTGGGAAGGTATATCAGCCTGGTGTTAGGCTTCTTGCCAAGGAAAAAGCCGTGAAAGCAGCCATGTTGTGGCACTTTTGCACTCCCTTTTGGATGCCTTTCACAGCTGCAGTGGCCTGGAACTCAGGGCTTCCTGCTTTTAAAAATCCTAGCCCTAGGCCGAACCCCAACCCTAAGACGAGAAAGGCAAATCAGCCAGGAATTAGGCATGTCCCCAAGGAAAAAGCTGTGGAGGCAGGCATGTTGTGCTACTTTTGCGCTCTTCTTGGGTAGTCCTTCGCAGCTGCTGTGTTCTTGGAACTCAGGGCTTTCTGGTTAATAGAACCCTTACCCTAGGCGTAACTCAAACCTTAACCCTAGGAAGGAAAATCAGCCTATGGTTCGGGATGGTCTCATGGAAATATCAGTGGTGGCAGCCAAGTTGCGTCACTTTTGCGCTCCCCTTGGGATGCCTTTTGCAGCTGCAGTGTGCCTGGAGCCCAGGGCTTCCTGGTTTTAAAAGTCCTAGGCCTAAGCCTAACAGTAACCCTAGGAAGGTAAATCAGCCGGGTATTAGGGTTCTTCCTAAGGGAAAAGCCGTGAAAGCAGCCATGTTGTGGCACTTCTGCACTCCCTTTGGGATGCCTTTCACAGCTCCAGTGTGCCTGGAACTCAGGGCTTCCTGATTTTAAAAATCCAAGCCCTAGGCCGAACCCCAACCCTAAGACGAGAAAGGCAAATCAGCCAGGAATTAGGCATGTCCCCAAGGAAAAAGCTGTGGAGGCAGGCATGTTGTGCTACTTTTGCGCTCTTCTTGGCTAGTCCTTCGCAGCTGCTGTGTTCTTGGAACTCAGGGCTTTCTGGTTAATAGAACCCTTACCCTAGGCGTAACTCAAACCTTATCCCTAGGAAGGAAAATCAGCCTATGGTTCGGGATGGTCTCATGGAAATATCAGTGGTGGCAGCCAAGTTGCGTCACTTTTGCGCTCCCCTTGGGATGCCTTTCGCAGCTGCAGTGTGCCTGGAGCCCAGGGCTTCCTGGTTTTAAAAGTCCTAGGCCTAAGCCTAACAGTAACCCTAGGAAGGTAAATCAGCCGGGTATTAGGGTTCTTCCTAAGGGAAAAGCCGTGAAAGCAGCCATGTTGTGGCACTTCTGCACTCCCTTTGGGATGCCTTTGGCAGATGAAGTAAGCCTGGAACTCAGGGCTTCCTGGTTAAAGAAATCCAAGCCCTAGGCTGAAGCCTAACCCTAACCCTAGGCAGATAAATCAGCCTAGGTATAGGGATGGTGCCAAGGAAAAAGCTGTGAAAGCTGCCATGTTGTTGCACTTTTGTACTCCCCTTGGGATGCCTTGAACAGCTGCAGTGTGCCTGGAGCCCAGGGCTTCCTAGTTTCAAAAATCCTAGCCCTAGGCCTAAGCCTAACAGTTACCCTGGGAAGGTATATCAGCCTGGTGTTAGGCTTCTTGCCAAGGAAAAAGCCGTGAAAGCAGCCATGTTGTGGCACTTTTGCACTCCCTTTTGGATGCCTTTCACAGCTGCAGTGGCCTGGAACTCAGGGCTTCCTGCTTTTAAAAATCCTAGCCCTAGGCCGAACCCCAACCCTAAGACGAGAAAGGCAAATCAGCCAGGAATTAGGCATGTCCCCAAGGAAAAAGCTGTGGAGGCAGGCATGTTGTGCTACTTTTGCGCTCTTCTTGGGTAGTCCTTCGCAGCTGCTGTGTTCTTGGAACTCAGGGCTTTCTGGTTAATAGAACCCTTACCCTAGGCGTAACTCAAACCTTAACCCTAGGAAGGAAAATCAGCCTATGGTTCGGGATGGTCTCATGGAAATATCAGTGGTGGCAGCCAAGTTGCGTCACTTTTGCGCTCCCCTTGGGATGCCTTTTGCAGCTGCAGTGTGCCTGGAGCCCAGGGCTTCCTGGTTTTAAAAGTCCTAGGCCTAAGCCTAACAGTAACCCTAGGAAGGTAAATCAGCCGGGTATTAGGGTTCTTCCTAAGGGAAAAGCCGTGAAAGCAGCCATGTTGTGGCACTTCTGCACTCCCTTTGGGATGCCTTTCACAGCTCCAGTGTGCCTGGAACTCAGGGCTTCCTGATTTTAAAAATCCAAGCCCTAGGCCGAACCCCAACCCTAAGACGAGAAAGGCAAATCAGCCAGGAATTAGGCATGTCCCCAAGGAAAAAGCTGTGGAGGCAGGCATGTTGTGCTACTTTTGCGCTCTTCTTGGCTAGTCCTTCGCAGCTGCTGTGTTCTTGGAACTCAGGGCTTTCTGGTTAATAGAACCCTTACCCTAGGCGTAACTCAAACCTTATCCCTAGGAAGGAAAATCAGCCTATGGTTCGGGATGGTCTCATGGAAATATCAGTGGTGGCAGCCAAGTTGCGTCACTTTTGCGCTCCCCTTGGGATGCCTTTCGCAGCTGCAGTGTGCCTGGAGCCCAGGGCTTCCTGGTTTTAAAAGTCCTAGGCCTAAGCCTAACAGTAACCCTAGGAAGGTAAATCAGCCGGGTATTAGGGTTCTTCCTAAGGGAAAAGCCGTGAAAGCAGCCATGTTGTGGCACTTCTGCACTCCCTTTGGGATGCCTTTGGCAGATGAAGTAAGCCTGGAACTCAGGGCTTCCTGGTTAAAGAAATCCAAGCCCTAGGCTGAACCCTAACCCTAACCCTAGGCAGATAAATCAGCCTAGGTATAGGGATGGTGCCAAGGAAAAAGCTGTGAAAGCTGCCATGTTGTTGCACTTTTGTACTCCCCTTGGGATGCCTTGAACAGCTGCAGTGTGCCTGGAGCCCAGGGCTTCCTAGTTTCAAAAATCCTAGCCCTAGGCCTAAGCCTAACAGTTACCCTGGGAAGGTAAATCAGCCTGGTGTTAGGCTTCTTGCCAAGGAAAAAGCCGTGAAAGCAGCCATGTTGTGGCACTTCTGCACTCCCTTTTGGATGCCTTTCACAGCTCCAGTGTGCCTGGAACTCAGGGCTTCCTGATTTTAAAAATCCTAGCCCTAGGCCGAACCCCAACCCTAAGACGAGAAAGGCAAATCAGCCAGGAATTAGGCATGTCCCCAAGGAAAAAGCTGTGGAGGCAGGCATGTTGTGCTACTTTTGCGCTCTTCTTGGCTAGTCCTTCGCAGCTGCTGTGTTCTTGGAACTCAGGGCTTTCTGGTTAATAGAACCCTTACCCTAGGCGTAACTCAAACCTTAACCCTAGGAAGGAAAATCAGCCTATGGTTCGGGATGGTCTCATGGAAATATCAGTGGTGGCAGCCAAGTTGCGTCACTTTTGCGCTCCCCTTGGGATGCCTTTCGCAGCTGCAGTGTGCCTGGAGCCCAGGGCTTCCTGGTTTTAAAAGTCCTAGGCCTAAGCCTAACAGTAACCCTAGGAAGGTAAATCAGCCGGGTATTAGGGTTCTTCCTAAGGGAAAAGCTGTGAAAGCAGCCATGTTGTGGCACTTCTGCACTCCCTTTGGGATGCCTTTGGCAGATGAAGTAAGCCTGGAACTCAGGGCTTCCTGGTTAAAGAAATCCAAGCCCTAGGCTGAAGCCTAACCCTAACCCTAGGCAGATAAATCAGCCTAGGTATAGGGATGGTGCCAAGGAAAAAGCTGTGAAAGCTGCCATGTTGTTGCACTTTTGTACTCCCCTTGGGATGCCTTGAACAGCTGCAGTGTGCCTGGAGCCCAGGGCTTCCTAGTTTCAAAAATCCTAGCCCTAGGCCTAAGCCTAACAGTAACCCTGGGAAAGTAAGTCAGCCTGGTGTTAGGCTTCTTGCCAAGGAAAAAGCCGTGAAAGCAGCCATGTTGTGGCACTTTTGCACTCCCTTTTGGATGCCTTTCACAGCTCCAGTGTGCCTGGAACTCAGGGCTTCCTGCTTTTAAAAATCCTAGCCCTAGGCCGAACCTCAAACCTAAGACGAGAAAGGCAAATCAGCCAGGAATTAGGCATGTCCCCAAGGAAAAAGCTGTGGAGGCAGGCATGTTGTGGTACTTTTGCGCTCTTCTTGGCTAGTCCTTCGCAGCTGCTGTGTTCTTGGAACTCAGGGCTTTCTGGTTAATAGAGCCCTTACCCTAGGCGTAACTCAAACCTTAACCCTAGGAAGGAAAATCAACCTATGGTCACGATGGTCTCATGGAAATATCAGTGGTGGCAGTCAAGTTGCGTCACTTTTGTGCTCCCCTTGGGATGCCTTTCGCAGCTGCAGTGTGCCTGGAGCCCAGGGCTTCCTGGTTTTAAAAGTCCTAGGCCTAAGCCTAACAGTAACCCTAGGAAGATAAATCAGCCGGGTATTAGGGTTCTTCCTAAGGGAAAAGCCGTGATAGCAGGCATGTTGTGGAACTTCTGCACTCCCTTTTGGATGCCTTTCACAGCTGCAGTGTGCCTGGAACTCAGGGCTTCCTGATTTTAAAAATCCTAGCCCTAGGCCGAACCCCAACTCTAAGACGAGAAAGGCAAATCAGCCAGGAATTAGGCATGTCCCCAAGGAAAAAGCTGTGGAGGCAGGCATGTTGTGGTACTTTTGCGCTCTTCTTGGGTAGTCCTTCGCAGCTGCTGTGTTCTTGGAACTCAGGGCTTTCTGGTTAATAGAACCCTTACCCTAGGCGTAACTCAAACCTTAACCCTAGGAAGGAAAATCAGCCTATGGTTCGGGATGGTCTCATGGAAATATCAGTGGTGGCAGCCAAGTTGCGTCACTTTTGCGCTCCCCTTGGGATGCCTTTCGCAGCTGCAGTGTGCCTGGAGCCCAGGGCTTCCTGGTTTTAAAAGTCCTAGGCCTAAGCCTAACAGTAACCCTAGGAAGGTAAATCAGCCGGGTATTAGGGTTCTTCCTAAGGGAAAAGCCGTGAAAGCAGCCATGTTGTGGCACTTCTGCACTCCCTTTGGGATGCCTTTGGCAGATGAAGTAAGCCTGGAACTCAGGGCTTCCTGGTTAAAGAAATCCAAGCCCTAGGCTGAACCCTAACCCTAACCCTAGGCAGATAAATCAGCCTAGGTATAGGGATGGTGCCAAGGAAAAAGCTGTGAAAGCTGCCATGTTGTTGCACTTTTGTACTCCCCTTGGGATGCCTTGAACAGCTGCAGTGTGCCTGGAGCCCAGGGCTTCCTAGTTTCAAAAATCCTAGCCCTAGGCCTAAGCCTAACAGTAACCCTGGGAAGGTAAATCAGCCTGGTGTTAGGCTTCTTGCCAAGGAAAAAGCCGTGAAAGCAGCCATGTTGTGGCACTTTTGCACTCCCTTTTGGATGCCTTTCACAGCTGCAGTGTGCCTGGAACTCAGGGCTTCCTGATTTTAAAAATCCTAGCCCTAGGCCGAACCCCAACCCTAAGACGAGAAAGGCAAATCAGCCAGGAATTAGGCATGTCCCCAAGGAAAAAGCTGTGGAGGCAGTCATGTTGTGGTACTTTTGCGCTCTTCTTGGCTAGTCCTTCGCAGCTGCTGTGTTCTTGGAACTCAGGGCTTTCTGGTTAATAGAACCCTTACCCTAGGCGTAACTCAAACCTTAACCCTAGGAAGGAAAATCAGCCTATGGTTCGGGATGGTCTCATGGAAATATCAGTGGTGGCAGCCAAGTTGCGTCACTTTTGCGCTCCCCTTGGGATGCCTTTTGCAGCTGCAGTGTGCCTGGAGCCCAGGGCTTCCTGGTTTTAAAAGTCCTAGGCCTAAGCCTAACAGTAACCATGGGAAGGTAAATCAGCCTGGTGTTAGGCTTCTTGCCAAGGAAAAAGCCGTGAAAGCAGCCATGTTGTGGCACTTTTGCACTCCCTTTTGGATGCCTTTCACAGCTGCAGTGTGCCTGGAACTCAGGGCTTCCTGATTTTAAAAATCCTAGCCCTAGGCCGAACCCCAACCCTAAGACGAGAAAGGCAAATCAGCCAGGAATTAGGCATGTCCCCAAGGAAAAAGCTGTGGAGGCAGGCATGTTGTGGTACTTTTGCGCTCTTCTTGGGTAGTCCTTCGCAGCTGCTGTGTTCTTGGAACTCAGGGCTTTCTGGTTAATAGAACCCTTACCCTAGGCGTAACTCAAACCTTAACCCTAGGAAGGAAAATCAGCCTATGGTTCGGGATGGTCTCATGGAAATATCAGTGGTGGCAGCCAAGTTGCGTCACTTTTGCGCTCCCCTTGGGATGCCTTTCGCAGCTGCAGTGTGCCTGGAGCCCAGGGCTTCCTGGTTTTAAAAGTCCTAGGCCTAAGCCTAACAGTAACCCTAGGAAGGTAAATCAGCCGGGTATTAGGGTTCTTCCTAAGGGAAAAGCCGTGAAAGCAGCCATGTTGTGGCACTTCTGCACTCCCTTTGGGATGCCTTTGGCAGATGAAGTAAGCCTGGAACTCAGGGCTTCCTGGTTAAAGAAATCACAGCCCTAGGCTGAACCCTAACCCTAACCCTAGGCAGATAAATCAGCCTAGGTATAGGGATGGTGCCAAGGAAAAAGCTGTGAAAGCTGCCATGTTGTTGCACTTTTGTACTCCCCTTGGGATGCCTTGAACAGCTGCAGTGTGCCTGGAGCCCAGGGCTTCCTAGTTTCAAAAATCCTAGCCCTAGGCCTAAGCCTAACAGTAACCCTGGGAAAGTAAGTCAGCCTGGTGTTAGGCTTCTTGCCAAGGAAAAAGCCGTGAAAGCAGCCATGTTGTGGCACTTTTGCACTCCCTTTTGGATGCCTTTCACAGCTCCAGTGTGCCTGGAACTCAGGGCTTCCTGCTTTTAAAAATCCTAGCCCTAGGCCGAACCTCAAACCTAAGACGAGAAAGGCAAATCAGCCAGGAATTAGGCATGTCCCCAAGGAAAAAGCTGTGGAGGCAGGCATGTTGTGGTACTTTTGCGCTCTTCTTGGCTAGTCCTTCGCAGCTGCTGTGTTCTTGGAACTCAGGGCTTTCTGGTTAATAGAGCCCTTACCCTAGGCGTAACTCAAACCTTAACCCTAGGAAGGAAAATCAACCTATGGTCACGATGGTCTCATGGAAATATCAGTGGTGGCAGCCAAGTTGCGTCACTTTTGTGCTCCCCTTGGGATGCCTTTCGCAGCTGCAGTGTGCCTGGAGCCCAGGGCTTCCTGGTTTTAAAAGTCCTAGGCCTAAGCCTAACAGTAACCCTAGGAAGGTAAATCAGCCGGGTATTAGGGTTCTTCCTAAGGGAAAAGCCGTGATAGCAGGCATGTTGTGGAACTTCTGCACTCCCTTTTGGATGCCTTTCACAGCTGCAGTGTGCCTGGAACTCAGGGCTTCCTGATTTTAAAAATCCTAGCCCTAGGCCGAACCCCAACTCTAAGACGAGAAAGGCAAATCAGCCAGGAATTAGGCATGTCCCCAAGGAAAAAGCTGTGGAGGCAGGCATGTTGTGCTACTTTTGCGCTCTTCTTGGGTAGTCCTTCGCAGCTGCTGTGTTCTTGGAACTCAGGGCTTTCTGGTTAATAGAACCCTTACCCTAGGCGTAACTCAAACCTTAACCCTAGGAAGGAAAATCAGCCTATGGTTCGGGATGGTCTCATGGAAATATCAGTGGTGGCAGCCAAGTTGCGTCACTTTTGCGCTCCCCTTGGGATGCCTTTCGCAGCTGCAGTGTGCCTGGAGCCCAGGGCTTCCTGGTTTTAAAAGTCCTAGGCCTAAGCCTAACAGTAACCCTAGGAAGGTAAATCAGCCGGGTATTAGGGTTCTTCCTAAGGGAAAAGCCGTGAAAGCAGCCATGTTGTGGCACTTCTGCACTCCCTTTGGGATGCCTTTGGCAGATGAAGTAAGCCTGGAACTCAGGGCTTCCTGGTTAAAGAAATCCAAGCCCTAGGCTGAACCCTAACACTAACCCTAGGCAGATAAATCAACCTAGGTTTAGGGATGGTGCCAAGGAAAAAGCTGTGAAAGCTGCCATGTTGTTGCACTTTTGTACTCCCCTTGGGATGCCTTGAACAGCTGCAGTGTGCCTGGAGCCCAGGGCTTCCTAGTTTCAAAAATCCTAGCCCTAGGCCTAAGCCTAACAGTAACCCTGGGAAGGTAAATCAGCCTGGTGTTAGGCTTCTTGCCAAGGAAAAAGCCGTGAAAGCAGCCATGTTGTGGCACTTTTGCACTCCCTTTTGGATGCCTTTCACAGCTGCAGTGGCCTGGAACTCAGGGCTTCCTGCTTTTAAAAATCCTAGCCCTAGGCCGAACCCCAACCCTAAGACGAGAAAGGCAAATCAGCCAGGAATTAGGCATGTCCCCAAGGAAAAAGCTGTGGAGGCAGGCATGTTGTGGTACTTTTGCGCTCTTCTTGGCTAGTCCTTCGCAGCTGCTGTGTTCTTGGAACTCAGGGCTTTCTGGTTAATAGAACCCTTACCCTAGGCGTAACTCAAACATTAACCCTAGGAAGGAAAATCAGCCTATGGTTCGGGATGGTCTCATGGAAATATCAGTGGTGGCAGCCAAGTTGCGTCACTTTTGCGCTCCCCTTGGGATGCCTTTTGCAGCTGCAGTGTGCCTGGAGCCCAGGGCTTCCTGGTTTTAAAAGTCCTAGGCCTAAGCCTAACAGTAACCCTAGGAAGGTAAATCAGCCGGGTATTAGGGTTCTTCCTAAGGGAAAAGCCGTGAAAGCAGCCATGTTGTGGCACTTCTGCACTCCCTTTGGGATGCCTTTGGCAAATGAAGTAAGCCTGGAACTCAGGGCTTCCTGGTTAAAGAAATCCAAGCCCTAGGCTGAACCCTAACCCTAACCCTAGGCAGATAAATCAGCCTAGGTATAGGGATGGTGCCAAGGAAAAAGCTGTGAAAGCTGCCATGTTGTTGCACTTTTGTACTCCCCTTGGGATGCCTTGAACAGCTGCAGTGTGCCTGGAGCCCAGGGCTTCCTAGTTTCAAAAATCCTAGCCCTAGGCCTAAGCCTAAGAGTAACCCTGGGAAGGTAAATCAGCCTGGTGTTAGGCTTCTTGCCAAGGAAAAAGCCGTGAAAGCAGCCATGTTGTGGCACTTTTGCACTCCCTTTTGGATGCCTTTCACAGCTCCAGTGTGCCTGGAACTCAGGGCTTCCTGATTTTAAAAATCCTAGCCCTAGGCCGAACCCCAACCCTAAGACGAGAAAGGCAAATCAGCCAGGAATTAGGCATGTCCCCAAGGAAAAAGCTGTGGAGGCAGGCATGTTGTGGTACTTTTGCGCTCTTCTTGGCTAGTCCTTCGCAGCTGCTGTGTTCTTGAAACTCAGGGCTTTCTGGTTAATAGACCCTTACCCTAGGCGTAACTCAAACCTTAACCCTAGGAAGGAAAATCAGCCTATGGTTCGGGATGGTCTCATGGAAATATCAGTGGTGGCAGCCAAGTTGCGTCACTTTTGCGCTCCCCTTGGGATGCCTTTCGCAGCTGCAGTGTGCCTGGAGCCCAGGGCTTCCTGGTTTTAAAAGTCCTAGGCCTAAGCCTAACAGTAACCCTAGGAAGGTAAATCAGCCGGGTATTAGGGTTCTTCCTAAGGGAAAAGCCGTGAAAGCAGCCATGTTGTGGCACTTCTGCACTCCCTTTGGGATGCCTTTGGCAGATGAAGTAAGCCTGGAACTCAGGGCTTCCTGGTTAAAGAAATCCAAGCCCTAGGCTGAACCCTAACACTAACCCTAGGCAGATAAATCAACCTAGGTTTAGGGATGGTGCCAAGGAAAAAGCTGTGAAAGCTGCCATGTTGTTGCACTTTTGTACTCCCCTTGGGATGCCTTGAACAGCTGCAGTGTGCCTGGAGCCCAGGGCTTCCTAGTTTCAAAAATCCTAGCCCTAGGCCTAAGCCTAACAGTAACCCTGGGAAGGTAAATCAGCCTGGTGTTAGGCTTCTTGCCAAGGAAAAAGCCGTGAAAGCAGCCATGTTGTGGCACTTTTGCACTCCCTTTTGGATGCCTTTCACAGCTGCAGTGGCCTGGAACTCAGGGCTTCCTGCTTTTAAAAATCCTAGCCCTAGGCCGAACCCCAACCCTAAGACGAGAAAGGCAAATCAGCCAGGAATTAGGCATGTCCCCAAGGAAAAAGCTGTGGAGGCAGGCATGTTGTGGTACTTTTGCGCTCTTCTTGGCTAGTCCTTCGCAGCTGCTGTGTTCTTGGAACTCAGGGCTTTCTGGTTAATAGAACCCTTACCCTAGGCGTAACTCAAACATTAACCCTAGGAAGGAAAATCAGCCTATGGTTCGGGATGGTCTCATGGAAATATCAGTGGTGGCAGCCAAGTTGCGTCACTTTTGCGCTCCCCTTGGGATGCCTTTTGCAGCTGCAGTGTGCCTGGAGCCCAGGGCTTCCTGGTTTTAAAAGTCCTAGGCCTAAGCCTAACAGTAACCCTAGGAAGGTAAATCAGCCGGGTATTAGGGTTCTTCCTAAGGGAAAAGCCGTGAAAGCAGCCATGTTGTGGCACTTTTGCACTCCCTTTGGGATGCCTTTGGCAAATGAAGTAAGCCTGGAACTCAGGGCTTCCTGGTTAAAGAAATCCAAGCCCTAGGCTGAACCCTAACCCTAACCCTAGGCAGATAAATCAGCCTAGGTATAGGGATGGTGCCAAGGAAAAAGCTGTGAAAGCTGCCATGTTGTTGCACTTTTGTACTCCCCTTGGGATGCCTTGAACAGCTGCAGTGTGCCTGGAGCCCAGGGCTTCCTAGTTTCAAAAATCCTAGCCCTAGGCCTAAGCCTAAGAGTAACCCTGGGAAGGTAAATCAGCCTGGTGTTAGGCTTCTTGCCAAGGAAAAAGCCGTGAAAGCAGCCATGTTGTGGCACTTTTGCACTCCCTTTTGGATGCCTTTCACAGCTCCAGTGTGCCTGGAACTCAGGGCTTCCTGATTTTAAAAATCCTAGCCCTAGGCCGAACCCCAACCCTAAGACGAGAAAGGCAAATCAGCCAGGAATTAGGCATGTCCCCAAGGAAAAAGCTGTGGAGGCAGGCATGTTGTGGTACTTTTGCGCTCTTCTTGGCTAGTCCTTCGCAGCTGCTGTGTTCTTGAAACTCAGGGCTTTCTGGTTAATAGACCCTTACCCTAGGCGTAACTCAAACCTTAACCCTAGGAAGGAAAATCAGCCTATGGTTCGGGATGGTCTCATGGAAATATCAGTGGTGGCAGCCAAGTTGCGTCACTTTTGCGCTCCCCTTGGGATGCCTTTTGCAGCTGCAGTGTGCCTGGAGCCCAGGGCTTCCTGGTTTTAAAAGTCCTAGGCCTAAGCCTAACAGTAACCCTAGGAAGGTAAATCAGCCGGGTATTAGGGTTCTTCCTAAGGGAAAAGCCGTGAAAGCAGCCATGTTGTGGCACTTCTGCACTCCCTTTGGGATGCCTTTGGCAGATGAAGTAAGCCTGGAACTCAGGGCTTCCTGGTTAAAGAAATCACAGCCCTAGGCTGAACCCTAACCCTAACCCTAGGCAGATAAATCAGCCTAGGTATAGGGATGGTGCCAAGGAAAAAGCTGTGAAAGCTGCCATGTTGTTGCACTTTTGTACTCCCCTTGGGATGCCTTGAACAGCTGCAGTGTGCCTGGAGCCCAGGGCTTCCTAGTTTCAAAAATCCTAGCCCTAGGCCTAAGCCTAACAGTAACCCTGGGAAGGTATATCAGCCTGGTGTTAGGCTTCTTGCCAAGGAAAAAGCCGTGAAAGCAGCCATGTTGTGGCACTTTTGCACTCCCTTTTGGATGCCTTTCACAGCTGCAGTGGCCTGGAACTCAGGGCTTCCTGCTTTTAAAAATCCTAGCCCTAGGCCGAACCCCAACCCTAAGACGAGAAAGGCAAATCAGCCAGGAATTAGGCATGTCCCCAAGGAAAAAGCTGTGGAGGCAGGCATGTTGTGCTACTTTTGCGCTCTTCTTGGCTAGTCCTTCGCAGCTGCTGTGTTCTTGGAACTCAGGGCTTTCTGGTTAATAGAACCCTTACCCTAGGCGTAACTCAAACCTTAAGCCTAGGAAGGAAAATCAGCCTATGGTTCGGGATGGTCTCATGGAAATATCAGTGGTGGCAGCCAAGTTGCGTCACTTTTGCGCTCCCCTTGGGATGCCTTTCGCAGCTGCAGTGTGCCTGGAGCCCAGGGCTTCCTGGTTTTAAAAGTCCTAGGCCTAAGCCTAACAGTAACCCTAGGAAGGTAAATCAGCCGGGTATTAGGGTTCTTCCTAAGGGAAAAGCCGTGAAAGCAGCCATGTTGTGGCACTTCTGCACTCCCTTTGGGATGCCTTTGGCAGATGAAGTAAGCCTGGAACTCAGGGCTTCCTGGTTAAAGAAATCCAAGCCCTAGGCTGAACCCTAACCCTAACCCTAGGCAGATAAATCAGCCTAGGTATAGGGATGGTGCCAAGGAAAAAGCTGTGAAAGCTGCCATGTTGTTGCACTTTTGTACTCCCCTTGGGATGCCTTGAACAGCTGCAGTGTGCCTGGAGCCCAGGGCTTCCTAGTTTCAAAAATCCTAGCCCTAGGCCTAAGCCTAACAGTAACCCTGGGAAGGTAAATCAGCCTGGTGTTAGGCTTCTTGCCAAGGAAAAAGCCGTGAAAGCAGCCATGTTGTGGCACTTTTGCACTCCCTTTTGGATGCCTTTCACAGCTGCAGTGTGCCTGGAACTCAGGGCTTCCTGCTTTTAAAAATCCTAGCCCTAGGCCGAACCCCAACCCTAAGACGAGAAAGGCAAATCAGCCAGGAATTAGGCATGTCCCCAAGGAAAAAGCTGTGGAGGCAGGCATGTTGTGGTACTTTTGCGCTCTTCTTGGCTAGTCCTTCGCAGCTGCTGTGTTCTTGGAACTCAGGGCTTTCTGGTTAATAGAACCCTTACCCTAGGAGTAACTCAAACCTTAAGCCTAGGAAGGAAAATCAGCCTATGGTTCGGGATGGTCTCATGGAAATATCAGTGGTGGCAGCCAAGTTGCGTCACTTTTGCGCTCCCCTTGGGATGCCTTTTGCAGCTGCAGTGTGCCTGGAGCCCAGGGCTTCCTGGTTTTAAAAGTCCTAGGCCTAAGCCTAACAGTAACCCTAGGAAGGTAAATCAGCCGGGTATTAGGGTTCTTCCTAAGGGAAAAGCCGTGAAAGCAGCCATGTTGTGGCACTTCTGCACTCCCTTTTGGATGCCTTTCACAGCTGCAGTGTGCCTGGAACTCAGGGCTTCCTGATTTTCAAAATCCTAGCCCTAGGCCGAACCCCAACCCTAAGACGAGAAAGGCAAATCAGCCAGGAATTAGGCATGTCCCCAAGGAAAAAGCTGTGGAGGCAGGCATGTTGTGGTACTTTTGCGTTCTTCTTGGGTAGTCCTTCGCAGCTGCTGTGTTCTTGGAACTCAGGGCTTTCTGGTTAATAGAACCCTTACCCTAGGCGTAACTCAAACCTTAAGCCTAGGAAGGAAAATCAGCCTATGGTTCGGGATGGTCTCATGGAAATATCAGTGGTGGCAGCCAAGTTGCGTCACTTTTGCGCTCCCCTTGGGATGCCTTTCGCAGCTGCAGTGTGCCTGGAGCCCAGGGCTTCCTGGTTTTAAAAGTCCTAGGCCTAAGCCTAACAGTAACCCTAGGAAGGTAAATCAGCCGGGTATTAGGGTTCTTCCTAAGGGAAAAGCCGTGAAAGCAGCCATGTTGTGGCACTTCTGCACTCCCTTTGGGATGCCTTTGGCAGATGAAGTAAGCCTGGAACTCAGGGCTTCCTGGTTAAAGAAATCCTAGCCCTAGGCTGAACCCTAACCCTAACCCTAGGCAGATAAATCAGCCTAGGTATAGGGATGGTGCCAAGGAAAAAGCTGTGAAAGCTGCCATGTTGTTGCACTTTTGTACTCCCCTTGGGATGCCTTGAACAGCTGCAGTGTGCCTGGAGCCCAGGGCTTCCTAGTTTCAAAAATCCTAGCCCTAGGCCTAAGCCTAACAGTAATCCTGGGAAGGTAAATCAGCCTGGTGTTAGGCTTCTTGCCAAGGAAAAAGCCGTGAAAGCAGCCATGTTGTGGCACTTTTGCACTCCCTTTTGGATGCCTTTCACAGCTGCAGTGGCCTGGAACTCAGGGCTTCCTGCTTTTAAAAATCCTAGCCCTAGGCCGAACCCCAACCCTAAGACGAGAAAGGCAAATCAGCCAGGAATTAGGCATGTCCCCAAGGAAAAAGCTGTGGAGGCAGGCATGTTGTGCTAGTTTTGCGCTCTTCTTGGGTAGTCCTTCGCAGCTGCTGTGTTCTTGGAACTCAGGGCTTTCTGGTTAATAGAACCCTTACCCTAGGCGTAACTCAAACCTTAACCCTAGGAAGGAAAATCAGCCTATGGTTCGGGATGGTCTCATGGAAATATCAGTGGTGACAGCCAAGTTGCGTCACTTTTGCGCTCCCCTTGGGATGCCTTTCACAGCTGCAGTGTGCCTGGAGCCCAGGGCTTCCTGGTTTTAAAAGTCCTAGGCCTAAGCCTAACAGTAACCCTAGGAAGGTAAATCAGCCGGGTATTAGGGTTCTTCCTAAGGGAAAAGCCGTGAAAGCAGCCATGTTGTGGCACTTCTGCACTCCCTTTGGGATGCCTTTGGCAGATGAAGTAAGCCTGGAACTCAGGGCTTCCTGGTTAAAGAAATCCAAGCCCTAGGCTGAACCCTAACCCTAACCCTAGGCAGATAAATCAGCCTAGGTATAGGGATGGTGCCAAGGAAAAAGCTGTGAAAGCTGCCATGTTGTTGCACTTTTGTACTCCCCTTGGGATGCCTTGAACAGCTGCAGTGTGCCTGGAGCCCAGGGCTTCCTAGTTTTAAAAATCCTAGCCCTAGGCCTAAGCCTAACAGTAACCCTGGGAAAGTAAGTCAGCCTGGTGTTAGGCTTCTTGCCAAGGAAAAAGCCGTGAAAGCAGCCATGTTGTGGCACTTTTGCACTCCCTTTTGGATGCCTTTCACAGCTGCAGTGTGCCTGGAACTCAGGGCTTCCTGATTTTAAAAATCCTAGCCCTAGGCCGAACCCCAACCCTAAGACGAGAAAGGCAAATCAGCCAGGAATTAGGCATGTCCCCAAGGAAAAAGCTGTGGAGGCAGGCATGTTGTGCTACTTTTGCGCTCTTCTTGGGTAGTCCTTCGCAGCTGCTGTGTTCTTGGAACTCAGGGCTTTCTGGTTAATAGACCCTTACCCTAGGCGTAACTCAAACCTTAACCCTAGGAAGGAAAATCAGCCTATGGTTCGGGATGGTCTCATGGAAATATCAGTGGTGGCAGCCAAGTTGCGTCACTTTTGCGCTCCCCTTGGGATGCCTTTTGCAGCTGCAGTGTGCCTGGAGCCCAGGGCTTCCTGGTTTTAAAAGTCCTAGGCCTAAGCCTAACAGTAACCCTAGGAAGGTAAATCAGCCGGGTATTAGGGTTCTTCCTAAGGGAAAAGCCGTGAAAGCAGCCATGTTGTGGCACTTCTGCACTCCCTTTGGGATGCCTTTGGCAAATGAAGTAAGCCTGGAACTCAGGGCTTCCTGGTTAAAGAAATCCAAGCCCTAGGCTGAAGCCTAACCCTAACCCTAGGCAGATAAATCAGCCTAGGTATAGGGATGGTGCCAAGGAAAAAGCTGTGAAAGCTGCCATGTTGTTGCACTTTTGTACTCCCCTTGGGATGCCTTGAACAGCTGCAGTGTGCCTGGAGCCCAGGGCTTCCTAGTTTCAAAAATCCTAGCCCTAGGCCTAAGCCTAACAGTAACCCTGGGAAAGTAAGTCAGCCTGGTGTTAGGCTTCTTGCCAAGGAAAAAGCCGTGAAAGCAGCCATGTTGTGGCACTTTTGCACTCCCTTTTGGATGCCTTTCACAGCTCCAGTGTGCCTGGAACTCAGGGCTTCCTGCTTTTAAAAATCCTAGCCCTAGGCCGAACCCCAACCCTAAGACGAGAAAGGCAAATCAGCCAGGTATTAGGCATGTCCCCAAGGAAAAAGCTGTGGAGGCAGGCATGTTGTGGTACTTTTGCGCTCTTCTTGGCTAGTCCTTCGCAGCTGCTGTGTTCTTGGAACTCAGGGCTTTCTGGTTAATAGACCCTTACCCTAGGCGTAACTCAAACCTTAACCCTAGGAAGGAAAATCAGCCTATGGTTCGGGATGGTCTCATGGAAATATCAGTGGTGGCAGCCAAGTTGCGTCACTTTTGCGCTCCCCTTGGGATGCCTTTTGCAGCTGCAGTGTGCCTGGAGCCCAGGGCTTCCTGGTTTTAAAAGTCCTAGGCCTAAGCCTAACAGTAACCCTAGGAAGGTAAATCAGCCGGGTATTAGGCTTCTTCCTAAGGGAAAAGCCGTGAAAGCAGCCATGTTGTGGCACTTCTGCACTCCCTTTGGGATGCCTTTGGCAGATGAAGTAAGCCTGGAACTCAGGGCTTCCTGGTTAAAGAAATCCAAGCCCTAGGCTGAACCCTAACCCTAACCCTAGGCAGATAAATCAGCCTAGGTATAGGGATGGTGCCAAGGAAAAAGCTGTGAAAGCTGCCATGTTGTTGCACTTTTGTACTCCCCTTGGGATGCCTTGAACAGCTGCAGTGTGCCTGGAGCCCAGGGCTTCCTAGTTTCAAAAATCTTAGCCCTAGGCCTAAGCCTAACAGTAACCCTGGGAAGGTATATCAGCCTGGTGTTAGGATTCTTGCCAAGGAAAAAGCCGTGAAACAGCCATGTTGTGGCACTTTTGCACTCCCTTTTGGATGCCTTTCACAGTTGCAGTGGCCTGGAACTCAGGGCTTCCTGCTTTTAAAAATCCTAGCCCTAGGCCGAACCCCAACCCTAAGACGAGAAAGGCAAATCAGCCAGGAATTAGGCATGTCCCCAAGGAAAAAGCTGTGGAGGCAGGCATGTTGTGCTACTTTTGCGCTCTTCTTGGCTAGTCCTTCGCAGCTGCTGTGTTCTTGGAACTCAGGGCTTTCTGGTTAATAGAACCCTTACCCTAGGCGTAACTCAAACCTTAAGCCTAGGAAGGAAAATCAGCCTATGGTTCGGGATGGTCTCATGGAAATATCAGTGGTGGCAGCCAAGTTGCGTCACTTTTGCGCTCCCCTTGGGATGCCTTTTGCAGCTGCAGTGTGCCTGGAGCCCAGGGCTTCCTGGTTTTAAAAGTCCTAGGCCTAAGCCTAACAGTAACCCTAGGAAGGTAAATCAGCCGGGTATTAGGGTTCTTCCTAAGGGAAAAGCCGTGAAAGCAGCCATGTTGTGGCACTTCTGCACTCCCTTTGGGATGCCTTTCACAGCTCCAGTGTGACTGGAACTCAGGGCTTCCTGATTTTAAAAATCCTAGCCCTAGGCCGAACCCCAACCCTAAGACGAGAAAGGCAAATCAGCCAGGAATTAGGCATGTCCCCAAGGAAAAATCTGTGGAGGCAGGCATGTTGTGGTACTTTTGCGCTCTTCTTGGCTAGTCCTTCGCAGCTGCTGTGTTCTTGGAACTCAGGGCTTTCTGGTTAATAGAACCCTTACCCTAGGCGTAACTCAAACCTTAACCCTAGGAAGGAAAATCAGCCTATGGTTCGGGATGGTCTCATGGAAATATCAGTGGTGGCAGCCAAGTTGCGTCACTTTTGCGCTCCCCTTGGGATGCCTTTCGCAGCTGCAGTGTGCCTGGAGCCCAGGGCTTCCTGGTTTTAAAAGTCCTAGGCCTAAGCCTAACAGTAACCCTAGGAAGGTAAATCAGCCGGGTATTAGGGTTCTTCCTAAGGGAAAAGCCGTGAAAGCAGCCATGTTGTGGCACTTCTGCACTCCCTTTGGGATGCCTTTGGCAGATGAAGTAAGCCTGGAACTCAGGGCTTCCTGGTTAAAGAAATCACAGCCCTAGGCTGAACCCTAACCCTAACCCTAGGCAGATAAATCAGCCTAGGTATAGGGATGGTGCCAAGGAAAAAGCTGTGAAAGCTGCCATGTTGTTGCACTTTTGTACTCCCCTTGGGATGCCTTGAACAGCTGCAGTGTGCCTGGAGCCCAGGGCTTCCTAGTTTCAAAAATCCTAGCCCTAGGCCTAAGCCTAACAGTAACCCTGGGAAGGTAAATCAGCCTGGTGTTAGGCTTCTTGCCAAGGAAAAAGCCGTGAAAGCAGCCATGTTGTGGCACTTTTGCACTCCCTTTTGGATGCCTTTCACAGCTCCAGTGTGCCTGGAACTCAGGGCTTCCTGATTTTAAAAATCCTAGCCCTAGGCCGAACCCCAACCCTAAGACGAGAAAGGCAAATCAGCCAGGAATTAGGCATGTCCCCAAGGAAAAAGCTGTGGAGGCAGGCATGTTGTGGTACTTTTGCGCTCTTCTTGGGTAGTCCTTCGCAGCTGCTGTGTTCTTGGAACTCAGGGCTTTCTGGTTAATAGACCCTTACCCTAGGCGTAACTCAAACCTTAAGCCTAGGAAGGAAAATCAACCTATGGTCACGATGGTCTCATGGAAATATCAGTGGTGGCAGCCAAGTTGCGTCACTTTTGCGCTCCCCTTGGGATGCCTTTTGCAGCTGCAGTGTGCCTGGAGCCCAGGGCTTCCTGGTTTTAAAAGTCCTAGGCCTAAGCCTAACAGTAACCCTAGGAAGGTAAATCAGCCGGGTATTAGGGTTCTTCCTAAGGGAAAAGCCGTGAAAGCAGCCATGTTGTGGCACTTCTGCACTCCCTTTGGGATGCCTTTGGCAGATGAAGTAAGCCTGGAACTCAGGGCTTCCTGGTTAAAGAAATCCAAGCCCTAGGCTGAACCCTAACCCTAACCCTAGGCAGATAAATCAGCCTAGGTATAGGGATGGTGCCAAGGAAAAAGCTGTGAAAGCTGCCATGTTGTTGCACTTTTGTACTCCCCTTGGGATGCCTTGAACAGCTGCAGTGTGCCTGGAGCCCAGGGCTTCCTAGTTTCAAAAATCCTAGCCCTAGGCCTAAGCCTAACAGTAACCCTGGGAAAGTAAGTCAGCCTGGTGTTAGGCTTCTTGCCAAGGAAAAAGCCGTGAAAGCAGCCATGTTGTGGCACTTTTGCACTCCCTTTTGGATGCCTTTCACAGCTCCAGTGTGCCTGGAACTCAGGGCTTCCTGCTTTTAAAAATCCTAGCCCTAGGCCGAACCCCAACCCTAAGACGAGAAAGGCAAATCAGCCAGGTATTAGGCATGTCCCCAAGGAAAAAGCTGTGGAGGCAGGCATGTTGTGGTACTTTTGCGCTCTTCTTGGCTAGTCCTTCGCAGCTGCTGTGTTCTTGGAACTCAGGGCTTTCTGGTTAATAGACCCTTACCCTAGGCGTAACTCAAACCTTAACCCTAGGAAGGAAAATCAGCCTATGGTTCGGGATGGTCTCATGGAAATATCAGTGGTGGCAGCCAAGTTGCGTCACTTTTGCGCTCCCCTTGGGATGCCTTTCGCAGCTGCAGTGTGCCTGGAGCCCAGGGCTTCCTGGTTTTAAAAGTCCTAGGCCTAAGCCTAACAGTAACCCTAGGAAGGTAAATCAGCCGGGTATTAGGCTTCTTCCTAAGGGAAAAGCCGTGAAAGCAGCCATGTTGTGGCACTTCTGCGCTCCCTTTGGGATGCCTTTGGCAGATGAAGTAAGCCTGGAACTCAGGGCTTCCTGGTTAAAGAAATCCAAGCCCTAGGCTGAACCCTAACCCTAACCCTAGGCAGATAAATCAGCCTAGGTATAGGGATGGTGCCAAGGAAAAAGCTGTGAAAGCTGCCATGTTGTTGCACTTTTGTACTCCCCTTGGGATGCCTTGAACAGCTGCAGTGTGCCTGGAGCCCAGGGCTTCCTAGTTTCAAAAATCCTAGCCCTAGGCCTAAGCCTAACAGTAACCCTGGGAAAGTAAGTCAGCCTGGTGTTAGGCTTCTTGCCAAGGAAAAAGCCGTGAAAGCAGCCATGTTGTGGCACTTTTGCACTCCCTTTTGGATGCCTTTCACAGTTGCAGTGGCCTGGAACTCAGGGCTTCCTGCTTTTAAAAATCCTAGCCCTAGGCCGAACCCCAACCCTAAGACGAGAAAGGCAAATCAGCCAGGAATTAGGCATGTCCCCAAGGAAAAAGCTGTGGAGGCAGGCATGTTGTGCTACTTTTGCGCTCTTCTTGGCTAGTCCTTCGCAGCTGCTGTGTTCTTGGAACTCAGGGCTTTCTGGTTAATAGAACCCTTACCCTAGGCGTAACTCAAAACTTAACCCTAGGAAGGAAAATCAGCCTATGGTTCGGGATGGTCTCATGGAAATATCAGTGGTGGCAGCCAAGTTGCGTCACTTTTGCGCTCCCCTTGGGATGCCTTTTGCAGCTGCAGTGTGCCTGGAGCCCAGGGCTTCCTGGTTTTAAAAGTCCTAGGCCTAAGCCTAACAGTAACCCTAGGAAGGTAAATCAGCCGGGTATTAGGGTTCTTCCTAAGGGAAAAGCCGTGAAAGCAGCCATGTTGTGGCACTTCTGCACTCCCTTTGGGATGCCTTTCACAGCTGCAGTGTGACTGGAACTCAGGGCTTCCTGCTTTTAAAAATCCTAGCCCTAGGCCGAACCCCAACCCTAAGACGAGAAAGGCAAATCAGCCAGGAATTAGGCATGTCCCCAAGGAAAAAGCTGTGGAGGCAGGCATGTTGTGGTACTTTTGCGCTCTTCTTGGGTAGTCCTTCGCAGCTGCTGTGTTCTTGGAACTCAGGGCTTTCTGGTTAATAGAACCCTTACCCTAGGCGTAACTCAAACCTTAACCCTAGGAAGGAAAATCAGCCTATGGTTCGGGATGGTCTCATGGAAATATCAGTGGTGGCAGCCAAGTTGCGTCACTTTTGCGCTCCCCTTGGGATGCCTTTCACAGCTGCAGTGTGCCTGGAGCCCAGGGCTTCCTGGTTTTAAAAGTCCTAGGCCTAAGCCTAACAGTAACCCTAGGAAGGTAAATCAGCCGGGTATTAGGGTTCTTCCTAAGGGAAAAGCCGTGAAAGCAGCCATGTTGTGGCACTTCTGCACTCCCTTTGGGATGCCTTTGGCAGATGAAGTAAGCCTGGAACTCAGGGCTTCCTGGTTAAAGAAATCCAAGCCCTAGGCTGAACCCTAACCCTAACCCTAGGCAGATAAATCAGCCTAGGTATAGGGATGGTGCCAAGGAAAAAGCTGTGAAAGCTGCCATGTTGTTGCACTTTTGTACTCCCCTTGGGATGCCTTGAACAGCTGCAGTGTGCCTGGAGCCCAGGGCTTCCTAGTTTCAAAAATCCTAGCCCTAGGCCTAAGCCTAACAGTAACCCTGGGAAAGTAAGTCAGCCTGGTGTTAGGCTTCTTGCCAAGGAAAAAGCCGTGAAAGCAGCCATGTTGTGGCACTTTTGCACTCCCTTTTGGATGCCTTTCACAGCTGCAGTGTGCCTGGAACTCAGGGCTTCCTGATTTTAAAAATCCTAGCCCTAGGCCGAACCCCAACCCTAAGACGAGAAAGGCAAATCAGCCAGGAATTAGGCATGTCCCCAAGGAAAAAGCTGTGGAGGCAGGCATGTTGTGGTACTTTTGCGCTCTTCTTGGCTAGTCCTTCGCAGCTGCTGTGTTCTTGGAACTCAGGGCTTTCTGGTAATAGACCCTTACCCTAGGCGTAACTCAAACCTTAAGCCTAGGAAGGAAAATCAACCTATGGTCACGATGGTCTCATGGAAATATCAGTGGTGGCAGCCAAGTTGCGTCACTTTTGCGCTCCCCTTGGGATGCCTTTTGCAGCTGCAGTGTGCCTGGAGCCCAGGGCTTCCTGGTTTTAAAAGTCCTAGGCCTAAGCCTAACAGTAACCCTAGGAAGGTAAATCAGCCGGGTATTAGGCTTCTTCCTAAGGGAAAAGCCGTGAAAGCAGCCATGTTGTGGCACTTCTGCACTCCCTTTGGGATGCCTTTGGCAGATGAAGTAAGCCTGGAACTCAGGGCTTCCTGGTTAAAGAAATCACAGCCCTAGGCTGAACCCTAACCCTAACCCTAGGCAGATAAATCAGCCTAGGTATAGGGATGGTGCCAAGGAAAAAGCTGTGAAAGCTGCCATGTTGTTGCACTTTTGTACTCCCCTTGGGATGCCTTGAACAGCTGCAGTGTGCCTGGAGCCCAGGGCTTCCTAGTTTCAAAAATCCTAGCCCTAGGCCTAAGCCTAAGAGTAACCCTGGGAAGGTAAATCAGCCTGGTGTTAGGCTTCTTGCCAAGGAAAAAGCCGTGAAAGCAGCCATGTTGTGGCACTTTTGCACTCCCTTTTGGATGCCTTTCACAGCTGCAGTGTGCCTGGAACTCAGGGCTTCCTGATTTTAAAAATCCTAGCCCTAGGCCGAACGCCAACCCTAAGACGAGAAAGGCAAATCAGCCAGGAATTAGGCATGTCCCCAAGGAAAAAGCTGTGGAGGCAGGCATGTTGTGGTACTTTTGCGCTCTTCTTGGCTAGTCCTTCGCAGCTGCTGTGTTCTTGGAACTCAGGGCTTTCTGGTTAATAGAACCCTTACCCTAGGCGTAACTCAAACCTTAACCCTAGGAAGGAAAATCAGCCTATGGTTCGGGATGGTCTCATGGAAATATCAGTGGTGGCAGCCAAGTTGCGTCACTTTTGCGCTCCCCTTGGGATGCCTTTTGAAGCTGCAGTGTGCCTGGAGCCCAGGGCTTCCTGGTTTTAAAAGTCCTAGGCCTAAGCCTAACAGTAACCCTAGGAAGGTAAATCAGCCGGGTATTAGGGTTCTTCCTAAGGGAAAAGCCGTGAAAGCAGCCATGTTGTGGCTCTTCTGCACTCCCTTTTGGATGCCTTTCACAGCTTCAATGTGCCTGGAACTCAGGGCTTCCTGCTTTTAAAAATCCTAGCCCTAGGCCGAACCCCAACCCTAAGACGAGAAAGGCAAATCAGCCAGGAATTAGGCATGTCCCCAAGGAAAAAGCTGTGGAGGCAGGCATGTTGTGGTACTTTTGCGCTCTTCTTGGCTAGTCCTTCGCAGCTGCTGTGTTCTTGGAACTCAGGGCTTTCTGGTAAATAGAGCCCTTACCCTAGGCGTAACTCAAACCTTAACCCTAGGAAGGAAAATCAGCCTATGGTTCGGGATGGTCTCATGGAAATATCAGTGGTGGCAGCCAAGTTGCGTCACTTTTGCGCTCCCCTTGGGATGCCTTTCGCAGCTGCAGTGTGCCTGGAGCCCAGGGCTTCCTGGTTTTAAAAGTCCTAGGCCTAAGCCTAACAGTAACCCTAGGAAGGTAAATCAGCCGGGTATTAGGGTTCTTCCTAAGGGAAAAGCCGTGAAAGCAGCCATGTTGTGGCACTTCTGCACTCCCTTTGGGATGCCTTTGGCAAATGAAGTAAGCCTGGAACTCAGGGCTTCCTGGTTAAAGAAATCCAAGCCCTAGGCTGAAGCCTAACCCTAACCCTAGGCAGATAAATCAGCCTAGGTATAGGGATGGTGCCAAGGAAAAAGCTGTGAAAGCTGCCATGTTGTTGCACTTTTGTACTCCCCTTGGGATGCCTTGAACAGCTGCAGTGTGCCTGGAGCCCAGGGCTTCCTAGTTTTAAAAATCCTAGCCCTAGGCCTAAGCCTAACAGTAACCCTGGGAAAGTAAGTCAGCATCGTGTTAGGCTTCTTGCCAAGGAAAAAGCCGTGAAAGCAGCCATGTTGTGGCACTTTTGCACTCCCTTTTGGATGCCTTTCACAGCTCCAGTGTGCCTGGAACTCAGGGCTTCCTGATTTTAAAAATCCTAGCCCTAGGCCGAACCCCAACCCTAAGACGAGAAAGGCAAGTCAACCAGCAATTAGGCATGTCCCCAAGGAAAAAGCTGTGGAGGCAGCCATGTTGTGGTACTTTTGCGCTCTTCTTGGCTAGTCCTTCGCAGCTGCTGTGTTCTTGGAACTCAGGGCTTTCTGGTTAATAGAGCCCTTACCCTAGGCGTAACTCAAACCTTAACCCTAGGAAGGAAAATCAACCTATGGTCACGATGGTCTCATGGATATATCAGTGGTGGCAGCCAAGTTGCGTCACTTTTGTGCTCCCCTTGGGATGCCTTTCGCAGCTGCAGTGTGCCTGGAGCCCAGGGCTTCCTGGCTTTAAAAGTCCTAGGCCTAAGCCTAACAGTAACCCTAGGAAGGTAAATCAGCCGGGTATTAGGGTTCTTCCTAAGGGAAAAGCCGTGAAAGCAGGCATGTTGTGGCACTTCTGCACTCCCTTTTGGATGCCTTTCACAGCTTCAATGTGCCTGGAACTCAGGGCTTCCTGATTTTAAAAATCCTAGCCCTAGGCCGAACCCCAACCCTAAGACGAGAAAGGCAAATCAGCCAGGAATTAGGCATGTCCCCAAGGAAAAAGCTGTGGAGGCAGGCATGTTGTGGTACTTTTGCGCTCTTCTTGGCTAGTCCTTCGCAGCTGCTGTGTTCTTGGAACTCAGGGCTTTCTGGTTAATAGAACCCTTACCCTAGGCGTAACTCAAACCTTAACCCTAGGAAGGAAAATCAGCCTATGGTTCGGGATGGTCTCATGGAAATATCAGTGGTGGCAGCCAAGTTGCGTCACTTTTGCGCTCCCCTTGGGATGCCTTTCGCAGCTGCAGTGTGCCTGGAGCCCAGGGCTTCCTGGTTTTAAAAGTCCTAGGCCTAAGCCTAACAGTAACCCTAGGAAGGTAAATCAGCCGGGTATTAGGGTTCTTCCTAAGGGAAAAGCCGTGAAAGCAGCCATGTTGTGGCACTTCTGCACTCCCTTTGGGATGCCTTTGGCAGATGAAGTAAGCCTGGAACTCAGGGCTTCCTGGTTAAAGAAATCCAAGCCCTAGGCTGAACCCTAACCCTAACCCTAGGCAGATAAATCAGCCTAGGTATAGGGATGGTGCCAAGGAAAAAGCTGTGAAAGCTGCCATGTTGTTGCACTTTTGTACTCCCCTTGGGATGCCTTGAACAGCTGCAGTGTGCCTGGAGCTAAGGGCTTCCTAGTTTTAAAAATCCTAGCCCTAGGCCTAAGCCTAACAGTAACCCTGGGTAGGTAAATCAGCCTGGTGTTAGGCTTCTTGCCAAGGAAAAAGCCGTGAAAGCAGCCATGTTGTGGCACTTTTGCACTCCCTTTTGGATGCCTTTCTTAGCTGAAGTGGCCTGGAACTCAGGGCTTCCTGATTTTAAAAATCCTTGCCCTAAGCCGAACCCCAACCCTAAGACGAGAAAGGCAAATCAGCCAGGTATTAGGCATGTCCCCAAGGAAAAAGCTGTGGAGGCAGGCATGTTGTGGTACTTTTGCGCTCTTCTTGGCTAGTCCTTCGCAGCTGCTGTGTTCTTGGAACTCAGGGCTTTCTGGTTAATAGACCCTTACCCTAGGCGTAACTCAAACCTTAACCCTAGGAAGGAAAATCAGCCTATGGTTCGGGATGGTCTCATGGAAATATCAGTGGTGGCAGCCAAGTTGCGTCACTTTTGCGCTCCCCTTGGGATGCCTTTTGCAGCTGCAGTGTGCCTGGAGCCCAGGGCTTCCTGGTTTTAAAAGTCCTAGGCGTAAGCCTAACAGTAACCCTAGGAAGGTAAATCAGCCGGGTATTAGGGTTCTTCCTAAGGGAAAAGCCGTGAAAGCAGCCATGTTGTGGCACTTCTGCACTCCCTTTGGGATGCCTTTGGCAGATGAAGTAAGCCTGGAACTCAGGGCTTCCTGGTTAAAGAAATCCAAGCCCTAGGCTGAAGCCTAACCCTAACCCTAGGCAGATAAATCAGCCTAGGTATAGGGATGGTGCCAAGGAAAAAGCTGTGAAAGCTGCCATGTTGTTGCACTTTTGTACTCCCCTTGGGATGCCTTGAACAGCTGCAGTGTGCCTGGAGCCCAGGGCTTCCTAGTTTTAAAAATCCTAGCCCTAGGCCTAAGCCTAACAGTAACCCTGGGAAGGTAAATCAGCCTGGTGTTAGGCGTCTTGCCAAGGAAAAAGCCGTGAAAGCAGCCATGTTGTGGCACTTTTGCACTCCCTTTTGGATGCCTTTCACAGCTGCAGTGTGCCTGGAACTCAGGGCTTCCTGATTTTAAAAATCCTAGCCCTAGGCCGAACCCCAACCCTAAGACGAGAAAGGCAAATCAGCCAGGAATTAGGCATGTCCCCAAGGAAAAAGCTGTGGAGGCAGGCATGTTGCGGTACTTTTGCGCTCTTCTTGGCTAGTCCTTCGCAGCTGCTGTGTTCTTGGAACACAGGGCTTTCTGGTTAATAGACCCTTACCCTAGGCGTAACTCAAACCTTAACCCTAGGAAGGAAAATCAGCCTATGGTTCGGGATGGTCTCATGGAAATATCAGTGGTGGCAGCCAAGTTGCGTCACTTTTGCGCTCCCCTTGGGATGCCTTTCGCAGCTGCAGTGTGCCTGGAGCCCAGGGCTTCCTGGTTTTAAAAGTCCTAGGCCTAAGCCTAACAGTAACCCTAGGAAGGTAAATCAGCCGGGTATTAGGCTTCTTCCTAAGGGAAAAGCCGTGAAAGCAGCCATGTTGTGGCACTTCTGCACTCCCTTTGGGATGCCTTTGGCAGATGAAGTAAGCCTGGAACTCAGGGCTTCCTGGTTAAAGAAATCCAAGCCCTAGGCTGAACCCTAACCCTAACCCTAGGCAGATAAATCAGCCTAGGTATAGGGATGGTGCCAAGGAAAAAGCTGTGAAAGCTGCCATGTTGTTGCACTTTTGTACTCCCCTTGGGATGCCTTGAACAGCTGCAGTGTGCCTGGAGCTAAGGGCTTCCTAGTTTTAAAAATCCTAGCCCTAGGCCTAAGCCTAACAGTAACCCTGGGAAGGTAAATCAGCCTGGTGTTAGGCTTCTTGCCAAGGAAAAAGCCGTGAAAGCAGCCATGTTGTGGCACTTTTGCACTCCCTTTTGGATGCCTTTCATAGCTGAAGTGGCCTGGAACTCAGGGCTTCCTGATTTTAAAAATCCTAGCCCTAGGCCGAACCCCAACCCTAAGACGAGAAAGGCAAACCAGCCAGGAATTAGGCATGTCCCCAAGGAAAAAGCTGTGGAGGCAGGCATGTTGTGGTACTTTTGCACTCCCTTTTGGATGCCTTTCACAGCTCCAGTGTGCCTGGAACTCAGGGCTTCCTGATTTTAAAAATCCTAGCCCTATGCCGAACCCCAACCCTAAGACGAGAAAGGCAAATCAACCAGGAATTAGGCATGTCCACAAGGAAAAAGCTGTGGAGGCAGGCATGTTGTGGTACTTTTGCACTCTTCTTGGCTAGTCCTTCGCAGCTGCTGTGTTCTTGGAACTCAGGGCTTTCTGGTTAATAGAACCCTTACCCTAGGCGTAACTCAAACCTTAACCCTAGGAAGGAAAATCAGCCTATGGTTCGGGATGGTCTCATGGAAATATCAGTGGTGGCAGCCAAGTTGCGTCACTTTTGCGCTCCCCTTGGGATGCCTTTTGCAGCTGCAGTGTGCCTGGAGCCCAGGGCTTCCTGGTTTTAAAAGTCCTAGGCCTAAGCCTAACAGTAACCCTAGGAAGGTAAATCAGCCGGGTATTAGGGTTCTTCCTAAGGGAAAAGCCGTGAAAGCAGCCATGTTGTGGCACTTCTGCACTCCCTTTGGGATGCCTTTGGCAGATGAAGTAAGCCTGGAACTCAGGGCTTCCTGGTTAAAGAAATCCAAGCCCTAGGCTGAACCCTAACCCTAACCCTAGGCAGATAAATCAGCCTAGGTATAGGGATGGTGCCAAGGAAAAAGCTGTGAAAGCTGCCATGTTGTTGCACTTTTGTACTCCCCTTGGGATGCCTTGAACAGCTTCAGTGTGCCTGGAGCCCAGGGCTTCCTAGTTTTAAAAATCCTAGCCCTAGGCCTAAGCCTAACAGTAACCCTGGGAAGGTAAATCAGCCTGGTGTTAGGCGTCTTGCCAAGGAAAAAGCCGTGAAAGCAGCCATGTTGTGGCACTTTTGCACTCCCTTTTGGATGCCTTTCACAGCTGCAGTGTGCCTGGAACTCAGGGCTTCCTGATTTTAAAAATCCTAGCCCTAGGCCGAACCCCAATCCTAAGACGAGAAAGGCAAATCAGCCAGGAATTAGGCATGTCCCCAAGGAAAAAGCTGTGGAGGCAGGCATGTTGTGCTACTTTTGCGCTCTTCTTGGCTAGTCCTTCGCAGCTGCTGTGTTCTTGGAACTCAGGGCTTTCTGGTTAATAGAACCCTTACCCTAGGCGTAACTCAAACCTTAACCCTAGGAAGGAAAATCAGCCTATGGTTCCGGATGGTCTCATGGAAATATCAGCGGTGGCAGCCAAGTTGCGTCACTTTTGCGCTCCCCTTGGGATGCCTTTTGCAGCTGCAGTGTGCCTGGAGCCCAGGGCTTCCTGGTTTTAAAAGTCCTAGGCCTAAGCCTAACAGTAACCCTAGGAAGGTAAATCAGCCGGGTATTAGGGTTCTTCCTAAGGGAAAAGCCGTGAAAGCAGCCATGTTGTGGCACTTCTGCACTCCCTTTGGGATGCCTTTGGCAGATGAAGTAAGCCTGGAACTCAGGGCTTCCTGGTTAAAGAAATCCAAGCCCTAGGCTGAACCCTAACCCTAACCCTAGGCAGATAAATCAGCCTAGGTATAGGGATGGTGCCAAGGAAAAAGCTGTGAAAGCTGCCATGTTGTTGCACTTTTGTACTCCCCTTGGGATGCCTTGAACAGCTGCAGTGTGCCTGGAGCCCAGGGCTTCCTAGTTTTAAAAATCCTAGCCCTAGGCCTAAGCCTAACAGTAACCCTGGGAAGGTAAATCAGCCTGGTGTTAGGCGTCTTGCCAAGGAAAAAGCCGTGAAAGCAGCCATGTTGTGGCACTTTTGCACTCCCTTTTGGATGCCTTTCACAGCTGCAGTGTGCCTGGAACTCAGGGCTTCCTGATTTTAAAAATCCTAGCCCTAGGCCGAACCCCAACCCTAAGACGAGAAAGGCAAATCAGCCAGGAATTAGGCATGTCCCCAAGGAAAAAGCTGTGGAGGCAGGCATGTTGTGCTACTTTTGCGCTCTTCTTGGCTAGTCCTTCGCAGCTGCTGTGTTCTTGGAACTCAGGGCTTTCTGGTTAATAGAACCCTTACCCTAGGCGTAACTCAAACCTTAACCCTAGGAAGGAAAATCAGCCTATGGTTCGGGATGGTCTCATGGAAATATCAGTGGTGGCAGCCAAGTTGCGTCACTTTTGCGCTCCCCTTGGGATGCCTTTCGCAGCTGCAGTGTGCCTGGAGCCCAGGGCTTCCTGGTTTTAAAAGTCCTAGGCCTAAGCCTAACAGTAACCCTAGGAAGGTAAATCAGCCGGGTATTAGGGTTCTTCCTAAGGGAAAAGCCGTGAAAGCAGCCATGTTGTGGCACTTCTGCACTCCCTTTGGGATGCCTTTGGCAGATGAAGTAAGCCTGGAACTCAGGGCTTCCTGGTTAAAGAAATCCAAGCCCTAGGCTGAAGCCTAACCCTAACCCTAGGCAGATAAATCAGCCTAGGTATAGGGATGGTGCCAAGGAAAAAGCTGTGAAAGCTGCCATGTTGTTGCATTTTGTACACCCCTTGGGATGCCTTGAACAGCTTCAGTGTGCCTGGAGCTAAGGGCTTCCTAGTTTTAAAAATCCTAGCCCTAGGCCTAAGCCTAACAGTAACCCTGGGAAGGTAAATCAGCCTGGTGTTAGGCGTCTTGCCAAGGAAAAAGCCGTGAAAGCAGCCATGTTGTGGCACTTTTGCACTCCCTTTTGGATGCCTTTCACAGCTGCAGTGTGCCTGGAACTCAGGGCTTCCTGATTTTAAAAATCCTAGCCCTAGGCCGAACCCCAACCCTAAGACGAGAAAGGCAAATCAGCCAGGAATTAGGCATGTCCCCAAGGAAAAAGCTGTGGAGGCAGGCATGTTGTGGTACTTTTGCGCTCTTCTTGGCTAGTCCTTCGCAGCTGCTGTGTTCTTGGAACTCAGGGCTTTCTGGTTAATAGACCCTTACCCTAGGCGTAACTCAAACCTTAAGCCTAGGAAGGAAAATCAGCCTATGGTTCGGGATGGTCTCATGGAAATATCAGTGGTGGCAGCCAAGTTGCGTCACTTTTGCGCTCCCCTTGGGATGCCTTTCACAGCTGCAGTGTGCCTGGAGCCCAGGGCTTCCTGGTTTTAAAAGTCCTAGGCCTAAGCCTAACAGTAACCCTAGGAAGGTAAATCAGCCGGGTATTAGGGTTCTTCCTAAGGGAAAAGCCGTGAAAGCAGCCATGTTGTGGCACTTCTGCACTCCCTTTGGGATGCCTTTGGCAGATGAAGTAAGCCTGGAACTCAGGGCTTCCTGGTTAAAGAAATCACAGCCCTAGGCTGAACCCTAACCCTAACCCTAGGCAGATAAATCAGCCTAGGTATAGGGATGGTGCCAAGGAAAAAGCTGTGAAAGCTGCCATGTTGTTGCACTTTTGTACTCCCCTTGGGATGCCTTGAACAGCTGCAGTGTGCCTGGAGCCCAGGGCTTCCTAGTTTCAAAAATCCTAGCCCTAGGCCTAAGCCTAACAGTAACCCTGGGAAGGTAAATCAGCCTGGTGTTAGGCTTCTTGCCAAGGAAAAAGCCGTGAAAGCAGCCATGTTGTGGCACTTTTGCACTCCCTTTTGGATGCCTTTCACAGCTCCAGTGTGCCTGGAACTCAGGGCTTCCTGATTTTAAAAATCCTAGCCCTAGGCCGAACCCCAACCCTAAGACGAGAAAGGCAAATCAGCCAGGAATTAGGCATGTCCCCAAGGAAAAAGCTGTGGAGGCAGGCATGTTGTGCTACTTTTGCGCTCTTCTTGGCTAGTCCTTCGCAGCTGCTGTGTTCTTGGAACTCAGGGCTTTCTGGTTAATAGAACCGTTACCCTAGGCGTAACTCAAACCTTAAGCCTAGGAAGGAAAATCAGCCTATGGTTCGGGATGGTCTCATGGAAATATCAGTGGTGGCAGCCAAGTTGCGTCACTTTTGCGCTCCCCTTGGGATGCCTTTCGCAGCTGCAGTGTGCCTGGAGCCCAGGGCTTCCTGGTTTTAAAAGTCCTAGGCCTAAGCCTAACAGTAACCCTAGGAAGGTAAATCAGCCGGGTATTAGGGTTCTTCCTAAGGGAAAAGCCGTGAAAGCAGCCATGTTGTGGCACTTCTGCACTCCCTTTGGGATGCCTTTGGCAGATGAAGTAAGCCTGGAACTCAGGGCTTCCTGGTTAAAGAAATCCAAGCCCTAGGCTGAACCCTAACCCTAACCCTAGGCAGATAAATCAGCCTAGGTATAGGGATGGTGCCAAGGAAAAAGCTGTGAAAGCTGCCATGTTGTTGCACTTTTGTACTCCCCTTGGGATGCCTTGAACAGCTTCAGTGTGCCTGGAGCTAAGGGCTTCCTAGTTTTAAAAATCCTAGCCCTAGGCCTAAGCCTAACAGTAACCCTGGGAAGGTAAATCAGCCTGGTGTTAGGCGTCTTGCCAAGGAAAAAGCCGTGAAAGCAGCCATGTTGTGGCACTTTTGCACTCCCTTTTGGATGCCTTTCACAGCTGCAGTGTGCCTGGAACTCAGGGCTTCCTGATTTTAAAAATCCTAGCCCTAGGCCGAACCCCAACCCTAAGACGAGAAAGGCAAATCAGCCAGGAATTAGGCATGTCCCCAAGGAAAAAGCTGTGGAGGCAGGCATGTTGTGGTACTTTTGCGCTCTTCTTGGCTAGTCCTTCGCAGCTGCTGTGTTCTTGGAACTCAGGGCTTTCTGGTTAATAGAACCCTTACCCTAGGCGTAACTCAAACCTTAACCCTAGGAAGGAAAATCAGCCTATGGTTCGGGATGGTCTCATGGAAATATCAGTGGTGGCAGCCAAGTTGCGTCACTTTTGCGCTCCCCTTGGGATGCCTTTTGAAGCTGCAGTGTGCCTGGAGCCCAGGGCTTCCTGGTTTTAAAAGTCCTAGGCCTAAGCCTAACAGTAACCCTAGGAAGGTAAATCAGCCGGGTATTAGGGTTCTTCCTAAGGGAGAAGCCGTGAAAGCAGCCATGTTGTGGCACTTCTGCACTCCCTTTTGGATGCCTTTCACAGCTGCAGTGTGCCTGGAACTCAGGGCTTCCTGATTTTAAAAATCCTAGCCCTAGGCCGAACCCCAACCCTAAGACGAGAAAGGCAAATCAGCCAGGAATTAGGCATGTCCCCAAGGAAAAAGCTTTGGAGGCAGGCATGTTGTGGTACTTTTGCGCTCTTCTTGGGTAGTCCTTCGCAGCTGCTGTGTTCTTGGAACTCAGGGCTTTCTGGTTAATAGAACCCTTACCCTAGGCGTAACTCAAACCTTAACCCTAGGAAGGAAAATCAGCCTATGGTTCGGGATGGTCTCATGGAAATATCAGTGGTGGCAGCCAAGTTGCGTCACTTTTGCGCTCCCCTTGGGATGCCTTTCGCAGCTGCAGTGTGCCTGGAGCCCAGGGCTTCCTGGTTTTAAAAGTCCTAGGCCTAAGCCTAACAGTAACCCTAGGAAGGTAAATCAGCCGGGTATTAGGGTTCTTCCTAAGGGAAAAGCCGTGAAAGCAGCCATGTTGTGGCACTTCTGCACTCCCTTTGGGATGCCTTTGGCAGATGAAGTAAGCCTGGAACTCAGGGCTTCCTGGTTAAAGAAATCCAAGCCCTAGGCTGAACCCTAACCCTAACCCTAGGCAGATAAATCAGCCTAGGTATAGGGATGGTGCCAAGGAAAAAGCTGTGAAAGCTGCCATGTTGTTGCACTTTTGTACTCCCCTTGGGATGCCTTGAACAGCTGCAGTGTGCCTGGAGCCCAGGGCTTCCTAGTTTCAAAAATCCTAGCCCTAGGCCTAAGCCTAACAGTAATCCTGGGAAGGTAAATCAGCCTGGTGTTAGGCTTCTTGCCAAGGAAAAAGCCGTGAAAGCAGCCATGTTGTGGCACTTTTGCACTCCCTTTTGGATGCCTTTCCCAGCTGCAGTGGCCTGGAACTCAGGGCTTCCTGCTTTTAAAAATCCTAGCCCTAGGCCGAACCCCAACCCTAAGACGAGAAAGGCAAATCAGCCAGGAATTAGGCATGTCCCCAAGGAAAAAGCTGTGGAGGCAGGCATGTTGTGGTACTTTTGCGCTCTTCTTGGCTAGTCCTTCGCAGCTGCTGTGTTCTTGGAACTCAGGGCTTTCTGGTTAATAGAACCCTTACCCTAGGCGTAACTCAAAACTTAACCCTAGGAAGGAAAATCAGCCTATGGTTCGGGATGGTCTCATGGAAATATCAGTGGTGGCAGCCAAGTTGCGTCACTTTTGCGCTCCCCTTGGGATGCCTTTCGCAGCTGCAGTGTGCCTGGAGCCCAGGGCTTCCTGGTTTTAAAAGTCCTAGGCCTAAGCCTAACAGTAACCCTAGGAAGGTAAATCAGCCGGGTATTAGGGTTCTTCCTAAGGGAAAAGCCGTGAAAGCAGCCATGTTGTGGCACTTCTGCACTCCCTTTGGGATGCCTTTGGCAAATGAAGTAAGCCTGGAACTCAGGGCTTCCTGGTTAAAGAAATCCAAGCCCTAGGCTGAACCCTAACCCTAACCCTAGGCAGATAAATCAGCCTAGGTATAGGGATGGTGCCAAGGAAAAAGCTGTGAAAGCTGCCATGTTGTTGCACTTTTGTACTCCCCTTGGGATGCCTTGAACAGCTGCAGTGTGCCTGGAGCCCAGGGCTTCCTAGTTTCAAAAATCCTAGCCCTAGGCCTAAGCCTAACAGTAACCCTGGGAAGGTAAATCAGCCTGGTGTTAGGCTTCTTGCCAAGGAAAAAGCCGTGAAAGCAGCCATGTTGTGGCACTTTTGCACTCCCTTTTGGATGCCTTTCACAGCTCCAGTGTGCCTGGAACTCAGGGCTTCCTGATTTTAAAAATCCTAGCCCTAGGCCGAACCCCAACCCTAAGACGAGAAAGGCAAATCAGCCAGGAATTAGGCATGTCCCCAAGGAAAAAGCTGTGGAGGCAGGCATGTTGTGCTACTTTTGCGCTCTTCTTGGCTAGTCCTTCGCAGCTGCTGTGTTCTTGGAACTCAGGGCTTTCTGGTTAATAGAACCGTTACCCTAGGCGTAACTCAAACCTTAAGCCTAGGAAGGAAAATCAGCCTATGGTTCGGGATGGTCTCATGGAAATATCAGTGGTGGCAGCCAAGTTGCGTCACTTTTGCGCTCCCCTTGGGATGCCTTTCGCAGCTGCAGTGTGCCTGGAGCCCAGGGCTTCCTGGTTTTAAAAGTCCTAGGCCTAAGCCTAACAGTAACCCTAGGAAGGTAAATCAGCCGGGTATTAGGGTTCTTCCTAAGGGAAAAGCCGTGAAAGCAGCCATGTTGTGGCACTTCTGCACTCCCTTTGGGATGCCTTTGGCAGATGAAGTAAGCCTGGAACTCAGGGCTTCCTGGTTAAAGAAATCCAAGCCCTAGGCTGAACCCTAACCCTAACCCTAGGCAGATAAATCAGCCTAGGTATAGGGATGGTGCCAAGGAAAAAGCTGTGAAAGCTGCCATGTTGTTGCACTTTTGTACTCCCCTTGGGATGCCTTGAACAGCTTCAGTGTGCCTGGAGCTAAGGGCTTCCTAGTTTTAAAAATCCTAGCCCTAGGCCTAAGCCTAACAGTAACCCTGGGAAGGTAAATCAGCCTGGTGTTAGGCGTCTTGCCAAGGAAAAAGCCGTGAAAGCAGCCATGTTGTGGCACTTTTGCACTCCCTTTTGGATGCCTTTCACAGCTGCAGTGTGCCTGGAACTCAGGGCTTCCTGATTTTAAAAATCCTAGCCCTAGGCCGAACCCCAACCCTAAGACGAGAAAGGCAAATCAGCCAGGAATTAGGCATGTCCCCAAGGAAAAAGCTGTGGAGGCAGGCATGTTGTGGTACTTTTGCGCTCTTCTTGGCTAGTCCTTCGCAGCTGCTGTGTTCTTGGAACTCAGGGCTTTCTGGTTAATAGAACCCTTACCCTAGGCGTAACTCAAACCTTAACCCTAGGAAGGAAAATCAGCCTATGGTTCGGGATGGTCTCATGGAAATATCAGTGGTGGCAGCCAAGTTGCGTCACTTTTGCGCTCCCCTTGGGATGCCTTTTGAAGCTGCAGTGTGCCTGGAGCCCAGGGCTTCCTGGTTTTAAAAGTCCTAGGCCTAAGCCTAACAGTAACCCTAGGAAGGTAAATCAGCCGGGTATTAGGGTTCTTCCTAAGGGAGAAGCCGTGAAAGCAGGCATGTTGTGGCACTTCTGCACTCCCTTTTGGATGCCTTTCACAGCTGCAGTGTGCCTGGAACTCAGGGCTTCCTGATTTTAAAAATCCTAGCCCTAGGCCGAACCCCAACCCTAAGACGAGAAAGGCAAATCAGCCAGGAATTAGGCATGTCCCCAAGGAAAAAGCTTTGGAGGCAGGCATGTTGTGGTACTTTTGCGCTCTTCTTGGGTAGTCCTTCGCAGCTGCTGTGTTCTTGGAACTCAGGGCTTTCTGGTTAATAGAACCCTTACCCTAGGCGTAACTCAAACCTTAACCCTAGGAAGGAAAATCAGCCTATGGTTCGGGATGGTCTCATGGAAATATCAGTGGTGGCAGCCAAGTTGCGTCACTTTTGCGCTCCCCTTGGGATGCCTTTCGCAGCTGCAGTGTGCCTGGAGCCCAGGGCTTCCTGGTTTTAAAAGTCCTAGGCCTAAGCCTAACAGTAACCCTAGGAAGGTAAATCAGCCGGGTATTAGGGTTCTTCCTAAGGGAAAAGCCGTGAAAGCAGCCATGTTGTGGCACTTCTGCACTCCCTTTGGGATGCCTTTGGCAGATGAAGTAAGCCTGGAACTCAGGGCTTCCTGGTTAAAGAAATCCAAGCCCTAGGCTGAACCCTAACCCTAACCCTAGGCAGATAAATCAGCCTAGGTATAGGGATGGTGCCAAGGAAAAAGCTGTGAAAGCTGCCATGTTGTTGCACTTTTGTACTCCCCTTGGGATGCCTTGAACAGCTGCAGTGTGCCTGGAGCCCAGGGCTTCCTAGTTTCAAAAATCCTAGCCCTAGGCCTAAGCCTAACAGTAATCCTGGGAAGGTAAATCAGCCTGGTGTTAGGCTTCTTGCCAAGGAAAAAGCCGTGAAAGCAGCCATGTTGTGGCACTTTTGCACTCCCTTTTGGATGCCTTTCCCAGCTGCAGTGGCCTGGAACTCAGGGCTTCCTGCTTTTAAAAATCCTAGCCCTAGGCCGAACCCCAACCCTAAGACGAGAAAGGCAAATCAGCCAGGAATTAGGCATGTCCCCAAGGAAAAAGCTTTGGAGGCAGGCATGTTGTGGTACTTTTGCGCTCTTCTTGGCTAGTCCTTCGCAGCTGCTGTGTTCTTGGAACTCAGGGCTTTCTGGTTAATAGAACCCTTACCCTAGGCGTAACTCAAAACTTAACCCTAGGAAGGAAAATCAGCCTATGGTTCGGGATGGTCTCATGGAAATATCAGTGGTGGCAGCCAAGTTGCGTCACTTTTGCGCTCCCCTTGGGATGCCTTTCGCAGCTGCAGTGTGCCTGGAGCCCAGGGCTTCCTGGTTTTAAAAGTCCTAGGCCTAAGCCTAACAGTAACCCTAGGAAGGTAAATCAGCCGGGTATTAGGGTTCTTCCTAAGGGAAAAGCCGTGAAAGCAGCCATGTTGTGGCACTTCTGCACTCCCTTTGGGATGCCTTTGGCAAATGAAGTAAGCCTGGAACTCAGGGCTTCCTGGTTAAAGAAATCCAAGCCCTAGGCTGAACCCTAACCCTAACCCTAGGCAGATAAATCAGCCTAGGTATAGGGATGGTGCCAAGGAAAAAGCTGTGAAAGCTGCCATGTTGTTGCACTTTTGTACTCCCCTTGGGATGCCTTGAACAGCTGCAGTGTGCCTGGAGCTAAGGGCTTCCTAGTTTCAAAAATCCTAGCCCTAGGCCTAAGCCTAACAGTAACCCTGGGAAAGTAAGTCAGCCTGGTGTTAGGCTTCTTGCCAAGGAAAAAGCCGTGAAAGCAGCCATGTTGTGGCACTTTTGCACTCCCTTTTGGATGCCTTTCACAGCTCCAGTGTGCCTGGAACTCAGGGCTTCCTGATTTTAAAAATCCTAGCCCTAGGCCGAACCCCAACCCTAAGACGAGAAAGGCAAATCAGCCAGGAATTAGGCATGTCCCCAAGGAAAAAGCTGTGGAGGCAGGCATGTTGTGCTACTTTTGCGCTCTTCTTGGGTAGTCCTTCGCAGCTGCTGTGTTCTTGGAACTCAGGGCTTTCTGGTTAATAGAACCCTTACCCTAGGCGTAACTCAAACCTTAACCCTAGGAAGGAAAATCAGCCTATGGTTCGGGATGGTCTCATGGAAATATCAGTGGTGGCAGCCAAGTTGCGTCACTTTTGCGCTCCCCTTGGGATGCCTTTCGCAGCTGCAGTGTGCCTGGAGCCCAGGGCTTCCTGGTTTTAAAAGTCCTAGGCCTAAGCCTAACAGTAACCCTAGGAAGGTAAATCAGCCGGGTATTAGGGTTCTTCCTAAGGGAAAAGCCGTGAAAGCAGCCATGTTGTGGCACTTCTGCACTCCCTTTGGGATGCCTTTGGCAGATGAAGTAAGCCTGGAACTCAGGGCTTCCTGGTTAAAGAAATCACAGCCCTAGGCTGAACCCTAACCCTAACCCTAGGCAGATAAATCAGCCTAGGTATAGGGATGGTGCCAAGGAAAAAGCTGTGAAAGCTGCCATGTTGTTGCACTTTTGTACTCCCCTTGGGATGCCTTGAACAGCTGCAGTGTGCCTGGAGCCCAGGGCTTCCTAGTTTTAAAAATCCTAGCCCTAGGCCTAAGCCTAACAGTAACCCTGGGAAGGTAAATCAGCCAGCTGTTAGGCTTCTTGCCAAGGAAAAAGCCGTGAAAGCAGCCATGTTGTGGCACTTTTGCACTCCCTTTTGGATGCCCTTCACAGCTCCAGTGTGCCTGGAACTCAGGGCTTCCTGCTTTTAAAAATCCTAGCCCTAGGCCGAACCCCAACCCTAAGACGAGAAAGGCAAATCAGCCAGGAATTAGGCATGTCCCAAAGGAAAAAGCTGTGGAGGCAGGCATGTTGTGCTACTTTTGCGCTCTTCTTGGCTAGTCCTTCGCAGCTGCTGTGTTCTTGGAACTCAGGGCTTTCTGGTTAATAGAACCCTTACCCTAGGCGTAACTCAAACCTTAACCCTAGGAAGGAAAATCAGCCTATGGTTCGGGATGGTCTCATGGAAATATCAGTGGTGGCAGCCAAGTTGCGTCACTTTTGCGCTCCCCTTGGGATGCCTTTCGCAGCTGCAGTGTGCCTGGAGCCCAGGGCTTCCTGGCTTTAAAAGTCCTAGGCCTAAGCCTAACAGTAACCCTAGGAAGGTAAATCAGCCGGGTATTAGGGTTCTTCCTAAGGGAAAAGCCGTGAAAGCAGGCATGTTGTGGCACTTCTGCACTCCCTTTTGGATGCCTTTCACAGCTTCAGTGTGCCTGGAACTCAGGGCTTCCTGATTTTAAAAATCCTAGCCCTAGGCCGAACCCCAACCCTAAGACGAGAAAGGCAAATCAGCCAGGAATTAGGCATGTCCCCAAGGAAAAAGCTGTGGAGGCAGGCATGTTGCGGTACTTTTGCGCTCTTCTTGGCTAGTCCTTCGCAGCTGCTGTGTTCTTGGAACTCAGGGCTTTCTGGTTAATAGACCCTTACCCTAGGCGTAACTCAAGCCTAGGAAGGAAAATCAGCCTATGGTTCGGGATGGTCTCATGGAAATATCAGTGGTGGCAGCCAAGTTGCGTCACTTTTGCGCTCCCCTTGGGATGCCTTTTGCAGCTGCAGTGTGCCTGGAGCCCAGGGCTTCCTGGTTTTAAAAGTCCTAGGCCTAAGCCTAACAGTAACCCTAGGAAGGTAAATCAGCCGGGTATTAGGGTTCTTCCTAAGGGAAAAGCCGTGAAAGCAGCCATGTTGTGGCACTTCTGCACTCCCTTTGGGATGCCTTTGGCAGATGAAGTAAGCCTGGAACTCAGGGCTTCCTGGTTAAAGAAATCCAAGCCCTAGGCTGAAGCCTAACCCTAACCCTAGGCAGATAAATCAGCCTAGGTATAGGGATGGTGCCAAGGAAAAAGCTGTGAAAGCTGCCATGTTGTTGCATTTTGTACACCCCTTGGGATGCCTTGAACAGCTTCAGTGTGCCTGGAGCTAAGGGCTTCCTAGTTTTAAAAATCCTAGCCGTAGGCCTAAGCCTAACAGTAACCCTGGGAAGGTAAATCAGCCTGGTGTTAGGCGTCTTGCCAAGGAAAAAGCCGTGAAAGCAGCCATGTTGTGGCACTTTTGCACTCCCTTTTGGATGCCTTTCACAGCTGCAGTGTGCCTGGAACTCAGGGCTTCCTGATTTTAAAAATCCTAGCCCTAGGCCGAACCCCAACCCTAAGACGAGAAAGGCAAATCAGCCAGGAATTAGGCATGTCCCCAAGGAAAAAGCTGTGGAGGCAGGCATGTTGTGGTACTTTTGCACTCCCTTTTGGATGCCTTTCACAGCTCCAGTGTGCCTTGAACTCAGGGCTTCCTGATTTTAAAAATCCTAGCCCTATGCCGAACCCCAACCCTAAGACGAGAAAGGCAAATCAACCAGGAATTAGGCATGTCCACAAGGAAAAAGCTGTGGAGGCAGGCATGTTGTGGTACTTTTGCACTCTTCTTGGCTAGTCCTTCGCAGCTGCTGTGTTCTTGGAACTCAGGGCTTTCTGGTTAATAGAACCCTTACCCTAGGCGTAACTCAAACCTTAAGCCTAGGAAGGAAAATCAGCCTATGGTTCCGGATGGTCTCATGGAAATATCAGCGGTGGCAGCCAAGTTGCGTCACTTTTGCGCTCCCCTTGGGATGCCTTTCGCAGCTGCAGTGTGCCTGGAGCCCAGGGCTTCCTGGTTTTAAAAGTCCTAGGCCTAAGCCTAACAGTAACCCTAGGAAGGTAAATCAGCCGGGTATTAGGGTTCTTCCTAAGGGAAAAGCCGTGAAAGCAGCCATGTTGTGGCACTTCTGCACTCCCTTTGGGATGCCTTTGGCAGATGAAGTAAGCCTGGAACTCAGGGCTTCCTGGTTAAAGAAATCCAAGCCCTAGGCTGAACCCTAACCCTAACCCTAGGCAGATAAATCAGCCTAGGTATAGGGATGGTGCCAAGGAAAAAGCTGTGAAAGCTGCCATGTTGTTGCACTTTTGTACTCCCCTTGGGATGCCTTGAACAGCTTCAGTGTGCCTGGAGCCCAGGGCTTCCTAGTTTTAAAAATCCTAGCCCTAGGCCTAAGCCTAACAGAAACCCTGGGAAGGTAAATCAGCCTGGTGTTAGGCGTCTTGCCAAGGAAAAAGCCGTGAAAGCAGCCATGTTGTGGCACTTTTGCACTCCCTTTTGGATGCCTTTCACAGCTCCAGTGTGCCTGGAACTCAGGGCTTCCTGATTTTAAAAATCCTAGCCCTATGCCGAACCCCAACCCTAAGACGAGAAAGGCAAATCAGCCAGGAATTAGGCATGTCCCCAAGGAAAAAGCTGTGGAGGCAGGCATGTTGTGCTACTTTTGCGCTCTTCTTGGGTAGTCCTTCGCAGCTGCTGTGTTCTTGGAACTCAGGGCTTTCTGGTTAATAGAACCCTTACCCTAGGCGTAACTCAAACCTTAACCCTAGGAAGGAAAATCAGCCTATGGTTCGGGATGGTCTCATGGAAATATCAGTGGTGGCAGCCAAGTTGCGTCACTTTTGCGCTCCCCTTGGGATGCCTTTCGCAGCTGCAGTGTGCCTGGAGCCCAGGGCTTCCTGGTTTTAAAAGTCCTAGGCCTAAGCCTAACAGTAACCCTAGGAAGGTAAATCAGCCGGGTATTAGGGTTCTTCCTAAGGGAAAAGCCGTGAAAGCAGCCATGTTGTGGCACTTCTGCACTCCCTTTGGGATGCCTTTGGCAGATGAAGTAAGCCTGGAACTCAGGGCTTCCTGGTTAAAGAAATCCAAGCCCTAGGCTGAAGCCTAACCCTAACCCTAGGCAGATAAATCAGCCTAGGTATAGGGATGGTGCCAAGGAAAAAGCTGTGAAAGCTGCCATGTTGTTGCATTTTGTACTCCCCTTGGGATGCCTTGAACAGCTTCAGTGTGCCTGGAGCCCAGGGCTTCCTAGTTTTAAAAATCCTAGCCCTAGGCCTAAGCCTAACAGTAACCCTGGGAAGGCAAATCAGCCTGGTGTTAGGCTTCTTGCCAAGGAAAAAGCCGTGAAAGCAGCCATGTTGTGGCACTTTTGCACTCCCTTTTGGATGCCTTTCACAGCTGCAGTGTGCCTGGAACTCAGGGCTTCCTGATTTTAAAAATCCTAGCCCTAGGCCGAACCCCAACCCTAAGACGAGAAAGGCAAATCAGCCAGGAATTAGGCATGTCCCCAAGGAAAAAGCTGTGGAGGCAGGCATGTTGTGGTACTTTTGCGCTCTTCTTGGCTAGTCCTTCGCAGCTGCTGTGTTCTTGGAACTCAGGGCTTTCTGGTTAATAGAACCCTTACCCTAGGCGTAACTCAAACCTTAACCCTAGGAAGGAAAATCAGCCTATGGTTCGGGATGGTCTCATGGAAATATCAGTGGTGGCAGCCAAGTTGCGTCACTTTTGCGCTCCCCTTGGGATGCCTTTCGCAGCTGCAGTGTGCCTGGAGCCCAGGGCTTCCTGGTTTTAAAAGTCCTAGGCCTAAGCCTAACAGTAACCCTAGGAAGGTAAATCAGCCGGGTATTAGGGTTCTTCCTAAGGGAAAAGCCGTGAAAGCAGCCATGTTGTGGCACTTCTGCACTCCCTTTGGGATGCCTTTGGCAGATGAAGTAAGCCTGGAACTCAGGGCTTCCTGGTTAAAGAAATCCAAGCCCTAGGCTGAACCCTAACCCTAACCCTAGGCAGATAAATCAGCCTAGGTATAGGGATGGTGCCAAGGAAAAAGCTGTGAAAGCTGCCATGTTGTTGCACTTTTGTACTCCCCTTGGGATGCCTTGAACAGCTGCAGTGTGCCTGGAGCTAAGGGCTTCCTAGTTCAAAAAATCCTAGCCCTAGGCCTAAGCCTAACAGTAACCCTGGGAAAGTAAGTCAGCCTGGTGTTAGGCTTCTTGCCAAGGAAAAAGCCGTGAAAGCAGCCATGTTGTGGCACTTTTGCACTCCCTTTTGGATGCCTTTCACAGCTCCAGTGTGCCTGGAACTCAGGGCTTCCTGCTTTTAAAAATCCTAGCCCTAGGCCGAACCCCAACCCTAAGACGAGAAAGGCAAATCAGCCAGGAATTAGGCATGTCCCCAAGGAAAAAGCTGTGGAGGCAGGCATGTTGTGGTACTTTTGCGCTCTTCTTGGCTAGTCCTTCGCAGCTGCTGTGTTCTTGGAACTCAGGGCTTTCTGGTTAATAGACCCTTACCCTAGGCGTAACTCAAACCTTAAGCCTAGGAAGGAAAATCAGCCTATGGTTCGGGATGGTCTCATGGAAATATCAGTGGTGGCAGCCAAGTTGCGTCACTTTTGCGCTCCCCTTGGGATGCCTTTCACAGCTGCAGTGTGCCTGGAGCCCAGGGCTTCCTGGTTTTAAAAGTCCTAGGCCTAAGCCTAACAGTAACCCTAGGAAGGTAAATCCGCCGGGTATTAGGGTTCTTCCTAAGGGAAAAGCCGTGAAAGCAGCCATGTTGTGGCACTTCTGCACTCCCTTTGGGATGCCTTTGGCAGATGAAGTAAGCCTGGAACTCAGGGCTTCCTGGTTAAAGAAATCCAAGCCCTAGGCTGAAGCCTAACCCTAACCCTAGGCAGATAAATCAGCCTAGGTATAGGGATGGTGCCAAGGAAAAAGCTGTGAAAGCTGCCATGTTGTTGCACTTTTGTACTCCCCTTGGGATGCCTTGAACAGCTGCAGTGTGCCTGGAGCCCAGGGCTTCCTAGTTTTAAAAATCCTAGCCCTAGGCCTAAGCCTAACAGTAACCCTGGGAAGGTAAATCAGCCTGGTGTTAGGCTTCTTGCCAAGGAAAAAGCCGTGAAAGCAGCCATGTTGTGGCACTTTTGCACTCCCTTTTGGATGCCTTTCACAGCTGCAGTGTGCCTGGAACTCAGGGCTTCCTGATTTTAAAAATCCTAGCCCTAGGCCGAACCCCAACCCTAAGACGAGAAAGGCAAATCAGCCAGGAATTAGGCATGTCCCCAAGGAAAAAGCTGTGGAGGCAGGCATGTTGTGGTACTTTTGCGCTCTTCTTGGCTAGTCCTTCGCAGCTGCTGTGTTCTTGGAACTCAGGGCTTTCTGGTTAATAGAACCCTTACCCTAGGCGTAACTCAAACCTTAACCCTAGGAAGGAAAATCAGCCTATGGTTCGGGATGGTCTCATGGAAATATCAGTGGTGGCAGCCAAGTTGCGTCACTTTTGCGCTCCCCTTGGGATGCCTTTCGCAGCTGCAGTGTGCCTGGAGCCCAGGGCTTCCTGGTTTTAAAAGTCCTAGGCCTAAGCCTAACAGTAACCCTAGGAAGGTAAATCAGCCGGGTATTAGGGTTCTTCCTAAGGGAAAAGCCGTGAAAGCAGCCATGTTGTGGCACTTCTGCACTCCCTTTGGGATGCCTTTGGCAGATGAAGTAAGCCTGGAACTCAGGGCTTCCTGGTTAAAGAAATCCAAGCCCTAGGCTGAACCCTAACCCTAACCCTAGGCAGATAAATCAGCCTAGGTATAGGGATGGTGCCAAGGAAAAAGCTGTGAAAGCTGCCATGTTGTTGCACTTTTGTACTCCCCTTGGGATGCCTTGAACAGCTGCAGTGTGCCTGGAGCCCAGGGCTTCCTAGTTCAAAAAATCCTAGCCCTAGGCCTAAGCCTAACAGTAACCCTGGGAAAGTAAGTCAGCCTGGTGTTAGGCTTCTTGCCAAGGAAAAAGCCGTGAAAGCAGCCATGTTGTGGCACTTTTGCACTCCCTTTTGGATGCCTTTCACAGCTCCAGTGTGCCTGGAACTCAGGGCTTCCTGCTTTTAAAAATCCTAGCCCTAGGCCGAACCCCAACCCTAAGACGAGAAAGGCAAATCAGCCAGGAATTAGGCATGTCCCCAAGGAAAAAGCTGTGGAGGCAGGCATGTTGTGGTACTTTTGCGCTCTTCTTGGCTAGTCCTTCGCAGCTGCTGTGTTCTTGGAACTCAGGGCTTTCTGGTTAATAGACCCTTACCCTAGGCGTAACTCAAACCTTAACCCTAGGAAGGAAAATCAGCCTATGGTTCGGGATGGTCTCATGGAAATATCAGTGGTGGCAGCCAAGTTGCGTCACTTTTGCGCTCCGCTTGGGATGCCTTTCACAGCTGCAGTGTGCCTGGAGCCCAGGGCTTCCTGGTTTTAAAAGTCCTAGGCCTAAGCCTAACAGTAACCCTAGGAAGGTAAATCCGCCGGGTATTAGGGTTCTTCCTAAGGGAAAAGCCGTGAAAGCAGCCATGTTGTGGCACTTCTGCACTCCCTTTGGGATGCCTTTGGCAGATGAAGTAAGCCTGGAACTCAGGGCTTCCTGGTTAAAGAAATCCAAGCCCTAGGCTGAAGCCTAACCCTAACCCTAGGCAGATAAATCAGCCTAGGTATAGGGATGGTGCCAAGGAAAAAGCTGTGAAAGCTGCCATGTTGTTGCACTTTTGTACTCCCCTTGGGATGCCTTGAACAGCTGCAGTGTGCCTGGAGCCCAGGGCTTCCTAGTTTTAAAAATCCTAGCCCTAGGCCTAAGCCTAACAGTAACCCTGGGAAGGTAAATCAGCCTGGTGTTAGGCTTCTTGCCAAGGAAAAAGCCGTGAAAGCAGCCATGTTGTGGCACTTTTGCACTCCCTTTTGGATGCCTTTCACAGCTGCAGTGTGCCTGGAACTCAGGGCTTCCTGATTTTAAAAATCCTAGCCCTAGGCCGAACCCCAACCCTAAGACGAGAAAGGCAAATCAGCCAGGAATTAGGCATGTCCCCAAGGAAAAAGCTGTGGAGGCAGGCATGTTGTGCTACTTTTGCGCTCTTCTTGGCTAGTCCTTCGCAGCTGCTGTGTTCTTGGAACTCAGGGCTTTCTGGTTAATAGAACCCTTACCCTAGGCGTAACTCAAACCTTAACCCTAGGAAGGAAAATCAGCCTATGGTTCGGGATGGTCTCATGGAAATATCAGTGGTGGCAGCCAAGTTGCGTCACTTTTGCGCTCCCCTTGGGATGCCTTTCGCAGCTGCAGTGTGCCTGGAGCCCAGGGCTTCCTGGTTTTAAAAGTCCTAGGCCTAAGCCTAACAGTAACCCTAGGAAGGTAAATCAGCCGGGTATTAGGGTTCTTCCTAAGGGAAAAGCCGTGAAAGCAGCCATGTTGTGGCACTTCTGCACTCCCTTTGGGATGCCTTTGGCAGATGAAGTAAGCCTGGAACTCAGGGCTTCCTGGTTAAAGAAATCCAAGCCCTAGGCTGAACCCTAACCCTAACCCTAGGCAGATAAATCAGCCTAGGTATAGGGATGGTGCCAAGGAAAAAGCTGTGAAAGCTGCCATGTTGTTGCACTTTTGTACTCCCCTTGGGATGCCTTGAACAGCTTCAGTGTGCCTGGAGCTAAGGGCTTCCTAGTTTTAAAAATCCTAGCCCTAGGCCTAAGCCTAACAGTAACCCTGGGAAGGTAAATCAGCCTGGTGTTAGGCGTCTTGCCAAGGAAAAAGCCGTGAAAGCAGCCATGTTGTGGCACTTTTGCACTCCCTTTTGGATGCCTTTCACAGCTGCAGTGTGCCTGGAACTCAGGGCTTCCTGATTTTAAAAATCCTAGCCCTAGGCCGAACCCCAACCCTAAGACGAGAAAGGCAAATCAGCCAGGAATTAGGCATGTCCCCAAGGAAAAAGCTGTGGAGGCAGGCATGTTGTGGTACTTTTGCGCTCTTCTTGGCTAGTCCTTCGCAGCTGCTGTGTTCTTGGAACTCAGGGCTTTCTGGTTAATAGAACCCTTACCCTAGGCGTAACTCAAACCTTAACCCTAGGAAGGAAAATCAGCCTATGGTTCGGGATGGTCTCATGGAAATATCAGTGGTGGCAGCCAAGTTGCGTCACTTTTGCGCTCCCCTTGGGATGCCTTTCGCAGCTGCAGTGTGCCTGGAGCCCAGGGCTTCCTGGTTTTAAAAGTCCTAGGCCTAAGCCTAACAGTAACCCTAGGAAGGTAAATCAGCCGGGTATTAGGGTTCTTCCTAAGGGAAAAGCCGTGAAAGCAGCCATGTTGTGGCACTTCTGCACTCCCTTTGGGATGCCTTTGGCAGATGAAGTAAGCCTGGAACTCAGGGCTTCCTGGTTAAAGAAATCCAAGCCCTAGGCTGAACCCTAACCCTAACCCTAGGCAGATAAATCAGCCTAGGTATAGGGATGGTGCCAAGGAAAAAGCTGTGAAAGCTGCCATGTTGTTGCACTTTTGTACTCCCCTTGGGATGCCTTGAACAGCTGCAGTGTGCCTGGAGCTAAGGGCTTCCTAGTTTTAAAAATCCTAGCCCTAGGCCTAAGCCTAACAGTAACCCTGGGAAGGCAAATCAGCCTGGTGTTAGGCGTCTTGCCAAGGAAAAAGCCGTGAAAGCAGCCATGTTGTGGCACTTTTGCACTCCCTTTTGGATGCCTTTCACAGCTCCAGTGTGCCTGGAACTCAGGGCTTCCTGATTTTAAAAATCCTAGCCCTAGGCCGAACCCCAACCCTAAGACGAGAAAGGCAAATCAGCCAGGAATTAGGCATGTCCCCAAGGAAAAAGCTGTGGAGGCAGGCATGTTGTGGTACTTTTGCGCTCTTCTTGGCTAGTCCTTCGCAGCTGCTGTGTTCTTGGAACTCAGGGCTTTCTGGTTAATAGAGCCCTTACCCTAGGCGTAACTCAAACCTTAACCCTAGGAAGGAAAATCAGCCTATGGTTCGGGATGGTCTCATGGAAATATCAGTGGTGGCAGCCAAGTTGCGTCACTTTTGCGCTCCCCTTGGGATGCCTTTCGCAGCTGCAGTGTGCCTGGAGCCCAGGGCTTCCTGGTTTTAAAAGTCCTAGGCCTAAGCCTAACAGTAACCCTAGGAAGGTAAATCAGCTGGGTATTAGGGTTCTTCCTAAGGGAAAAGCCGTGAAAGCAGCCATGTTCTGGCACTTCTGCACTCCCTTTGGGATGCCTTTGGCAGATGAAGTAAGCCTGGAACTCAGGGCTTCCTGGTTAAAGAAATCCAAGCCCTAGGCTGAACCCTAACCTTAACCCTAGGCAGATAAATCAGCCTAGGTATAGGGATGGTGCCAAGGAAAAAGCTGTGAAAGCTGCCATGTTGTTGCACTTTTGTACTCCCCTTGGGATGCCTTGAACAGCTGCAGTGTGCCTGGAGCTAAGGGCTTCCTAGTTTTAAAAATCCTAGCCCTAGGCCTAAGCCTAACAGTAACCCTGGGAAGGGAAATCAGCCTGGTGTTAGGCTTCTTGCCAAGGAAAAAGCCGTGAAAGCAGCCATGTTGTGGCACTTTTGCACTCCCTTTTGGATGCCTTTCACAGCTCCAGTGTGCCTGGAACTCAGGGCTTCCTGATTTTAAAAATCCTAGCCCTAGGCCGAACCCCAACCCTAAGACGAGAAAGGCAAATCAGCCAGGAATTAGGCATGTCCCCAAGGAAAAAGCTGTGGAGGCAGGCATGTTGTGGTACTTTTGCACTCCCTTTTGGATGCCTTTCACAGCTGCAGTGTGCCTGGAACTCAGGGCTTCCTGATTTTAAAAATCCTCGCCCTAGGCCGAACCCCAACCCTAAGACGAGAAAGGCAAATCAGCCAGGAATTAGGCATGTCCCCAAGGAAAAAGCTTTGGAGGCAGGCATGTTGTGGTACTTTTGCGCTCTTCTTGGGTAATCCTTCGCAGCTGCTGTGTTCTTGGAACTCAGGGCTTTCTGGTTAATAGAAACGTTACCCTAGGCGTAACTCAAACCTTAACCCTAGGAAGGAAAATCAGCCTATGGTTCGGGATGCTCTCATGGAAATATCAGTGGTGGCAGCCAAGTTGCGTCACTTTTGCGCTCCCCTTGGGATGCCTTTCGCAGCTGCAGTGTGCCTGGAGCCCAGGGCTTCCTGGTTTTAAAAGTCCTAGGCCTAAGCCTAACAGTAACCCTAGGAAGGTAAATCAGCTGGGTATTAGGGTTCTTCCTAAGGGAAAAGCCGTGAAAGCAGCCATGTTGTGGCACTTCTGCACTCCCTTTGGGATGCCTTTGGCAGATGAAGTAAGCCTGGAACTCAGGGCTTCCTGGTTAAAGAAATCCAAGCCCTAGGCTGAACCCTAACCCTAACCCTAGGCAGATAAATCAGCCTAGGTATAGGGATGGTGCCAAGGAAAAAGCTGTGAAAGCTGCCATGTTGTTGCACTTTTGTACTCCCCTTGGGATGCCTTGAACAGCTGCAGTGTGCCTGGAGCCCAGGGCTTCCTAGTTTCAAAAATCCTAGCCCTAGGCCTAAGCCTAACAGTAACCCTGGGAAAGTTAGTCAGCCTGGTGTTAAGCTTCTTGCCAAGGAAAAAGCCATGAAAGCAGCCATGTTGTGGCACTTTTGCACTCCCTTTTGGATGCCTTTCACAGCTCGAGTGTGCCTGGAACTCAGGGCTTCCTGATTTTAAAAATCCTAGCCCTAGGCCGAACCCCAACCCTAAGACGAGAAAGGCAAATCAGCCAGGAATTAGGCATGTGCCCAAGGAAAAAGCTGTGGAGGCAGGCATGTTGTGGTACTTTTGCGCTCTTCTTGGCTAGTCCTTCGCAGCTGCTGTGTTCTTGGAACTCAGGGCTTTCTGGTTAATAGAACCCTTACCCTAGGCGTAACTCAAACCTTAACCCTAGGAAGGAAAATCAGCCTATGGTTCGGGATGGTCTCATGGAAATATCAGTGGTGGCAGCCAAGTTGCGTCACTTTTGCGCTCCCCTTGGGATGCCTTTCGCAGCTGCAGTGTGCCTGGAGCCCAGGGCTTCCTGGTTTTAAAAGTCCTAGGCCTAAGCCTAACAGTAACCCTAGGAAGGTAAATCAGCCGGGTATTAGGGTTCTTCCTAAGGGAAAAGCCGTGAAAGCAGCCATGTTGTGGCACTTCTGCACTCCCTTTGGGCTGCCTTTGGCAGATGAAGTAAGCCTGGAACTCAGGGCTTCCTGGTTAAAGAAATCCAAGCCCTAGGCTCAACCCTAACCCTAACCCTAGGCAGATAAATCAGCCTAGGTATAGGGATGGTGCCAAGGAAAAAGCTGTGAAAGCTGCCATGTTGTTGCACTTTTGTACTCCCCTTGGGATGCCTTGAACAGCTGCAGTGTGCCTGGAGCTAAGGGCTTCCTAGTTTTAAAAATCCTAGCCCTAGGCCTAAGCCTAACAGTAACCCTGGGAAGGCAAATCAGCCTGGTGTTAGGCGTCTTGCCAAGGAAAAAGCCGTGAAAGCAGCCATGTTGTGGCACTTTTGCACTCCCTTTTGGATGCCTTTCACAGCTCCAGTGTGCCTGGAACTCAGGGCTTCCTGATTTTAAAAATCCTAGCCCTAGGCCGAACCCCAACCCTAAGACGAGAAAGGCAAATCAGCCAGGAATTAGGCATGTCCCCAAGGAAAAAGCTGTGGAGGCAGGCATGTTGTGCTACTTTTGCGCTCTTCTTGGGTAGTCCTTCGCAGCTGCTGTGTTCTTGGAACTCAGGGCTTTCTGGTTAATAGAGCCCTTACCCTAGGCGTAACTCAAACCTTAACCCTAGGAAGGAAAATCAGCCTATGGTTCGGGATGGTCTCATGGAAATATCAGTGGTGGCAGCCAAGTTGCGTCACTTTTGCGCTCCCCTTGGGATGCCTTTCGCAGCTGCAGTGTGCCTGGAGCCCAGGGCTTCCTGGTTTTAAAAGTCCTAGGCCTAAGCCTAACAGTAACCCTAGGAAGGTAAATCAGCTGGGTATTAGGGTTCTTCCTAAGGGAAAAGCCGTGAAAGCAGCCATGTTGTGGCACTTCTGCACTCCCTTTGGGATGCCTTTGGCAGATGAAGTAAGCCTGGAACTCAGGGCTTCCTGGTTAAAGAAATCCAAGCCCTAGGCTGAAGCCTAACCCTAACCCTAGGCAGATAAATCAGCCTAGGTATAGGGATGGTGCCAAGGAAAAAGCTGTGAAAGCTGCCATGTTGTTGCACTTTTGTACTCCCCTTGGGATGCCTTGAACAGCTGCAGTGTGCCTGGAGCCCAGGGCTTCCTAGTTTTAAAAATCCTAGCCCTAGGCCTAAGCCTAACAGTAACCCTGGGAAGGGAAATCAGCCTGGTGTTAGGCTTCTTGCCAAGGAAAAAGCCGTGAAAGCAGCCATGTTGTGGCACTTTTGCACTCCCTTTTGGATGCCTTTCACAGCTCCAGTGTGCCTGGAACTCAGGGCTTCCTGATTTTAAAAATCCTAGCCCTAGTCCGAACCCCAACGCTAAGACGAGAAAGGCAAATCAGCCAGGAATTAGGCATGTCCCCAAGGAAAAAGCTGTGGAGGCAGGCATGTTTTGGTACTTTTGCACTCCCTTTTGGATGCCTTTCACAGCTGCAGTGTGCCTGGAACTCAGGGCTTCCTGATTTTAAAAATCCTAGCCCTAGGCCGAACCCCCACCCTAAGACGAGAAAGGCAAATCAGCCAGGAATTAGGCATGTCCACAAGGAAAAAGCTGTGGAGGCAGGCATGTTGTGGTACTTTTGCGCTCTTCTTGGCTAGTCCTTCGCAGCTGCTGTGTTCTTGGAACTCAGGGCTTTCTGGTTAATAGAACCCTTACCCTAGGCGTAACTCAAACCTTAACCCTAGGAAGGAAAATCAGCCTATGGTTCGGGATGGTCTCATGGAAATATCAGTGGTGGCAGCCAAGTTGCGTCACTTTTGCGCTCCCCTTGGGATGCCTTTCGCAGCTGCAGTGTGCCTGGAGCCCAGGGCTTCCTGGTTTTAAAAGTCCTAGGCCTAAGCCTAACAGTAACCCTAGGAAGGTAAATCAGCCGGGTATTAGGGTTCTTCCTAAGGGAAAAGCCGTGAAAGCAGCCATGTTGTGGCACTTCTGCACTCCCTTTGGGATGCCTTTGGCAGATGAAGTAAGCCTGGAACTCAGGGCTTCCTGGTTAAAGAAATCCAAGCCCTAGGCTGAAGCCTAACCCTAACCCTAGGCAGATAAATCAGCCTAGGTATAGGGATGGTGCCAAGGAAAAAGCTGTGAAAGCTGCCATGTTGTTGCACTTTTGTACTCCCCTTGGGATGCCTTGAACAGCTGCAGTGTGCCTGGAGCCCAGGGCTTCCTAGTTTCAAAAATCCTAGCCCTAGGCCTAAGCCTAACAGTAACCCTGGGAAAGTTAGTCAGCCTGGTGTTAAGCTTCTTGCCAAGGAAAAAGCCATGAAAGCAGCCATGTTGTGGCACTTTTGCACTCCCTTTTGGATGCCTTTCACAGCTGCAGTGTGCCTGGAACTCAGGGCTTCCTGATTTTAAAAATCCTAGCCCTAGGCCGAACCCCAACCCTAAGACGAGAAAGGCAAATCAGCCAGGAATTAGGCATGTCCCCAAGGAAAAAGCTGTGGAGGCAGGCATGTTGTGGTACTTTTGCGCTCTTCTTGGCTAGTCCTTCGCAGCTGCTGTGTTCTTGGAACTCAGGGCTTCCTGGTTAATAGAACCCTTACCCTAGGCGTAACTCAAACCTTAACCCTAGGAAGGAAAATCAGCCTATGGTTCGGGATGGTCTCATGGAAATATCAGTGGTGGCAGCCAAGTTGCGTCACTTTTGCGCTCCCCTTGGGATGCCTTTCGCAGCTGCAGTGTGCCTGGAGCCCAGGGCTTCCTGGTTTTAAAAGTCCTAGGCCTAAGCCTAACAGTAACCCTAGGAAGGTAAATCAGCCGGGTATTAGGGTTCTTCCTAAGGGAAAAGCCGTGAAAGCAGCCATGTTGTGGCACTTCTGCACTCCCTTTGGGATGCCTTTGGCAGATGAAGTAAGCCTGGAACTCAGGGCTTCCTGGTTAAAGAAATCCAAGCCCTAGGCTGAAGCCTAACCCTAACCCTAGGCAGATAAATCAGCCTAGGTATAGGGATGGTGCCAAGGAAAAAGCTGTGAAAGCTGCCATGTTGTTGCACTTTTGTACTCCCCTTGGGATGCCTTGAACAGCTGCAGTGTGCCTGGAGCCCAGGGCTTCCTAGTTCAAAAAATCCTAGCCCTAGGCCTAAGCCTAACAGTAACCCTGGGAAAGTAAGTCAGCCTGGTGTTAGGCTTCTTGCCAAGGAAAAAGCCGTGAAAGCAGCCATGTTGTGGCACTTTTGCACTCCCTTTTGGATGCCTTTCACAGCTCCAGTGTGCCTGGAACTCAGGGCTTCCTGCTTTTAAAAATCCTAGCCCTAGGCCGAACCCCAACCCTAAGACGAGAAAGGCAAATCAGCCAGGAATTAGGCATGTCCCCAAGGAAAAAGCTGTGGAGGCAGGCATGTTGTGCTACTTTTGCGCTCTTCTTGGCTAGTCCTTCGCAGCTGCTGTGTTCTTGGAACTCAGGGCTTTCTGGTTAATAGACCCTTACCCTAGGCGTAACTCAAACCTTAAGCCTAGGAAGGAAAATCAGCCTATGGTTCGGGATGGTCTCATGGAAATATCAGTGGTGGCAGCCAAGTTGCGTCACTTTTGCGCTCCCCTTGGGATGCCTTTCACAGCTGCAGTGTGCCTGGAGCCCAGGGCTTCCTGGTTTTAAAAGTCCTAGGCCTAAGCCTAACAGTAACCCTGGGAAGGTAAATCAGCCTGGTGTTAGGCGTCTTGCCAAGGAAAAAGCCGTGAAAGCAGCCATGTTGTGGCACTTTTGCACTCCCTTTTGGATGCCTTTCACAGCTGCAGTGTGCCTGGAACTCAGGGCTTCCTGATTTTAAAAATCCTAGCCCTAGGCCGAACCCCAACCCTAAGACGAGAAAGGCAAATCAGCCAGGAATTAGGCATGTCCCCAAGGAAAAAGCTGTGGAGGCAGGCATGTTGTGGTACTTTTGCGCTCTTCTTGGCTAGTCCTTCGCAGCTGCTGTGTTCTTGGAACTCAGGGCTTTCTGGTTAATAGAACCCTTACCCTAGGCGTAACTCAAACCTTAACCCTAGGAAGGAAAATCAGCCTATGGTTCGGGATGGTCTCATGGAAATATCAGTGGTGGCAGCCAAGTTGCGTCACTTTTGCGCTCCCCTTGGGATGCCTTTCGCAGCTGCAGTGTGCCTGGAGCCCAGGGCTTCCTGGTTTTAAAAGTCCTAGGCCTAAGCCTAACAGTAACCCTAGGAAGGTAAATCAGCCGGGTATTAGGGTTCTTCCTAAGGGAAAAGCCGTGAAAGCAGCCATGTTGTGGCACTTCTGCACTCCCTTTGGGATGCCTTTGGCAGATGAAGTAAGCCTGGAACTCAGGGCTTCCTGGTTAAAGAAATCCAAGCCCTAGGCTGAACCCTAACCCTAACCCTAGGCAGATAAATCAGCCTAGGTATAGGGATGGTGCCAAGGAAAAAGCTGTGAAAGCTGCCATGTTGTTGCACTTTTGTACTCCCCTTGGGATGCCTTGAACAGCTGCAGTGTGCCTGGAGCTAAGGGCTTCCTAGTTTTAAAAATCCTAGCCCTAGGCCTAAGCCTAACAGTAACCCTGGGAAGGTAAATCAGCCTGGTGTTAGGCGTCTTGCCAAGGAAAAAGCCGTGAAAGCAGCCATGTTGTGGCACTTTTGCACTCCCTTTTGGATGCCTTTCACAGCTCCAGTGTGCCTGGAACTCAGGGCTTCCTGATTTTAAAAATCCTAGCCCTAGGCCGAACCCCAACCCTAAGACGAGAAAGGCAAATCAGCCAGGAATTAGGCATGTCCCCAAGGAAAAAGCTGTGGAGGCAGGCATGTTGTGCTACTTTTGCGCTCTTCTTGGCTAGTCCTTCGCAGCTGCTGTGTTCTTGGAACTCAGGGCTTTCTGGTTAATAGAGCCCTTACCCTAGGCGTAACTCAAACCTTAACCCTAGGAAGGAAAATCAGCCTATGGTTCGGGATGGTCTCATGGAAATATCAGTGGTGGCAGCCAAGTTGCGTCACTTTTGCGCTCCCCTTGGGATGCCTTTCGCAGCTGCAGTGTGCCTGGAGCCCAGGGCTTCCTGGTTTTAAAAGTCCTAGGCCTAAGCCTAACAGTAACCCTAGGAAGGTAAATCAGCTGGGTATTAGGGTTCTTCCTAAGGGAAAAGCCGTGAAAGCAGCCATGTTCTGGCACTTCTGCACTCCCTTTGGGATGCCTTTGGCAGATGAAGTAAGCCTGGAACTCAGGGCTTCCTGGTTAAAGAAATCCAAGCCCTAGGCTGAACCCTAACCTTAACCCTAGGCAGATAAATCAGCCTAGGTATAGGGATGGTGCCAAGGAAAAAGCTGTGAAAGCTGCCATGTTGTTGCACTTTTGTACTCCCCTTGGGATGCCTTGAACAGCTGCAGTGTGCCTGGAGCCCAGGGCTTCCTAGTTTTAAAAATCCTAGCCCTAGGCCTAAGCCTAACAGTAACCCTGGGAAGGGAAATCAGCCTGGTGTTAGGCTTCTTGCCAAGGAAAAAGCCGTGAAAGCAGCCATGTTGTGGCACTTTTGCACTCCCTTTTGGATGCCTTTCACAGCTCCAGTGTGCCTGGAACTCAGGGCTTCCTGATTTTAAAAATCCTAGCCCTAGGCCGAACCCCAACCCTAAGACGAGAAAGGCAAATCAGCCAGGAATTAGGCATGTCCCCAAGGAAAAAGCTGTGGAGGCAGGCATGTTGTGGTACTTTTGCACTCCCTTTTGGATGCCTTTCACAGCTGCAGTGTGCCTGGAACTCAGGGCTTCCTGATTTTAAAAATCCTCGCCCTAGGCCGAACCCCAACCCTAAGACGAGAAAGGCAAATCAGCCAGGAATTAGGCATGTCCCCAAGGAAAAAGCTTTGGAGGCAGGCATGTTGTGGTACTTTTGCGCTCTTCTTGGGTAATCCTTCGCAGCTGCTGTGTTCTTGGAACTCAGGGCTTTCTGGTTAATAGAAACGTTACCCTAGGCGTAACTCAAACCTTAACCCTAGGAAGGAAAATCAGCCTATGGTTCGGGATGCTCTCATGGAAATATCAGTGGTGGCAGCCAAGTTGCGTCACTTTTGCGCTCCCCTTGGGATGCCTTTCGCAGCTGCAGTGTGCCTGGAGCCCAGGGCTTCCTGGTTTTAAAAGTCCTAGGCCTAAGCCTAACAGTAACCCTAGGAAGGTAAATCAGCTGGGTATTAGGGTTCTTCCTAAGGGAAAAGCCGTGAAAGCAGCCATGTTGTGGCACTTCTGCACTCCCTTTGGGATGCCTTTGGCAGATGAAGTAAGCCTGGAACTCAGGGCTTCCTGGTTAAAGAAATCCAAGCCCTAGGCTGAAGCCTAACCCTAACCCTAGGCAGATAAATCAGCCTAGGTATAGGGATGGTGCCAAGGAAAAAGCTGTGAAAGCTGCCATGTTGTTGCACTTTTGTACTCCCCTTGGGATGCCTTGAACAGCTGCAGTGTGCCTGGAGCCCAGGGCTTCCTAGTTTCAAAAATCCTAGCCCTAGGCCTAAGCCTAACAGTAACCCTGGGAAAGTTAGTCAGCCTGGTGTTAAGCTTCTTGCCAAGGAAAAAGCCATGAAAGCAGCCATGTTGTGGCACTTTTGCACTCCCTTTTGGATGCCTTTCACAGCTCGAGTGTGCCTGGAACTCAGGGCTTCCTGATTTTAAAAATCCTAGCCCTAGGCCGAACCCCAACCCTAAGACGAGAAAGGCAAATCAGCCAGGAATTAGGCATGTGCCCAAGGAAAAAGCTGTGGAGGCAGGCATGTTGTGGTACTTTTGCGCTCTTCTTGGCTAGTCCTTCGCAGCTGCTGTGTTCTTGGAACTCAGGGCTTTCTGGTTAATAGAACCCTTACCCTAGGCGTAACTCAAACCTTAACCCTAGGAAGGAAAATCAGCCTATGGTTCGGGATGGTCTCATGGAAATATCAGTGGTGGCAGCCAAGTTGCGTCACTTTTGCGCTCCCCTTGGGATGCCTTTCGCAGCTGCAGTGTGCCTGGAGCCCAGGGCTTCCTGGTTTTAAAAGTCCTAGGCCTAAGCCTAACAGTAACCCTAGGAAGGTAAATCAGCCGGGTATTAGGGTTCTTCCTAAGGGAAAAGCCGTGAAAGCAGCCATGTTGTGGCACTTCTGCACTCCCTTTGGGCTGCCTTTGGCAGATGAAGTAAGCCTGGAACTCAGGGCTTCCTGGTTAAAGAAATCCAAGCCTTAGGCTCAACCCTAACCCTAACCCTAGGCAGATAAATCAGCCTAGGTATAGGGATGGTGCCAAGGAAAAAGCTGTGAAAGCTGCCATGTTGTTGCACTTTTGTACTCCCCTTGGGATGCCTTGAACAGCTGCAGTGTGCCTGGAGCTAAGGGCTTCCTAGTTTTAAAAATCCTAGCCCTAGGCCTAAGCCTAACAGTAACCCTGGGAAGGCAAATCAGCCTGGTGTTAGGCGTCTTGCCAAGGAAAAAGCCGTGAAAGCAGCCATGTTGTGGCACTTTTGCACTCCCTTTTGGATGCCTTTCACAGCTCCAGTGTGCCTGGAACTCAGGGCTTCCTGATTTTAAAAATCCTAGCCCTAGGCCGAACCCCAACCCTAAGACGAGAAAGGCAAATCAGCCAGGAATTAGGCATGTCCCCAAGGAAAAAGCTGTGGAGGCAGGCATGTTGTGCTACTTTTGCGCTCTTCTTGGGTAGTCCTTCGCAGCTGCTGTGTTCTTGGAACTCAGGGCTTTCTGGTTAATAGAGCCCTTACCCTAGGCGTAACTCAAACCTTAACCCTAGGAAGGAAAATCAGCCTATGGTTCGGGATGGTCTCATGGAAATATCAGTGGTGGCAGCCAAGTTGCGTCACTTTTGCGCTCCCCTTGGGATGCCTTTCGCAGCTGCAGTGTGCCTGGAGCCCAGGGCTTCCTGGTTTTAAAAGTCCTAGGCCTAAGCCTAACAGTAACCCTAGGAAGGTAAATCAGCTGGGTATTAGGGTTCTTCCTAAGGGAAAAGCCGTGAAAGCAGCCATGTTGTGGCACTTCTGCACTCCCTTTGGGATGCCTTTGGCAGATGAAGTAAGCCTGGAACTCAGGGCTTCCTGGTTAAAGAAATCCAAGCCCTAGGCTGAAGCCTAACCCTAACCCTAGGCAGATAAATCAGCCTAGGTATAGGGATGGTGCCAAGGAAAAAGCTGTGAAAGCTGCCATGTTGTTGCACTTTTGTACTCCCCTTGGGATGCCTTGAACAGCTGCAGTGTGCCTGGAGCCCAGGGCTTCCTAGTTTTAAAAATCCTAGCCCTAGGCCTAAGCCTAACAGTAACCCTGGGAAGGGAAATCAGCCTGGTGTTAGGCTTCTTGCCAAGGAAAAAGCCGTGAAAGCAGCCATGTTGTGGCACTTTTGCACTCCCTTTTGGATGCCTTTCACAGCTCCAGTGTGCCTGGAACTCAGGGCTTCCTGATTTTAAAAATCCTAGCCCTAGTCCGAACCCCAACGCTAAGACGAGAAAGGCAAATCAGCCAGGAATTAGGCATGTCCCCAAGGAAAAAGCTGTGGAGGCAGGCATGTTTTGGTACTTTTGCACTCCCTTTTGGATGCCTTTCACAGCTGCAGTGTGCCTGGAACTCAGGGCTTCCTGATTTTAAAAATCCTAGCCCTAGGCCGAACCCCAACCCTAAGACGAGAAAGGCAAATCAGCCAGGAATTAGGCATGTCCACAAGGAAAAAGCTGTGGAGGCAGGCATGTTGTGGTACTTTTGCGCTCTTCTTGGGTAGTCCTTCGCAGCTGCTGTGTTCTTGGAACTCAGGGCTTTCTGGTTAATAGAACCCTTACCCTAGGCGTAACTCAAACCTTAACCCTAGGAAGGAAAATCAGCCTATGGTTCGGGATGGTCTCATGGAAATATCAGTGGTGGCAGCCAAGTTGCGTCACTTTTGCGCTCCCCTTGGGATGCCTTTCGCAGCTGCAGTGTGCCTGGAGCCCAGGGCTTCCTGGTTTTAAAAGTCCTAGGCCTAAGCCTAACAGTAACCCTAGGAAGGTAAATCAGCCGGGTATTAGGGTTCTTCCTAAGGGAAAAGCCGTGAAAGCAGCCATGTTGTGGCACTTCTGCACTCCCTTTGGGATGCCTTTGGCAGATGAAGTAAGCCTGGAACTCAGGGCTTCCTGGTTAAAGAAATCCAAGCCCTAGGCTGAAGCCTAACCCTAACCCTAGGCAGATAAATCAGCCTAGGTATAGGGATGGTGCCAAGGAAAAAGCTGTGAAAGCTGCCATGTTGTTGCACTTTTGTACTCCCCTTGGGATGCCTTGAACAGCTGCAGTGTGCCTGGAGCCCAGGGCTTCCTAGTTTCAAAAATCCTAGCCCTAGGCCTAAGCCTAACAGTAACCCTGGGAAAGTTAGTCAGCCTGGTGTTAAGCTTCTTGCCAAGGAAAAAGCCATGAAAGCAGCCATGTTGTGGCACTTTTGCACTCCCTTTTGGATGCCTTTCACAGCTCCAGTGTGCCTGGAACTCAGGGCTTCCTGATTTTAAAAATTCTAGCCCTAGGCTGAACCCCAACCCTAAGACGAGAAAGGCAAATCAGCCAGGAATTAGGCATGTCCCCAAGGAAAAAGCTGTGGAGGCAGGCATGTTGTGGTACTTTTGCGCTCTTCTTGGCTAGTCCTTCGCAGCTGCTGTGTTCTTGGAACTCAGGGCTTTCTGGTAAATAGAGCCCTTACCCTAGGCGTAACTCAAACCTTAAGCCTAGGAAGGAAAATCAGCCTATGGTTCGGGATGGTCTCATGGAAATATCAGTGGTGGCAGCCAAGTTGCGTCACTTTTGCGCTCCCCTTGGGATGCCTTTCGCAGCTGCAGTGTGCCTGGAGCCCAGGGCTTCCTGGTTTTAAAAGTCCTAGGCCTAAGCCTAACAGTAACCCTAGGAAGGTAAATCAGCCGGGTATTAGGGTTCTTCCTAAGGGAAAAGCCGTGAAAGCAGCCATGTTGTGGCACTTCTGCACTCCCTTTGGGCTGCCTTTGGCAGATGAAGTAAGCCTGGAACTCAGGGCTTCCTGGTTAAAGAAATCCAAGCCCTAGGCTGAACCCTAACCCTAACCCTAGGCAGATAAATCAGCCTAGGTATAGGGATGGTGCCAAGGAAAAAGCTGTGAAAGCTGCCATGTTGTTGCACTTTTGTACTCCCCTTGGGATGCCTTGAACAGCTGCAGTGTGCCTGGAGCCCAGGGCTTCCTAGTTTTAAAAATCCTAGCCCTAGGCCTAAGCCTAACAGTAACCCTGGGAAGGGAAATCAGCCTGGTGTTAGGCGTCTTGCCAAGGAAAAAGCCGTGAAAGCAGCCATGTTGTGGCACTTTTGCACTCCCTTTTGGATGCCTTTCACAGCTCCAGTGTGCCTGGAACTCAGGGCTTCCTGATTTTAAAAATCCTAGCCCTAGGCCGAACCCCAACCCTAAGACGAGAAAGGCAAACCAGCCAGGAATTAGGCATGTCCCCAAGGAAAAAGCTGTGGAGGCAGGCATGTTGTGGTACTTTTGCACTCCCTTTTGGATGCCTTTCACAGCTGCAGTGTGCCTGGAACTCAGGGCTTCCTGATTTTAAAAATCCTAGCCCTAGGCCGAACCCCAACCCTAAGACGAGAAAGGCAAATCAGCCAGGAATTAGGCATGTCCCCAAGGAAAAAGCTGTGGAGGCAGGCATGTTGTGGTACTTTTGCGCTCTTCTTGGCTAGTCCTTCGCAGCTGCTGTGTTCTTGGAACTCAGGGCTTTCTGGTTAATAGAACCCTTACCCTAGGCGTAACTCAAACCTTAACCCTAGGAAGGAAAATCAGCCTATGGTTCGGGATGGTCTCATGGAAATATCAGTGGTGGCAGCCAAGTTGCGTCACTTTTGCGCTCCCCTTGGGATGCCTTTCGCAGCTGCAGTGTGCCTGGAGCCCAGGGCTTCCTGGTTTTAAAAGTCCTAGGCCTAAGCCTAACAGTAACCCTAGGAAGGTAAATCAGCCGGGTATTAGGGTTCTTCCTAAGGGAAAAGCCGTGAAAGCAGCCATGTTGTGGCACTTCTGCACTCCCTTTGGGATGCCTTTGGCAGATGAAGTAAGCCTGGAACTCAGGGCTTCCTGGTTAAAGAAATCACAGCCCTAGGCTGAACCCTAACCCTAACCCTAGGCAGATAAATCAGCCTAGGTATAGGGATGGTGCCAAGGAAAAAGCTGTGAAAGCTGCCATGTTGTTGCACTTTTGTACTCCCCTTGGGATGCCTTGAACAGCTGCAGTGTGCCTGGAGCCCAGGGCTTCCTAGTTTCAAAAATCCTAGCCCTAGGCCTAAGCCTAACAGTAACCCTGGGAAAGTTAGTCAGCCTGGTGTTAAGCTTCTTGCCAAGGAAAAAGCCATGAAAGCAGCCATGTTGTGGCACTTTTGCACTCCCTTTTGGATGCCTTTCACAGCTCCAGTGTGCCTGGAACTCAGGGCTTCCTGATTTTAAAAATTCTAGCCCTAGGCTGAACCCCAACCCTAAGACGAGAAAGGCAAATCAGCCAGGAATTAGGCATGTCCCCAAGGAAAAAGCTGTGGAGGCAGGCATGTTGTGGTACTTTTGCGCTCTTCTTGGCTAGTCCTTCGCAGCTGCTGTGTTCTTGGAACTCAGGGCTTTCTGGTAAATAGAGCCCTTACCCTAGGCGTAACTCAAACCTTAACCCTAGGAAGGAAAATCAGCCTATGGTTCGGGATGGTCTCATGGAAATATCAGTGGTGGCAGCCAAGTTGCGTCACTTTTGCGCTCCCCTTGGGATGCCTTTTGCAGCTGCAGTGTGCCTGGAGCCCAGGGCTTCCTGGTTTTAAAAGTCCTAGGCCTAAGCCTAACAGTAACCCTAGGAAGGTAAATCAGCCGGGTATTAGGGTTCTTCCTAAGGGAAAAGCCGTGAAAGCAGCCATGTTGTGGCACTTCTGCACTCCCTTTGGGATGCCTTTGGCAGATGAAGTAAGCCTGGAACTCAGGGCTTCCTGGTTAAAGAAATCCAAGCCCTAGGCTGAAGCCTAACCCTAACCCTAGGCAGATAAATCAGCCTAGGTATAGGGATGGTGCCAAGGAAAAAGCTGTGAAAGCTGCCATGTTGTTGCACTTTTGTACTCCCCTTGGGATGCCTTGAACAGCTGCAGTGTGCCTGGAGCTAAGGGCTTCCTAGTTTCAAAAATCCTAGCCCTAGGCCTAAGCCCAACAGTAACCCTGGGAAAGTAAGTCAGACTGGTGTTAGGCTTCTTGCCAAGGAAAAAGCCGTGAAAGCAGCCATGTTGTGGCACTTTTGCACTCCCTTTTGGATGCCTTTCACAGCTGCAGTGTGCCTGGAACTCAGGGCTTCCTGATTTTAAAAATCCTAGCCCTAGTCCGAACCCCAACCCTAAGACGAGAAAGGCAAATCAGCCAGGAATTAGGCATGTCCACAAGGAAAAAGCTGTGGAGGCAGGCATGTTGTGCTACTTTTGCGCTCTTCTTGGCTAGTCCTTCGCAGCTGCTGTGTTCTTGGAACTCAGGGCTTTCTGGTTAATAGAACCCTTACCCTAGGCGTAACTCAAACCTTAACCCTAGGAAGGAAAATCAGCCTATGGTTCGGGATGGTCTCATGGAAATATCAGTGGTGGCAGCCAAGTTGCGTCACTTTTGCGCTCCCCTTGGGATGCCTTTTGCAGCTGCAGTGTGCCTGGAGCCCAGGGCTTCCTGGTTTTAAAAGTCCTAGGCCTAAGCCTAACAGTAACCCTAGGAAGGTAAATCAGCCGGGTATTAGGGTTCTTCCTAAGGGAAAAGCCGTGAAAGCAGCCATGTTGTGGCACTTCTGCACTCCCTTTGGGATGCCTTTGGCAGATGAAGTAAGCCTGGAACTCAGGGCTTCCTGGTTAAAGAAATCCAAGCCCTAGGCTGAACCCTAACCCTAACCCTAGGCAGATAAATCAGCCTAGGTATAGGGATGGTGCCAAGGAAAAAGCTGTGAAAGCTGCCATGTTGTTGCACTTTTGTACTCCCCTTGGGATGCCTTGAACAGCTGCAGTGTGCCTGGAGCCCAGGGCTTCCTAGTTTTAAAAATCCTAGCCCTAGGCCTAAGCCTAACAGTAACCCTGGGAAGGCAAATCAGCCTGGTGTTAGGCGTCTTGCCAAGGAAAAAGCCGTGAAAGCAGCCATGTTGTGGCACTTTTGCACTCCCTTTTGGATGCCTTTCACAGCTCCAGTGTGCCTGGAACTCAGGGCTTCCTGATTTTAAAAATCCTAGCCCTAGGCCTAACCCCAACCCTAAGACGAGAAAGGCAAATCAGCCAGGAATTAGGCATGTCCCCAAGGAAAAAGCTGTGGAGGCAGGCATGTTGTGGTACTTTTGCGCTCTTCTTGGCTAGTCCTTCGCAGCTGCTGTGTTCTTGGAACTCAGGGCTTTCTGGTTAATAGACCCTTACCCTAGGCGTAACTCAAACCTTAACCCTAGGAAGGAAAATCAGCCTATGGTTCGGGATGGTCTCATGGAAATATCAGTGGTGGCAGCCAAGTTGCGTCACTTTTGCGCTCCCCTTGGGATGCCTTTCGCAGCTGCAGTGTGCCTGGAGCCCAGGGCTTCCTGGTTTTAAAAGTCCTAGGCCTAAGCCTAACAGTAACCCTAGGAAGGTAAATCAGCCGGGTATTAGGGTTCTTCCTAAGGGAAAAGCCGTGAAAGCAGCCATGTTGTGGCACTTCTGCACTCCCTTTGGGATGCCTTTGGCAGATGAAGTAAGCCTGGAACTCAGGGCTTCCTGGTTAAAGAAATCCAAGCCCTAGGCTGAACCCTAACCCTAACCCTAGGCAGATAAATCAGCCTAGGTATAGGGATGGTGCCAAGGAAAAAGCTGTGAAAGCTGCCATGTTGTTGCACTTTTGTACTCCCCTTGGGATGCCTTGAACAGCTGCAGTGTGCCTGGAGCCCAGGGCTTCCTAGTTTTAAAAATCCTAGCCCTAGGCCAAAGCCTAACAGTAACCCTGGGAAGGCAAATCAGCCTGGTGTTAGGCGTCTTGCCAAGGAAAAAGCCGTGAAAGCAGCCATGTTGTGGCACTTTTGCACTCCCTTTTGGATGCCTTTCACAGCTCCAGTGTGCCTGGAACTCAGGGCTTCCTGATTTTAAAAATCCTAGCCCTAGGCCTAACCCCAACCCTAAGACGAGAAAGGCAAATCAGCCAGGAATTAGGCATGTCCCCAAGGAAAAAGCTGTGGAGGCAGGCATGTTGTGGTACTTTTGCGCTCTTCTTGGCTAGTCCTTCGCAGCTGCTGTGTTCTTGGAACTCAGGGCTTTCTGGTTAATAGACCCTTACCCTAGGCGTAACTCAAACCTTAAGCCTAGGAAGGAAAATCAGCCTATGGTTCGGGATGGTCTCATGGAAATATCAGTGGTGGCAGCCAAGTTGCGTCACTTTTGCGCTCCCCTTGGGATGCCTTTCGCAGCTGCAGTGTGCCTGGAGCCCAGGGCTTCCTGGTTTTAAAAGTCCTAGGCCTAAGCCTAACAGTAACCCTAGGAAGGTAAATCAGCCGGGTATTAGGGTTCTTCCTAAGGGAAAAGCCGTGAAAGCAGCCATGTTGTGGCACTTCTGCACTCCCTTTGGGATGCCTTTGGCAGATGAAGTAAGCCTGGAACTCAGGGCTTCCTGGTTAAAGAAATCCAAGCCCTAGGCTGAAGCCTAACCCTAACCCTAGGCAGATAAATCAGCCTAGGTATAGGGATGGTGCCAAGGAAAAAGCTGTGAAAGCTGCCATGTTGTTGCACTTTTGTACTCCCCTTGGGATGCCTTGAACAGCTGCAGTGTGCCTGGAGCCCAGGGCTTCCTAGTTTTAAAAATCCTAGCCCTAGGCCTAAGCCTAACAGTAACCCTGGGAAGGCAAATCAGCCTGGTGTTAGGCTTCTTGCCAAGGAAAAAGCCGTGAAAGCAGCCATGTTGTGGCACTTTTGCACTCCCTTTTGGATGCCTTTCACAGCTCCAGTGTGCCTGGAACTCAGGGCTTCCTGATTTTAAAAATCCTAGCCCTAGGCCGAACCCCAACCCTAAGACGAGAAAGGCAAATCAGCCAGGAATTAGGCATGTCCCCAAGGAAAAAGCTGTGGAGGCAGGCATGTTGTGGTACTTTTGCACTCCCTTTTGGATGCCTTTCACAGCTGCAGTGTGCCTGGAACTCAGGGCTTCCTGATTTTAAAAATCCTAGCCCTAGGCCGAACCCCAACCCTAAGACGAGAAAGGCAAATCAGCCAGGAATTAGGCATGTCCCCAAGGAAAAAGCTGTGGAGGCAGGCATGTTGTGGTACTTTTGCGCTCTTCTTGGCTAGTCCTTCGCAGCTGCTGTGTTCTTGGAACTCAGGGCTTTCTGGTTAATAGAACCCTTACCCTAGGCGTAACTCAAACCTTAACCCTAGGAAGGAAAATCAGCCTATGGTTCGGGATGGTCTCATGGAAATATCAGTGGTGGCAGCCAAGTTGCGTCACTTTTGCGCTCCCCTTGGGATGCCTTTCGCAGCTGCAGTGTGCCTGGAGCCCAGGGCTTCCTGGTTTTAAAAGTCCTAGGCCTAAGCCTAACAGTAACCCTAGGAAGGTAAATCAGCCGGGTATTAGGGTTCTTCCTAAGGGAAAAGCCGTGAAAGCAGCCATGTTGTGGCACTTCTGCACTCCCTTTGGGATGCCTTTGGCAGATGAAGTAAGCCTGGAACTCAGGGCTTCCTGGTTAAAGAAATCCAAGCCCTAGGCTGAAGCCTAACCCTAACCCTAGGCAGATAAATCAGCCTAGGTATAGGGATGGTGCCAAGGAAAAAGCTGTGAAAGCTGCCATGTTGTTGCACTTTTGTACTCCCCTTGGGATGCCTTGAACAGCTGCAGTGTGCCTGGAGCCCAGGGCTTCCTAGTTTCAAAAATCCTAGCCCTAGGCCTAAGCCTAACAGTAACCCTGGGAAAGTTAGTCAGCCTGGTGTTAAGCTTCTTGCCAAGGAAAAAGCCATGAAAGCAGCCATGTTGTGGCACTTTTGCACTCCCTTTTGGATGCCTTTCACAGCTCCAGTGTGCCTGGAACTCAGGGCTTCCTGATTTTAAAAATTCTAGCCCTAGGCTGAACCCCAACCCTAAGACGAGAAAGGCAAATCAGCCAGGAATTAGGCATGTCCCCAAGGAAAAAGCTGTGGAGGCAGGCATGTTGTGGTACTTTTGCGCTCTTCTTGGGTAGTCCTTCGCAGCTGCTGTGTTCTTGGAACTCAGGGCTTTCTGGTTAATAGACCCTTACCATAGGCGTAACTCAAACCTTAACCCTAGGAAGGAAAATCAGCCTATGGTTCGGGATGGTCTCATGGAAATATCAGTGGTGGCAGCCAAGTTGCGTCACTTTTGCGCTCCCCTTGGGATGCCTTTTGCAGCTGCAGTGTGCCTGGAGCCCAGGGCTTCCTGGTTTTAAAAGTCCTAGGCCTAAGCCTAACAGTAACCCTAGGAAGGTAAATCAGCCGGGTATTAGGGTTCTTCCTAAGGGAAAAGCCGTGAAAGCAGCCATGTTGTGGCACTTCTGCACTCCCTTTGGGATGCCTTTGGCAGATGAAGTAAGCCTGGAACTCAGGGCTTCCTGGTTAAAGAAATCCAAGCCCTAGGCTGAACCCTAACCCTAACCCTAGGCAGATAAATCAGCCTAGGTATAGGGATGGTGCCAAGGAAAAAGCTGTGAAAGCTGCCATGTTGTTGCACTTTTGTACTCCCCTTGGGATGCCTTGAACAGCTGCAGTGTGCCTGGAGCTAAGGGCTTCCTAGTTTCAAAAATCCTAGCCCTAGGCCTAAGCCCAACAGTAACCCTGGGAAAGTAAGTCAGACTGGTGTTAGGCTTCTTGCCAAGGAAAAAGCCGTGAAAGCAGCCATGTTGTGGCACTTTTGCACTCCCTTTTGGATGCCTTTCACAGCTGCAGTGTGCCTGGAACTCAGGGCTTCCTGATTTTAAAAATCCTAGCCCTAGGCCGAACCCCAACCCTAAGACGAGAAAGGCAAATCAGCCAGGAATTAGGCATGTCCCCAAGGAAAAAGCTGTGGAGGCAGGCATGTTGTGGTACTTTTGCGCTCTTCTTGGCTAGTCCTTCGCAGCTGCTGTGTTCTTGGAACTCAGGGCTTTCTGGTTAATAGAACCCTTACCCTAGGCGTAACTCAAACCTTAACCCTAGGAAGGAAAATCAGCCTATGGTTCGGGATGGTCTCATGGAAATATCAGTGGTGGCAGCCAAGTTGCGTCACTTTTGCGCTCCCCTTGGGATGCCTTTTGCAGCTGCAGTGTGCCTGGAGCCCAGGGCTTCCTGGTTTTAAAAGTCCTAGGCCTAAGCCTAACAGTAACCCTAGGAAGGTAAATCAGCCGGGTATTAGGGTTCTTCCTAAGGGAAAAGCCGTGAAAGCAGCCATGTTGTGGCACTTCTGCACTCCCTTTGGGATGCCTTTGGCAGATGAAGTAAGCCTGGAACTCAGGGCTTCCTGGTTAAAGAAATCCAAGCCCTAGGCTGAACCCTAACCCTAACCCTAGGCAGATAAATCAGCCTAGGTATAGGGATGGTGCCAAGGAAAAAGCTGTGAAAGCTGCCATGTTGTTGCACTTTTGTACTCCCCTTGGGATGCCTTGAACAGCTGCAGTGTGCCTGGAGCCCAGGGCTTCCTAGTTTTAAAAATCCTAGCCCTAGGCCTAAGCCTAACAGTAACCCTGGGAAGGGAAATCAGCCTGGTGTTAGGCGTCTTGCCAAGGAAAAAGCCGTGAAAGCAGCCATGTTGTGGCACTTTTGCACTCCCTTTTGGATGCCTTTCACAGCTCCAGTGTGCCTGGAACTCAGGGCTTCCTGATTTTAAAAATCCTAGCCCTAGGCCTAACCCCAACCCTAAGACGAGAAAGGCAAATCAGCCAGGAATTAGGCATGTCCCCAAGGAAAAAGCTGTGGAGGCAGGCATGTTGTGGTACTTTTGCACTCTTCTTGGCTAGTCCTTCGCAGCTGCTGTGTTCTTGGAACTCAGGGCTTTCTGGTTAATAGAACCCTTACCCTAGGCGTAACTCAAACCTTAACCCTAGGAAGGAAAATCAGCCTATGGTTCGGGATGGTCTCATGGAAATATCAGTGGTGGCAGCCAAGTTGCGTCACTTTTGCGCTCCCCTTGGGATGCCTTTCGCAGCTGCAGTGTGCCTGGAGCCCAGGGCTTCCTGGTTTTAAAAGTCCTAGGCCTAAGCCTAACAGTAACCCTAGGAAGGTAAATCAGCCGGGTATTAGGGTTCTTCCTAAGGGAAAAGCCGTGAAAGCAGCCATGTTGTGGCACTTCTGCACTCCCTTTGGGATGCCTTTGGCAGATGAAGTAAGCCTGGAACTCAGGGCTTCCTGGTTAAAGAAATCCAAGCCCTAGGCTGAAGCCTAACCCTAACCCTAGGCAGATAAATCAGCCTAGGTATAGGGATGGTGCCAAGGAAAAAGCTGTGAAAGCTGCCATGTTGTTGCACTTTTGTACTCCCCTTGGGATGCCTTGAACAGCTGCAGTGTGCCTGGAGCCCAGGGCTTCCTAGTTTCAAAAATCCTAGCCCTAGGCCTAAGCCTAACAGTAACCCTGGGAAAGTTAGTCAGCCTGGTGTTAAGCTTCTTGCCAAGGAAAAAGCCATGAAAGCAGCCATGTTGTGGCACTTTTGCACTCCCTTTTGGATGCCTTTCACAGCTCCAGTGTGCCTGGAACTCAGGGCTTCCTGATTTTAAAAATTCTAGCCCTAGGCTGAACCCCAACCCTAAGACGAGAAAGGCAAATCAGCCAGGAATTAGGCATGTCCCCAAGGAAAAAGCTGTGGAGGCAGGCATGTTGTGGTACTTTTGCGCTCTTCTTGGGTAGTCCTTCGCAGCTGCTGTGTTCTTGGAACTCAGGGCTTTCTGGTTAATAGACCCTTACCATAGGCGTAACTCAAACCTTAACCCTAGGAAGGAAAATCAGCCTATGGTTCGGGATGGTCTCATGGAAATATCAGTGGTGGCAGCCAAGTTGCGTCACTTTTGCGCTCCCCTTGGGATGCCTTTTGCAGCTGCAGTGTGCCTGGAGCCCAGGGCTTCCTGGTTTTAAAAGTCCTAGGCCTAAGCCTAACAGTAACCCTAGGAAGGTAAATCAGCCGGGTATTAGGGTTCTTCCTAAGGGAAAAGCCGTGAAAGCAGCCATGTTGTGGCACTTCTGCACTCCCTTTGGGATGCCTTTGGCAGATGAAGTAAGCCTGGAACTCAGGGCTTCCTGGTTAAAGAAATCCAAGCCCTAGGCTGAACCCTAACCCTAACCCTAGGCAGATAAATCAGCCTAGGTATAGGGATGGTGCCAAGGAAAAAGCTGTGAAAGCTGCCATGTTGTTGCACTTTTGTACTCCCCTTGGGATGCCTTGAACAGCTGCAGTGTGCCTGGAGCTAAGGGCTTCCTAGTTTCAAAAATCCTAGCCCTAGGCCTAAGCCCAACAGTAACCCTGGGAAAGTAAGTCAGACTGGTGTTAGGCTTCTTGCCAAGGAAAAAGCCGTGAAAGCAGCCATGTTGTGGCACTTTTGCACTCCCTTTTGGATGCCTTTCACAGCTGCAGTGTGCCTGGAACTCAGGGCTTCCTGATTTTAAAAATCCTAGCCCTAGGCCGAACCCCAACCCTAAGACGAGAAAGGCAAATCAGCCAGGAATTAGGCATGTCCCCAAGGAAAAAGCTGTGGAGGCAGGCATGTTGTGGTACTTTTGCGCTCTTCTTGGCTAGTCCTTCGCAGCTGCTGTGTTCTTGGAACTCAGGGCTTTCTGGTTAATAGAACCCTTACCCTAGGCGTAACTCAAACCTTAACCCTAGGAAGGAAAATCAGCCTATGGTTCGGGATGGTCTCATGGAAATATCAGTGGTGGCAGCCAAGTTGCGTCACTTTTGCGCTCCCCTTGGGATGCCTTTTGCAGCTGCAGTGTGCCTGGAGCCCAGGGCTTCCTGGTTTTAAAAGTCCTAGGCCTAAGCCTAACAGTAACCCTAGGAAGGTAAATCAGCCGGGTATTAGGGTTCTTCCTAAGGGAAAAGCCGTGAAAGCAGCCATGTTGTGGCACTTCTGCACTCCCTTTGGGATGCCTTTGGCAGATGAAGTAAGCCTGGAACTCAGGGCTTCCTGGTTAAAGAAATCCAAGCCCTAGGCTGAACCCTAACCCTAACCCTAGGCAGATAAATCAGCCTAGGTATAGGGATGGTGCCAAGGAAAAAGCTGTGAAAGCTGCCATGTTGTTGCACTTTTGTACTCCCCTTGGGATGCCTTGAACAGCTGCAGTGTGCCTGGAGCCCAGGGCTTCCTAGTTTTAAAAATCCTAGCCCTAGGCCTAAGCCTAACAGTAACCCTGGGAAGGGAAATCAGCCTGGTGTTAGGCGTCTTGCCAAGGAAAAAGCCGTGAAAGCAGCCATGTTGTGGCACTTTTGCACTCCCTTTTGGATGCCTTTCACAGCTCCAGTGTGCCTGGAACTCAGGGCTTCCTGATTTTAAAAATCCTAGCCCTAGGCCTAACCCCAACCCTAAGACGAGAAAGGCAAATCAGCCAGGAATTAGGCATGTCCCCAAGGAAAAAGCTGTGGAGGCAGGCATGTTGTGGTACTTTTGCACTCTTCTTGGCTAGTCCTTCGCAGCTGCTGTGTTCTTGGAACTCAGGGCTTTCTGGTTAATAGACCCTTACCCTAGGCGTAACTCAAACCTTAACCCTAGGAAGGAAAATCAGCCTATGGTTCGGGATGGTCTCATGGAAATATCAGTGGTGGCAGCCAAGTTGCGTCACTTTTGCGCTCCCCTTGGGATGCCTTTCGCAGCTGCAGTGTGCCTGGAGCCCAGGGCTTCCTGGTTTTAAAAGTCCTAGGCCTAAGCCTAACAGTAACCCTAGGAAGGTAAATCAGCCGGGTATTAGGGTTCTTCCTAAGGGAAAAGCCGTGAAAGCAGCCATGTTGTGGCACTTCTGCACTCCCTTTGGGATGCCTTTGGCAGATGAAGTAAGCCTGGAACTCAGGGCTTCCTGGTTAAAGAAATCCAAGCCCTAGGCTGAAGCCTAACCCTAACCCTAGGCAGATAAATCAGCCTAGGTATAGGGATGGTGCCAAGGAAAAAGCTGTGAAAGCTGCCATGTTGTTGCACTTTTGTACTCCCCTTGGGATGCCTTGAACAGCTGCAGTGTGCCTGGAGCCCAGGGCTTCCTAGTTTCAAAAATCCTAGCCCTAGGCCTAAGCCTAACAGTAACCCTGGGAAAGTTAGTCAGCCTGGTGTTAAGCTTCTTGCCAAGGAAAAAGCCATGAAAGCAGCCATGTTGTGGCACTTTTGCACTCCCTTTTGGATGCCTTTCACAGCTCCAGTGTGCCTGGAACTCAGGGCTTCCTGATTTTAAAAATCCTAGCCCTAGGCTGAACCCCAACCCTAAGACGAGAAAGGCAAATCAGCCAGGAATTAGGCATGTCCCCAAGGAAAAAGCTGTGGAGGCAGGCATGTTGTGGTACTTTTGCGCTCTTCTTGGCTAGTCCTTCGCAGCTGCTGTGTTCTTGGAACTCAGGGCTTTCTGGTAAATAGAGCCCTTACCCTAGGCGTAACTCAAACCTTAACCCTAGGAAGGAAAATCAGCCTATGGTTTGGGATGGTCTCATGGAAATATCAGTGGTGGCAGCCAAGTTGCGTCACTTTTGCGCTCCCCTTGGGATGCCTTTTGCAGCTGCAGTGTGCCTGGAGCCCAGGGCTTCCTGGTTTTAAAAGTCCTAGGCCTAAGCCTAACAGTAACCCTAGGAAGGTAAATCAGCCGGGTATTAGGGTTCTTCCTAAGGGAAAAGCCGTGAAAGCAGCCATGTTGTGGCACTTCTGCACTCCCTTTGGGATGCCTTTGGCAGATGAAGTAAGCCTGGAACTCAGGGCTTCCTGGTTAAAGAAATCCAAGCCCTAGGCTGAAGCCTAACCCTAACCCTAGGCAGATAAATCAGCCTAGGTATAGGGATGGTGCCAAGGAAAAAGCTGTGAAAGCTGCCATGTTGTTGCACTTTTGTACTCCCCTTGGGATGCCTTGAACAGCTGCAGTGTGCCTGGAGCCCAGGGCTTCCTAGTTTCAAAAATCCTAGCCCTAGGCCTAAGCCCAACAGTAACCCTGGGAAGGTAAGTCAGACTGGTGTTAGGCTTCTTGCCAAGGAAAAAGCCGTGAAAGCAGCCATGTTGTGGCACTTTTGCACTCCCTTTTGGATGCCTTTCACAGCTGCAGTGTGCCTGGAACTCAGGGCTTCCTGATTTTAAAAATCCTAGCCCTAGGCCGAACCCCAACCCTAAGACGAGAAAGGCAAATCAGCCAGGAATTAGGCATGTCCCCAAGGAAAAAGCTGTGGAGGCAGGCATGTTGTGGTACTTTTGCGCTCTTCTTGGGTAGTCCTTCGCAGCTGCTGTGTTCTTGGAACTCAGGGCTTTCTGGTTAATAGAACCCTTACCCTAGGCGTAACTCAAACCTTAACCCTAGGAAGGAAAATCAGCCTATGGTTCGGGATGGTCTCATGGAAATATCAGTGGTGGCAGCCAAGTTGCGTCACTTTTGCGCTCCCCTTGGGATGCCTTTTGCAGCTGCAGTGTGCCTGGAGCCCAGGGCTTCCTGGTTTTAAAAGTCCTAGGCCTAAGCCTAACAGTAACCCTAGGAAGGTAAATCAGCCGGGTATTAGGGTTCTTCCTAAGGGAAAAGCCGTGAAAGCAGCCATGTTGTGGCACTTCTGCACTCCCTTTGGGATGCCTTTGGCAGATGAAGTAAGCCTGGAACTCAGGGCTTCCTGGTTAAAGAAATCCAAGCCCTAGGCTGAACCCTAACCCTAACCCTAGGCAGATAAATCAGCCTAGGTATAGGGATGGTGCCAAGGAAAAAGCTGTGAAAGCTGCCATGTTGTTGCACTTTTGTACTCCCCTTGGGATGCCTTGAACAGCTGCAGTGTGCCTGGAGCCCAGGGCTTCCTAGTTTTAAAAATCCTAGCCCTAGGCCTAAGCCTAACAGTAACCCTGGGAAGGTAAATCAGCCTGGTGTTAGGCGTCTTGCCAAGGAAAAAGCCGTGAAAGCAGCCATGTTGTGGCACTTTTGCACTCCCTTTTGGATGCCTTTCACAGCTGCAGTGTGCCTGGAACTCAGGGCTTCCTGCTTTTAAAAATCCTAGCCCTAGGCCGAACCCCAACCCTAAGACGAGAAAGGCAAATCAGCCAGGAATTAGGCATGTCCCCAAGGAAAAAGCTGTGGAGGCAGGCATGTTGTGGTACTTTTGCGCTCTTCTTGGCTAGTCCTTCGCAGCTGCTGTGTTCTTGGAACTCAGGGCTTTCTGGTTAATAGACCCTTACCCTAGGCGTAACTCAAACCTTAACCCTAGGAAGGAAAATCAGCCTATGGTTCGGGATGGTCTCATGGAAATATCAGTGGTGGCAGCCAAGTTGCGTCACTTTTGCGCTCCCCTTGGGATGCCTTTCGCAGCTGCAGTGTGCCTGGAGCCCAGGGCTTCCTGGTTTTAAAAGTCCTAGGCCTAAGCCTAACAGTAACCCTAGGAAGGTAAATCAGCCGGGTATTAGGGTTCTTCCTAAGGGAAAAGCCGTGAAAGCAGCCATGTTGTGGCACTTCTGCACTCCCTTTGGGATGCCTTTGGCAGATGAAGTAAGCCTGGAACTCAGGGCTTCCTGGTTAAAGAAATCCAAGCCCTAGGCTGAAGCCTAACCCTAACCCTAGGCAGATAAATCAGCCTAGGTATAGGGATGGTGCCAAGGAAAAAGCTGTGAAAGCTGCCATGTTGTTGCACTTTTGTACTCCCCTTGGGATGCCTTGAACAGCTGCAGTGTGCCTGGAGCCCAGGGCTTCCTAGTTTTAAAAATCCTAGCCCTAGGCCTAACCCCAACCCTAAGACGAGAAAGGCAAATCAGCCAGGAATTAGGCATGTCCCCAAGGAAAAAGCTGTGGAGGCAGGCATGTTGTGGTACTTTTGCGCTCTTCTTGGCTAGTCCTTCGCAGCTGCTGTGTTCTTGGAACTCAGGGCTTTCTGGTTAATAGACCCTTACCCTAGGCGTAACTCAAACCTTAACCCTAGGAAGGAAAATCAGCCTATGGTTCGGGATGGTCTCATGGAAATATCAGTGGTGGCAGCCAAGTTGCGTCACTTTTGCGCTCCCCTTGGGATGCCTTTCGCAGCTGCAGTGTGCCTGGAGCCCAGGGCTTCCTGGTTTTAAAAGTCCTAGGCCTAAGCCTAACAGTAACCCTAGGAAGGTAAATCAGCCGGGTATTAGGGTTCTTCCTAAGGGAAAAGCCGTGAAAGCAGCCATGTTGTGGCACTTCTGCACTCCCTTTGGGATGCCTTTGGCAGATGAAGTAAGCCTGGAACTCAGGGCTTCCTGGTTAAAGAAATCCAAGCCCTAGGCTGAACCCTAACCCTAACCCTAGGCAGATAAATCAGCCTAGGTATAGGGATGGTGCCAAGGAAAAAGCTGAGAAAGCTGCCATGTTGTTGCACTTTTGTACTCCCCTTGGGATGCCTTGAACAGCTGCAGTGTGCCTGGAGCCCAGGGCTTCCTAGTTTCAAAAATCCTAGCCCTAGGCCTAAGCCCAACAGTAACCCTGGGAAGGTAAGTCAGACTGGTGTTAGGCTTCTTGCCAAGGAAAAAGCCGTGAAAGCAGCCATGTTGTGGCACTTTTGCACTCCCTTTTGGATGCCTTTCACAGCTGCAGTGTGCCTGGAACTCAGGGCTTCCTGATTTTAAAAATCCTAGCCCTAGGCCGAACCCCAACCCTAAGACGAGAAAGGCAAATCAGCCAGGAATTAGGCATGTCCCCAAGGAAAAAGCTGTGGAGGCAGGCATGTTGTGCTACTTTTGCGCTCTTCTTGGCTAGTCCTTCGCAGCTGCTGTGTTCTTGGAACTCAGGGCTTTCTGGTTAATAGAACCCTTACCCTAGGCGTAACTCAAACCTTAACCCTAGGAAGGAAAATCAGCCTATGGTTCGGGATGGTCTCATGGAAATATCAGTGGTGGCAGCCAAGTTGCGTCACTTTTGCGCTCCCCTTGGGATGCCTTTTGCAGCTGCAGTGTGCCTGGAGCCCAGGGCTTCCTGGTTTTAAAAGTCCTAGGCCTAAGCCTAACAGTAACCCTAGGAAGGTAAATCAGCCGGGTATTAGGGTTCTTCCTAAGGGAAAAGCCGTGAAAGCAGCCATGTTGTGGCACTTCTGCACTCCCTTTGGGATGCCTTTGGCAGATGAAGTAAGCCTGGAACTCAGGGCTTCCTGGTTAAAGAAATCCAAGCCCTAGGCTGAACCCTAACCCTAACCCTAGGCAGATAAATCAGCCTAGGTATAGGGATGGTGCCAAGGAAAAAGCTGTGAAAGCTGCCATGTTGTTGCACTTTTGTACTCCCCTTGGGATGCCTTGAACAGCTGCAGTGTGCCTGGAGCCCAGGGCTTCCTAGTTTTAAAAATCCTAGCCCTAGGCCTAAGCCTAACAGTAACCCTGGGAAGGTAAATCAGCCTGGTGTTAGGCGTCTTGCCAAGGAAAAAGCCGTGAAAGCAGCCATGTTGTGGCACTTTTGCACTCCCTTTTGGATGCCTTTCACAGCTCCAGTGTGCCTGGAACTCAGGGCTTCCTGATTTTAAAAATCCTAGCCCTAGGCCTAACCCCAACCCTAAGACGAGAAAGGCAAATCAGCCAGGAATTAGGCATGTCCCCAAGGAAAAAGCTGTGGAGGCAGGCATGTTGTGGTACTTTTGCGCTCTTCTTGGCTAGTCCTTCGCAGCTGCTGTGTTCTTGGAACTCAGGGCTTTCTGGTTAATAGTACCCTTACCCTAGGCGTAACTCAAACCTTAACCCTAGGAAGGAAAATCAGCCTATGGTTCGGGATGGTCTCATGGAAATATCAGTGGTGGCAGCCAAGTTGCGTCACTTTTGCGCTCCCCTTGGGATGCCTTTCGCAGCTGCAGTGTGCCTGGAGCCCAGGGCTTCCTGGTTTTAAAAGTCCTAGGCCTAAGCCTAACAGTAACCCTAGGAAGGTAAATCAGCCGGGTATTAGGGTTCTTCCTAAGGAAAAAGCCGTGAAAGCAGCCATGTTGTGGCACTTCTGCACTCCCTTTGGGATGCCTTTGGCAGATGAAGTAAGCCTGGAACTCAGGGCTTCCTGGTTAAAGAAATCCAAGCCCTAGGCTGAACCCTAACCCTAACCCTAGGCAGATAAATCAGCCTAGGTATAGGGATGGTGCCAAGGAAAAAGCTGTGAAAGCTGCCATGTTGTTGCACTTTTGAACTCCCCTTGGGATGCCTTGAACAGCTGCAGTGTGCCTGGAGCCCAGGGCTTCCTAGTTTTAAAAATCCTAGCCCTAGGCCTAAGCCTAACAGTAACCCTGGGAAGGTAAATCAGCCTGGTGTTAGGCTTCTTGCCAAGGAAAAAGCCGTGAAAGCAGCCATGTTGTGGCACTTTTGCACTCCCTTTTGGATGCCTTTCACAGCTGCAGTGTGCCTGGAACTCAGGGCTTCCTGATTTTAAAAATCCTAGCCCTAGGCCTAACCCCAACCCTAAGACGAGAAAGGCAAATCAGCCAGGAATTAGGCATGTCCCCAAGGAAAAAGCTGTGGAGGCAGGCATGTTGTGGTACTTTTGCGCTCTTCTTGGCTAGTCCTTCGCAGCTGCTGTGTTCTTGGAACTCAGGGCTTTCTGGTTAATAGAGCCCTTACCCTAGGTGTAACTCAAACCTTAACCCTAGGAAGGAAAATCAGCCTATGGTTCGGGATGGTCTCATGGAAATATCAGTGGTGGCAGCCAAGTTGCGTCACTTTTGCGCTCCCCTTGGGATGCCTTTCGCAGCTGCAGTGTGCCTGGAGCCCAGGGCTTCCTGGTTTTAAAAGTCCTAGGCCTAAGCCTAACAGTAACCCTAGGAAGGTAAATCAGCCGGGTATTAGGGTTCTTCCTAAGGGAAAAGCCGTGAAAGCAGCCATGTTGTGGCACTTCTGCACTCCCTTTGGGATGCCTTTGGCAGATGAAGTAAGCCTGGAACTCAGGGCTTCCTGGTTAAAGAAATCCAAGCCCTAGGCTGAACCCTAACCCTAACCCTAGGCAGATAAATCAGCCTAGGTATAGGGATGGTGCCAAGGAAAAAGCTGAGAAAGCTGCCATGTTGTTGCACTTTTGTACTCCCCTTGGGATGCCTTGAACAGCTGCAGTGTGCCTGGAGCCCAGGGCTTCCTAGTTTTAAAAATCCTAGCCCTAGGCCTAAGCCTAACAGTAACCCTGGGAAGGTAAATCAGCCTGGTGTTAGGCTTCTTGCCAAGGAAAAAGCCGTGAAAGCAGCCATGTTGTGGCACTTTTGCACTCCCTTTTGGATGCCTTTCACAGCTCCAGTGTGCCTGGAACTCAGGGCTTCCTGATTTTAAAAATCCTAGCCCTAGGCCGAACCCCAACCCTAAGACGAGAAAGGCAAATCAGCCAGGAATTAGGCATGTCCCCAAGGAAAAAGCTGTGGAGGCAGGCATGTTGTGCTACTTTTGCGCTCTTCTTGGCTAGTCCTTCGCAGCTGCTGTGTTCTTGGAACTCAGGGCTTTCTGGTTAATAGAACCCTTACCCTAGGCGTAACTCAAACCTTAACCCTAGGAAGGAAAATCAGCCTATGGTTCGGGATGCTCTCATGGAAATATCAGTGGTGGCAGCCAAGTTGCGTCACTTTTGCGCTCCCCTTGGGATGCCTTTTGCAGCTGCAGTGTGCCTGGAGCCCAGGGCTTCCTGGTTTTAAAAGTCCTAGGCCTAAGCCTAACAGTAACCCTAGGAAGGTAAATCAGCTGGGTATTAGGGTTCTTCCTAAGGGAAAAGCCGTGAAAGCAGCCATGTTGTGGCACTTCTGCACTCCCTTTGGGATGCCTTTGGCAGATGAAGTAAGCCTGGAACTCAGGGCTTCCTGGTTAAAGAAATCCAAGCCCTAGGCTGAACCCTAACCCTAACCCTAGGCAGATAAATCAGCCTAGGTATAGGGATGGTGCCAAGGAAAAAGCTGTGAAAGCTGCCATGTTGTTGCACTTTTGTACTCCCCTTGGGATGCCTTGAACAGCTGCAGTGTGCCTGGAGCCCAGGGCTTCCTAGTTTCAAAAATCCTAGCCCTAGGCCTAAGCCTAACAGTAACCCTGGGAAGGTAAATCAGCCTGGTGTTAGGCATCTTGCCAAGGAAAAAGCCGTGAAAGCAGCCATGTTGTGGCACTTTTGCACTCCCTTTTGGATGCCTTTCACAGCTGCAGTGTGCCTGGAACTCAGGGCTTCCTGATTTTAAAAATCCTAGCCCTAGGCCGAACCCCAGCCCTAAGACGAGAAAGGCAAATCAGCCAGGAATTAGGCATGTCCCCAAGGAAAAAGCTGTGGAGGCAGGCATGTTGTGCTACTTTTGCGCTCTTCTTGGCTAGTCCTTCGCAGCTGCTGTGTTCTTGGAACTCAGGGCTTTCTGGTTAATAGAACCCTTACCCTAGGCGTAAATCAAACCTTAACCCTAGGAAGGAAAATCAGCCTATGGTTCGGGATGGTCTCATGGAAATATCAGTGGTGGCAGCCAAGTTGCGTCACTTTTGCGCTCCCCTTGGGATGCCTTTCGCAGCTGCAGTGTGCCTGGAGCCCAGGGCTTCCTGGTTTTAAAAGTCCTAGGCCTAAGCCTAACAGTAACCCTAGGAAGGTAAATCAGCCGGGTATTAGGGTTCTTCCTAAGGAAAAAGCCGTGAAAGCAGCCATGTTGTGGCACTTCTGCACTCCCTTTGGGATGCCTTTGGCAGATGAAGTAAGCCTGGAACTCAGGGCTTCCTGGTTAAAGAAATCCAAGCCCTAGGCTGAACCCTAACCCTAACCCTAGGCAGATAAATCAGCCTAGGTATAGGGATGGTGCCAAGGAAAAAGCTGTGAAAGCTGCCATGTTGTTGCACTTTTGTACTCCCCTTGGGATGCCTTGAACAGCTGCAGTGTGCCTGGAGCCCAGGGCTTCCTAGTTTCAAAAATCCTAGCCCTAGGCCTAAGCCTAACAGTAACCCTGGGAAGGTAAATCAGCCTGGTGTTAGGCGTCTTGCCAAGGAAAAAGCCGTGAAAGCAGCCATGTTGTGGCACTTTTGCACTCCCTTTTGGATGCCTTTCACAGCTGCAGTGTGCCTGGAACTCAGGGCTTCCTGATTTTAAAAATCCTAGCCCTAGGCCGAACCCCAACCCTAAGACGAGAAAGGCAAATCAGCCAGGAATTAGGCATGTCCCCAAGGAAAAAGCTGTGGAGGCAGGCATGTTGTGGTACTTTTGCGCTCTTCTTGGCTAGTCCTTCGCAGCTGCTGTGTTCTTGGAACTCAGGGCTTTCTGGTAAATAGAACCCTTACCCTAGGCGTAACTCAAACCTTAACCCTAGGAAGGAAAATCAGCCTATGGTTCGGGATGGTCTCATGGAAATATCAGTGGTGGCAGCCAAGTTGCGTCACTTTTGCGCTCCCCTTGGGATGCCTTTTGCAGCTGCAGTGTGCCTGGAGCCCAGGGCTTCCTGGTTTTAAAAGTCCTAGGCCTAAGCCTAACAGTAACCCTAGGAAGGTAAATCAGCCGGGTATTAGGGTTCTTCCTAAGGGAAAAGCCGTGAAAGCAGCCATGTTGTGGCACTTCTGCACTCCCTTTGGGATGCCTTTGGCAGATGAAGTAAGCCTGGAACTCAGGGCTTCCTGGTTAAAGAAATCCAAGCCCTAGGCTGAACCCTAACCCTAACCCTAGGCAGATAAATCAGCCTAGGTATAGGGATGGTGCCAAGGAAAAAGCTGTGAAAGCTGCCATGTTGTTGCACTTTTGTACTCCCCTTGGGATGCCTTGAACAGCTGCAGTGTGCCTGGAGCTCAGGGCTTCCTAGTTTTAAAAATCCTAGCCCTAGGCCTAAGCCTAACAGTAACCCTGGGAAGGTAAATCAGCCTGGTATTAGGCGTCTTGCCAAGGAAAAAGCCGTGAAAGCAGCCATGTTGTGGCACTTTTGCACTCCCTTTTGGATGCCTTTCACAGCTCCAGTGTGCCTGGAACTCAGGGCTTCCTGCTTTTAAAAATCCTAGCCCTAGGCCTAACCCCAACCCTAAGACGAGAAAGGCAAATCAGCCAGGAATTAGGCATGTCCCCAAGGAAAAAGCTGTGGAGGCAGGCATGTTGTGGTACTTTTGCGCTCTTCTTGGCTAGTCCTTCGCAGCTGCTGTGTTCTTGGAACTCAGGGCTTTCTGGTTAATAGACCCTTACCCTAGGCGTAACTCAAACCTTAACCCTAGGAAGGAAAATCAGCCTATGGTTCGGGATGGTCTCATGGAAATATCAGTGGTGGCAGCCAAGTTGCGTCACTTTTGCGCTCCCCTTGGGATGCCTTTCGCAGCTGCAGTGTGCCTGGAGCCCAGGGCTTCCTGGTTTTAAAAGTCCTAGGCCTAAGCCTAACAGTAACCCTAGGAAGGTAAATCAGCCGGGTATTAGGGTTCTTCCTAAGGGAAAAGCCGTGAAAGCAGCCATGTTGTGGCACTTCTGCACTCCCTTTGGGATGCCTTTGGCAGATGAAGTAAGCCTGGAACTCAGGGCTTCCTGGTTAAAGAAATCCAAGCCCTAGGCTGAACCCTAACCCTAACCCTAGGCAGATAAATCAGCCTAGGTATAGGGATGGTGCCAAGGAAAAAGCTGTGAAAGCTGCCATGTTGTTGCACTTTTGTACTCCCCTTGGGATGCCTTGAACAGCTGCAGTGTGCCTGGAGCCCAGGGCTTCCTAGTTTCAAAAATCCTAGCCCTAGGCCTAAGCCTAACAGTAACCCTGGGAAGGTAAATCAGCCTGGTGTTAGGCATCTTGCCAAGGAAAAAGCCGTGAAAGCAGCCATGTTGTGGCACTTTTGCACTCCCTTTTGGATGCCTTTCACAGCTCCAGTGTGCCTGGAACTCAGGGCTTCCTGATTTTAAAAATCCTAGCCCTAGGCCGAACCCCAACCCTAAGACGAGAAAGGCAAATCAGCCAGGAATTAGGCATGTCCCCAAGGAAAAAGCTGTGGAGGCAGGCATGTTGTGCTACTTTTGCGCTCTTCTTGGCTAGTCCTTCGCAGCTGCTGTGTTCTTGGAACTCAGGGCTTTCTGGTTAATAGAACCCTTACCCTAGGCGTAACTCAAACCTTAACCCTAGGAAGGAAAATCAGCCTATGGTTCGGGATGGTCTCATGGAAATATCAGTGGTGGCAGCCAAGTTGCGTCACTTTTGCGCTCCCCTTGGGATGCCTTTTGCAGCTGCAGTGTGCCTGGAGCCCAGGGCTTCCTGGTTTTAAAAGTCCTAGGCCTAAGCCTAACAGTAACCCTAGGAAGGTAAATCAGCCGGGTATTAGGGTTCTTCCTAAGGGAAAAGCCGTGAAAGCAGCCATGTTGTGGCACTTCTGCACTCCCTTTGGGATGCCTTTGGCAGATGAAGTAAGCCTGGAACTCAGGGCTTCCTGGTTAAAGAAATCCAAGCCCTAGGCTGAACCCTAACCCTAACCCTAGGCAGATAAATCAGCCTAGGTATAGGGATGGTGCCAAGGAAAAAGCTGTGAAAGCTGCCATGTTGTTGCACTTTTGTACTCCCCTTGGGATGCCTTGAACAGCTGCAGTGTGCCTGGAGCCCAGGGCTTCCTAGTTTCAAAAATCCTAGCCCTAGGCCTAAGCCTAACAGTAACCCTGGGAAAGTAAGTCAGCCTGGTATTAGGCTTCTTGCCAAGGAAAAAGCCGTGAAAGCAGCCATGTTGTGGCACTTTTGCACTCCCTTTTGGATGCCTTTCACAGCTCCAGTGTGCCTGGAACTCAGGGCTTCCTGCTTTTAAAAATCCTAGCCCTAGGCCGAACCCCAACCCTAAGACGAGAAAGGCAAATCAGCCAGGAATTAGGCATGTCCCCAAGGAAAAAGCTGTGGAGGCAGGCATGTTGTGGTACTTTTGCGCTCTTCTTGGCTAGTCCTTCGCAGCTGCTGTGTTCTTGGAACTCAGGGCTTTCTGGTTAATAGAGCCCTTACCCTAGGCGTAACTCAAACCTTAACCCTAGGAAGGAAAATCAGCCTATGGTTCGGGATGGTCTCATGGAAATATCAGTGGTGGCAGCCAAGTTGCGTCACTTTTGCGCTCCCCTTGGGATGCCTTTCGCAGCTGCAGTGTGCCTGGAGCCCAGGGCTTCCTGGTTTTAAAAGTCCTAGGCCTAAGCCTAACAGTAACCCTAGGAAGGTAAATCAGCCGGGTATTAGGGTTCTTCCTAAGGGAAAAGCCGTGAAAGCAGCCATGTTGTGGCACTTCTGCACTCCCTTTGGGATGCCTTTGGCAGATGAAGTAAGCCTGGAACTCAGGGCTTCCTGGTTAAAGAAATCCAAGCCCTAGGCTGAACCCTAACCCTAACCCTAGGCAGATAAATCAGCCTAGGTATAGGGATGGTGCCAAGGAAAAAGCTGTGAAAGCTGCCATGTTGTTGCACTTTTGTACTCCCCTTGGGATGCCTTGAACAGCTGCAGTGTGCCTGGAGCTAAGGGCTTCCTAGTTTCAAAAATCCTAGCCCTAGGCCTAAGCCTAACAGTAACCCTGGGAAAGTAAGTCAGCCTGGTGTTAGGCTTCTTGCCAAGGAAAAAGCCGTGAAAGCAGCCATGTTGTGGCACTTTTGCACTCCCTTTTGGATGCCTTTCACAGGTCCAGTGTGCCTGGAACTCAGGGCTTCCTGATTTTAAAAATCCTAGCCCTAGGCCGAACCCCAACCCTAAGACGAGAAAGGCAAATCAGCCAGGAATTAGGCATGTCCCCAAGGAAAAAGCTGTGGAGGCAGGCATGTTGTGGTACTTTTGCGCTCTTCTTGGCTAGTCCTTCGCAGCTGCTGTGTTCTTGGAACTCAGGGCTTTCTGGTTAATAGACCCTTACCCTAGGCGTAACTCAAACCTTAACCCTAGGAAGGAAAATCAGCCTATGGTTCGGGATGGTCTCATGGAAATATCAGTGGTGGCAGCCAAGTTGCGTCACTTTTGCGCTCCCCTTGGGATGCCTTTTGCAGCTGCAGTGTGCCTGGAGCCCAGGGCTTCCTGGTTTTAAAAGTCCTAGGCCTAAGCCTAACAGTAACCCTAGGAAGGTAAATCAGCCGGGTATTAGGGTTCTTCCTAAGGGAAAAGCCGTGAAAGCAGCCATGGTGTGGCACTTCTGCACTCCCTTTGGGATGCCTTTGGCAGATGAAGTAAGCCTGGAACTCAGGGCTTCCTGGTTAAAGAAATCCAAGCCCTAGGCTGAACCCTAACCCTAACCCTAGGCAGATAAATCAGCCTAGGTATAGGGATGGTGCCAAGGAAAAAGCTGTGAAAGCTGCCATGTTGTTGCACTTTTGTACTCCCCTTGGGATGCCTTGAACAGCTGCAGTGTGCCTGGAGCCCAGGGCTTCCTAGTTTTAAAAATCCTAGCCCTAGGCCTAAGCCTAACAGTAACCCTGGGAAGGGAAATCAGCCTGGTGTTAGGCTTCTTGCCAAGGAAAAAGCCGTGAAAGCAGCCATGTTGTGGCACTTTTGCACTCCCTTTTGGATGCCTTTCACAGCTGCAGTGTGCCTGGAACTCAGGGCTTCCTGATTTTAAAAATCCTAGCCCTAGGCCGAACCCCAACCCTAAGACGAGAAAGGCAAATCAGCCAGGAATTAGGCATGTCCCCAAGGAAAAAGCTGTGGAGGCAGGCATGTTGTGGTACTTTTGCGCTCTTCTTGGCTAGTCCTTCGCAGCTGCTGTGTTCTTGGAACTCAGGGCTTTCTGGTAAATAGAGCCCTTACCCTAGGCGTAACTCAAACCTTAACCCTAGGAAGGAAAATCAGCCTATGGTTCGGGATGGTCTCATGGAAATATCAGTGGTGGCAGCCAAGTTGCGTCACTTTTGCGCTCCCCTTGGGTTGCCTTTTGCAGCTGCAGTGTGCCTGGAGCCCAGGGCTTCCTGGTTTTAAAAGGCCTAGGCCTAAGCCTAACAGTAACCCTAGGAAGGTAAATCAGCCGGGTATTAGGGTTCTTCCTAAGGGAAAAGCCGTGAAAGCAGCCATGTTGTGGCACTTCTGCACTCCCTTTGGGATGCCTTTGGCAGATGAAGTAAGCCTGGAACTCAGGGCTTCCTGGTTAAAGAAATCCAAGCCCTAGGCTGAACCCTAACCCTAACCCTAGGCAGATAAATCAGCCTAGGTATAGGGATGGTGCCAAGGAAAAAGCTGTGAAAGCTGCCATGTTGTTGCACTTTTGTACTCCCTTTTGGATGCCTTTCACAGCTCCAGTGTGCCTGGAGCCCAGGGCTTCCTAGTTTCAAAAATCCTAGTCCTAGGCCTAAGCCTAACAGTAACCCTGGGAAGGTAAATCAGCCTGGTGTTAGGCTTCTTGCCAAGGAAAAAGCCGTGAAAGCAGCCATGTTGTGGCACTTTTGCACTCCCTTTTGGATGCCTTTCACAGCTCCAGTGTGCCTGGAACTCAGGGCTTCCTGATTTTAAAAATCCTAGCCCTAGGCCGAACCCCAACCCTAAGACGAGAAAGGCAAATCAGCCAGGAATTAGGCATGTCCCCAAGGAAAAAGCTGTGGAGGCAGGCATGTTGTGGTACTTTTGCGCTCTTCTTGGCTAGTCCTTCGCAGCTGCTGTGTTCTTGGAACTCAGGGCTTTCTGGTTAATAGACCCTTACCCTAGGCGTAACTCAAACCTTAACCCTAGGAAGGAAAATCAGCCTATGGTTCGGGATGCTCTCATGGAAATATCAGTGGTGGCAGCCAAGTTGCGTCACTTTTGCGCTCCCCTTGGGATGCCTTTTGCAGCTGCAGTGTGCCTGGAGCCCAGGGCTTCCTGGTTTTAAAAGTCCTAGGCCTAAGCCTAACAGTAACCCTAGGAAGGTAAATCAGCCGGGTATTAGGGTTCTTCCTAAGGGAAAAGCCGTGAAAGCAGCCATGGTGTGGCACTTCTGCACTCCCTTTGGGATGCCTTTGGCAGATGAAGTAAGCCTGGAACTCAGGGCTTCCTGGTTAAAGAAATCCAAGCCCTAGGCTGAACCCTAACCCTAACCCTAGGCAGATAAATCAGCCTAGGTATAGGGATGGTGCCAAGGAAAAAGCTGTGAAAGCTGCCATGTTGTTGCACTTTTGTACTCCCCTTGGGATGCCTTGAACAGCTGCAGTGTGCCTGGAGCCCAGGGCTTCCTAGTTTCAAAAATCCTAGTCCTAGGCCTAAGCCTAACAGTAACCCTGGGAAGGTAAATCAGCCTGGTGTTAGGCTTCTTGCCAAGGAAAAAGCCGTGAAAGCAGCCATGTTGTGGCACTTTTGCACTCCCTTTTGGATGCCTTTCACAGCTGCAGTGTGCCTGGAACTCAGGGCTTCCTGATTTTAAAAATCCTAGCCCTAGGCCGAACCCCAACCCTAAGACGAGAAAGGCAAATCAGCCAGGAATTAGGCATGTCCCCAAGGAAAAAGCTGTGGAGGCAGGCATGTTGTGGTACTTTTGCGCTCTTCTTGGCTAGTCCTTCGCAGCTGCTGTGTTCTTGGAACTCAGGGCTTTCTGGTAAATAGAGCCCTTACCCTAGGCGTAACTCAAACCTTAACCCTAGGAAGGAAAATCAGCCTATGGTTCGGGATGGTCTCATGGAAATATCAGTGGTGGCAGCCAAGTTGCGTCACTTTTGCGCTCCCCTTGGGTTGCCTTTTGCAGCTGCAGTGTGCCTGGAGCCCAGGGCTTCCTGGTTTTAAAAGGCCTAGGCCTAAGCCTAACAGTAACCCTAGGAAGGTAAATCAGCCGGGTATTAGGGTTCTTCCTAAGGGAAAAGCCGTGAAAGCAGCCATGTTGTGGCACTTCTGCACTCCCTTTGGGATGCCTTTGGCAGATGAAGTAAGCCTGGAACTCAGGGCTTCCTGGTTAAAGAAATCCAAGCCCTAGGCTGAACCCTAACCCTAACCCTAGGCAGATAAATCAGCCTAGGTATAGGGATGGTGCCAAGGAAAAAGCTGTGAAAGCTGCCATGTTGTTGCACTTTTGTACTCCCCTTGGGATGCCTTGAACAGCTGCAGTGTGCCTGGAGCCCAGGGCTTCCTAGTTTCAAAAATCCTAGTCCTAGGCCTAAGCCTAACAGTAACCCTGGGAAGGTAAATCAGCCTGGTGTTAGGCTTCTTGCCAAGGAAAAAGCCGTGAAAGCAGCCATGTTGTGGCACTTTTGCACTCCCTTTTGGATGCCTTTCACAGCTCCAGTGTGCCTGGAACTCAGGGCTTCCTGATTTTAAAAATCCTAGCCCTAGGCCGAACCCCAACCCTAAGACGAGAAAGGCAAATCAGCCAGGAATTAGGCATGTCCCCAAGGAAAAAGCTGTGGAGGCAGGCATGTTGTGGTACTTTTGCGCTCTTCTTGGCTAGTCCTTCGCAGCTGCTGTGTTCTTGGAACTCAGGGCTTTCTGGTAAATAGAGCCCTTACCCTAGGCGTAACTCAAACCTTAACCCTAGGAAGGAAAATCAGCCTATGGTTCGGGATGGTCTCATGGAAATATCAGTGGTGGCAGCCAAGTTGCGTCACTTTTGCGCTCCCCTTGGGTTGCCTTTCGCAGCTGCAGTGTGCCTGGAGCCCAGGGCTTCCTGGTTTTAAAAGTCCTAGGCCTAAGCCTAACAGTAACCCTAGGAAGGTAAATCAGCCGGGTATTAGGGTTCTTCCTAAGGGAAAAGCCGTGAAAGCAGCCATGTTGTGGCACTTCTGCACTCCCTTTGGGATGCCTTTGGCAGATGAAGTAAGCCTGGAACTCAGGGCTTCCTGGTTAAAGAAATCCAAGCCCTAGGCTGAACCCTAACCCTAACCCTAGGCAGATAAATCAGCCTAGGTATAGGGATGGTGCCAAGGAAAAAGCTGTGAAAGCTGCCATGTTGTTGCACTTTTGTACTCCCCTTGGGATGCCTTGAACAGCTGCAGTGTGCCTGGAGCTAAGGGCTTCCTAGTTTCAAAAATCCTAGCCCTAGGCCTAAGCCTAACAGTAACCCTGGGAAAGTAAGTCAGCCTGGTGTTAGGCTTCTTGCCAAGGAAAAAGCCGTGAAAGCAGCCATGTTGTGGCACTTTTGCACTCCCTTTTGGATGCCTTTCACAGGTCCAGTGTGCCTGGAACTCAGGGCTTCCTGATTTTAAAAATCCTAGCCCTAGGCCGAACCCCAACCCTAAGACGAGAAAGGCAAATCAGCCAGGAATTAGGCATGTCCCCAAGGAAAAAGCTGTGGAGGCAGGCATGTTGTGCTACTTTTGCGCTCTTCTTGGCTAGTCCTTCGCAGCTGCTGTGTTCTTGGAACTCAGGGCTTTCTGGTTAATAGACCCTTACCCTAGGCGTAACTCAAACCTTAACCCTAGGAAGGAAAATCAGCCTATGGTTCGGGATGCTCTCATGGAAATATCAGTGGTGGCAGCCAAGTTGCGTCACTTTTGCGCTCCCCTTGGGATGCCTTTCGCAGCTGCAGTGTGCCTGGAGCCCAGGGCTTCCTGGTTTTAAAAGTCCTAGGCCTAAGCCTAACAGTAACCCTAGGAAGGTAAATCAGCCGGGTATTAGGGTTCTTCCTAAGGGAAAAGCCGTGAAAGCAGCCATGGTGTGGCACTTCTGCACTCCCTTTGGGATGCCTTTGGCAGATGAAGTAAGCCTGGAACTCAGGGCTTCCTGGTTAAAGAAATCCAAGCCCTAGGCTGAACCCTAACCCTAACCCTAGGCAGATAAATCAGCCTAGGTATAGGGATGGTGCCAAGGAAAAAGCTGTGAAAGCTGCCATGTTGTTGCACTTTTGTACTCCCCTTGGGATGCCTTGAACAGCTGCAGTGTGCCTGGAGCCCAGGGCTTCCTAGTTTCAAAAATCCTAGCCCTAGGCCTAAGCCTAACAGTAACCCTGGGAAGGTAAATCAGCCTGGTGTTAGGCTTCTTGCCAAGGAAAAAGCCGTGAAAGCAGCCATGTTGTGGCACTTTTGCACTCCCTTTTGGATGCCTTTCACAGCTCCAGTGTGCCTGGAACTCAGGGCTTCCTGATTTTAAAAATCCTAGCCCTAGGCCGAACCCCAACCCTAAGACGAGAAAGGCAAATCAGCCAGGAATTAGGCATGTCCCCAAGGAAAAAGCTGTGGAGGCAGGCATGTTGTGGTACTTTTGCGCTCTTCTTGGCTAGTCCTTCGCAGCTGCTGTGTTCTTGGAACTCAGGGCTTTCTGGTAAATAGAGCCCTTACCCTAGGCGTAACTCAAACCTTAACCCTAGGAAGGAAAATCAGCCTATGGTTCGGGATGGTCTCATGGAAATATCAGTGGTGGCAGCCAAGTTGCGTCACTTTTGCGCTCCCCTTGGGTTGCCTTTCGCAGCTGCAGTGTGCCTGGAGCCCAGGGCTTCCTGGTTTTAAAAGTCCTAGGCCTAAGCCTAACAGTAACCCTAGGAAGGTAAATCAGCCGGGTATTAGGGTTCTTCCTAAGGGAAAAGCCGTGAAAGCAGCCATGTTGTGGCACTTCTGCACTCCCTTTGGGATGCCTTTGGCAGATGAAGTAAGCCTGGAACTCAGGGCTTCCTGGTTAAAGAAATCCAAGCCCTAGGCTGAACCCTAACCCTAACCCTAGGCAGATAAATCAGCCTAGGTATAGGGATGGTGCCAAGGAAAAAGCTGTGAAAGCTGCCATGTTGTTGCACTTTTGTACTCCCCTTGGGATGCCTTGAACAGCTGCAGTGTGCCTGGAGCCCAGGGCTTCCTAGTTTCAAAAATCCTAGTCCTAGGCCTAAGCCTAACAGTAACCCTGGGAAGGTAAATCAGCCTGGTGTTAGGCTTCTTGCCAAGGAAAAAGCCGTGAAAGCAGCCATGTTGTGGCACTTTTGCACTCCCTTTTGGATGCCTTTCACAGCTCCAGTGTGCCTGGAACTCAGGGCTTCCTGATTTTAAAAATCCTAGCCCTAGGCCGAACCCCAACCCTAAGACGAGAAAGGCAAATCAGCCAGGAATTAGGCATGTCCCCAAGGAAAAAGCTGTGGAGGCAGGCATGTTGTGCTACTTTTGCGCTCTTCTTGGCTAGTCCTTCGCAGCTGCTGTGTTCTTGGAACTCAGGGCTTTCTGGTAAATAGAGCCCTTACCCTAGGCGTAACTCAAACCTTAACCCTAGGAAGGAAAATCAGCCTATGGTTCGGGATGGTCTCATGGAAATATCAGTGGTGGCAGCCAAGTTGCGTCACTTTTGCGCTCCCCTTGGGTTGCCTTTCGCAGCTGCAGTGTGCCTGGAGCCCAGGGCTTCCTGGTTTTAAAAGTCCTAGGCCTAAGCCTAACAGTAACCCTAGGAAGGTAAATCAGCCGGGTATTAGGGTTCTTCCTAAGGGAAAAGCCGTGAAAGCAGCCATGTTGTGGCACTTCTGCACTCCCTTTGGGATGCCTTTGGCAGATGAAGTAAGCCTGGAACTCAGGGCTTCCTGGTTAAAGAAATCCAAGCCCTAGGCTGAACCCTAACCCTAACCCTAGGCAGATAAATCAGCCTAGGTATAGGGATGGTGCCAAGGAAAAAGCTGTGAAAGCTGCCATGTTGTTGCACTTTTGTACTCCCCTTGGGATGCCTTGAACAGCTGCAGTGTGCCTGGAGCCCAGGGCTTCCTAGTTTCAAAAATCCTAGCCCTAGGCCTAAGCCTAACAGTAACCCTGGGAAGGTAAATCAGCCTGGTGTTAGGCTTCTTGCCAAGGAAAAAGCCGTGAAAGCAGCCATGTTGTGGCACTTTTGCACTCCCTTTTGGATGCCTTTCACAGCTCCAGTGTGCCTGGAACTCAGGGCTTCCTGATTTTAAAAATCCTAGCCCTAGGCCGAACCCCAACCCTAAGACGAGAAAGGCAAATCAGCCAGGAATTAGGCATGTCCCCAAGGAAAAAGCTGTGGAGGCAGGCATGTTGTGCTACTTTTGCGCTCTTCTTGGCTAGTCCTTCGCAGCTGCTGTGTTCTTGGAACTCAGGGCTTTCTGGTTAATAGGACCCTTACCCTAGGCGTAACTCAAACCTTAAGCCTAGGAAGGAAAATCAGCCTATGGTTCGGGATGGTCTCATGGAAATATCAGTGGTGGCAGCCAAGTTGCGTCACTTTTGCGCTCCCCTTGGGATGCCTTTTGCAGCTGCAGTGTGCCTGGAGCCCAGGGCTTCCTGGTTTTAAAAGTCCTAGGCCTAAGCCTAACAGTAACCCTAGGAAGGTAAATCAGCCGGGTATTAGGGTTCTTCCTAAGGAAAAAGCCGTGAAAGCAGCCATGTTGTGGCACTTCTGCACTCCCTTTGGGATGCCTTTGGCAGATGAAGTAAGCCTGGAACTCAGGGCTTCCTGGTTAAAGAAATCCAAGCCCTAGGCTGAACCCTAACCCTAACCCTAGGCAGATAAATCAGCCTAGGTATAGGGATGGTGCCAAGGAAAAAGCTGTGAAAGCTGCCATGTTGTTGCACTTTTGTACTCCCCTTGGGATGCCTTGAACAGCTGCAGTGTGCCTGGAGCCCAGGGCTTCCTAGTTTCAAAAATCCTAGCCCTAGGCCTAAGCCTAACAGTAACCCTGGGAAGGTAAATCAGCCTGGTGTTAGGCTTCTTGCCAAGGAAAAAGCCGTGAAAGCAGCCATGTTGTGGCACTTTTGCACTCCCTTTTGGATGCCTTTCACAGCTCCAGTGTGCCTGGAACTCAGGGCTTCCTGATTTTAAAAATCCTAGCCCTAGGCCGAACCCCAACCCTAAGACGAGAAAGGCAAATCAGCCAGGAATTAGGCATGTCCCCAAGGAAAAAGCTGTGGAGGCAGGCATGTTGTGGTACTTTTGCGCTCTTCTTGGCTAGTCCTTCGCAGCTGCTGTGTTCTTGGAACTCAGGGCTTTCTGGTAAATAGAGCCCTTACCCTAGGCGTAACTCAAACCTTAACCCTAGGAAGGAAAATCAGCCTATGGTTCGGGATGGTCTCATGGAAATATCAGTGGTGGCAGCCAAGTTGCGTCACTTTTGCGCTCCCCTTGGGTTGCCTTTCGCAGCTGCAGTGTGCCTGGAGCCCAGGGCTTCCTGGTTTTAAAAGTCCTAGGCCTAAGCCTAACAGTAACCCTAGGAAGGTAAATCAGCCGGGTATTAGGGTTCTTCCTAAGGGAAAAGCCGTGAAAGCAGCCATGTTGTGGCACTTCTGCACTCCCTTTGGGATGCCTTTGGCAGATGAAGTAAGCCTGGAACTCAGGGCTTCCTGGTTAAAGAAATCCAAGCCCTAGGCTGAACCCTAACCCTAACCCTAGGCAGATAAATCAGCCTAGGTATAGGGATGGTGCCAAGGAAAAAGCTGTGAAAGCTGCCATGTTGTTGCACTTTTGTACTCCCCTTGGGATGCCTTGAACAGCTGCAGTGTGCCTGGAGCCCAGGGCTTCCTAGTTTCAAAAATCCTAGTCCTAGGCCTAAGCCTAACAGTAACCCTGGGAAGGTAAATCAGCCTGGTGTTAGGCTTCTTGCCAAGGAAAAAGCCGTGAAAGCAGCCATGTTGTGGCACTTTTGCACTCCCTTTTGGATGCCTTTCACAGCTCCAGTGTGCCTGGAACTCAGGGCTTCCTGATTTTAAAAATCCTAGCCCTAGGCCGAACCCCAACCCTAAGACGAGAAAGGCAAATCAGCCAGGAATTAGGCATGTCCCCAAGGAAAAAGCTGTGGAGGCAGGCATGTTGTGCTACTTTTGCGCTCTTCTTGGCTAGTCCTTCGCAGCTGCTGTGTTCTTGGAACTCAGGGCTTTCTGGTAAATAGAGCCCTTACCCTAGGCGTAACTCAAACCTTAACCCTAGGAAGGAAAATCAGCCTATGGTTCGGGATGGTCTCATGGAAATATCAGTGGTGGCAGCCAAGTTGCGTCACTTTTGCGCTCCCCTTGGGTTGCCTTTCGCAGCTGCAGTGTGCCTGGAGCCCAGGGCTTCCTGGTTTTAAAAGTCCTAGGCCTAAGCCTAACAGTAACCCTAGGAAGGTAAATCAGCCGGGTATTAGGGTTCTTCCTAAGGGAAAAGCCGTGAAAGCAGCCATGGTGTGGCACTTCTGCACTCCCTTTGGGATGCCTTTGGCAGATGAAGTAAGCCTGGAACTCAGGGCTTCCTGGTTAAAGAAATCCAAGCCCTAGGCTGAACCCTAACCCTAACCCTAGGCAGATAAATCAGCCTAGGTATAGGGATGGTGCCAAGGAAAAAGCTGTGAAAGCTGCAATGTTGTTGCACTTTTGTACTCCCCTTGGGATGCCTTGAACAGCTGCAGTGTGCCTGGAGCCCAGGGCTTCCTAGTTTCAAAAATCCTAGCCCTAGGCCTAAGCCTAACAGTAACCCTGGGAAGGTAAATCAGCCTGGTGTTAGGCTTCTTGCCAAGGAAAAAGCCGTGAAAGCAGCCATGTTGTGGCACTTTTGCACTCCCTTTTGGATGCCTTTCACAGCTCCAGTGTGCCTGGAACTCAGGGCTTCCTGATTTTAAAAATCCTAGCCCTAGGCCGAACCCCAACCCTAAGACGAGAAAGGCAAATCAGCCAGGAATTAGGCATGTCCCCAAGGAAAAAGCTGTGGAGGCAGGCATGTTGTGGTACTTTTGCGCTCTTCTTGGCTAGTCCTTCGCAGCTGCTGTGTTCTTGGAACTCAGGGCTTTCTGGTAAATAGAGCCCTTACCCTAGGCGTAACTCAAACCTTAACCCTAGGAAGGAAAATCAGCCTATGGTTCGGGATGGTCTCATGGAAATATCAGTGGTGGCAGCCAAGTTGCGTCACTTTTGCGCTCCCCTTGGGTTGCCTTTCGCAGCTGCAGTGTGCCTGGAGCCCAGGGCTTCCTGGTTTTAAAAGTCCTAGGCCTAAGCCTAACAGTAACCCTAGGAAGGTAAATCAGCCGGGTATTAGGGTTCTTCCTAAGGGAAAAGCCGTGAAAGCAGCCATGGTGTGGCACTTCTGCACTCCCTTTGGGATGCCTTTGGCAGATGAAGTAAGCCTGGAACTCAGGGCTTCCTGGTTAAAGAAATCCAAGCCCTAGGCTGAACCCTAACCCTAACCCTAGGCAGATAAATCAGCCTAGGTATAGGGATGGTGCCAAGGAAAAAGCTGTGAAAGCTGCCATGTTGTTGCACTTTTGTACTCCCCTTGGGATGCCTTGAACAGCTGCAGTGTGCCTGGAGCCCAGGGCTTCCTAGTTTCAAAAATCCTAGCCCTAGGCCTAAGCCTAACAGTAACCCTGGGAAGGTAAATCAGCCTGCTGTTAGGCTTCTTGCCAAGGAAAAAGCCGTGAAAGCAGCCATGTTGTGGCACTTTTGCACTCCCTTTTGGATGCCTTTCACAGCTCCAGTGTGCCTGGAACTCAGGGCTTCCTGATTTTAAAAATCCTAGCCCTAGGCCGAACCCCAACCCTAAGACGAGAAAGGCAAATCAGCCAGGAATTAGGCATGTCCCCAAGGAAAAAGCTGTGGAGGCAGGCATGTTGTGGTACTTTTGCGCTCTTCTTGGCTAGTCCTTCGCAGCTGCTGTGTTCTTGGAACTCAGGGCTTTCTGGTTAATAGGACCCTTACCCTAGGCGTAACTCAAACCTTAAGCCTAGGAAGGAAAATCAGCCTATGGTTCGGGATGGTCTCATGGAAATATCAGTGGTGGCAGCCAAGTTGCGTCACTTTTGCGCTCCCCTTGGGATGCCTTTCGCAGCTGCAGTGTGCCTGGAGCCCAGGGCTTCCTGGTTTTAAAAGTCCTAGGCCTAAGCCTAACAGTAACCCTAGGAAGGTAAATCAGCCGGGTATTAGGGTTCTTCCTAAGGAAAAAGCCGTGAAAGCAGCCATGTTGTGGCACTTCTGCACTCCCTTTGGGATGCCTTTGGCAGATGAAGTAAGCCTGGAACTCAGGGCTTCCTGGTTAAAGAAATCCAAGCCCTAGGCTGAACCCTAACCCTAACCCTAGGCAGATAAATCAGCCTAGGTATAGGGATGGTGCCAAGGAAAAAGCTGTGAAAGCTGCCATGTTGTTGCACTTTTGTACTCCCCTTGGGATGCCTTGAACAGCTGCAGTGTGCCTGGAGCCCAGGGCTTCCTAGTTTTAAAAATCCTAGCCCTAGGCCTAAGCCTAACAGTAACCCTGGGAAGGTAAATCAGCCTGGTGTTAGGCATCTTGCCAAGGAAAAAGCCGTGAAAGCAGCCATGTTGTGGCACTTTTGCACTCCCTTTTGGATGCCTTTCACAGCTCCAGTGTGCCTGGAACTCAGGGCTTCCTGATTTTAAAAATCCTAGCCCTAGGCCGAACCCCAACCCTAAGACGAGAAAGGCAAATCAGCCAGGAATTAGGCATGTCCCCAAGGAAAAAGCTGTGGAGGCAGGCATGTTGTGCTACTTTTGCGCTCTTCTTGGCTAGTCCTTCGCAGCTGCTGTGTTCTTGGAACTCAGGGCTTTCTGGTTAATAGAACCCTTACCCTAGGCGTAACTCAAACCTTAACCCTAGGAAGGAAAATCAGCCTATGGTTCGGGATGGTCTCATGGAAATATCAGTGGTGGCAGCCAAGTTGCGTCACTTTTGCGCTCCCCTTGGGATGCCTTTCGCAGCTGCAGTGTGCCTGGAGCCCAGGGCTTCCTGGTTTTAAAAGTCCTAGGCCTAAGCCTAACAGTAACCCTAGGAAGGTAAATCAGCCGGGTATTAGGGTTCTTCCTAAGGAAAAAGCCGTGAAAGCAGCCATGTTGTGGCACTTCTGCACTCCCTTTGGGATGCCTTTGGCAGATGAAGTAAGCCTGGAACTCAGGGCTTCCTGGTTAAAGAAATCCAAGCCCTAGGCTGAACCCTAACCCTAACCCTAGGCAGATAAATCAGCCTAGGTATAGGGATGGTGCCAAGGAAAAAGCTGTGAAAGCTGCCATGTTGTTGCACTTTTGTACTCCCCTTGGGATGCCTTGAACAGCTGCAGTGTGCCTGGAGCCCAGGGCTTCCTAGTTTTAAAAATCCTAGCCCTAGGCCTAAGCCTAACAGTAACCCTGGGAAGGTAAATCAGCCTGGTGTTAGGCGTCTTGCCAAGGAAAAAGCCGTGAAAGCAGCCATGTTGTGGCACTTTTGCACTCCCTTTTGGATGCCTTTCACAGCTGCAGTGTGCCTGGAACTCAGGGCTTCCTGATTTTAAAAATCCTAGCCCTAGGCCGAACCCCAACCCTAAGACGAGAAAGGCAAATCAGCCAGGAATTAGGCATGTCCCCAAGGAAAAAGCTGTGGAGGCAGGCATGTTGTGCTACTTTTGCGCTCTTCTTGGGTAGTCCTTCGCAGCTGCTGTGTTCTTGGAACTCAGGGCTTTCTGGTAAATAGAACCCTTACCCTAGGCGTAACTCAAACCTTAACCCTAGGAAGGAAAATCAGCCTATGGTTCGGGATGGTCTCATGGAAATATCAGTGGTGGCAGCCAAGTTGCGTCACTTTTGCGCTCCCCTTGGGATGCCTTTTGCAGCTGCAGTGTGCCTGGAGCCCAGGGCTTCCTGGTTTTAAAAGTCCTAGGCCTAAGCCTAAGAGTAACCCTAGGAAGGTAAATCAGCCGGGTATTAGGGTTCTTCCTAAGGGAAAAGCCGTGAAAGCAGCCATGTTGTGGCACTTCTGCACTCCCTTTGGGATGCCTTTGGCAGATGAAGTAAGCCTGGAACTCAGGGCTTCCTGGTTAAAGAAATCCAAGCCCTAGGCTGAACCCTAACCCTAACCCTAGGCAGATAAATCAGCCTAGGTATAGGGATGGTGCCAAGGAAAAAGCTGTGAAAGCTGCCATGTTGTTGCACTTTTGTACTCCCCTTGGGATGCCTTGAACAGCTGCAGTGTGCCTGGAGCTCAGGGCTTCCTAGTTTTAAAAATCCTAGCCCTAGGCCTAAGCCTAACAGTAACCCTGGGAAGGCAAATCAGCCTGGTGTTAGGCGTCTTGCCAAGGAAAAAGCCGTGAAAGCAGCCATGTTGTGGCACTTTTGCACTCCCTTTTGGATGCCTTTCACAGCTCCAGTGTGCCTGGAACTCAGGGCTTCCTGCTTTTAAAAATCCTAGCCCTAGGCCTAACCCCAACCCTAAGACGAGAAAGGCAAATCAGCCAGGAATTAGGCATGTCCCCAAGGAAAAAGCTGTGGAGGCAGGCATGTTGTGGTACTTTTGCGCTCTTCTTGGCTAGTCCTTCGCAGCTGCTGTGTTCTTGGAACTCAGGGCTTTCTGGTTAATAGACCCTTACCCTAGGCGTAACTCAAACCTTAACCCTAGGAAGGAAAATCAGCCTATGGTTCGGGATGGTCTCATGGAAATATCAGTGGTGGCAGCCAAGTTGCGTCACTTTTGCGCTCCCCTTGGGATGCCTTTCGCAGCTGCAGTGTGCCTGGAGCCCAGGGCTTCCTGGTTTTAAAAGTCCTAGGCCTAAGCCTAACAGTAACCCTAGGAAGGTAAATCAGCCGGGTATTAGGGTTCTTCCTAAGGGAAAAGCCGTGAAAGCAGCCATGTTGTGGCACTTCTGCACTCCCTTTGGGATGCCTTTGGCAGATGAAGTAAGCCTGGAACTCAGGGCTTCCTGGTTAAAGAAATCCAAGCCCTAGGCTGAACCCTAACCCTAACCCTAGGCAGATAAATCAGCCTAGGTATAGGGATGGTGCCAAGGAAAAAGCTGTGAAAGCTGCCATGTTGTTGCACTTTTGTACTCCCCTTGGGATGCCTTGAACAGCTGCAGTGTGCCTGGAGCCCAGGGCTTCCTAGTTTCAAAAATCCTAGCCCTAGGCCTAAGCCTAACAGTAACCCTGGGAAGGTAAATCAGCCTGGTGTTAGGCATCTTGCCAAGGAAAAAGCCGTGAAAGCAGCCATGTTGTGGCACTTTTGCACTCCCTTTTGGATGCCTTTCACAGCTCCAGTGTGCCTGGAACTCAGGGCTTCCTGATTTTAAAAATCCTAGCCCTAGGCCGAACCCCAACCCTAAGACGAGAAAGGCAAATCAGCCAGGAATTAGGCATGTCCCCAAGGAAAAAGCTGTGGAGGCAGGCATGTTGTGCTACTTTTGCGCTCTTCTTGGCTAGTCCTTCGCAGCTGCTGTGTTCTTGGAACTCAGGGCTTTCTGGTTAATAGAACCCTTACCCTAGGCGTAACTCAAACCTTAACCCTAGGAAGGAAAATCAGCCTATGGTTCGGGATGGTCTCATGGAAATATCAGTGGTGGCAGCCAAGTTGCGTCACTTTTGCGCTCCCCTTGGGATGCCTTTTGCAGCTGCAGTGTGCCTGGAGCCCAGGGCTTCCTGGTTTTAAAAGTCCTAGGCCTAAGCCTAACAGTAACCCTAGGAAGGTAAATCAGCCGGGTATTAGGGTTCTTCCTAAGGGAAAAGCCGTGAAAGCAGCCATGTTGTGGCACTTCTGCACTCCCTTTGGGATGCCTTTGGCAGATGAAGTAAGCCTGGAACTCAGGGCTTCCTGGTTAAAGAAATCCAAGCCCTAGGCTGAACCCTAACCCTAACCCTAGGCAGATAAATCAGCCTAGGTATAGGGATGGTGCCAAGGAAAAAGCTGTGAAAGCTGCCATGTTGTTGCACTTTTGTACTCCCCTTGGGATGCCTTGAACAGCTGCAGTGTGCCTGGAGCCCAGGGCTTCCTAGTTTCAAAAATCCTAGCCCTAGGCCTAAGCCTAACAGTAACCCTGGGAAAGTAAGTCAGCCTGGTATTAGGCTTCTTGCCAAGGAAAAAGCCGTGAAAGCAGCCATGTTGTGGCACTTTTGCACTCCCTTTTGGATGCCTTTCACAGCTCCAGTGTGCCTGGAACTCAGGGCTTCCTGCTTTTAAAAATCCTAGCCCTAGGCCGAACCCCAACCCTAAGACGAGAAAGGCAAATCAGCCAGGAATTAGGCATGTCCCCAAGGAAAAAGCTGTGGAGGCAGGCATGTTGTGGTACTTTTGCGCTCTTCTTGGCTAGTCCTTCGCAGCTGCTGTGTTCTTGGAACTCAGGGCTTTCTGGTTAATAGAGCCCTTACCCTAGGCGTAACTCAAACCTTAACCCTAGGAAGGAAAATCAGCCTATGGTTCGGGATGGTCTCATGGAAATATCAGTGGTGGCAGCCACGTTGCGTCACTTTTGCGCTCCCCTTGGGATGCCTTTCGCAGCTGCAGTGTGCCTGGAGCCCAGGGCTTCCTGGTTTTAAAAGTCCTAGGCCTAAGCCTAACAGTAACCCTAGGAAGGTAAATCAGCCGGGTATTAGGGTTCTTCCTAAGGGAAAAGCCGTGAAAGCAGCCATGTTGTGGCACTTCTGCACTCCCTTTGGGATGCCTTTGGCAGATGAAGTAAGCCTGGAACTCAGGGCTTCCTGGTTAAAGAAATCCAAGCCCTAGGCTGAACCCTAACCCTAACCCTAGGCAGATAAATCAGCCTAGGTATAGGGATGGTGCCAAGGAAAAAGCTGTGAAAGCTGCCATGTTGTTGCACTTTTGTACTCCCCTTGGGATGCCTTGAACAGCTGCAGTGTGCCTGGAGCTAAGGGCTTCCTAGTTTCAAAAATCCTAGCCCTAGGCCTAAGCCTAACAGTAACCCTGGGAAAGTAAGTCAGCCTGGTGTTAGGCTTCTTGCCAAGGAAAAAGCCGTGAAAGCAGCCATGTTGTGGCACTTTTGCACTCCCTTTTGGATGCCTTTCACAGCTCCAGTGTGCCTGGAACTCAGGGCTTCCTGCTTTTAAAAATCCTAGCCCTAGGCCGAACCCCAACCCTAAGACGAGAAAGGCAAATCAGCCAGGAATTAGGCATGTCCCCAAGGAAAAAGCTGTGGAGGCAGGCATGTTGTGCTACTTTTGCGCTCTTCTTGGCTAGTCCTTCGCAGCTGCTGTGTTCTTGGAACTCAGGGCTTTCTGGTTAATAGACCCTTACCCTAGGCGTAACTCAAACCTTAACCCTAGGAAGGAAAATCAGCCTATGGTTCGGGATGCTCTCATGGAAATATCAGTGGTGGCAGCCAAGTTGTGTCACTTTTGCGCTCCCCTTGGGATGCCTTTCGCAGCTGCAGTGTGCCTGGAGCCCAGGGCTTCCTGGTTTTAAAAGTCCTAGGCCTAAGCCTAACAGTAACCCTAGGAAGGTAAATCAGCCGGGTATTAGGGTTCTTCCTAAGGGAAAAGCCGTGAAAGCAGCCATGGTGTGGCACTTCTGCACTCCCTTTGGGATGCCTTTGGCAGATGAAGTAAGCCTGGAACTCAGGGCTTCCTGGTTAAAGAAATCCAAGCCCTAGGCTGAACCCTAACCCTAACCCTAGGCAGATAAATCAGCCTAGGTATAGGGATGGTGCCAAGGAAAAAGCTGTGAAAGCTGCCATGTTGTTGCACTTTTGTACTCCCCTTGGGATGCCTTGAACAGCTGCAGTGTGCCTGGAGCCCAGGGCTTCCTAGTTTCAAAAATCCTAGCCCTAGGCCTAAGCCTAACAGTAACCCTGGGAAGGTAAATCAGCCTGGTGTTAGGCTTCTTGCCAAGGAAAAAGCCGTGAAAGCAGCCATGTTGTGGCACTTTTGCACTCCCTTTTGGATGCCTTTCACAGCTCCAGTGTGCCTGGAACTCAGGGCTTCCTGATTTTAAAAATCCTAGCCCTAGGCCGAACCCCAACCCTAAGACGAGAAAGGCAAATCAGCCAGGAATTAGGCATGTCCCCAAGGAAAAAGCTGTGGAGGCAGGCATGTTGTGCTACTTTTGCGCTCTTCTTGGCTAGTCCTTCGCAGCTGCTGTGTTCTTGGAACTCAGGGCTTTCTGGTTAATAGAACCCTTACCCTAGGCGTAACTCAAACCTTAACCCTAGGAAGGAAAATCAGCCTATGGTTCGGGATGGTCTCATGGAAATATCAGTGGTGGCAGCCAAGTTGCGTCACTTTTGCGCTCCCCTTGGGATGCCTTTTGCAGCTGCAGTGTGCCTGGAGCCCAGGGCTTCCTGGTTTTAAAAGTCCTAGGCCTAAGCCTAACAGTAACCCTAGGAAGGTAAATCAGCCGGGTATTAGGGTTCTTCCTAAGGGAAAAGCCGTGAAAGCAGCCATGTTGTGGCACTTCTGCACTCCCTTTGGGATGCCTTTGGCAGATGAAGTAAGCCTGGAACTCAGGGCTTCCTGGTTAAAGAAATCCAAGCCCTAGGCTGAACCCTAACCCTAACCCTAGGCAGATAAATCAGCCTAGGTATAGGGATGGTGCCAAGGAAAAAGCTGTGAAAGCTGCCATGTTGTTGCACTTTTGTACTCCCCTTGGGATGCCTTGAACAGCTGCAGTGTGCCTGGAGCTAAGGGCTTCCTAGTTTCAAAAATCCTAGCCCTAGGCCTAAGCCTAACAGTAACCCTGGGAAGGGAAATCAGCCTGGTGTTAGGCTTCTTGCCAAGGAAAAAGCCGTGAAAGCAGCCATGTTGTGGCACTTTTGCACTCCCTTTTGGATGCCTTTCACAGCTCCAGTGTGCCTGGAACTCAGGGCTTCCTGCTTTTAAAAATCCTAGCCCTAGGCCGAACCCCAACCCTAAGACGAGAAAGGCAAATCAGCCAGGAATTAGGCATGTCCCCAAGGAAAAAGCTGTGGAGGCAGGCATGTTGTGCTACTTTTGCGCTCTTCTTGGCTAGTCCTTCGCAGCTGCTGTGTTCTTGGAACTCAGGGCTTTCTGGTTAATAGACCCTTACCCTAGGCGTAACTCAAACCTTAACCCTAGGAAGGAAAATCAGCCTATGGTTCGGGATGCTCTCATGGAAATATCAGTGGTGGCAGCCAAGTTGTGTCACTTTTGCGCTCCCCTTGGGATGCCTTTCGCAGCTGCAGTGTGCCTAGAGCCCAGGGCTTCCTGGTTTTAAAAGTCCTAGGCCTAAGCCTAACAGTAACCCTAGGAAGGTAAATCAGCCGGGTATTAGGGTTCTTCCTAAGGGAAAAGCCGTGAAAGCAGCCATGGTGTGGCACTTCTGCACTCCCTTTGGGATGCCTTTGGCAGATGAAGTAAGCCTGGAACTCAGGGCTTCCTGGTTAAAGAAATCCCAGCCCTAGGCTGAACCCTAACCCTAACCCTAGGCAGATAAATCAGCCTAGGTATAGGGATGGTGCCAAGGAAAAAGCTGTGAAAGCTGCCATGTTGTTGCACTTTTGTACTCCCCTTGGGATGCCTTGAACAGCTGCAGTGTGCCTGGAGCCCAGGGCTTCCTAGTTTCAAAAATCCTAGCCCTAGGCCTAAGCCTAACAGTAACCCTGGGAAAGTAAGTCAGCCTGGTATTAGGCTTCTTGCCAAGGAAAAAGCCGTGAAAGCAGCCATGTTGTGGCACTTTTGCACTCCCTTTTGGATGCCTTTCACAGCTCCAGTGTGCCTGGAACTCAGGGCTTCCTGCTTTTAAAAATCCTAGCCCTAGGCCGAACCCCAACCCTAAGACGAGAAAGGCAAATCAGCCAGGAATTAGGCATGTCCCCAAGGAAAAAGCTGTGGAGGCAGGCATGTTGTGGTACTTTTGCGCTCTTCTTGGCTAGTCCTTCGCAGCTGCTGTGTTCTTGGAACTCAGGGCTTTCTGGTTAATAGAGCCCTTACCCTAGGCGTAACTCAAACCTTAACCCTAGGAAGGAAAATCAGCCTATGGTTCGGGATGGTCTCATGGAAATATCAGTGGTGGCAGCCACGTTGCGTCACTTTTGCGCTCCCCTTGGGATGCCTTTCGCAGCTGCAGTGTGCCTGGAGCCCAGGGCTTCCTGGTTTTAAAAGTCCTAGGCCTAAGCCTAACAGTAACCCTAGGAAGGTAAATCAGCCGGGTATTAGGGTTCTTCCTAAGGGAAAAGCCGTGAAAGCAGCCATGTTGTGGCACTTCTGCACTCCCTTTGGGATGCCTTTGGCAGATGAAGTAAGCCTGGAACTCAGGGCTTCCTGGTTAAAGAAATCCAAGCCCTAGGCTGAACCCTAACCCTAACCCTAGGCAGATAAATCAGCCTAGGTATAGGGATGGTGCCAAGGAAAAAGCTGTGAAAGCTGCCATGTTGTTGCACTTTTGTACTCCCCTTGGGATGCCTTGAACAGCTGCAGTGTGCCTGGAGCTAAGGGCTTCCTAGTTTCAAAAATCCTAGCCCTAGGCCTAAGCCTAACAGTAACCCTGGGAAAGTAAGTCAGCCTGGTGTTAGGCTTCTTGCCAAGGAAAAAGCCGTGAAAGCAGCCATGTTGTGGCACTTTTGCACTCCCTTTTGGATGCCTTTCACAGCTCCAGTGTGCCTGGAACTCAGGGCTTCCTGCTTTTAAAAATCCTAGCCCTAGGCCGAACCCCAACCCTAAGACGAGAAAGGCAAATCAGCCAGGAATTAGGCATGTCCCCAAGGAAAAAGCTGTGGAGGCAGGCATGTTGTGCTACTTTTGCGCTCTTCTTGGCTAGTCCTTCGCAGCTGCTGTGTTCTTGGAACTCAGGGCTTTCTGGTTAATAGACCCTTACCCTAGGCGTAACTCAAACCTTAACCCTAGGAAGGAAAATCAGCCTATGGTTCGGGATGCTCTCATGGAAATATCAGTGGTGGCAGCCAAGTTGTGTCACTTTTGCGCTCCCCTTGGGATGCCTTTCGCAGCTGCAGTGTGCCTGGAGCCCAGGGCTTCCTGGTTTTAAAAGTCCTAGGCCTAAGCCTAACAGTAACCCTAGGAAGGTAAATCAGCCGGGTATTAGGGTTCTTCCTAAGGGAAAAGCCGTGAAAGCAGCCATGGTGTGGCACTTCTGCACTCCCTTTGGGATGCCTTTGGCAGATGAAGTAAGCCTGGAACTCAGGGCTTCCTGGTTAAAGAAATCCAAGCCCTAGGCTGAACCCTAACCCTAACCCTAGGCAGATAAATCAGCCTAGGTATAGGGATGGTGCCAAGGAAAAAGCTGTGAAAGCTGCCATGTTGTTGCACTTTTGTACTCCCCTTGGGATGCCTTGAACAGCTGCAGTGTGCCTGGAGCCCAGGGCTTCCTAGTTTCAAAAATCCTAGCCCTAGGCCTAAGCCTAACAGTAACCCTGGGAAGGTAAATCAGCCTGGTGTTAGGCTTCTTGCCAAGGAAAAAGCCGTGAAAGCAGCCATGTTGTGGCACTTTTGCACTCCCTTTTGGATGCCTTTCACAGCTCCAGTGTGCCTGGAACTCAGGGCTTCCTGATTTTAAAAATCCTAGCCCTAGGCCGAACCCCAACCCTAAGACGAGAAAGGCAAATCAGCCAGGAATTAGGCATGTCCCCAAGGAAAAAGCTGTGGAGGCAGGCATGTTGTGGTACTTTTGCGCTCTTCTTGGCTAGTCCTTCGCAGCTGCTGTGTTCTTGGAACTCAGGGCTTTCTGGTAAATAGAGCCCTTACCCTAGGCGTAACTCAAACCTTAACCCTAGGAAGGAAAATCAGCCTATGGTTCGGGATGGTCTCATGGAAATATCAGTGGTGGCAGCCAAGTTGTGTCACTTTTGCGCTCCCCTTGGGATGCCTTTCGCAGCTGCAGTGTGCCTGGAGCCCAGGGCTTCCTGGTTTTAAAAGTCCTAGGCCTAAGCCTAACAGTAACCCTAGGAAGGTAAATCAGCCGGGTATTAGGGTTCTTCCTAAGGGAAAAGCCGTGAAAGCAGCCATGGTGTGGCACTTCTGCACTCCCTTTGGGATGCCTTTGGCAGATGAAGTAAGCCTGGAACTCAGGGCTTCCTGGTTAAAGAAATCCAAGCCCTAGGCTGAACCCTAACCCTAACCCTAGGCAGATAAATCAGCCTAGGTATAGGGATGGTGCCAAGGAAAAAGCTGTGAAAGCTGCCATGTTGTTGCACTTTTGTACTCCCCTTGGGATGCCTTGAACAGCTGCAGTGTGCCTGGAGCCCAGGGCTTCCTAGTTTCAAAAATCCTAGCCCTAGGCCTAAGCCTAACAGTAACCCTGGGAAGGTAAATCAGCCTGGTGTTAGGCTTCTTGCCAAGGAAAAAGCCGTGAAAGCAGCCATGTTGTGGCACTTTTGCACTCCCTTTTGGATGCCTTTCACAGCTCCAGTGTGCCTGGAACTCAGGGCTTCCTGATTTTAAAAATCCTAGCCCTAGGCCGAACCCCAACCCTAAGACGAGAAAGGCAAATCAGCCAGGAATTAGGCATGTCCCCAAGGAAAAAGCTGTGGAGGCAGGCATGTTGTGGTACTTTTGCGCTCTTCTTGGCTAGTCCTTCGCAGCTGCTGTGTTCTTGGAACTCAGGGCTTTCTGGTTAATAGAGCCCTTACCCTAGGCGTAACTCAAACCTTAACCCTAGGAAGGAAAATCAGCCTATGGTTCGGGATGGTCTCATGGAAATATCAGTGGTGGCAGCCAAGTTGCGTCACTTTTGCGCTCCCCTTGGGATGCCTTTCGCAGCTGCAGTGTGCCTGGAGCCCAGGGCTTCCTGGTTTTAAAAGTCCTAGGCCTAAGCCTAACAGTAACCCTAGGAAGGTAAATCAGCCGGGTATTAGGGTTCTTCCTAAGGGAAAAGCCGTGAAAGCAGCCATGTTGTGGCACTTCTGCACTCCCTTTGGGATGCCTTTGGCAGATGAAGTAAGCCTGGAACTCAGGGCTTCCTGGTTAAAGAAATCCAAGCCCTAGGCTGAAGCCTAACCCTAACCCTAGGCAGATAAATCAGCCTAGGTATAGGGATGGTGCCAAGGAAAAAGCTGTGAAAGCTGCCATGTTGTTGCACTTTTGTACTCCCCTTGGGATGCCTTGAACAGCTGCAGTGTGCCTGGAGCCCAGGGCTTCCTAGTTTTAAAAATCCTAGCCCTAGGCCTAAGCCTAACAGTAACCCTGGGAAGGCAAATCAGCCTGGTGTTAGGCTTCTTGCCAAGGAAAAAGCCGTGAAAGCAGCCATGTTGTGGCACTTTTGCACTCCCTTTTGGATGCCTTTCACAGCTCCAGTGTGCCTGGAACTCAGGGCTTCCTGATTTTAAAAATCCTAGCCCTAGGCCGAACCCCAACCCTAAGACGAGAAAGGCAAATCAGCCAGGAATTAGGCATGTCCCCAAGGAAAAAGCTGTGGAGGCAGGCATGTTGTGGTACTTTTGCGCTCTTCTTGGCTAGTCCTTCGCAGCTGCTGTGTTCTTGGAACTCAGGGCTTTCTGGTTAATAGAGCCCTTACCCTAGGCGTAACTCAAACCTTAACCCTAGGAAGGAAAATCAGCCTATGGTTCGGGATGGTCTCATGGAAATATCAGTGGTGGCAGCCAAGTTGCGTCACTTTTGCGCTCCCCTTGGGATGCCTTTCGCAGCTGCAGTGTGCCTGGAGCCCAGGGCTTCCTGGTTTTAAAAGTCCTAGGCCTAAGCCTAACAGTAACCCTAGGAAGGTAAATCAGCCGGGTATTAGGGTTCTTCCTAAGGGAAAAGCCGTGAAAGCAGCCATGTTGTGGCACTTCTGCACTCCCTTTGGGATGCCTTTGGCAGATGAAGTAAGCCTGGAACTCAGGGCTTCCTGGTTAAAGAAATCCAAGCCCTAGGCTGAACCCTAACCCTAACCCTAGGCAGATAAATCAGCCTAGGTATAGGGATGGTGCCAAGGAAAAAGCTGTGAAAGCTGCCATGTTGTTGCACTTTTGTACTCCCCTTGGGATGCCTTGAACAGCTGCAGTGTGCCTGGAGCTAAGGGCTTCCTAGTTTCAAAAATCCTAGCCCTAGGCCTAGGCCTAACAGTAACCCTGGGAAGGTAAATCAGCCTGCTGTTAGGCTTCTTGCCAAGGAAAAAGCCGTGAAAGCAGCCATGTTGTGGCACTTTTGCACTCCCTTTTGGATGCCTTTCACAGCTCCAGTGTGCCTGGAACTCAGGGCTTCCTGATTTTAAAAATCCTAGCCCTAGGACGAACCCCAGCCCTAAGACGAGAAAGGCAAATCAGCCAGGAATTAGGCATGTCCCCAAGGAAAAAGCTGTGGAGGCAGGCATGTTGTGGTACTTTTGCGCTCTTCTTGGCTAGTCCTTCGCAGCTGCTGTGTTCTTGGAACTCAGGGCTTTCTGGTTAATAGAACCCTTACCCTAGGCGTAACTCAAACCTTAAGCCTAGGAAGGAAAATCAGCCTATGGTTCGGGATGGTCTCATGGAAATATCAGTGGTGGCAGCCAAGTTGCGTCACTTTTGCGCTCCCCTTGGGATGCCTTTCGCAGCTGCAGTGTGCCTGGAGCCCAGGGCTTCCTGGTTTTAAAAGTCCTAGGCCTAAGCCTAACAGTAACCCTAGGAAGGTAAATCAGCCGGGTATTAGGGTTCTTCCTAAGGGAAAAGCCGTGAAAGCAGCCATGTTGTGGCACTTCTGCACTCCCTTTGGGATGCCTTTGGCAGATGAAGTAAGCCTGGAACTCAGGGCTTCCTGGTTAAAGAAATCCAAGCCCTAGGCTGAACCCTAACCCTAACCCTAGGCAGATAAATCAGCCTAGGTATAGGGATGGTGCCAAGGAAAAAGCTGTGAAAGCTGCCATGTTGTTGCACTTTTGTACTCCCCTTGGGATGCCTTGAACAGCTGCAGTGTGCCTGGAGCCCAGGGCTTCCTGGTTTTAAATGTCCTAGGCCTAAGCCTAACAGTAACCCTAGGAAGGTAAATCAGCCGGGTATTAGGGTTCTTCCTAAGGGAAAAGCCGTGAAAGCAGCCATGTTGTGGCACTTCTGCACTCCCTTTGGGATGCCTTTGGCAGATGAAGTAAGCCTGGAACTCAGGGCTTCCTGGTTAAAGAAATCCAAGCCCTAGGCTGAAGCCTAACCCTAACCCTAGGCAGATAAATCAGCCTAGGTATAGGGATGGTGCCAAGGAAAAAGCTGTGAAAGCTGCCATGTTGTTGCACTTTTGTACTCCCCTTGGGATGCCTTGAACAGCTGCAGTGTGCCTGGAGCCCAGGGCTTCCTAGTTTCAAAAATCCTAGCCCTAGGCCTAAGCCTAACAGTAACCCTGGGAAGGGAAATCAGCCTGGTGTTAGGCTTCTTGCCAAGGAAAAAGCCGTGAAAGCAGCCATGTTGTGGCACTTTTGCACTCCCTTTTGGATGCCTTTCACAGCTCCAGTGTGCCTGGAACTCAGGGCTTCCTGATTTTAAAAATCCTAGCCCTAGGCCGAACCCCAACCCTAAGACGAGAAAGGCAAATCAGCCAGGAATTAGGCATGTCCCCAAGGAAAAAGCTGTGGAGGCAGGCATGTTGTGCTACTTTTGCGCTCTTCTTGGCTAGTCCTTCGCAGCTGCTGTGTTCTTGGAACTCAGGGCTTTCTGGTTAATAGACCCTTACCCTAGGTGTAACTCAAACCTTATCCCTAGGAAGGAAAATCAGCCTATGGTTCGGGATGGTCTCATGGAAATATCAGTGGTGGCAGCCAAGTTGCGTCACTTTTGCTCTCCCCTTGGGATGCCTTTCGCAGCTGCAGTGTGCCTGGAGCCCAGGGCTTCCTGGTTTTAAAAGTCCTAGGCCTAAGCCTAACAGTAACCCTAGGAAGGTAAATCAGCCGGGTATTAGGGTTCTTCCTAAGGGAAAAGCCGTGAAAGCAGCCATGTTGTGGCACTTCTGCACTCCCTTTGGGATGCCTTTGGCAGATGAAGTAAGCCTGGAACTCAGGGCTTCCTGGTTAAAGAAATCCAAGCCCTAGGCCGAAACCCAACCCTAAGACGAGAAAGGCAAATCAGCCAGGAATTAGGCATGTCCCCAAGGAAAAAGCTGTGGAGGCAGGCATGTTGTGGTACTTTTGCGCTCTTCTTGGCTAGTCCTTCGCAGCTGCTGTGTTCTTGGAACTCAGGGCTTTCTGGTTAATAGACCCTTACCCTAGGCGTAACTCAAACCTAACCCTAGGAAGGAAAATCAGCCTATGGTTCGGGATGGTCTCATGGAAATATCAGTGGTGGCAGCCAAGTTGCGTCACTTTTGCGCTCCCCTTGGGATGCCTTTCGCAGCTGCAGTGTGCCTGGAGCCCAGGGCTTCCTGGTTTTAAAAGTCCTAGGCCTAAGCCTAACAGTAACCCTAGGAAGGTAAATCAGCCGGGTATTAGGGTTCTTCCTAAGGGAAAAGCCGTGAAAGCAGCCATGTTGTGGCACTTCTGCACTCCCTTTGGGATGCCTTTGGCAGATGAAGTAAGCCTGGAACTCAGGGCTTCCTGGTTAAAGAAATCCAAGCCCTAGGCTGAACCCTAACCCTAACCCTAGGCAGATAAATCAGCCTAGGTATAGGGATGGTGCCAAGGAAAAAGCTGTGAAAGCTGCCATGTTGTTGCACTTTTGTACTCCCCTTGGGATGCCTTGAACAGCTGCAGTGTGCCTGGAGCTAAGGGCTTCCTAGTTTCAAAAATCCTAGCCCTAGGCCTAGGCCTAACAGTAACCCTGGGAAGGTAAATCAGCCTGGTGTTAGGCGTCTTGCCAAGGAAAAAGCCGTGAAAGCAGCCATGTTGTGGCACTTTTGCACTCCCTTTTGGATGCCTTTCACAGCTCCAGTGTGCCTGGAACTCAGGGCTTCCTGATTTTAAAAATCCTAGCCCTAGGCCGAACCCCAGCCCTAAGACGAGAAAGGCAAATCAGCCAGGAATTAGGCATGTCCCCAAGGAAAAAGCTGTGGAGGCAGGCATGTTGTGGTACTTTTGCGCTCTTCTTGGCTAGTCCTTCGCAGCTGCTGTGTTCTTGGAACTCAGGGCTTTCTGGTAAATAGAGCCCTTACCCTAGGCGTAACTCAAACCTTAACCCTAGGAAGGAAAATCAGCCTATGGTTCGGGATGGTCTCATGGAAATATCAGTGGTGGCAGCCAAGTTGCGTCACTTTTGCGCTCCCCTTGGGTTGCCTTTCGCAGCTGCAGTGTGCCTGGAGCCCAGGGCTTCCTGGTTTTAAAAGTCCTAGGCCTAAGCCTAACAGTAACCCTAGGAAGGTAAATCAGCCGGGTATTAGGGTTCTTCCTAAGGGAAAAGCCGTGAAAGCAGCCATGTTGTGGCACTTCTGCACTCCCTTTGGGATGCCTTTGGCAGATGAAGTAAGCCTGGAACTCAGGGCTTCCTGGTTAAAGAAATCCAAGCCCTAGGCCGAAACCCAACCCTAAGACGAGAAAGGCAAATCAGCCAGGAATGAGGCATGTCCCCAAGGAAAAAGCTGTGGAGGCAGGCATGTTGTGGTACTTTTGCGCTCTTCTTGGCTAGTCCTTCGCAGCTGCTGTGTTCTTGGAACTCAGGGCTTTCTGGTTAATAGACCCTTACCCTAGGCGTAACTCAAACCTTAACCCTAGGAAGGAAAATCAGCCTATGGTTCGGGATGGTCTCATGGAAATATCAGTGGTGGCAGCCAAGTTGTGTCACTTTTGCGCTCCCCTTGGGATGCCTTTCGCAGCTGCAGTGTGCCTGGAGCCCAGGGCTTCCTGGTTTTAAAAGTCCTAGGCCTAAGCCTAACAGTAACCCTAGGAAGGTAAATCAGCCGGGTATTAGGGTTCTTCCTAAGGGAAAAGCCGTGAAAGCAGCCATGGTGTGGCACTTCTGCACTCCCTTTGGGATGCCTTTGGCAGATGAAGTAAGCCTGGAACTCAGGGCTTCCTGGTTAAAGAAATCCAAGCCCTAGGCTGAAGCCTAACCCTAACCCTAGGCAGATAAATCAGCCTAGGTATAGGGATGGTGCCAAGGAAAAAGCTGTGAAAGCTGCCATGTTGTTGCACTTTTGTACTCCCCTTGGGATGCCTTGAACAGCTGCAGTGTGCCTGGAGCCCAGGGCTTCCTAGTTTCAAAAATCCTAGCCCTAGGCCTAAGCCTAACAGTAACCCTGGGAAGGTAAATCAGCCTGGTGTTAGGCTTCTTGCCAAGGAAAAAGCCGTGAAAGCAGCCATGTTGTGGCACTTTTGCACTCCCTTTTGGATGCCTTTCACAGCTCCAGTGTGCCTGGAACTCAGGGCTTCCTGATTTTAAAAATCCTAGCCCTAGGCCGAACCCCAACCCTAAGACGAGAAAGGCAAATCAGCCAGGAATTAGGCATGTCCCCAAGGAAAAAGCTGTGGAGGCAGGCATGTTGTGGTACTTTTGCGCTCTTCTTGGCTAGTCCTTCGCAGCTGCTGTGTTCTTGGAACTCAGGGCTTTCTGGTAAATAGAGCCCTTACCCTAGGCGTAACTCAAACCTTAACCCTAGGAAGGAAAATCAGCCTATGGTTCGGGATGGTCTCATGGAAATATCAGTGGTGGCAGCCAAGTTGCGTCACTTTTGCGCTCCCCTTGGGTTGCCTTTCGCAGCTGCAGTGTGCCTGGAGCCCAGGGCTTCCTGGTTTTAAAAGTCCTAGGCCTAAGCCTAACAGTAACCCTAGGAAGGTAAATCAGCCGGGTATTAGGGTTCTTCCTAAGGGAAAAGCCGTGAAAGCAGCCATGGTGTGGCACTTCTGCACTCCCTTTGGGATGCCTTTGGCAGATGAAGTAAGCCTGGAACTCAGGGCTTCCTGGTTAAAGAAATCCAAGCCCTAGGCTGAACCCTAACCCTAACCCTAGGCAGATAAATCAGCCTAGGTATAGGGATGGTGCCAAGGAAAAAGCTGTGAAAGCTGCCATGTTGTTGCACTTTTGTACTCCCCTTGGGATGCCTTGAACAGCTGCAGTGTGCCTGGAGCCCAGGGCTTCCTAGTTTTAAAAATCCTAGCCCTAGGCCTAAGCCTAACAGTAACCCTGGGAAGGCAAATCAGCCTGGTGTTAGGCTTCTTGCCAAGGAAAAAGCCGTGAAAGCAGCCATGTTGTGGCACTTTTGCACTCCCTTTTGGATGCCTTTCACAGCTCCAGTGTGCCTGGAACTCAGGGCTTCCTGATTTTAAAAATCCTAGCCCTAGGCCGAACCCCAACCCTAAGACGAGAAAGGCAAATCAGCCAGGAATTAGGCATGTCCCCAAGGAAAAAGCTGTGGAGGCAGGCATGTTGTGCTACTTTTGCGCTCTTCTTGGCTAGTCCTTCGCAGCTGCTGTGTTCTTGGAACTCAGGGCTTTCTGGTTAATAGAGCCCTTACCCTAGGCGTAACTCAAACCTTAACCCTAGGAAGGAAAATCAGCCTATGGTTCGGGATGGTCTCATGGAAATATCAGTGGTGGCAGCCAAGTTGCGTCACTTTTGCGCTCCCCTTGGGATGCCTTTCGCAGCTGCAGTGTGCCTGGAGCCCAGGGCTTCCTGGTTTTAAAAGTCCTAGGCCTAAGCCTAACAGTAACCCTAGGAAGGTAAATCAGCCGGGTATTAGGGTTCTTCCTAAGGGAAAAGCCGTGAAAGCAGCCATGTTGTGGCACTTCTGCACTCCCTTTGGGATGCCTTTGGCAGATGAAGTAAGCCTGGAACTCAGGGCTTCCTGGTTAAAGAAATCCAAGCCCTAGGCTGAACCCTAACCCTAACCCTAGGCAGATAAATCAGCCTAGGTATAGGGATGGTGCCAAGGAAAAAGCTGTGAAAGCTGCCATGTTGTTGCACTTTTGTACTCCCCTTGGGATGCCTTGAACAGCTGCAGTGTGCCTGGAGCTAAGGGCTTCCTAGTTTCAAAAATCCTGGCCCTAGGCCTAGGCCTAACAGTAACCCTGGGAAGGTAAATCAGCCTGCTGTTAGGCTTCTTGCCAAGGAAAAAGCCGTGAAAGCAGCCATGTTGTGGCACTTTTGCACTCCCTTTTGGATGCCTTTCACAGCTGCAGTGTGCCTGGAACTCAGGGCTTCCTGATTTTAAAAATCCTAGCCCTAGGACGAACCCCAACCCTAAGACGAGAAAGGCAAATCAGCCAGGAATTAGGCATGTCCCCAAGGAAAAAGCTGTGGAGGCAGGCATGTTGTGGTACTTTTGCGCTCTTCTTGGCTAGTCCTTCGCAGCTGCTGTGTTCTTGGAACTCAGGGCTTTCTGGTTAATAGAACCCTTACCCTAGGCGTAACTCAAACCTTAAGCCTAGGAAGGAAAATCAGCCTATGGTTCGGGATGGTCTCATGGAAATATCAGTGGTGGCAGCCAAGTTGCGTCACTTTTGCGCTCCCCTTGGGATGCCTTTCGCAGCTGCAGTGTGCCTGGAGCCCAGGGCTTCCTGGTTTTAAAAGTCCTAGGCCTAAGCCTAACAGTAACCCTAGGAAGGTAAATCAGCCGGGTATTAGGGTTCTTCCTAAGGGAAAAGCCGTGAAAGCAGCCATGGTGTGGCACTTCTGCACTCCCTTTGGGATGCCTTTGGCAGATGAAGTAAGCCTGGAACTCAGGGCTTCCTGGTTAAAGAAATCCAAGCCCTAGGCTGAAGCCTAACCCTAACCCTAGGCAGATAAATCAGCCTAGGTATAGGGATGGTGCCAAGGAAAAAGCTGTGAAAGCTGCCATGTTGTTGCACTTTTGTACTCCCCTTGGGATGCCTTGAACAGCTGCAGTGTGCCTGGAGCCCAGGGCTTCCTAGTTTCAAAAATCCTAGCCCTAGGCCTAAGCCTAACAGTAACCCTGGGAAGGTAAATCAGCCTGGTGTTAGGCTTCTTGCCAAGGAAAAAGCCGTGAAAGCAGCCATGTTGTGGCACTTTTGCACTCCCTTTTGGATGCCTTTCACAGCTCCAGTGTGCCTGGAACTCAGGGCTTCCTGATTTTAAAAATCCTAGCCCTAGGCCGAACCCCAACCCTAAGACGAGAAAGGCAAATCAGCCAGGAATTAGGCATGTCCCCAAGGAAAAAGCTGTGGAGGCAGGCATGTTGTGGTACTTTTGCGCTCTTCTTGGCTAGTCCTTCGCAGCTGCTGTGTTCTTGGAACTCAGGGCTTTCTGGTTAATAGACCCTTACCCTAGGCGTAACTCAAACCTTAAGCCTAGGAAGGAAAATCAGCCTATGGTTCGGGATGGTCTCATGGAAATATCAGTGGTGGCAGCCAAGTTGTGTCACTTTTGCGCTCCCCTTGGGATGCCTTTCGCAGCTGCAGTGTGCCTGGAGCCCAGGGCTTCCTGGTTTTAAAAGTCCTAGGCCTAAGCCTAACAGTAACCCTAGGAAGGTAAATCAGCCGGGTATTAGGGTTCTTCCTAAGGGAAAAGCCGTGAAAGCAGCCATGGTGTGGCACTTCTGCACTCCCTTTGGGATGCCTTTGGCAGATGAAGTAAGCCTGGAACTCAGGGCTTCCTGGTTAAAGAAATCCAAGCCCTAGGCTGAACCCTAACCCTAACCCTAGGCAGATAAATCAGCCTAGGTATAGGGATGGTGCCAAGGAAAAAGCTGTGAAAGCTGCCATGTTGTTGCACTTTTGTACTCCCCTTGGGATGCCTTGAACAGCTGCAGTGTGCCTGGAGCCCAGGGCTTCCTAGTTTCAAAAATCCTAGCCCTAGGCCTAAGCCTAACAGTAACCCTGGGAAGGTAAATCAGCCTGGTGTTAGGCTTCTTGCCAAGGAAAAAGCCGTGAAAGCAGCCATGTTGTGGCACTTTTGCACTCCCTTTTGGATGCCTTTCACAGCTCCAGTGTGCCTGGAACTCAGGGCTTCCTGATTTTAAAAATCCTAGCCCTAGGCCGAACCCCAACCCTAAGACGAGAAAGGCAAATCAGCCAGGAATTAGGCATGTCCCCAAGGAAAAAGCTGTGGAGGCAGGCATGTTGTGGTACTTTTGCGCTCTTCTTGGCTAGTCCTTCGCAGCTGCTGTGTTCTTGGAACTCAGGGCTTTCTGGTAAATAGAGCCCTTACCCTAGGCGTAACTCAAACCTTAACCCTAGGAAGGAAAATCAGCCTATGGTTCGGGATGGTCTCATGGAAATATCAGTGGTGGCAGCCAAGTTGCGTCACTTTTGCGCTCCCCTTGGGTTGCCTTTCGCAGCTGCAGTGTGCCTGGAGCCCAGGGCTTCCTGGTTTTAAAAGTCCTAGGCCTAAGCCTAACAGTAACCCTAGGAAGGTAAATCAGCCGGGTATTAGGGTTCTTCCTAAGGGAAAAGCCGTGAAAGCAGCCATGTTGTGGCACTTCTGCACTCCCTTTGGGATGCCTTTGGCAGATGAAGTAAGCCTGGAACTCAGGGCTTCCTGGTTAAAAAAATCCAAGCCCTAGGCTGAACCCTAACCCTAACCCTAGGCAGATAAATCAGCCTAGGTATAGGGATGGTGCCAAGGAAAAAGCTGTGAAAGCTGCCATGTTGTTGCACTTTTGTACTCCCCTTGGGATGCCTTGAACAGCTGCAGTGTGCCTGGAGCCCAGGGCTTCCTGGTTTTAAATGTCCTAGGCCTAAGCCTAACAGTAACCCTAGGAAGGTAAATCAGCCGGGTATTAGGGTTCTTCCTAAGGGAAAAGCCGTGAAAGCAGCCATGTTGTGGCACTTCTGCACTCCCTTTGGGATGCCTTTGGCAGATGAAGTAAGCCTGGAACTCAGGGCTTCCTGGTTAAAGAAATCCAAGCCCTAGGCTGAAGCCTAACCCTAACCCTAGGCAGATAAATCAGCCTAGGTATAGGGATGGTGCCAAGGAAAAAGCTGTGAAAGCTGCCATGTTGTTGCACTTTTGTACTCCCCTTGGGATGCCTTGAACAGCTGCAGTGTGCCTGGAGCCCAGGGCTTCCTAGTTTCAAAAATCCTAGCCCTAGGCCTAAGCCTAACAGTAACCCTGGGAAGGTAAATCAGCCTGGTGTTAGGCTTCTTGCCAAGGAAAAAGCCGTGAAAGCAGCCATGTTGTGGCACTTTTGCACTCCCTTTTGGATGCCTTTCACAGCTCCAGTGTGCCTGGAACTCAGGGCTTCCTGATTTTAAAAATCCTAGCCCTAGGCCGAACCCCAACCCTAAGACGAGAAAGGCAAATCAGCCAGGAATTAGGCATGTCCCCAAGGAAAAAGCTGTGGAGGCAGGCATGTTGTGCTACTTTTGCGCTCTTCTTGGCTAGTCCTTCGCAGCTGCTGTGTTCTTGGAACTCAGGGCTTTCTGGTTAATAGACCCTTACCCTAGGTGTAACTCAAACCTTATCCCTAGGAAGGAAAATCAGCCTATGGTTCGGGATGGTCTCATGGAAATATCAGTGGTGGCAGCCAAGTTGCGTCACTTTTGCGCTCCCCTTGGGATGCCTTTCGCAGCTGCAGTGTGCCTGGAGCCCAGGGCTTCCTGGTTTTAAAAGTCCTAGGCCTAAGCCTAACAGTAACCCTAGGAAGGTAAATCAGCCGGGTATTAGGGTTCTTCCTAAGGGAAAAGCCGTGAAAGCAGCCATGTTGTGGCACTTCTGCACTCCCTTTGGGATGCCTTTGGCAGATGAAGTAAGCCTGGAACTCAGGGCTTCCTGGTTAAAGAAATCCAAGCCCTAGGCCGAAACCCAACCCTAAGACGAGAAAGGCAAATCAGCCAGGAATTAGGCATGTCCCCAAGGAAAAAGCTGTGGAGGCAGGCATGTTGTGGTACTTTTGCGCTCTTCTTGGCTAGTCCTTCGCAGCTGCTGTGTTCTTGGAACTCAGGGCTTTCTGGTTAATAGAACCCTTACCCTAGGCGTAACTCAAACCTAACCCTAGGAAGGAAAATCAGCCTATGGTTCGGGATGGTCTCATGGAAATATCAGTGGTGGCAGCCAAGTTGCGTCACTTTTGCGCTCCCCTTGGGATGCCTTTCGCAGCTGCAGTGTGCCTGGAGCCCAGGGCTTCCTGGTTTTAAAAGTCCTAGGCCTAAGCCTAACAGTAACCCTAGGAAGGTAAATCAGCCGGGTATTAGGGTTCTTCCTAAGGGAAAAGCCGTGAAAGCAGCCATGGTGTGGCACTTCTGCACTCCCTTTGGGATGCCTTTGGCAGATGAAGTAAGCCTGGAACTCAGGGCTTCCTGGTTAAAGAAATCCAAGCCCTAGGCTGAAGCCTAACCCTAACCCTAGGCAGATAAATCAGCCTAGGTATAGGGATGGTGCCAAGGAAAAAGCTGTGAAAGCTGCCATGTTGTTGCACTTTTGTACTCCCCTTGGGATGCCTTGAACAGCTGCAGTGTGCCTGGAGCTAAGGGCTTCCTAGTTTCAAAAATCCTAGCCCTAGGCCTAGGCCTAACAGTAACCCTGGGAAGGTAAATCAGCCTGCTGTTAGGCTTCTTGCCAAGGAAAAAGCCGTGAAAGCAGCCATGTTGTGGCACTTTTGCACTCCCTTTTGGATGCCTTTCACAGCTGCAGTGTGCCTGGAACTCAGGGCTTCCTGATTTTAAAAATCCTAGCCCTAGGCCGAACCCCAGCCCTAAGACGAGAAAGGCAAATCAGCCAGGAATTAGGCATGTCCCCAAGGAAAAAGCTGTGGAGGCAGGCATGTTGTGCTACTTTTGCACTCTTCTTGGGTAGTCCTTCGCAGCTGCTGTGTTCTTGGAACTCAGGGCTTTCTGGTTAATAGGACCCTTACCTTAGGCGTAACTCAAACCTTAAGCCTAGGAAGGAAAATCAGCCTATGGTTCGGGATGGTCTCATGGAAATATCAGTGGTGGCAGCCAAGTTGTGTCACTTTTGCGCTCCCCTTGGGATGCCTTTCGCAGCTGCAGTGTGCCTGGAGCCCAGGACTTCCTGGTTTTAAAAGTCCTAGGCCTAAGCCTAACAGTAACCCTAGGAAGGTAAATCAGCCGGGTATTAGGGTTCTTCCTAAGGGAAAAGCCGTGAAAGCAGCCATGTTGTGGCACTTCTGCACTCCCTTTGGGATGCCTTTGGCAGATGAAGTAAGCCTGGAACTCAGGGCTTCCTGGTTAAAGAAATCCAAGCCCTAGGCTGAACCCTAACCCTAACCCTAGGCAGATAAATCAGCCTAGGTATAGGGATGGTGCCAAGGAAAAAGCTGTGAAAGCTGCCATGTTGTTGCACTTTTGTACTCCCCTTGGGATGCCTTGAACAGCTGCAGTGTGCCTGGAGCCCAGGGCTTCCTAGTTTCAAAAATCCTAGCCCTAGGCCTAAGCCTAACAGTAACCCTGGGAAGGGAAATCAGCCTGGTGTTAGGCTTCTTGCCAAGGAAAAAGCCGTGAAAGCAGCCATGTTGTGGCACTTTTGCACTCCCTTTTGGATGCCTTTCACAGCTCCAGTGTGCCTGGAACTCAGGGCTTCCTGATTTTAAAAATCCTAGCCCTAGGCCGAACCCCAACCCTAAGACGAGAAAGGCAAATCAGCCAGGAATTAGGCATGTCCCCAAGGAAAAAGCTGTGGAGGCAGGCATGTTGTGCTACTTTTGCGCTCTTCTTGGCTAGTCCTTCGCAGCTGCTGTGTTCTTGGAACTCAGGGCTTTCTGGTTAATAGACCCTTACCCTAGGCGTAACTCAAACCTAACCCTAGGAAGGAAAATCAGCCTATGGTTCGGGATGGTCTCATGGAAATATCAGTGGTGGCAGCCAAGTTGCGTCACTTTTGCGCTCCCCTTGGGATGCCTTTCGCAGCTGCAGTGTGCCTGGAGCCCAGGGCTTCCTGGTTTTAAAAGTCCTAGGCCTAAGCCTAACAGTAACCCTAGGAAGGTAAATCAGCCGGGTATTAGGGTTCTTCCTAAGGGAAAAGCCGTGAAAGCAGCCATGTTGTGGCACTTCTGCACTCCCTTTGGGATGCCTTTGGCAGATGAAGTAAGCCTGGAACTCAGGGCTTCCTGGTTAAAGAAATCCAAGCCCTAGGCTGAACCCTAACCCTAACCCTAGGCAGATAAATCAGCCTAGGTATAGGGATGGTGCCAAGGAAAAAGCTGTGAAAGCTGCCATGTTGTTGCACTTTTGTACTCCCCTTGGGATGCCTTGAACAGCTGCAGTGTGCCTGGAGCTAAGGGCTTCCTAGTTTCAAAAATCCTAGCCCTAGGCCTAGGCCTAACAGTAACCCTGGGAAGGTAAATCAGCCTGCTGTTAGGCTTCTTGCCAAGGAAAAAGCCGTGAAAGCAGCCATGTTGTGGCACTTTTGCACTCCCTTTTGGATGCCTTTCACAGCTCCAGTGTGCCTGGAACTCAGGGCTTCCTGATTTTAAAAATCCTAGCCCTAGGCCGAACCCCAGCCCTAAGACGAGAAAGGCAAATCAGCCAGGAATTAGGCATGTCCCCAAGGAAAAAGCTGTGGAGGCAGGCATGTTGTGGTACTTTTGCGCTCTTCTTGGCTAGTCCTTCGCAGCTGCTGTGTTCTTGGAACTCAGGGCTTTCTGGTTAATAGAACCCTTACCCTAGGTGTAACTCAAACCTTATCCCTAGGAAGGAAAATCAGCCTATGGTTCGGGATGGTCTCATGGAAATATCAGTGGTGGCAGCCAAGTTGCGTCACTTTTGCGCTCCCCTTGGGATGCCTTTCGCAGCTGCAGTGTGCCTGGAGCTAAGGGCTTCCTAGTTTCAAAAATCCTAGCCCTAGGCCTAAGCCTAACAGTAACCCTAGGAAGGTAAATCAGCCTGGTGTTAGGCTTCTTGCCAAGGAAAAAGCCGTGAAAGCAGCCATGTTGTGGCTCTTTTGCACTCCCTATTGGATGCCTTTCACAGCTCCAGTGTGCCTGGAACTCAGGGCTTCCTGATTTTAAAAATCCTAGCCCTAGGCCGAACCCCAACCCTAAGACGAGAAAGGCAAATCAGCCAGGAATTAGGCATGTCCCCAAGGAAAAAGCTGTGGAGGCAGGCATGTTGTGCTACTTTTGCGCTCTTCTTGGCTAGTCCTTCGCAGCTGCTGTGTTCTTGGAACTCAGGGCTTTCTGGTTAATAGAACCCTTACCCTAGGTGTAACTCAAACCTTATCCCTAGGAAGGAAAATCAGCCTATGGTTCGGGATGGTCTCATGGAAATATCAGTGGTGGCAGCCAAGTTGCGTCACTTTTGCGCTCCCCTTGGGATGCCTTTCGCAGCTGCAGTGTGCCTGGAGCCCAGGGCTTCCTGGTTTTAAAAGTCCTAGGCCTAAGCCTAACAGTAACCCTAGGAAGGTAAATCAGCCGGGTATTAGGGTTCTTCCTAAGGGAAAAGCCGTGAAAGCAGCCATGTTGTGGCACTTCTGCACTCCCTTTGGGATGCCTTTGGCAGATGAAGTAAGCCTGGAACTCAGGGCTTCCTGGTTAAAGAAATCCAAGCCCTAGGCTGAACCCTAACCCTAACCCTAGGCAGATAAATCAGCCTAGGTATAGGGATGGTGCCAAGGAAAAAGCTGTGAAAGCTGCCATGTTGTTGCACTTTTGTACTCCCCTTGGGATGCCTTTCGCAGCTGCAGTGCGCCTGGAGCCCAGGGCTTCCTGGTTTTAAAAGTCCTAGGCCTAAGCCTAACAGTAACCCTAGGAAGGTAAATCAGCCGGGTATTAGGGTTCTTCCTAAGGGAAAAGCCGTGAAAGCAGCCATGTTGTGGCACTTCTGGACTCCCTTTGGGATGCCTTTGGCAGATGAAGTAAGCCTGGAACTCAGGGCTTCCTGGTTAAAGAAATCCAAGCCCTAGGCCGAAACCCAACCCTAAGACGAGAAAGGCAAATCAGCCAGGAATTAGGCATGTCCCCAAGGAAAAAGCTGTGGAGGCAGGCATGTTGTGCTACTTTTGCGCTCTTCTTGGCTAGTCCTTCGCAGCTGCTGTGTTCTTGGAACTCAGGGCTTTCTGGTTAATAGACCCTTACCCTAGGCGTAACTCAAACCTAACCCTAGGAAGGAAAATCAGCCTATGGTTCGGGATGGTCTCATGGAAATATCAGTGGTGGCAGCCAAGTTGCGTCACTTTTGCGCTCCCCTTGGGATGCCTTTCGCAGCTGCAGTGTGCCTGGAGCCCAGGGCTTCCTGGTTTTAAAAGTCCTAGGCCTAAGCCTAACAGTAACCCTAGGAAGGTAAATCAGCCGGGTATTAGGGTTCTTCCTAAGGGAAAAGCCGTGAAAGCAGCCATGTTGTGGCACTTCTGCACTCCCTTTGGGATGCCTTTGGCAGATGAAGTAAGCCTGGAACTCAGGGCTTCCTGGTTAAAGAAATCCAAGCCCTAGGCTGAACCCTAACCCTAACCCTAGGCAGATAAATCAGCCTAGGTATAGGGATGGTGCCAAGGAAAAAGCTGTGAAAGCTGCCATGTTGTTGCACTTTTGTACTCCCCTTGGGATGCCTTGAACAGCTGCAGTGTGCCTGGAGCTAAGGGCTTCCTAGTTTCAAAAATCCTAGCCCTAGGCCTAGGCCTAACAGTAACCCTGGGAAGGTAAATCAGCCTGCTGTTAGGCTTCTTGCCAAGGAAAAAGCCGTGAAAGCAGCCATGTTGTGGCACTTTTGCACTCCCTTTTGGATGGCTTTCACAGCTCCAGTGTGCCTGGAACTCAGGGCTTCCTGATTTTAAAAATCCTAGCCCTAGGCCGAACCCCAGCCCTAAGACGAGAAAGGCAAATCAGCCAGGAATTAGGCATGTCCCCAAGGAAAAAGCTGTGGAGGCAGGCATGTTGTGCTACTTTTGCGCTCTTCTTGGCTAGTCCTTCGCAGCTGCTGTGTTCTTGGAACTCAGGGCTTTCTGGTTAATAGAACCCTTACCCTAGGTGTAACTCAAACCTTATCCCTAGGAAGGAAAATCAGCCTATGGTTCGGGATGGTCTCATGGAAATATCAGTGGTGGCAGCCAAGTTGCGTCACTTTTGTGCTCCCCTTGGGATGCCTTTCGCAGCTGCAGTGTGCCTGGAGCTAAGGGCTTCCTAGTTTCAAAAATCCTAGCCCTAGGCCTAAGCCTAACAGTAACCCTAGGAAGGTAAATCAGCCTGGTGTTAGGCTTCTTGCCAAGGAAAAAGCCGTGAAAGCAGCCATGTTGTGGCACTTTTGCACTCCCTATTGGATGCCTTTCACAGCTCCAGTGTGCCTGGAACTCAGGGCTTCCTTATTTTAAAAATCCTAGCCCTAGGCCGAACCCCAACCCTAAGACGAGAAAGGCAAATCAGCCAGGAATTAGGCATGTCCCCAAGGAAAAAGCTGTGGAGGCAGGCATGTTGTGCTACTTTTGCGCTCTTCTTGGCTAGTCCTTCGCAGCTGCTGTGTTCTTGGAACTCAGGGCTTTCTGGTTAATAGAACCCTTACCCTAGGTGTAACTCAAACCTTATCCCTAGGAAGGAAAATCAGCCTATGGTTCGGGATGGTCTCATGGAAATATCAGTGGTGGCAGCCAAGTTGCGTCACTTTTGCGCTCCCCTTGGGATGCCTTTCGCAGCTGCAGTGTGCCTGGAGCCCAGGGCTTCCTGGTTTTAAAAGTCCTAGGCCTAAGCCTAACAGTAACCCTAGGAAGGTAAATCAGCCGGGTATTAGGCTTCTTCCTAAGGGAAAAGCCGTGAAAGCAGCCATGTTGTGGCACTTCTGCACTCCCTTTGGGATGCCTTTGGCAGATGAAGTAAGCCTGGAACTCAGGGCTTCCTGGTTAAAGAAATCCAAGCCCTAGGCTGAACCCTAACCCTAACCCTAGGCAGATAAATCAGCCTAGGTATAGGGATGGTGCCAAGGAAAAAGCTGTGAAAGCTGCCATGTTGTTGCACTTTTGTACTCCCCTTGGGATGCCTTGAACAGCTGCAGTGTGCCTGGAGCCCAGGGCTTCCTGGTTTTAAATGTCCTAGGCCTAAGCCTAACAGTAACCCTAGGAAGGTAAATCAGCCGGGTATTAGGGTTCTTCCTAAGGGAAAAGCCGTGAAAGCAGCCATGTTGTGGCACTTCTGCACTCCCTTTGGGATGCCTTTGGCAGATGAAGTAAGCCTGGAACTCAGGGCTTCCTGGTTAAAGAAATCCAAGCCCTAGGCTGAACCGTAACCCTAACCCTAGGCAGATAAATCAGCCTAGGTATAGGGATGGTGCCAAGGAAAAAGCTGTGAAAGCTGCCATGTTGTTGCACTTTTGTACTCCCCTTGGGATGCCTTGAACAGCTGCAGTGTGCCTGGAGCCCAGGGCTTCCTAGTTTCAAAAATCCTAGCCCTAGGCCTAAGCCTAACAGTAACCCTGGGAAGGTAAATCAGCCTGGTGTTAGGCTTCTTGCCAAGGAAAAAGCCGTGAAAGCAGCCATGTTGTGGCACTTTTGCACTCCCTTTTGGATGCCTTTCACAGCTCCAGTGTGCCTGGAACTCAGGGCTTCCTGATTTTAAAAATCCTAGCCCTAGGCCGAACCCCAACCCTAAGACGAGAAAGGCAAATCAGCCAGGAATTAGGCATGTCCCCAAGGAAAAAGCTGTGGAGGCAGGCATGTTGTGCTACTTTTGCGCTCTTCTTGGCTAGTCCTTCGCAGCTGCTGTGTTCTTGGAACTCAGGGCTTTCTGGTTAATAGACCCTTACCCTAGGTGTAACTCAAATCTTATCCCTAGGAAGGAAAATCAGCCTATGGTTCGGGATGGTCTCATGGAAATATCAGTGGTGGCAGCCAAGTTGCGTCACTTTTGCGCTCCCCTTGGGATGCCTTTCGCAGCTGCAGTGTGCCTGGAGCCCAGGGCTTCCTGGTTTTAAAAGTCCTAGGCCTAAGCCTAACAGTAACCCTAGGAAGGTAAATCAGCCGGGTATTAGGGTTCTTCCTAAGGGAAAAGCCGTGAAAGCAGCCATGTTGTGGCACTTCTGGACTCCCTTTGGGATGCCTTTGGCAGATGAAGTAAGCCTGGAACTCAGGGCTTCCTGGTTAAAGAAATCCAAGCCCTAGGCCGAAACCCAACCCTAAGACGAGAAAGGCAAATCAGCCAGGAATTAGGCATGTCCCCAAGGAAAAAGCTGTGGAGGCAGGCATGTTGTGCTACTTTTGCGCTCTTCTTGGCTAGTCCTTCGCAGCTGCTGTGTTCTTGGAACTCAGGGCTTTCTGGTTAATAGACCCTTACCCTAGGCGTAACTCAAACCTAACCCTAGGAAGGAAAATCAGCCTATGGTTCGGGATGGTCTCATGGAAATATCAGTGGTGGCAGCCAAGTTGCGTCACTTTTGCGCTCCCCTTGGGATGCCTTTCGCAGCTGCAGTGTGCCTGGAGCCCAGGGCTTCCTGGTTTTAAAAGTCCTAGGCCTAAGCCTAACAGTAACCCTAGGAAGGTAAATCAGCCGGGTATTAGGGTTCTTCCTAAGGGAAAAGCCGTGAAAGCAGCCATGTTGTGGCACTTCTGCACTCCCTTTGGGATGCCTTTGGCAGATGAAGTAAGCCTGGAACTCAGGGCTTCCTGGTTAAAGAAATCCAAGCCCTAGGCTGAACCCTAACCCTAACCCTAGGCAGATAAATCAGCCTAGGTATAGGGATGGTGCCAAGGAAAAAGCTGTGAAAGCTGCCATGTTGTTGCACTTTTGTACTCCCCTTGGGATGCCTTGAACAGCTGCAGTGTGCCTGGAGCTAAGGGCTTCCTAGTTTCAAAAATCCTAGCCCTAGGCCTAGGCCTAACAGTAACCCTGGGAAGGTAAATCAGCCTGCTGTTAGGCTTCTTGCCAAGGAAAAAGCCGTGAAAGCAGCCATGTTGTGGCACTTTTGCACTCCCTTTTGGATGCCTTTCACAGCTCCAGTGTGCCTGGAACTCAGGGCTTCCTGATTTTAAAAATCCTAGCCCTAGGCCGAACCCCAGCCCTAAGACGAGAAAGGCAAATCAGCCAGGAATTAGGCATGTCCCCAAGGAAAAAGCTGTGGAGGCAGGCATGTTGTGCTACTTTTGCGCTCTTCTTGGCTAGTCCTTCGCAGCTGCTGTGTTCTTGGAACTCAGGGCTTTCTGGTTAATAGAACCCTTACCCTAGGTGTAACTCAAAACTTATCCCTAGGAAGGAAAATCAGCCTATGGTTCGGGATGGTCTCATGGAAATATCAGTGGTGGCAGCCAAGTTGCGTCACTTTTGCGCTCCCCTTGGGATGCCTTTCGCAGCTGCAGTGTGCCTGGAGCTAAGGGCTTCCTAGTTTCAAAAATCCTAGCCCTAGGCCTAAGCCTAACAGTAACCCTAGGAAGGTAAATCAGCCTGGTGTTAGGCTTCTTGCCAAGGAAAAAGCCGTGAAAGCAGCCATGTTGTGGCTCTTTTGCACTCCCTATTGGATGCCTTTCACAGCTCCAGTGTGCCTGGAACTCAGGGCTTCCTGATTTTAAAAATCCTAGCCCTAGGCCGAACCCCAACCCTAAGACGAGAAAGGCAAATCAGCCAGGAATTAGGCATGTCCCCAAGGAAAAAGCTGTGGAGGCAGGCATGTTGTGCTACTTTTGCGCTCTTCTTGGCTAGTCCTTCGCAGCTGCTGTGTTCTTGGAACTCAGGGCTTTCTGGTTAATAGAACCCTTACCCTAGGTGTAACTCAAACCTTATCCCTAGGAAGGAAAATCAGCCTATGGTTCGGGATGGTCTCATGGAAATATCAGTGGTGGCAGCCAAGTTGCGTCACTTTTGCGCTCCCCTTGGGATGCCTTTCGCAGCTGCAGTGTGCCTGGAGCCCAGGGCTTCCTGGTTTTAAAAGTCCTAGGCCTAAGCCTAACAGTAACCCTAGGAAGGTAAATCAGCCGGGTATTAGGGTTCTTCCTAAGGGAAAAGCCGTGAAAGCAGCCATGTTGTGGCACTTCTGCACTCCCTTTGGGATGCCTTTGGCAGATGAAGTAAGCCTGGAACTCAGGGCTTCCTGGTTAAAGAAATCCAAGCCCTAGGCTGAACCCTAACCCTAACCCTAGGCAGATAAATCAGCCTAGGTATAGGGATGGTGCCAAGGAAAAAGCTGTGAAAGCTGCCATGTTGTTGCACTTTTGTACTCCCCTTGGGATGCCTTTCGCAGCTGCAGTGTGCCTGGAGCCCAGGGCTTCCTGGTTTTAAAAGTCCTAGGCCTAAGCCTAACAGTAACCCTAGGAAGGTAAATCAGCCGGGTATTAGGGTTCTTCCTAAGGGAAAAGCCGTGAAAGCAGCCATGTTGTGGCACTTCTGGACTCCCTTTTGGATGCCTTTGGCAGATGATGTAAGCCTGGAACTCAGGGCTTCCTGGTTAAAGAAATCCAAGCCCTAGGCCGAAACCCAACCCTAAGACGAGAAAGGCAAATCAGCCAGGAATTAGGCATGTCCCCAAGGAAAAAGCTGTGGAGGCAGGCATGTTGTGCTACTTTTGCGCTCTTCTTGGCTAGTCCTTCGCAGCTGCTGTGTTCTTGGAACTCAGGGCTTTCTGGTTAATAGACCCTTACCCTAGGCGTAACTCAAACCTAACCCTAGGAAGGAAAATCAGCCTATGGTTCGGGATGGTCTCATGGAAATATCAGTGGTGGCAGCCAAGTTGCGTCACTTTTGCGCTCCCCTTGGGATGCCTTTCGCAGCTGCAGTGTGCCTGGAGCCCAGGGCTTCCTGGTTTTAAAAGTCCTAGGCCTAAGCCTAACAGTAACCCTAGGAAGGTAAATCAGCCGGGTATTAGGGTTCTTCCTAAGGGAAAAGCCGTGAAAGCAGCCATGTTGTGGCACTTCTGCACTCCCTTTGGGATGCCTTTGGCAGATGAAGTAAGCCTGGAACTCAGGGCTTCCTGGTTAAAGAAATCCAAGCCCTAGGCTGAACCCTAACCCTAACCCTAGGCAGATAAATCAGCCTAGGTATAGGGATGGTGCCAAGGAAAAAGCTGTGAAAGCTGCCATGTTGTTGCACTTTTGTACTCCCCTTGGGATGCCTTGAACAGCTGCAGTGTGCCTGGAGCTAAGGGCTTCCTAGTTTCAAAAATCCTAGCCCTAGGCCTAGGCCTAACAGTAACCCTGGGAAGGTAAATCAGCCTGCTGTTAGGCTTCTTGCCAAGGAAAAAGCCGTGAAAGCAGCCATGTTGTGGCACTTTTGCACTCCCTTTTGGATGCCTTTCACAGCTCCAGTGTGCCTGGAACTCAGGGCTTCCTGATTTTAAAAATCCTAGCCCTAGGCCGAACCCCAGCCCTAAGACGAGAAAGGCAAATCAGCCAGGAATTAGGCATGTCCCCAAGGAAAAAGCTGTGGAGGCAGGCATGTTGTGCTACTTTTGCGCTCTTCTTGGCTAGTCCTTCGCAGCTGCTGTGTTCTTGGAACTCAGGGCTTTCTGGTTAATAGAACCCTTACCCTAGGTGTAACTCAAACCTTATCCCTAGGAAGGAAAATCAGCCTATGGTTCGGGATGGTCTCATGGAAATATCAGTGGTGGCAGCCAAGTTGCGTCACTTTTGCGCTCCCCTTGGGATGCCTTTCGCAGCTGCAGTGTGCCTGGAGCTAAGGGCTTCCTAGTTTCAAAAATCCTAGCCCCAGGCCTAAGCCTAACAGTAACCCTAGGAAGGTAAATCAGCCTGGTGTTAGGCTTCTTGCCAAGGAAAAAGCCGTGAAAGCAGCCATGTTGTGGCACTTTTGCACTCCCTATTGGATGCCTTTCACAGCTCCAGTGTGCCTGGAACTCAGGGCTTCCTTATATTAAAAATCCTAGCCCTAGGCCGAACCCCAACCCTAAGACGAGAAAGGCAAATCAGCCAGGAATTAGGCATGTCCCCAAGGAAAAAGCTGTGGAGGCAGGCATGTTGTGCTACTTTTGCGCTCTTCTTGGCTAGTCCTTCGCAGCTGCTGTGTTCTTGGAACTCAGGGCTTTCTGGTTAATAGAACCCTTACCCTAGGTGTAACTCAAACCTTATCCCTAGGAAGGAAAATCAGCCTATGGTTCGGGATGGTCTCATGGAAATATCAGTGGTGGCAGCCAAGTTGCGTCACTTTTGCGCTCCCCTTGGGATGCCTTTCGCAGCTGCAGTGTGCCTGGAGCCCAGGGCTTCCTGGTTTTAAAAGTCCTAGGCCTAAGCCTAACAGTAACCCTAGGAAGGTAAATCAGCCGGGTATTAGGGTTCTTCCTAAGGGAAAAGCCGTGAAAGCAGCCATGTTGTGGCACTTCTGCACTCCCTTTGGGATGCCTTTGGCAGATGAAGTAAGCCTGGAACTCAGGGCTTCCTGGTTAAAGAAATCCAAGCCCTAGGCTGAACCCTAACCCTAACCCTAGGCAGATAAATCAGCCTAGGTATAGGGATGGTGCCAAGGAAAAAGCTGTGAAAGCTGCCATGTTGTTGCACTTTTGTACTCCCCTTGGGATGCCTTGAACAGCTGCAGTGTGCCTGGAGCCCAGGGCTTCCTAGTTTCAAAAATCCTAGCCCTAGGCCTAAGCCTAACAGTAACCCTGGGAAGGTAAATCAGCCTGCTGTTAGGCTTCTTGCCAAGGAAAAAGCCGTGAAAGCAGCCATGTTGTGGCACTTTTGCACTCCCTTTTGGATGCCTTTCACAGCTCCAGTGTGCCTGGAACTCAGGGCTTCCTGATTTTAAAAATCCTAGCCCTAGGCCGAACCCCAACCCTAAGACGAGAAAGGCAAATCAGCCAGGAATTAGGCATGTCCCCAAGGAAAAAGCTGTGGAGGCAGGCATGTTGTGCTACTTTTGCGCTCTTCTTGGCTAGTCCTTCGCAGCTGCTGTGTTCTTGGAACTCAGGGCTTTCTGGTTAATAGACCCTTACCCTAGGTGTAACTCAAATCTTATCCCTAGGAAGGAAAATCAGCCTATGGTTCGGGATGGTCTCATGGAAATATCAGTGGTGGCAGCCAAGTTGCGTCACTTTTGCGCTCCCCTTGGGATGCCTTTCGCAGCTGCAGTGTGCCTGGAGCCCAGGGCTTCCTGGTTTTAAAAGTCCTAGGCCTAAGCCTAACAGTAACCCTAGGAAGGTAAATCAGCCGGGTATTAGGGTTCTTCCTAAGGGAAAAGCCGTGAAAGCAGCCATGTTGTGGCACTTCTGCACTCCCTTTGGGATGCCTTTGGCAGATGAAGTAAGCCTGGAACTCAGGGCTTCCTGGTTAAAGAAATCCAAGCCCTAGGCTGAACCCTAACCCTAACCCTAGGCAGATAAATCAGCCTAGGTATAGGGATGGTGCCAAGGAAAAAGCTGTGAAAGCTGCCATGTTGTTGCACTTTTGTACTCCCCTTGGGATGCCTTGAACAGCTGCAGTGTGCCTGGAGCTAAGGGCTTCCTAGTTTCAAAAATCCTAGCCCTAGGCCTGGGCCTAACAGTAACCCTGGGAAGGTAAATCAGCCTGCTGTTAGGCTTCTTGCCAAGGAAAAAGCCGTGAAAGCAGCCATGTTGTGGCACTTTTGCACTCCCTTTTGGATGCCTTTCACAGCTCCAGTGTGCCTGGAACTCAGGGCTTCCTGATTTTAAAAATCCTAGCCCTAGGCCGAACACCAACCCTAAGACGAGAAAGGCAAATCAGCCAGGAATTAGGCATGTCCCCAAGGAAAAAGCTGTGGAGGCAGGCATGTTGTGCTACTTTTGCGCTCTTCTTGGCTAGTCCTTCGCAGCTGCTGTGTTCTTGGAACTCAGGGCTTTCTGGTTAATAGGACCCTTACCTTAGGCGTAACTCAAACCTTAAGCCTAGGAAGGAAAATCAGCCTATGGTTCGGGATGGTCTCATGGAAATATCAGTGGTGGCAGCCAAGTTGTGTCACTTTTGCGCTCCCCTTGGGATGCCTTTCGCAGCTGCAGTGTGCCTGGAGCCCAGGGCTTCCTGGTTTTAAAAGTCCTAGGCCTAAGCCTAAGAGTAACCCTAGGAAGGTAAATCAGCCGGGTATTAGGGTTCTTCCTAAGGGAAAAGCCGTGAAAGCAGCCATGTTGTGGCACTTCTGCACTCCCTTTGGGATGCCTTTGGCAGATGAAGTAAGCCTGGAACTCAGGGCTTCCTGGTTAAAGAAATCCAAGCCCTAGGCTGAACCCTAACCCTAACCCTAGGCAGATAAATCAGCCTATGTATAGGGATGGTGCCAAGGAAAAAGCTGTGAAAGCTGCCATGTTGTTGCACTTTTGTACTCCCCTTGGGATGCCTTGAACAGCTGCAGTGTGCCTGGAGCTAAGGGCTTCCTAGTTTCAAAAATCCTAGCCCTAGGCCTAAGCCTAACAGTAACCCTGGGAAGGTAAATCAGCCTGGTGTTAGGCATCTTGCAAGGAAAAAGCCGTGAAAGCAGCCATGTTGTGGCTCTTTTGCACTCCCTATTGGATGCCTTTCACAGCTCCAGTGTGCCTGGAACTCAGGGCTTCCTGATTTTAAAAATCCTAGCCCTAGGCCGAACCCCAACCCTAAGACGAGAAAGGCAAATCAGCCAGGAATTAGGCATGTCCCCAAGGAAAAAGCTGTGGAGGCAGGCATGTTGTGCTACTTTTGCGCTCTTCTTGGCTAGTCCTTCGCAGCTGCTGTGTTCTTGGAACTCAGGGCTTTCTGGTTAATAGAACCCTTACCCTAGGTGTAACTCAAACCTTATCCCTAGGAAGGAAAATCAGCCTATGGTTCGGGATGGTCTCATGGAAATATCAGTGGTGGCAGCCAAGTTGCGTCACTTTTGCGCTCCCCTTGGGATGCCTTTCGCAGCTGCAGTGTGCCTGGAGCCCAGGGCTTCCTGGTTTTAAAAGTCCTAGGCCTAAGCCTAACAGTAACCCTAGGAAGGTAAATCAGCCGGGTATTAGGCTTCTTCCTAAGGGAAAAGCCGTGAAAGCAGCCATGTTGTGGCACTTCTGCACTCCCTTTGGGATGCCTTTGGCAGATGAAGTAAGCCTGGAACTCAGGGCTTCCTGGTTAAAGAAATCCAAGCCCTAGGCTGAACCCTAACCCTAACCCTAGGCAGATAAATCAGCCTAGGTATAGGGATGGTGCCAAGGAAAAAGCTGTGAAAGCTGCCATGTTGTTGCACTTTTGTACTCCCCTTGGGATGCCTTGAACAGCTGCAGTGTGCCTGGAGCCCAGGGCTTCCTGGTTTTAAATGTCCTAGGCCTAAGCCTAACAGTAACCCTAGGAAGGTAAATCAGCCGGGTATTAGGGTTCTTCCTAAGGGAAAAGCCGTGAAAGCAGCCATGTTGTGGCACTTCTGCACTCCCTTTGGGATGCCTTTGGCAGATGAAGTAAGCCTGGAACTCAGGGCTTCCTGGTTAAAGAAATCCAAGCCCTAGGCTGAACCCTAACCCTAACCCTAGGCAGATAAATCAGCCTAGGTATAGGGATGGTGCCAAGGAAAAAGCTGTGAAAGCTGCCATGTTGTTGCACTTTTGTACTCCCCTTGGGATGCCTTGAACAGCTGCAGTGTGCCTGGAGCCCAGGGCTTCCTAGTTTCAAAAATCCTAGCCCTAGGCCTAAGCCTAACAGTAACCCTGGGAAGGTAAATCAGCCTGCTGTTAGGCTTCTTGCCAAGGAAAAAGCCGTGAAAGCAGCCATGTTGTGGCACTTTTGCACTCCCTTTTGGATGCCTTTCACAGCTCCAGTGTGCCTGGAACTCAGGGCTTCCTGATTTTAAAAATCCTAGCCCTAGGCCGAACCCCAACCCTAAGACGAGAAAGGCAAATCAGCCAGGAATTAGGCATGTCCCCAAGGAAAAAGCTGTGGAGGCAGGCATGTTGTGCTACTTTTGCGCTCTTCTTGGCTAGTCCTTCGCAGCTGCTGTGTTCTTGGAACTCAGGGCTTTCTGGTTAATAGACCCTTACCCTAGGTGTAACTCAAATCTTATCCCTAGGAAGGAAAATCAAGCTATGGTTCGGGATGGTCTCATGGAAATATCAGTGGTGGCAGCCAAGTTGCGTCACTTTTGCGCTCCCCTTGGGATGCCTTTCGCAGCTGCAGTGTGCCTGGAGCCCAGGGCTTCCTGGTTTTAAAAGTCCTAGGCCTAAGCCTAACAGTAACCCTAGGAAGGTAAATCAGCCGGGTATTAGGGTTCTTCCTAAGGGAAAAGCCGTGAAAGCAGCCATGTTGTGGCACTTCTGCACTCCCTTTGGGATGCCTTTGGCAGATGAAGTAAGCCTGGAACTCAGGGCTTCCTGGTTAAAGAAATCCAAGCCCTAGGCTGAACCCTAACCCTAACCCTAGGCAGATAAATCAGCCTAGGTATAGGGATGGTGCCAAGGAAAAAGCTGTGAAAGCTGCCATGTTGTTGCACTTTTGTACTCCCCTTGGGATGCCTTGAACAGCTGCAGTGTGCCTGGAGCCCAGGGCTTCCTGGTTTTAAATGTCCTAGGCCTAAGCCTAACAGTAACCCTAGGAAGGTAAATCAGCCGGGTATTAGGGTTCTTCCTAAGGGAAAAGCCGTGAAAGCAGCCATGTTGTGGCACTTCTGCACTCCCTTTGGGATGCCTTTGGCAGATGAAGTAAGCCTGGAACTCAGGGCTTCCTGGTTAAAGAAATCCAAGCCCTAGGCTGAACCCTAACCCTAACCCTAGGCAGATAAATCAGCCTAGGTATAGGGATGGTGCCAAGGAAAAAGCTGTGAAAGCTGCCATGTTGTTGCACTTTTGTACTCCCCTTGGGATGCCTTGAACAGCTGCAGTGTGCCTGGAGCCCAGGGCTTCCTAGTTTCAAAAATCCTAGCCCTAGGCCTAAGCCTAACAGTAACCCTGGGAAGGTAAATCAGCCTGCTGTTAGGCTTCTTGCCAAGGAAAAAGCCGTGAAAGCAGCCATGTTGTGGCACTTTTGCACTCCCTTTTGGATGCCTTTCACAGCTCCAGTGTGCCTGGAACTCAGGGCTTCCTGATTTTAAAAATCATAGCCCTAGGCCGAACCCCAACCCTAAGACGAGAAAGGCAAATCAGCCAGGAATTAGGCATGTCCCCAAGGAAAAAGCTGTGGAGGCAGGCATGTTGTGCTACTTTTGCGCTCTTCTTGGCTAGTCCTTCGCAGCTGCTGTGTTCTTGGAACTCAGGGCTTTCTGGTTAATAGACCCTTACCCTAGGTGTAACTCAAATCTTATCCCTAGGAAGGAAAATCAAGCTATGGTTCGGGATGGTCTCATGGAAATATCAGTGGTGGCAGCCAAGTTGCGTCACTTTTGCGCTCCCCTTGGGATGCCTTTCGCAGCTGCAGTGTGCCTGGAGCCCAGGGCTTCCTGGTTTTAAAAGTCCTAGGCCTAAGCCTAACAGTAACCCTAGGAAGGTAAATCAGCCGGGTATTAGGGTTCTTCCTAAGGGAAAAGCCGTGAAAGCAGCCATGTTGTGGCACTTCTGCACTCCCTTTGGGATGCCTTTGGCAGATGAAGTAAGCCTGGAACTCAGGGCTTCCTGGTTAAAGAAATCCAAGCCCTAGGCTGAACCCTAACCCTAACCCTAGGCAGATAAATCAGCCTAGGTATAGGGATGGTGCCAAGGAAAAAGCTGTGAAAGCTGCCATGTTGTTGCACTTTTGTACTCCCCTTGGGATGCCTTGAACAGCTGCAGTGTGCCTGGAGCTAAGGGCTTCCTAGTTTCAAAAATCCTAGCACTAGGCCTGGGCCTAACAGTAACCCTGGGAAGGTAAATCAGCCTGGTGTTAGGCTTCTTGCCAAGGAAAAAGCCGTGAAAGCAGCCATGTTGTGGCACTTTTGCACTCCCTTTTGGATGCCTTTCACAGCTCCAGTGTGCCTGGAACTCAGGGCTTCCTGATTTTAAAAATCCTAGCCCTAGGCCGAACCCCAGCCCTAAGACGAGAAAGGCAAATCAGCCAGGAATTAGGCATGTCCCCAAGGAAAAAGCTGTGGAGGCAGGCATGTTGTGCTACTTTTGCGCTCTTCTTGGCTAGTCCTTCGCAGCTGCTGTGTTCTTGGAACTCAGGGCTTTCTGGTTAATAGGACCCTTACCTTAGGCGTAACTCAAACCTTAAGCCTAGGAAGGAAAATCAGCCTATGGTTCGGGATGGTCTCATGGAAATATCAGTGGTGGCAGCCAAGTTGTGTCACTTTTGCGCTCCCCTTGGGATGCCTTTCGCAGCTGCAGTGTGCCTGGAGCCCAGGGCTTCCTGGTTTTAAAAGTCCTAGGCCTAAGCCTAAGAGTAACCCTAGGAAGGTAAATCAGCCGGGTATTAGGGTTCTTCCTAAGGGAAAAGCCGTGAAAGCAGCCATGTTGTGGCACTTCTGCACTCCCTTTGGGATGCCTTTGGCAGATGAAGTAAGCCTGGAACTCAGGGCTTCCTGGTTAAAGAAATCCAAGCCCTAGGCTGAACCCTAACCCTAACCCTAGGCAGATAAATCAGCCTATGTATAGGGATGGTGCCAAGGAAAAAGCTGTGAAAGCTGCCATGTTGTTGCACTTTTGTACTCCCCTTGGGATGCCTTGAACAGCTGCAGTGTGCCTGGAGCTAAGGGCTTCCTAGTTTCAAAAATCCTAGCCCTAGGCCTAAGCCTAACAGTAACCCTGGGAAGGTAAATCAGCCTGGTGTTAGGCTTCTTGCCAAGGAAAAAGCCGTGAAAGCAGCCATGTTGTGGCTCTTTTGCACTCCCTATTGGATGCCTTTCACAGCTCCAGTGTGCCTGGAACTCAGGGCTTCCTGATTTTAAAAATCCTAGCCCTAGGCCGAACCCCAACCCTAAGACGAGAAAGGCAAATCAGCCAGGAATTAGGCATGTCCCCAAGGAAAAAGCTGTGGAGGCAGGCATGTTGTGCTACTTTTGCGCTCTTCTTGGCTAGTCCTTCGCAGCTGCTGTGTTCTTGGAACTCAGGGCTTTCTGGTTAATAGAACCCTTACCCTAGGTGTAACTCAAACCTTATCCCTAGGAAGGAAAATCAGCCTATGGTTCGGGATGGTCTCATGGAAATATCAGTGGTGGCAGCCAAGTTGCGTCACTTTTGCGCTCCCCTTGGGATGCCTTTCGCAGCTGCAGTGTGCCTGGAGCTAAGGGCTTCCTAGTTTCAAAAATCCTAGCCCTAGGCCTAAGCCTAACAGTAACCCTGGGAAGGTAAATCAGCCTGGTGTTAGGCTTCTTGCCAAGGAAAAAGCCGTGAAAGCAGCCATGTTGTGGCTCTTTTGCACTCCCTATTGGATGCCTTTCACAGCTCCAGTGTGCCTGGAACTCAGGGCTTCCTGATTTTAAAAATCCTAGCCCTAGGCCGAACCCCAACCCTAAGACGAGAAAGGCAAATCAGCCAGGAATTAGGCATGTCCCCAAGGAAAAAGCTGTGGAGGCAGGCATGTTGTGCTACTTTTGCGCTCTTCTTGGCTAGTCCTTCGCAGCTGCTGTGTTCTTGGAACTCAGGGCTTTCTGGTTAATAGAACCCTTACCCTAGGTGTAACTCAAACCTTATCCCTAGGAAGGAAAATCAGCCTATGATTCGTGATGCTCTCATGGAAATATCAGTGGTGGCAGCCAAGTTGCGTCACTTTTGCGCTCCCCTTGGGATGCCTTTCGCAGCTGCAGTGTGCCTGGAGCCCAGGGCTTCCTGGTTTTAAAAGTCCTAGGCCTAAGCCTAACAGTAACCCTAGGAAGGTAAATCAGCCGGGTATTAGGGTTCTTCCTAAGGGAAAAGCCGTGAAAGCAGCCATGTTGTGGCACTTCTGCACTCCCTTTGGGATGCCTTTGGCAGATGAAGTAAGCCTGGAACTCAGGGCTTCCTGGTTAAAGAAATCCAAGCCCTAGGCTGAACCCTAACCCTAACCCTAGGCAGATAAATCAGCCTAGGTATAGGGATGGTGCCAAGGAAAAAGCTGTGAAAGCTGCCATGTTGTTGCACTTTTGTACTCCCCTTGGGATGCCTTGAACAGCTGCAGTGTGCCTGGAGCCCAGGGCTTCCTAGTTTTAAAAATCCTAGCCCTAGGCCTAAGCCTAACAGTAACCCTGGGAAGGTAAATCAGCCTGGTGTTAGGCTTCTTGCCAAGGAAAAAGCCGTGAAAGCAGCCATGTTGTGGCTCTTTTGCACTCCCTTTTGGATGCCTTTCACAGCTCCAGTGTGCCTGGAACTCAGGGCTTCCTGATTTTAAAAATCCTAGCCCTAGGCCGAACCCCAACCCTAAGACGAGAAAGGCAAATCAGCCAGGAATTAGGCATGTCCCCAAGGAAAAAGCTGTGGAGGCAGGCATGTTGTGGTACTTTTGCGCTCTTCTTGGCAAGTCCTTCGCAGCTGCTGTGTTCTTGGAACTCAGGGCTTTCTGGTTAATAGACCCTTACCCTAGGCGTAACTCAAACCTTAACCCTAGGAAGGAAAATCAGCCTATGGTTCGGGATGGTCTCATGGAAATATCAGTGGTGGCAGCCAAGTTGCGTCACTTTTGCGCTCCCCTTGGGATGCCTTTCGCAGCTGCAGTGTGCCTGGAGCCCAGGGCTTCCTGGTTTTAAAAGTCCTAGGCCTAAGCCTAACAGTAACCCTAGGAAGGTAAATCAGCCGGGTATTAGGGTTCTTCCTAAGGGAAAAGCCGTGAAAGCAGCCATGTTGTGGCACTTCTGCACTCCCTTTGGGATGCCTTTGGCAGATGAAGTAAGCCTGGAACTCAGGGCTTCCTGGTTAAAGAAATCCAAGCCCTAGGCTGAACCCTAACCCTAACCCTAGGCAGATAAATCAGCCTAGGTATAGGGATGGTGCCAAGGAAAAAGCTGTGAAAGCTGCCATGTTGTTGCACTTTTGTACTCCCCTTGGGATGCCTTGAACAGCTGCAGTGTGCCTGGAGCCCAGGGCTTCCTAGTTTTAAAAATCCTAGCCCTAGGCCTAAGCCTAACAGTAACCCTGGGAAGGTAAATCAGCCTGGTGTTAGGCTTCTTGCCAAGGAAAAAGCCGTGAAAGCAGCCATGTTGTGGCACTTTTGCACTCCCTTTTGGATGCCTTTCACAGCTCCAGTGTGCCTGGAACTCAGGGCTTCCTGATTTTAAAAATCCTAGCCCTAGGCCGAACCCCAACCCTAAGACGAGAAAGGCAAATCAGCCAGGAATTAGGCATGTCCCCAAGGAAAAAGCTGTGGAGGCAGGCATGTTGTGGTACTTTTGCGCTCTTCTTGGCTAGTCCTTCGCAGCTGCTGTGTTCTTGGAACTCAGGGCTTTCTGGTTAATAGAGCCCTTACCCTAGGCGTAACTCAAACCTTAACCCTAGGAAGGAAAATCAGCCTATGGTTCGGGATGGTCTCATGGAAATATCAGTGGTGGCAGCCAAGTTGCGTCACTTTTGCGCTCCCCTTGGGATGCCTTTCGCAGCTGCAGTGTGCCTGGAGCCCAGGGCTTCCTGGTTTTAAAAGTCCTAGGCCTAAGCCTAACAGTAACCCTAGGAAGGTAAATCAGCCGGGTATTAGGGTTCTTCCTAAGGGAAAAGCCGTGAAAGCAGCCATGTTGTGGCACTTCTGCACTCCCTTTGGGATGCCTTTGGCAGATGAAGTAAGCCTGGAACTCAGGGCTTCCTGGTTAAAGAAATCCAAGCCCTAGGCTGAACCCTAACCCTAACCCTAGGCAGATAAATCAGCCTAGGTATAGGGATGGTGCCAAGGAAAAAGCTGTGAAAGCTGCCATGTTGTTGCACTTTTGTACTCCCCTTGGGATGCCTTGAACAGCTGCAGTGTGCCTGGAGCCCAGGGCTTCCTAGTTTTAAAAATCCTAGCCCTAGGCCTAAGCCTAACAGTAACCCTGGGAAGGCAAATCAGCCTGGTGTTAGGCTTCTTGCCAAGGAAAAAGCCGTGAAAGCAGCCATGTTGTGGCACTTTTGCACTCCCTTTTGGATGCCTTTCACAGCTGCAGTGTGCCTGGAACTCAGGGCTTCCTGATTTTAAAAATCCTAGCCCTAGGCCGAACCCCAACCCTAAGACGAGAAAGGCAAATCAGCCAGGAATTAGGCATGTCCCCAAGGAAAAAGCTGTGGAGGCAGGCATGTTGTGCTACTTTTGCGCTCTTCTTGGGTAGTCCTTCGCAGCTGCTGTGTTCTTGGAACTCAGGGCTTTCTGGTTAATAGAGCCCTTACCCTAGGCGTAACTCAAACCTTAACCCTAGGAAGGAAAATCAGCCTATGGTTCGGGATGGTCTCATGGAAATATCAGTGGTGGCAGCCAAGTTGCGTCACTTTTGCGCTCCCCTTGGGATGCCTTTTGCAGCTGCAGTGTGCCTGGAGCCCAGGGCTTCCTGGTTTTAAAAGTCCTGGGCCTAAGCCTAACAGTAACCCTAGGAAGGTAAATCAGCCGGGTATTAGGGTTCTTCCTAAGGGAAAAGCCGTGAAAGCAGCCATGTTGTGGCACTTCTGCACTCCCTTTGGGATGCCTTTGGCAGATGAAGTAAGCCTGGAACTCAGGGCTTCCTGGTTAAAGAAATCCAAGCCCTAGGCTGAACCCTAACCCTAACCCTAGGCAGATAAATCAGCCTAGGTATAGGGATGGTGCCAAGGAAAAAGCTGTGAAAGCTGCCATGTTGTTGCACTTTTGTACTCCCCTTGGGATGCCTTGAACAGCTGCAGTGTGCCTGGAGCCCAGGGCTTCCTAGTTTTAAAAATCCTAGCCCTAGGCCTAAGCCTAACAGTAACCCTGGGAAGGTAAATCAGCCTGGTGTTAGGCTTCTTGCCAAGGAAAAAGCCGTGAAAGCAGCCATGTTGTGGCACTTCTGCACTCCCTTTGGGATGCCTTTGGCAGATGAAGTAAGCCTGGAACTCAGGGCTTCCTGGTTAAAGAAATCCAAGCCCTAGGCTGAACCCTAACCCTAACCCTAGGCAGATAAATCAGCCTAGGTATAGGGATGGTGCCAAGGAAAAAGCTGTGAAAGCTGCCATGTTGTTGCACTTTTGTACTCCCCTTGGGATGCCTTGAACAGCTGCAGTGTGCCTGGAGCCCAGGGCTTCCTAGTTTTAAAAATCCTAGCCCTAGGCCTAAGCCTAACAGTAACCCTGGGAAGGTAAATCAGCCTGGTGTTAGGCTTCTTGCCAAGGAAAAAGCCGTGAAAGCAGCCATGTTGTGGCACTTTTGCACTCCCTTTTGGATGCCTTTCACAGCTCCAGTGTGCCTGGAACTCAGGGCTTCCTGATTTTAAAAATCCTAGCCCTAGGCCGAACCCCAACACTAAGACGAGAAAGGCAAATCAGCCAGGAATTAGGCATGTCCACAAGGAAAAAGCTGTGGAGGCAGGCATGTTGTGCTACTTTTGCGCTCTTCTTGGCTAGTCCTTCGCAGCTGCTGTGTTTTGGAACTCAGGGCTTTCTGGTTAATAGACCCTTACCCTAGGCGTAACTCAAACCTTAACCCTAGGAAGGAAAATCAGCCTATGGTTCGGGATGGTCTCATGGAAATATCAGTGGTGGCAGCCAAGTTGCGTCACTTTTGCGCTCCCCTTGGGATGCCTTTCGCAGCTGCAGTGTGCCTGGAGCCCAGGGCTTCCTGGTTTTAAAAGTCCTAGGCCTAAGCCTAACAGTAACCCTAGGAAGGTAAATCAGCCGGGTATTAGGGTTCTTCCTAAGGAAAAAGCCGTGAAAGCAGCCATGTTGTGGCACTTCTGCACTCCCTTTGGGATGCCTTTGGCAGATGAAGTAAGCCTGGAACTCAGGGCTTCCTGGTTAAAGAAATCCAAGCCCTAGGCTGAACCCTAACCCTAACCCTAGGCAGATAAATCAGCCTAGGTATAGGGATGGTGCCAAGGAAAAAGCTGTGAAAGCTGCCATGTTGTTGCACTTTTGTACTCCCCTTGGGATGCCTTGAACAGCTGCAGTGTGCCTGGAGCCCAGGGCTTCCTAGTTTTAAAAATCCTAGTCCTAGGCCTAAGCCTAACAGTAACCCTGGGAAGGTAAATCAGCCTGGTGTTAGGCTTCTTGCCAAGGAAAAAGCCGTGAAAGCAGCCATGTTGTGGCTCTTTTGCACTCCCTTTTGGATGCCTTTCACAGCTCCAGTGTGCCTGGAACTCAGGGCTTCCTGATTTTAAAAATCCTAGCCCTAGGCCGAACCCCAGCCCTAAGACGAGAAAGGCAAAACAGCCAGGAATTAGGCATGTCCCCAAGGAAAAAGCTGTGGAGGCAGGCATGTTGTGGTACTTTTGCGCTCTTCTTGGCTAGTCCTTCGCAGCTGCTGTGTTCTTGGAACTCAGGGCTTTCTGGTTAATAGAGCCCTTACCCTAGGCGTAACTCAAACCTTAACCCTAGGAAGGAAAATCAGCCTATGGTTCGGGATGCTCTCATGGAAATATCAGTGGTGGCAGCCAAGTTGCGTCACTTTTGCGCTCCCCTTGGGATGCCTTTCGCAGCTGCAGTGTGCCTGGAGCCCAGGGCTTCCTGGTTTTAAAAGTCCTAGGCCTAAGCCTAACAGTAACCCTAGGAAGGTAAATCAGCCGGGTATTAGGGTTCTTCCTAAGGGAAAAGCCGTGAAAGCAGCCATGTTGTGGCACTTCTGCACTCCCTTTGGGATGCCTTTGGCAGATGAAGTAAGCCTGGAACTCAGGGCTTCCTGGTTAAAGAAATCCAAGCCCTAGGCTGAACCCTAACCCTAACCCTAGGCAGATAAATCAGCCTAGGTATAGGGATGGTGCCAAGGAAAAAGCTGTGAAAGCTGCCATGTTGTTGCACTTTTGTACTCCCCTTGGGATGCCTTGAACAGCTGCAGTGTGCCTGGAGCCCAGGGCTTCCTAGTTTTAAAAATCCTAGCCCTAGGCCTAAGCCTAACAGTAACCCTGGGAAGGTAAATCAGCCTGGTGTTAGGCTTCTTGCCAAGGAAAAAGCCGTGAAAGCAGCCATGTTGTGGCACTTTTGCACTCCCTTTTGGATGCCTTTCACAGCTCCAGTGTGCCTGGAACTCAGGGCTTCCTGATTTTAAAAATCCTAGCCCTAGGCCGAACCCCAACACTAAGACGAGAAAGGCAAATCAGCCAGGAATTAGGCATGTCCACAAGGAAAAAGCTGTGGAGGCAGGCATGTTGTGCTACTTTTGCGCTCTTCTTGGGTAGTCCTTCGCAGCTGCTGTGTTCTTGGAACTCAGGGCTTTCTGGTTAATAGAGCCCTTACCCTAGGCGTAACTCAAACCTTAACCCTAGGAAGGAAAATCAGCCTATGGTTCGGGATGGTCTCATGGAAATATCAGTGGTGGCAGCCAAGTTGCGTCACTTTTGCGCTCCCCTTGGGATGCCTTTCGCAGCTGCAGTGTGCCTGGAGCCCAGGGCTTCCTGGTTTTAAAAGTCCTAGGCCTAAGCCTAACAGTAACCCTAGGAAGGTAAATCAGCCGGGTATTAGGGTTCTTCCTAAGGGAAAAGCCGTGAAAGCAGCCATGTTGTGGCACTTCTGCACTCCCTTTGGGATGCCTTTGGCAGATGAAGTAAGCCTGGAACTCAGGGCTTCCTGGTTAAAGAAATCCAAGCCCTAGGCTGAACCCTAACCCTAACCCTAGGCAGATAAATCAGCCTAGGTATAGGGATGGTGCCCAGGAAAAAGCTGTGAAAGCTGCCATGTTGTTGCACTTTTGTACTCCCCTTGGGATGCCTTGAACAGCTGCAGTGTGCCTGGAGCCCAGGGCTTCCTAGTTTTAAAAATCCTAGCCCTAGGCCTAAGCCTAACAGTAACCCTGGGAAGGTAAATCAGCCTGGTGTTAGGCTTCTTGCCAAGGAAAAAGCCGTGAAAGCAGCCATGTTGTGGCACTTTTGCACTCCCTTTTGGATGCCTTTCACAGCTCCAGTGTGCCTGGAACTCAGGGCTTCCTGATTTTAAAAATCCTAGCCCTAGGCCGAACCCCAACCCTAAGACGAGAAAGGCAAATCAGCCAGGAATTAGGCATGTCCCCAAGGAAAAAGCTGTGGAGGCAGGCATGTTGTGCTACTTTTGCGCTCTTCTTGGCTAGTCCTTCGCAGCTGCTGTGTTCTTGGAACTCAGGGCTTTCTGGTTAATAGAGCCCTGACCCTAGGCGTAACTCAAACCTTAACCCTAGGAAGGAAAATCAACCTATGGTTCGGGATGGTCTCATGGAAATATCAGTGGTGGCAGCCAAGTTGCGTCACTTTTGCGCTCCCCTTGGGATGCCTTTTGCAGCTGCAGTGTGCCTGGAGCCCAGGGCTTCCTGGTTTTAAAAGTCCTAGGCCTAAGCCTAACAGTAACCCTAGGAAGGTAAATCAGCCGGGTATTAGGGTTCTTCCTAAGGGAAAAGCCGTGAAAGCAGCCATGTTGTGGCACTTCTGCACTCCCTTTGGGATGCCTTTGGCAGATGAAGTAAGCCTGGAACTCAGGGCTTCCTGGTTAAAGAAATCCAAGCCCTAGGCTGAAGCCTAACCCTAACCCTAGGCAGATAAATCAGCCTAGGTATAGGGATGGTGCCAAGGAAAAAGCTGTGAAAGCTGCCATGTTGTTGCACTTTTGTACTCCCCTTGGGATGCCTTGAACAGCTGCAGTGTGCCTGGAGCCCAGGGCTTCCTAGTTTTAAAAATCCTAGCCCTAGGCCTAAGCCTAACAGTAACCCTGGGAAGGCAAATCAGCCTGGTGTTAGGCTTCTTGCCAAGGAAAAAGCCGTGAAAGCAGCCATGTTGTGGCACTTTTGCACTCCCTTTTGGATGCCTTTCACAGCTGCAGTGTGCCTGGAACTCAGGGCTTCCTGATTTTAAAAATCCTAGCCCTAGGCCGAACCCCAACCCTAAGACGAGAAAGGCAAATCAGCCAGGAATTAGGCATGTCCCCAAGGAAAAAGCTGTGGAGGCAGGCATGTTGTGCTACTTTTGCGCTCTTCTTGGCTAGTCCTTCGCAGCTGCTGTGTTCTTGGAACTCAGGGCTTTCTGGTTAATAGAGCCCTTACCCTAGGCGTAACTCAAACCTTAACCCTAGGAAGGAAAATCAGCCTATGGTTCGGGATGGTCTCATGGAAATATCAGTGGTGGCAGCCAAGTTGCGTCACTTTTGCGCTCCCCTTGGGATGCCTTTTGCAGCTGCAGTGTGCCTGGAGCCCAGGGCTTCCTGGTTTTAAAAGTCCTGGGCCTAAGCCTAACAGTAACCCTAGGAAGGTAAATCAGCCGGGTATTAGGGTTCTTCCTAAGGGAAAAGCCGTGAAAGCAGCCATGTTGTGGCACTTCTGCACTCCCTTTGGGATGCCTTTGGCAGATGAAGTAAGCCTGGAACTCAGGGCTTCCTGGTTAAAGAAATCCAAGCCCTAGGCTGAACCCTAACCCTAACCCTAGGCAGATAAATCAGCCTAGGTATAGGGATGGTGCCAAGGAAAAAGCTGTGAAAGCTGCCATGTTGTTGCACTTTTGTACTCCCCTTGGGATGCCTTGAACAGCTGCAGTGTGCCTGGAGCCCAGGGCTTCCTAGTTTTAAAAATCCTAGCCCTAGGCCTAAGCCTAACAGTAACCCTGGGAAGGTAAATCAGCCTGGTGTTAGGCTTCTTGCCAAGGAAAAAGCCGTGAAAGCAGCCATGTTGTGGCACTTCTGCACTCCCTTTGGGATGCCTTTGGCAGATGAAGTAAGCCTGGAACTCAGGGCTTCCTGGTTAAAGAAATCCAAGCCCTAGGCTGAACCCTAACCCTAACCCTAGGCAGATAAATCAGCCTAGGTATAGGGATGGTGCCAAGGAAAAAGCTGTGAAAGCTGCCATGTTGTTGCACTTTTGTACTCCCCTTGGGATGCCTTGAACAGCTGCAGTGTGCCTGGAGCCCAGGGCTTCCTAGTTTTAAAAATCCTAGCCCTAGGCCTAAGCCTAACAGTAACCCTGGGAAGGTAAATCAGCCTGGTGTTAGGCTTCTTGCCAAGGAAAAAGCCGTGAAAGCAGCCATGTTGTGGCACTTTTGCACTCCCTTTTGGATGCCTTTCACAGCTCCAGTGTGCCTGGAACTCAGGGCTTCCTGATTTTAAAAATCCTAGCCCTAGGCCGAACCCCAACACTAAGACGAGAAAGGCAAATCAGCCAGGAATTAGGCATGTCCACAAGGAAAAAGCTGTGGAGGCAGGCATGTTGTGCTACTTTTGCGCTCTTCTTGGGTAGTCCTTCGCAGCTGCTGTGTTTTGGAACTCAGGGCTTTCTGGTTAATAGACCCTTACCCTAGGCGTAACTCAAACCTTAACCCTAGGAAGGAAAATCAGCCTATGGTTCGGGATGGTCTCATGGAAATATCAGTGGTGGCAGCCAAGTTGCGTCACTTTTGCGCTCCCCTTGGGATGCCTTTCGCAGCTGCAGTGTGCCTGGAGCCCAGGGCTTCCTGGTTTTAAAAGTCCTAGGCCTAAGCCTAACAGTAACCCTAGGAAGGTAAATCAGCCGGGTATTAGGGTTCTTCCTAAGGAAAAAGCCGTGAAAGCAGCCATGTTGTGGCACTTCTGCACTCCCTTTGGGATGCCTTTGGCAGATGAAGTAAGCCTGGAACTCAGGGCTTCCTGGTTAAAGAAATCCAAGCCCTAGGCTGAACCCTAACCCTAACCCTAGGCAGATAAATCAGCCTAGGTATAGGGATGGTGCCAAGGAAAAAGCTGTGAAAGCTGCCATGTTGTTGCACTTTTGTACTCCCCTTGGGATGCCTTGAACAGCTGCAGTGTGCCTGGAGCCCAGGGCTTCCTAGTTTTAAAAATCCTAGCCCTAGGCCTAAGCCTAACAGTAACCCTGGGAAGGCAAATCAGCCTGGTGTTAGGCTTCTTGCCAAGGAAAAAGCCGTGAAAGCAGCCATGTTGTGGCACTTTTGCACTCCCTTTTGGATGCCTTTCACAGCTGCAGTGTGCCTGGAACTCAGGGCTTCCTGATTTTAAAAATCCTAGCCCTAGGCCGAACCCCAACCCTAAGACGAGAAAGGCAAATCAGCCAGGAATTAGGCATGTCCCCAAGGAAAAAGCTGTGGAGGCAGGCATGTTGTGCTACTTTTGCGCTCTTCTTGGCTAGTCCTTCGCAGCTGCTGTGTTCTTGGAACTCAGGGCTTTCTGGTTAATAGAGCCCTTACCCTAGGCGTAACTCAAACCTTAACCCTAGGAAGGAAAATCAGCCTATGGTTCGGGATGGTCTCATGGAAATATCAGTGGTGGCAGCCAAGTTGCGTCACTTTTGCGCTCCCCTTGGGATGCCTTTTGCAGCTGCAGTGTGCCTGGAGCCCAGGGCTTCCTGGTTTTAAAAGTCCTGGGCCTAAGCCTAACAGTAACCCTAGGAAGGTAAATCAGCCGGGTATTAGGGTTCTTCCTAAGGGAAAAGCCGTGAAAGCAGCCATGTTGTGGCACTTCTGCACTCCCTTTGGGATGCCTTTGGCAGATGAAGTAAGCCTGGAACTCAGGGCTTCCTGGTTAAAGAAATCCAAGCCCTAGGCTGAACCCTAACCCTAACCCTAGGCAGATAAATCAGCCTAGGTATAGGGATGGTGCCAAGGAAAAAGCTGTGAAAGCTGCCATGTTGTTGCACTTTTGTACTCCCCTTGGGATGCCTTGAACAGCTGCAGTGTGCCTGGAGCCCAGGGCTTCCTAGTTTTAAAAATCCTAGCCCTAGGCCTAAGCCTAACAGTAACCCTGGGAAGGTAAATCAGCCTGGTGTTAGGCTTCTTGCCAAGGAAAAAGCCGTGAAAGCAGCCATGTTGTGGCACTTCTGCACTCCCTTTGGGATGCCTTTGGCAGATGAAGTAAGCCTGGAACTCAGGGCTTCCTGGTTAAAGAAATCCAAGCCCTAGGCTGAACCCTAACCCTAACCCTAGGCAGATAAATCAGCCTAGGTATAGGGATGGTGCCAAGGAAAAAGCTGTGAAAGCTGCCATGTTGTTGCACTTTTGTACTCCCCTTGGGATGCCTTGAACAGCTGCAGTGTGCCTGGAGCCCAGGGCTTCCTAGTTTTAAAAATCCTAGCCCTAGGCCTAAGCCTAACAGTAACCCTGGGAAGGTAAATCAGCCTGGTGTTAGGCTTCTTGCCAAGGAAAAAGCCGTGAAAGCAGCCATGTTGTGGCACTTTTGCACTCCCTTTTGGATGCCTTTCACAGCTCCAGTGTGCCTGGAACTCAGGGCTTCCTGATTTTAAAAATCCTAGCCCTAGGCCGAACCCCAACACTAAGACGAGAAAGGCAAATCAGCCAGGAATTAGGCATGTCCACAAGGAAAAAGCTGTGGAGGCAGGCATGTTGTGCTACTTTTGCGCTCTTCTTGGGTAGTCCTTCGCAGCTGCTGTGTTTTGGAACTCAGGGCTTTCTGGTTAATAGACCCTTACCCTAGGCGTAACTCAAACCTTAACCCTAGGAAGGAAAATCAGCCTATGGTTCGGGATGGTCTCATGGAAATATCAGTGGTGGCAGCCAAGTTGCGTCACTTTTGCGCTCCCCTTGGGATGCCTTTCGCAGCTGCAGTGTGCCTGGAGCCCAGGGCTTCCTGGTTTTAAAAGTCCTAGGCCTAAGCCTAACAGTAACCCTAGGAAGGTAAATCAGCCGGGTATTAGGGTTCTTCCTAAGGAAAAAGCCGTGAAAGCAGCCATGTTGTGGCACTTCTGCACTCCCTTTGGGATGCCTTTGGCAGATGAAGTAAGCCTGGAACTCAGGGCTTCCTGGTTAAAGAAATCCAAGCCCTAGGCTGAACCCTAACCCTAACCCTAGGCAGATAAATCAGCCTAGGTATAGGGATGGTGCCAAGGAAAAAGCTGTGAAAGCTGCCATGTTGTTGCACTTTTGTACTCCCCTTGGGATGCCTTGAACAGCTGCAGTGTGCCTGGAGCCCAGGGCTTCCTAGTTTTAAAAATCCTAGTCCTAGGCCTAAGCCTAACAGTAACCCTGGGAAGGTAAATCAGCCTGGTGTTAGGCTTCTTGCCAAGGAAAAAGCCGTGAAAGCAGCCATGTTGTGGCTCTTTTGCACTCCCTTTTGGATGCCTTTCACAGCTCCAGTGTGCCTGGAACTCAGGGCTTCCTGATTTTAAAAATCCTAGCCCTAGGCCGAACCCCAGCCCTAAGACGAGAAAGGCAAAACAGCCAGGAATTAGGCATGTCCCCAAGGAAAAAGCTGTGGAGGCAGGCATGTTGTGGTACTTTTGCGCTCTTCTTGGCTAGTCCTTCGCAGCTGCTGTGTTCTTGGAACTCAGGGCTTTCTGGTTAATAGAGCCCTTACCCTAGGCGTAACTCAAACCTTAACCCTAGGAAGGAAAATCAGCCTATGGTTCGGGATGGTCTCATGGAAATATCAGTGGTGGCAGCCAAGTTGCGTCACTTTTGCGCTCCCCTTGGGATGCCTTTCGCAGCTGCAGTGTGCCTGGAGCCCAGGGCTTCCTGGTTTTAAAAGTCCTAGGCCTAAGCCTAACAGTAACCCTAGGAAGGTAAATCAGCCGGGTATTAGGGTTCTTCCTAAGGGAAAAGCCGTGAAAGCAGCCATGTTGTGGCACTTCTGCACTCCCTTTGGGATGCCTTTGGCAGATGAAGTAAGCCTGGAACTCAGGGCTTCCTGGTTAAAGAAATCCAAGCCCTAGGCTGAACCCTAACCCTAACCCTAGGCAGATAAATCAGCCTAGGTATAGGGATGGTGCCAAGGAAAAAGCTGTGAAAGCTGCCATGTTGTTGCACTTTTGTACTCCCCTTGGGATGCCTTGAACAGCTGCAGTGTGCCTGGAGCCCAGGGCTTCCTAGTTTTAAAAATCCTAGCCCTAGGCCTAAGCCTAACAGTAACCCTGGGAAGGTAAATCAGCCTGGTGTTAGGCTTCTTGCCAAGGAAAAAGCCGTGAAAGCAGCCATGTTGTGGCACTTTTGCACTCCCTTTTGGATGCCTTTCACAGCTCCAGTGTGCCTGGAACTCAGGGCTTCCTGATTTTAAAAATCCTAGCCCTAGGCCGAACCCCAACACTAAGACGAGAAAGGCAAATCAGCCAGGAATTAGGCATGTCCACAAGGAAAAAGCTGTGGAGGCAGGCATGTTGTGCTACTTTTGCGCTCTTCTTGGGTAGTCCTTCGCAGCTGCTGTGTTCTTGGAACTCAGGGCTTTCTGGTTAATAGAGCCCTTACCCTAGGCGTAACTCAAACCTTAACCCTAGGAAGGAAAATCAGCCTATGGTTCGGGATGGTCTCATGGAAATATCAGTGGTGGCAGCCAAGTTGCGTCACTTTTGCGCTCCCCTTGGGATGCCTTTCGCAGCTGCAGTGTGCCTGGAGCCCAGGGCTTCCTGGTTTTAAAAGTCCTAGGCCTAAGCCTAACAGTAACCCTAGGAAGGTAAATCAGCCGGGTATTAGGGTTCTTCCTAAGGGAAAAGCCGTGAAAGCAGCCATGTTGTGGCACTTCTGCACTCCCTTTGGGATGCCTTTGGCAGATGAAGTAAGCCTGGAACTCAGGGCTTCCTGGTTAAAGAAATCCAAGCCCTAGGCTGAACCCTAACCCTAACCCTAGGCAGATAAATCAGCCTAGGTATAGGGATGGTGCCCAGGAAAAAGCTGTGAAAGCTGCCATGTTGTTGCACTTTTGTACTCCCCTTGGGATGCCTTGAACAGCTGCAGTGTGCCTGGAGCCCAGGGCTTCCTAGTTTTAAAAATCCTAGCCCTAGGCCTAAGCCTAACAGTAACCCTGGGAAGGTAAATCAGCCTGGTGTTAGGCTTCTTGCCAAGGAAAAAGCCGTGAAAGCAGCCATGTTGTGGCACTTTTGCACTCCCTTTTGGATGCCTTTCACAGCTCCAGTGTGCCTGGAACTCAGGGCTTCCTGATTTTAAAAATCCTAGCCCTAGGCCGAACCCCAACCCTAAGACGAGAAAGGCAAATCAGCCAGGAATTAGGCATGTCCCCAAGGAAAAAGCTGTGGAGGCAGGCATGTTGTGCTACTTTTGCGCTCTTCTTGGCTAGTCCTTCGCAGCTGCTGTGTTCTTGGAACTCAGGGCTTTCTGGTTAATAGAGCCCTGACCCTAGGCGTAACTCAAACCTTAACCCTAGGAAGGAAAATCAACCTATGGTTCGGGATGGTCTCATGGAAATATCAGTGGTGGCAGCCAAGTTGCGTCACTTTTGCGCTCCCCTTGGGATGCCTTTTGCAGCTGCAGTGTGCCTGGAGCCCAGGGCTTCCTGGTTTTAAAAGTCCTAGGCCTAAGCCTAACAGTAACCCTAGGAAGGTAAATCAGCCGGGTATTAGGGTTCTTCCTAAGGGAAAAGCCGTGAAAGCAGCCATGTTGTGGCACTTCTGCACTCCCTTTGGGATGCCTTTGGCAGATGAAGTAAGCCTGGAACTCAGGGCTTCCTGGTTAAAGAAATCCAAGCCCTAGGCTGAAGCCTAACCCTAACCCTAGGCAGATAAATCAGCCTAGGTATAGGGATGGTGCCAAGGAAAAAGCTGTGAAAGCTGCCATGTTGTTGCACTTTTGTACTCCCCTTGGGATGCCTTGAACAGCTGCAGTGTGCCTGGAGCCCAGGGCTTCCTAGTTTTAAAAATCCTAGCCCTAGGCCTAAGCCTAACAGTAACCCTAGGAAGGTAAATCAGCCGGGTATTAGGGTTCTTCCTAAGGGAAAAGCCGTGAAAGCAGCCATGTTGTGGCACTTTTGCACTCCCTTTTGGATGCCTTTCACAGCTCCAGTGTGCCTGGAACTCAGGGCTTCCTGATTTTAAAAATCCTAGCCCTAGGCCGAACCCCAACCCTAAGACGAGAAAGGCAAATCAGCTAGGAATTAGGCATGTCCCCAAGGAAAAAGCTGTGGAGGCAGGCATGTTGTGCTACTTTTGCGCTCTTCTTGGCTAGTCCTTCGCAGCTGCTGTGTTCTTGGAACTCAGGGCTTTCTGGTTAATAGAGCCCTTACCTTAGGCGTAACTCAAACCTTAACCCTAGGAAGGAAAATCAACCTATGGTTCGGGATGGTCTCATGGAAATATCAGTGGTGGCAGCCAAGTTGCGTCACTTTTGCGCTCCCCTTGGGATGCCTTTCGCAGCTGCAGTGTGCCTGGAGCCCAGGGCTTCCTGGTTTTAAAAGTCCTAGGCCTAAGCCTAACAGTAACCCTAGGAAGGTAAATCAGCCGGGTATTAGGGTCCTTCCTAAGGGAAAAGCCGTGAAAGCAGCCATGTTGTGGCACTTTTGCACTCCCTTTTGGATGCCTTTCACAGCTGCAGTGTGCCTGGAACTCAGGGCTTCCTGATTTTAAAAATCCTAGCCCTAGGCCGAACCCCAACCCTATGACGAGAAAGGCAAATCAGCCAGGAATTAGGCATGTCCCCAAGGAAAAAGCTGTGGAGGCAGGCATGTTGTGCTACTTTTGCGCTCTTCTTGGCTAGTCCTTCGCAGCTGCTGTGTTCTTGGAACTCAGGGCTTTCTGTTTAATAGACCCTTACCCTAGGCGTAACTCAAACCTTAAGCCTAGGAAGGAAAATCAGCCTATGGTTCGGGATGGTCTCATGGAAATATCAGTGGTGGCAGCCAAGTTGCGTCACTTTTGCGCTCCCCTTGGGATGCCTTTCGCAGCTGCAGTGTGCCTGGAGCCCAGGGCTTCCTGGTTTTAAAAGTCCTAGGCCTAAGCCTAACAGTAACCCTAGGAAGGTAAATCAGCCGGGTATTAGGGTTCTTCCTAAGGGAAAAGCCGTGAAAGCAGCCATGTTGTGGCACTTCTGCACTCCCTTTGGGATGCCTTTGGCAGATGAAGTAAGCCTGGAACTCAGGGCTTCCTGGTTAAAGAAATCCAAGCCCTAGGCTGAACCCTAACCCTAACCCTAGGCAGATAAATCAGCCTAGGTATAGGGATGGTGCCAAGGAAAAAGCTGTGAAAGCTGCCATGTTGTTGCACTTTTGTACTCCCCTTGGGATGCCTTGAACAGCTGCAGTGTGCCTGGAGCCCAGGGCTTCCTAGTTTTAAAAATCCTAGCCCTAGGCCTAAGCCTAACAGTAACCCTGGGAAGGTAAATCAGCCTGGTGTTAGGCTTCTTGCCAAGGAAAAAGCCGTGAAAGCAGCCATGTTGTGGCACTTTTGCACTCCCTTTTGGATGCCTTTCACAGCTCCAGTGTGCCTGGAACTCAGGGCTTCCTGATTTTAAAAATCCTAGCCCTAGGCCGAACCCCAACACTAAGACGAGGAAGGCAAATCAGCCAGGAATTAGGCATGTCCACAAGGAAAAAGCTGTGGAGGCAGGCATGTTGTGGTACTTTTGCGCTCTTCTTGGCTAGTCCTTCGCAGCTGCTGTGTTCTTGGAACTCAGGGCTTTCTGGTTAATAGACCCTTACCCTAGGCGTAACTCAAACCTTAACCCTAGGAAGGAAAATCAACCTATGGTTCGGGATGGTCTCATGGAAATATCAGTGGTGGCAGCCAAGTTGCGTCACTTTTGCGCTCCCCTTGGGATGCCTTTCGCAGCTGCAGTGTGCCTGGAGCCCAGGGCTTCCTGGTTTTAAAAGTCCTAGGCCTAAGCCTAACAGTAACCCTAGGAAGGTAAATCAGCCGGGTATTAGGGTTCTTCCTAAGGGAAAAGCCGTGAAAGCAGCCATGTTGTGGCACTTCTGCACTCACTTTGGGATGCCTTTGGCAGATGAAGTAAGCCTGGAACTCAGGGCTTCCTGGTTAAAAAAATCCAAGCCCTAGGCTGAACCCTAACCCTAACCCTAGGCAGATAAATCAGCCTAGCTATAGGGATGGTGCCAAGGAAAAAGCTGTGAAAGCTGCCATGTTGTTGCACTTTTGTACTCCCCTTGGGATGCCTTGAACAGCTGCAGTGTGCCTGGAGCCCAGGGCTTCCTAGTTTTAAAAATCCTAGCCCTAGGCCTAAGCCTAACAGTAACCCTGGGAAGGTAAATCAGCCTGGTGTTAGGCGTCTTGCCAAGGAAAAAGCCGTGAAAGCAGCCATGTTGTGGCACTTTTGCACTCCCTTTTGGATGCCTTTCACAGCTCCAGTGTGCCTGGAACTCAGGGCTTCCTGATTTTAAAAATCCTAGCCCTAGGCCGAACCCCAACCCTAAGACGAGAAAGGCAAATCAGCCAGGAATTAGGCATGTCCCCAAGGAAAAAGCTGTGGAGGCAGGCATGTTGTGCTACTTTTGCGCTCTTCTTGGCTAGTCCTTCGCAGCTGCTGTGTTCTTGGAACTCAGGGCTTTCTGGTTAATAGAGCCCTTACCCTAGGCGTAACTCAAACCTTAACCCTAGGAAGGAAAATCAGCCTATGGTTCGGGATGGTCTCATGGAAATATCAGTGGTGGCAGCCAAGTTGCGTCACTTTTGCGCTCCCCTTGGGATGCCTTTTGCAGCTGCAGTGTGCCTGGAGCCCAGGGCTTCCTGGTTTTAAAAGTCCTAGGCCTAAGCCTAACAGTAACCCTAGGAAGGTAAATCAGCCGGGTATTAGGGTTCTTCCTAAGGGAAAAGCCGTGAAAGCAGCCATGTTGTGGCACTTCTGCACTCCCTTTGGGATGCCTTTGGCAGATGAAGTAAGCCTGGAACTCAGGGCTTCCTGGTTAAAAAAATCCAAGCCCTAGGCTGAACCCTAACCCTAACCCTAGGCAGATAAACCAGCCTAGGTATAGGGATGGTGCCAAGGAAAAAGCTGTGAAAGCTGCCATGTTGTTGCACTTTTGTACTCCCCTTGGGATGCCTTGAACAGCTGCAGTGTGCCTGGAGCCCAGGGCTTCCTAGTTTTAAAAATCCTAGCCCTAGGCCTAAGCCTAACAGTAACCCTGGGAAGGTAAATCAGCCTGGTGTTAGGCTTCTTGCCAAGGAAAAAGCCGTGAAAGCAGCCATGTTGTGGCACTTTTGCACTCCCTTTTGGATGCCTTTCACAGCTCCAGTGTGCCTGGAACTCAGGGCTTCCTGATTTTAAAAATCCTAGCCCTAGGCCGAACCCCAACCCTAAGACGAGAAAGGCAAATCAGCCAGGAATTAGGCATGTCCCCAAGGAAAAAGCTGTGGAGGCAGGCATGTTGTGGTACTTTTGCGCTCTTCTTGGCTAGTCCTTCGCAGCTGCTGTGTTCTTGGAACTCAGGGCTTTCTGGTTAATAGAGCCCTTACCCTAGGCGTAACTCAAACCTTAACCCTAGGAAGGAAAATCAACCTATGGTTCGGGATGGTCTCATGGAAATATCAGTGGTGGCAGCCAAGTTGCGTCACTTTTGCGCTCCCCTTGGGATGCCTTTCGCAGCTGCAGTGTGCCTGGAGCCCAGGGCTTCCTGGTTTTAAAAGTCCTAGGCCTAAGCCTAACAGTAACCCTAGGAAGGTAAATCAGCCGGGTATTAGGGTTCTTCCTAAGGGAAAAGCCGTGAAAGCAGCCATGTTGTGGCACTTCTGCACTCACTTTGGGATGCCTTTGGCAGATGAAGTAAGCCTGGAACTCAGGGCTTCCTGGTTAAAAAAATCCAAGCCCTAGGCTGAACCCTAACCCTAACCCTAGGCAGATAAATCAGCCTAGCTATAGGGATGGTGCCAAGGAAAAAGCTGTGAAAGCTGCCATGTTGTTGCACTTTTGTACTCCCCTTGGGATGCCTTGAACAGCTGCAGTGTGCCTGGAGCCCAGGGCTTCCTAGTTTTAAAAATCCTAGCCCTAGGCCTAAGCCTAACAGTAACCCTGGGAAGGTAAATCAGCCTGGTGTTAGGCGTCTTGCCAAGGAAAAAGCCGTGAAAGCAGCCATGTTGTGGCACTTTTGCACTCCCTTTTGGATGCCTTTCACAGCTCCAGTGTGCCTGGAACTCAGGGCTTCCTGATTTTAAAAATCCTAGCCCTAGGCCGAACCCCAACCCTAAGACGAGAAAGGCAAATCAGCCAGGAATTAGGCATGTCCCCAAGGAAAAAGCTGTGGAGGCAGGCATGTTGTGCTACTTTTGCGCTCTTCTTGGCTAGTCCTTCGCAGCTGCTGTGTTCTTGGAACTCAGGGCTTTCTGGTTAATAGAGCCCTTACCCTAGGCGTAACTCAAACCTTAACCCTAGGAAGGAAAATCAGCCTATGGTTCGGGATGGTCTCATGGAAATATCAGTGGTGGCAGCCAAGTTGCGTCACTTTTGCGCTCCCCTTGGGATGCCTTTTGCAGCTGCAGTGTGCCTGGAGCCCAGGGCTTCCTGGTTTTAAAAGTCCTAGGCCTAAGCCTAACAGTAACCCTAGGAAGGTAAATCAGCCGGGTATTAGGGTTCTTCCTAAGGGAAAAGCCGTGAAAGCAGCCATGTTGTGGCACTTCTGCACTCCCTTTGGGATGCCTTTGGCAGATGAAGTAAGCCTGGAACTCAGGGCTTCCTGGTTAAAAAAATCCAAGCCCTAGGCTGAACCCTAACCCTAACCCTAGGCAGATAAACCAGCCTAGGTATAGGGATGGTGCCAAGGAAAAAGCTGTGAAAGCTGCCATGTTGTTGCACTTTTGTACTCCCCTTGGGATGCCTTGAACAGCTGCAGTGTGCCTGGAGCCCAGGGCTTCCTAGTTTTAAAAATCCTAGCCCTAGGCCTAAGCCTAACAGTAACCCTGGGAAGGTAAATCAGCCTGGTGTTAGGCTTCTTGCCAAGGAAAAAGCCGTGAAAGCAGCCATGTTGTGGCACTTTTGCACTCCCTTTTGGATGCCTTTCACAGCTCCAGTGTGCCTGGAACTCAGGGCTTCCTGATTTTAAAAATCCTAGCCCTAGGCCAAACCCCAACCCTAAGACGAGAAAGGCAAATCAGCCAGGAATTAGGCATGTCCCCAAGGAAAAAGCTGTGGAGGCAGGCATGTTGTGGTACTTTTGCGCTCTTCTTGGCTAGTCCTTCGCAGCTGCTGTGTTCTTGGAACTCAGGGCTTTCTGGTTAATAGAGCCCTTACCCTAGGCGTAACTCAAACCTTAACCCTAGGAAGGAAAATCAACCTATGGTTCGGGATGGTCTCATGGAAATATCAGTGGTGGCAGCCAAGTTGCGTCACTTTTGCGCTCCCCTTGGGATGCCTTTCGCAGCTGCAGTGTGCCTGGAGCCCAGGGCTTCCTGGTTTTAAAAGTCCTAGGCCTAAGCCTAACAGTAACCCTAGGAAGGTAAATCAGCCGGGTATTAGGGTTCTTCCTAAGGGAAAAGCCGTGAAAGCAGCCATGTTGTGGCACTTCTGCACTCCCTTTGGGATGCCTTTGGCAGATGAAGTAAGCCTGGAACTCAGGGCTTCCTGGTTAAAGAAATCCAAGCCCTAGGCTGAACCCTAACCCTAACCCTAGGCAGATAAATCAGCCTAGGTATAGGGATGGTGCCAAGGAAAAAGCTGTGAAAGCTGCCATGTTGTTGCACTTTTGTACTCCCCTTGGGATGCCTTGAACAGCTGCAGTGTGCCTGGAGCCAAGGGCTTCCTAGTTTTAAAAATCCTAGCCCTAGGCCTAAGCCTAACAGTAACCCTGGGAAGGTAAATCAGCCTGGTGTTAGGCTTCTTGCCAAGGAAAAAGCCGTGAAAGCAGCCATGTTGTGGCACTTTTGCACTCCCTTTTGGATGCCTTTCACAGCTCCAGTGTGCCTGGAACTCAGGGCTTCCTGCTTTTATAAATCCTAGCCCTAGGCCGAACCCCAACCCTAAGACGAGAAAGGCAAATCAGCCAGGAATTAGGCATGTCCCCAAGGAAAAAGCTGTGGAGGCAGGCATGTTGTGGTACTTTTGCACTCTTCTTGGGTAGTCCTTCGCAGCTGCTGTGTTCTTGGAACTCAGGGCTTTCTGGTTAATAGAACCCTTACCCTAGGCGTAACTCAAACCTTAACCCTAGGAAGGAAAATCAGCCTATGGTTCGGGATGGTCTCATGGAAATATCAGTGGTGGCAGCCAAGTTGCATCACTTTTGCGCTCCCCTTGGGATGCCTTTTGCAGCTGCAGTGTGCCTGGAGCCCAGGGCTTCCTGGTTTTAAAAGTCCTAGGCCTAAGCCTAACAGTAACCCTAGGAAGGTAAATCAGCCGGGTATTAGGGTTCTTCCTAAGGGAAAAGCCGTGAAAGCAGCCATGTTGTGGCACTTCTGCACTCCCTTTGGGATGCCTTTGGCAGATGAAGTAAGCCTGGAACTCAGGGCTTCCTGGTTAAAGAAATCCAAGCCCTAGGCTGAACCCTAACCCTAACCCTAGGCAGATAAATCAGCCTAGGTATAGGGATGGTGCCAAGGAAAAAGCTGTGAAAGCTGCCATGTTGTTGCACTTTTGTACTCCCCTTGGGATGCCTTGAACAGCTGCAGTGTGCCTGGAGCTAAGGGCTTCCTAGTTTCAAAAATCCTAGCCCTAGGCCTAAGCCTAACAGTAACCCTGGGAAGGTAAATCAGCCTGGTGTTAGGCTTCTTGCCAAGGAAAAAGCCGTGAAAGCAGCCATGTTGTGGCACTTTTGCACTCCCTTTTGGATGCCTTTCACAGCTCCAGTGTGCCTGGAACTCAGGGCTTCCTGATTTTAAAAATCCTAGCCTTAGGCCGAACCCCAACCCTAAGACGAGAAAGGCAAATCAGCCAGGAATTAGGCATGTCCCCAAGGAAAAAGCTGTGGAGGCAGGCATGTTGTGCTACTTTTGCGCTCTTCTTGGCTAGTCCTTCGCAGCTGCTGTGTTCTTGGAACTCAGGGCTTTCTGGTTAATAGACCCTTACCCTAGGCGTAACTCAAACCTTAACCCTAGGAAGGAAAATCAGCCTATGGTTCGGGATGGTCTCATGGAAATATCAGTGGTGGCAGCCAAGTTGCGTCACTTTTGCGCTCCCCTTGGGATGCCTTTCGCAGCTGCAGTGTGCCTGGAGCCCAGGGCTTCCTGGTTTTAAAAGTCCTAGGCCTAAGCCTAACAGTAACCCTAGGAAGGTAAATCAGCCGGGTATTAGGGTTCTTCCTAAGGGAAAAGCCGTGAAAGCAGCCATGTTGTGGCACTTCTGCACTCCCTTTGGGATGCCTTTGGCAGATGAAGTAAGCCTGGAACTCAGGGCTTCCTGGTTAAAGAAATCCAAGCCCTAGGCTGAACCCTAACCCTAACCCTAGGCAGATAAATCAGCCTAGGTATAGGGATGGTGCCAAGGAAAAAGCTGTGAAAGCTGCCATGTTGTTGCACTTTTGTACTCCCCTTGGGATGCCTTGAACAGCTGCAGTGTGCCTGGAGCCCAGGGCTTCCTAGTTTCAAAAATCCTAGCCCTAGGCCTAAGCCTAACAGTAACCCTGGGAAGGTAAATCAGCCTGCTGTTAGGCTTCTTGCCAAGGAAAAAGCCGTGAAAGCAGCCATGTTGTGGCACTTTTGCACTCCCTTTTGGATGCCTTTCACAGCTCCAGTGTGCCTGGAACTCAGGGCTTCCTGATTTTAAAAATCCTAGCCCTAGGCCGAACCCCAACCCTAAGACGAGAAAGGCAAATCAGCCAGGAATTAGGCATGTCCCCAAGGAAAAAGCTGTGGAGGCAGGCATGTTGTGGTACTTTTGCGCTCTTCTTGGGTAGTCCTTCGCAGCTGCTGTGTTCTTGGAACTCAGGGCTTTCTGGTTAATAGAACCCTTACCCTAGGCGTAACTCAAACCTTAAGCCTAGGAAGGAAAATCAGCCTATGGTTCGTGATGCTCTCATGGAAATATCAGTGGTGGCAGCCAAGTTGCGTCACTTTTGCGCTCCCCTTGGGATGCCTTTCGCAGCTGCAGTGTGCCTGGAGCCCAGGGCTTCCTGGTTTTAAAAGTCCTAGGCCTAAGCCTAACAGTAACCCTAGGAAGGTAAATCAGCCGGGTATTAGGGTTCTTCCTAAGGGAAAAGCCGTGAAAGCAGCCATGTTGTGGCACTTCTGCACTCCCTTTGGGATGCCTTTGGCAGATGAAGTAAGCCTGGAACTCAGGGCTTCCTGGTTAAAGAAATCCAAGCCCTAGGCTGAACCCTAACCCTAACCCTAGGCAGATAAATCAGCCTAGGTATAGGGATGGTGCCAAGGAAAAAGCTGTGAAAGCTGCCATGTTGTTGCACTTTTGTACTCCCCTTGGGATGCCTTGAACAGCTGCAGTGTGCCTGGAGCTAAGGGCTTCCTAGTTTCAAAAATCCTAGCCCTAGGCCTAAGCCTAACAGTAACCCTGGGAAGGTAAATCAGCCTGCTGTTAGGCTTCTTGCCAAGGAAAAAGCCGTGAAAGCAGCCATGTTGTGGCACTTTTGCACTCCCTTTTGGATGCCTTTCACAGCTCCAGTGTGCCTGGAACTCAGGGCTTCCTGATTTTAAAAATCCTAGCCCTAGGCCGAACCCCAACCCTAAGACGAGAAAGGCAAATCAGCCAGGAATTAGGCATGTCCCCAAGGAAAAAGCTGTGGAGGCAGGCATGTTGTGGTACTTTTGCGCTCTTCTTGGCTAGTCCTTCGCAGCTGCTGTGTTCTTGGAACTCAGGGCTTTCTGGTTAATAGAACCCTTACCCTAGGCGTAACTCAAACCTTAAGCCTAGGAAGGAAAATCAACCTATGGTTCGGGATGGTCTCATGGAAATATCAGTGGTGGCAGCCAAGTTGCGTCACTTTTGCGCTCCCCTTGGGATGCCTTTCGCAGCTGCAGTGTGCCTGGAGCCCAGGGCTTCCTGGTTTTAAAAGTCCTAGGCCTAAGCCTAACAGTAACCCTAGGAAGGTAAATCAGCCGGGTATTAGGGTTCTTCCTAAGGGAAAAGCCGTGAAAGCAGCCATGTTGTGGCACTTCTGCACTCCCTTTGGGATGCCTTTGGCAGATGAAGTAAGCCTGGAACTCAGGGCTTCCTGGTTAAAAAAATCCAAGCCCTAGGCTGAAGCCTAACCCTAACCCTAGGCAGATAAATCAGCCTAGGTATAGGGATGGTGCCAAGGAAAAAGCTGTGAAAGCTGCCATGTTGTTGCACTTTTGTACTCCCCTTGGGATGCCTTGAACAGCTGCAGTGTGCCTGGAGCCCAGGGCTTCCTAGTTTTAAAAATCCTAGCCCTAGGCCTAAGCCTAACAGTAACCCTGGGAAGGTAAATCAGCCTGGTGTTAGGCTTCTTGCCAAGGAAAAAGCCGTGAAAGCAGCCATGTTGTGGCACTTTTGCACTCCCTTTTGGATGCCTTTCACAGCTCCAGTGTGCCTGGAACTCAGGGCTTCCTGCTTTTAAAAATCCTAGCCCTAGGCCGAACACCAACCCTAAGACGAGAAAGGCAAATCAGCCAGGAATTAGGCATGTCCCCAAGGAAAAAGCTGTGGAGGCAGGCATGTTGTGCTACTTTTGCGCTCTTCTTGGGTAGTCCTTCGCAGCTGCTGTGTTCTTGGAACTCAGGGCTTTCTGGTTAATAGAGCCCTTACCCTAGGCGTATCTCAAACCTTAACCCTAGGAAGGAAAATCAACCTATGTTTCGGGATGGTCTCATGGAAATATCAGTGGTGGCAGCCAAGTTGCGTCACTTTTGCGCTCCCCTTGGGATGCCTTTCGCAGCTGCAGTGTGCCTGGAGCCCAGGGCTTCCTGGTTTTAAAAGTCCTAGGCCTAAGCCTAACAGTAACCCTAGGAAGGTAAATCAGCCGGGTATTAGGGTTCTTCCTAAGGGAAAAGCCGTGAAAGCAGCCATGTTGTGGCACTTCTGCACTCCCTTTGGGATGCCTTTGGCAGATGAAGTAAGCCTGGAACTCAGGGCTTCCTGGTTAAAGAAATCCAAGCCCTAGGCTGAACCCTAACCCTAACCCTAGGCAGATAAACCAGCCTAGCTATAGGGATGGTGCCAAGGAAAAAGCTGTGAAAGCTGCCATGTTGTTGCACTTTTGTACTCCCCTTGGGATGCCTTGAACAGCTGCAGTGTGCCTGGAGCCCAGGGCTTCCTAGTTTTAAAAATCCTAGCCCTAGGCCTAAGCCTAACAGTAACCCTGGGAAGGTAAATCAGCCTGCTGTTAGGCTTCTTGCCAAGGAAAAAGCCGTGAAAGCAGCCATGTTGTGGCACTTTTGCACTCCCTTTTGGATGCCTTTCACAGCTCCAGTGTGCCTGGAACTCAGGGCTTCCTGATTTTAAAAATCCTAGCCCTAGGCCGAACCCCAACCCTAAGACGAGAAAGGCAAATCAGCCAGGAATTAGGCATGTCCCCAAGAAAAAAGCTGTGGAGGCAGGCATGTTGTGCTACTTTTGCGCTCTTCTTGGGTAGTCCTTCGCAGCTGCTGTGTTCTTGGAACTCAGGGCTTTCTGGTTAATAGAGCCCTTACCCTAGGCGTAACTCAAACCTTAAGCCTAGGAAGGAAAATCAGCCTATGGTTCGGGATGGTCTCATGGAAATATCAGTGGTGGCAGCCAAGTTGCGTCACTTTTGCGCTCCCCTTGGGATGCCTTTCGCAGCTGCAGTGTGCCTGGAGCCCAGGGCTTCCTGGTTTTAAAAGTCCTAGGCCTAAGCCTAACAGTAACCCTAGGAAGGTAAATCAGCCGGGTATTAGGGTTCTTCCTAAGGGAAAAGCCGTGAAAGCAGCCATGTTGTGGCACTTCTGCACTCCCTTTGGGATGCCTTTGGCAGATGAAGTAAGCCTGGAACTCAGGGCTTCCTGGTTAAAGAAATCCAAGCCCTAGGCTGAACCCTAACCCTAACCCTAGGCAGATAAATCAGCCTAGGTATAGGGATGGTGCCAAGGAAAAAGCTGTGAAAGCTGCCATGTTGTTGCACTTTTGTACTCCCCTTGGGATGCCTTGAACAGCTGCAGTGTGCCTGGAGCCCAGGGCTTCCTAGTTTTAAAAATCCTAGCCCTAGGCCTAAGCCTAACAGTAACCCTGGGAAGGTAAATCAGCCAGCTGTTAGGCTTCTTGCCAAGGAAAAAGCCGTGAAAGCAGCCATGTTGTGGCACTTTTGCACTCCCTTTTGGATGCCTTTCACAGCTCCAGTGTGCCTGGAACTCAGGGCTTCCTGCTTTTAAAAATCCTAGCCCTAGGCCGAACCCCAACCCTAAGACGAGAAAGGCAAATCAGCCAGGAATTAGGCATGTCCCCAAGGAAAAAGCTGTGGAGGCAGGCATGTTGTGGTACTTTTGCGCTCTTCTTGGGTAGTCCTTCGCAGCTGCTGTGTTCTTGGAACTCAGGGCTTTCTGGTTAATAGAACCCTTACCCTAGGCGTAACTCAAACCTTAAGCCTAGGAAGGAAAATCAGCCTATGGTTCGTGATGCTCTCATGGAAATATCAGTGGTGGCAGCCAAGTTGCGTCACTTTTGCGCTCCCCTTGGGATGCCTTTCGCAGCTGCAGTGTGCCTGGAGCCCAGGGCTTCCTGGTTTTAAAAGTCCTAGGCCTAAGCCTAACAGTAACCCTAGGAAGGTAAATCAGCCGGGTATTAGGGTTCTTCCTAAGGGAAAAGCCGTGAAAGCAGCCATGTTGTGGCACTTCTGCACTCCCTTTGGGATGCCTTTGGCAGATGAAGTAAGCCTGGAACTCAGGGCTTCCTGGTTAAAGAAATCCAAGCCCTAGGCTGAACCCTAACCCTAACCCTAGGCAGATAAATCAGCCTAGGTATAGGGATGGTGCCAAGGAAAAAGCTGTGAAAGCTGCCATGTTGTTGCACTTTTGTACTCCCCTTGGGATGCCTTGAACAGCTGCAGTGTGCCTGGAGCTAAGGGCTTCCTAGTTTCAAAAATCCTAGCCCTAGGCCTAAGCCTAACAGTAACCCTGGGAAGGTAAATCAGCCTGGTGTTAGGCTTCTTGCCAAGGAAAAAGCCGTGAAAGCAGCCATGTTGTGGCACTTTTGCACTCCCTTTTGGATGCCTTTCACAGCTCCAGTGTGCCTGGAACTCAGGGCTTCCTGATTTTAAAAATCCTAGCCCTAGGCCGAACCCCAACCCTAAGACGAGAAAGGCAAATCAGCCAGGAATTAGGCATGTCCACAAGGAAAAAGCTGTGGAGGCAGGCATGTTGTGCTACTTTTGCGCTCTTCTTGGCTAGTCCTTCGCAGCTGCTGTGTTCTTGGAACTCAGGGCTTTCTGGTTAATAGAACCCTTACCCTAGGCGTAACTCAAACCTTAAGCCTAGGAAGGAAAATCAACCTATGGTTCGGGATGGTCTCATGGAAATATCAGTGGTGGCAGCCAAGTTGCGTCACTTTTGCGCTCCCCTTGGGATGCCTTTCGCAGCTGCAGTGTGCCTGGAGCCCAGGGCTTCCTGGTTTTAAAAGTCCTAGGCCTAAGCCTAACAGTAACCCTAGGAAGGTAAATCAGCCGGGTATTAGGGTTCTTCCTAAGGGAAAAGCCGTGAAAGCAGCCATGTTGTGGCACTTCTGCACTCCCTTTGGGATGCCTTTGGCAGATGAAGTAAGCCTGGAACTCAGGGCTTCCTGGTTAAAAAAATCCAAGCCCTAGGCTGAAGCCTAACCCTAACCCTAGGCAGATAAATCAGCCTAGGTATAGGGATGGTGCCAAGGAAAAAGCTGTGAAAGCTGCCATGTTGTTGCACTTTTGTACTCCCCTTGGGATGCCTTGAACAGCTGCAGTGTGCCTGGAGCCCAGGGCTTCCTAGTTTTAAAAATCCTAGCCCTAGGCCTAAGCCTAACAGTAACCCTGGGAAGGTAAATCAGCCTGGTGTTAGGCTTCTTGCCAAGGAAAAAGCCGTGAAAGCAGCCATGTTGTGGCACTTTTGCACTCCCTTTTGGATGCCTTTCACAGCTCCAGTGTGCCTGGAACTCAGGGCTTCCTGCTTTTAAAAATCCTAGCCCTAGGCCGAACACCAACCCTAAGACGAGAAAGGCAAATCAGCCAGGAATTAGGCATGTCCCCAAGGAAAAAGCTGTGGAGGCAGGCATGTTGTGCTACTTTTGCGCTCTTCTTGGGTAGTCCTTCGCAGCTGCTGTGTTCTTGGAACTCAGGGCTTTCTGGTTAATAGAGCCCTTACCCTAGGCGTATCTCAAACCTTAACCCTAGGAAGGAAAATCAACCTATGTTTCGGGATGGTCTCATGGAAATATCAGTGGTGGCAGCCAAGTTGCGTCACTTTTGCGCTCCCCTTGGGATGCCTTTCGCAGCTGCAGTGTGCCTGGAGCCCAGGGCTTCCTGGTTTTAAAAGTCCTAGGCCTAAGCCTAACAGTAACCCTAGGAAGGTAAATCAGCCGGGTATTAGGGTTCTTCCTAAGGGAAAAGCCGTGAAAGCAGCCATGTTGTGGCACTTCTGCACTCCCTTTGGGATGCCTTTGGCAGATGAAGTAAGCCTGGAACTCAGGGCTTCCTGGTTAAAGAAATCCAAGCCCTAGGCTGAACCCTAACCCTAACCCTAGGCAGATAAACCAGCCTAGCTATAGGGATGGTGCCAAGGAAAAAGCTGTGAAAGCTGCCATGTTGTTGCACTTTTGTACTCCCCTTGGGATGCCTTGAACAGCTGCAGTGTGCCTGGAGCCCAGGGCTTCCTAGTTTTAAAAATCCTAGCCCTAGGCCTAAGCCTAACAGTAACCCTGGGAAGGTAAATCAGCCTGGTGTTAGGCTTCTTGCCAAGGAAAAAGCCGTGAAAGCAGCCATGTTGTGGCACTTTTGCACTCCCTTTTGGATGCCTTTCACAGCTCCAGTGTGCCTGGAACTCAGGGCTTCCTGATTTTAAAAATCCTAGCCCTAGGCCGAACCCCAACCCTAAGACGAGAAAGGCAAATCAGCCAGGAATTAGGCATGTCCCCAAGGAAAAAGCTGTGGAGGCAGGCATGTTGTGCTACTTTTGCGCTCTTCTTGGGTAGTCCTTCGCAGCTGCTGTGTTCTTGGAACTCAGGGCTTTCTGGTTAATAGAGCCCTTACCCTAGGCGTAACTCAAACCTTAACCCTAGGAAGGAAAATCAGCCTATGGTTCGGGATGGTCTCATGGAAATATCAGTGGTGGCAGCCAAGTTGCGTCACTTTTGCGCTCCCCTTGGGATGCCTTTCGCAGCTGCAGTGTGCCTGGAGCCCAGGGCTTCCTGGTTTTAAAAGTCCTAGGCCTAAGCCTAACAGTAACCCTAGGAAGGTAAATCAGCCGGGTATTAGGGTTCTTCCTAAGGGAAAAGCCGTGAAAGCAGCCATGTTGTGGCACTTCTGCACTCCCTTTGGGATGCCTTTGGCAGATGAAGTAAGCCTGGAACTCAGGGCTTCCTGGTTAAAGAAATCCAAGCCCTAGGCTGAACGCTAACCCTAACCCTAGGCAGATAAATCAGCCTAGGTATAGGGATGGTGCCAAGGAAAAAGCTGTGAAAGCTGCCATGTTGTTGCACTTTTGTACTCCCCTTGGGATGCCTTGAACAGCTGCAGTGTGCCTGGAGCCCAGGGCTTCCTAGTTTCAAAAATCCTAGCCCTAGGCCTAAGCCTAACAGTAACCCTGGGAAGGTAAATCAGCCAGCTGTTAGGCTTCTTGCCAAGGAAAAAGCCGTGAAAGCAGCCATGTTGTGGCACTTTTGCACTCCCTTTTGGATGCCTTTCACAGCTCCAGTGTGCCTGGAACTCAGGGCTTCCTGCTTTTAAAAATCCTAGCCCTAGGCCGAACACCAACCCTAAGACGAGAAAGGCAAATCAGCCAGGAATTAGGCATGTCCCCAAGGAAAAAGCTGTGGAGGCAGGCATGTTGTGCTACTTTTGCGCTCTTCTTGGGTAGTCCTTCGCAGCTGCTGTGTTCTTGGAACTCAGGGCTTTCTGGTTAATAGAGCCCTTACCCTAGGCGTATCTCAAACCTTAACCCTAGGAAGGAAAATCAACCTATGGTTCGGGATGGTCTCATGGAAATATCAGTGGTGGCAGCCAAGTTGCGTCACTTTTGCGCTCCCCTTGGGATGCCTTTCGCAGCTGCAGTGTGCCTGGAGCCCAGGGCTTCCTGGTTTTAAAAGTCCTAGGCCTAAGCCTAACAGTAACCCTGGGAAGGTAAATCAGCCTGGTGTTAGGCTTCTTGCCAAGGAAAAAGCCGTGAAAGCAGCCATGTAGTGGCACTTCTGCACTCCCTTTGGGATGCCTTTGGCAGATGAAGTAAGCCTGGAACTCAGGGCTTCCTGGTTAAAGAAATCCAAGCCCTAGGCTGAAGCCTAACCCTAACCCTAGGCAGATAAATCAGCCTAGGTATAGGGATGGTGCCAAGGAAAAAGCTGTGAAAGCTGCCATGTTGTTGCACTTTTGTACTCCCCTTGGGATGCCTTGAACAGCTGCAGTGTGCCTGGAGCTAAGGGCTTCCTAGTATTAAAAATCCTAGCCCAAGGCCTAAGCCTAACAGTAACCCTGGGAAGGTAAATCAGCCTGGTGTTAGGCTTCTTGCCAAGGAAAAAGCCGTGAAAGCAGCCATGTTGTGGCACTTCTGCACTGCCTTTTGGATGCCTTTCACAGCTCCAGTGTGCCTGGAACTCAGGGCTTCCTGATTTTAAAAATCCTAGCCCTAGGCCGAACCCCAACCCTAAGACGAGAAAGGCAAATCAGCCAGGAATTAGGCATGTCCCCAAGGAAAAAGCTGTGGAGGCAGGCATGTTGTGGTACTTTCGCGCTCTTCTTGGCTAATTGTTCGCAGCTGCTGTGTTCTTGGAACTCAGGGCTTTCTGGTTAATAGAGCCCTGACCCTAGGCGTAACTCAAACCTTAAGCCTAGGAAGGAAAATCAGCCTATGGTTCGGGATGGTCTCATGGAAATATCAGTGGTGGCAGCCAAGTTGCGTCACTTTTGCGCTCCCCTTGGGATGCCTTTCGCAGCTGCAGTGTGCCTGGAGCCCAGGGCTTCCTGGTTTTAAAAGTCCTAGGCCTAAGCCTAACAGTAACCCTAGGAAGGTAAATCAGCCGGGTATTAGGGTTCTTCCTAAGGGAAAAGCCGTGAAAGCAGCCATGTTGTGGCACTTCTGCACTCCCTTTGGGATGCCTTTGGCAGATGAAGTAAGCCTGGAACTCAGGGCTTCCTGGTTAAAGAAATCCAAGCCCTAGGCTGAACCCTAACCCTAGGCAGATAAATCAGCCTAGGTATAGGGATGGTGCCAAGGAAAAAGCTGTGAAAGCTGCCATGTTGTTGCACTTTTGTACTCCGCTTGGGATGCCTTGAACAGCTGCAGTGTGCCTGGAGCTAAGGGCTTCCTAGTTTTAAAAATCCTAGCCCTAGGCCTAAGCCTAACAGTAACCCTGGGAAGGTAAATCAGCCTGGTGTTAGGCTTCTTGCCAAGGAAAAAGCCGTGAAAGCAGCCATGTTGTGGCACTTCTGCACTGCCTTTGGGATGCCTTTGGCAGATGAAATAAGCCTGGAACTCAGGGCTTCCTGGTTAAAAAAATCCAAGCCCTAGGCTGAAGCCTAACCCTAACCCTAGGCAGATAAATCAGCCTAGGTATAGGGATGGTGCCAAGGAAAAAGCTGTGAAATCTGCCATGTTGTTGGACTTTTGTACTCCCCTTGGGATGCCTTGAACAGCTGCAGTGTTCCTGGAGCCCAGGGCTTCCTAGTTTTAAAAATCCTAGCCCTAGGCCTAAGCCTAACAGTAACCCTGGGAAGGTAAATCAGCCTGGTGTTAGGCTTCTTGCCAAGGAAAAAGCCGTGAAAGCAGCCATGTTGTGGCACTTTTGCACTCCCTTTTGGATGCCTTTCACAGCTCCACTGTGCCTGGAACTCAGGGCTTCCTGATTTTAAAAATCCTAGCCCTAGGCCGAACCCCAACCCTAAGACGAGAAAGGCAAATCAGCCAGGAATTAGGCATGTCCCCAAGGAAAAAGCTGTGGAGGCAGGCATGTTGTGGTACTATTGCGCTCTTCTTGGCTAATTGTTCGCAGCTGCTGTGTTCTTGGAACTCAGGGCTTTCTGGTTTATAGACCCTTACCCTAGGCGTAACTCAAACCTTAACCCTAGGAAGGAAAATCAACCTATGGTTCGGGATGGTCTCATGGAAATATCAGTGGTGGCAGCCAAGTTGCGTCACTTTTGCGCTCCCCTTGGGATGCCTTTCGCAGCTGCACTGTGCCTGGAGCTAAGGGCTTCCTAGCTTTAAAAATCCTAGGCCTAAGCCTAACAGTAACCCTAGGAAGGTAAATCAGCTTGGTGTTAGGCTTCTTGCCAAGGAAAAAGCCGTGAAAGCAGCCATGTTGTGGCACTTCTTCGCTGCCTTTGGGATGCCTTTGGCAGATGAAGTAAGCCTGGAACTCAGGGCTTCCTGGTTAAAGAAATCCAAGCCCTAGGCTGAAGCCTAACCCTAACCCTAGGCAGATAAATCAGCCTAGGTATAGGGATGGTGCCAAGGAAAAAGCTGTGAAAGCTGCCATGTTGTTGCACTTTTGTACTCCCCTTGGGATGCCTTGAACAGCTGCAGTGTGCCTGGAGCCCAGGGCTTCCTAGTTTTAAAAATCCTAGCCCTAGGCCTAAGCCTAACAGTAACCCTGGGAAGGTAAATCAGCCTGGTGTTAGGCTTCTTGCCAAGGAAAAAGCCGTGAAAGCAGCCATGTTGTGGCACTTTTGCACTCCCTTTTGGATGCCTTTCACAGCTCCACTGTGCCTGGAACTCAGGGCTTCCTGATTTTAAAAATCCTAGCCCTAGGCCGAACCCCAACCCTAAGACGAGAAAGGCAAATCAGCCAGGAATTAGGCATGTCCACAAGGAAAAAGCTGTGGAGGCAGGCATGTTGTGGTACTATTGCGCTCTTCTTGGTTAATCCTTCGCAGCTGCTGTGTTCTTGGAACTCAGGGCTTTCTGGTTAATAGACCCTTACCCTAGGCGTAACTCAAACCTTAACCCTAGGAAGGAAAATCAGCCTATGGTTCGGGATGGTCTCATGGAAATATCAGTGGTGGCAGCCAAGTTGCGTCACTTTTGCGCTCCCCTTGGGATGCCTTTCGCAGCTGCACTGTGCCTGGAGCTAAGGGCTTCCTAGCTTTAAAAATCCTAGGCCTAAGCCTAACAGTAACCCTGGGAAGGTAAATCAGCCTGGTGTTAGGCTTCTTGCCAAGGAAAAAGCCGTGAAAGCAGCCATGTAGTGGCACTTCTTCGCTGCCTTTGGGATGCCTTTGGCAGATGAAGTAAGCCTGGAACTCAGGGCTTCCTGGTTAAAGAAATCCAAGCCCTAGGCTGAACCCTAACCCTAGGCAGATAAATCAGCCTAGGTATAGGGATGGTGCCAAGGAAAAAGCTGTGAAAGCTGCCATGTTGTTGCACTTTTGTACTCCGCTTGGGATGCCTTGAACAGCTGCAGTGTGCCTGGAGCTAAGGGCTTCCTAGTTTTAAAAATCCTAGCCCTAGGCCTAAGCCTAACAGTAACCCTGGGAAGGTAAATCAGCCTGGTGTTAGGCTTCTTGCCAAGGAAAAAGCCGTGAAAGCAGCCATGTTGTGGCACTTCTGCACTGCCTTTGGGATGCCTTTGGCAGATGAAATAAGCCTGGAACTCAGGGCTTCCTGGTTAAAAAAATCCAAGCCCTAGGCTGAAGCCTAACCCTAACCCTAGGCAGATAAATCAGCCTAGGTATAGGGATGGTGCCAAGGAAAAAGCTGTGAAATCTGCCATGTTGTTGGACTTTTGTACTCCCCTTGGGATGCCTTGAACAGCTGCAGTGTTCCTGGAGCCCAGGGCTTCCTAGTTTTAAAAATCCTAGCCCTAGGCCTAAGCCTAACAGTAACCCTGGGAAGGTAAATCAGCCTGGTGTTAGGCTTCTTGCCAAGGAAAAAGCCGTGAAAGCAGCCATGTTGTGGCACTTTTGCACTCCCTTTTGGATGCCTTTCACAGCTCCACTGTGCCTGGAACTCAGGGCTTCCTGATTTTAAAAATCCTAGCCCTAGGCCGAACCCCAACCCTAAGACGAGAAAGGCAAATCAGCCAGGAATTAGGCATGTCCCCAAGGAAAAAGCTGTGGAGGCAGGCATGTTGTGGTACTATTGCGCTCTTCTTGGCTAATCCTTCGCAGCTGCTGTGTTCTTGGAACTCAGGGCTTTCTGGTTAATAGACCCTTACCCTAGGCGTAACTCAAACCTTAACCCTAGGAAGGAAAATCAACCTATGGTTCGGGATGGTCTCATGGAAATATCAGTGGTGGCAGCCAAGTTGCGTCACTTTTGCGCTCCCCTTGGGATGCCTTTCGCAGCTGCACTGTGCCTGGAGCTAAGGGCTTCCTAGCTTTAAAAATCCTAGGCCTAAGCCTAACAGTAACCCTAGGAAGGTAAATCAGCTTGGTGTTAGGCTTCTTGCCAAGGAAAAAGCCGTGAAAGCAGCCATGTTGTGGCACTTCTTCGCTGCCTTTGGGATGCCTTTGGCAGATGAAGTAAGCCTGGAACTCAGGGCTTCCTGGTTAAAGAAATCCAAGCCCTAGGCTGAAGCCTAACCCTAACCCTAGGCAGATAAATCAGCCTAGGTATAGGGATGGTGCCAAGGAAAAAGCTGTGAAAGCTGCCATGTTGTTGCACTTTTGTACTCCCCTTGGGATGCCTTGAACAGCTGCAGTGTGCCTGGAGCCCAGGGCTTCCTAGTTTTAAAAATCCTAGCCCTAGGCCTAAGCCTAACAGTAACCCTGGGAAGGTAAATCAGCCTGGTGTTAGGCTTCTTGCCAAGGAAAAAGCCGTGAAAGCAGCCATGTTGTGGCACTTTTGCACTCCCTTTTGGATGCCTTTCACAGCTCCACTGTGCCTGGAACTCAGGGCTTCCTGATTTTAAAAATCCTAGCCCTAGGCCGAACCCCAACCCTAAGACGAGAAAGGCAAATCAGCCAGGAATTAGGCATGTCCACAAGGAAAAAGCTGTGGAGGCAGGCATGTTGTGGTACTATTGCGCTCTTCTTGGTTAATCCTTCGCAGCTGCTGTGTTCTTGGAACTCAGGGCTTTCTGGTTAATAGACCCTTACCCTAGGCGTAACTCAAACCTTAACCCTAGGAAGGAAAATCAGCCTATGGTTCGGGATGGTCTCATGGAAATATCAGTGGTGGCAGCCAAGTTGCGTCACTTTTGCGCTCCCCTTGGGATGCCTTTCGCAGCTGCACTGTGCCTGGAGCTAAGGGCTTCCTAGCTTTAAAAATCCTAGGCCTAAGCCTAACAGTAACCCTGGGAAGGTAAATCAGCCTGGTGTTAGGCTTCTTGCCAAGGAAAAAGCCGTGAAAGCAGCCATGTAGTGGCACTTCTTCGCTGCCTTTGGGATGCCTTTGGCAGATGAAGTAAGCCTGGAACTCAGGGCTTCCTGGTTAAAGAAATCCAAGCCCTAGGCTGAACCCTAACCCTAACCCTAGGCAGATAAATCAGCCTAGGTATAGGGATGGTGCCAAGGAAAAAGCTGTGAAAGCTGCCATGTTGTTGCACTTTTGTACTCCCCTTGGGATGCCTTGAACAGCTGCAGTGTGCCTGGAGCTAAGGGCTTCCTAGTATTAAAAATCCTAGCCCAAGGCCTAAGCCTAACAGTAACCCTGGGAAGGTAAATCAGCCTGGTGTTAGGCTTCTTGCCAAGGAAAAAGCCGTGAAAGCAGCCAGGTTGTGGCACTTCTGCACTGCCTTTTGGATGCCTTTCACAGCTCCAGTGTGCCTGGAACTCAGGGCTTCCTGATTTTAAAAATCCTAGCCCTAGGCCGAACCCCAACCCTAAGACGAGAAAGGCAAATCAGCCAGGAATTAGGCATGTCCCCAAGGAAAAAGCTGTGGAGGCAGGCATGTTGTGGTACTTTTGCGCTCTTCTTGGCTAATTGTTCGCAGCTGCTGTGTTCTTGGAACTCAGGGCTTTCTGGTTAATAGAGCCCTGACCCTAGGCGTAACTCAAACCTTAACCCTAGGAAGGAAAATCAGCCTATGGTTCGGGATGGTCTCATGGAAATATCAGTGGTGGCAGCCAAGTTGCGTCACTTTTGCGCTCCCCTTGGGATGCCTTTCGCAGCTGCAGTGTGCCTGGAGCCCAGGGCTTCCTGGTTTTAAAAGTCCTAGGCCTAAGCCTAACAGTAACCCTAGGAAGGTAAATCAGCCGGGTATTAGGGTTCTTCCTAAGGGAAAAGCCGTGAAAGCAGCCATGTTGTGGCACTTCTGCACTCCCTTTGGGATGCCTTTGGCAGATGAAGTAAGCCTGGAACTCAGGGCTTCCTGGTTAAAGAAATCCAAGCCCTAGGCTGAAGCCTAACCCTAGGCAGATAAATCAGCCTAGGTATAGGGATGGTGCCAAGGAAAAAGCTGTGAAAGCTGCGATGTTGTTGCACTTTTGTACTCCGCTTGGGATGCCTTGAACAGCTGCAGTGTGCCTGGAGCTAAGGGCTTCCTAGTTTTAAAAATCCTAGCCCTAGTCCTAAGCCTAACAGTAACCCTGGGAAGGTAAATCAGCCTGGTGTTAGGCTTCTTGCCAAGGAAAAAGCCGTGAAAGCAGCCATGTTGTGGCACTTCTGCACTGCCTTTGGGATGCCTTTGGCAGATGAAATAAGCCTGGAACTCAGGGCTTCCTGGTTAAAAAAATCCAAGCCCTAGGCTGAAGCCTAACCCTAACCCTAGGCAGATAAATCAGCCTAGGTATAGGGATGGTGCCAAGGAAAAAGCTGTGAAAGCTGCCATGTTGTTGCACTTTTGTACTCCCCTTGGGATGCCTTGAACAGCTGCAGTGTGCCTGGAGCCCAGGGCTTCCTAGTTTTAAAAATCCTAGCCCTAGGCCTAAGCCTAACAGTAACCCTGGGAAGGGAAATCAGCCTGGTGTTAGGCTTCTTGCCAAGGAAAAAGCCGTGAAAGCAGCCATGTTGTGGCACTTTTGCACTCCCTTTTGGATGCCTTTCACAGCTCCACTGTGCCTGGAACTCAGGGCTTCCTGATTTTAAAAATCCTAGCCCTAGGCCGAACCCCAACCCTAAGACGAGAAAGGCAAATCAGCCAGGAATTAGGCATGTCCCCAAGGAAAAAGCTGTGGAGGCAGGCATGTTGTGGTACTATTGCGCTCTTCTTGGCTAATCCTTCGCAGCTGCTGTGTTCTTGGAACTCAGGGCTTTCTGGTTAATAGACCCTTACCCTAGGCGTAACTCAAACCTTAACCCTAGGAAGGAAAATCAACCTATGGTTCGGGATGGTCTCATGGAAATATCAGTGGTGGCAGCCAAGTTGCGTCACTTTTGCGCTCCCCTTGGGATGCCTTTCGCAGCTGCACTGTGCCTGGAGCTAAGGGCTTCCTAGTTTTAAAATCCTAGGCCTAAGCCTAACAGTAACCCTGGGAAGGTAAATCAGCTTGGTGTTAGGCTTCTTGCCAAGGAAAAAGCCGTGAAAGCAGCCATGTTGTGGCACTTCTGCACTCCCTTTGGGATGCCTTTGGCAGATGAAGTAAGCCTGGAACTCAGGGCTTCCTGGTTAAAGAAATCCAAGCCCTAGGCTGAAGCCTAACCCTAACCCTAGGCAGATAAATCAGCCTAGGTATAGGGATGGTGCCAAGGAAAAAGCTGTGAAAGCTGCCATGTTGTTGCACTTTTGTACTCCCCTTGGGATGCCTTGAACAGCTGCAGTGTGCCTGGAGCTAAGGGCTTCCTAGTTTTAAAAATCCTAGCCCTAGGCCTAAGCCTAACAGTAACCCTGGGAAGGTAAATCAGCCTGGTGTTAGGCTTCTTGCCAAGGAAAAAGCCGTGAAAGCAGCCATGTTGTGGCACTTCTGCACTGCCTTTGGGATGCCTTTGGCAGATGAAGTAAGCCTGGAACTCAGGGCTTCCTGGTTAAAAATCCAAGCCCTAAGGTCAACCCTAACCCTAACCCTAGGCAGATAAATCAGCCTAGGTATAGGGATGGTGCCAAGGAAAAAGCTGTGAAATCTGCCATGTTGTTGGACTTTTGTACTCCCCTTGGGATGCCTTGCACAGCTGCAGTGTTCCTGGAGCCCAGGGCTTCCTAGTTTTAAAAATCCTAGCCCTAGGCCTAAGCCTAACAGTAACCCTGGGAAGGGAAATCAGCCTGGTGTTAGGCTTCTTGCCAAGGAAAAAGCCGTGAAAGCAGCCATGTTGTGGCACTTTTGCACTCCCTTTTGGATGCCTTTCACAGCTCCAGTGTGCCTGGAACTCAGGGCTTCCTGATTTTAAAAATCCTAGCCCTAGGCCGAACCCCAACCCTAAGACGAGAAAGGCAAATCAGCCAGGAATTAGGCATGTCCCCAAGGAAAAAGCTGTGGAGGCAGGCATGTTGTGGTACTATTGCGCTCTTCTTGGCTAATCCTTCGCAGCTGCTGTGTTCTTGGAACTCAGGGCTTTCTGGTTAATAGACCCTTACCCTAGGCGTAACTCAAACCTTAACCCTAGGAAGGAAAATCAACCTATGGTTCGGGATGGTCTCATGGAAATATCAGTGGTGGCAGCCAAGTTGCGTCACTTTTGCGCTCCCCTTGGGATGCCTTTCGCAGCTGCACTGTGCCTGGAGCTAAGGGCTTCCTAGTTTTAAAATCCTAGGCCTAAGCCTAACAGTAACCCTGGGAAGGTAAATCAGCTTGGTGTTAGGCTTCTTGCCAAGGAAAAAGCCGTGAAAGCAGCCATGTTGTGGCACTTCTGCACTCCCTTTGGGATGCCTTTGGCAGATAAAGTAAGCCTGGAACTCAGGGCTTCCTGGTTAAAGAAATCCAAGCCCTAGGCTGAAGCCTAACCCTAACCCTAGGCAGATAAATCAGCCTAGGTATAGGGATGGTGCCAAGGAAAAAGCTGTGAAAGCTGCCATGTTGTTGCACTTTTGTACTCCCCTTGGGATGCCTTGAACAGCTGCAGTGTGCCTGGAGCTAAGGGCTTCCTAGTTTTAAAAATCCTAGCCCTAGGCCTAAGCCTAACAGTAACCCTGGGAAGGTAAATCAGCCTGGTGTTAGGCTTCTTGCCAAGGAAAAAGCCGTGAAAGCAGCCATGTTGTGGCACTTCTGCACTCCCTTTGGGATGCCTTTGGCAGATGAAGTAAGCCTGGAACTCAGGGCTTCCTGGTTAAAAATCCAAGCCCTAAGGTCAACCCTAACCCTAACCCTAGGCAGATAAATCAGCCTAGGTATAGGGATGGTGCCAAGGAAAAAGCTGTGAAATCTGCCATGTTGTTGGACTTTTGTACTCCCCTTGGGATGCCTTGCACAGCTGCAGTGTTCCTGGAGCCCAGGGCTTCCTAGTTTTAAAAATCCTAGCCCTAGGCCTAAGCCTAACAGTAACCCTGGGAAGGTAAATCAGCCTGCTGTTAGGCTTCTTGCCAAGGAAAAAGCCGTGAAAGCAGCCATGTTGTGGCACTTTTGCACTCCCTTTTGGATGCCTTTCACAGCTCCAGTGTGCCTGGAACTCAGGGCTTCCTGATTTTAAAAATCCTAGCCCTAGGCCGAACCCCAACCCTAAGACGAGAAAGGCAAATCAGCCAGGAATTAGGCATGTCCACAAGGAAAAAGCTGTGGAGGCAGGCATGTTGTGGTACTTTTGCACTCTTCTTGGCTAGTTCTTCGCAGCTGCTGTGTTCTTGGAACTCAGGGCTTTCTGGTTAATAGAGCCCTTAACCTAGGCGTAACTCAAACCTTAACCCTAGGAAGGAAAATCAGCCTATTGTTCGGGATGGTTTCATGGAAACATCAGTGGTGGCAGCCAAGTTGCGTCACTTTTGCGTTCCCCTTGGGATGCCTTTCGCAGCTGCAGTGTGCCTGGAGCCCAGGGCTTCCTGGTTTTAAAAGTCCTAGGCCTAAGCCTAACAGTAACCCTAGGAAGGTAAATCAGCCGGGTATTAGGGTTCTTCCTAAGGGAAAAGCCGTGAAAGCAGCCATGTTGTGGCACTTCTGCGCTCACTTTGGGATGCCTTTGGCAGATGAAGTAAGCCTGGAACTCAGGGCTTCCTGGTTAAAGATATCCAAGCCCTAGGCTGAAGCCTAACCCTAGGCAGATAAATCAGCCTAGATATAGGGATGTTGCCAAGGAAAAAGCTGTGAAAGCTGCCATGTTGTTGCACTTTTGTACTCCGCTTGGGATGCCTTGAACAGCTGCAGTGTGCCTGGAGCTAAGGGCTTCCTAGTTTTAAAAATCCTAGCCCTAGGCCTAAGCCTAACAGTAACCCTGGGAAGGTAAATCAGCCTGGTGTTAGGCTTCTTGCCAAGGAAAAAGCCGTGAAAGCAGCCATGTTGTGGCACTTTTGCACTCCCTTTTGGATGCCTTTCACAGCTCCAGTGTGCCTGGAACTCAGGGCTTCCTGATTTTAAAAATCCTAGCCCTAGGCCGAACCCCAACCCTAAGACGAGAAAGGCAAATCAGCCAGGAATTAGGCATGTCCACAGGGAAAAAGCTGTGGAGGCAGGCATGTTGTGGTACTTTTGCGCTCTTCTTGGCTAATTGTTCGCAGCTGCTGTGTTCTTGGAACTCAGGGCTTTCTGGTTAATAGACCCTTACCCTAGGCGTAACTCAAACCTTAACCCTAGGAAGGAAAATCAACCTAAGGTTCGGGATGGTCTCATGGAAATATCAGTGGTGGCAGCCAAGTTGCGTCACTTTTGCGCTCCCCTTGGGATGCCTTTCGCAGCTGCACTGTGCCTGGAGTTAAGGGCTTCCTAGTTTTAAAAATCCTAGGCCTAAGCCTAACAGTAACCCTGGGAAGGTAAATCAGCCTGGTGTTAGGCTTCTTGCCAAGGAAAAAGCCGTGAAAGCAGCCATGTTGTGGCACTTCGTCGATGCCTTTGGGATGCCTTTGGCAGATGAAGTAAGCCTGGAACTCAGGGCTTCCTGGTTAAAGAAATCCAAGCCCTAGGCTGAAGCCTAACCTTAACCCTAGGCAGATAAATCAGCCTAGGTATAGGGATGGTGCCAAGGAAAAAGCTGTGAAAGCTGCCATGTTGTTGCACTTTTGTACTCCCCTTGGGATGCCTTGAACAGCTGCAGTGTGCCTGGAGCCCAGGGCTTCCTAGTTTTAAAAATCCTAGCCCTAGGCCTAAGCCTAACAGTAACCCTGGGAAGGTAAATCAGCCTGGTGTTAGGCTTCTTGCCAAGGAAAAAGCCGTGAAAGCAGCCATGTTGTGGCACTTCTGCACTCCCTTTGGGATGCCTTTGGCAGATGAAGTAAGCCTGGAACTCAGGGCTTCCTGGTTAAAAATCCAAGCCCTAGGGTCAACCCTAACCCTAACCCTAGGCAGATAAATCAGCCTAGGTATAGGGATGGTGCCAAGGAAAAAGCTGTGAAATCTGCCATGTTGTTGGACTTTTGTACTCCCCTTGGGATGCCTTGAACAGCTGCAGTGTTCCTGGAGCCCAGGGCTTCCTAGTTTTAAAAATCCTAGCCCTAGGCCTAAGCCTAACAGTAACCCTAGGAAGGTAAATCAGCCGGGTATTAGGGTTCTTCCTAAGGGAAAAGCCGTGAAAGCAGCCATGTTGTGGCACTTCTGCGCTCACTTCGGGATGCCTTTGGCAGATGAAGTAAGCCTGGAACTCAGGGCTTCCTGGTTAAAGAAATCCAAGCCCTAGGCTGAACCCTAACCCTAGGCAGATAAATCAGCCTAGGTATAGGGATGGTGCCAAGGAAAAAGCTGTGAAAGCTGCCATGTTGTTGCACTTTTGTACTCCCCTTGGGATGCCTTGAACAGCTGCAGTGTGCCTGGAGCTAAGGGCTTCCTAGTTTTAAAAATCCTAGCCCTAGGCCTAAGCCTAACAGTAACCCTGGGAAGGTAAATCAGCCTGGTGTTAGGCTTCTTGCCAAGGAAAAAGCCGTGAAAGCAGCCATGTTGTGGCACTTCTGCACTCCCTTTTGGATGCCTTTCACAGCTCCACTGTGCCTGGAACTCAGGGCTTCCTGATTTTAAAAATCCTAGCCCTAGGCCGAACCCCAACCCTAAGACGAGAAAGGCAAATCAGCCAGGAATTAGGCATGTCCCCAAGGAAAAAGCTGTGGAGGCAGGCATGTTGTGGTACTATTGCGCTCTTCTTGGCTAATCCTTCGCAGCTGCTGTGTTCTTGGAACTCAGGGCTTTCTGGTTAATAGACCCTTACCCTAGGCGTAACTCAAACCTTAACCCTAGGAAGGAAAATCAACCTATGGTTCGGGATGGTCTCATGGAAATATCAGTGGTGGCAGCCAAGTTGCGTCACTTTTGCGCTCCCCTTGGGATGCCTTTCGCAGCTGCACTGTGCCTGGAGCTAAGGGCTTCCTAGCTTTAAAAATCCTAGGCCTAAGCCTAACAGTAACCCTAGGAAGGTAAATCAGCTTGGTGTTAGGCTTCTTGCCAAGGAAAAAGCCGTGAAAGCAGCCATGTTGTGGCACTTCTTCGCTGCCTTTGGGATGCCTTTGGCAGATGAAGTAAGCCTGGAACTCAGGGCTTCCTGGTTAAAGAAATCCAAGCCCTAGGCTGAAGCCTAACCCTAACCCTAGGCAGATAAATCAGCCTAGGTATAGGGATGGTGCCAAGGAAAAAGCTGTGAAAGCTGCCATGTTGTTGCACTTTTGTACTCCCCTTGGGATGCCTTGAACAGCTGCAGTGTGCCTGGAGCCCAGGGCTTCCTAGTTTTAAAAATCCTAGCCCTAGGCCTAAGCCTAACAGTAACCCTGGGAAGGTAAATCAGCCTGGTGTTAGGCTTCTTGCCAAGGAAAAAGCCGTGAAAGCAGCCATGTTGTGGCACTTTTGCACTCCCTTTTGGATGCCTTTCACAGCTCCACTGTGCCTGGAACTCAGGGCTTCCTGATTTTAAAAATCCTAGCCCTAGGCCGAACCCCAACCCTAAGACGAGAAAGGCAAATCAGCCAGGAATTAGGCATGTCCACAAGGAAAAAGCTGTGGAGGCAGGCATGTTGTGGTACTATTGCGCTCTTCTTGGTTAATCCTTCGCAGCTGCTGTGTTCTTGGAACTCAGGGCTTTCTGGTTAATAGACCCTTACCCTAGGCGTAACTCAAACCTTAACCCTAGGAAGGAAAATCAGCCTATGGTTCGGGATGGTCTCATGGAAATATCAGTGGTGGCAGCCAAGTTGCGTCACTTTTGCGCTCCCCTTGGGATGCCTTTCGCAGCTGCACTGTGCCTGGAGCTAAGGGCTTCCTAGCTTTAAAAATCCTAGGCCTAAGCCTAACAGTAACCCTGGGAAGGTAAATCAGCCTCGTGTTAGGCTTCTTGCCAAGGAAAAAGCCGTGAAAGCAGCCATGTAGTGGCACTTCTTCGCTGCCTTTGGGATGCCTTTGGCAGATGAAGTAAGCCTGGAACTCAGGGCTTCCTGGTTAAAGAAATCCAAGCCCTAGGCTGAACCCTAACCCTAACCCTAGGCAGATAAATCAGCCTAGGTATAGGGATGGTGCCAAGGAAAAAGCTGTGAAAGCTGCCATGTTGTTGCACTTTTGTACTCCCCTTGGGATGCCTTGAACAGCTGCAGTGTGCCTGGAGCTAAGGGCTTCCTAGTATTAAAAATCCTAGCCCAAGGCCTAAGCCTAACAGTAACCCTGGGAAGGTAAATCAGCCTGGTGTTAGGCTTCTTGCCAAGGAAAAAGCCGTGAAAGCAGCCAGGTTGTGGCACTTCTGCACTGCCTTTTGGATGCCTTTCACAGCTCCAGTGTGCCTGGAACTCAGGGCTTCCTGATTTTAAAAATCCTAGCCCTAGGCCGAACCCCAACCCTAAGACGAGAAAGGCAAATCAGCCAGGAATTAGGCATGTCCCCAAGGAAAAAGCTGTGGAGGCAGGCATGTTGTGGTACTTTTGCGCTCTTCTTGGCTAATTGTTCGCAGCTGCTGTGTTCTTGGAACTCAGGGCTTTCTGGTTAATAGAGCCCTGACCCTAGGCGTAACTCAAACCTTAACCCTAGGAAGGAAAATCAGCCTATGGTTCGGGATGGTCTCATGGAAATATCAGTGGTGGCAGCCAAGTTGCGTCACTTTTGCGCTCCCCTTGGGATGCCTTTCGCAGCTGCAGTGTGCCTGGAGCCCAGGGCTTCCTGGTTTTAAAAGTCCTAGGCCTAAGCCTAACAGTAACCCTAGGAAGGTAAATCAGCCGGGTATTAGGGTTCTTCCTAAGGGAAAAGCCGTGAAAGCAGCCATGTTGTGGCACTTCTGCACTCCCTTTGGGATGCCTTTGGCAGATGAAGTAAGCCTGGAACTCAGGGCTTCCTGGTTAAAGAAATCCAAGCCCTAGGCTGAACCCTAACCCTAGGCAGATAAATCAGCCTAGGTATAGGGATGGTGCCAAGGAAAAAGCTGTGAAAGCTGCGATGTTGTTGCACTTTTGTACTCCGCTTGGGATGCCTTGAACAGCTGCAGTGTGCCTGGAGCTAAGGGCTTCCTAGTTTTAAAAATCCTAGCCCTAGTCCTAAGCCTAACAGTAACCCTGGGAAGGTAAATCAGCCTGGTGTTAGGCTTCTTGCCAAGGAAAAAGCCGTGAAAGCAGCCATGTTGTGGCACTTCTTCGCTGCCTTTGGGATGCCTTTGGCAGATGAAATAAGCCTGGAACTCAGGGCTTCCTGGTTAAAAAAATCCAAGCCCTAGGCTGAAGCCTAACCCTAACCCTAGGCAGATAAATCAGCCTAGGTATAGGGATGGTGCCAAGGAAAAAGCTGTGAAATCTGCCATGTTGTTGGACTTTTGTACTCCCCTTGGGATGCCTTGAACAGCTGCAGTGTTCCTGGAGCCCAGGGCTTCCTAGTTTTAAAAATCCTAGCCCTAGGCCTAAGCCTAACAGTAACCCTGGGAAGGTAAATCAGCCTGGTGTTAGGCTTCTTGCCAAGGAAAAAGCCGTGAAAGCAGCCATGTTGTGGCACTTTTGCACTCCCTTTTGGATGCCTTTCACAGCTCCAGTGTGCCTGGAACTCAGGGCTTCCTGATTTTAAAAATCCTAGCCCTAGGCCGAACCCCAACCCTAAGACGAGAAAGGCAAATCAGCCAGGAATTAGGCATGTCCCCAAGGAAAAAGCTGTGGAGGCAGGCATGTTGTGGTACTATTGCGCTCTTCTTGGCTAATCCTTCGCAGCTGCTGTGTTCTTGGAACTCAGGGCTTTCTGGTTAATAGACCCTTACCCTAGGCGTAACTCAAACCTTAACCCTAGGAAGGAAAATCAACCTATGGTTCGGGATGGTCTCATGGAAATATCAGTGGTGGCAGCCAAGTTGCGTCACTTTTGCGCTCCCCTTGGGATGCCTTTCGCAGCTGCACTGTGCCTGGAGCTAAGGGCTTCCTAGTTTTAAAATCCTAGGCCTAAGCCTAACAGTAACCCTGGGAAGGTAAATCAGCTTGGTGTTAGGCTTCTTGCCAAGGAAAAAGCCGTGAAAGCAGCCATGTTGTGGCACTTCTGCACTCCCTTTGGGATGCCTTTGGCAGATAAAGTAAGCCTGGAACTCAGGGCTTCCTGGTTAAAGAAATCCAAGCCCTAGGCTGAAGCCTAACCCTAACCCTAGGCAGATAAATCAGCCTAGGTATAGGGATGGTGCCAAGGAAAAAGCTGTGAAAGCTGCCATGTTGTTGCACTTTTGTACTCCCCTTGGGATGCCTTGAACAGCTGCAGTGTGCCTGGAGCTAAGGGCTTCCTAGTTTAAAAAATCCTAGCCCTAGGCCTAAGCCTAACAGTAACCCTGGGAAGGTAAATCAGCCTGGTGTTAGGCTTCTTGCCAAGGAAAAAGCCGTGAAAGCAGCCATGTTGTGGCACTTCTGCACTCCCTTTGGGATGCCTTTGGCAGATGAAGTAAGCCTGGAACTCAGGGCTTCCTGGTTAAAAATCCAAGCCCTAAGGTCAACCCTAACCCTAACCCTAGGCAGATAAATCAGCCTAGGTATAGGGATGGTGCCAAGGAAAAAGCTGTGAAAGCTGCCATGTTGTTGCACTTTTGTACTCCCCTTGGGATGCCTTGCACAGCTGCAGTGTTCCTGGAGCCCAGGGCTTCCTAGTTTTAAAAATCCTAGCCCTAGGCCTAAGCCTAACAGTAACCCTGGGAAGGTAAATCAGCCTGGTGTTAGGCTTCTTGCCAAGGAAAAAGCCGTGAAAGCAGCCATGTTGTGGCACTTTTGCACTCCCTTTTGGATGCCTTTCACAGCTCCAGTGTGCCTGGAACTCAGGGCTTCCTGATTTTAAAAATCCTAGCCCTAGGCCGAACCCCAACCCTAAGACGAGAAAGGCAAATCAGCCAGGAATTAGGCATGTCCACAAGGAAAAAGCTGTGGAGGCAGGCATGTTGTGGTACTTTTGCACTCTTCTTGGCTAGTTCTTCGCAGCTGCTGTGTTCTTGGAACTCAGGGCTTTCTGGTTAATAGAGCCCTTAACCTAGGCGTAACTCAAACCTTAACCCTAGGAAGGAAAATCAGCCTATTGTTCGGGATGGTTTCATGGAAACATCAGTGGTGGCAGCCAAGTTGCGTCACTTTTGCGCTCCCCTTGGGATGCCTTTCGCAGCTGCAGTGTGCCTGGAGCCCAGGGCTTCCTGGTTTTAAAAGTCCTAGGCCTAAGCCTAACAGTAACCCTAGGAAGGTAAATCAGCCGGGTATTAGGGTTCTTCCTAAGGGAAAAGCCGTGAAAGCAGCCATGTTGTGGCACTTCTGCGCTCACTTTGGGATGCCTTTGGCAGATGAAGTAAGCCTGGAACTCAGGGCTTCCTGGTTAAAGATATCCAAGCCCTAGGCTGAAGCCTAACCCTAGGCAGATAAATCAGCCTAGATATAGGGATGTTGCCAAGGAAAAAGCTGTGAAAGCTGCCATGTTGTTGCACTTTTGTACTCCGCTTGGGATGCCTTGAACAGCTGCAGTGTGCCTGGAGCTAAGGGCTTCCTAGTTTTAAAAATCCTAGCCCTAGGCCTAAGCCTAACAGTAACCCTGGGAAGGTAAATCAGCCTGGTGTTAGGCTTCTTGCCAAGGAAAAAGCCGTGAAAGCAGCCATGTTGTGGCACTTTTGCACTCCCTTTTGGATGCCTTTCACAGCTCCAGTGTGCCTGGAACTCAGGGCTTCCTGATTTTAAAAATCCTAGCCCTAGGCCGAACCCCAACCCTAAGACGAGAAAGGCAAATCAGCCAGGAATTAGGCATGTCCACAGGGAAAAAGCTGTGGAGGCAGGCATGTTGTGGTACTTTTGCGCTCTTCTTGGCTAATTGTTCGCAGCTGCTGTGTTCTTGGAACTCAGGGCTTTCTGGTTAATAGACCCTTACCCTAGGCGTAACTCAAACCTTAACCCTAGGAAGGAAAATCAACCTAAGGTTCGGGATGGTCTCATGGAAATATCAGTGGTGGCAGCCAAGTTGCGTCACTTTTGCGCTCCCCTTGGGATGCCTTTCGCAGCTGCACTGTGCCTGGAGTTAAGGGCTTCCTAGTTTTAAAAATCCTAGGCCTAAGCCTAACAGTAACCCTGGGAAGGTAAATCAGCCTGGTGTTAGGCTTCTTGCCAAGGAAAAAGCCGTGAAAGCAGCCATGTTGTGGCACTTCGTCGATGCCTTTGGGATGCCTTTGGCAGATGAAGTAAGCCTGGAACTCAGGGCTTCCTGGTTAAAGAAATCCAAGCCCTAGGCTGAACCCTAACCTTAACCCTAGGCAGATAAATCAGCCTAGGTATAGGGATGGTGCCAAGGAAAAAGCTGTGAAAGCTGCCATGTTGTTGCACTTTTGTACTCCCCTTGGGATGCCTTGAACAGCTGCAGTGTGCCTGGAGCCCAGGGCTTCCTAGTTTTAAAAATCCTAGCCCTAGGCCTAAGCCTAACAGTAACCCTGGGAAGGTAAATCAGCCTGGTGTTAGGCTTCTTGCCAAGGAAAAAGCCGTGAAAGCAGCCATGTTGTGGCACTTCTGCACTCCCTTTGGGATGCCTTTGGCAGATGAAGTAAGCCTGGAACTCAGGGCTTCCTGGTTAAAAATCCAAGCCCTAGGGTCAACCCTAACCCTAACCCTAGGCAGATAAATCAGCCTAGGTATAGGGATGGTGCCAAGGAAAAAGCTGTGAAATCTGCCATGTTGTTGGACTTTTGTACTCCCCTTGGGATGCCTTGAACAGCTGCAGTGTTCCTGGAGCCCAGGGCTTCCTAGTTTTAAAAATCCTAGCCCTAGGCCTAAGCCTAACAGTAACCCTGGGAAGGTAAATCAGCCTGGTGTTAGGCTTCTTGCCAAGGAAAAAGCCGTGAAAGCAGCCATGTTGTGGCACTTTTGCACTCCCTTTTGGATGCCTTTCACAGCTCCAGTGTGCCTGGAACTCAGGGCTTCCTGATTTTAAAAATCCTAGCCCTAGGCCGAACCCCAACCCTAAGACGAGAAAGGCAAATCAGCCAGGAATTAGGCATGTCCACAAGGAAAAAGCTGTGGAGGCAGGCATGTTGTGGTACTTTTGCACTCTTCTTGGCTAGTTCTTCGCAGCTGCTGTGTTCTTGGAACTCAGGGCTTTCTGGTTAATAGAGCCCTTAACCTAGGCGTAACTCAAACCTTAACCCTAGGAAGGAAAATCAGCCTATGATTCGGGATGGTTTCATGGAAACATCAGTGGTGGCAGCCAAGTTGCGTCACTTTTGCGCTCCCCTTGGGATGCCTTTCGCAGCTGCAGTGTGCCTGGAGCCCAGGGCTTCCTGGTTTTAAAAGTCCTACGCCTAAGCCTAACAGTAACCCTAGGAAGGTAAATCAGCCGGGTATTAGGGTTCTTCCTAAGGGAAAAGCCGTGAAAGCAGCCATGTAGTGGCACTTCTTCGCTGCCTTTGGGATGCCTTTGGCAGATGAAGTAAGCCTGGAACTCAGGGCTTCCTGGTTAAAGAAATCCAAGCCCTAGGCTGAACCCTAACCCTAACCCTAGGCAGATAAATCAGCCTAGGTATAGGGATGGTGCCAAGGAAAAAGCTGTGAAAGCTGCCATGTTGTTGCACTTTTGTACTCCCCTTGGGATGCCTTGAACAGCTGCAGTGTGCCTGGAGCTAAGGGCTTCCTAGTATTAAAAATCCTAGCCCAAGGCCTAAGCCTAACAGTAACCCTGGGAAGGTAAATCAGCCTGGTGTTAGGCTTCTTGCCAAGGAAAAAGCCGTGAAAGCAGCCAGGTTGTGGCACTTCTGCACTGCCTTTTGGATGCCTTTCACAGCTCCAGTGTGCCTGGAACTCAGGGCTTCCTGATTTTAAAAATCCTAGCCCTAGGCCGAACCCCAACCCTAAGACGAGAAAGGCAAATCAGCCAGGAATTAGGCATGTCCCCAAGGAAAAAGCTGTGGAGGCAGGCATGTTGTGGTACTTTTGCGCTCTTCTTGGCTAATTGTTCGCAGCTGCTGTGTTCTTGGAACTCAGGGCTTTCTGGTTAATAGAGCCCTGACCCTAGGCGTAACTCAAACCTTAACCCTAGGAAGGAAAATCAGCCTATGGTTCGGGATGGTCTCATGGAAATATCAGTGGTGGCAGCCAAGTTGCGTCACTTTTGCGCTCCCCTTGGGATGCCTTTCGCAGCTGCAGTGTGCCTGGAGCCCAGGGCTTCCTGGTTTTAAAAGTCCTAGGCCTAAGCCTAACAGTAACCCTGGGAAGGTAAATCAGCCGGGTATTAGGGTTCTTCCTAAGGGAAAAGCCGTGAAAGCAGCCATGTTGTGGCACTTCTGCACTCCCTTTGGGATGCCTTTGGCAGATGAAGTAAGCCTGGAACTCAGGGCTTCCTGGTTAAAGAAATCCAAGCCCTAGGCTGAACCCTAACCCTAGGCAGATAAATCAGCCTAGGTATAGGGATGGTGCCAAGGAAAAAGCTGTGAAAGCTGCCATGTTGTTGCACTTTTGTACTCCGCTTGGGATGCCTTGAACAGCTGCAGTGTGCCTGGAGCTAAGGGCTTCCTAGTTTTAAAAATCCTAGCCCTAGTCCTAAGCCTAACAGTAACCCTGGGAAGGTAAATCAGCCTGGTGTTAGGCTTCTTGCCAAGGAAAAAGCCGTGAAAGCAGCCATGTTGTGGCACTTCTGCACTGCCTTTGGGATGCCTTTGGCAGATGAAATAAGCCTGGAACTCAGGGCTTCCTGGTTAAAAAAATCCAAGCCCTAGGCTGAAGCCTAACCCTAACCCTAGGCAGATAAATCAGCCTAGGTATAGGGATGGTGCCAAGGAAAAAGCTGTGAAATCTGCCATGTTGTTGGACTTTTGTACTCCCCTTGGGATGCCTTGAACAGCTGCAGTGTTCCTGCAGCCCAGGGCTTCCTAGTTTTAAAAATCCTAGCCCTAGGCCTAAGCCTAACAGTAACCCTGGGAAGGTAAATCAGCCTGGTGTTAGGCTTCTTGCCAAGGAAAAAGCCGTGAAAGCAGCCATGTTGTGGCACTTTTGCACTCCCTTTTGGATGCCTTTCACAGCTCCACTGTGCCTGGAACTCAGGGCTTCCTGATTTTAAAAATCCTAGCCCTAGGCCGAACCCCAACCCTAAGACGAGAAAGGCAAATCAGCCAGGAATTAGGCATGTCCCCAAGGAAAAAGCTGTGGAGGCAGGCATGTTGTGGTACTATTGCGCTCTTCTTGGCTAATCCTTCGCAGCTGCTGTGTTCTTGGAACTCAGGGCTTTCTGGTTAATAGACCCTTACCCTAGGCGTAACTCAAACCTTAACCCTAGGAAGGAAAATCAACCTATGGTTCGGGATGGTCTCATGGAAATATCAGTGGTGGCAGCCAAGTTGCGTCACTTTTGCGCTCCCCTTGGGATGCCTTTCGCAGCTGCACTGTGCCTGGAGCTAAGGGCTTCCTAGTTTTAAAATCCTAGGCCTAAGCCTAACAGTAACCCTGGGAAGGTAAATCAGCTTAGTGTTAGGCTTCTTGCCAAGGAAAAAGCCGTGAAAGCAGCCATGTTGTGGCACTTCTGCACTCCCTTTGGGATGCCTTTGGCAGATAAAGTAAGCCTGGAACTCAGGGCTTCCTGGTTAAAGAAATCCAAGCCCTAGGCTGAAGCCTAACCCTAACCCTAGGCAGATAAATCAGCCTAGGTATAGGGATGGTGCCAAGGAAAAAGCTGTGAAAGCTGCCATGTTGTTGCACTTTTGTACTCCCCTTGGGATGCCTTGAACAGCTGCAGTGTGCCTGGAGCTAAGGGCTTCCTAGTTTAAAAAATCCTAGCCCTAGGCCTAAGCCTAACAGTAACCCTGGGAAGGTAAATCAGCCTGGTGTTAGGCTTCTTGCCAAGGAAAAAGCCGTGAAAGCAGCCATGTTGTGGCACTTCTGCACTCCCTTTGGGATGCCTTTGGCAGATGAAGTAAGCCTGGAACTCAGGGCTTCCTGGTTAAAAATCCAAGCCCTAAGGTCAACCCTAACCCTAACCCTAGGCAGATAAATCAGCCTAGGTATAGGGATGGTGCCAAGGAAAAAGCTGTGAAATCTGCCATGTTGTTGGACTTTTGTACTCCCCTTGGGATGCCTTGCACAGCTGCAGTGTTCCTGGAGCCCAGGGCTTCCTAGTTTTAAAAATCCTAGCCCTAGGCCTAAGCCTAACAGTAACCCTGGGAAGGTAAATCAGCCTGGTGTTAGGCTTCTTGCCAAGGAAAAAGCCGTGAAAGCAGCCATGTTGTGGCACTTTTGCACTCCCTTTTGGATGCCTTTCACAGCTCCAGTGTGCCTGGAACTCAGGGCTTCCTGATTTTAAAAATCCTAGCCCTAGGCCGAACCCCAACCCTAAGACGAGAAAGGCAAATCAGCCAGGAATTAGGCATGTCCACAAGGAAAAAGCTGTGGAGGCAGGCAGGTTGTGGTACTTTTGCACTCTTCTTGGCTAGTTCTTCGCAGCTGCTGTGTTCTTGGAACTCAGGGCTTTCTGGTTAATAGAGCCCTTAACCTAGGCGTAACTCAAACCTTAACCCTAGGAAGGAAAATCAGCCTATTGTTCGGGATGGTTTCATGGAAACATCAGTGGTGGCAGCCAAGTTGCGTCACTTTTGCGCTCCCCTTGGGATGCCTTTCGCAGCTGCAGTGTGCCTGGAGCCCAGGGCTTCCTGGTTTTAAAAGTCCTAGGCCTAAGCCTAACAGTAACCCTAGGAAGGTAAATCAGCCGGGTATTAGGGTTCTTCCTAAGGGAAAAGCCGTGAAAGCAGCCATGTTGTGGCACTTCTGCGCTCACTTTGGGATGCCTTTGGCAGATGAAGTAAGCCTGGAACTCAGGGCTTCCTGGTTAAAGATATCCAAGCCCTAGGCTGAAGCCTAACCCTAGGCAGATAAATCAGCCTAGATATAGGGATGTTGCCAAGGAAAAAGCTGTGAAAGCTGCCATGTTGTTGCACTTTTGTACTCCGCTTGGGATGCCTTGAACAGCTGCAGTGTGCCTGGAGCTAAGGGCTTCCTAGTTTTAAAAATCCTAGCCCTAGGCCTAAGCCTAACAGTAACCCTGGGAAGGTAAATCAGCCTGGTGTTAGGCTTCTTGCCAAGGAAAAAGCCGTGAAAGCAGCCATGTTGTGGCACTTTTGCACTCCCTTTTGGATGCCTTTCACAGCTCCAGTGTGCCTGGAACTCAGGGCTTCCTGATTTTAAAAATCCTAGCCCTAGGCCGAACCCCAACCCTAAGACGAGAAAGGCAAATCAGCCAGGAATTAGGCATGTCCACAGGGAAAAAGCTGTGGAGGCAGGCATGTTGTGGTACTTTTGCGCTCTTCTTGGCTAATTGTTCGCAGCTGCTGTGTTCTTGGAACTCAGGGCTTTCTGGTTAATAGACCCTTACCCTAGGCGTAACTCAAACCTTAACCCTAGGAAGGAAAATCAACCTAAGGTTCGGGATGGTCTCATGGAAATATCAGTGGTGGCAGCCAAGTTGCGTCACTTTTGCGCTCCCCTTGGGATGCCTTTCGCAGCTGCACTGTGCCTGGAGTTAAGGGCTTCCTAGTTTTAAAAATCCTAGGCCTAAGCCTAACAGTAACCCTGGGAAGGTAAATCAGCCTGGTGTTAGGCTTCTTGCCAAGGAAAAAGCCGTGAAAGCAGCCATGTTGTGGCACTTCGTCGATGCCTTTGGGATGCCTTTGGCAGATGAAGTAAGCCTGGAACTCAGGGCTTCCTGGTTAAAGAAATCCAAGCCCTAGGCTGAAGCCTAACCTTAACCCTAGGCAGATAAATCAGCCTAGGTATAGGGATGGTGCCAAGGAAAAAGCTGTGAAAGCTGCCATGTTGTTGCACTTTTGTACTCCCCTTGGGATGCCTTGAACAGCTGCAGTGTTCCTGGAGCCCAGGGCTTCCTAGTTTTAAAAATCCTAGCCCTAGGCCTAAGCCTAACAGTAACCCTGGGAAGGTAAATCAGCCTGGTGTTAGGCTTCTTGCCAAGGAAAAAGCCGTGAAAGCAGCCATGTTGTGGCACTTTTGCACTCCCTTTTGGATGCCTTTCACAGCTCCAGTGTGCCTGGAACTCAGGGCTTCCTGATTTTAAAAATCCTAGCCCTAGGCCGAACCCCAACCCTAAGACGAGAAAGGCAAATCAGCCAGGAATTAGGCATGTCCACAAGGAAAAAGCTGTGGAGGCAGGCATGTTGTGGTACTTTTGCACTCTTCTTGGCTAGTTCTTCGCAGCTGCTGTGTTCTTGGAACTCAGGGCTTTCTGGTTAATAGAGCCCTTAACCTAGGCGTAACTCAAACCTTAACCCTAGGAAGGAAAATCAGCCTATGATTCGGGATGGTTTCATGGAAACATCAGTGGTGGCAGCCAAGTTGCGTCACTTTTGCGCTCCCCTTGGGATGCCTTTCGCAGCTGCAGTGTGCCTGGAGCCCAGGGCTTCCTGGTTTTAAAAGTCCTACGCCTAAGCCTAACAGTAACCCTAGGAAGGTAAATCAGCCGGGTATTAGGGTTCTTCCTAAGGGAAAAGCCGTGAAAGCAGCCATGTTGTGGCACTTCTGCGCTCACTTCGGGATGCCTTTGGCAGATGAAGTAAGCCTGGAACTCAGGGCTTCCTGGTTAAAGAAATCCAAGCCCTAGGCTGAAGCCTAACCCTAACCCTAGGCAGATAAATCAGCCTAGGTATAGGGATGGTGCCAAGGAAAAAGCTGTGAAAGCTGCGATGTTGTTGCACTTTTGTACTCCGCTTGGGATGCCTTGAACAGCTGCAGTGTGCCTGGAGCTAAGGGCTTCCTAGTTTTAAAAATCCTAGCCCTAGGCCTAAGCCTAACAGTAACCCTGGGAAGGTAAATCAGCCTGGTGTTAGGCTTCTTGCCAAGGAAAAAGCCGTGAAAGCAGCCATGTTGTGGCACTTCTGCACTGCCTTTGGGATGCCTTTGGCAGATGAAGTAAGCCTGGAACTCAGGGCTTCCTGGTTAAAAATCCAAGCCCTAGGCTGAACCCTAACCCTAACCCTAGGCAGATAAATCAGCCTAGGTATAGGGATGGTGCCAAGGAAAAAGCTGTGAAAGCTGCCATGTTGTTGCACTTTTGTACTCCCCTTGGGATGCCTTGAACAGCTGCAGTGTGCCTGGAGCCCAGGGCTTCCTAGTTTTAAAAATCCTAGCCCTAGGCCTAAGCCTAACAGTAACCCTGGGAAGGTAAATCAGCCTGGTGTTAGGCTTCTTGCCAAGGAAAAAGCCGTGAAAGCAGCCAGGTTGTGGCACTTCTGCACTGCCTTTTGGATGCCTTTCACAGCTCCACTGTGCCTGGAACTCAGGGCTTCCTGATTTTAAAAATCCTAGCCCTAGGCCGAACCCCAACCCTAAGACGAGAAAGGCAAATCAGCCAGGAATTAGGCATGTCCCCAAGGAAAAAGCTGTGGAGGCAGGCATGTTGTGGTACTATTGCGCTCTTCTTGGCTAATCCTTCGCAGCTGCTGTGTTCTTGGAACTCAGGGCTTTCTGGTTAATAGACCCTTACCCTAGGCGTAACTCAAACCTTAACCCTAGGAAGGAAAATCAACCTATGGTTCGGGATGGTCTCATGGAAATATCAGTGGTGGCAGCCAAGTTGCGTCACTTTTGCGCTCCCCTTGGGATGCCTTTCGCAGCTGCACTGTGCCTGGAGCTAAGGGCTTCCTAGTTTTAAAATCCTAGGCCTAAGCCTAACAGTAACCCTGGGAAGGTAAATCAGCTTGGTGTTAGGCTTCTTGCCAAGGAAAAAGCCGTGAAAGCAGCCATGTTGTGGCACTTCTTCGCTGCCTTTGGGATGCCTTTGGCAGATGAAGTAAGCCTGGAACTCAGGGCTTCCGGGTTAAAGAAATCCAAGCCCTAGGCTGAAGCCTAACCCTAACCCTAGGCAGATAAATCAGCCTAGGTATAGGGATGGTGCCAAGGAAAAAGCTGTGAAAGCTGCCATGTTGTTGCACTTTTGTACTCCCCTTGGGATGCCTTGAACAGCTGCAGTGTGCCTGGAGCCCAGGGCTTCCTAGTTTTAAAAATCCTAGCCCTAGTCCTAAGCCTAACAGTAACCCTGGGAAGGTAAATCAGCCTGGTGTTAGGCTTCTTGCCAAGGAAAAAGCCGTGAAAGCAGCCATGTTGTGGCACTTCTGCACTCCCTTTGGGATGCCTTTGGCAGATGAAGTAAGCCTGGAACTCAGGGCTTCCTGGTTAAAAATCCAAGCCCTAGGGTCAACCCTAACCCTAACCCTAGGCAGATAAATCAGCCTAGGTATAGGGATGGTGCCAAGGAAAAAGCTGTGAAATCTGCCATGTTGTTGGACTTTTGTACTCCCCTTGGGATGCCTTGAACAGCTGCAGTGTTCCTGGAGCCCAGGGCTTCCTAGTTTTGAAAATCCTAGCCCTAGGCCTAAGCCTAACAGTAACCCTGGGAAGGTAAATCAGCCTGGTGTTAGGCTTCTTGCCAAGGAAAAAGCCGTGAAAGCAGCCATGTTGTGGCACTTTTGCACTCCCTTTTGGATGCCTTTCACAGCTCCAGTGTGCCTGGAACTCAGGGCTTCCTGATTTTAAAAATCCTAGCCCTAGGCCGAACCCCAACCCTAAGACGAGAAAGGCAAATCAGCCAGGAATTAGGCATGTCCACAAGGAAAAAGCTGTGGAGGCAGGCATGTTGTGGTACTTTTGCACTCTTCTTGGCTAGTTCTTCGCAGCTGCTGTGTTCTTGGAACTCAGGGCTTTCTGGTTAATAGAGCCCTTAACCTAGGCGTAACTCAAACCTTAACCCTAGGAAGGAAAATCAGCCTATGATTCGGGATGGTTTCATGGAAACATCAGTGGTGGCAGCCAAGTTGCGTCACTTTTGCGCTCCCCTTGGGATGCCTTTCGCAGCTGCAGTGTGCCTGGAGCCCAGGGCTTCCTGGTTTTAAAAGTCCTACGCCTAAGCCTAACAGTAACCCTAGGAAGGTAAATCAGCCGGGTATTAGGGTTCTTCCTAAGGGAAAAGCCGTGAAAGCAGCCATGTTGTGGCACTTCTTCGCTGCCTTTGGGATGCCTTTGGCAGATGAAGTAAGCCTGGAACTCAGGGCTTCCTGGTTAAAGAAATCCAAGCCCTAGGCTGAACCCTAACCCTAACCCTAGGCAGATAAATCAGCCTAGGTATAGGGATGGTGCCAAGGAAAAAGCTGTGAAAGCTGCCATGTTGTTGCACTTTTGTACTCCCCTTGGGATGCCTTGAACAGCTGCAGTGTGCCTGGAGCTAAGGGCTTCCTAGTATTAAAAATCCTAGCCCAAGGCCTAAGCCTAACAGTAACCCTGGGAAGGTAAATCAGCCTGGTGTTAGGCTTCTTGCCAAGGAAAAAGCCGTGAAAGCAGCCAGGTTGTGGCACTTCTGCACTGCCTTTTGGATGCCTTTCACAGCTCCAGTGTGCCTGGAACTCAGGGCTTCCTGATTTTAAAAATCCTAGCCCTAGGCCGAACCCCAACCCTAAGACGAGAAAGGCAAATCAGCCAGGAATTAGGCATGTCCCCAAGGAAAAAGCTGTGGAGGCAGGCATGTTGTGGTACTTTTGCGCTCTTCTTGGCTAATTGTTCGCAGCTGCTGTGTTCTTGGAACTCAGGGCTTTCTGGTTAATAGAGCCCTGACCCTAGGCGTAACTCAAACCTTAACCCTAGGAAGGAAAATCAGCCTATGGTTCGGGATGGTCTCATGGAAATATCAGTGGTGGCAGCCAAGTTGCGTCACTTTTGCGCTCCCCTTGGGATGCCTTTCGCAGCTGCAGTGTGCCTGGAGCCCAGGGCTTCCTGGTTTTAAAAGTCCTAGGCCTAAGCCTAACAGTAACCCTGGGAAGGTAAATCAGCCGGGTATTAGGGTTCTTCCTAAGGGAAAAGCCGTGAAAGCAGCCATGTTGTGGCACTTCTGCACTCCCTTTGGGATGCCTTTGGCAGATGAAGTAAGCCTGGAACTCAGGGCTTCCTGGTTAAAGAAATCCAAGCCCTAGGCTGAACCCTAACCCTAGGCAGATAAATCAGCCTAGGTATAGGGATGGTGCCAAGGAAAAAGCTGTGAAAGCTGCGATGTTGTTGCACTTTTGTACTCCGCTTGGGATGCCTTGAACAGCTGCAGTGTGCCTGGAGTTAAGGGCTTCCTAGTTTTAAAAATCCTAGCCCTAGTCCTAAGCCTAACAGTAACCCTGGGAAGGTAAATCAGCCTGGTGTTAGGCTTCTTGCCAAGGAAAAAGCCGTGAAAGCAGCCATGTTGTGGCACTTCTGCACTGCCTTTGGGATGCCTTTGGCAGATGAAATAAGCCTGGAACTCAGGGCTTCCTGGTTAAAAAAATCCAAGCCCTAGGCTGAAGCCTAACCCTAACCCTAGGCAGATAAATCAGCCTAGGTATAGGGATGGTGCCAAGGAAAAAGCTGTGAAATCTGCCATGTTGTTGGACTTTTGTACTCCCCTTGGGATGCCTTGAACAGCTGCAGTGTTCCTGGAGCCCAGGGCTTCCTAGTTTTAAAAATCCTAGCCCTAGGCCTAAGCCTAACAGTAACCCTGGGAAGGTAAATCAGCCTGGTGTTAGGCTTCTTGCCAAGGAAAAAGCCGTGAAAGCAGCCATGTTGTGGCACTTTTGCACTCCCTTTTGGATGCCTTTCACAGCTCCACTGTGCCTGGAACTCAGGGCTTCCTGATTTTAAAAATCCTAGCCCTAGGCCGAACCCCAACCCTAAGACGAGAAAGGCAAATCAGCCAGGAATTAGGCATGTCCCCAAGGAAAAAGCTGTGGAGGCAGGCATGTTGTGGTACTATTGCGCTCTTCTTGGCTAATCCTTCGCAGCTGCTGTGTTCTTGGAACTCAGGGCTTTCTGGTTAATAGACCCTTACCCTAGGCGTAACTCAAACCTTAACCCTAGGAAGGAAAATCAACCTATGGTTCGGGATGGTCTCATGGAAATATCAGTGGTGGCAGCCAAGTTGCGTCACTTTTGCGCTCCCCTTGGGATGCCTTTCGCAGCTGCACTGTGCCTGGAGCTAAGGGCTTCCTAGTTTTAAAATCCTAGGCCTAAGCCTAACAGTAACCCTGGGAAGGTAAATCAGCTTGGTGTTAGGCTTCTTGCCAAGGAAAAAGCCGTGAAAGCAGCCATGTTGTGGCACTTCTGCACTCCCTTTGGGATGCCTTTGGCAGATGAAGTAAGCCTGGAACTCAGGGCTTCCTGGTTAAAGAAATCCAAGCCCTAGGCTGAAGCCTAACCCTAACCCTAGGCAGATAAATCAGCCTAGGTATAGGGATGGTGCCAAGGAAAAAGCTGTGAAAGCTGCCATGTTGTTGCACTTTTGTACTCCCCTTGGGATGCCTTGAACAGCTGCAGTGTGCCTGGAGCTAAGGGCTTCCTAGTTTAAAAAATCCTAGCCCTAGGCCTAAGCCTAACAGTAACCCTGGGAAGGTAAATCAGCCTGGTGTTAGGCTTCTTGCCAAGGAAAAAGCCGTGAAAGCAGCCATGTTGTGGCACTTCTGCACTCCCTTTGGGATGCCTTTGGCAGATGAAGTAAGCCTGGAACTCAGGGCTTCCTGGTTAAAAATCCAAGCCCTAAGGTCAACCCTAACCCTAACCCTAGGCAGATAAATCAGCCTAGGTATAGGGATGGTGCCAAGGAAAAAGCTGTGAAATCTGCCATGTTGTTGGACTTTTGTACTCCCCTTGGGATGCCTTGCACAGCTGCAGTGTGCCTGGAGCCCAGGGCTTCCTAGTTTTAAAAATCCTAGCCCTAGGCCTAAGCCTAACAGTAACCCTGGGAAGGTAAATCAGCCTGGTTTTAGGCTTCTTGCCAAGGAAAAAGCTGTGAAAGCAGCCATGTTGTGGCACTTTTGCACTCCCTTTTGGATGCCTTTCACAGCTCCAGTGTGCCTGGAACTCAGGGCTTCCTGCTTTTAAAAATCCTAGCCCTAGGCCGAACCCCAACCCTAAGACGAGAAAGGCAAATCAGCCAGGAATTAGGCATGTCCCCAAGGAAAAAGCTGTGGAGGCAGGCATGTTGTGGTACTTTTGCACTCTTCTTGTCTAGTTCTTCGCAGCTGCTGTGTTCTTGGAACTCAGGGCTTTCTGGTTAATAGAGCCCTTAACCTAGGCGTAACTCAAACCTTAACCCTAGGAAGGAAAATCAGCCTATTGTTCGGGATGGTTTCATGGAAACATCAGTGGTGGCAGCCAAGTTGCGTCACTTTTGCGCTCCCCTTGGGATGCCTTTCGCAGCTGCAGTGTGCCTGGAGCCCAGGGCTTCCTGGTTTTAAAAGTCCTAGGCCTAAGCCTAACAGTAACCCTAGGAAGGTAAATCAGCCGGGTATTAGGGTTCTTCCTAAGGGAAAAGCCGTGAAAGCAGCCATGTTGTGGCACTTCTGCGCTCACTTTGGGATGCCTTTGGCAGATGAAGTAAGCCTGGAACTCAGGGCTTCCTGGTTAAAGATATCCAAGCCCTAGGCTGAAGCCTAACCCTAGGCAGATAAATCAGCCTAGATATAGGGATGTTGCCAAGGAAAAAGCTGTGAAAGCTGCCATGTTGTTGCACTTTTGTACTCCGCTTGGGATGCCTTGAACAGCTGCAGTGTGCCTGGAGCTAAGGGCTTCCTAGTTTTAAAAATCCTAGCCCTAGGCCTAAGCCTAACAGTAACCCTGGGAAGGTAAATCAGCCTGGTGTTAGGCTTCTTGCCAAGGAAAAAGCCGTGAAAGCAGCCATGTTGTGGCACTTTTGCACTCCCTTTTGGATGCCTTTCACAGCTCCAGTGTGCCTGGAACACAGGGCTTCCTGATTTTAAAAATCCTAGCCCTAGGCCGAACCCCAACCCTAAGACGAGAAAGGCAAATCAGCCAGGAATTAGGCATGTCCACAGGGAAAAAGCTGTGGAGGCAGGCATGTTGTGGTACTTTTGCGCTCTTCTTGGCTAATTGTTCGCAGCTGCTGTGTTCTTGGAACTCAGGGCTTTCTGGTTAATAGACCCTTACCCTAGGCGTAACTCAAACCTTAACCCTAGGAAGGAAAATCAACCTAAGGTTCGGGATGGTCTCATGGAAATATCAGTGGTGGCAGCCAAGTTGCGTCACTTTTGCGCTCCCCTTGGGATGCCTTTCGCAGCTGCACTGTGCCTGGAGTTAAGGGCTTCCTAGTTTTAAAAATCCTAGGCCTAAGCCTAACAGTAACCCTGGGAAGGTAAATCAGCCTGGTGTTAGGCTTCTTGCCAAGGAAAAAGCCGTGAAAGCAGCCATGTTGTGGCACTTCGTCGATGCCTTTGGGATGCCTTTGGCAGATGAAGTAAGCCTGGAACTCAGGGCTTCCTGGTTAAAGAAATCCAAGCCCTAGGCTGAAGCCTAACCTTAACCCTAGGCAGATAAATCAGCCTAGGTATAGGGATGGTGCCAAGGAAAAAGCTGTGAAAGCTGCCATGTTGTTGCACTTTTGTACTCCCCTTGGGATGCCTTGAACAGCTGCAGTGTTCCTGGAGCCCAGGGCTTCCTAGTTTTAAAAATCCTAGCCCTAGGCCTAAGCCTAACAGTAACCCTGGGAAGGTAAATCAGCCTGGTGTTAGGCTTCTTGCCAAGGAAAAAGCCGTGAAAGCAGCCATGTTGTGGCACTTTTGCACTCCCTTTTGGATGCCTTTCACAGCTCCAGTGTGCCTGGAACTCAGGGCTTCCTGATTTTAAAAATCCTAGCCCTAGGCCGAACCCCAACCCTAAGACGAGAAAGGCAAATCAGCCAGGAATTAGGCATGTCCACAAGGAAAAAGCTGTGGAGGCAGGCATGTTGTGGTACTTTTGCACTCTTCTTGGCTAGTTCTTCGCAGCTGCTGTGTTCTTGGAACTCAGGGCTTTCTGGTTAATAGAGCCCTTAACCTAGGCGTAACTCAAACCTTAACCCTAGGAAGGAAAATCAGCCTATGATTCGGGATGGTTTCATGGAAACATCAGTGGTGGCAGCCAAGTTGCGTCACTTTTGCGCTCCCCTTGGGATGCCTTTCGCAGCTGCAGTGTGCCTGGAGCCCAGGGCTTCCTGGTTTTAAAAGTCCTACGCCTAAGCCTAACAGTAACCCTAGGAAGGTAAATCAGCCGGGTATTAGGGTTCTTCCTAAGGGAAAAGCCGTGAAAGCAGCCATGTTGTGGCACTTCTGCGCTCACTTCGGGATGCCTTTGGCAGATGAAGTAAGCCTGGAACTCAGGGCTTCCTGGTTAAAGAAATCCAAGCCCTAGGCTGAAGCCTAACCCTAACCCTAGGCAGATAAATCAGCCTAGGTATAGGGATGGTGCCAAGGAAAAAGCTGTGAAAGCTGCGATGTTGTTGCACTTTTGTACTCCGCTTGGGATGCCTTGAACAGCTGCAGTGTGCCTGGAGCTAAGGGCTTCCTAGTTTTAAAAATCCTAGCCCTAGGCCTAAGCCTAACAGTAACCCTGGGAAGGTAAATCAGCCTGGTGTTAGGCTTCTTGCCAAGGAAAAAGCCGTGAAAGCAGCCATGTTGTGGCACTTCTGCACTGCCTTTGGGATGCCTTTGGCAGATGAAGTAAGCCTGGAACTCAGGGCTTCCTGGTTAAAAATCCAAGCCCTAGGCTGAACCCTAACCCTAACCCTAGGCAGATAAATCAGCCTAGGTATAGGGATGGTGCCAAGGAAAAAGCTGTGAAAGCTGCCATGTTGTTGCACTTTTGTACTCCCCTTGGGATGCCTTGAACAGCTGCAGTGTGCCTGGAGCCCAGGGCTTCCTAGTTTTAAAAATCCTAGCCCTAGGCCTAAGCCTAACAGTAACCCTGGGAAGGGAAATCAGCCTGGTGTTAGGCTTCTTGCCAAGGAAAAAGCTGTGAAAGCAGCCATGTTGTGGCACTTTTGCACTCCCTTTTGGATGCCTTTCACAGCTCCACTGTGCCTGGAACTCAGGGCTTCCTGATTTTAAAAATCCTAGCCCTAGGCCGAACCCCAACCCTAAGACGAGAAAGGCAAATCAGCCAGGAATTAGGCATGTCCCCAAGGAAAAAGCTGTGGAGGCAGGCATGTTGTGGTACTATTGCGCTCTTCTTGGCTAATCCTTCGCAGCTGCTGTGTTCTTGGAACTCAGGGCTTTCTGGTTAATAGACCCTTACCCTAGGCGTAACTCAAACCTTAACCCTAGGAAGGAAAATCAACCTATGGTTCGGGATGGTCTCATGGAAATATCAGTGGTGGCAGCCAAGTTGCGTCACTTTTGCGCTCCCCTTGGGATGCCTTTCGCAGCTGCACTGTGCCTGGAGCTAAGGGCTTCCTAGTTTTAAAATCCTAGGCCTAAGCCTAACAGTAACCCTGGGAAGGTAAATCAGCTTGGTGTTAGGCTTCTTGCCAAGGAAAAAGCCGTGAAAGCAGCCATGTTGTGGCACTTCTTCGCTGCCTTTGGGATGCCTTTGGCAGATGAAGTAAGCCTGGAACTCAGGGCTTCCTGGTTAAAGAAATCCAAGCCCTAGGCTGAAGCCTAACCCTAACCCTAGGCAGATAAATCAGCCTAGGTATAGGGATGGTGCCAAGGAAAAAGCTGTGAAAGCTGCCATGTTGTTGCACTTTTGTACTCCCCTTGGGATGCCTTGAACAGCTGCAGTGTGCCTGGAGCCCAGGGCTTCCTAGTTTTAAAAATCCTAGCCCTAGGCCTAAGCCTAACAGTAACCCTGGGAAGGTAAATCAGCCTGGTGTTAGGCTTCTTGCCAAGGAAAAAGCCGTGAAAGCAGCCATGTTGTGGCACTTCTGCACTCCCTTTGGGATGCCTTTGGCAGATGAAGTAAGCCTGGAACTCAGGGCTTCCTGGTTAAAAATCCAAGCCCTAAGGTCAACCCTAACCCTAACCCTAGGCAGATAAATCAGCCTAGGTATAGGGATGGTGCCAAGGAAAAAGCTGTGAAATCTGCCATGTTGTTGGACTTTTGTACTCCCCTTGGGATGCCTTGCACAGCTGCAGTGTTCCTGGAGCCCAGGGCTTCCTAGTTTTAAAAATCCTAGCCCTAGGCCTAAGCCTAACAGTAACCCTGGGAAGGTAAATCAGCCTGGTGTTAGGCTTCTTGCCAAGGAAAAAGCCGTGAAAGCAGCCATGTTGTGGCACTTTTGCACTCCCTTTTGGATGCCTTTCACAGCTCCAGTGTGCCTGGAACTCAGGGCTTCCTGATTTTAAAAATCCTAGCCCTAGGCCGAACCCCAACCCTAAGACGAGAAAGGCAAATCAGCCAGGAATTAGGCATGTCCACAAGGAAAAAGCTGTGGAGGCAGGCATGTTGTGGTACTTTTGCACTCTTCTTGGCTAGTTCTTCGCAGCTGCTGTGTTCTTGGAACTCAGGGCTTTCTGGTTAATAGAGCCCTTAACCTAGGCGTAACTCAAACCTTAACCCTAGGAAGGAAAATCAGCCTATTGTTCGGGATGGTTTCATGGAAACATCAGTGGTGGCAGCCAAGTTGCGTCACTTTTGCGCTCCCCTTGGGATGCCTTTCGCAGCTGCAGTGTGCCTGGAGCCCAGGGCTTCCTGGTTTTAAAAGTCCTAGGCCTAAGCCTAACAGTAACCCTAGGAAGGTAAATCAGCCGGGTATTAGGGTTCTTCCTAAGGGAAAAGCCGTGAAAGCAGCCATGTTGTGGCACTTCTGCGCTCACTTTGGGATGCCTTTGGCAGATGAAGTAAGCCTGGAACTCAGGGCTTCCTGGTTAAAGATATCCAAGCCCTAGGCTGAAGCCTAACCCTAGGCAGATAAATCAGCCTAGATATAGGGATGTTGCCAAGGAAAAAGCTGTGAAAGCTGCCATGTTGTTGCACTTTTGTACTCCGCTTGGGATGCCTTGAACAGCTGCAGTGTGCCTGGAGCTAAGGGCTTCCTAGTTTTAAAAATCCTAGCCCTAGGCCTAAGCCTAACAGTAACCCTGGGAAGGTAAATCAGCCTGGTGTTAGGCTTCTTGCCAAGGAAAAAGCCGTGAAAGCAGCCATGCTGTGGCACTTTTGCACTCCCTTTTGGATGCCTTTCACAGCTCCAGTGTGCCTGGAACTCAGGGCTTCCTGATTTTAAAAATCCTAGCCCTAGGCCGAACCCCAACCCTAAGACGAGAAAGGCAAATCAGCCAGGAATTAGGCATGTCCACAGGGAAAAAGCTGTGGAGGCAGGCATGTTGTGGTACTTTTGCGCTCTTCTTGGCTAATTGTTCGCAGCTGCTGTGTTCTTGGAACTCAGGGCTTTCTGGTTAATAGACCCTTACCCTAGGCGTAACTCAAACCTTAACCCTAGGAAGGAAAATCAACCTATGGTTCGGGATGGTCTCATGGAAATATCAGTGGTGGCAGCCAAGTTGCGTCACTTTTGCGCTCCCCTTGGGATGCCTTTCGCAGCTGCACTGTGCCTGGAGTTAAGGGCTTCCTAGTTTTAAAAATCCTAGGCCTAAGCCTAACAGTAACCCTGGGAAGGTAAATCAGCCTGGTGTTAGGCTTCTTGCCAAGGAAAAAGCCGTGAAAGCAGCCATGTTGTGGCACTTCGTCGATGCCTTTGGGATGCCTTTGGCAGATGAAGTAAGCCTGGAACTCAGGGCTTCCTGGTTAAAGAAATCCAAGCCCTAGGCTGAAGCCTAACCCTAACCCTAGGCAGATAAATCAGCCTAGGTATAGGGATGGTGCCAAGGAAAAAGCTGTGAAAGCTGCCATGTTGTTGCACTTTTGTACTCCCCTTGGGATGCCTTGAACAGCTGCAGTGTGCCTGGAGCCCAGGGCTTCCTAGTTTTAAAAATCCTAGCCCTAGGCCTAAGCCTAAGAGTAACCCTGGGAAGGTAAATCAGCCTGGTGTTAGGCTTCTTGCCAAGGAAAAAGCCGTGAAAGCAGCCATGTTGTGGCACTTCTGCACTCCCTTTGGGATGCCTTTGGCAGATGAAGTAAGCCTGGAACTCAGGGCTTCCTGGTTAAAAATCCAAGCCCTAGGGTCAACCCTAACCCTAACCCTAGGCAGATAAATCAGCCTAGGTATAGGGATGGTGCCAAGGAAAAAGCTGTGAAATCTGCCATGTTGTTGGACTTTTGTACTCCCCTTGGGATGCCTTGAACAGCTGCAGTGTTCCTGGAGCCCAGGGCTTCCTAGTTTTAAAAATCCTAGCCCTAGGCCTAAGCCTAACAGTAACCCTGGGAAGGTAAATCAGCCTGGTGTTAGGCTTCTTGCCAAGGAAAAAGCCGTGAAAGCAGCCATGTTGTGGCACTTTTGCACTCCCTTTTGGATGCCTTTCACAGCTCCAGTGTGCCTGGAACTCAGGGCTTCCTGATTTTAAAAATCCTAGCCCTAGGCCGAACCCCAACCCTAAGACGAGAAAGGCAAATCAGCCAGGAATTAGGCATGTCCACAAGGAAAAAGCTGTGGAGGCAGTCATGTTGTGGTACTTTTGCACTCTTCTTGGCTAGTTCTTCGCAGCTGCTGTGTTCTTGGAACTCAGGGCTTTCTGGTTAATAGAGCCCTTAACCTAGGCGTAACTCAAACCTTAACCCTAGGAAGGAAAATCAGCCTATGATTCGGGATGGTTTCATGGAAACATCAGTGGTGGCAGCCAAGTTGCGTCACTTTTGCGCTCCCCTTGGGATGCCTTTCGCAGCTGCAGTGTGCCTGGAGCCCAGGGCTTCCTGGTTTTAAAAGTCCTACGCCTAAGCCTAACAGTAACCCTAGGAAGGTAAATCAGCCGGGTATTAGGGTTCTTCCTAAGGGAAAAGCCGTGAAAGCAGCCATGTTGTGGCACTTCTGCGCTCACTTCGGGATGCCTTTGGCAGATGAAGTAAGCCTGGAACTCAGGGCTTCCTGGTTAAAGAAATCCAAGCCCTAGGCTGAAGCCTAACCCTAACCCTAGGCAGATAAATCAGCCTAGGTATAGGGATGGTGCCAAGGAAAAAGCTGTGAAAGCTGCGATGTTGTTGCACTTTTGTACTCCGCTTGGGATGCCTTGAACAGCTGCAGTGTGCCTGGAGCTAAGGGCTTCCTAGTTTTAAAAATCCTAGCCCTAGGCCTAAGCCTAACAGTAACCCTGGGAAGGTAAATCAGCCTGGTGTTAGGCTTCTTGCCAAGGAAAAAGCAGTGAAAGCAGCCATGTTGTGGCACTTCTGCACTGCCTTTGGGATGCCTTTGGCAGATGAAGTAAGCCTGGAACTAAGGGCTTCCTGGTTAAAAATCCAAGCCCTAGGCTGAACCCTAACCCTAACCCTAGGCAGATAAATCAGCCTAGGTATAGGGATGGTGCCAAGGAAATATCTGTGAAAGCTGCCATGTTGTTGCACTTTTGTACTCCCCTTGGGATGCCTTGAACAGCTGCAGTGTGCCTGGAGCTAAGGGCTTCCTAGTTTTAAAAATCCTAGCCCTAGGCCTAAGCCTAACAGTAACCCTGGGAAGGTAAATCAGCCTGGTGTTAGGCTTCTTGCCAAGGAAAAAGCCGTGAAAGCAGCCATGTTGTGGCACTTTTGCACTCCCTTTTGGATGCCTTTCACAGCTCCAGTGTGCCTGGAACTCAGGGCTTCCTGATTTTAAAAATCCTAGCCCTAGGCCGAACCCCAACCCTAAGACGAGAAAGGCAAATCAGCCAGGAATTAGGCATGTCCCCAAGGAAAAAGCTGTGGAGGCAGGCATGTTGTGGTACTTTTGCGCTCTTCTTGGGTAGTCCTTCACAGCTGCTGTGTTCTTGGAACTCAGGGCTTTCTGGTTAATAGACCCTTACCCTAGGCGTAACTCAAACCTTAACCCTAGGAAGGAAAATCAGGCTATGATTCGGGATGGTCTCATGGAAATATCAGTGGTGGCAGCCAAGTTGCGTCACTTTTGCGCTCTCCTTGGGATGCCTTTCGCAGCTGCAGTGTGCCTGGAGCCCAGGGCTTCCTGGTTTTAAAAGTCCTACGCCTAAGCCTAACAGTAACCCTAGGAAGGTAAATCAGCCGGGTATTAGGGTTCTTCCTAAGGGAAAAGCCGTGAAAGCAGCCATGTTGTGGCACTTCTGCACTCCCTTTGGGATGCCTTTGGCAGATGAAGTAAGCCTGGAACTCAGGGCTTCCTGGTTAAAGAAATCCAAGCCCTAGGCTGAAGCCTAACCCTAACCCTAGGCAGATAAATCAGCCTAGGTATAGGGATGGTGCCAAGGAAAAAGCTGTGAAAGCTGCCATGTTGTTGCACTTTTGTACTCCCCTTGGGATGCCTTGAACAGCTGCAGTGTGCCTGGAGCCCAGGGCTTCCTAGTTTTAAAAATCCTAGCCCTAGGCCTAAGCCTAACAGTAACCCTGGGAAGGTAAATCAGCCTGGTGTTAGGCTTCTTGCCAAGGAAAAAGCCGTGAAAGCAGCCATGTTGTGGCACTTCTGCACTGCCTTTGGGATGCCTTTGGCAGATGAAGTAAGCCTGGAACTCAGGGCTTCCTGGTTAAAGAAATCCAAGCCCTAGGCTGAACCCTAACCCTAACCCTAGGCAGATAAATCAGCCTAGGTATAGGGATGGTGCCAAGGAAAAAGCTGTGAAAGCTGCCATGTTGTTGGACTTTTGTACTCCCATTGGGATGCCTTGAACAGCTGCAGTGTGCCTGGAGCCCAGGGCTTCCTAGTTTCAAAAATCCTAGCCCTAGGCCTAAGCCTAACAGTAACCCTGGGAAGGTAAATCAGCCTGGTGTTAGGCTTCTTGCCAAGGAAAAAGCCGTGAAAGCAGCCATGTTGTGGCACTTTTGCACTCCCTTTTGGATGCCTTTCACAGCTCCAGTGTGCCTGGAACTCAGGGCTTCCTGATTTTAAAAATCCTAGCCCTAGGCCGAACCCCAACCCTAAGACGAGAAAGGCAAATCAGCCAGGATTTAGGCATGTCCCCAAGGAAAAAGCTGATGAGGCAGGCATGTTGTGGTACTTTTGCGCACTTCTTGGCTAATTGTTCGCAGCTGCTGTGTTCTTGGAACTCAGGGCTTTCTGGTTAATAGAGCCCTGACCCTAGGCGTAACTCAAACCTTAACCCTAGGAAGGAAAATCAGCCTATGGTTCGGGATGGTCTCATGGAAATATCAGTGGTGGCAGCCAAGTTGCGTCACTTTTGCGCTCCCCTTGGGATGCCTTTCGCAGCTGCAGTGTGCCTGGAGCCCAGGGCTTCCTAGTTTTAAAAATCCTAGGCCTAAGCCTAACAGTAACCCTAGGAAGGTAAATCAGCCGGGTATTAGGGTTCTTCCTAAGGGAAAAGCCGTGAAAGCAGCCATGTTGTGGCACTTCTGCACTCCCTTTGGGATGCCTTTGGCAGATGAAGTAAGCCTGGAACTCAGGGCTTCCTGGTTAAAGAAATCCAAGCCCTAGGCTGAACCCTAACCCTAACCCTAGGCAGATAAATCAGCCTAGGTATAGGGATGGTGCCAAGGAAAAAGCTGTGAAAGCTGCCATGTTGTTGCACTTTTGTACTCCCCTTGGGATGCCTTGAACAGCTGCAGTGTGCCTGGAGCCCAGGGCTTCCTAGTTTTAAAAATCCTAGCCCTAGGCCTAAGCCTAACAGTAACCCTGGGAAGGTAAATCAGCCTGGTGTTAGGCTTCTTGCCAAGGAAAAAGCCGTGAAAGCAGCCATGTTGTGGCACTTTTGCACTCCCTTTTGGATGCCTTTCACAGCTCCACTGTGCCTGGAACTCAGGGCTTCCTGATTTTAAAAATCCTAGCCCTAGGCCGAACCCCAACCCTAAGACGAGAAAGGCAAATCAGCCAGGAATTAGGCATGTCCCCAAGGAAAAAGCTGTGGAGGCAGGCATGTTGTGGTACTTTTGCGCTCTTCTTGGGTAGTCCTTCACAGCTGCTGTGTTCTTGGAACTCAGGGCTTTCTGGTTAATAGAGCCCTTAACCTAGGCGTAACTCAAACCTTAACCCTAGGAAGGAAAATCAGCCTATGGTTCGGGATGGTCTCATGGAAACATCAGTGGTGGCAGCCAAGTTGCGTCACTTTTGCGCTCTCCTTGGGATGCCTTTCGCAGCTGCAGTGTGCCTGGAGCCCAGGGCTTCCTGGTTTTAAAAGTCCTAGGCCTAAGCCTAACAGTAACCCTAGGAAGGTACATCAGCCGGGTATTAGGGTTCTTCCTAAGGGAAAAGCCGTGAAAGCAGCCATGTTGTGGCACTTCTGCGCTCACTTTGGGATGCCTTTGGCAGATGAAGTAAGCCTGGAACTCAGGGCTTCCTGGTTAAAGAAATCCAAGCCCTAGGCTGAAGCCTAACCCTAACCCTAGGCAGATAAATCAGCCTAGGTATAGGGATGGTGCCAAGGAAAAAGCTGTGAAAGCTGCCATGTTGTTGCACTTTTGTACTCCCCTTGGGATGCCTTGAACAGCTGCAGTGTGCCTGGAGCTAAGGGCTTCCTAGTTTTAAAAATCCTAGCCCTAGGCCTAAGCCTAACAGTAACCCTGGGAAGGTAAATCAGCCTGGTGTTAGGCTTCTTGCCAAGGAAAAAGCCGTGAAAGCAGCCATGTTGTGGCACTTCTGCACTCCCTTTGGGATGCCTTTGGCAGATGAAGTAAGCCTGGAACTCAGGGCTTCCTGGTTAAAAATCCAAGCCCTAGGGTCAACCCTAACCCTAACCCTAGGCAGATAAATCAGCCTAAGTATAGGGATGGTGCCAAGGAAATATCTGTGAAATCTGCCATGTTGTTGCACTTTTGTACTCCCCTTGGGATGCCTTGAACAGCTGCAGTGTGCCTGGAGCCCAGGGCTTCCTAGTTTTAAAAATCCTAGCCCTAGGCCTAAGCCTAACAGTAACCCTGGGAAGGTAAATCAGCCTGGTGTTAGGCTTCTTGCCAAGGAAAAAGCCGTGAAAGCAGCCATGTTGTGGCACTTTTGCACTCCCTTTTGGATGCCTTTCACAGCTCCATTGTGCCTGGAACTCAGGGCTTCCTGATTTTAAAAATCCTAGCCCTAGGCCGAACCCCAACCCTAAGATGAGAAAGGCAAATCAGCCAGGAATTAGGCATGTCCCCAAGGAAAAAGCTGTGGAGGCAGGCATGTTGTGGTACTTTTGCGCTCTTCTTGGCTAGTCCTTCACAGCTGCTGTGTTCTTGGAACTCAGGGCTTTCTGGTTAATAGAACCCTTACCCTAGGCGTAACTCAAACCTTAACCCTATGAAGGAAAATCAGCCTATGATTCGGGATGGTCTCATGGAAATATCAGTGGTGGCAGCCAAGTTGCGTCACTTTTGCGCTCTCCTTGGGATGCCTTTCGCAGCTGCAGTGTGCCTGGAGCCCAGGGCTTCCTGGTTTTAAAAGTCCTAGGCCTAAGCCTAACAGTAACCCTAGGAAGGTAAATCAGCCGGGTATTAGGGTTCTTCCTAAGGGAAAAGCCGTGAAAGCAGCCATGTTGTGGCACTTCTGCACTCCCTTTGGGATGCCTTTGGCAGATGAAGTAAGCCTGGAACTCAGGGCTTCCTGGTTAAAGAAATCCAAGCCCTAGGCTGAAGCCTAACCCTAACCCTAGGCAGATAAATCAGCCTAGGTATAGGGATGGTGCCAAGGAAAAAGCTGTGAAAGCTGCCATGTTGTTGCACTTTTGTACTCCCCTTGGGATGCCTTGAACAGCTGCAGTGTGCCTGGAGCTAAGGGCTTCCTAGTTTTAAAAATCCTAGCCCTAGGCCTAAGCCTAACAGTAACCCTGGGAAGGTAAATCAGCCTGGTGTTAGGCTTCTTGCCAAGGAAAAAGCCGTGAAAGCAGCCATGTTGTGGCACTTCTGCACTCCCTTTGGGATGCCTTTGGCAGATGAAGTAAGCCTGGAACTCAGGGCTTCCTGGTTAAAAATCCAAGCCCTAGGGTCAACCCTAACCCTAACCCTAGGCAGATAAATCAGCCTAAGTATAGGGATGGTGCCAAGGAAATATCTGTGAAAGCTACCATGTTGTTGCACTTTTGTACTCCCCTTGGGATGCCTTGAACAGCTGCAGTGTGCCTGGAGCCCAGGGCTTCCTAGTTTTAAAAATCCTAGCCCTAGGCCTAAGCCTAACAGTAACCCTGGGAAGGTAAATCAGCCTGGTGTTAGGCTTCTTGCCAAGGAAAAAGCCGTGAAAGCAGCCATGTTGTGGCACTTTTGCACTCCCTTTTGGATGCCTTTCACAGCTCCATTGTGCCTGGAACTCAGGGCTTCCTGATTTTAAAAATCCTAGCCCTAGGCCGAACCCCAACCCTAAGATGAGAAAGGCAAATCAGCCAGGAATTAGGCATGTCCCCAAGGAAAAAGCTGTGGAGGCAGGCATGTTGTGGTACTTTTGCGCTCTTCTTGGCTAGTCCTTCACAGCTGCTGTGTTCTTGGAACTCAGGGCTTTCTGGTTAATAGAACCCTTACCCTAGGCGTAACTCAAACCTTAACCCTATGAAGGAAAATCAGCCTATGATTCGGGATGGTCTCATGGAAATATCAGTGGTGGCAGCCAAGTTGCGTCACTTTTGCGCTCTCCTTGGGATGCCTTTCGCAGCTGCAGTGTGCCTGGAGCCCAGGGCTTCCTGGTTTTAAAAGTCCTAGGCCTAAGCCTAACAGTAACCCTAGGAAGGTAAATCAGCCGGGTATTAGGGTTCTTCCTAAGGGAAAAGCCGTGAAAGCAGCCATGTTGTGGCACTTCTGCACTCCCTTTGGGATGCCTTTGGCAGATGAAGTAAGCCTGGAACTCAGGGCTTCCTGGTTAAAGAAATCCAAGCCCTAGGCTGAACCCTAACCCTAACCCTAGGCAGATAAATCAGCCTAGGTATAGGGATGGTGCCAAGGAAAAAGCTGTGAAAGCTGCCATGTTGTTGCACTTTTGTACTCCCCTTGGGATGCCTTGAACAGCTGCAGTGTGCCTGGAGCTAAGGGCTTCCTAGTTTTAAAAATCCTAGCCCTAGGCCTAAGCCTAACAGTAACCCTGGGAAGGTAAATCAGCCTGGTGTTAGGCTTCTTGCCAAGGAAAAAGCCGTGAAAGCAGCCATGTTGTGGCACTTCTGCACTCCCTTTGGGATGCCTTTGGCAGATGAAGTAAGCCTGGAACTCAGGGCTTCCTGGTTAAAAATCCAAGCCCTAGGGTCAACCCTAACCCTAACCCTAGGCAGATAAATCAGCCTAAGTATAGGGATGGTGCCAAGGAAATATCTGTGAAAGCTACCATGTTGTTGCACTTTTGTACTCCCCTTGGGATGCCTTGAACAGCTGCAGTGTGCCTGGAGCCCAGGGCTTCCTAGTTTTAAAAATCCTAGCCCTAGGCCTAAGCCTAACAGTAACCCTGGGAAGGTAAATCAGCCTGGTGTTAGGCTTCTTGCCAAGGAAAAAGCCGTGAAAGCAGCCATGTTGTGGCACTTTTGCACTCCCTTTTGGATGCCTTTCACAGCTCCATTGTGCCTGGAACTCAGGGCTTCCTGATTTTAAAAATCCTAGCCCTAGGCCGAACCCCAACCCTAAGATGAGAAAGGCAAATCAGCCAGGAATTAGGCATGTCCCCAAGGAAAAAGCTGTGGAGGCAGGCATGTTGTGGTACTTTTGCGCTCTTCTTGGCTAGTCCTTCACAGCTGCTGTGTTCTTGGAACTCAGGGCTTTCTGGTTAATAGAACCCTTACCCTAGGCGTAACTCAAACCTTAACCCTATGAAGGAAAATCAGCCTATGATTCGGGATGGTCTCATGGAAATATCAGTGGTGGCAGCCAAGTTGCGTCACTTTTGCGCTCTCCTTGGGATGCCTTTCGCAGCTGCAGTGTGCCTGGAGCCCAGGGCTTCCTGGTTTTAAAAGTCCTAGGCCTAAGCCTAACAGTAACCCTAGGAAGGTAAATCAGCCGGGTATTAGGGTTCTTCCTAAGGGAAAAGCCGTGAAAGCAGCCATGTTGTGGCACTTCTGCACTCCCTTTGGGATGCCTTTGGCAGATGAAGTAAGCCTGGAACTCAGGGCTTCCTGGTTAAAGAAATCCAAGCCCTAGGCTGAACCCTAACCCTAACCCTAGGCAGATAAATCAGCCTAGGTATAGGGATGGTGCCAAGGAAAAAGCTGTGAAAGCTGCCATGTTGTTGCACTTTTGTACTCCCCTTGGGATGCCTTGAACAGCTGCAGTGTGCCTGGAGCTAAGGGCTTCCTAGTTTTAAAAATCCTAGCCCTAGGCCTAAGCCTAACAGTAACCCTGGGAAGGTAAATCAGCCTGGTGTTAGGCTTCTTGCCAAGGAAAAAGCCGTGAAAGCAGCCATGTTGTGGCACTTCTGCACTGCCTTTGGGATGCCTTTGGCAGATGAAGTAAGCCTGGAACTCAGGGCTTCCTGGTTAAAAATCCAAGCCCTAGGCTGAAGCCTAACCCTAACCCTAGGCAGATAAATCAGCCTAGGTATAGGGATGGTGCCAAGGAAAAAGCTGTGAAAGCTGCCATGTTGTTGCACTTTTGTACTCCCCTTGGGATGCCTTGAACAGCTGCAGTGTGCCTGGAGCCCAGGGCTTCCTAGTTTTAAAAATCCTAGCCCTAGGCCTAAGCCTAACAGTAACCCTGGGAAGGTAAATCAGCCTGGTGTTAGGCTTCTTGCCAAGGAAAAAGCCGTGAAAGCAGCCATGTTGTGGCACTTTTGCACTCCCTTTTGGATGCCTTTCACAGCTCCAGTGTGCCTGGAACTCAGGGCTTCCTGATTTTAAAAATCCTAGCCCTAGGCCGAACCCCAACCCTAAGACGAGAAAGGCAAATCAGCCAGGAATTAGGCATGTCCCCAAGGAAAAAGCTGATGAGGCAGGCATGTTGTGGTACTTTTGCGCACTTCTTGGCTAATTGTTCGCAGCTGCTGTGTTCTTGGAACTCAGGGCTTTCTGGTTAATAGAGCCCTGACCCTAGGCGTAACTCAAACCTTAACCCTAGGAAGGAAAATCAGCCTATGGTTCGGGATGGTCTCATGGAAATATCAGTGGTGGCAGCCAAGTTGCGTCACTTTTGCGCTCCCCTTGGGATGCCTTTCGCAGCTGCAGTGTGCCTGGAGCCCAGGGCTTCCTAGTTTTAAAAATCCTAGGCCTAAGCCTAACAGTAACCCTAGGAAGGTAAATCAGCCGGGTATTAGGGTTCTTCCTAAGGGAAAAGCCGTGAAAGCAGCCATGTTGTGGCACTTCTGCACTCCCTTTGGGATGCCTTTGGCAGATGAAGTAAGCCTGGAACTCAGGGCTTCCTGGTTAAAGAAATCCAAGCCCTAGGCTGAACCGTAACCCTAACCCTAGGCAGATAAATCAGCCTAGGTATAGGGATGGTGTCAAGGAAAAAGCTGTGAAAGCTGCCATGTTGTTGCACTTTTGTACTCCCCTTGGGATGCCTTGAACAGCTGCAGTGTGCCTGGAGCCCAGGGCTTCCTAGTTTTAAAAATCCTAGCCCTAGGCCTAAGCCTAACAGTAACCCTGGGAAGGTAAATCAGCCTGGTGTTAGGCTTCTTGCCAAGGAAAAAGCCGTGAAAGCAGCCATGTTGTGGCACTTTTGCACTCCCTTTTGGATGCCTTTCACAGCTCCACTGTGCCTGGAACTCAGGGCTTCCTGATTTTAAAAATCCTAGCCCTAGGCCGAACCCCAACCCTAAGACGAGAAAGGCAAATCAGCCAGGAATTAGGCATGTCCCCAAGGAAAAAGCTGTGGAGGCAGGCATGTTGTGGTACTTTTGCGCTCTTCTTGGGTAGTCCTTCACAGCTGCTGTGTTCTTGGAACTCAGGGCTTTCTGGTTAATAGAGCCCTTAACCTAGGCGTAACTCAAACCTTAACCCTAGGAAGGAAAATCAGCCTATGGTTCGGGATGGTCTCATGGAAACATCAGTGGTGGCAGCCAAGTTGCGTCACTTTTGCGCTCCCTTTGGGATGCCTTTCGCAGCTGCAGTGTGCCTGGAGCCCAGGGCTTCCTGGTTTTAAAAGTCCTAGGCCTAAGCCTAACAGTAACCCTAGGAAGGTAAATCAGCCGGGTATTAGGGTTCTTCCTAAGGGAAAAGCCGTGAAAGCAGCCATGTTGTGGCACTTCTGCGCTCACTTTGGGATGCCTTTGGCAGATGAAGTAAGCCTGGAACTCAGGGCTTCCTGGTTAAAGAAATCCAAGCCCTAGGCTGAAGCCTAACCCTAACCCTAGGCAGATAAATCAGCCTAGGTATAGGGATGGTGCCAAGGAAAAAGCTGTGAAAGCTGCCATGTTGTTGCACTTTTGTACTCCCCTTGGGATGCCTTGAACAGCTGCAGTGTGCCTGGAGCTAAGGGCTTCCTAGTTTTAAAAATCCTAGGCCTAGGCCTAAGCCTAACAGTAACCCTGGGAAGGTAAATCAGCCTGGTGTTAGGCTTCTTGCCAAGGAAAAAGCCGTGAAAGCAGCCATGTTGTGGCACTTCTGCACTCCCTTTGGGATGCCTTTGGCAGATGAAGTAAGCCTGGAACTCAGGGCTTCCTGGTTAAAAATCCAAGCCCTAGGGTCAACCCTAACCCTAACCCTAGGCAGATAAATCAGCCTAAGTATAGGGATGGTGCCAAGGAAATATCTGTGAAAGCTGCCATGTTGTTGCACTTTTGTACTCCCCTTGGGATGCCTTGAACAGCTGCAGTGTGCCTGGAGCCCAGGGCTTCCTAGTTTTAAAAATCCTAGCCCTAGGCCTAAGCCTAACAGTAACCCTGGGAAGGTAAATCAGCCTGGTGTTAGGCTTCTTGCCAAGGAAAAAGCCGTGAAAGCAGCCATGTTGTGGCACTTCTGCACTCCCTTTGGGATGCCTTTGGCAGATGAAGTAAGCCTGGAACTCAGGGCTTCCTGGTTAAAAATCCAAGCCCTAGGGTCAACCCTAACCCTAACCCTAGGCAGATAAATCAGCCTAAGTATAGGGATGGTGCCAAGGAAATATCTGTGAAAGCTGCCATGTTGTTGCACTTTTGTACTCCCCTTGGGATGCCTTGAACAGCTGCAGTGTGCCTGGAGCCCAGGGCTTCCTAGTTTTAAAAATCCTAGCCCTAGGCCTAAGCCTAACAGTAACCCTGGGAAGGTAAATCAGCCTGGTGTTAGGCTTCTTGCCAAGGAAAAAGCCGTGAAAGCAGCCATGTTGTGGCACTTTTGCACTCCCTTTTGGATGCCTTTCACAGCTCCAGTGTGCCTGGAACTCAGGGCTTCCTGATTTTAAAAATCCTAGCCCTAGGCCGAACCCCAACCCTAAGACGAGAAAGGCAAGTCAGCCAGGATTTAGGCATGTCCCCAACGAAAAAGCTGTGGAGGCAGGCATGTTGTGGTACTTTTGCGCTCTTCTTGGCTAATTGTTCGCAGCTGCTGTGTTCTTGGAACTCAGGGCTTTCTGGTTAATAGAGCCCTGACCCTAGGCGTAACTCAAACCTTAACCCTAGGAAGGAAAATCAGCCTATGGTTCGGGATGGTCTCATGGAAATATCAGTGGTGGCAGCCAAGTTTGGTCACTTTTGCGCTCCCCTTGGGATGCCTTTCGCAGCTGCAGTGTGCCTGGAGCCCAGGGCTTCCTGGTTTTAAAAGTCCTAGGCCTAAGCCTAACAGTAACCCTAGGAAGGTAAATCAGCCGGGTATTAGGGTTCTTCCTAAGGGAAAAGCCGTGAAAGCAGCCATGTTGTGGCACTTCTGCACTCCCTTTGGGATGCCTTTGGCAGATGAAGTAAGCCTGGAACTCAGGGCTTCCTGGTTAAAGAAATCCAAGCCCTAGGCTGAAGCCTAACCCTAACCCTAGGCAGATAAATCAGCCTAGGTATAGGGATGGTGCCAAGGAAAAAGCTGTGAAAGCTGCCATGTTGTTGCACTTTTGTACTCCCCTTGGGATGCCTTGAACAGCTGCAGTGTGCCTGGAGCCCAGGGCTTCCTAGTTTTAAAAATCCTAGCCCTAGGCCTAAGCCTAACAGTAACCCTGGGAAGGTAAATCAGCCTGGTGTTAGGCTTCTTGCCAAGGAAAAAGCCGTGAAAGCAGCCATGTTGTGGCACTTCTGCACTCCCTTTGGGATGCCTTTGGCAGATGAAGTAAGCCTGGAACTCAGGGCTTCCTGGTTAAAGAAATCCAAGCCCTAGGCTGAACCCTAACCCTAACCCTAGGCAGATAAATCAGCCTAGGTATAGGGATGGTACCAAGGAAAAAGCTGTGGAGGCAGGCATGTTGTGGTACTTTTGCGCTCTTCTTGGCTAATTGTTCGCAGCTGCTGTGTTCTTGGAACTCAGGGCTTTCTGGTTAATAGAGCCCTGACCCTAGGCGTAACTCAAACCTTAACCCTAGGAAGGAAAATCAGCCTATGGTTCGGGATGGTCTCATGGAAATATCAGTGGTGGCAGCCAAGTTGCGTCACTTTTGCGCTCCCCTTGGGATGCCTTTCGCAGCTGCAGTGTGCCTGGAGCCCAGGGCTTCCTGGTTTTAAAAGTCCTAGGCCTAAGCCTAACAGTAACCCTAGGAAGGTAAATCAGCCGGGTATTAGGGTTCTTCCTAAGGGAAAAGCCGTGAAAGCAGCCATGTTGTGGCACTTCTGCACTCCCTTTGGGATGCCTTTGGCAGATGAAGTAAGCCTGGAACTCAGGGCTTCCTGGTTAAAGAAATCCAAGCCCTAGGCTGAAGCCTAACCCTAACCCTAGGCAGATAAATCAGCCTAGGTATAGGGATGGTGCCAAGGAAAAAGCTGTGAAAGCTGCCATGTTGTTGCACTTTTGTACTCCCCTTGGGATGCCTTGAACAGCTGCAGTGTGCCTGGAGCCCAGGGCTTCCTAGTTTTAAAAATCCTAGCCCTAGGCCTAAGCCTAACAGTAACCCTGGGAAGGTAAATCAGCCTGGTGTTAGGCTTCTTGCCAAGGAAAAAGCCGTGAAAGCAGCCATGTTGTGGCACTTCTGCACTCCCTTTGGGATGCCTTTGGCAGATGAAGTAAGCCTGGAACTCAGGGCTTCCTGGTTAAAGAAATCCAAGCCCTAGGCTGAACCCTAACCCTAACCCTAGGCAGATAAATCAGCCTAGGTATAGGGATGGTGCCAAGGAAAAAGCTGTGAAAGCTGCCATGTTGTTGCACTTTTGTACTCCCCTTGGGATGCCTTGAACAGCTGCAGTGTGCCTGGAGCCCAGGGCTTCCTAGTTTCAAAAATCCTAGCCCTAGGCCTAAGCCTAACAGTAACCCTGGGAAGGTAAATCAGCCTGGTGTTAGGCTTCTTGCCAAGGAAAAAGCCGTGAAAGCAGCCATGTTGTGGCACTTCTGTACTGCCTTTGGGATGCCTTTCACAGCTCCAGTGTGCCTGGAACTCAGGGCTTCCTGATTTTAAAAATCCTAGCCCTAGGCCGAACCCCAACCCTAAGACGAGAAAGGCAAATCAGCCAGGATTTAGGCATGTCCCCAAGGTAAAAGCTGATGAGGCAGGCATGTTGTGGTACTTTTGCGCTCTTCTTGGCTAATTGTTCGCAGCTGCTGTGTTCTTGGAACTCAGGGCTTTCTGGTTAATAGAGCCCTGACCCTAGGCGTAACTCAAACCTTAACCCTAGGAAGGAAAATCAGCCTATGGTTCGGGATGGTCTCATGGAAATATCAGTGGTGGCAGCCAAGTTGCGTCACTTTTGCGCTCCCCTTGGGATGCCTTTCGCAGCTGCAGTGTGCCTGGAGCCCAGGGCTTCCTGGTTTTAATAGTCCTACGCCTAAGCCTAACAGTAACCCTGGGAAGGTAAATCAGCCGGGTATTAGGGTTCTTCCTAAGGGAAAAGCCGTGAAAGCAGCCATGTTGTGGCACTTCTGCGCTCCCTTTGGGATGCCTTTGGCAGATGAAGTAAGCCTGGAACTCAGGGCTTCCTGGTTAAAGAAATCCAAGCCCTAGGCTGAAGCCTAACCCTAACCCTAGGCAGATAAATCAGCCTAGGTATAGGGATGGTGCCAAGGAAAAAGCTGTGAAAGCTGCCATGTTGTTGCACTTTTGTACTCCCCTTGGGATGCCTTGAACAGCTGCAGTGTGCCTGGAGCCCAGGGCTTCCTAGTTTTAAAAATCCTAGCCCTAGGCCTAAGCCTAACAGTAACCCTGGGAAGGTAAATCAGCCTGGTGTTAGGCTTCTTGCCAAGGAAAAAGCCGTGAAAGCAGCCATGTTGTGGCACTTCTGCACTGCCTTTGGGATGCCTTTGGCAGATGAAGTAAGCCTGGAACTCAGGGCTTCCTGGTTAAAAAAATCCAAGCCCTAGGCTGAACCCTAACCCTAACCCTAGGCAGATAAATCAGCCTAGGTATAGGGATGGTGCCAAGGAAAAAGCTGTGAAAGCTGCCATGTTGTTGCACTTTTGTACTCCCCTTGGGATGCCTTGAACAGCTGCAGTGTGCCTGGAGCCCAGGGCTTCCTAGTTTTAAAAATCCTAGCCCTAGGCCTAAGCCTAACAGTAACCCTGGGAAGGTAAATCAGCCTGGTGTTAGGCTTCTTGCCAAGGAAAAAGCCGTGAAAGCAGCCATGTTGTGGCACTTTTGCACTCCCTTTTGGATGCCTTTCACAGCTCCAGTGTGCCTGGAACTCAGGGCTTCCTGATTTTAAAAATCCTAGCCCTAGGCGGAACCCCAACCCTAAGACGAGAAAGGCAAATCAGCCAGGAATTTGGCATGTCCCCAAGGAAAAAGCTGTGGAGGCAGGCATGTTGTGGTACTTTTGCGCTCTTCTTGGGTAGTCCTTCACAGCTGCTGTGTTCTTGGAACTCAGGGCTTTCTGGTTAATAGACCCTTACCCTAGGCGTAACTCAAACCTTAACCCTAGGAAGGAAAATCAGCCTATGGTTCGGGATGGTCTCATGGAAATATCAGTGGTGGCAGCCAAGTTGCGTCACTTTTGCGCTCTCCTTGGGATGCCTTTCGCAGCTGCAGTGTGCCTGGAGCCCAGGGCTTCCTGGTTTTAAAAGTCCTACGCCTAAGCCTAACAGTAACCCTAGGAAGGTAAATCAGCCGGGTATCAGGGTTCTTCCTAAGGGAAAAGCCGTGAAAGCAGCCATGTTGTGGCACTTCTGCGCTCACTTTGGGATGCCTTTGGCAGATGAAGTAAGCCTGGAACTCAGGGCTTCCTGGTTAAAGAAATCCAAGCCCTAGGCTGAAGCCTAACCCTAACCCTAGGCAGATAAATCAGCCTAGGTATAGGGATGGTGCCAAGGAAAAAGCTGTGAAAGCTGCGATGTTGTTGCACTTTTGTACTCCGCTTGGGATGCCTTGAACAGCTGCAGTGTGCCTGGAGCTAAGGGCTTCCTAGTTTTAAAAATCCTAGCCCTAGGCCTAAGCCTAACAGTAACCCTGGGAAGGTAAATCAGCCTGGTGTTAGGCTTCTTGCCAAGGAAAAAGCCGTGAAAGCAGCCATGTTGTGGCACTTCTGCACTGCCTTTGGGATGCCTTTGGCAGATGAAGTAAGCCTGGAACTCAGGGCTTCCTGGTTAAAAATCCAAGCCCTAGGCTGAACCCTAACCCTAACCCTAGGCAGATAAATCAGCCTAGGTATAGGGATGGTGCCAAGGAAATATCTGTGAAAGCTGCCATGTTGTTGCACTTTTGTACTCCCCTTGGGATGCCTTGAACAGCTGCAGTGTGCCTGGAGCCCAGGGCTTCCTAGTTTTAAAAATCCTAGCCCTAGGCCTAAGCCTAACAGTAACCCTGGGAAGGTAAATCAGCCTGGTGTTAGGCTTCTTGCCAAGGAAAAAGCCGTGAAAGCAGCCATGTTGTGGCACTTCTGCACTCCCTTTGGGATGCCTTTGGCAGATGAAGTAAGCCTGGAACTCAGGGCTTCCTGGTTAAAGAAATCCAAGCCCTAGGCTGAACCCTAACCCTAACCCTAGGCAGATAAATCAGCCTAGGTATAGGGATGGTACCAAGGAAAAAGCTGTGGAGGCAGGCATGTTGTGGTACTTTTGCGCTCTTCTTGGCTAATTGTTCGCAGCTGCTGTGTTCTTGGAACTCAGGGCTTTCTGGTTAATAGAGCCCTGACCCTAGGCGTAACTCAAACCTTAACCCTAGGAAGGAAAATCAGCCTATGGTTCGGGATGGTCTCATGGAAATATCAGTGGTGGCAGCCAAGTTGCGTCACTTTTGCGCTCCCCTTGGGATGCCTTTCGCAGCTGCAGTGTGCCTGGAGCCCAGGGCTTCCTGGTTTTAAAAGTCCTAGGCCTAAGCCTAACAGTAACCCTAGGAAGGTAAATCAGCCGGGTATTAGGGTTCTTCCTAAGGGAAAAGCCGTGAAAGCAGCCATGTTGTGGCACTTCTGCACTCCCTTTGGGATGCCTTTGGCAGATGAAGTAAGCCTGGAACTCAGGGCTTCCTGGTTAAAGAAATCCAAGCCCTAGGCTGAAGCCTAACCCTAACCCTAGGCAGATAAATCAGCCTAGGTATAGGGATGGTGCCAAGGAAAAAGCTGTGAAAGCTGCCATGTTGTTGCACTTTTGTACTCCCCTTGGGATGCCTTGAACAGCTGCAGTGTGCCTGGAGCCCAGGGCTTCCTAGTTTTAAAAATCCTAGCCCTAGGCCTAAGCCTAACAGTAACCCTGGGAAGGTAAATCAGCCTGGTGTTAGGCTTCTTGCCAAGGAAAAAGCCGTGAAAGCAGCCATGTTGTGGCACTTCTGCACTCCCTTTGGGATGCCTTTGGCAGATGAAGTAAGCCTGGAACTCAGGGCTTCCTGGTTAAAGAAATCCAAGCCCTAGGCTGAACCCTAACCCTAACCCTAGGCAGATAAATCAGCCTAGGTATAGGGATGGTGCCAAGGAAAAAGCTGTGAAAGCTGCCATGTTGTTGCACTTTTGTACTCCCCTTGGGATGCCTTGAACAGCTGCAGTGTGCCTGGAGCCCAGGGCTTCCTAGTTTCAAAAATCCTAGCCCTAGGCCTAAGCCTAACAGTAACCCTGGGAAGGTAAATCAGCCTGGTGTTAGGCTTCTTGCCAAGGAAAAAGCCGTGAAAGCAGCCATGTTGTGGCACTTCTGTACTGCCTTTGGGATGCCTTTCACAGCTCCAGTGTGCCTGGAACTCAGGGCTTCCTGATTTTAAAAATCCTAGCCCTAGGCCGAACCCCAACCCTAAGACGAGAAAGGCAAATCAGCCAGGATTTAGGCATGTCCCCAAGGTAAAAGCTGATGAGGCAGGCATGTTGTGGTACTTTTGCGCTCTTCTTGGCTAATTGTTCGCAGCTGCTGTGTTCTTGGAACTCAGGGCTTTCTGGTTAATAGAGCCCTGACCCTAGGCGTAACTCAAACCTTAACCCTAGGAAGGAAAATCAGCCTATGGTTCGGGATGGTCTCATGGAAATATCAGTGGTGGCAGCCAAGTTGCGTCACTTTTGCGCTCCCCTTGGGATGCCTTTCGCAGCTGCAGTGTGCCTGGAGCCCAGGGCTTCCTGGTTTTAAAAGTCCTAGGCCTAAGCCTAACAGTAACCCTGGGAAGGTAAATCAGCCGGGTATTAGGGTTCTTCCTAAGGGAAAAGCCGTGAAAGCAGCCATGTTGTGGCACTTCTGCGCTCCCTTTGGGATGCCTTTGGCAGATGAAGTAAGCCTGGAACTCAGGGCTTCCTGGTTAAAGAAATCCAAGCCCTAGGCTGAAGCCTAACCCTAACCCTAGGCAGATAAATCAGCCTAGGTATAGGGATGGTGCCAAGGAAAAAGCTGTGAAAGCTGCCATGTTGTTGCACTTTTGTACTCCCCTTGGGATGCCTTGAACAGCTGCAGTGTGCCTGGAGCCCAGGGCTTCCTAGTTTTAAAAATCCTAGCCCTAGGCCTAAGCCTAACAGTAACCCTGGGAAGGTAAATCAGCCTGGTGTTAGGCTTCTTGCCAAGGAAAAAGCCGTGAAAGCAGCCATGTTGTGGCACTTCTGCACTGCCTTTGGGATGCCTTTGGCAGATGAAGTAAGCCTGGAACTCAGGGCTTCCTGGTTAAAAAAATCCAAGCCCTAGGCTGAACCCTAACCCTAACCCTAGGCAGATAAATCAGCCTAGGTATAGGGATGGTGCCAAGGAAAAAGCTGTGAAAGCTGCCATGTTGTTGCACTTTTGTACTCCCCTTGGGATGCCTTGAACAGCTGCAGTGTGCCTGGAGCCCAGGGCTTCCTAGTTTTAAAAATCCTAGCCCTAGGCCTAAGCCTAACAGTAACCCTGGGAAGGTAAATCAGCCTGGTGTTAGGCTTCTTGCCAAGGAAAAAGCCGTGAAAGCAGCCATGTTGTGGCACTTTTGCACTCCCTTTTGGATGCCTTTCACAGCTCCAGTGTGCCTGGAACTCAGGGCTTCCTGATTTTAAAAATCCTAGCCCTAGGCGGAACCCCAACCCTAAGACGAGAAAGGCAAATCAGCCAGGAATTTGGCATGTCCCCAAGGAAAAAGCTGTGGAGGCAGGCATGTTGTGGTACTTTTGCGCTCTTCTTGGGTAGTCCTTCACAGCTGCTGTGTTCTTGGAACTCAGGGCTTTCTGGTTAATAGACCCTTACCCTAGGCGTAACTCAAACCTTAACCCTAGGAAGGAAAATCAGCCTATGATTCGGGATGGTCTCATGGAAATATCAGTGGTGGCAGCCAAGTTGCGTCACTTTTGCGCTCTCCTTGGGATGCCTTTCGCAGCTGCAGTGTGCCTGGAGCCCAGGGCTTCCTGGTTTTAAAAGGCCTACGCCTAAGCCTAACAGTAACCCTAGGAAGGTAAATCAGCCGGGTATCAGGGTTCTTCCTAAGGGAAAAGCCGTGAAAGCAGCCATGTTGTGGCACTTCTGCGCTCACTTTGGGATGCCTTTGGCAGATGAAGTAAGCCTGGAACTCAGGGCTTCCTGGTTAAAGAAATCCAAGCCCTAGGCTGAAGCCTAACCCTAACCCTAGGCAGATAAATCAGCCTAGGTATAGGGATGGTGCCAAGGAAAAAGCTGTGAAAGCTGCGATGTTGTTGCACTTTTGTACTCCGCTTGGGATGCCTTGAACAGCTGCAGTGTGCCTGGAGCTAAGGGCTTCCTAGTTTTAAAAATCCTAGCCCTAGGCCTAAGCCTAACAGTAACCCTGGGAAGGTAAATCAGCCTGGTGTTAGGCTTCTTGCCAAGGAAAAAGCCGTGAAAGCAGCCATGTTGTGGCACTTCTGCACTGCCTTTGGGATGCCTTTGGCAGATGAAGTAAGCCTGGAACTCAGGGCTTCCTGGTTAAAAATCCAAGCCCTAGGCTGAACCCTAACCCTAACCCTAGGCAGATAAATCAGCCTAGGTATAGGGATGGTGCCAAGGAAATATCTGTGAAAGCTGCCATGTTGTTGCACTTTTGTACTCCCCTTGGGATGCCTTGAACAGCTGCAGTGTGCCTGGAGCCCAGGGCTTCCTAGTTTTAAAAATCCTAGCCCTAGGCCTAAGCCTAACAGTAACCCTGGGAAGGTAAATCAGCCTGGTGTTAGGCTTCTTGCCAAGGAAAAAGCCGTGAAAGCAGCCATGTTGTGGCACTTTTGCACTCCCTTTTGGATGCCTTTCAAAGCTCCACTGTGCCTGGAACTCAGGGCTTCCTGATTTTAAAAATCCTAGCCCTAGGCCGAACCCCAACCCTAAGACGAGAAAGGCAAATCAGCCAGGAATTAGGCATGTCCCCAAGGAAAAAGCTGTGGAGGCAGGCATGTTGTGGTACTTTTGCGCTCTTCTTGGGTAGTCCTTCACAGCTGCTGTGTTCTTGGAACTCAGGGCTTTCTGGTTAATAGACCCTTACCCTAGGCATAACTCAAACCTTAACCCTAGGAAGGAAAATCAGCCTATGATTCGGGATGGTCTCATGGAAATATCAGTGGTGGCAGCCAAGTTGCGTCACTTTTGCGCTCTCCTTGGGATGCCTTTCGCAGCTGCAGTGTGCCTGGAGCCCAGGGCTTCCTGGTTTTAAAAGTCCTACGCCTAAGCCTAACAGTAACCCTAGGAAGGTAAATCAGCCGGGTATTAGGGTTCTTCCTAAGGGAAAAGCCGTGAAAGCAGCCATGTTGTGGCACTTCTGCACTCCCTTTGGGATGCCTTTGGCAGATGAAGTAAGCCTGGAACTCAGGGCTTCCTGGTTAAAGAAATCCAAGCCCTAGGCTGAAGCCTAACCCTAACCCTAGGCAGATAAATCAGCCTAGGTATAGGGATGGTGCCAAGGAAAAAGCTGTGAAAGCTGCCATGTTGTTGCACTTTTGTACTCCCCTTGGGATGCCTTGAACAGCTGCAGTGTGCCTGGAGCCCAGGGCTTCCTAGTTTTAAAAATCCTAGCCCTAGGCCTAAGCCTAACAGTAACCCTGGGAAGGTAAATCAGCCTGGTGTTAGGCTTCTTGCCAAGGAAAAAGCCGTGAAAGCAGCCATGTTGTGGCACTTCTGCACTGCCTTTGGGATGCCTTTGGCAGATGAAGTAAGCCTGGAACTCAGGGCTTCCTGGTTAAAGAAATCCAAGCCCTAGGCTGAACCCTAACCCTAACCCTAGGCAGATAAATCAGCCTAGGTATAGGGATGGTGCCAAGGAAAAAGCTGTGAAAGCTGCCATGTTGTTGGACTTTTGTACTCCCATTGGGATGCCTTGAACAGCTGCAGTGTGCCTGGAGCCCAGGGCTTCCTAGTTTCAAAAATCCTAGCCCTAGGCCTAAGCCTAACAGTAACCCTGGGAAGGTAAATCAGCCTGGTGTTAGGCTTCTTGCCAAGGAAAAAGCCGTGAAAGCAGCCATGTTGTGGCACTTTTGCACTCCCTTTTGGATGCCTTTCACAGCTCCAGTGTGCCTGGAACTCAGGGCTTCCTGATTTTAAAAATCCTAGCCCTAGGCCGTACCCCAACCCTAAGACGAGAAAGGCAAATCAGCCAGGATTTAGGCATGTCCCCAAGGAAAAAGCTGATGAGGCAGGCATGTTGTGGTACTTTTGCGCACTTCTTGGCTAATTGTTCGCAGCTGCTGTGTTCTTGGAACTCAGGGCTTTCTGGTTAATAGAGCCCTGACCCTAGGCGTAACTCAAACCTTAACCCTAGGAAGGAAAATCAGCCTATGGTTCGGGATGGTCTCATGGAAATATCAGTGGTGGCAGCCAAGTTGCGTCACTTTTGCGCTCCCCTTGGGATGCCTTTCGCAGCTGCAGTGTGCCTGGAGCTAAGGGCTTCCTAGTTTTAAAAATCCTAGGCCTAAGCCTAACAGTAACCCTAGGAAGGTAAATCAGCCGGGTATTAGGGTTCTTCCTAAGGGAAAAGCCGTGAAAGCAGCCATGTTGTGGCACTTCTGCACTCCCTTTGGGATGCCTTTGGCAGATGAAGTAAGCCTGGAACTCAGGGCTTCCTGGTTAAAGAAATCCAAGCCCTAGGCTGAAGCCTAACCCTAACCCTAGGCAGATAAATCAGCCTAGGTATAGGGATGGTGCCAAGGAAAAAGCTGTGAAAGCTGCCATGTTGTTGCACTTTTGTACTCCCCTTGGGATGCCTTGAACAGCTGCAGTGTGCCTGGAGCCCAGGGCTTCCTAGTTTTAAAAATCCTAGCCCTAGGCCTAAGCCTAACAGTAACCCTGGGAAGGTAAATCAGCCTGGTGTTAGGCTTCTTGCCAAGGAAAAAGCCGTGAAAGCAGCCATGTTGTGGCACTTTTGCACTCCCTTTTGGATGCCTTTCACAGCTCCAGTGTGCCTGGAACTCAGGGCTTCCTGATTTTAAAAATCCTAGCCCTAGGCCGAACCCCAACCCTAAGACGAGAAAGGCAAATCAGCCAGGATTTAGGCATGTCCCCAAGGAAAAAGCTGTGGAGGCAGGCATGTTGTGGTACTTTTGCGCTCTTCTTGGGTAGTCCTTCACAGCTGCTGTGTTCTTGGAACTCAGGGCTTTCTGGTTAATAGAGCCCTGACCCTAGGCGTAAGTCAAACCTTAACCCTAGGAAGGAAAATCAGCCTATGGTTCGGGATGGTCTCAAGGAAACATCAGTGGTGGCAGCCAAGTTGCGTCACTTTTGCGCTCTCCTTGGGATGCCTTTCGCAGCTGCAGTGTGCCTGGAGCCCAGGGCTTCCTGGTTTTAAAAGTCCTAGGCCTAAGCCTAACAGTAACCCTAGGAAGGTAAATCAGCCGGGTATTAGGGTTCTTCCTAAGGGAAAAGCCGTGAAAGCAGCCATGTTGTGGCACTTCTGCACTCCCTTTGGGATGCCTTTGGCAGATGAAGTAAGCCTGGAACTCAGGGCTTCCTGGTTAAAAATCCAAGCCCTAGGGTCAACCCTAACCCTACCCCTAGGAAGATAAATCAGCCTAGGTATAGGGATGGTGCCAAGGAAAAAGCTGTGAAAGCTGCCATGTTGTTGCACTTTTGTACTCCCCTTGGGATGCCTTGAACAGCTGCAGTGTGCCTGGAGCTAAGGGCTTCCTAGTTTTAAAAATCCTAGCCCTAGGCCTAAGCCTAACAGTAACCCTGGGAAGGTAAATCAGCCTGGTGTTAGGCTTCTTGCCAAGGAAAAAGCCGTGAAAGCAGCCATGTTGTGGCACTTTTGCACTCCCTTTTGGATGCCTTTCACAGCTCCAGTGTGCCTGGAACTCAGGGCTTCCTGATTTTAAAAATCCTAGCCCTAGGCCGAACCCCAACCCTAAGACGAGAAAGGCAAATCAGCCAGGAATTAGGCATGTCCGCAAGGAAAAAGCTGTGGAGGCAGGCATGTTGTGGTACTTTTGCGCTCTTCTTGGCTAATTGTTCGCAGCTGCTGTGTTCTTGGAACTCAGGGCTTTCTGGTTAATAGAGCCCTTAACCTAGGCGTAACTCAAACCTTAACCCTAGGAAGGAAAATCAGCCTATGATTCGGGATGGTTTCATGGAAACATCAGTGGTGGCAGCCAAGTTGCGTCACTTTTGCGCTCCCCTTGGGATGCCTTTCGCAGCTGCAGTGTGCCTGGAGCCCAGGGCTTCCTGGTTTTAAAAGTCCTAGGCCTAAGCCTAACAGTAACCCTAGGAAGGTAAATCAGCCGGGTATTAGGGTTCTTCCTAAGGGAAAAGCCGTGAAAGCAGCCATGTTGTGGCACTTCTGCACTCCCTTTGGGATGCCTTTGGCAGATGAAGTAAGCCTGGAACTCAGGGCTTCCTGGTTAAAGAAATCCAAGCCCTAGGCTGAAGCCTAACCCTAACCCTAGGCAGATAAATCAGCCTAGGTATAGGGATGGTGCCAAGGAAAAAGCTGTGAAAGCTGCCATGTTGTTGCACTTTTGTACTCCCCTTGGGATGCCTTGAACAGCTGCAGTGTGCCTGGAGCTAAGGGCTTCCTAGTTTTAAAAATCCTAGCCCTAGGCCTAAGCCTAACAGTAACCCTGGGAAGGTAAATCAGCCTGGTGTTAGGCTTCTTGCCAAGGAAAAAGCCGTGAAAGCAGCCATGTTGTGGCACTTCTGCACTGCCTTTGGGATGCCTTTGGCAGATGAAGTAAGCCTGGAACTCAGGGCTTCCTGGTTAAAAAAATCCAAGCCCTAGGCTGAACCCTAACCCTAACCCTAGGCAGATAAATCAGCCTAGGTATAGGGATGGTGCCAAGGAAAAAGCTGTGAAAGCTGCCATGTTGTTGCACTTTTGTACTCCCCTTGGGATGCCTTGAACAGCTGCAGTGTGCCTGGAGCCCAGGGCTTCCTAGTTTTAAAAATCCTAGCCCTAGGCCTAAGCCTAAGAGTAACCCTGGGAAGGTAAATCAGCCTGGTGTTAGGCTTCTTGCCAAGGAAAAAGCCGTGAAAGCAGCCATGTTGTGGCACTTTTGCACTCCCTTTTGGATGCCTTTCACAGCTCCAGTGTGCCTGGAACTCAGGGCTTCCTGATTTTAAAAATCCTATCCCTAGGCCGAACCCCAACCCTAAGACGAGAAAGGCAAATCAGCCAGGAATTAGGCATGTCCCCAAGGAAAAAGCTGTGGAGGCAGGCATGTTGTGGTACTTTTGCGCTCTTCTTGGCTAGTCCTTCACAGCTGCTGTGTTCTTGGAACTCAGGGCTTTCTGGTTAATAGACCCTTACCCTAGGCGTAACTCAAACCTTAACCCTAGGAAGGAAAATCAGCCTATGATTCGGGATGGTCTCATGGAAATATCAGTGGTGGCAGCCAAGTTGCGTCACTTTTGCGCTCTCCTTGGGATGCCTTTCGCAGCTGCAGTGTGCCTGGAGCCCAGGGCTTCCTGGTTTTAAAAGTCCTACGCCTAAGCCTAACAGTAACCCTAGGAAGGTAAATCAGCCGGGTATTAGGGTTCTTCCTAAGGGAAAAGCCGTGAAAGCAGCCATGTTGTGGCACTTCTGCACTCCCTTTGGGATGCCTTTGGCAGATGAAGTAAGCCTGGAACTCAGGGCTTCCTGGTTAAAGAAATCCAAGCCCTAGGCTGAACCCTAACCCTAACCCTAGGCAGATAAATCAGCCTAGGTATAGGGATGGTGCCAAGGAAAAAGCTGTGAAAGCTGCCATGTTGTTGCACTTTTGTACTCCCCTTGGGATGCCTTGAACAGCTGCAGTGTGCCTGGAGCCCAGGGCTTCCTAGTTTCAAAAATCCTAGCCCTAGGCCTAAGCCTAACAGTAACCCTGGGAAGGTAAATCAGCCTGGTGTTAGGCTTCTTGCCAAGGAAAAAGCCGTGAAAGCAGCCATGTTGTGGCACTTTTGCACTCCCTTTTGGATGCCTTTCACAGCTCCAGTGTGCCTGGAACTCAGGGCTTCCTGATTTTAAAAATCCTAGCCCTAGGCCGAACCCCAACCCTAAGACGAGAAAGGCAAGTCAGCCAGGATTTAGGCATGTCCCCAACGAAAAAGCTGTGGAGGCAGGCATGTTGTGGTACTTTTGCGCTCTTCTTGGCTAATTGTTCGCAGCTGCTGTGTTCTTGGAACTCAGGGCTTTCTGGTTAATAGAGCCCTGACCCTAGGCGTAACTCAAACCTTAACCCTAGGAAGGAAAATCAGCCTATGGTTCGGGATGGTCTCATGGAAATATCAGTGGTGGCAGCCAAGTTGCGTCACTTTTGCGCTCCCCTTGGGATGCCTTTCGCAGCTGCAGTGTGCCTGGAGCCCAGGGCTTCCTGGTTTTAAAAGTCCTAGGCCTAAGCCTAACAGTAACCCTAGGAAGGTAAATCAGCCGGGTATTAGGGTTCTTCCTAAGGGAAAAGCCGTGAAAGCAGCCATGTTGTGGCACTTCTGCACTCCCTTTGGGATGCCTTTGGCAGATGAAGTAAGCCTGGAACTCAGGGCTTCCTGGTTAAAGAAATCCAAGCCCTAGGCTGAAGCCTAACCCTAACCCTAGGCAGATAAATCAGCCTAGGTATAGGGATGGTGCCAAGGAAAAAGCTGTGAAAGCTGCCATGTTGTTGCACTTTTGTACTCCCCTTGGGATGCCTTGAACAGCTGCAGTGTGCCTGGAGCCCAGGGCTTCCTAGTTTTAAAAATCCTAGCCCTAGGCCTAAGCCTAACAGTAACCCTGGGAAGGTAAATCAGCCTGGTGTTAGGCTTCTTGCCAAGGAAAAAGCCGTGAAAGCAGCCATGTTGTGGCACTTCTGCACTGCCTTTGGGATGCCTTTGGCAGATGAAGTAAGCTTGGAACTCAGGGCTTCCTGGTTAAAGAAATCCAAGCCCTAGGCTGAACCCTAACCCTAACCCTAGGCAGATAAATCAGCCTAGGTATAGGGATGGTGCCAAGGAAAAAGCTGTGAAAGCTGCCATGTTGTTGCACTTTTGTACTCCCCTTGGGATGCCTTGAACAGCTGCAGTGTGCCTGGAGCCCAGGGCTTCCTAGTTTCAAAAATCCTAGCCCTAGGCCTAAGCCTAACAGTAACCCTGGGAAGGTAAATCAGCCTGGTGTTAGGCTTCTTGCCAAGGAAAAAGCCGTGAAAGCAGCCATGTTGTGGCACTTTTGCACTCCCTTTTGGATGCCTTTCACAGCTCCAGTGTGCCTGGAACTCAGGGCTTCCTGATTTTAAAAATCCTAGCCCTAGGCCGAACCCCAACCCTAAGACGAGAAAGGCAAATCAGCCAGGAATTAGGCATGTCCCCAAGGAAAAAGCTGTGGAGGCAGGCATGTTGTGGTACTTTTGCGCTCTTCTTGGGTAGTCCTTCACAGCTGCTGTGTTCTTGGAACTCAGGGCTTTCTGGTTAATAGAGCCCTGACCCTAGGCGTAACTCAAACCTTAACCCTAGGAAGGAAAATCAGCCTATGGTTCGGGATGGTCTCATGGAAATATCAGTGGTGGCAGCCAAGTTGCGTCACTTTTGCGCTCTCCTTGGGATGCCTTTCGCAGCTGCAGTGTGCCTGGAGCCCAGGGCTTCCTGGTTTTAAAAGTCCTAGGCCTAAGCCTAACAGTAACCCTAGGAAGGTAAATCAGCCGGGTATTAGGGTTCTTCCTAAGGGAAAAGCCGTGAAAGCAGCCATGTTGTGGCACTTCTGCACTCCCTTTGGGATGCCTTTGGCAGATGAAGTAAGCCTGGAACTCAGGGCTTCCTGGTTAAAGAAATCCAAGCCCTAGGCTGAAGCCTAACCCTAACCCTAGGCAGATAAATCAGCCTAGGTATAGGGATGGTGCCAAGGAAAAAGCTGTGAAAGCTGCCATGTTGTTGCACTTTTGTACTCCCCTTGGGATGCCTTGAACAGCTGCAGTGTGCCTGGGGCCCAGGGCTTCCTAGTTTCAAAAATCCTAGCCCTAGGCCTAAGCCTAACAGTAACCCTGGGAAGGTAAATCAGCCTGGTGTTAGGCTTCTTGCCAAGGAAAAAGCCGTGAAAGCAGCCATGTTGTGGCACTTTTGCACTCCCTTTTGGATGCCTTTCACAGCTCCAGTGTGCCTGGAACTCAGGGCTTCCTGATTTTAAAAATCCTAGCCCTAGGCCGAACCCCAACCCTAAGACGAGAAAGGCAAGTCAGCCAGGATTTAGGCATGTCCCCAACGAAAAAGCTGTGGAGGCAGGCATGTTGTGGTACTTTTGCGCTCTTCTTGGCTAATTGTTCGCAGCTGCTGTGTTCTTGGAACTCAGGGCTTTCTGGTTAATAGAGCCCTGACCCTAGGCGTAACTCAAACCTTAACCCTAGGAAGGAAAATCAGCCTATGGTTCGGGATGGTCTCATGGAAATATCAGTGGTGGCAGCCAAGTTGCGTCACTTTTGCGCTCCCCTTGGGATGCCTTTCGCAGCTGCAGTGTGCCTGGAGCCCAGGGCTTCCTGGTTTTAAAAGTCCTAGGCCTAAGCCTAACAGTAACCCTAGGAAGGTAAATCAGCCAGGTATTAGGGTTCTTCCTAAGGGAAAAGCCGTGAAAGCAGCCATGTTGTGGCACTTCTGCACTCCCTTTGGGATGCCTTTGGCAGATGAAGTAAGCCTGGAACTCAGGGCTTCCTGGTTAAAGAAATCCAAGCCCTAGGCTGAAGCCTAACCCTAACCCTAGGCAGATAAATCAGCCTAGGTATAGGGATGGTGCCAAGGAAAAAGCTGTGAAAGCTGCCATGTTGTTGCACTTTTGTACTCCCCTTGGGATGCCTTGAACAGCTGCAGTGTGCCTGGAGCCCAGGGCTTCCTAGTTTTAAAAATCCTAGCCCTAGGCTTAAGCCTAACAGTAACCCTGGGAAGGTAAATCAGCCTGGTGTTAGGCTTCTTGCCAAGGAAAAAGCCGTGAAAGCAGCCATGTTGTGGCACTTCTGCACTCCCTTTGGGATGCCTTTGGCAGATGAAGTAAGCCTGGAACTCAGGGCTTCCTGGTTAAAGAAATCCAAGCCCTAGGCTGAACCCTAACCCTAACCCTAGGCAGATAAATCAGCCTAGGTATAGGGATGGTGCCAAGGAAAAAGCTGTGGAGGCAGGCATGTTGTGGTACTTTTGCGCTCTTCTTGGCTAATTGTTCGCAGCTGCTGTGTTCTTGGAACTCAGGGCTTTCTGGTTAATAGAGCCCTGACCCTAGGCGTAACTCAAACCTTAAGCCTAGGAAGGAAAATCAGCCTATGGTTCGGGATGGTCTCATGGAAATATCAGTGGTGGCAGCCAAGTTGCGTCACTTTTGCGCTCCCCTTGGGATGCCTTTCGCAGCTGCAGTGTGCCTGGAGCCCAGGGCTTCCTGGTTTTAAAAGTCCTAGGCCTAAGCCTAACAGTAACCCTAGGAAGGTAAATCAGCCGGGTATTAGGGTTCTTCCTAAGGGAAAAGCCGTGAAAGCAGCCATGTTGTGGCACTTCTGCACTCCCTTTGGGATGCCTTTGGCAGATGAAGTAAGCCTGGAACTCAGGGCTTCCTGGTTAAAGAAATCCAAGCCCTAGGCTGAAGCCTAACCCTAACCCTAGGCAGATAAATCAGCCTAGGTATAGGGATGGTGCCAAGGAAAAAGCTGTGAAAGCTGCCATGTTGTTGCACTTTTGTACTCCCCTTGGGATGCCTTGAACAGCTGCAGTGTGCCTGGAGCCCAGGGCTTCCTAGTTTTAAAAATCCTAGCCCTAGGCCTAAGCCTAACAGTAACCCTGGGAAGGTAAATCAGCCTGGTGTTAGGCTTCTTGCCAAGGAAAAAGCCGTGAAAGCAGCCATGTTGTGGCACTTCTGCACTCCCTTTGGGATGCCTTTGGCAGATGAAGTAAGCCTGGAACTCAGGGCTTCCTGGTTAAAGAAATCCAAGCCCTAGGCTGAACCCTAACCCTAACCCTAGGCAGATAAATCAGCCTAGGTATAGGGATGGTGCCAAGGAAAAAGCTGTGAAAGCTGCCATGTTGTTGCACTTTTGTACTCCCCTTGGGATGCCTTGAACAGCTGCAGTGTGCCTGGAGCCCAGGGCTTCCTAGTTTCAAAAATCCTAGCCCTAGGCCTAAGCCTAACAGTAACCCTGGAAAGGTAAATCAGCCTGGTGTTAGGCTTCTTGCCAAGGAAAAAGCCGTGAAAGCAGCCATGTTGTGGCACTTCTGTACTGCCTTTGGGATGCCTTTCACAGCTCCAGTGTGCCTGGAACTCAGGGCTTCCTGATTTTAAAAATCCTAGCCCTAGGCCGAACCCCAACCCTAACACGAGAAAGGCAAGTCAGCCAGGATTTAGGCATGTCCCCAACGAAAAAGCTGTGGAGGCAGGCATGTTGTGGTACTTTTGCGCTCTTCTTGGCTAATTGTTCGCAGCTGCTGTGTTCTTGGAACTCAGGGCTTTCTGGTTAATAGAGCCCTGACCCTAGGCGTAACTCAAACCTTAACCCTAGGAAGGAAAATCAGCCTATGGTTCGGGATGGTCTCATGGAAATATCAGTGGTGGCAGCCAAGTTGCGTCACTTTTGCGCTCTCCTTGGGATGCCTTTCGCAGCTGCAGTGTGCCTGGAGCCCAGGGCTTCCTGGTTTTAAAAGTCCTAGGCCTAAGCCTAACAGTAACCCTAGGAAGGTAAATCAGCCGGGTATTAGGGTTCTTCCTAAGGGAAAAGCCGTGAAAGCAGCCATGTTGTGGCACTTCTGCACTCCCTTTGGGATGCCTTTGGCAGATGAAGTAAGCCTGGAACTCAGGGCTTCCTGGTTAAAGAAATCCAAGCCCTAGGCTGAAGCCTAACCCTAACCCTAGGCAGATAAATCAGCCTAGGTATAGGGATGGTGCCAAGGAAAAAGCTGTGAAAGCTGCCATGTTGTTGTACTTTTGTACTCCGCTTGGGATGCCTTGAACAGCTGCAGTGTGCCTGGAGCTAAGGGCTTCCTAGTTTTAAAAATCCAAGGCCTAAGCCTAAGCCTAACAGTAACCCTGGGAAGGTAAATCAGCCTGGTGTTAGGCTTCTTGCCAAGGAAAAAGCCGTGAAAGCAGCCATGTTGTGGCACTTCTGCACTGCCTTTGGGATGCCTTTGGCAGATGAAGTAAGCCTGGAACTCAGGGCTTCCTGGTTAAAGAAATCCAAGCCCTAGGCTGAACCCTAACCCTAACCCTAGGCAGATAAATCAGCCTAGGTATAGGGATGGTGCCAAGGAAAAAGCTGTGAAAGCTGCCATGTTGTTGCACTTTTGTACTCCCCTTGGGATGCCTTGAACAGCTGCAGTGTGCCTGGAGCTAAGGGCTTCCTAGTTTTAAAAATCCTAGCCCTAGGCCTAAGCCTAACAGTAACCCTGGGAAGGTAAATCAGCCTGGTGTTAGGCTTCTTGCCAAGGAAAAAGCCGTGAAAGCAGCCATGTTGTGGCACTTTTGCACTCCCTTTTGGATGCCTTTCACAGCTCCATTGTGCCTGGAACTCAGGGCTTCCTGATTTTAAAAATCCTAGCCCTAGGCCGAACCCCAACCCTAAGATGAGAAAGGAAAATCAGCCAGGAATTAGGCATGTCCCCAAGGAAAAAGCTGTGGAGGCAGGCATGTTGTGGTACTTTTGCGCTCTTCTTGGGTAGTCCTTCACAGCTGCTGTGTTCTTGGAACTCAGGGCTTTCTGGTTAATAGAACCCTTACCCTAGGCGTAACTCAAACCTTAACCCTAGGAAGGAAAATCAGCCTATGATTCGGGATGGTCTCATGGAAATATCAGTGGTGGCAGCCAAGTTGCGTCACTTTTGCGCTCCCCTTGGGATGCCTTTCGCAGCTGCAGTGTGCCTGGAGCCCAGGGCTTCCTGGTTTTAAAAGTCCTAGGCCTAAGCCTAACAGTAACCCTAGGAAGGTAAATCAGCCGGGTATTAGGGTTCTTCCTAAGGGAAAAGCCGTGAAAGCAGCCATGTTGTGGCACTTCTGCACTCCCTTTGGGATGCCTTTGGCAGATGAAGTAAGCCTGGAACTCAGGGCTTCCTGGTTAAAGAAATCCAAGCCCTAGGCTGAAGCCTAACCCTAACCCTAGGCAGATAAATCAGCCTAGGTATAGGGATGGTGCCAAGGAAAAAGCTGTGAAAGCTGCCATGTTGTTGTACTTTTGTACTCCGCTTGGGATGCCTTGAACAGCTGCAGTGTGCCTGGAGCTAAGGGCTTCCTAGTTTAAAAAATCCTAGCCCTAGGCCTAAGCCTAACAGTAACCCTGGGAAGGTAAATCAGCCTGGTGTTAGGCTTCTTGCCAAGGAAAAAGCCGTGAAAGCAGCCATGTTGTGGCACTTCTGCACTCCCTTTGGGATGCCTTTGGCAGATGAAGTAAGCCTGGAACTCAGGGCTTCCTGGTTAAAGAAATCCAAGCCCTAGGCTGAACCCTAACCCTAACCCTAGGCAGATAAATCAGCCTAGGTATAGGGATGGTGCCAAGGAAAAAGCTGTGAAAGCTGCCATGTTGTTGCACTTTTGTACTCCCCTTGGGATGCCTTGAACAGCTGCAGTGTGCCTGGAGCTAAGGGCTTCCTAGTTTTAAAAATCCTAGCCCTAGGCCTAAGCCTAACAGTAACCCTGGGAAGGTAAATCAGCCTGGTGTTAGGCTTCTTGCCAAGGAAAAAGCCGTGAAAGCAGCCATGTTGTGGCACTTCTGCACTGCCTTTGGGATGCCTTTGGCAGATGAAGTAAGCCTGGAACTCAGGGCTTCCTGGTTAAAGAAATCCAAGCCCTAGGCTGAACGCTAACCCTAACCCTAGGCAGATAAATCAGCCTAGGTATAGGGATGGTGCCAAGGAAAAAGCTGTGAAAGCTGCCATGTTGTTGGACTTTTGTACTCCCCTTGGGATGCCTTGCACAGCTGCAGTGTGCCTGGAGCCCAGGGCTTCCTAGTTTCAAAAATCCTAGCCCTAGGCCTAAGCCTAACAGTAACCCTGGGAAGGTAAATCAGCCTGGTGTTAGGCTTCTTGCCAAGGAAAAAGCCGTGAAAGCAGCCATGTTGTGGCACTTTTGCACTCCCTTTTGGATGCCTTTCACAGCTCCAGTGTGCCTGAAACTCAGGGCTTCCTGATTTTAAAAATCCTAGCCCTAGGCCGAACCCCAACCCTAAGACGAGAAAGGAAAATCAGCCAGGATTTAGGCATGTCCCCAACGAAAAAGCTGTGGAGGCAGGCATGTTGTGGTACTTTTGCGCTCTTCTTGGCTAGTTCTTCGCAGCTGCTGTGTTCTTGGAACTCAGAGCTTTCTGGTTAATAGAGCCCTTACCCTAGGCGTAACTCAAACCTTAACCCTAGGAAGGAAAATCAGGTTATGTTTCGGATTGGTCTCATGGAAATATCAGTGGTGGCAGCCAAGTTGCGTCACTTTTGCGCTCCCCTTGGGATGCCTTTCGCAGCTGCAGTGTGCCTGGAGCCCAGGGCTTCCTGGTTTTAAAAGTCCTAGGCCTAAGCCTAACAGTAACCCTAGGAAGGTAAATCAGCCGGGTATTAGGGTTCTTCCTAAGGGAAAAGCCGTGAAAGCAGCCATGTTGTGGAACTTCTGCACTCCCTTTGGGATGCCTTTGGCAGATGAAGTAAGCCTGGAACTCAGGGCTTCCTGGTTAAAGAAATCCAAGCCCTAGGCTGAAGCCTTACCCTAACCCTAGGCAGATAAATCAGCCTAGGTATAGGGATGGTGCCAAGGAAAAAGCTGTGAAAGCTGCCATGTTGTTGCACTTTTGTACTCCCCTTGGGATGCCTTGAACAGCTGCAGTGTGCCTGGAGCCCAGGGCTTCCTAGTTTTAAAAATCCTAGCCCTAGGCCTAAGCCTAACAGTAACCCTGGGAAGGTAAATCAGCCTGGTGTTAGGCTTCTTGCCAAGGAAAAAGCCGTGAAAGCAGCCATGTTGTGGCACTTTTGCACTCCCTTTTGGATGCCTTTCACAGCTCCAGTGTGCCTGGAACTCAGGGCTTCCTGATTTTAAAAATCCTAGCCCGAGGCCGAACCCCAACCCTAAGACGAGAAAGGCAAATCAGCCAGGAATTAGGCATGTCCCCAAGGAAAAAGCTGTGGAGGCAGGCATGTTGTGGTACTTTTGCGCTCTTCTTGGCTAATTGTTCGCAGCTGCTGTGTTCTTGGAACTCAGGGCTTTCTGGTTAATAGAACCCTGACCCTAGGCGTAACTCAAACCTTAACCCTAGGAAGGAAAATCAGCCTATGGTTCGGGATGGTCTCATGGAAATATCAGTGGTGGCAGCCAAGTTGCGTCACTTTTGCGCTCCCCTTGGGATGCCTTTCGCAGCTGCAGTGTGCCTGGAGCCCAGGGCTTCCTGGTTTTAAAAGTCCGAGGCCTAAGCCTAACAGTAACCCTAGGAAGGTAAATCAGCCGGGTATTAGGGTTCTTCCTAAGGGAAAAGCCGTGAAAGCAGCCATGTTGTGGCACTTCTGCACTCCCTTTGGGATGCCTTTGGCAGATGAAGTAAGCCTGGAACTCAGGGCTTCCTGGTTAAAGAAATCCAAGCCCTAGGCTGAAGCCTAACCCTAACCCTAGGCAGATAAATCAGCCTAGGTATAGGGATGGTGCCAAGGAAAAAGCTGTGAAAGCTGCCATGTTGTTGCACTTTTGTACTTCGCTTGGGATGCCTTGAACAGCTGCAGTGTGCCTGGAGCTAAGGGCTTCCTAGTTTTAAAAATCCTAGCCCTAGGCCTAAGCCTAACAGTAACCCTGGGAAGGTAAATCAGCCTGGTGTTAGGCTTCTTGCCAAGGAAAAAGCCGTGAAAGCAGCCATGTTGTGGCACTTTTGCACTCCCTTTTGGATGCCTTTGGCAGATGAAGTAAGCCTGGAACTCAGGGCTTCCTGGTTAAAGAAATCCAAGCCCTAGGCTGAAGCCTAACCCTAACCCTAGGCAGATAAATCAGCCTAGGTATAGGGATGGTGCCAAGGAAAAAGCTGTGAAAGCTGCCATGTTGTTGCACTTTTGTACTCCCCTTGGGATGCCTTGAACAGCTGCAGTGTGCCTGGAGCTAAGGGCTTCCTAGTTTTAAAAATCCTAGCCCTAGGCCTAAGCCTAACAGTAACCCTGGGAAGGTAAATCAGCCTGGTGTTAGGCTTCTTGCCAAGGAAAAAGCCGTGCAAGCAGCCATGTTGTGGCACTTCTGCACTGCCTTTGGGATGCCTTTGGCAGATGAAGTAAGCCTGGAACTCAGGGCTTCCTGGTTAAAAAAATCCAAGCCCTAGGCTGAACCCTAACCCTAACCCTAGGCAGATAAATCAGCCTAGGTATAGGGATGGTGCCAAGGAAAAAGCTGTGAAAGCTGCCATGTTGTTGCACTTTTGTACTCCCCTTGGGATGCCTTGAACAGCTGCAGTGTGCCTGGAGCCCAGGGCTTCCTAGTTTCAAAAATCCTAGCCCTAGGCCTAAGCCTAACAGTAACCCTGGGAAGGTAAATCAGCCTGGTGTTAGGCTTCTTGCCAAGGAAAAAGCCGTGAAAGCAGCCATGTTGTGGCACTTTTGCACTCCCTTTTGGATGCCTTTCACAGCTCCAGTGTGCCTGGAACTCAGGGCTTCCTGATTTTAAAAATCCTAGCCCTAGGCCGAACCCCAACCCTAAGACGAGAAAGGCAAATCAGCCAGGAATTAGGCATGTCCCCAAGGAAAAAGCTGTGGAGGCAGGCATGTTGTGGTACTTTTGCGCTCTTCTTGGGTAGTCCTTCACAGCTGCTGTGTTCTTGGAACTCAGGGCTTTCTGGTTAATAGAGCCCTGACCCTAGGCGTAACTCAAACCTTAACCCTAGGAAGGAAAATCAGCCTATGGTTCGGGATGGTCTCATGGAAATATCAGTGGTGGCAGCCAAGTTGCGTCACTTTTGCGCTCTCCTTGGGATGCCTTTCGCAGCTGCAGTGTGCCTGGAGCCCAGGGCTTCCTGGTTTTAAAAGTCCTACGCCTAAGCCTAACAGTAACCCTAGGAAGGTAAATCAGCCGGGTATTAGGGTTCTTCCTAAGGGAAAAGCCGTGAAAGCAGCCATGTTGTGGAACTTCTGCACTCCCTTTGGGATGCCTTTGGCAGATGAAGTAAGCCTGGAACTCAGGGCTTCCTGGTTAAAGAAATCCAAGCCCTAGGCTGAAGCCTTACCCTAACCCTAGGCAGATAAATCAGCCTAGGTATAGGGATGGTGCCAAGGAAAAAGCTGTGAAAGCTGCCATGTTGTTGCACTTTTGTACTCCCCTTGGGATGCCTTGAACAGCTGCAGTGTGCCTGGAGCCCAGGGCTTCCTAGTTTTAAAAATCCTAGCCCTAGGCCTAAGCCTAACAGTAACCCTGGGAAGGTAAATCAGCCTGGTGTTAGGCTTCTTGCCAAGGAAAAAGCCGTGAAAGCAGCCATGTTGTGGCACTTTTGCACTCCCTTTTGGATGCCTTTCACAGCTCCAGTGTGCCTGGAACTCAGGGCTTCCTGATTTTAAAAATCCTAGCCCGAGGCCGAACCCCAACCCTAAGACGAGAAAGGCAAATCAGCCAGGAATTAGGCATGTCCCCAAGGAAAAAGCTGTGGAGGCAGGCATGTTGTGGTACTTTTGCGCTCTTCTTGGCTAATTGTTCGCAGCTGCTGTGTTCTTGGAACTCAGGGCTTTCTGGTTAATAGAACCCTGACCCTAGGCGTAACTCAAACCTTAACCCTAGGAAGGAAAATCAGCCTATGGTTCGGGATGGTCTCATGGAAATATCAGTGGTGGCAGCCAAGTTGCGTCACTTTTGCGCTCCCCTTGGGATGCCTTTCGCAGCTGCAGTGTGCCTGGAGCCCAGGGCTTCCTGGTTTTAAAAGTCCGAGGCCTAAGCCTAACAGTAACCCTAGGAAGGTAAATCAGCCGGGTATTAGGGTTCTTCCTAAGGGAAAAGCCGTGAAAGCAGCCATGTTGTGGCACTTCTGCACTCCCTTTGGGATGCCTTTGGCAGATGAAGTAAGCCTGGAACTCAGGGCTTCCTGGTTAAAGAAATCCAAGCCCTAGGCTGAAGCCTAACCCTAACCCTAGGCAGATAAATCAGCCTAGGTATAGGGATGGTGCCAAGGAAAAAGCTGTGAAAGCTGCCATGTTGTTGCACTTTTGTACTTCGCTTGGGATGCCTTGAACAGCTGCAGTGTGCCTGGAGCTAAGGGCTTCCTAGTTTTAAAAATCCTAGCCCTAGGCCTAAGCCTAACAGTAACCCTGGGAAGGTAAATCAGCCTGGTGTTAGGCTTCTTGCCAAGGAAAAAGCCGTGAAAGCAGCCATGTTGTGGCACTTTTGCACTCCCTTTTGGATGCCTTTGGCAGATGAAGTAAGCCTGGAACTCAGGGCTTCCTGGTTAAAGAAATCCAAGCCCTAGGCTGAAGCCTAACCCTAACCCTAGGCAGATAAATCAGCCTAGGTATAGGGATGGTGCCAAGGAAAAAGCTGTGAAAGCTGCCATGTTGTTGCACTTTTGTACTCCCCTTGGGATGCCTTGAACAGCTGCAGTGTGCCTGGAGCTAAGGGCTTCCTAGTTTTAAAAATCCTAGCCCTAGGCCTAAGCCTAACAGTAACCCTGGGAAGGTAAATCAGCCTGGTGTTAGGCTTCTTGCCAAGGAAAAAGCCGTGCAAGCAGCCATGTTGTGGCACTTCTGCACTGCCTTTGGGATGCCTTTGGCAGATGAAGTAAGCCTGGAACTCAGGGCTTCCTGGTTAAAAAAATCCAAGCCCTAGGCTGAACCCTAACCCTAACCCTAGGCAGATAAATCAGCCTAGGTATAGGGATGGTGCCAAGGAAAAAGCTGTGAAAGCTGCCATGTTGTTGCACTTTTGTACTCCCCTTGGGATGCCTTGAACAGCTGCAGTGTGCCTGGAGCCCAGGGCTTCCTAGTTTCAAAAATCCTAGCCCTAGGCCTAAGCCTAACAGTAACCCTGGGAAGGTAAATCAGCCTGGTGTTAGGCTTCTTGCCAAGGAAAAAGCCGTGAAAGCAGCCATGTTGTGGCACTTTTGCACTCCCTTTTGGATGCCTTTCACAGCTCCAGTGTGCCTGGAACTCAGGGCTTCCTGATTTTAAAAATCCTAGCCCTAGGCCGAACCCCAACCCTAAGACGAGAAAGGCAAATCAGCCAGGAATTAGGCATGTCCCCAAGGAAAAAGCTGTGGAGGCAGGCATGTTGTGGTACTTTTGCGCTCTTCTTGGGTAGTCCTTCACAGCTGCTGTGTTCTTGGAACTCAGGGCTTTCTGGTTAATAGAGCCCTGACCCTAGGCGTAACTCAAACCTTAACCCTAGGAAGGAAAATCAGCCTATGGTTCGGGATGGTCTCATGGAAATATCAGTGGTGGCAGCCAAGTTGCGTCACTTTTGCGCTCTCCTTGGGATGCCTTTCGCAGCTGCAGTGTGCCTGGAGCCCAGGGCTTCCTGGTTTTAAAAGTCCTACGCCTAAGCCTAACAGTAACCCTAGGAAGGTAAATCAGCCGGGTATTAGGGTTCTTCCTAAGGGAAAAGCCGTGAAAGCAGCCATGTTGTGGCACTTCTGCACTCCCTTTGGGATGCCTTTGGCAGATGAAGTAAGCCTGGAACTCAGGGCTTCCTGGTTAAAGAAATCCAAGCCCTAGGCTGAAGCCTAACCCTAACCCTAGGCAGATAAATCAGCCTAGGTATAGGGATGGTGCCAAGGAAAAAGCTGTGAAAGCTGCCATGTTGTTGCACTTTTGTACTCCCCTTGGGATGCCTTGAACAGCTGCAGTGTGCCTGGGGCCCAGGGCTTCCTAGTTTCAAAAATCCTAGCCCTAGGCCTAAGCCTAACAGTAACCCTGGGAAGGTAAATCAGCCTGGTGTTAGGCTTCTTGCCAAGGAAAAAGCCGTGAAAGCAGCCATGTTGTGGCACTTTTGCACTCCCTTTTGGATGCCTTTCACAGCTCCAGTGTGCCTGGAACTCAGGGCTTCCTGATTTTAAAAATCCTAGCCCTAGGCCGAACCCCAACCCTAAGACGAGAAAGGCAAGTCAGCCAGGATTTAGGCATGTCCCCAACGAAAAAGCTGTGGAGGCAGGCATGTTGTGGTACTTTTGCGCTCTTCTTGGCTAATTGTTCGCAGCTGCTGTGTTCTTGGAACTCAGGGCTTTCTGGTTAATAGAGCCCTTACCCTAGGCGTAACTCAAACCTTAACCCTAGGAAGGAAAATCAGCCTATGGTTCGGGATGGTCTCATGGAAATATCAGTGGTGACAGCCAAGTTGCGTCACTTTTGCGCTCCCCTTGGGATGCCTTTCGCAGCTGCAGTGTGCCTGGAGCCCAGGGCTTCCTGGTTTTAAAAGTCCTAGGCCTAAGCCTAACAGTAACCCTAGGAAGGTAAATCAGCCGGGTATTAGGGTTCTTCCTAAGGGAAAAGCCGTGAAAGCAGCCATGTTGTGGCACTTCTGCACTCCCTTTGGGATGCCTTTGGCAGATGAAGTAAGCCTGGAACTCAGGGCTTCCTGGTTAAAGAAATCCAAGCCCTAGGCTGAACCCTAACCCTAACCCTAGGCAGATAAATCAGCCTAGGTATAGGGATGGTGCCAAGGAAAAAGCTGTGAAAGCTGCCATGTTGTTGCACTTTTGTACTCCCCTTGGGATGCCTTGAACAGCTGCAGTGTGCCTGGAGCTAAGGGCTTCCTAGTTTTAAAAATCCTAGCCCTAGGCCTAAGCCTAACAGTAACCCTGGGAAGGTAAATCAGCCTGGTGTTACGCTTCTTGCCAAGGAAAAAGCCGTGAAAGCAGCCATGTTGTGGCACTTTTGCACTCCCTTTTGGATGCCTTTGGCAGATGAAGTAAGCCTGGAACTCAGGGCTTCCTGGTTAAAGAAATCCAAGCCCTAGGCTGAACCCTAACCCTAACCCTAGGCAGATAAATCAGCCTAGGTATAGGGATGGTGCCAAGGAAAAAGCTGTGGAGGCAGGCATGTTGTGGTACTTTTGCGCTCTTCTTGGCTAATTGTTCGCAGCTGCTGTGTTCTTGGAACTCAGGGCTTTCTGGTTAATAGAGCCCTGACCCTAGGCGTAACTCAATCCTTAAGCCTAGGAAGGAAAATCAGCCTATGGTTCGGGATGGTCTCATGGAAATATCAGTGGTGGCAGCCAAGTTGCGTCACTTTTGCGCTCCCCTTGGGATGCCTTTCACAGCTGCAGTGTGCCTGGAGCCCAGGGCTTCCTGGTTTTAAAAGTCCTAGGCCTAAGCCTAACAGTAACCCTAGGAAGGTAAATCAGCCGGGTATTAGGGTTCTTCCTAAGGGAAAAGCCGTGAAAGCAGCCATGTTGTGGCACTTCTGCACTCCCTTTGGGATGCCTTTGGCAGATGAAGTAAGCCTGGAACTCAGGGCTTCCTGGTTAAAGAAATCCAAGCCCTAGGCTGAAGCCTAACCCTAACCCTAGGCAGATAAATCAGCCTAGGTATAGGGATGGTGCCAAGGAAAAAGCTGTGAAAGCTGCCATGTTGTTGCACTTTTGTACTCCCCTTGGGATGCCTTGAACAGCTGCAGTGTGCCTGGAGCCCAGGGCTTCCTAGTTTTAAAAATCCTAGCCCTAGGCCTAAGCCTAACAGTAACCCTGGGAAGGTAAATCAGCCTGGTGTTAGGCTTCTTGCCAAGGAAAAAGCCGTGAAAGCAGCCATGTTGTGGCACTTCTGCACTCCCTTTGGGATGCCTTTGGCAGATGAAGTAAGCCTGGAACTCAGGGCTTCCTGGTTAAAGAAATCCAAGCCCTAGGCTGAAGCCTAACCCTAACCCTAGGCAGATAAATCAGCCTAGGTATAGGGATGGTGCCAAGGAAAAAGCTGTGAAAGCTGCCATGTTGTTGCACTTTTGTACTCCCCTTGGGATGCCTTGAACAGCTGCAGTGTGCCTGGAGCCCAGGGCTTCCTAGTTTCAAAAATCCTAGCCCTAGGCCTAAGCCTAACAGTAACCCTGGAAAGGTAAATCAGCCTGGTGTTAGGCTTCTTGCCAAGGAAAAAGCCGTGAAAGCAGCCATGTTGTGGCACTTCTGTACTGCCTTTGGGATGCCTTTCACAGCTCCAGTGTGCCTGGAACTCAGGGCTTCCTGATTTTAAAAATCCTAGCCCTAGGCCGAACCCCAACCCTAAGACGAGAAAGGCAAGTCAGCCAGGATTTAGGCATGTCCCCAACGAAAAAGCTGTGGAGGCAGGCATGTTGTGGTACTTTTGCGCTCTTCTTGGCTAATTGTTCGCAGCTGCTGTGTTCTTGGAACTCAGGGCTTTCTGGTTAATAGAGCCCTGACCCTAGGCGTAACTCAAACCTTAACCCTAGGAAGGAAAATCAGCCTATGGTTTGGGATGGTCTCATGGAAATATCAGTGGTGGCAGCCAAGTTGCGTCACTTTTGCGCTCCCCTTGGGTTGCCTTTCGCAGCTGCAGTGTGCCTGGAGCCCAGGGCTTCCTGGTTTTAAAAGTCCTAGGCCTAAGCCTAACAGTAACCCTAGGAAGGTAAATCAGCCGGGTATTAGGGTTCTTCCTAAGGGAAAAGCCGTGAAAGCAGCCATGGTGTGGCACTTCTGCACTCCCTTTGGGATGCCTTTGGCAGATGAAGTAAGCCTGGAACTCAGGGCTTCCTGGTTAAAGAAATCCAAGCCCTAGGCTGAAGCCTAACCCTAACCCTAGGCAGATAAATCAGCCTAGGTATAGGGATGGTGCCAAGGAAAAAGCTGTGAAAGCTGCCATGTTGTTGCACTTTTGTACTCCCCTTGGGATGCCTTGAACAGCTGCAGTGTGCCTGGAGCTAAGGGCTTCCTAGTTTTAAAAATCCTAGCCCTAGGCCTAAGCCTAACAGTAACCCTGGGAAGGTAAATCAGCCTGGTGTTAGGCTTCTTGCCAAGGAAAAAGCCGTGAAAGCAGCCATGTTGTGGCACTTCTGCACTGCCTTTGGGATGCCTTTGGCAGATGAAGTAAGCCTGGAACTCAGGGCTTCCTGGTTAAAAAAATCCAAGCCCTAGGCTGAACCCTAACCCTAACCCTAGGCAGATAAATCAGCCTAGGTATAGGGATGGTGCCAAGGAAAAAGCTGTGAAAGCTGCCATGTTGTTGCACTTTTGTACTCCCCTTGGGATGCCTTGAACAGCTGCAGTGTGCCTGGAGCCCAGGGCTTCCTAGTTTTAAAAATCCTAGCCCAAGGCCTAAGCCTAACAGTAACCCTGGGAAGGTAAATCAGCCTGGTGTTAGGCTTCTTGCCAAGGAAAAAGCCGTGAAAGCAGCCATGTTGTGGCACTTCTGCACTGCCTTTGGGATGCCTTTGGCAGATGAAGTAAGCCTGGAACTCAGGGCTTCCTGGTTAAAAAAATCCAAGCCCTAGGCTGAACCCTAACCCTAACCCTAGGCAGATAAATCAGCCTAGGTATAGGGATGGTGCCAAGGAAAAAGCTGTGAAAGCTGCCATGTTGTTGCACTTTTGTACTCCCCTTGGGATGCCTTGAACAGCTGCAGTGTGCCTGGAGCCCAGGGCTTCCTAGTTTCAAAAATCCTAGCCCTAGGCCTAAGCCTAACAGTAACCCTGGGAAGGTAAATCAGCCTGGTGTTAGGCTTCTTGCCAAGGAAAAAGCCGTGAAAGCAGCCATGTTGTGGCACTTCTGCACTGCCTTTGGGATGCCTTTGGCAGATGAAGTAAGCCTGGAACTCAGGGCTTCCTGGTTAAAAATCCAAGCCCTAGGGTCAACCCTAACCCTAACCCTAGGCAGATAAATCAGCCTAAGTATAGGGATGGTGCCAAGGAAATATCTGTGAAAGCTGCCATGTTGTTGCACTTTTGTACTCCCCTTGGGATGCCTTGAACAGCTGCAGTGTGCCTGGAGCTAAGGGCTTCCTAGTTTTAAAAATCCTAGCCCTAGGCCTAAGCCTAACAGTAACCCTGGGAAGGTAAATCAGCCTGGTGTTAGGCTTCTTGCCAAGGAAAAAGCCGTGAAAGCAGCCATGTTGTGGCACTTTTGCACTCCCTTTTGGATGCCTTTCACAGCTCCAGTGTGCCTGGAACTCAGGGCTTCCTGATTTTAAAAATCCTAGCCCGAGGCCGAACCCCAACCCTAAGACGAGAAAGGCAAATCAGCCAGGAATTAGGCATGTCCCCAAGGAAAAAGCTGTGGAGTCAGGCATGTTGTGGTACTTTTGCGCTCTTCTTGGGTAGTCCTTCACAGCTGCTGTGTTCTTGGAACTCAGGGCTTTCTGGTTAATAGAGCCTTTACCCTAGGCGTAACTCAAACCTTAACCCTAGGAAGGAAAATCAGCCTATGATTCGGGATGGTTTCATGGAAACATCAGTGGTGGCAGCCAAGTTGCGTCACTTTTGCGCTCCCCTTGGGATGCCTTTCGCAGCTGCAGTGTGCCTGGAGCCCAGGGCTTCCTGGTTTTAAAAGTCCTAGGCCTAAGCCTAACAGTAACCCTAGGAAGGTAAATCTGCCGGGTATTAGGCTTCTTGCCAAGGGAAAAGCCGTGAAAGCAGCCATGTTGTGGCACTTCTGCGCTCACTTTGGGATGCCTTTGGCAGATGAAGTAAGCCTGGAACTCAGGGCTTCCTGGTTAAAGAAATCCAAGCCCTAGGCTGAACCCTAACCCTAACCCTAGGCAGATAAATCAGCCTAGGTATAGGGATGGTGCCAAGGAAAAAGCTGTGAAAGCTGCCATGTTGTTGCACTTTTGTACTCCGCTTGGGATGCCTTGAACAGCTGCAGTGTGCCTGGAGCTAAGGGCTTCCTAGTTTTAAAAATCCTAGCCCTAGGCCTAAGCCTAACAGTAACCCTGGGAAGGTAAATCAGCCTGGTGTTAGGCTTCTTGCCAAGGAAAAAGCCGTGAAAGCAGCCATGTTGTGGCACTTCTGCACTGCCTTTGGGATGCCTTTGGCAGATGAAGTAAGCCTGGAACTCAGGGCTTCCTGATTTTAAAAATCCTAGCCCTAGGCCGAACCCCAACCCTAAGATGAGAAAGGCAAATCAGCCAGGAATTAGGCATGTCCCCAAGGAAAAAGCTGTGGAGGCAGGCATGTTGTGGTACTTTTGCGCTCTTCTTGGGTAGTCCTTCACAGCTGCTGTGTTCTTGGAACTCAGGGCTTTCTGGTTAATAGAACCCTTACCCTAGGCGTAACTCAAACCTTAAGCCTAGGAAGGAAAATCAGCCTATGATTCGGGATGGTCTCATGGAAATATCAGTGGTGGCAGCCAAGTTGCGTCACTTTTGCGCTCCCCTTGGGATGCCTTTAGCAGCTGCAGTGTGCCTGGAGCCCAGGGCTTCCTGGTTTTAAAAGTCCTAGGCCTAAGCCTAACAGTAACCCTAGGAAGGTAAATCAGCCGGGTATTATGGTTCTTCCTAAGGGAAAAGCCGTGAAAGCAGCCATGTTGTGGCACTTCTGCACTCCCTTTGGGATGCCTTTGGCAGATGAAGTAAGCCTGGAACTCAGGGCTTCCTGGTTAAAGAAATCCAAGCCCTAGGCTGAAGCCTAACCCTAACCCTAGGCAGATAAATCAGCCTAGGTATAGGGATGGTGCCAAGGAAAAAGCTGTGAAAGCTGCCATGTTGTTGCACTTTTGTACTCCGCTTGGGATGCCTTGAACAGCTGCAGTGTGCCTGGAGCTAAGGGCTTCCTAGTTTTAAAAATCCTAGCCCTAGGCCTAAGCCTAACAGTAACCCTGGGAAGGTAAATCAGCCTGGTGTTAGGCTTCTTGCCAAGGAAAAAGCCGTGAAAGCAGCCATGTTGTGGCACTTCTGCACTGCCTTTGGGATGCCTTTGGCAGATGAAGTAAGCCTGGAACTCAGGGCTTCCTGGTTAAAAATCCAAGCCCTAGGGTCAACCCTAACCCTAACCCTAGGCAGATAAATCAGCCTAAGTATAGGGATGGTGCCAAGGAAATATCTGTGAAAGCTGCCATGTTGTTGCACTTTTGTACTCCCCTTGGGATGCCTTGAACAGCTGCAGTGTGCCTGGAGCTAAGGGCTTCCTAGTTTTAAAAATCCTAGCCCTCGGCCTAAGCCTAACAGTAACCCTGGGAAGGTAAATCAGCCTGGTGTTAGGCTTCTTGCCAAGGAAAAAGCCGTGAAAGCAGCCATGTTGTGGCACTTTTGCACTCCCTTTTGGATGCCTTTCACAGCTCCAGTGTGCCTGGAACTCAGGGCTTCCTGATTTTAAAAATCCTAGCCCTAGGCCGAACCCCAACCCTAAGACGAGAAAGGCAAATCAGCCAGGAATTAGGCATGTCCCCAAGGAAAAAGCTGTGGAGGCAGGCATGTTGTGGTACTTTTGCGCTCTTCTTGGGTAGTCCTTCACAGCTGCTGTGTTCTTGGAACTCAGGGCTTTCTGGTTAATAGAGCCCTTAACCTAGGCGTAACTCAAACCTTAACCCTAGGAAGGAAAATCAGCCTATGGTTCGGGATGGTCTCATGGAAACATCAGTGGTGGCAGCCAAGTTGCGTCACTTTTGCGCTCTCCTTGGGATGCCTTTCGCAGCTGCAGTGTGCCTGGAGCCCAGGGCTTCCTGGTTTTAAAAGTCCTAGGCCTAAGCCTAACAGTAACCCTAGGAAGGTAAATCAGCCGGGTATTAGGGTTCTTCCTAAGGGAAAAGCCGTGAAAGCAGCCATGTTGTGGCACTTCTGCACTCCCTTTGGGATGCCTTTGGCAGATGAAGTAAGCCTGGAACTCAGGGCTTCCTGGTTAAAGAAATCCAAACCCTAGGCTGAAGCCAAACCCTAACCCTAGGCAGATAAATCAGCCTAGGTATAGGGATGGTGCCAAGGAAAAAGCTGTGAAAGCTGCCATGTTGTTGCACTTTTGTACTCCCCTTGGGATGCCTTGAACAGCTGCAGTGTGCCTGGAGCTAAGGGCTTCCTAGTTTAAAAAATCCTAGCCCTAGGCCTAAGCCTAACAGTAACCCTGGGAAGGTAAATCAGCCTGGTGTTAGGCTTCTTGCCAAGGAAAAAGCCGTGAAAGCAGCCATGTTGTGGCACTTTTGCACTCCCTTTGGGATGCCTTTGGCAGATGAAGTAAGCCTGGAACTCAGGGCTTCCTGGTTAAAAATCCAAGCCCTAGGGTCAACCCTAACCCTAACCCTAGGCAGATAAATCAGCCTAAGTATAGGGATGGTGCCAAGGAAATATCTGTGAAAGCTGCCATGTTTTTGCACTTTTGTACTCCCCTTGGGATGCCTTGAACAGCTGCAGTGTGCCTGGAGCTAAGGGCTTCCTAGTTTTAAAAATCCTAGCCCTAGGCCTAAGCCTAACAGTAACCCTGGGAAGGTAAATCAGCCTGGTGTTAGGCTTCTTGCCAAGGAAAAAGCCGTGAAAGCAGCCATGTTGTGGCACTTTTGCACTCCCTTTTGGATGCCTTTCACAGCTCCATTGTGCCTGGAACTCAGGGCTTCCTGATTTTAAAAATCCTAGCCCTAGGCCGAACCCCAACCCTAAGATGAGAAAGGCAAATCAGCCAGGAATTAGGCATGTCCCCAAGGAAAAAGCTGTGGAGGCAGGCATGTTGTGGTACTTTTGCGCTCTTCTTGGGTAGTCCTTCACAGCTGCTGTGTTCTTGGAACTCAGGGCTTTCTGGTTAATAGAACCCTTACCCTAGGCGTAACTCAAACCTTAACCCTAGGAAGGAAAATCAGCCTATGATTCGGGATGGTCTCATGGAAATATCAGTGGTGGCAGCCAAGTTGCGTCACTTTTGCGCTCTCCTTGGGATGCCTTTCGCAGCTGCAGTGTGCCTGGAGCCCAGGGCTTCCTGGTTTTAAAAGTCCTAGGCCTAAGCCTAACAGTAACCCTAGGAAGGTAAATCAGCCGGGTATTAGGGTTCTTCCTAAGGGAAAAGCCGTGAAAGCAGCCATGTTGTGGCACTTCTGCACTCCCTTTGGGATGCCTTTGGCAGATGAAGTAAGCCTGGAACTCAGGGCTTCCTGGTTAAAGAAATCCAAGCCCTAGGCTGAAGCCTAACCCTAACCCTAGGCAGATAAATCAGCCTAGGTATAGGGATGGTGCCAAGGAAAAAGCTGTGAAAGCTGCCATGTTGTTGTACTTTTGTACTCCGCTTGGGATGCCTTGAACAGCTGCAGTGTGCCTGGAGCTAAGGGCTTCCTAGTTTTAAAAATCCTAGCCCTAGGCCTAAGCCTAACAGTAACCCTGGGAAGGTAAATCAGCCTGGTGTTAGGCTTCTTGCCAAGGAAAAAGCCGTGAAAGCAGCCATGTTGTGGCACTTCTGCACTCCCTTTGGGATGCCTTTGGCAGATGAAGTAAGCCTGGAACTCAGGGCTTCCTGGTTAAAGAAATCCAAGCCCTAGGCTGAAGCCTAACCCTAACCCTAGGCAGATAAATCAGCCTAGGTATAGGGATGGTGCCAAGGAAAAAGCTGTGAAAGCTGCCATGTTGTTGCACTTTTGTACTCCCCTTGGGATGCCTTGAACAGCTGCAGTGTGCCTGGAGCTAAGGGCTTCCTAGTTTTAAAAATCCTAGCCCTAGGCCTAAGCCTAACAGTAACCCTGGGAAGGTAAATCAGCCTGGTGTTAGGCTTCTTGCCAAGGAAAAAGCCGTGAAAGCAGCCATGTTGTGGCACTTCTGCACTGCCTTTGGGATGCCTTTGGCAGATGAAGTAAGCCTGGAACTCAGGGCTTCCTGGTTAAAGAAATCCAAGCCCTAGGCTGAACGCTAACCCTAACCCTAGGCAGATAAATCAGCCTAGGTATAGGGATGGTGCCAAGGAAAAAGCTGTGAAAGCTGCCATGTTGTTGGACTTTTGTACTCCCCTTGGGATGCCTTGCACAGCTGCAGTGTGCCTGGAGCCCAGGGCTTCCTAGTTTCAAAAATCCTAGCCCTAGGCCTAAGCCTAACAGTAACCCTGGGAAGGTAAATCAGCCTGGTGTTAGGCTTCTTGCCAAGGAAAAAGCCGTGAAAGCAGCCATGTTGTGGCACTTTTGCACTCCCTTTTGGATGCCTTTCACAGCTCCAGTGTGCCTGAAACTCAGGGCTTCCTGATTTTAAAAATCCTAGCCCTAGGCCGAACCCCAACCCTAAGACGAGAAAGGAAAATCAGCCAGGATTTAGGCATGTCCCCAACGAAAAAGCTGTGGAGGCAGGCATGTTGTGGTACTTTTGCGCTCTTCTTGGCTAGTTCTTCGCAGCTGCTGTGTTCTTGGAACTCAGGGCTTTCTGGTTAATAGAGCCCTTACCCTAGGCGTAACTCAAACCTTAACCCTAGGAAGGAAAATCAGCTTATGTTTCGGATTGGTCTCATGGAAATATCAGTGGTGGCAGCCAAGTTGCGTCACTTTTGCGCTCCCCTTGGGATGCCTTTCGCAGCTGCAGTGTGCCTGGAGCCCAGGGCTTCCTGGTTTTAAAAGTCCTAGGCCTAAGCCTAACAGTAACCCTAGGAAGGTAAATCAGCCGGGTATTAGGGTTCTTCCTAAGGGAAAAGCCGTGAAAGCAGCCATGTTGTGGAACTTCTGCACTCCCTTTGGGATGCCTTTGGCAGATGAAGTAAGCCTGGAACTCAGGGCTTCCTGGTTAAAGAAATCCAAGCCCTAGGCTGAAGCCTAACCCTAACCCTAGGCAGATAAATCAGCCTAGGTATAGGGATGGTGCCAAGGAAAAAGCTGTGAAAGCTGCCATGTTGTTGCACTTTTGTACTCCCCTTGGGATGCCTTGAACAGCTGCAGTGTGCCTGGAGCCCAGGGCTTCCTAGTTTTAAAAATCCTAGCCCTAGGCCTAAGCCTAACAGTAACCCTGGGAAGGTAAATCAGCCTGGTGTTAGGCTTCTTGCCAAGGAAAAAGCCGTGAAAGCAGCCATGTTGTGGCACTTCTGCACTCCCTTTGGGATGCCTTTGGCAGATGAAGTAAGCCTGGAACTCAGGGCTTCCTGGTTAAAGAAATCCAAGCCCTAGGCTGAAGCCTAACCCTAACCCTAGGCAGATAAATCAGCCTAGGTATAGGGATGGTGCCAAGGAAAAAGCTGTGAAAGCTGCCATGTTGTTGCACTTTTGTACTCCCCTTGGGATGCCTTGAACAGCTGCAGTGTGCCTGGAGCCCAGGGCTTCCTAGTTTCAAAAATCCTAGCCCTAGGCCTAAGCCTAACAGTAACCCTGGAAAGGTAAATCAGCCTGGTGTTAGGCTTCTTGCCAAGGAAAAAGCCGTGAAAGCAGCCATGTTGTGGCACTTCTGTACTGCCTTTGGGATGCCTTTCACAGCTCCAGTGTGCCTGGAACTCAGGGCTTCCTGATTTTAAAAATCCTAGCCCTAGGCCGAACCCCAACCCTAAGACGAGAAAGGCAAGTCAGCCAGGATTTAGGCATGTCCCCAACGAAAAAGCTGTGGAGGCAGGCATGTTGTGGTACTTTTGCGCTCTTCTTGGCTAATTGTTCGCAGCTGCTGTGTTCTTGGAACTCAGGGCTTTCTGGTTAATAGAGCCCTGACCCTAGGCGTAACTCAAACCTTAACCCTAGGAAGGAAAATCAGCCTATGGTTTGGGATGGTCTCATGGAAATATCAGTGGTGGCAGCCAAGTTGCGTCACTTTTGCGCTCCCCTTGGGATGCCTTTCGCAGCTGCAGTGTGCCTGGAGCCCAGGGCTTCCTGGTTTTAAAAGTCCTAGGCCTAAGCCTAACAGTAACCCTAGGAAGGTAAATCAGCCGGGTATTAGGGTTCTTCCTAAGGGAAAAGCCGTGAAAGCAGCCATGTTGTGGCACTTCTGCACTCCCTTTGGGATGCCTTTGGCAGATGAAGTAAGCCTGGAACTCAGGGCTTCCTGGTTAAAGAAATCCAAGCCCTAGGCTGAAGCCTAACCCTAACCCTAGGCAGATAAATCAGCCTAGGTATAGGGATGGTGCCAAGGAAAAAGCTGTGAAAGCTGCCATGTTGTTGCACTTTTGTACTCCCCTTGGGATGCCTTGAACAGCTGCAGTGTGCCTGGAGCCCAGGGCTTCCTAGTTTTAAAAATCCTAGCCCTAGGCCTAAGCCTAACAGTAACCCTGGGAAGGTAAATCAGCCTGGTGTTAGGCTTCTTGCCAAGGAAAAAGCCGTGAAAGCAGCCATGTTGTGGCACTTCTGCACTGCCTTTGGGATGCCTTTGGCAGATGAAGTAAGCCTGGAACTCAGGGCTTCCTGGTTAAAAAAATCCAAGCCCTAGGCTGAACCCTAACCCTAACCCTAGGCAGATAAATCAGCCTAGGTATAGGGATGGTGCCAAGGAAAAAGCTGTGAAAGCTGCCATGTTGTTGCACTTTTGTACTCCCCTTGGGATGCCTTGAACAGCTGCAGTGTGCCTGGAGCCCAGGGCTTCCTAGTTTTAAAAATCCTAGCCCTAGGCCTAAGCCTAACAGTAACCCTGGGAAGGTAAATCAGCCTGGTGTTAGGCTTCTTGCCAAGGAAAAAGCCGTGAAAGCAGCCATGTTGTGGCACTTCTGCACTGCCTTTGGGATGCCTTTGGCAGATGAAGTAAGCCTGGAACTCAGGGCTTCCTGGTTAAAAAAATCCAAGCCCTAGGCTGAACCCTAACCCTAACCCTAGGCAGATAAATCAGCCTAGGTATAGGGATGGTGCCAAGGAAAAAGCTGTGAAAGCTGCCATGTTGTTGCACTTTTGTACTCCCCTTGGGATGCCTTGAACAGCTGCAGTGTGCCTGGAGCCCAGGGCTTCCTAGTTTCAAAAATCCTAGCCCTAGGCCTAAGCCTAACAGTAACCCTGGGAAGGTAAATCAGCCTGGTGTTAGGCTTCTTGCCAAGGAAAAAGCCGTGAAAGCAGCCATGTTGTGGCACTTCTGCACTCCCTTTGGGATGCCTTTGGCAGATGAAGTAAGCCTGGAACTCAGGGCTTCCTGGTTAAAAATCCAAGCCCTAGGGTCAACCCTAACCCTAACCCTAGGCAGATAAATCAGCCTAAGTATAGGGATGGTGCCAAGGAAATATCTGTGAAAGCTGCCATGTTGTTGCACTTTTGTACTCCCCTTGGGATGCCTTGAACAGCTGCAGTGTGCCTGGAGCCCAGGGCTTCCTAGTTTTAAAAATCCTAGCCCTAGGCCTAAGCCTAACAGTAACCCTGGGAAGGTAAATCAGCCTGGTGTTAGGCTTCTTGCCAAGGAAAAAGCCGTGAAAGCAGCCATGTTGTGGCACTTTTGCACTCCCTTTTGGATGCCTTTCACAGCTCCAGTGTGCCTGGAACTCAGGGCTTCCTGATTTTAAAAATCCTAGCCCTAGGCCGAACCCCAACCCTAAGACGAGAAAGGCAAATCAGCCAGGATTTAGGCATGTCCCCAAGGTAAAAGCTGATGAGGCAGGCATGTTGTGGTACTTTTGCGCTCTTCTTGGGTAGTCCTTCACAGCTGCTGTGTTCTTGGAACTCAGGGCTTTCTGGTTAATAGAGCCTTTACCCTAGGCGTAACTCAAACCTTAACCCTAGGAAGGAAAATCAGCCTATGATTCGGGATGGTTTCATGGAAACATCAGTGGTGGCAGCCAAGTTGCGTCACTTTTGCGCTCCCCTTGGGATGCCTTTCGCAGCTGCAGTGTGCCTGGAGCCCAGGGCTTCCTGGTTTTAAAAGTCCTAGGCCTAAGCCTAACAGTAACCCTAGGAAGGTAAATCTGCCGGGTATTAGGCTTCTTGCCAAGGGAAAAGCCGTGAAAGCAGCCATGTTGTGGCACTTCTGCGCTCACTTTGGGATGCCTTTGGCAGATGAAGTAAGCCTGGAACTCAGGGCTTCCTGGTTAAAGAAATCCAAGCCCTAGGCTGAACCCTAACCCTAACCCTAGGCAGATAAATCAGCCTAGGTATAGGGATGGTGCCAAGGAAAAAGCTGTGAAAGCTGCCATGTTGTTGCACTTTTGTACTCCCCTTGGGATGCCTTGAACAGCTGCAGTGTGCCTGGAGCTAAGGGCTTCCTAGTTTTAAAAATCCTAGCCCTAGGCCTAAGCCTAACAGTAACCCTGGGAAGGTAAATCAGCCTGGTGTTAGGCTTCTTGCCAAGGAAAAAGCCGTGAAAGCAGCCATGTTGTGGCACTTCTGCACTGCCTTTGGGATGCCTTTGGCAGATGAACTAAGCCTGGAACTCAGGGCTTCCTGATTTTAAAAATCCTAGCCCTAGGCCGAACCCCAACCCTAAGATGAGAAAGGCAAATCAGCCAGGAATTAGGCATGTCCCCAAGGAAAAAGCTGTGGAGGCAGGCATGTTGTGGTACTTTTGCGCTCTTCTTGGGTAGTCCTTCACAGCTGCTGTGTTCTTGGAACTCAGGGCTTTCTGGTTAATAGAACCCTTACCCTAGGCGTAACTCAAACCTTAAGCCTAGGAAGGAAAATCAGCCTATGATTCGGGATGGTCTCATGGAAATATCAGTGGTGGCAGCCAAGTTGCGTCACTTTTGCGCTCTCCTTGGGATGCCTTTAGCAGCTGCAGTGTGCCTGGAGCCCAGGGCTTCCTGGTTTTAAAAGTCCTAGGCCTAAGCCTAACAGTAACCCTAGGAAGGTAAATCAGCCGGGTATTATGGTTCTTCCTAAGGGAAAAGCCGTGAAAGCAGCCATGTTGTGGCACTTCTGCACTCCCTTTGGGATGCCTTTGGCAGATGAAGTAAGCCTGGAACTCAGGGCTTCCTGGTTAAAGAAATCCAAGCCCTAGGCTGAAGCCTAACCCTAACCCTAGGCAGATAAATCAGCCTAGGTATAGGGATGGTGCCAAGGAAAAAGCTGTGAAAGCTGCCATGTTGTTGCACTTTTGTACTCCGCTTGGGATGCCTTGAACAGCTGCAATGTGCCTGGAGCTAAGGGCTTCCTAGTTTTAAAAATCCTAGCCCTAGGCCTAAGCCTAACAGTAACCCTGGGAAGGTAAATCAGCCTGGTGTTAGGCTTCTTGCCAAGGAAAAAGCCGTGAAAGCAGCCATGTTGTGGCACTTCTGCACTCCCTTTGGGATGCCTTTGGCAGATGAAGTAAGCCTGGAACTCAGGGCTTCCTGGTTAAAAATCCAAGCCCTAGGGTCAACCCTAACCCTAACCCTAGGCAGATAAATCAGCCTAAGTATAGGGATGGTGCCAAGGAAATATCTGTGAAAGCTGCCATGTTGTTGGACTTTTGTACTCCCCTTGGGATGCCTTGAACAGCTGCAGTGTGCCTGGAGCTAAGGGCTTCCTAGTTTTAAAAATCCTAGCCCTCGGCCTAAGCCTAACAGTAACCCTGGGAAGGTAAATCAGCCTGGTGTTAGGCTTCTTGCCAAGGAAAAAGCCGTGAAAGCAGCCATGTTGTGGCACTTTTGCACTCCCTTTTGGATGCCTTTCACAGCTCCAGTGTGCCTGGAACTCAGGGCTTCCTGATTTTAAAAATCCTAGCCCTAGGCCGAACCCCAACCCTAAGACGAGAAAGGCAAATCAGCCAGGAATTAGGCATGTCCCCAAGGAAAAAGCTGTGGAGGCAGGCATGTTGTGGTACTTTTGCGCTCTTCTTGGGTAGTCCTTCACAGCTGCTGTGTTCTTGGAACTCAGGGCTTTCTGGTTAATAGAGCCCTTAACCTAGGCGTAACTCAAACCTTAACCCTAGGAAGGAAAATCAGCCTATGGTTCGGGATGGTCTCATGGAAACATCAGTGGTGGCAGCCAAGTTGCGTCACTTTTGCGCTCTCCTTGGGATGCCTTTCGCAGCTGCAGTGTGCCTGGAGCCCAGGGCTTCCTGGTTTTAAAAGTCCTAGGCCTAAGCCTAACAGTAACCCTAGGAAGGTAAATCAGCCGGGTATTAGGGTTCTTCCTAAGGGAAAAGCCGTGAAAGCAGCCATGTTGTGGCACTTCTGCACTCCCTTTGGGATGCCTTTGGCAGATGAAGTAAGCCTGGAACTCAGGGCTTCCTGGTTAAAGAAATCCAAACCCTAGGCTGAAGCCAAACCCTAACCCTAGGCAGATAAATCAGCCTAGGTATAGGGATGGTGCCAAGGAAAAAGCTGTGAAAGCTGCCATGTTGTTGCACTTTTGTACTCCCCTTGGGATGCCTTGAACAGCTGCAGTGTGCCTGGAGCTAAGGGCTTCCTAGTTTAAAAAATCCTAGCCCTAGGCCTAAGCCTAACAGTAACCCTGGGAAGGTAAATCAGCCTGGTGTTAGGCTTCTTGCAAAGGAAAAAGCCGTGAAAGCAGCCATGTTGTGGCACTTTTGCACTCCCTTTGGGATGCCTTTGGCAGATGAAGTAAGCCTGGAACTCAGGGCTTCCTGGTTAAAAATCCAAGCCCTAGGGTCAACCCTAACCCTAACCCTAGGCAGATAAATCAGCCTAAGTATAGGGATGGTGCCAAGGAAATATCTGTGAAAGCTGCCATGTTGTTGCACTTTTGTACTCCCCTTGGGATGCCTTGAACAGCTGCAGTGTGCCTGGAGCTAAGGGCTTCCTAGTTTTAAAAATCCTAGCCCTAGGCCTAAGCCTAACAGTAACCCTGGGAAGGTAAATCAGCCTGGTGTTAGGCTTCTTGCCAAGGAAAAAGCCGTGAAAGCAGCCATGTTGTGGCACTTTTGCACTCCCTTTTGGATGCCTTTCACAGCTCCATTGTGCCTGGAACTCAGGGCTTCCTGATTTTAAAAATCCTAGCCCTAGGCCGAACCCCAACCCTAAGATGAGAAAGGCAAATCAGCCAGGAATTAGGCATGTCCCCAAGGAAAAAGCTGTGGAGGCAGGCATGTTGTGGTACTTTTGCGCTCTTCTTGGCTAGTCCTTCACAGCTGCTGTGTTCTTGGAACTCAGGGCTTTCTGGTTAATAGAACCCTTACCCTAGGCGTAACTCAAACCTTAACCCTAGGAAGGAAAATCAGCCTATGATTCGGGATGGTCTCATGGAAATATCAGTGGTGGCAGCCAAGTTGCGTCACTTTTGCGCTCTCCTTGGGATGCCTTTCGCAGCTGCAGTGTGCCTGGAGCCCAGGGCTTCCTGGTTTTAAAAGTCCTAGGCCTAAGCCTAACAGTAACCCTAGGAAGGTAAATCAGCCGGGTATTAGGGTTCTTCCTAAGGGAAAAGCCGTGAAAGCAGCCATGTTGTGGCACTTCTGCACTCCCTTTGGGATGCCTTTGGCAGATGAAGTAAGCCTGGAACTCAGGGCTTCCTGGTTAAAGAAATCCAAGCCCTAGGCTGAAGCCTAACCCTAACCCTAGGCAGATAAATCAGCCTAGGTATAGGGATGGTGCCAAGGAAAAAGCTGTGAAAGCTGCCATGTTGTTGTACTTTTGTACTCCGCTTGGGATGCCTTGAACAGCTGCAGTGTGCCTGGAGCTAAGGGCTTCCTAGTTTTAAAAATCCAAGGCCTAAGCCTAAGCCTAACAGTAACCCTGGGAAGGTAAATCAGCCTGGTGTTAGGCTTCTTGCCAAGGAAAAAGCCGTGAAAGCAGCCATGTTGTGGCACTTCTGCACTCCCTTTGGGATGCCTTTGGCAGATGAAGTAAGCCTGGAACTCAGGGCTTCCTGGTTAAAGAAATCCAAGCCCTAGGCTGAACCCTAACCCTAACCCTAGGCAGATAAATCAGCCTAGGTATAGGGATGGTGCCAAGGAAAAAGCTGTGAAAGCTGCCATGTTGTTGCACTTTTGTACTCCCCTTGGGATGCCTTGAACAGCTGCAGTGTGCCTGGAGCTAAGGGCTTCCTAGTTTTAAAAATCCTAGCCCTAGGCCTAAGCCTAACAGTAACCCTGGGAAGGTAAATCAGCCTGGTGTTAGGCTTCTTGCCAAGGAAAAAGCCGTGAAAGCAGCCATGTTGTGGCACTTCTGCACTGCCTTTGGGATGCCTTTGGCAGATGAAGTAAGCCTGGAACTCAGGGCTTCCTGGTTAAAGATATCCAAGCCCTAGGCTGAACGCTAACCCTAACCCTAGGCAGATAAATCAGCCTAGGTATAGGGATGGTGCCAAGGAAAAAGCTGTGAAAGCTGCCATGTTGTTGCACTTTTGTACTCCCCTTGGGATGCCTTGCACAGCTGCAGTGTGCCTGGAGCCCAGGGCTTCCTAGTTTCAAAAATCCTAGCCCTAGGCCTAAGCCTAACAGTAACCCTGGGAAGGTAAATCAGCCTGGTGTTAGGCTTCTTGCCAAGGAAAAAGCCGTGAAAGCAGCCATGTTGTGGCACTTTTGCACTCCCTTTTGGATGCCTTTCACAGCTCCAGTGTGCCTGAAACTCAGGGCTTCCTGATTTTAAAAATCCTAGCCCTAGGCCGAACCCCAACCCTAAGACGAGAAAGGAAAATCAGCCAGGATTTAGGCATGTCCCCAACGAAAAAGCTGTGGAGGCAGGCATGTTGTGGTACTTTTGCGCTCTTCTTGGCTAGTTCTTCGCAGCTGCTGTGTTCTTGGAACTCAGGGCTTTCTGGTTAATAGAGCCCTTACCCTAGGCGTAACTCAAACCTTAACCCTAGGAAGGAAAATCAGCTTATGTTTCGGATTGGTCTCATGGAAATATCAGTGGTGGCAGCCAAGTTGCGTCACTTTTGCGCTCCCCTTGGGATGCCTTTCGCAGCTGCAGTGTGCCTGGAGCCCAGGGCTTCCTGGTTTTAAAAGTCCTAGGCCTAAGCCTAACAGTAACCCTAGGAAGGTAAATCAGCCGGGTATTAGGGTTCTTCCTAAGGGAAAAGCCGTGAAAGCAGCCATGTTGTGGAACTTCTGCACTCCCTTTGGGATGCCTTTGGCAGATGAAGTAAGCCTGGAACTCAGGGCTTCCTGGTTAAAGAAATCCAAGCCCTAGGCTGAAGCCTAACCCTAACCCTAGGCAGATAAATCAGCCTAGGTATAGGGATGGTGCCAAGGAAAAAGCTGTGAAAGCTGCCATGTTGTTGCACTTTTGTACTCCCCTTGGGATGCCTTGAACAGCTGCAGTGTGCCTGGAGCCCAGGGCTTCCTAGTTTTAAAAATCCTAGCCCTAGGCCTAAGCCTAACAGTAACCCTGGGAAGGTAAATCAGCCTGGTGTTAGGCTTCTTGCCAAGGAAAAAGCCGTGAAAGCAGCCATGTTGTGGCACTTTTGCACTCCCTTTTGGATGCCTTTCACAGCTCCAGTGTGCCTGGAACTCAGGGCTTACTGATTTTAAAAATCCTAGCCCTAGGCCGAACCCCAACCCTAAGACGAGAAAGGCAAATCAGCCAGGAATTAGGCATGTCCCCAAGGAAAAAGCTGTGGAGGCAGGCATGTTGTGGTACTTTTGCGCTCTTCTTGGCTAATTGTTCGCAGCTGCTGTGTTCTTGGAACTCAGGGCTTTCTGGTTAATACAACCCTTACCCTAGGCGTAACTCAAACCTTAACCCTAGGAAGGAAAATCAGCCTATGGTTCGGGATGGTCTCATGGAAATATCAGTGGTGGCAGCCAAGTTGCGTCACTTTTGCGCTCCCCTTGGGATGCCTTTCGCAGCTGCAGTGTGCCTGGAGCCCAGGGCTTCCTGGTTTTAAAAGTCCGAGGCCTAAGCCTAACAGTAACCCTAGGAAGGTAAATCAGCCGGGTATTAGGGTTCTTCCTAAGGGAAAAGCCGTGAAAGCAGCCATGTTGTGGCACTTCTGCACTCCCTTTGGGATGCCTTTGGCAGATGAAGTAAGCCTGGAACTCAGGGTTTCCTGGTTAAGGAAATCCAAGCCCTAGGCTGAAGCCTAACCCTAACCCTAGGCAGATAAATCAGCCTAGTTATAGGGATGGTGCCAAGGAAAAAGCTGTGAAAGCTGCCATGTTGTTGCACTTTTGTACTCCGCTTGGGATGCCTTGAACAGCTGCAGTGTGCCTGGAGCTAAGGGCTTCCTAGTTTTAAAAATCCTAGCCCTAGGCCTAAGCCTAACAGTAACCCTGGGAAGGTAAATCAGCCTGGTGTTAGGCTTCTTGCCAAGGAAAAAGCCGTGAAAGCAGCCATGTTGTGGCACTTTTGCACTCCCTTTTGGATGCCTTTCACAGCTCCAGTGTGCCTGGAACTCAGGGCTTCCTGATTTTAAAAATCCTAGCCCTAGGCCGAACCCCAACCCTAAGACGAGAAAGGCAAATCAGCCAGGAATTAGGCATGTCCCCAAGGAAAAAGCTGTGGAGGCAGGCATGTTGTGGTACTTTTGCGCTCTTCTTGGCTAGTCCTTCACAGCTGCTGTGTTCTTGGAACTCAGGGCTTTCTGGTTAATAGAACCCTTACCTTAGGCGTAACTCAAACCTTAACCCTAGGAAGGAAAATCAGCCTATGGGTCGGGATGGTCTCATGGAAATATCAGTGGTGGCAGCCAAGTTGCGTCACTTTTGCGCTCCCCTTGGGATGCCTTTCGCAGCTGCAGTGTGCCTGGAGCCCAGGGCTTCCTGGTTTTAAAAGTCCTAGGCCTAAGCCTAACAGTAACCCTAGGAAGGTAAATCAGCCGGGTATTAGGGTTCTTCCTAAGGGAAAAGCCGTGAAAGCAGCCATGTTGTGGCACTTCTGCACTCCCTTTGGGATGCCTTTGGCAGATGAAGTAAGCCTGGAACTCAGGGCTTCCTGGTTAAAGAAATCCAAGCCCTAGGCTGAACCCTAACCCTAACCCTAGGCAGATAAATCAGCCTAGGTATAGGGATGGTGCCAAGGAAAAAGCTGTGAAAGCTGCCATGTTGTTGCACTTTTGTACTCCCCTTGGGATGCCTTGAACAGCTGCAGAGTGCCTGGAGCCCAGGGCTTCCTAGTTTTAAAAATCCTAGCCCTAGGCCTAAGCCTAACAGTAACCCTGGGAAGGTAAATCAGCCTGGTGTTAGGCTTCTTGCCAAGGAAAAAGCCGTGAAAGCAGCCATGTTGTGGCACTTTTGCACTCCCTTTTGGATGCCTTTCACAGCTCCAGTGTGCCTGGAACTCAGGGCTTCCTGATTTTAAAAATCCTAGCCCTAGGCCGAACCCCAACCCTAAGACGAGAAAGGCAAATCAGCCAGGAATTAGGCATGTCCCCAAGGAAAAAGCTGTGGATGCAGGCATGTTGTGGTACTTTTGCGCTCTTCTTGGCTAGTCCTTCACAGCTGCTGTGTTCTTGGAACTCAGGGCTTTCTGGTTATAGAACCCTTACCTTAGGAGTAACTCAAACCTTAACCCTAGGAAGGATAATCAGCCTATGATTCGGGATGGTCTCATGGAAATATCAGTGGTGGCAGCCAAGTTGCGTCACTTTTGCGCTCTCCTTGGGATGCCTTTCGCAGCTGCAGTGTGCCTGGAGCCCAGGGCTTCCTGGTTTTAAAAGTCCGAGGCCTAAGCCTAACAGTAACCCTAGGAAGGTAAATCAGACGGGTATGAGGGTTCTTCCTAAGGGAAAAGCCGTGAAAGCAGCCATGTTGTGGCACTTCTGCACTCCCTTTGGGATGCCTTTGGCAGATGAAGTAAGCCTGGAACTCAGGGCTTCCTGGTGAAAGAAATCCAAGCCCTAGGCTGAACCCTAACCCTAACCCTAGGCAGATAAATCAGCCTAGGTATAGGGATGGTGCCAAGGAAAAAGCTGTGAAAGCTGCCATGTTGTTGCACTTTTGTACTTCGCTTGGGATGCCTTGAACAGCTGCAGTGTGCCTGGAGCTAAGGGCTTCCTAGTTTTAAAAATCCTAGCCCTAGGCCTAAGCCTAACAGTAACCCTGGGAAGGTAAATCAGCCTGGTGTTAGGCTTCTTGCCAAGGAAAAAGCCGTGAAAGCAGCCATGTTGTGGCACTTTTGCACTCCCTTTTGGATGCCTTTCACAGCTCCAGTGTGCCTGGAACTCAGGGCTTCCTGATTTTAAAAATCCTAGCCCTAGGCCGAACCCCAACCCTAAGACGAGAAAGGCAAATCAGCCAGGAATTAGGCATGTCCCCAAGGAAAAAGCTGTGGAGTCAGGCATGTTGTGGTACTTTTGCGCTCTTCTTGGGTAGTCCTTCACAGCTGCTGTGTTCTTGGAACTCAGGGCTTTCTGGTTAATAGAGCCTTTACCCTAGGCGTAACTCAAACCTTAACCCTAGGAAGGAAAATCAGCCTATGATTCGGGATGGTCTCATGGAAATATCAGTGGTGGCAGCCAAGTTGCGTCACTTTTGCGCTCTCCTTGGGATGCCTTTCGCAGCTGCAGTGTGCCTGGAGCCCAGGGCTTCCTGGTTTTAAAAGTCCTACGCCTATGCCTAACAGTAACCCTAGGAAGGTAAATCAGCCGGGTATTAGGGTTCTTCCTAAGGGAAAAGCCGTGAAAGCAGCCATGTTGTGGCACTTCTGCACTCCCTTTGGGATGCCTTTGGCAGATGAAGTAAGCCTGGAACTCAGGGCTTCCTGGTTAAAAAAATCCAAGCCCTAGGCTGAACCCTAACCCTAACCCTAGGCAGATAAATCAGCCTAGGTATAGGGATAGTGCCAAGGAAAAAGCTGTGAAAGCTGCCATGTTGTTGCACTTTTGTACTCCCCTTGGGATGCCTTGAACAGCTGCAGTGTGCCTGGAGCTAAGGGCTTCCTAGTTTTAAAAATCCTAGGCCTAAGCCTAACAGTAACCCTAGGAAGGTAAATCAGCCTGGTGTTAGGCTTCTTGCCAAGGAAAAAGCCGTGAAAGCAGCCATGTTGTGGCACTTCTTCGCTGCCTTTGGGATGCCTTTGGCAGATGAAGTAAGCCTGGAACTCAGGGCTTCCTGGTTAAAGAAATCCAAGCCGTAGGCTGTAGCCTAACCCTAACCCTAGGCAGATAAATCAGCCTAGTTATAGGGATGGTGCCAAGGAAAAAGCTGTGAAAGCTGCCATGTTGTTGCACTTTTGTACTCCACTTGGGATGCCTTGAACAGCTGCAGTGTGCCTGGAGCTAAGGGCTTCCTAGTTTTAAAAATCCTAGCCCTAGGCCTAAGCCTAACAGTAACCCTGGGAAGGTAAATCAGCCTGGTGTTAGGCTTCTTGCCAAGGAAAAAGCCGTGAAAGCAGCCATGTTGTGGCACTTTTGCACTCCCTTTTGGATGCCTTTCACAGCTCCAGTGTGCCTGGAACTCAGGGCTTCCTGATTTTAAAAATCCTAGCCCTAGGCCGAACCCCAACCCTAAGACGAGAAAGGCAAATCAGCCAGGAATTAGGCATGTCCACAAGGAAAAAGCTGTGGAGGCAGGCATGTTGTGGTACTTTTGCACTCTTCTTGGGTAGTCCTTCGCAGCTGCTGTGTTCTTGGAACTCAGGGCTTTCTGGTTAATAGAGCCCTTAACCTAGGCGTAACTCAAACCTTAACCCTAGGAAGGAAAATCAGCCTATGGTTCGGGATGGTCTCATGGAAACATCAGTGGTGGCAGCCAAGTTGCGTCACTTTTGCGCTCCCCTTGGGATGCCTTTCGCAGCTGCAGTGTGCCTGGAGCCCAGGGCTTCCTGGTTTTAAAAGTCCTAGGCCTAAGCCTAACAGTAACCCTAGGAAGGTAAATCAGCCGGGTATTAGGGTTCTTCCTAAGGGAAAAGCCGTGAAAGCAGCCATGTTGTGGCACTTCTGCGCTCACTTTGGGATGCCTTTGGCAGATGAAGTAAGCCTGGAACTCAGGGCTTCCTGGTTAAAGAAATCCAAACCCTAGGCTGAAGCCTAACCCTAACCCTAGGCAGATAAATCAGCCTAGGTATAGGGATGGTGCCAAGGAAAAAGCTGTGAAAGCTGCCATGTTGTTGCACTTTTGTACTCCCCTTGGGATGCCTTGAACAGCTGCAGTGTGCCTGGAGCTAAGGGCTTCCTAGTTTTAAAAATCCTAGCCCTAGGCCTAAGCCTAACAGTAACCCTGGGAAGGTAAATCAGCCTGGTATTAGGGTTCTTCCTAAGGGAAAAGCCGTGAAAGCAGCCATGTTGTGGCACTTCTGCACTCCCTTTGGGATGCCTTTGGCAGATGAAGTAAGCCTGGAACTCAGGGCTTCCTGGTTAAAAATCCAAGCCCTAGGCTGAACCCTAACCCTAACCCTAGGCAGATAAATCAGCCTAGGTATAGGGATGGTGCCAAGGAAAAAGCTGTGAAAGCTGCCATGTTGTTGCACTTTTGTACTCCCCTTGGGATGCCTTGAACAGCTGCAGTGTGCCTGGAGCCCAGGGCTTCCTAGTTTTAAAAATCCTAGCCCTAGGCCTAAGCCTAACAGTAACCCTGGGAAGGTAAATCAGCCTGGTGTTAGGCTTCTTGCCAAGGAAAAAGCCGTGAAAGCAGCCATGTTGTGGCACTTTTGCACTCCCTTTTGGATGCCTTTCACAGCTCCAGTGTGCCTGGAACTCAGGGCTTCCTGATTTTAAAAATCCTAGCCCTAGGCCGAACCCCAACCCTAAGATGAGAAAGGCAAATCAGCCAGGAATTAGGCATGTCCCCAAGGAAAAAGCTGTGGAGGCAGGCATGTTGTGGTACTTTTGCGCTCTTCTTGGCTAGTCCTTCACAGCTGCTGTGTTCTTGGAACTCAGGCCTTTCTGGTTAATAGAACCCTTACCCTAGGCGTAACTCAAACCTTAACCCTTTGAAGGAAAATCAGCCTATGATTCGGGATGGTCTCATGGAAATATCAGTGGTGGCAGCCAAGTTGCGTCACTTTTGCGCTCTCCTTGGGATGCCTTTCGCACCTGCAGTGTGCCTGGAGCCCAGGGCTTCCTGGTTTTAAAAGTCCTAGGCCTAAGCCTAACAGTAACCCTAGGAAGGTAAATCAGCCGGGTATTAGGGTTCTTCCTAAGGGAAAAGCCGTGAAAGCAGCCATGTTGTGGCACTTCTGCACTCCCTTTGGGATGCCTTTGGCAGATGAAGTAAGCCTGGAACTCAGGGCTTCCTGCTTAAAGAAATCCAAGCCCTAGGCTGAACCCTAACCCTAACCCTAGGCAGATAAATCAGCCTAGGTATAGGGATGGTGCCAAGGAAAAAGCTGTGAAAGCTGCCATGTTGTTGCACTTTTGTACTCCGCTTGGGATGCCTTCAACAGCTGCAGTGTGCCTGGAGCTAAGGGCTTCCTAGTTTAAAAAATCCTAGCCCTAGGCCTAAGCCTAACAGTAACCCTGGGAAGGTAAATCAGCCTGGTGTTAGGCTTCTTGCCAAGGAAAAAGCCGTGAAAGCAGCCATGTTGTGGCACTTCTGCACTCCCTTTGGGATGCCTTTGGCAGATGAAGTAAGCCTGGAACTCAGGGCTTCCTGGTTAAAAATCCAAGCCCTAGGGTCAACCCTAACCCTAACCCTAGGCAGATAAATCAGCCTAAGTATAGGGATGGTGCCAAGGAAATATCTGTGAAAGCTGCCATGTTGTTGCACTTTTGTACTCCCCTTGGGATGCCTTGAACAGCTGCAGTGTGCCTGGAGCTAAGGGCTTCCTAGTTTTAAAAATCCTAGCCCTAGGCCTAAGCCTAACAGTAACCCTGGGAAGGTAAATCAGCCTGGTGTTAGGCTTCTTGCCAAGGAAAAAGCCGTGAAAGCAGCCATGTTGTGGCACTTTTGCACTCCCTTTTGGATGCCTTTCACAGCTCCAGTGTGCCTGGAACTCAGGGCTTCCTGATTTTAAAAATCCTAGCCCTAGGCCGAACCCCAACCCTAAGACGAGAAAGGCAAATCAGCCAGGAATTAGGCATGTCCACAAGGAAAAAGCTGTGGAGGCAGGCATGTTGTGGTACTTTTGCACTCTTCTTGGGTAGTCCTTCGCAGCTGCTGTGTTCTTGGAACTCAGGGCTTTCTGGTTAATAGAGCCCTTAACCTAGGCGTAACTCAAACCTTAACCCTAGGAAGGAAAATCAGCCTATGGTTCGGGATGGTCTCATGGAAACATCAGTGGTGGCAGCCAAGTTGCGTCACTTTTGCGCTCCCCTTGGGATGCCTTTCGCAGCTGCAGTGTGCCTGGAGCCCAGGGCTTCCTGGTTTTAAAAGTCCTAGGCCTAAGCCTAACAGTAACCCTAGGAAGGTAAATCAGCCGGGTATTAGGGTTCTTCCTAAGGGAAAAGCCGTGAAAGCAGCCATGTTGTGGCACTTCTGCGCTCACTTTGGGATGCCTTTGGCAGATGAAGTAAGCCTGGAACTCAGGGCTTCCTGGTTAAAGAAATCCAAGCCCTAGGCTGAACCCTAACCCTAACCCTAGGCAGATAAATCAGCCTAGGTATAGGGATGGTGCCAAGGAAAAAGCTGTGAAAGCTGCCATGTTGTTGCACTTTTGTACTCCCCTTGGGATGCCTTGAACAGCTGAAGTGTGCCTGGAGCTAAGGGCTTCCTAGTTTTAAAAATCCTAGCCCTAGGCCTAAGCCTAACAGTAACCCTGGGAAGGTAAATCAGCCTGGTATTAGGGTTCTTCCTAAGGGAAAAGCCGTGAAAGCAGCCATGTTGTGGCACTTCTGCACTCCCTTTGGGATGCCTTTGGCAGATGAAGTAAGCCTGGAACTCAGGGCTTCCTGGTTAAAAATCCAAGCCCTAGGGTCAACCCTAACCCTAACCCTAGGCAGATAAATCAGCCTAGGTATAGGGATGGTGCCAAGGAAAAAGCTGTGAAAGCTGCCATGTTGTTGCACTTTTGTACTCCCCTTGGGATGCCTTGAACAGCTGCAGTGTGCCTGGAGCCCAGGGCTTCCTAGTTTTAAAAATCCTAGCCCTAGGCCTAAGCCTAACAGTAACCCTGGGAAGGTAAATCAGCCTGGTGTTAGGCTTCTTGCCAAGGAAAAAGCCGTGAAAGCAGCCATGTTGTGGCACTTTTGCACTCCCTTTTGGATGCCTTTCACAGCTCCAGTGTGCCTGGAACTCAGGGCTTCCTGATTTTAAAAATCCTAGCCCTAGGCCGAACCCCAACCCTAAGATGAGAAAGGCAAATCAGCCAGGAATTAGGCATGTCCCCAAGGAAAAAGCTGTGGAGGCAGGCATGTTGTGGTACTTTTGCGCTCTTCTTGGGTAGTCCTTCACAGCTGCTGTGTTCTTGGAACTCAGGCCTTTCTGGTTAATAGAACCCTTACCCTAGGCGTAACTCAAACCTTAACCCTTTGAAGGAAAATCAGCCTATGATTCGGGATGGTCTCATGGAAATATCAGTGGTGGCAGCCAAGTTGCGTCACTTTTGCGCTCTCCTTGGGATGCCTTTCGCACCTGCAGTGTGCCTGGAGCCCAGGGCTTCCTGGTTTTAAAAGTCCTAGGCCTAAGCCTAACAGTAACCCTAGGAAGGTAAATCAGCCGGGTATTAGGGTTCTTCCTAAGGGAAAAGCCGTGAAAGCAGCCATGTTGTGGCACTTCTGCACTCCCTTTGGGATGCCTTTGGCAGATGAAGTAAGCCTGGAACTCAGGGCTTCCTGCTTAAAGAAATCCAAGCCCTAGGCTGAACCCTAACCCTAACCCTAGGCAGATAAATCAGCCTAGGTATAGGGATGGTGCCAAGGAAAAAGCTGTGAAAGCTGCCATGTTGTTGCACTTTTGTACTCTGCTTGGGATGCCTTCAACAGCTGCAGTGTGCCTGGAGCTAAGGGCTTCCTAGTTTTAAAAATCCTAGCCCTAGGCCTAAGCCTAACAGTAACCCTGGGAAGGTAAATCAGCCTGGTGTTAGGCTTCTTGCCAAGGAAAAAGCCGTGAAAGCAGCCATGTTGTGGCACTTCTGCACTCCCTTTGGGATGCCTTTGGCAGATGAAGTAAGCCTGGAACTCAGGGCTTCCTGGTTAAAAATCCAAGCCCTAGGGTCAACCCTAACCCTAACCCTAGGCAGATAAATCAGCCTAAGTATAGGGATGGTGCCAAGGAAATATCTGTGAAAGCTGCCATGTTGTTGCACTTTTGTACTCCCCTTGGGATGCCTTGAACAGCTGCAGTGTGCCTGGAGCTAAGGGCTTCCTAGTTTTAAAAATCCTAGCCCTAGGCCTAAGCCTAACAGTAACCCTGGGAAGGTAAATCAGCCTGGTGTTAGGCTTCTTGCCAAGGAAAAAGCCGTGAAAGCAGCCATGTTGTGGCACTTTTGCACTCCCTTTTGGATGCCTTTCACAGCTCCAGTGTGCCTGGAACTCAGGGCTTCCTGATTTTAAAAATCCTAGCCCTAGGCCGAACCCCAACCCTAAGACGAGAAAGGCAAATCAGCCAGGAATTAGGCATGTCCCCAAGGAAAAAGCTGTGGAGGCAGGCATGTTGTGGTACTTTTGCGCTCTTCTTGGCTAGTCCTTCACAGCTGCTGTGTTCTTGGAACTCAGGGCTTTCTGGTTATAGAACCCTTACCTTAGGAGTAACTCAAACCTTAACCCTAGGAAGGATAATCAGCCTATGATTCGGGATGGTCTCATGGAAATATCAGTGGTGGCAGCCAAGTTGCGTCACTTTTGCGCTCTCCTTGGGATGCCTTTCGCAGCTGCAGTGTGCCTGGAGCCCAGGGCTTCCTGGTTTTAAAAGTCCGAGGCCTAAGCCTAACAGTAACCCTAGGAAGGTAAATCAGACGGGTATGAGGGTTCTTCCTAAGGGAAAAGCCGTGAAAGCAGCCATGTTGTGGCACTTCTGCACTCCCTTTGGGATGCCTTTGGCAGATGAAGTAAGCCTGGAACTCAGGGCTTCCTGGTGAAAGAAATCCAAGCCCTAGGCTGAACCCTAACCCTAACCCTAGGCAGATAAATCAGCCTAGGTATAGGGATGGTGCCAAGGAAAAAGCTGTGAAAGCTGCCATGTTGTTGCACTTTTGTACTTCGCTTGGGATGCCTTGAACAGCTGCAGTGTGCCTGGAGCTAAGGGCTTCCTAGTTTTAAAAATCCTAGCCCTAGGCCTAAGCCTAACAGTAACCCTGGGAAGGTAAATCAGCCTGGTGTTAGGCTTCTTGCCAAGGAAAAAGCCGTGAAAGCAGCCATGTTGTGGCACTTTTGCACTCCCTTTTGGATGCCTTTCACAGCTCCAGTGTGCCTGGAACTCAGGGCTTCCTGATTTTAAAAATCCTAGCCCTAGGCCGAACCCCAACCCTAAGACGAGAAAGGCAAATCAGCCAGGAATTAGGCATGTCCCCAAGGAAAAAGCTGTGGAGTCAGGCATGTTGTGGTACTTTTGCGCTCTTCTTGGGTAGTCCTTCACAGCTGCTGTGTTCTTGGAACTCAGGGCTTTCTGGTTAATAGAGCCTTTACCCTAGGCGTAACTCAAACCTTAACCCTAGGAAGGAAAATCAGCCTATGATTCGGGATGGTCTCATGGAAATATCAGTGGTGGCAGCCAAGTTGCGTCACTTTTGCGCTCTCCTTGGGATGCCTTTCGCAGCTGCAGTGTGCCTGGAGCCCAGGGCTTCCTGGTTTTAAAAGTCCTACGCCTATGCCTAACAGTAACCCTAGGAAGGTAAATCAGCCGGGTATTAGGGTTCTTCCTAAGGGAAAAGCCGTGAAAGCAGCCATGTTGTGGCACTTCTGCACTCCCTTTGGGATGCCTTTGGCAGATGAAGTAAGCCTGGAACTCAGGGCTTCCTGGTTAAAAAAATCCAAGCCCTAGGCTGAACCCTAACCCTAACCCTAGGCAGATAAATCAGCCTAGGTATAGGGATAGTGCCAAGGAAAAAGCTGTGAAAGCTGCCATGTTGTTGCACTTTTGTACTCCCCTTGGGATGCCTTGAACAGCTGCAGTGTGCCTGGAGCTAAGGGCTTCCTAGTTTTAAAAATCCTAGGCCTAAGCCTAACAGTAACCCTAGGAAGGTAAATCAGCCTGGTGTTAGGCTTCTTGCCAAGGAAAAAGCCGTGAAAGCAGCCATGTTGTGGCACTTCTTCGCTGCCTTTGGGATGCCTTTGGCAGATGAAGTAAGCCTGGAACTCAGGGCTTCCTGGTTAAAGAAATCCAAGCCGTAGGCTGTAGCCTAACCCTAACCCTAGGCAGATAAATCAGCCTAGTTATAGGGATGGTGCCAAGGAAAAAGCTGTGAAAGCTGCCATGTTGTTGCACTTTTGTACTCCACTTGGGATGCCTTGAACAGCTGCAGTGTGCCTGGAGCTAAGGGCTTCCTAGTTTTAAAAATCCTAGCCCTAGGCCTAAGCCTAACAGTAACCCTGGGAAGGTAAATCAGCCTGGTGTTAGGCTTCTTGCCAAGGAAAAAGCCGTGAAAGCAGCCATGTTGTGGCACTTTTGCACTCCCTTTTGGATGCCTTTCACAGCTCCAGTGTGCCTGGAACTCAGGGCTTCCTGATTTTAAAAATCCTAGCCCTAGGCCGAACCCCAACCCTAAGACGAGAAAGGCAAATCAGCCAGGAATTAGGCATGTCCACAAGGAAAAAGCTGTGGAGGCAGGCATGTTGTGGTACTTTTGCACTCTTCTTGGGTAGTCCTTCACAGCTGCTGTGTTCTTGGAACTCAGGGCTTTCTGGTTAATAGAGCCCTTAACCTAGGCGTAACTCAAACCTTAACCCTAGGAAGGAAAATCAGCCTATGGTTCGGGATGGTCTCATGGAAACATCAGTGGTGGCAGCCAAGTTGCGTCACTTTTGCGCTCCCCTTGGGATGCCTTTCGCAGCTGCAGTGTGCCTGGAGCCCAGGGCTTCCTGGTTTTAAAAGTCCTAGGCCTAAGCCTAACAGTAACCCTAGGAAGGTAAATCAGCCGGGTATTAGGGTTCTTCCTAAGGGAAAAGCCGTGAAAGCAGCCATGTTGTGGCACTTCTGCGCTCACTTTGGGATGCCTTTGGCAGATGAAGTAAGCCTGGAACTCAGGGCTTCCTGGTTAAAGAAATCCAAACCCTAGGCTGAAGCCTAACCCTAACCCTAGGCAGATAAATCAGCCTAGGTATAGGGATGGTGCCAAGGAAAAAGCTGTGAAAGCTGCCATGTTGTTGCACTTTTGTACTCCCCTTGGGATGCCTTGAACAGCTGCAGTGTGCCTGGAGCTAAGGGCTTCCTAGTTTTAAAAATCCTAGCCCTAGGCCTAAGCCTAACAGTAACCCTGGGAAGGTAAATCAGCCTGGTATTAGGGTTCTTCCTAAGGGAAAAGCCGTGAAAGCAGCCATGTTGTGGCACTTCTGCACTCCCTTTGGGATGCCTTTGGCAGATGAAGTAAGCCTGGAACTCAGGGCTTCCTGGTTAAAAATCCAAGCCCTAGGCTGAACCCTAACCCTAACCCTAGGCAGATAAATCAGCCTAGGTATAGGGATGGTGCCAAGGAAAAAGCTGTGAAAGCTGCCATGTTGTTGCACTTTTGTACTCCCCTTGGGATGCCTTGAACAGCTGCAGTGTGCCTGGAGCCCAGGGCTTCCTAGTTTTAAAAATCCTAGCCCTAGGCCTAAGCCTAACAGTAACCCTGGGAAGGTAAATCAGCCTGGTGTTAGGCTTCTTGCCAAGGAAAAAGCCGTGAAAGCAGCCATGTTGTGGCACTTTTGCACTCCCTTTTGGATGCCTTTCACAGCTCCAGTGTGCCTGGAACTCAGGGCTTCCTGATTTTAAAAATCCTAGCCCTAGGCCGAACCCCAACCCTAAGATGAGAAAGGCAAATCAGCCAGGAATTAGGCATGTCCCCAAGGAAAAAGCTGTGGAGGCAGGCATGTTGTGGTACTTTTGCGCTCTTCTTGGGTAGTCCTTCACAGCTGCTGTGTTCTTGGAACTCAGGCCTTTCTGGTTAATAGAACCCTTACCCTAGGCGTAACTCAAACCTTAACCCTTTGAAGGAAAATCAGCCTATGATTCGGGATGGTCTCATGGAAATATCAGTGGTGGCAGCCAAGTTGCGTCACTTTTGCGCTCTCCTTGGGATGCCTTTCGCACCTGCAGTGTGCCTGGAGCCCAGGGCTTCCTGGTTTTAAAAGTCCTAGGCCTAAGCCTAACAGTAACCCTAGGAAGGTAAATCAGCCGGGTATTAGGGTTCTTCCTAAGGGAAAAGCCGTGAAAGCAGCCATGTTGTGGCACTTCTGCACTCCCTTTGGGATGCCTTTGGCAGATGAAGTAAGCCTGGAACTCAGGGCTTCCTGCTTAAAGAAATCCAAGCCCTAGGCTGAACCCTAACCCTAACCCTAGGCAGATAAATCAGCCTAGGTATAGGGATGGTGCCAAGGAAAAAGCTGTGAAAGCTGCCATGTTGTTGCACTTTTGTACTCCGCTTGGGATGCCTTCAACAGCTGCAGTGTGCCTGGAGCTAAGGGCTTCCTAGTTTAAAAAATCCTAGCCCTAGGCCTAAGCCTAACAGTAACCCTGGGAAGGTAAATCAGCCTGGTGTTAGGCTTCTTGCCAAGGAAAAAGCCGTGAAAGCAGCCATGTTGTGGCACTTCTGCACTCCCTTTGGGATGCCTTTGGCAGATGAAGTAAGCCTGGAACTCAGGGCTTCCTGGTTAAAAATCCAAGCCCTAGGGTCAACCCTAACCCTAACCCTAGGCAGATAAATCAGCCTAAGTATAGGGATGGTGCCAAGGAAATATCTGTGAAAGCTGCCATGTTGTTGCACTTTTGTACTCCCCTTGGGATGCCTTGAACAGCTGCAGTGTGCCTGGAGCTAAGGGCTTCCTAGTTTTAAAAATCCTAGCCCTAGGCCTAAGCCTAACAGTAACCCTGGGAAGGTAAATCAGCCTGGTGTTAGGCTTCTTGCCAAGGAAAAAGCCGTGAAAGCAGCCATGTTGTGGCACTTTTGCACTCCCTTTTGGATGCCTTTCACAGCTCCAGTGTGCCTGGAACTCAGGGCTTCCTGATTTTAAAAATCCTAGCCCTAGGCCGAACCCCAACCCTAAGACGAGAAAGGCAAATCAGCCAGGAATTAGGCATGTCCACAAGGAAAAAGCTGTGGAGGCAGGCATGTTGTGGTACTTTTGCACTCTTCTTGGGTAGTCCTTCGCAGCTGCTGTGTTCTTGGAACTCAGGGCTTTCTGGTTAATAGAGCCCTTAACCTAGGCGTAACTCAAACCTTAACCCTAGGAAGGAAAATCAGCCTATGGTTCGGGATGGTCTCATGGAAACATCAGTGGTGGCAGCCAAGTTGCGTCACTTTTGCGCTCCCCTTGGGATGCCTTTCGCAGCTGCAGTGTGCCTGGAGCCCAGGGCTTCCTGGTTTTAAAAGTCCTAGGCCTAAGCCTAACAGTAACCCTAGGAAGGTAAATCAGCCGGGTATTAGGGTTCTTCCTAAGGGAAAAGCCGTGAAAGCAGCCATGTTGTGGCGCTTCTGCGCTCACTTTGGGATGCCTTTGGCAGATGAAGTAAGCCTGGAACTCAGGGCTTCCTGGTTAAAGAAATCCAAGCCCTAGGCTGAACCCTAACCCTAACCCTAGGCAGATAAATCAGCCTAGGTATAGGGATGGTGCCAAGGAAAAAGCTGTGAAAGCTGCCATGTTGTTGCACTTTTGTACTCCCCTTGGGATGCCTTGAACAGCTGAAGTGTGCCTGGAGCTAAGGGCTTCCTAGTTTTAAAAATCCTAGCCCTAGGCCTAAGCCTAACAGTAACCCTGGGAAGGTAAATCAGCCTGGTATTAGGGTTCTTCCTAAGGGAAAAGCCGTGAAAGCAGCCATGTTGTGGCACTTCTGCACTCCCTTTGGGATGCCTTTGGCAGATGAAGTAAGCCTGGAACTCAGGGCTTCCTGGTTAAAAATCCAAGCCCTAGGGTCAACCCTAACCCTAACCCTAGGCAGATAAATCAGCCTAGGTATAGGGATGGTGCCAAGGAAAAAGCTGTGAAAGCTGCCATGTTGTTGCACTTTTGTACTCCCCTTGGGATGCCTTGAACAGCTGCAGTGTGCCTGGAGCCCAGGGCTTCCTAGTTTTAAAAATCCTAGCCCTAGGCCTAAGCCTAACAGTAACCCTGGGAAGGTAAATCAGCCTGGTGTTAGGCTTCTTGCCAAGGAAAAAGCCGTGAAAGCAGCCATGTTGTGGCACTTTTGCACTCCCTTTTGGATGCCTTTCACAGCTCCAGTGTGCCTGGAACTCAGGGCTTCCTGATTTTAAAAATCCTAGCCCTAGGCCGAACCCCAACCCTAAGATGAGAAAGGCAAATCAGCCAGGAATTAGGCATGTCCCCAAGGAAAAAGCTGTGGAGGCAGGCATGTTGTGGTACTTTTGCGCTCTTCTTGGGTAGTCCTTCACAGCTGCTGTGTTCTTGGAACTCAGGCCTTTCTGGTTAATAGAACCCTTACCCTAGGCGTAACTCAAACCTTAACCCTTTGAAGGAAAATCAGCCTATGATTCGGGATGGTCTCATGGAAATATCAGTGGTGGCAGCCAAGTTGCGTCACTTTTGCGCTCTCCTTGGGATGCCTTTCGCACCTGCAGTGTGCCTGGAGCCCAGGGCTTCCTGGTTTTAAAAGTCCTAGGCCTAAGCCTAACAGTAACCCTAGGAAGGTAAATCAGCCGGGTATTAGGGTTCTTCCTAAGGGAAAAGCCGTGAAAGCAGCCATGTTGTGGCACTTCTGCACTCCCTTTGGGATGCCTTTGGCAGATGAAGTAAGCCTGGAACTCAGGGCTTCCTGCTTAAAGAAATCCAAGCCCTAGGCTGAACCCTAACCCTAACCCTAGGCAGATAAATCAGCCTAGGTATAGGGATGGTGCCAAGGAAAAAGCTGTGAAAGCTGCCATGTTGTTGCACTTTTGTACTCTGCTTGGGATGCCTTCAACAGCTGCAGTGTGCCTGGAGCTAAGGGCTTCCTAGTTTTAAAAATCCTAGCCCTAGGCCTAAGCCTAACAGTAACCCTGGGAAGGTAAATCAGCCTGGTGTTAGGCTTCTTGCCAAGGAAAAAGCCGTGAAAGCAGCCATGTTGTGGCACTTCTGCACTCCCTTTGGGATGCCTTTGGCAGATGAAGTAAGCCTGGAACTCAGGGCTTCCTGGTTAAAAATCCAAGCCCTAGGGTCAACCCTAACCCTAACCCTAGGCAGATAAATCAGCCTAAGTATAGGGATGGTGCCAAGGAAATATCTGTGAAAGCTGCCATGTTGTTGCACTTTTGTACTCCCCTTGGGATGCCTTGAACAGCTGCCGTGTGCCTGGAGCTAAGGGCTTCCTAGTTTTAAAAATCCTAGCCCTCGGCCTAAGCCTAACAGTAACCCTGGGAAGGTAAATCAGCCTGGTGTTAGGCTTCTTGCCAAGGAAAAAGCCGTGAAAGCAGCCATGTTGTGGCACTTTTGCACTCCCTTTTGGATGCCTTTCACAGCTCCAGTGTGCCTGGAACTCAGGGCTTCCTGATTTTAAAAATCCTAGCCCTAGGCCGAACCCCAACCCTAAGACGAGAAAGGCAAATCAGCCAGGAATTAGGCATGTCCCCAAGGAAAAAGCTGTGGAGGCAGGCATGTTGTGGTACTTTTGCGCTCTTCTTGGGTAGTCCTTCACAGCTGCTGTGTTCTTGGAACTCAGGGCTTTCTGGTTATAGAACCCTTACCTTAGGCGTAACTCAAACCTTAACCCTAGGAAGGAAAATCAGCCTATGATTCGGGATGGTCTCATGGAAATATCAGTGGTGGCAGCCAAGTTGCGTCACTTTTGCGCTCTCCTTGGGATGCCTTTCGCAGCTGCAGTGTGCCTGGAGCCCAGGGCTTCCTGGTTTTAAAAGTCCGAGGCCTAAGCCTAACAGTAACCCTAGGAAGGTAAATCAGACGGGTATTAGGGTTCTTCCTAAGGGAAAAGCCGTGAAAGCAGCCATGTTGTGGCACTTCTGCACTCCCTTTGGGATGCCTTTGGCAGATGAAGTAAGCCTGGAACTCAGGGCTTCCTGATTAAAGAAATCCAAGCCCTAGGCTGAACCCTAACCCTAACCCTAGGCAGATAAATCAGCCTAGGTATAGGGATGGTGCCAAGGAAAAAGCTGTGAAAGCTGCCATGTTGTTGCACTTTTGTACTTCGCTTGGGATGCCTTGAACAGCTGCAGTGTGCCTGGAGCTAAGGGCTTCCTAGTTTTAAAAATCCTAGCCCTAGGCCTAAGCCTAACAGTAACCCTGGGAAGGTAAATCAGCCTGGTGTTAGGCTTCTTGCCAAGGAAAAAGCCGTGAAAGCAGCCATGTTGTGGCACTTTTGCACTCCCTTTTGGATGCCTTTCACAGCTCCAGTGTGCCTGGAACTCAGGGCTTACTGATTTTAAAAATCCTAGCCCTAGGCCGAACCCCAACCCTAAGACGAGAAAGGCAAATCAGCCAGGAATTAGGCATGTCCCCAAGGAAAAAGCTGTGGAGGCAGGCATGTTGTGGTACTTTTGCGCTCTTCTTGGCTAGTCCTTCACAGCTGCTGTGTTCTTGGAACTCAGGGCTTTCTGGTTAATAGAACCCTTACCTTAGGCGTAACTCAAACCTTAACCCTAGGAAGGAAAATCAGCCTATGATTCGGGATGGTCTCATGGAAATATCAGTGGTGGCAGCCAAGTTGCGTCACTTTTGCGCTCTCCTTGGGATGCCTTTCGCAGCTGCAGTGTGCCTGGAGCCCAGGGCTTCCTGGTTTTAAAAGTCCTACGCCTAAGCCTAACAGTAACCCTAGGAAGGTAAATCAGCCGGGTATTAGGGTTCTTCCTAAGGGAAAAGCCGTGAAAGCAGCCATGTTGTGGCACTTCTGCACTCCCTTTGGGATGCCTTTGGCAGATGAAGTAAGCCTGGAACTCAGGGCTTCCTGGTTAAAAAAATCCAAGCCCTAGGCTGAACCCTAACCCTAACCCTAGGCAGATAAATCAGCCTAGGTATAGGGATAGTGCCAAGGAAAAAGCTGTGAAAGCTGCCATGTTGTTGCACTTTTGTACTCCCCTTGGGATGCCTTGAACAGCTGCAGTGTGCCTGGAGCTAAGGGCTTCCTAGTTTTAAAAATCCTAGGCCTAAGCCTAACAGTAACCCTAGGAAGGTAAATCAGCCTGGTGTTAGGCTTCTTGCCAAGGAAAAAGCCGTGAAAGCAGCCATGTAGTGGCACTTCTTCGCTGCCTTTGGGATGCCTTTGGCAGATGAAGTAAGCCTGGAACTCAGGGCTTCCTGGTTAAAGAAATCCAAGCCCTAGGCTGTAGCCTAACCCTAACCCTAGGCAGATAAATCAGCCTAGTTATAGGGATGGTGCCAAGGAAAAAGCTGTGAAAGCTGCCATGTTGTTGCACTTTTGTACTCCGCTTGGGATGCCTTGAACAGCTGCAGTGTGCCTGGAGCTAAGGGCTTCCTAGTTTTAAAAATCCTAGCCCTAGGCCTAAGCCTAACAGTAACCCTGGGAAGGTAAATCAGCCTGGTGTTAGGCTTCTTGCCAAGGAAAAAGCCGTGAAAGCAGCCATGTTGTGGCACTTTTGCACTCCCTTTTGGATGCCTTTCACAGCTCCAGTGTGCCTGGAACTCAGGGCTTCCTGATTTTAAAAATCCTAGCCCTAGGCTGAACCCCAACCCTAAGACGAGAAAGGCAAATCAGCCAGGAATTAGGCATGTCCACAAGGAAAAAGCTGTGGAGGCAGGCATGTTGTGGTACTTTTGCACTCTTCTTGGGTAGTCCTTCGCAGCTGCTGTGTTCTTGGAACTCAGGGCTTTCTGGTTAATAGAGCCCTTAACCTAGGCGTAACTCAAACCTTAACCCTAGGAAGGAAAATCAGCCTATGGTTCGGGATGGTCTCATGGAAACATCAGTGGTGGCAGCCAAGTTGCGTCACTTTTGCGCTCCCCTTGGGATGCCTTTCGCAGCTGCAGTGTGCCTGGAGCCCAGGGCTTCCTGGTTTTAAAAGTCCTAGGCCTAAGCCTAACAGTAACCCTAGGAAGGTAAATCAGCCGGGTATTAGGGTTCTTCCTAAGGGAAAAGCCGTGAAAGCAGCCATGTTGTGGCACTTCTGCGCTCACTTTGGGATGCCTTTGGCAGATGAAGTAAGCCTGGAACTCAGGGCTTCCTGGTTAAAGAAATCCAAGCCCTAGGCTGAACCCTAACCCTAACCCTAGGCAGATAAATCAGCCTAGGTATAGGGATGGTGCCAAGGAAAAAGCTGTGAAAGCTGCCATGTTGTTGCACTTTTGTACTCCCCTTGGGATGCCTTGAACAGCTGCAGTGTGCCTGGAGCTAAGGGCTTCCTAGTTTTAAAAATCCTAGCCCTAGGCCTAAGCCTAACAGTAACCCTGGGAAGGAAAATCAGCCTGGTGTTAGGCTTCTTGCCAAGGAAAAAGCCGTGAAAGCAGCCATGTTGTGGCACTTCTGCACTCCCTTTGGGATGCCTTTGGCAGATGAAGTAAGCCTGGAACTCAGGGCTTCCTGGTTAAAAATCCAAGCCCTAGGGTCAACCCTAACCCTAACCCTAGGCAGATAAATCAGCCTAGGTATAGGGATGGTGCCAAGGAAAAAGCTGTGAAAGCTGCCATGTTGTTGCACTTTTGTACTCCCCTTGGGATGCCTTGAACAGCTGCAGTGTGCCTGGAGCCCAGGGCTTCCTAGTTTTAAAAATCCTAGCCCTAGGCCTAAGCCTAACAGTAACCCTGGGAAGGTAAATCAGCCTGGTGTTAGGCTTCTTGCCAAGGAAAAAGCCGTGAAAGCAGCCATGTTGTGGCACTTTTGCACTCCCTTTTGGATGCCTTTCACAGCTCCACTGTGCCTGGAACTCAGGGCTTCCTGATTTTAAAAATCCTAGCCCTAGGCCGAACCCCAACCCTAAGATGAGAAAGGCAAATCAGCCAGGAATTAGGCATGTCCCCAAGGAAAAAGCTGTGGAGGCAGGCATGTTGTGGTACTTTTGCGCTCTTCTTGGGTAGTCCTTCACAGCTGCTGTGTTCTTGGAACTCAGGCCTTTCTGGTTAATAGAACCCTTACCCTAGGCGTAACTCAAACCTTAACCCTTTGAAGGAAAATCAGCCTATGATTCGGGATGGTCTCATGGAAATATCAGTGGTGGCAGCCAAGTTGCGTCACTTTTGTGCTCTCCTTGGGATGCCTTTCGCAGCTGCAGTGTGCCTGGAGCCCAGGGCTTCCTGGTTTTAAAAGTCCTAGGCCTAAGCCTAACAGTAACCCTAGGAAGGTAAATCAGCCGGGTATTAGGGTTCTTCCTAAGGGAAAAGCCGTGAAAGCAGCCATGTTGTGGCACTTCTGCACTCCCTTTGGGATGCCTTTGGCAGATGAAGTAAGCCTGGAACTCAGGGCTTCCTGCTTAAAGAAATCCAAGCCCTAGGCTGAACCCTAACCCTAACCCTAGGCAGATAAATCAGCCTAGGTATAGGGATGGTGCCAAGGAAAAAGCTGTGAAAACTACCATGTTGTTGCACTTTTGTACTCCCCTTGGGATGCCTTGAACAGCTGCAGTGTGCCTGGAGCCCAGGGCTTCCTAGTTTTAAAAATCCTAGCTTTAGGCCTAAGCCTAACAGTAACCCTGGGAAGGTAAATCAGCCTGGTGTTAGGCTTCTTGCCAAGGAAAAAGCCGTGAAAGCAGCCATGTTGTGGCACTTCTGCACTGCCTTTGGGATGCCTTTGGCAGATGAAGTAAGCCTGGAACTCAGGGCTTCCTGGTTAAAGAAATCCAAGCCCTAGGCTGAACGCTAACCCTAACCCTAGGCAGATAAATCAGCCTAGGTATAGGGATGGTGCCAAGGAAAAAGCTGTGAAAGCTGCCATGTTGTTGCACTTTTGTACTCCCCTTGGGATGCCTTGCACAGCTGCAGTGTGCCTGGAGCCCAGGGCTTCCTAGTTTCAAAAATCCTAGCCCTAGGCCTAAGCCTAACAGTAACCCTGGGAAGGTAAATCAGCCTGGTGTTAGGCTTCTTGCCAAGGAAAAAGCCGTGAAAGCAGCCATGTTGTGGCACTTTTGCACTCCCTTTTGGATGCCTTTCACAGCTCCAGTGTGCCTGGAACTCAGGGCTTCCTGATTTTAAAAATCCTAGCCCTAGGCCGAACCCCAACCCTAAGACTAGAAAGGCAAATCAGCCAGGAATTAGGCATGTCCCCAAGGAAAAAGCTGTGGAGGCAGGCATGTTGTGGTACTTTTGCACTCTTCTTGGCTAATTGTTCGCAGCTGCTGTGTTCTTGGAACTCAGGGCTTTCTGGTTAATAGACCCTTACCCTAGGCGTAACTCAAACCTTACCCTAGGAAGGAAAATCAGCCTATGGTTCGGGATGGTCTCATGGAAATATCAGTGGTGGCAGCCAAGTTGCGTCACTTTTGCGCTCCCCTTGGGATGCCTTTCGCAGCTGCAGTGTGCCTGGAGCCCAGGGCTTCCTGGTTTTAAAAGTCCTAGGCCTAAGCCTAACAGTAACCCTAGGAAGGTAAATCAGCCGGGTATTAGGGTTCTTCCTAAGGGAAAAGCCGTGAAAGCAGCCATGTTGTGGCACTTCTGCACTCCCTTTGGGATGCCTTTGGCAGATGAAGTAAGCCTGGAACTCAGGGCTTCCTGGTTAAAGAAATCCAAGCCCTAGGCTGAAGCCAAACCCTAACCCTAGGCAGATAAATCAGCCTAGGTATAGGGATGGTGCCAAGGAAAAAGCTGTGAAAGCTGCCATGTTGTTGCACTTTTGTACTCCCCTTGGGATGCCTTGAACAGCTGCAGTGTGCCTGGAGCTAAGGGCTTCCTAGTTTTAAAAATCCTAGCCCTAGGCCTAAGCCTAACAGTAACCCTGGGAAGGTAAATCAGCCTGGTGTTAGGCTTCTTGCCAAGGAAAAAGCCGTGAAAGCAGCCATGTTGTGGCACTTCTGCACTGCCTTTGGGATGCCTTTGGCAGATGAAGTAAGCCTGGAACTCAGGGCTTCCTGGTAAAAAAAATCCAAGCCCTAGGCTGAACCCTAACCCTAACCCTAGGCAGATAAATCAGCCTAGGTATAGGGATGGTGCCAAGGAAAAAGCTGTGAAAGCTGCCATGTTGTTGCACTTTTGTACTCCCCTTGGGATGCCTTGAACAGCTGCAGTGTTCCTGGAGCCCAGGGCTTCCTAGTTTTAAAAATCCTAGCCCTAGGCCTAAGCCTAACAGTAACCCTGGGAAGGTAAATCAGCCTGGTGTTAGGCTTCTTGCCAAGGAAAAAGCCGTGAAAGCAGCCATGTTGTGGCACTTCTTCGCTGCCTTTGGGATGCCTTTGGCAGATGAAGTAAGCCTGGAACTCAGGGCTTCCTGGTTAAAGAAATCCAAGCCCTAGGCTGAAGCCTAACCCTAACCCTTGGCAGATAAATCAGCCTAGGTATAGGGATGGTGCCAAGGAAAAAGCTGTGAAAGCTGCCATGTTGTTGCACTTTTGTACTCCCCTTGGGATGCCTTGAACAGCTGCAGTGTGCCTGGAGCCCAGGGCTTCCTAGTTTCAAAAATCCTAGCCCTAGGCCTAAGCCTAACAGTAACCCTGGGAAGGTAAATCAGCCTGGTGTTAGGCTTCTTGCCAAGGAAAAAGCCGTGAAAGCAGCCATGTTGTGGCACTTTTGCACTCCCTTTTGGATGCCTTTCACAGCTCCAGTGTGCCTGGAACTCAGGGCTTCCTGATTTTAAAAATCCTAGCCCTAGGCCGAACCCCAACCCTAAGACGAGAAAGGCAAATCAGCCAGGAATGAGGCATGTCCACAAGGAAAAAGCTGTGGAGGCAGGCATGTTGTGGTACTTTTGCACTCTTCTTGGCTAGTTCTTCGCAGCTGCTGTGTTCTTGGAACTCAGGGCTTTCTGGTTAATAGAGCCCTTAACCTAGGCGTAACTCAAACCTTAACCCTAGGAAGGAAAATCAGCCTATGGTTCGGATTGGTCTCATGGAAATATCAGTGGTGGCAGCCAAGTTGCGTCACTTTTGCGCTCCCCTTGGGATGCCTTTCGCAGCTGCAGTGTGCCTGGAGCCCAGGGCTTCCTGGTTTTAAAAGTCCTAGGCCTAAGCCTAACAGTAACCCTAGGAAGGTAAATCAGCCGGGTATTAGGGTTCTTCCTAAGGGAAAAGCCGTGAAAGCAGCCATGTTGTGGCACTTCTGCACTCCCTTTGGGATGCCTTTGGCAGATGAAGTAAGCCTGGAACTCAGGGCTTCCTGGTAAAAAAAATCCAAGCCCTAGGCTGAACCCTAACCATAACCCTAGGCAGATAATCAGCCTAGGTATAGGGATGGTGCCAAGCAAAAAGCTGTGAAAGCTGCCATGTTGTTGGACTTTTGTACTCCCATTGGGATGCCTTGAACAGCTGCAGTGTGCCTGGAGCCCAGGGCTTCCTAGTTTCAAAAATCCTAGCCCTAGGCCTAAGCCTAACAGTAACCCTGGGAAGGTAAATCAGCCTGGTGTTAGGCTTCTTGCCAAGGAAAAAGCCGTGAAAGCAGCCATGTTGTGGCACTTCTGCACTCCCTTTGGGATGCCTTTGGCAGATGAAGTAAGCCTGGAACTCAGGGCTTCCTGGTTAAAGAAATCCAAGCCCTAGGCTGAACCCCAACCCTAACCCTAGGCAGATAAATCAGCCTAGGTATAGGGATGGTGCCAAGGAAAAAGCTGTGGAGGCAGGCATGTTGTGGTACTTTTGCGCTCTTCTTGGCTAATTGTTCGCAGCTGCTGTGTTCTTGGAACTCAGGGCTTTCTGGTTAATAGAGCCCTGACCCTAGGCGTAACTCAAACCTTAACCCTAGGAAGGAAAATCAGCCTATGGTTCGGGATGGTCTCATGGAAATATCAGTGGTGGCAGCCAAGTTGCGTCACTTTTGCGCTCCCCTTGGGATGCCTTTCGCAGCTGCAGTGTGCCTGGAGCCCAGGGCTTCCTGGTTTTAAAAGTCCTAGGCCTAAGCCTAACAGTAACCCTAGGAAGGTAAATCAGCCGGGTATTAGGGTTCTTCCTAAGGGAAAAGCCGTGAAAGCAGCCATGTTGTGGCACTTCTGCACTCCCTTTGGGATGCCTTTGGCAGATGAAGTAAGCCTGGAACTCAGGGCTTCCTGGTTAAAGAAATCCAAGCCCTAGGCTGAACCCTAACCCTAACCCTAGGCAGATAAATCAGCCTAGGTATAGGGATGGTGCCAAGGAAAAAGCTGTGAAAGCTGCCATGTTGTTGCACTTTTGTACTCCCCTTGGGATGCCTTGAACAGCTGCAGTGTGCCTGGAGCCCAGGGCTTCCTAGTTTTAAAAATCCTAGCCCTAGGCCTAAGCCTAACAGTAACCCTGGGAAGGTAAATCAGCCTGGTGTTAGGCTTCTTGCCAAGGAAAAAGCCGTGAAAGCAGCCATGTTGTGGCACTTCTGCACTCCCTTTGGGATGCCTTTGGCAGATGAAGTAAGCCTGGAACTCAGGGCTTCCTGGTTAAAGAAATCCAAGCCCTAGGCTGAACCCTAACCCTAACCCTAGGCAGATAAATCAGCCTAGGTATAGGGATGGTGCCAAGGAAAAAGCTGTGAAAGCTGCCATGTTGTTGCACTTTTGTACTCCCCTTGGGATGCCTTGAACAGCTGCAGTGTGCCTGGAGCCCAGGGCTTCCTAGTTTCAAAAATCCTAGCCCTAGGCCTAAGCCTAACAGTAACCCTGGGAAGGTAAATCAGCCTGGTGTTAGGCTTCTTGCCAAGGAAAAAGCCGTGAAAGCAGCCATGTTGTGGCACTTCTGCACTCCCTTTGGGATGCCTTTGGCAGATGAAGTAAGCTTGGAACTCATGGCTTCCTGGTTAAAGAAATCCAAGCCCTAGGCTGAACCCTAACCCTAACCCTAGGCAGATAAATCAGCCTAGGTATAGGGATGGTGCCAAGGAAAAAGCTGTGAAAGCTGCCATGTTGTTGGACTTTTGTACTCCCCTTGGGATGCCTTGAACAGCTGCAGTGTGCCTGGAGCCCAGGGCTTCCTAGTTTCAAAAATCCTAGCCCTAGGCCTAAGCCTAACAGTAACCCTGGGAAGGTAAATCAGCCTGGTGTTAGGCTTCTTGCCAAGGAAAAAGCCGTGAAAGCAGCCATGTTGTGGCACTTCTGCACTCCCTTTGGGATGCCTTTGGCAGATGAAGTAAGCCTGGAACTCAGGGCTTCCTGGTTAAAAATCCAAGCCCTAGGGTCAACCCTAACCCTAACCCTAGGCAGATAAATCAGCCTAAGTATAGGGATGGTGCCAAGGAAATATCTGTGAAAGCTGCCATGTTGTTGCACTTTTGTACTCCCCTTGGGATGCCTTGAACAGCTGCAGTGTGCCTGGAGCTAAGGGCTTCCTAGTTTCAAAAATCCTAGCCCTAGGCCTAAGCCTAACAGTAACCCTGGGAAGGTAAATCAGCCTGGTGTTAGGCTTCTTGCCAAGGAAAAAGCCGTGAAAGCAGCCATGTTGTGGCACTTTTGCACTCCCTTTTGGATGCCTTTCACAGCTCCAGTGTGCCTGGAACTCAGGGCTTCCTGATTTTAAAAATCCTAGCCCGAGGCCGAACCCCAACCCTAAGACGAGAAAGGCAAATCAGCCAGGAATTAGGCATGTCCCCAAGGAAAAAGCTGTGGAGTCAGGCATGTTGTGGTACTTTTGCGCTCTTCTTGGGTAGTCCTTCACAGCTGCTGTGTTCTTGGAACTCAGGGCTTTCTGGTTAATAGAGCCTTTACCCTAGGCGTAACTCAAACCTTAACCCTAGGAAGGAAAATCAGCCTATGATTCGGGATGGTTTCATGGAAACATCAGTGGTGGCAGCCAAGTTGCGTCACTTTTGCGCTCCCCTTGGGATGCCTTTCGCAGCTGCAGTGTGCCTGGAGCCCAGGGCTTCCTGGTTTTAAAAGTCCTAGGCCTAAGCCTAACAGTAACCCTAGGAAGGTAAATCTGCCGGGTATTAGGGTTCTTCCTAAGGGAAAAGCCGTGAAAGCAGCCATGTTGTGGCACTTCTGCGCTCACTTTGGGATGCCTTTGGCAGATGAAGTAAGCCTGGAACTCAGGGCTTCCTGGTTAAAGAAATCCAAGCCCTAGGCTGAACCCTAACCCTAACCCTAGGCAGATAAATCAGCCTAGGTATAGGGATGGTGCCAAGGAAAAAGCTGTGAAAGCTGCCATGTTGTTGCACTTTTGTACTCCCCTTGGGATGCCTTGAACAGCTGCAGTGTGCCTGGAGCCCAGGGCTTCCTAGTTTTAAAAATCCTAGCCCTAGGCCTAAGCCTAACAGTAACCCTGGGAAGGTAAATCAGCCTGGTGTTAGGCTTCTTGCCAAGGAAAAAGCCGTGAAAGCAGCCATGTTGTGGCACTTTTGCACTCCCTTTGGGATGCCTTTGGCAGATGAAGTAACCCTGGAACTCAGGGCTTCCTGATTTTAAAAATCCTAGCCCTAGGCCGAACCCCAACCCTAAGACGAGAAAGGCAAGTCAGCCAGGATTTAGGCATGTCCCCAAGGAAAAAGCTGTGGAGGCAGGCATGTTGTGGTACTTTTGCGCTCTTCTTGGCTAATTGTTCGCAGCTGCTGTGTTCTTGGAACTCAGGGCTTTCTGGTTAATAGAGCCCTGACCCTAGGCGTAACTCAAACCTTAACCCTAGGAAGGAAAATCAGCCTATGGTTCGGGATGGTCTCATGGAAATATCAGTGGTGGCAGCCAAGTTGCGTCACTTTTGCGCTCCCCTTGGGATGCCTTTCGCAGCTGCAGTGTGCCTGGAGCCCAGGGCTTCCTGGTTTTAAAAGTCCTAGGCCTAAGCCTAACAGTAACCCTAGGAAGGTAAATCAGCCGGGTATTAGGGTTCTTCCTAAGGGAAAAGCCGTGAAAGCAGCCATGTTGTGGCACTTCTGCACTCCCTTTGGGATGCCTTTGGCAGATGAAGTAAGCCTGGAACTCAGGGCTTCCTGGTTAAAGAAATCCAAGCCCTAGGCTGAAGCCTAACCCTAACCCTAGGCAGATAAATCAGCCTAGGTATAGGGATGGTGCCAAGGAAAAAGCTGTGAAAGCTGCCATGTTGTTGCACTTTTGTACTCCCCTTGGGATGCCTTGAACAGCTGCAGTGTGCCTGGAGCCCAGGGCTTCCTAGTTTTAAAAATCCTAGCCCTAGGCCTAAGCCTAACAGTAACCCTGGGAAGGTAAATCAGCCTGGTGTTAGGCTTCTTGCCAAGGAAAAAGCCGTGAAAGCAGCCATGTTGTGGCACTTCTGCACTCCCTTTGGGATGCCTTTGGCAGATGAAGTAAGCCTGGAACTCAGGGCTTCCTGGTTAAAGAAATCCAAGCCCTAGGCTGAAGCCTAACCCTAACCCTAGGCAGATAAATCAGCCTAGGTATAGGGATGGTGCCAAGGAAAAAGCTGTGAATGCTGCCATGTTGTTGGACTTTTGTACTCCCCTTGGGATGCCTTGAACAGCTGCAGTGTGCCTGGAGCCCAGGGCTTCCTAGTTTCAAAAATCCTAGCCCTAGGCCTAAGCCTAACAGTAACCCTGGGAAGGTAAATCAGCCTGGTGTTAGGCTTCTTGCCAAGGAAAAAGCCGTGAAAGCAGCCATGTTGTGGCACTTTTGCACTCCCTTTGGGATGCCTTTCACAGCTCCAGTGTGCCTGAAACTCAGGGCTTCCTGATTTTAAAAATCCTAGCCCTAGGCCGAACCCCAACCCTAAGACGAGAAAGGCAAATCAGCCAGGATTTAGGCATGTCCCCAAGGTAAAAGCTGTGGAGGCAGGCATGTTGTGGTACTTTTGCGCTCTTCTTGGCTAATTGTTCGCAGCTGCTGTGTTCTTGGAACTCAGGGCTTTCTGGTTAATAGAGCCCTGACCCTAGGCGTAACTCAAACCTTAACCCTAGGAAGGAAAATCAGCCTATGGTTCGGGATGGTCTCATGGAAATATCAGTGGTGGCAGCCAAGTTGCGTCACTTTTGCGCTCCCCTTGGGATGCCTTTCGCAGCTGCAGTGTGCCTGGAGCCCAGGGCTTCCTGGTTTTAAAAGTCCTAGGCCTAAGCCTAACAGTAACCCTAGGAAGGTAAATCAGCCGGGTATTAGGGTTCTTCCTAAGGGAAAAGCCGTGAAAGCAGCCATGTTGTGGCACTTCTGCACTCCCTTTGGGATGCCTTTGGCAGATGAAGTAAGCCTGGAACTCAGGGCTTCCTGGTTAAAGAAATCCAAGCCCTAGGCTGAAGCCTAACCCTAACCCTAGGCAGATAAATCAGCCTAGGTATAGGGATGGTGCCAAGGAAAAAGCTGTGAAAGCTGCCATGTTGTTGCACTTTTGTACTCCCCTTGGGATGCCTTGAACAGCTGCAGTGTGCCTGGAGCCCAGGGCTTCCTAGTTTTAAAAATCCTAGCCCTAGGCCTAAGCCTAACAGTAACCCTGGGAAGGTAAATCAGCCTGGTGTTAGGCTTCTTGCCAAGGAAAAAGCCGTGAAAGCAGCCATGTTGTGGCACTTCTGCACTCCCTTTGGGATGCCTTTGGCAGATGAAGTAAGCCTGGAACTCAGGGCTTCCTGGTTAAAGAAATCCAAGCCCTAGGCTGAACCCTAACCCTAACCCTAGGCAGATAAATCAGCCTAGGTATAGGGATGGTGCCAAGGAAAAAGCTGTGAAAGCTGCCATGTTGTTGCACTTTTGTACTCCCCTTGGGATGCCTTGAACAGCTGCAGTGTGCCTGGAGCCCAGGGCTTCCTAGTTTCAAAAATCCTAGCCCTAGGCCTAAGCCTAACAGTAACCCTGGGAAGGTAAATCAGCCTGGTGTTAGGCTTCTTGCCAAGGAAAAAGCCGTGAAAGCAGCCATGTTGTGGCACTTCTGCACTCCCTTTGGGATGCCTTTGGCAGATGAAGTAAGCCTGGAACTCAGGGCTTCCTGGTTAAAGAAATCCAAGCCCTAGGCTGAACCCTAACCCTAACCCTAGGCAGATAAATCAGCCTAGGTATAGGGATGGTGCCAAGGAAAAAGCTGTGAAAGCTGCCATGTTGTTGCACTTTTGTACTCCCCTTGGGATGCCTTGAACAGCTGCAGTGTGCCTGGAGCCCAGGGCTTCCTAGTTTCAAAAATCCTAGCCCTAGGCCTAAGCCTAACAGTAACCCTGGGAAGGTAAATCAGCCTGGTGTTAGGCTTCTTGCCAAGGAAAAAGCCGTGAAAGCAGCCATGTTGTGGCACTTCTGCACTCCCTTTGGGATGCCTTTGGCAGATGAAGTAAGCCTGGAACTCAGGGCTTCCTGGTTAAAAATCCAAGCCCTAGGCTGAACCCTAACCCTAACCCTAGGCAGATAAATCAGCCTAAGTATAGGGATGGTGCCAAGGAAAAAGCTGTGAAAGCTGCCATGTTGTTGCACTTTTGTACTCCCCTTGGGATGCCTTGAACAGCTGCAGTGTGCCTGGAGCCCAGGGCTTCCTAGTTTCAAAAATCCTAGCCCTAGGCCTAAGCCTAACAGTAACCCTGGGAAGGTAAATCAGCCTGGTGTTAGGCTTCTTGCCAAGGAAAAAGCCGTGAAAGCAGCCATGTTGTGGCACTTTTGCACTCCCTTTTGGATGCCTTTCACAGCTCCAGTGTGCCTGGAACTCAGGGCTTCCTGATTTTAAAAATCCCAGCCCGAGGCCGAACCCCAACCCTAAGACGAGAAAGGCAAATCAGCCAGGAATTAGGCATGTCCCCAAGGAAAAAGCTGTGGAGGCAGGCATGTTGTGGTACTTTTGCGCTCTTCTTGGGTAGTCCTTCACAGCTGCTGTGTTCTTGGAACTCAGGGCTTTCTGGTTAATAGAGCCCTTAACCTAGGCGTAACTCAAACCTTAACCCTAGGAAGGAAAATCAGCCTATGGTTCGGGATGGTCTCATGGAAACATCAGTGGTGGCAGCCAAGTTGCGTCACTTTTGCGCTCTCCTTGGGATGCCTTTCGCAGCTGCAGTGTGCCTGGAGCCCAGGGCTTCCTGGTTTTAAAAGTCCTACGCCTAAGCCTAACAGTAACCCTAGGAAGGTAAATCAGCCGGGTATTAGGGTTCTTCCTAAGGGAAAAGCCGTGAAAGCAGCCATGTTGTGGCACTTCTGCACTCCCTTTGGGATGCCTTTGGCAGATGAAGTAAGCCTGGAACTCAGGGCTTCCTGGTTAAAAAAATCCAAGCCCTAGGCTGAACCCTAACCCTAACCCTAGGCAGATAAATCAGCCTAGGTATAGGGATGGTGCCAAGGAAAAAGCTGTGAAAACTGCCATGTTGTTGCACTTTTGTACTCCCCTTGGGATGCCTTGAACAGCTGCAGTGTGCCTGGAGCCCAGGGCTTCCTAGTTTTAAAAATCCTAGCCCTAGGCCTAAGCCTAACAGTAACCCTGGGAAGGTAAATCAGCCTGGTGTTAGGCTTCTTGCCAAGGAAAAAGCCGTGAAAGCAGCCATGTTGTGGCACTTTTGCACTCCCTTTTGGATGCCTTTCACAGCTCCAGTGTGCCTGGAACTCAGGGCTTACTGATTTTAAAAATCCTAGCCCTAGGCCGAACCCCAACCCTAAGACGAGAAAGGCAAATCAGCCAGGAATTAGGCATGTCCCCAAGGAAAAAGCTGTGGAGGCAGGCATGTTGTGCTACTTTTGCGCTCTTCTTGGCTAATTGTTCGCAGCTGCTGTGTTCTTGGAACTCAGGGCTTTCTGGTTAATAGAACCCTTACCCTAGGCGTAACTCAAACCTTAACCCTAGGAAGGAAAATCAGCCTATGGTTCGGGATGGTCTCATGGAAATATCAGTGGTGGCAGCCAAGTTGCGTCACTTTTGCGCTCCCCTTGGGATGCCTTTCGCAGCTGCAGTGTGCCTGGAGCCCAGGGCTTCCTGGTTTTAAAAGTCCTAGGCCTAAGCCTAACAGTAACCCTAGGAAGGTAAATCAGCCGGGTATTAGGGTTCTTCCTAAGGGAAAAGCCGTGAAAGCAGCCATGTTGTGGCACTTCTGCACTCCCTTTGGGATGCCTTTGGCAGATGAAGTAAGCCTGGAACTCAGGGCTTCCTGGTTAAAGAAATCCAAGCCCTAGGCTGAACCCTAACCCTAACCCTAGGCAGATAAATCAGCCTAGGTATAGGGATGGTGCCAAGGAAAAAGCTGTGAAAGCTGCCATGTTGTTGCACTTTTGTACTTCGCTTGGGATGCCTTGAACAGCTGCAGTGTGCCTGGAGCTAAGGGCTTCCTAGTTTTAAAAATCCTAGCCCTAGGCCTAAGCCTAACAGTAACCCTGGGAAGGTAAATCAGCCTGGTGTTAGGCTTCTTGCCAAGGAAAAAGCCGTGAAAGCAGCCATGTTGTGGCACTTTTGCACTCCCTTTTGGATGCCTTTCACAGCTCCAGTGTGCCTGGAACTCAGGGCTTCCTGATTTTAAAAATCCTAGCCCTAGGCCGAACCCCAACCCTAAGACGAGAAAGGCAAATCAGCCAGGAATTAGGCATGTCCCCAAGGAAAAAGCTGTGGAGGCAGGCATGTTGTGGTACTTTTGCGCTCTTCTTGGCTAGTCCTTCACAGCTGCTGTGTTCTTGGAACTCAGGGCTTTCTGGTTAATAGAACCCTTACCTTAGGCGTAACTCAAACCTTAACCCTAGGAAGGAAAATCAGCCTATGATTCGGGATGGTCTCATGGAAATATCAGTGGTGGCAGCCAAGTTGCGTCACTTTTGCGCTCTCCTTGGGATGCCTTTCGCAGCTGCAGTGTGCCTGGAGCCCAGGGCTTCCTGGTTTTAAAAGTCCTACGCCTAAGCCTAACAGTAACCCTAGGAAGGTAAATCAGCCGGGTATTAGGGTTCTTCCTAAGGGAAAAGCCGTGAAAGCAGCCATGTTGTGGCACTTCTGCACTCCCTTTGGGATGCCTTTGGCAGATGAAGTAAGCCTGGAACTCAGGGCTTCCTGGTTAAAAAAATCCAAGCCCTAGGCTGAACCCTAACCCTAACCCTAGGCAGATAAATCAGCCTAGGTATAGGGATGGTGCCAAGGAAAAAGCTGTGAAAGCTGCCATGTTGTTGCACTTTTGTACTCCCCTTGGGATGCCTTGAACAGCTGCAGTGTGCCTGGAGCTAAGGGCTTCCTAGTTTTAAAAATCCTAGGCCTAAGCCTAACAGTAACCCTAGGAAGGTAAATCAGCCTGGTGTTAGGCTTCTTGCCAAGGAAAAAGCCGTGAAAGCAGCCATGTAGTGGCACTTCTTCGCTGCCTTTGGGATGCCTTTGGCAGATGAAGTAAGCCTGGAACTCAGGGCTTCCTGGTTAAAGAAATCCAAGCCCTAGGCTGTAGCCTAACCCTAACCCTAGGCAGATAAATCAGCCTAGTTATAGGGATGGTGCCAAGGAAAAAGCTGTGAAAGCTGCCATGTTGTTGCACTTTTGTACTCCGCTTGGGATGCCTTGAACAGCTGCAGTGTGCCTGGAGCTAAGGGCTTCCTAGTTTTAAAAATCCTAGCCCTAGGCCTAAGCCTAACAGTAACCCTGGGAAGGTAAATCAGCCTGGTGTTAGGCTTCTTGCCAAGGAAAAAGCCGTGAAAGCAGCCATGTTGTGGCACTTTTGCACTCCCTTTTGGATGCCTTTCACAGCTCCAGTGTGCCTGGAACTCAGGGCTTCCTGATTTTAAAAATCCTAGCCCTAGGCCGAACCCCAACCCTAAGACGAGAAAGGCAAATCAGCCAGGAATTAGGCATGTCCACAAGGAAAAAGCTGTGGAGGCAGGCATGTTGTGGTACTTTTGCACTCTTCTTGGGTAGTCCTTCGCAGCTGCTGTGTTCTTGGAACTCAGGGCTTTCTGGTTAATAGAGCCCTTAACCTAGGCGTAACTCAAACCTTAACCCTAGGAAGGAAAATCAGCCTATGGTTCGGGATGGTCTCATGGAAACATCAGTGGTGGCAGCCAAGTTGCGTCACTTTTGCGCTCCCCTTGGGATGCCTTTCGCAGCTGCAGTGTGCCTGGAGCCCAGGGCTTCCTGGTTTTAAAAGTCCTAGGCCTAAGCCTAACAGTAACCCTAGGAAGGTAAATCAGCCGGGTATTAGGGTTCTTCCTAAGGGAAAAGCCGTAAAAGCAGCCATGTTGTGGCACTTCTGCGCTCACTTTGGGATGCCTTTGGCAGATGAAGTAAGCCTGGAACTCAGGGCTTCCTGGTTAAAGAAATCCAAGCCCTAGGCTGAACCCTAACCCTAACCCTAGGCAGATAAATCAGCCTAGGTATAGGGATGGTGCCAAGGAAAAAGCTGTGAAAGCTGCCATGTTGTTGCACTTTTGTACTCCCCTTGGGATGCCTTGAACAGCTGCAGTGTGCCTGGAGCTAAGGGCTTCCTAGTTTTAAAAATCCTAGCCCTAGGCCTAAGCCTAACAGTAACCCTGGGAAGGTAAATCAGCCTGGTGTTAGGCTTCTTGCCAAGGAAAAAGCCGTGAAAGCAGCCATGTTGTGGCACTTCTGCACTCCCTTTGGGATGCCTTTGGCAGATGAAGTAAGCCTGGAACTCAGGGCTTCCTGGTTAAAAATCCAAGCCCTAGGGTCAACCCTAACCCTAACCCTAGGCAGATAAATCAGCCTAGGTATAGGGATGGTGCCAAGGAAATATCTGTGAAAGCTGCCATGTTGTTGCACTTTTGTACTCCCCTTGGGATGCCTTGAACAGCTGCAGTGTGCCTGGAGCCCAGGGCTTCCTAGTTTTAAAAATCCTAGCCCTAGGCCTAAGCCTAACAGTAACCCTGGGAAGGTAAATCAGCCTGGTGTTAGGCTTCTTGCCAAGGAAAAAGCCGTGAAAGCAGCCATGTTGTGGCACTTTTGCACTCCCTTTTGGATGCCTTTCACAGCTCCAGTGTGCCTGGAACTCAGGGCTTCCTGATTTTAAAAATCCTAGCCCTAGGCCGAACCCCAACCCTAAGACGAGAAAGGCAAATCAGCCAGGAATTAGTCATGTCCACAAGGAAAAAGCTGTGGAGGCAGGCATGTTGTGGTACTTTTGCGCTCTTCTTGGGTAGTCCTTCACAGCTGCTGTGTTCTTGGAACTCAGGCCTTTCTGGTTAATAGAACCCTTACCCTAGGCGTAACTCAAACCTTAACCCTTTGAAGGAAAATCAGCCTATGATTCGGGATGGTCTCATGGAAATATCAGTGGTGGCAGCCAAGTTGCGTCACTTTTGCGCTCTCCTTGGGATGCCTTTCGCACCTGCAGTGTGCCTGGAGCCCAGGGCTTCCTGGTTTTAAAAGTCCTAGGCCTAAGCCTAACAGTAACCCTAGGAAGGTAAATCAGCCGGGTATTAGGGTTCTTCCTAAGGGAAAAGCCGTGAAAGCAGCCATGTTGTGGCACTTCTGCACTCCCTTTGGGATGCCTTTGGCAGATGAAGTAAGCCTGGAACTCAGGGCTTCCTGGTTAAAGAAATCCAAGCCCTAGGCTGAACCCTAACCCTAACCCTAGGCAGATAAATCAGCCTAGGTATAGGGATGGTGCCAAGGAAAAAGCTGTGAAAGCTGCCATGTTGTTGCACTTTTGTACTCCCCTTGGGATGCCTTGAACAGCTGCAGTGTGCCTGGAGCCCAGGGCTTCCTAGTTTTAAAAATCCTAGCCCTAGGCCTAAGCCTAACAGTAACCCTGGGAAGGTAAATCAGCCTGGTGTTAGGCTTCTTGCCAAGGAAAATGCCGTGAAAGCAGCCATGTTGTGGCACTTCTGCACTGCCTTTGGGATGCCTTTGGCAGATGAAGTAAGCCTGGAACTCAGGGCTTCCTGGTAAAAAAAATCCAAGCCCTAGGCTGAACCCTAACCCTAACCCTAGGCAGATAAATCAGGCTAGGTATAGGGATGGTGCCAAGGAAAAAGCTGTGAAATCTGCCATGTTGTTGGACTTTTGTACTCCCCTTGGGATGCCTTGAACAGCTGCAGTGTGCCTGGAGCCCAGGGCTTCCTAGTTTTAAAAATCCTAGCCCTAGGCCTAAGCCTAACAGTAACCCTGGGAAGGTAAATCAGCCTGGTGTTAGGCTTCTTGCCAAGGAAAAAGCCGTGAAAGCAGCCATGTTGTGGCACTTCTTCGCTGCCTTTGGGATGCCTTTGGCAGATGAAGTAAGCCTGGAACTCAGGGCTTCCTGGTTAAAGAAATCCAAGCCCTAGGCTGAACCCTAACCCTAACCCTAGGCAGATAAATCAGCCTAGGTATAGGGATGGTGCCAAGGAAAAAGCTGTGAAAGCTGCCATGTTGTTGCACTTTTGTACTCCCCTTGGGATGCCTTGAACAGCTGCAGTGTGCCTGGAGCCCAGGGATTCCTAGTTTTAAAAATCCTAGCCCTAGGCCTAAGCCTAACAGTAACCCTGGGAAGGTAAATCAGCCTGGTGTTAGGCTTCTTGCCAAGGAAAAAGCCGTGAAAGCAGCCATGTTGTGGCACTTTTGCACTCCCTTTTGGATGCCTTTCACAGCTCCAGTGTGCCTGGAACTCAGGGCTTCCTGATTTTAAAAATCCTAGCCCTAGGCCGAACCCCAACCCTAAGACGAGAAAGGCAAATCAGCCAGGAATGAGGCATGTCCACAAGGAAAAAGCTGTGGAGGCAGGCATGTTGTGGTACTTTTGCACTCTTCTTGGCTAGTTCTTCGCAGCTGCTGTGTTCTTGGAACTCAGGGCTTTCTGGTTAATAGAGCCCTTAACCTAGGCGTAACTCAAACCTTAACCCTAGGAAGGAAAATCAGCCTATGGTTCGGATTGGTCTCATGGAAATATCAGTGGTGGCAGCCAAGTTGCGTCACTTTTGCGCTCCCCTTGGGATGCCTTTCGCAGCTGCAGTGTGCCTGGAGCCCAGGGCTTCCTGGTTTTAAAAGTCCTAGGCCTAAGCCTAACAGTAACCCTAGGAAGGTAAATCAGCCGGGTATTAGGGTTCTTCCTAAGGGAAAAGCCGTGAAAGCAGCCATGTTGTGGCACTTCTGCACTCCCTTTGGGATGCCTTTGGCAGATGAAGTAAGCCTGGAACTCAGGGCTTCCTGGTTAAAGAAATCCAAGCCCTAGGCTGAAGCCTAACCCTAACCCTAGGCAGATAAATCAGCCTAGGTATAGGGATGGTGCCAAGGAAAAAGCTGTGAAAGCTGCCATGTTGTTGCACTTTTGTACTCCCCTTGGGATGCCTTGAACAGCTGCAGTGTGCCTGGAGCCCAGGGCTTCCTAGTTTTAAAAATCCTAGCCCTAGGCCTAAGCCTAACAGTAACCCTGGGAAGGTAAATCAGCCTGGTGTTAGGCTTCTTGCCAAGGAAAAAGCCGTGAAAGCAGCCATGTTGTGGCACTTCTGCACTCCCTTTGGGATGCCTTTGGCAGATGAAGTAAGCCTGGAACTCAGGGCTTCCTGGTTAAAGAAATCCAAGCCCTAGGCTGAACCCTAACCCTAACCCTAGGCAGATAAATCAGCCTAGGTATAGGGATGGTGCCAAGGAAAAAGCTGTGAAAGCTGCCATGTTGTTGGACTTTTGTACTCCCCTTGGGATGCCTTGAACAGCTGCAGTGTGCCTGGAGCCCAGGGCTTCCTAGTTTCAAAAATCCTAGCCCTAGGCCTAAGCCTAACAGTAACCCTGGGAAGGTAAATCAGCCTGGTGTTAGGCTTCTTGCCAAGGAAAAAGCCGTGAAAGCAGCCATGTTGTGGCACTTTTGCACTCCCTTTGGGATGCCTTTCACAGCTCCAGTGTGCCTGAAACTCAGGGCTTCCTGATTTTAAAAATCCTAGCCCTAGGCCGAACCCCAACCCTAAGACGAGAAAGGCAAATCAGCCAGGATTTAGGCATGTCCCCAAGGTAAAAGCTGATGAGGCAGGCATGTTGTGGTACTTTTGCGCTCTTCTTGGCTAATTGTTCGCAGCTGCTGTGTTCTTGGAACTCAGGGCTTTCTGGTTAATAGAGCCCTGACCCTAGGCGTAACTCAAACCTTAACCCTAGGAAGGAAAATCAGCCTATGGTTCGGGATGGTCTCATGGAAATATCAGTGGTGGCAGCCAAGTTGCGTCACTTTTGCGCTCCCCTTGGGATGCCTTTCGCAGCTGCAGTGTGCCTGGAGCTAAGGGCTTCCTAGTTTTAAAAATCCTAGGCCTAAGCCTAACAGTAACCCTAGGAAGGTAAATCAGCCGGGTATTAGGGTTCTTCCTAAGGGAAAAGCCGTGAAAGCAGCCATGTTGTGGCACTTCTGCACTCCCTTTGGGATGCCTTTGGCAGATGAAGTAAGCCTGGAACTCAGGGCTTCCTGGTTAAAGAAATCCAAGCCCTAGGCTGAACCCTAACCCTAACCCTAGGCAGATAAATCAGCCTAGGTATAGGGATGGTGCCAAGGAAAAAGCTGTGAAAGCTGCCATGTTGTTGCACTTTTGTACTCCCCTTGGGATGCCTTGAACAGCTGCAGTGTGCCTGGAGCCCAGGGCTTCCTAGTTTTAAAAATCCTAGCCCTAGGCCTAAGCCTAACAGTAACCCTGGGAAGGTAAATCAGCCTGGTGTTAGGCTTCTTGCCAAGGAAAAAGCCGTGAAAGCAGCCATGTTGTGGCACTTTTGCACTCCCTTTTGGATGCCTTTCACAGCTCCAGTGTGCCTGGAACTCAGGGCTTCCTGATTTTAAAAATCCTAGCCCTAGGCGGAACCCCAACCCTAAGACGAGAAAGGCAAATCAGCCAGGAATTAGGCATGTCCCCAAGGAAAAAGCTGTGGAGGCAGGCATGTTGTGGTACTTTTGCGCTCTTCTTGGCTAGTCCTTCACAGCTGCTGTGTTCTTGGAACTCAGGGCTTTCTGGTTAATAGAGCCCTTAACCTAGGCGTAACTCAAACCTTAACCCTAGGAAGGAAAATCAGCCTATGGTTCGGGATGGTCTCATGGAAACATCAGTGGTGGCAGCCAAGTTGCGTCACTTTTGCGCTCTCCTTGGGATGCCTTTCGCAGCTGCAGTGTGCCTGGAGCCCAGGGCTTCCTGGTTTTAAAAGTCCTAGGCCTAAGCCTAACAGTAACCCTAGGAAGGTAAATCAGCCGGGTATTAGGGTTCTTCCTAAGGGAAAAGCCGTGAAAGCAGCCATGTTGTGGCACTTCTGCGCTCACTTTGGGATGCCTTTGGCAGATGAAGTAAGCCTGGAACTCAGGGCTTCCTGGTTAAAGAAATCCAAGCCCTAGGCTGAAGCCTAACCCTAACCCTAGGCAGATAAATCAGCCTAGGTATAGGGATGGTGCCAAGGAAAAAGCTGTGAAAGCTGCCATGTTGTTGCACTTTTGTACTCCCCTTGGGATGCCTTGAACAGCTGCAGTGTGCCTGGAGCTAAGGGCTTCCTAGTTTAAAAAATCCTAGCCCTAGGCCTAAGCCTAACAGTAACCCTGGGAAGGTAAATCAGCCTGGTGTTAGGCTTCTTGCCAAGGAAAAAGCCGTGAAAGCAGCCATGTTGTGGCACTTCTGCGCTGCCTTTGGGATGCCTTTGGCAGATGAAGTAAGCCTGGAACTCAGGGCTTCCTGGTTAAAGAAATCCAAGCCCTAGGCTGAACCCTAACCCTAACCCTAGGCAGATAAATCAGCCTAGGTATAGGGATGGTGCCAAGGAAAAAGCTGTGAAAGCTGCCATGTTGTTGCACTTTTGTACTCCCCTTGGGATGCCTTGAACAGCTGCAGTGTGCCTGGAGCCCAGGGCTTCCTAGTTTTAAAAATCCTAGCCCTAGGCCTAAGCCTAACAGTAACCCTGGGAAGGTAAATCAGCCTGGTGTTAGGCTTCTTGCCAAGGAAAAAGCCGTGAAAGCAGCCATGTTGTGGCACTTTTGCACTCCCTTTTGGATGCCTTTCACAGCTCCAGTGTGCCTGGAACTCAGGGCTTCCTGATTTTAAAAATCCTAGCCCTAGGCCGAACCCCAACCCTAAGACGAGAAAGGCAAATCAGCCAGGAATGAGGCATGTCCACAAGGAAAAAGCTGTGGAGGCAGGCATGTTGTGGTACTTTTGCACTCTTCTTGGCTAGTTCTTCGCAGCTGCTGTGTTCTTGGAACTCAGGGCTTTCTGGTTAATAGAGCCCTTAACCTAGGCGTAACTCAAACCTTAACCCTAGGAAGGAAAATCAGCCTATGGTTCGGATTGGTCTCATGGAAATATCAGTGGTGGCAGCCAAGTTGCGTCACTTTTGCGCTCCCCTTGGGATGCCTTTCGCAGCTGCAGTGTGCCTGGAGCCCAGGGCTTCCTGGTTTTAAAAGTCCTAGGCCTAAGCCTAACAGTAACCCTAGGAAGGTAAATCAGCCGGGTATTAGGGTTCTTCCTAAGGGAAAAGCCGTGAAAGCAGCCATGTTGTGGCACTTCTGCACTCCCTTTGGGATGCCTTTGGCAGATGAAGTAAGCCTGGAACTCAGGGCTTCCTGGTTAAAGAAATCCAAGCCCTAGGCTGAAGCCTAACCCTAACCCTAGGCAGATAAATCAGCCTAGGTATAGGGATGGTGCCAAGGAAAAAGCTGTGAAAGCTGCCATGTTGTTGCACTTTTGTACTCCCCTTGGGATGCCTTGAACAGCTGCAGTGTGCCTGGAGCCCAGGGCTTCCTAGTTTTAAAAATCCTAGCCCTAGGCCTAAGCCTAACAGTAACCCTGGGAAGGTAAATCAGCCTGGTGTTAGGCTTCTTGCCAAGGAAAAAGCCGTGAAAGCAGCCATGTTGTGGCACTTCTGCACTCCCTTTGGGATGCCTTTGGCAGATGAAGTAAGCCTGGAACTCAGGGCTTCCTGGTTAAAGAAATCCAAGCCCTAGGCTGAACCCTAACCCTAACCCTAGGCAGATAAATCAGCCTAGGTATAGGGATGGTGCCAAGGAAAAAGCTGTGAATGCTGCCATGTTGTTGGACTTTTGTACTCCCCTTGGGATGCCTTGAACAGCTGCAGTGTGCCTGGAGCCCAGGGCTTCCTAGTTTCAAAAATCCTAGCCCTAGGCCTAAGCCTAACAGTAACCCTGGGAAGGTAAATCAGCCTGGTGTTAGGCTTCTTGCCAAGGAAAAAGCCGTGAAAGCAGCCATGTTGTGGCACTTTTGCACTCCCTTTTGGATGCCTTTCACAGCTCCAGTGTGCCTGAAACTCAGGGCTTCCTGATTTTAAAAATCCTAGCCCTAGGCCGAACCCCAACCCTAAGACGAGAAAGGCAAATCAGCCAGGATTTAGGCATGTCCCCAAGGTAAAAGCTGATGAGGCAGGCATGTTGTGGTACTTTTGCGCTCTTCTTGGCTAATTGTTCGCAGCTGCTGTGTTCTTGGAACTCAGGGCTTTCTGGTTAATAGAGCCCTGACCCTAGGCGTAACTCAAACCTTAACCCTAGGAAGGAAAATCAGCCTATGGTTCGGGATGGTCTCATGGAAATATCAGTGGTGGCAGCCAAGTTGCGTCACTTTTGCGCTCCCCTTGGGATGCCTTTCGCAGCTGCAGTGTGCCTGGAGCTAAGGGCTTCCTAGTTTTAAAAATCCTAGGCCTAAGCCTAACAGTAACCCTAGGAAGGTAAATCAGCCGGGTATTAGGGTTCTTCCTAAGGGAAAAGCCGTGAAAGCAGCCATGTTGTGGCACTTCTGCACTCCCTTTGGGATGCCTTTGGCAGATGAAGTAAGCCTGGAACTCAGGGCTTCCTGGTTAAAGAAATCCAAGCCCTAGGCTGAACCCTAACCCTAACCCTAGGCAGATAAATCAGCCTAGGTATAGGGATGGTGCCAAGGAAAAAGCTGTGAAAGCTGCCATGTTGTTGCACTTTTGTACTCCCCTTGGGATGCCTTGAACAGCTGCAGTGTGCCTGGAGCCCAGGGCTTCCTAGTTTTAAAAATCCTAGCCCTAGGCCTAAGCCTAACAGTAACCCTGGGAAGGTAAATCAGCCTGGTGTTAGGCTTCTTGCCAAGGAAAAAGCCGTGAAAGCAGCCATGTTGTGGCACTTTTGCACTCCCTTTTGGATGCCTTTCACAGCTCCACTGTGCCTGGAACTCAGGGCTTCCTGATTTTAAAAATCCTAGCCCTAGGCGGAACCCCAACCCTAAGACGAGAAAGGCAAATCAGCCAGGAATTAGGCATGTCCCCAAGGAAAAAGCTGTGGAGGCAGGCATGTTGTGGTATTTTTGCGCTCTTCTTGGCTAGTCCTTCACAGCTGCTGTGTTCTTGGAACTCAGGGCTTTCTGGTTAATAGAGCCCTTAACCTAGGCGTAACTCAAACCTTAACCCTAGGAAGGAAAATCAGCCTATGGTTCGGGATGGTCTCATGGAAACATCAGTGGTGGCAGCCAAGTTGCGTCACTTTTGCGCTCTCCTTGGGATGCCTTTCGCAGCTGCAGTGTGCCTGGAGCCCAGGGCTTCCTGGTTTTAAAAGTCCTAGGCCTAAGCCTAACAGTAACCCTAGGAAGGTAAATCAGCCGGGTATTAGGGTTCTTCCTAAGGGAAAAGCCGTGAAAGCAGCCATGTTGTGGCACTTCTGCGCTCACTTTGGGATGCCTTTGGCAGATGAAGTAAGCCTGGAACTCAGGGCTTCCTGGTTAAAGAAATCCAAGCCCTAGGCTGAAGCCTAACCCTAACCCTAGGCAGATAAATCAGCCTAGGTATAGGGATGGTGCCAAGGAAAAAGCTGTGAAAGCTGCCATGTTGTTGCACTTTTGTACTCCCCTTGGGATGCCTTGAACAGCTGCAGTGTGCCTGGAGCTAAGGGCTTCCTAGTTTTAAAAATCCTAGCCCTAGGCCTAAGCCTAACAGTAACCCTGGGAAGGTAAATCAGCCTGGTGTTAGGCTTCTTGCCAAGGAAAAAGCCGTGAAAGCAGCCATGTTGTGGCACTTCTGCACTCCCTTTGGGATGCCTTTGGCAGATGAAGTAAGCCTGGAACTCAGGGCTTCCTGGTTAAAAATCCAAGCCCTAGGGTCAACCCTAACCCTAACCCTAGGCAGATAAATCAGCCTAAGTATAGGGATGGTGCCAAGGAAATATCTGTGAAAGCTGCCATGTTGTTGCACTTTTGTACTCCCCTTGGGATGCCTTGAACAGCTGCAGTGTGCCTGGAGCTAAGGGCTTCCTAGTTTTAAAAATCCTAGCCCTAGGCCTAAGCCTAACAGTAACCCTGGGAAGGTAAATCAGCCTGGTGTTAGGCTTCTTGCCAAGGAAAAAGCCGTGAAAGCAGCCATGTTGTGGCACTTTTGCACTCCCTTTTGGATGCCTTTCACAGCTCCATTGTGCCTGGAAATCAGGGCTTCCTGATTTTAAAAATCCTAGCCCTAGGACGAACCCCAACCCTAAGATGAGAAAGGCAAATCAGCCAGGAATTAGGCATGTCCCCAAGGAAAAAGCTGTGGAGGCAGGCATGTTGTGGTACTTTTGCGCTCTTCTTGGGTAGTCCTTCACAGCTGCTGTGTTCTTGGAACTCAGGGCTTTCTGGTTAATAGAACCCTTACCCTAGGCGTAACTCAAACCTTAAGCCTAGGAAGGAAAATCAGCCTATGATTCGGGATGGTCTCATGGAAATATCAGTGGTGGCAGCCAAGTTGCGTCACTTTTGCGCTCTCCTTGGGATGCCTTTCGCAGCTGCAGTGTGCCTGGAGCCCAGGGCTTCCTGGTTTTAAAAGTCCTAGGCCTAAGCCTAACAGTAACCCTAGGAAGGTAAATCAGCCGGGTATTATGGTTCTTCCTAAGGGAAAAGCCGTGAAAGCAGCCATGTTGTGGCACTTCTGCACTCCCTTTGGGATGCCTTTGGCAGATGAAGTAAGCCTGGAACTCAGGGCTTCCTGGTTAAAGAAATCCAAGCCCTAGGCTGAAGCCTAACCCTAACCCTAGGCAGATAAATCAGCCTAGGTATAGGGATGGTGCCAAGGAAAAAGCTGTGAAAGCTGCCATGTTGTTGCACTTTTGTACTCCGCTTGGGATGCCTTGAACAGCTGCAGTGTGCCTGGAGCTAAGGGCTTCCTAGTTTTAAAAATCCTAGCCCTAGGCCTAAGCCTAACAGTAACCCTGGGAAGGTAAATCAGCCTGGTGTTAGGCTTCTTGCCAAGGAAAAAGCCGTGAAAGCAGCCATGTTGTGGCACTTCTGCACTCCCTTTGGGATGCCTTTGGCAGATGAAGTAAGCCTGGAACTCAGGGCTTCCTGGTTAAAAATCCAAGCCCTAGGGTCAACCCTAACCCTAACCCTAGGCAGATAAATCAGCCTAAGTATAGGGATGGTGCCAAGGAAATATCTGTGAAAGCTGCCATGTTGTTGCACTTTTGTACTCCCCTTGGGATGCCTTGAACAGCTGCAGTGTGCCTGGAGCTAAGGGCTTCCTAGTTTTAAAAATCCTAGCCCTCGGCCTAAGCCTAACAGTAACCCTGGGAAGGTAAATCAGCCTGGTGTTAGGCTTCTTGCCAAGGAAAAAGCCGTGAAAGCAGCCATGTTGTGGCACTTTTGCACTCCCTTTTGGATGCCTTTCACAGCTCCAGTGTGCCTGGAACTCAGGGCTTCCTGATTTTAAAAATCCTAGCCCTAGGCCGAACCCCAACCCTAAGACGAGAAAGGCAAATCAGCCAGGAATTAGGCATGTCCCCAAGGAAAAAGCTGTGGAGGCAGGCATGTTGTGGTACTTTTGCGCTCTTCTTGGGTAGTCCTTCACAGCTGCTGTGTTCTTGGAACTCAGGGCTTTCTGGTTAATAGAGCCCTTAACCTAGGCGTAACTCAAACCTTAACCCTAGGAAGGAAAATCAGCCTATGGTTCGGGATGGTCTCATGGAAACATCAGTGGTGGCAGCCAAGTTGCGTCACTTTTGCGCTCTCTTTGGGATGCCTTTCGCAGCTGCAGTGTGCCTGGAGCCCAGGGCTTCCTGATTTTAAAAGTCCTAGGCCTAAGCCTAACAGTAACCCTAGGAAGGTAAATCAGCCGGGTATTAGGGTTCTTCCTAAGGGAAAAGCCGTGAAAGCAGCCATGTTGTGGCACTTCTGCGCTCACTTTGGGATGCCTTTGGCAGATGAAGTAAGCCTGGAACTCAGGGCTTCCTGGTTAAAGAAATCCAAACCCTAGGCTGAAGCCTAACCCTAACCCTAGGCAGATAAATCAGCCTAGGTATAGGGATGGTGCCAAGGAAAAAGCTGTGAAAGCTGCCATGTTGTTGCACTTTTGTACTCCCCTTGGGATGCCTTGAACAGCTGCAGTGTGCCTGGAGCTAAGGGCTTCCTAGTTTTAAAAATCCTAGCCCTAGGCCTAAGCCTAACAGTAACCCTGGGAAGGTAAATCAGCCTGGTGTTAGGCTTCTTGCCAAGGAAAAAGCCGTGAAAGCAGCCATGTTGTGGCACTTCTGCACTCCCTTTGGGATGCCTTTGGCAGATGAAGTAAGCCTGGAACTCAGGGCTTCCTGGTTAAAGAAATCCAAGCCCTAGGCTGAACCCTAACCCTAACCCTAGGCAGATAAATCAGCCTAGGTATAGGGATGGTGCCAAGGAAATATCTGTGAAAGCTGCCATGTTGTTGCACTTTTGTACTCCCCTTGGGATGCCTTGAACAGCTGCAGTGTGCCTGGAGCTAAGGGCTTCCTAGTTTTAAAAATCCTAGCCCTCGGCCTAAGCCTAACAGTAACCCTGGGAAGGTAAATCAGCCTGGTGTTAGGCTTCTTGCCAAGGAAAAAGCCGTGAAAGCAGCCATGTTGTGGCACTTTTGCACTCCCTTTTGGATGCCTTTCACAGCTCCAGTGTGCCTGGAACTCAGGGCTTCCTGATTTTAAAAATCCTAGCCCTAGGCCGAACCCCAACCCTAAGACGAGAAAGGCAAATCAGCCAGGAATTAGGCATGTCCCCAAGGAAAAAGCTGTGGAGGCAGGCATGTTGTGGTACTTTTGCGCTCTTCTTGGCTAGTCCTTCACAGCTGCTGTGTTCTTGGAACTCAGGGCTTTCTGGTTAATAGAACCCTTACCCTAGGCGTAACTCAAACCTTAAGCCTAGGAAGGAAAATCAGCCTATGATTCGGGATGGTCTCATGGAAATATCAGTGGTGGCAGCCAAGTTGCGTCACTTTTGCGCTCTCCTTGGGATGCCTTTCGCAGCTGCAGTGTGCCTGGAGCCCAGGGCTTCCTGGTTTTAAAAGTCCTAGGCCTAAGCCTAACAGTAACCCTAGGAAGGTAAATCAGCCGGGTATTATGGTTCTTCCTAAGGGAAAAGCCGTGAAAGCAGCCATGTTGTGGCACTTCTGCACTCCCTTTGGGATGCCTTTGGCAGATGAAGTAAGCCTGGAACTCAGGGCTTCCTGGTTAAAGAAATCCAAGCCCTAGGCTGAAGCCTAACCCTAACCCTAGGCAGATAAATCAGCCTAGGTATAGGGATGGTGCCAAGGAAAAAGCTGTGAAAGCTGCCATGTTGTTGCACTTTTGTACTCCGCTTGGGATGCCTTGAACAGCTGCAGTGTGCCTGGAGCTAAGGGCTTCCTAGTTTTAAAAATCCTAGCCCTAGGCCTAAGCCTAACAGTAACCCTGGGAAGGTAAATCAGCCTGGTGTTAGGCTTCTTGCCAAGGAAAAAGCCGTGAAAGCAGCCATGTTGTGGCACTTCTGCACTCCCTTTGGGATGCCTTTGGCAGATGAAGTAAGCCTGGAACTCAGGGCTTCCTGGTTAAAAATCCAAGCCCTAGGGTCAACCCTAACCCTAACCCTAGGCAGATAAATCAGCCTAAGTATAGGGATGGTGCCAAGGAAATATCTGTGAAAGCTGCCATGTTGTTGCACTTTTGTACTCCCCTTGGGATGCCTTGAACAGCTGCAGTGTGCCTGGAGCTAAGGGCTTCCTAGTTTTAAAAATCCTAGCCCTCGGCCTAAGCCTAACAGTAACCCTGGGAAGGTAAATCAGCCTGGTGTTAGGCTTCTTGCCAAGGAAAAAGCCGTGAAAGCAGCCATGTTGTGGCACTTTTGCACTCCCTTTTGGATGCCTTTCACAGCTCCAGTGTGCCTGGAACTCAGGGCTTCCTGATTTTAAAAATCCTAGCCCTAGGCCGAACCCCAACCCTAAGACGAGAAAGGCAAATCAGCCAGGAATTAGGCATGTCCCCAAGGAAAAAGCTGTGGAGGCAGGCATGTTGTGGTACTTTTGCGCTCTTCTTGGGTAGTCCTTCACAGCTGCTGTGTTCTTGGAACTCAGGGCTTTCTGGTTAATAGAGCCCTTAACCTAGGCGTAACTCAAACCTTAACCCTAGGAAGGAAAATCAGCCTATGGTTCGGGATGGTCTCATGGAAACATCAGTGGTGGCAGCCAAGTTGCGTCACTTTTGCGCTCTCTTTGGGATGCCTTTCGCAGCTGCAGTGTGCCTGGAGCCCAGGGCTTCCTGGTTTTAAAAGTCCTAGGCCTAAGCCTAACAGTAACCCTAGGAAGGTAAATCAGCCGGGTATTAGGGTTCTTCCTAAGGGAAAAGCCGTGAAAGCAGCCATGTTGTGGCACTTCTGCGCTCACTTTGGGATGCCTTTGGCAGATGAAGTAAGCCTGGAACTCAGGGCTTCCTGGTTAAAGAAATCCAAACCCTAGGCTGAAGCCTAACCCTAACCCTAGGCAGATAAATCAGCCTAGGTATAGGGATGGTGCCAAGGAAAAAGCTGTGAAAGCTGCCATGTTGTTGCACTTTTGTACTCCCCTTGGGATGCCTTGAACAGCTGCAGTGTGCCTGGAGCTAAGGGCTTCCTAGTTTTAAAAATCCTAGCCCTAGGCCTAAGCCTAACAGTAACCCTGGGAAGGTAAATCAGCCTGGTGTTAGGCTTCTTGCCAAGGAAAAAGCCGTGAAAGCAGCCATGTTGTGGCACTTCTGCACTCCCTTTGGGATGCCTTTGGCAGATGAAGTAAGCCTGGAACTCAGGGCTTCCTGGTTAAAAATCCAAGCCCTAGGGTCAACCCTAACCCTAACCCTAGGCAGATAAATCAGCCTAAGTATAGGGATGGTGCCAAGGAAATATCTGTGAAAGCTGCCATGTTGTTGCACTTTTGTACTCCCCTTGGGATGCCTTGAACAGCTGCAGTGTGCCTGGAGCTAAGGGCTTCCTAGTTTTAAAAATCCTAGCCCTCGGCCTAAGCCTAACAGTAACCCTGGGAAGGTAAATCAGCCTGGTGTTAGGCTTCTTGCCAAGGAAAAAGCCGTGAAAGCAGCCATGTTGTGGCACTTTTGCACTCCCTTTTGGATGCCTTTCACAGCTCCAGTGTGCCTGGAACTCAGGGCTTCCTGATTTTAAAAATCCTAGCCCTAGGCCGAACCCCAACCCTAAGACGAGAAAGGCAAATCAGCCAGGAATTAGGCATGTCCCCAAGGAAAAAGCTGTGGAGGCAGGCATGTTGTGGTACTTTTGCGCTCTTCTTGGGTAGTCCTTCACAGCTGCTGTGTTCTTGGAACTCAGGGCTTTCTGGTTAATAGAGCCCTTAACCTAGGCGTAACTCAAACCTTAACCCTAGGAAGGAAAATCAGCCTATGGTTCGGGATGGTCTCATGGAAACATCAGTGGTGGCAGCCAAGTTGCGTCACTTTTGAGCTCTCCTTGGGATGCCTTTCGCAGCTGCAGTGTGCCTGGAGCCCAGGGCTTCCTGGTTTTAAAAGTCCTACGCCTAAGCCTAACAGTAACCCTAGGAAGGTAAATCAGCCGGGTATTAGGGTTCTTCCTAAGGGAAAAGCCGTGAAAGCAGCCATGTTGTGGCACTTCTGCGCTCACTTTGGGATGCCTTTGGCAGATGAAGTAAGCCTGGAACTCAGGGCTTCCTGGTTAAAGAAATCCAAACCCTAGGCTGAAGCCTAACCCTAACCCTAGGCAGATAAATCAGCCTAGGTATAGGGATGGTGCCAAGGAAAAAGCTGTGAAAGCTGCCATGTTGTTGCACTTTTGTACTCCCCTTGGGATGCCTTGAACAGCTGCAGTGTGCCTGGAGCTAAGGGCTTCCTAGTTTAAAAAATCCTAGCCCTAGGCCTAAGCCTAACAGTAACCCTGGGAAGGTAAATCAGCCTGGTGTTAGGCTTCTTGCCAAGGAAAAAGCCGTGAAAGCAGCCATGTTGTGGCACTTTTGCACTCCCTTTGGGATGCCTTTGGCAGATGAAGTAAGCCTGGAACTCAGGGCTTCCTGGTTAAAGAAATCCAAGCCCTAGGCTGAACCCTAACCCTAACCCTAGGCAGATAAATCAGCCTAGGTATAGGGATGGTGCCAAGGAAAAAGCTGTGAAAGCTGCCATGTTGTTGCACTTTTGTACTCCCCTTGGGATGCCTTGAACAGCTGCAGTGTGCCTGGAGCCCAGGGCTTCCTAGTTTTAAAAATCCTAGCCCTAGGCCTAAGCCTAACAGTAACCCTGGGAAGGTAAATCAGCCTGGTGTTAGGCTTCTTGCCAAGGAAAAAGCCGTGAAAGCAGCCATGTTGTGGCACTTTTGCACTCCCTTTTGGATGCCTTTCACAGCTCCAGTGTGCCTGGAACTCAGGGCTTCCTGATTTTAAAAATCCTAGCCCTAGGCCGAACCCCAACCCTAAGACGAGAAAGGCAAATCAGCCAGGAATTAGGCATGTCCCCAAGGAAAAAGCTGTGGAGGCAGGCATGTTGTGGTACTTTTGCGCTCTTCTTGGCTAATTGTTCGCAGCTGCTGTGTTCTTGGAACTCAGGGCTTTCTGGTTAATAGAACCCTTACCCTAGGCGTAACTCAAACCTTAACCCTAGGAAGGAAAATCAGCCTATGGTTCGGGATGGTCTCATGGAAATATCAGTGGTGGCAGCCAAGTTGCGTCACTTTTGCGCTCCCCTTGGGCTGCCTTTCGCAGCTGCAGTGTGCCTGGAGCCCAGGGCTTCCTGGTTTTAAAAGTCCGAGGCCTAAGCCTAACAGTAACCCTAGGAAGGTAAATCAGCCGGGTATTAGGGTTCTTCCTAAGGGAAAAGCCGTGAAAGCAGCCATGTTGTGGCACTTCTGCACTCCCTTTGGGATGCCTTTGGCAGATGAAGTAAGCCTGGAACTCAGAGCTTCCTGGTTAAAGAAATCCAAGCCCTAGGCTGAAGCCTAACCCTAACCCTAGGCAGATAAATCAGCCTAGGTATAGGGATGGTGCCAAGGAAAAAGCTGTGAAAGCTGCCATGTTGTTGCACTTTTGTACTTCGCTTGGGATGCCTTGAACAGCTGCAGTGTGCCTGGAGCTAAGGGCTTCCTAGTTTTAAAAATCCTAGCCCTAGGCCTAAGCCTAACAGTAACCCTGGGAAGGTAAATCAGCCTGGTGTTAGGCTTCTTGCCAAGGAAAAAGCCGTGAAAGCAGCCATGTTGTGGCACTTTTGCACTCCCTTTTGGATGCCTTTCACAGCTCCAGTGTGCCTGGAACTCAGGGCTTCCTGATTTTAAAAATCCTAGCCCTAGGCCGAACCCCAACCCTAAGACGAGAAAGGCAAATCAGCCAGGAATTAGGCATGTCCCCAAGGAAAAAGCTGTGGAGGCAGGCATGCTGTGGTACTTTTGCGCTCTTCTTGGCTAGTCCTTCACAGCTGCTGTGTTCTTGGAACTCAGGGCTTTCTGGTTAATAGAACCCTTACCTTAGGCGTAACTCAAACCTTAACCCTAGGAAGGAAAATCAGCCTATGATTCGGGATGGTCTCATGGAAATATCAGTGGTGGCAGCCAAGTTGCGTCACTTTTGCGCTCTCCTTGGGATGCCTTTCGCAGCTGCAGTGTGCCTGGAGCCCAGGGCTTCCTGGTTTTAAAAGTCCTACGCCTAAGCCTAACAGTAACCCTAGGAAGGTAAATCAGCCGGGTATTAGGGTTCTTCCTAAGGGAAAAGCCGTGAAAGCAGCCATGTTGTGGCACTTCTGCACTCCCTTTGGGATGCCTTTGGCAGATGAAGTAAGCCTGGAACTCAGGGCTTCCTGGTTAAAAAAATCCAAGCCCTAGGCTGAACCCTAACCCTAACCCTAGGCAGATAAATCAGCCTAGGTATAGGGATGGTGCCAAGGAAAAAGCTGTGAAAGCTGCCATGTTGTTGCACTTTTGTACTCCCCTTGGGATGCCTTGAACAGCTGCAGTGTGCCTGGAGCTAAGGGCTTCCTAGTTTTAAAAATCCTAGGCCTAAGCCTAACAGTAACCCTAGGAAGGTAAATCAGCCTGGTGTTAGGTTTCTTGCCAAGGAAAAAGCCGTGAAAGCAGCCATGTAGTGGCACTTCTTCGCTGCCTTTGGGATGCCTTTGGCAGATGAAGTAAGCCTGGAACTCAGGGCTTCCTGGTTAAAGAAATCCAAGCCCTAGGCTGTAGCCTAACCCTAACCCTAGGCAGATAAATCAGCCTAGTTATAGGGATGGTGCCAAGGAAAAAGCTGTGAAAGCTGCCATGTTGTTGCACTTTTGTACTCCGCTTGGGATGCCTTGAACAGCTGCAGTGTGCCTGGAGCTAAGGGCTTCCTAGTTTTAAAAATCCTAGCCCTAGGCCTAAGCCTAACAGTAACCCTGGGAAGGTAAATCAGCCTGGTGTTAGGCTTCTTGCCAAGGAAAAAGCCGTGAAAGCAGCCATGTTGTGGCACTTTTGCACTCCCTTTTGGATGCCTTTCACAGCTCCAGTGTGCCTGGAACTCAGGGCTTCCTGCTTTTAAAAATCCTAGCCCTAGGCCGAACCCCAACCCTAAGACGAGAAAGGCAAATCAGCCAGGAATTAGGCATGTCCACAAGGAAAAAGCTGTGGAGGCAGGCATGTTGTGGTACTTTTGCACTCTTCTTGGGTAGTCCTTCGCAGCTGCTGTGTTCTTGGAACTCAGGGCTTTCTGGTTAATAGAGCCCTTAACCTAGGCGTAACTCAAACCTTAACCCTAGGAAGGAAAATCAGCCTATGGTTCGGGATGGTCTCATGGAAACATCAGTGGTGGCAGCCAAGTTGCGTCACTTTTGCGCTCCCCTTGGGATGCCTTTCGCAGCTGCAGTGTGCCTGGAGCCCAGGGCTTCCTGGTTTTAAAAGTCCTACGCCTAAGCCTAACAGTAACCCTAGGAAGGTAAATCAGCCGGGTATTAGGGTTCTTCCTAAGGGAAAAGCCGTAAAAGCAGCCATGTTGTGGCACTTCTGCGCTCACTTTGGGATGCCTTTGGCAGATGAAGTAAGCCTGGAACTCAGGGCTTCCTGGTTAAAAAAATCCAAGCACTAGGCTGAAGCCTAACCCTAACCCTAGGCAGATAAATCAGCCTAGGTATAGGGATGGTGCCAAGGAAAAAGCTGTGAAAGCTGCCATGTTGTTGCACTTTTGTACTCCCCTTGGGATGCCTTGAACAGCTGCAGTGTGCCTGGAGCTAAGGGCTTCCTAGTTTTAAAAATCCTAGCCCTAGGCCTAAGCCTAACAGTAACCCTGGGAAGGTAAATCAGCCTGGTGTTAGGCTTCTTGCCAAGGAAAAAGCCGTGAAAGCAGCCATGTTGTGGCACTTCTGCACTCCCTTTGGGATGCCTTTGGCAGATGAAGTAAGCCTGGAACTCAGGGCTTCCTGGTTAAAGAAATCCAAGCCCTAGGGTCAACCCTAACCCTAACCCTAGGCAGATAAATCAGCCTAGGTATAGGGATGGTGCCAAGGAAATATCTGTGAAAGCTGCCATGTTGTTGCACTTTTGTACTCCGCTTGGGATGCCTTGAACAGCTGCAGTGTGCCTGGAGCCCAGGGCTTCCTAGTTTTAAAAATCCTAGCCCTAGGCCTAAGCCTAACAGTAACCCTGGGAAGGTAAATCAGCCTGCTGTTATTCTTCTTGCCAAGGAAAAAGCCGTGAAAGCAGCCATGTTGTGGCACTTTTGCACTCCCTTTTGGATGCCTTTCACAGCTCCACTGTGCCTGGAACTCAGGGCTTCCTGATTTTAAAAATCCTAGCCCTAGGCCGAACCCCAACCCTAAGACGAGAAAGGCAAATCAGCCAGGAATTAGGCATGTCCACAAGGAAAAAGCTGTGGAGGCAGGCATGTTGTGGTACTTTTGCACTCTTCTTGGGTAGTCCTTCGCAGCTGCTGTGTTCTTGGAACTCAGGCCTTTCTGGTTAATAGAACCCTTACCCTAGGCGTAACTCAAACCTTAACCCTTTGAAGGAAAATCAGCCTATGATTCGGGATGGTCTCATGGAAATATCAGTGGTGGCAGCCAAGTTGCGTCACTTTTGCGCTCTCCTTGGGATGCCTTTCGCACCTGCAGTGTGCCTGGAGCCCAGGGCTTCCTGGTTTTAAAAGTCCTAGGCCTAAGCCTAACAGTAACCCTAGGAAGGTAAATCAGCCGGGTATTAGGGTTCTTCCTAAGGGAAAAGCCGTGAAAGCAGCCATGTTGTGGCACTTCTGCACTCCCTTTGGGATGCCTTTGGCAGATGAAGTAAGCCTGGAACTCAGGGCTTCCTGCTTAAAGAAATCCAAGCCCTAGGCTGAACCCTAACCCTAACCCTAGGCAGATAAATCAGCCTAGGTATAGGGATGGTGCCAAGGAAAAAGCTGTGAAAACTGCCATGTTGTTGCACTTTTGTACTCCCCTTGGGATGCCTTGAACAGCTGCAGTGTGCCTGGAGCCCAGGGCTTCCTAGTTTTAAAAATCCTAGCCCTAGGCCTAAGCCTAACAGTAACCCTGGGAAGGTAAATCAGCCTGGTGTTAGGCTTCTTGCCAAGGAAAATGCCGTGAAAGCAGCCATGTTGTGGCACTTCTGCACTGCCTTTGGGATGCCTTTGGCAGATGAAGTAAGCCTGGAACTCAGGGCTTCCTGGTTAAAGAAATCCAAGCCCTAGGCTGAACCCTAACCCTAACCCTAGGCAGATAAATCAGCCTAGGTATAGGGATGGTGCCAAGGAAAAAGCTGTGAAAGCTGCCATGTTGTTGCACTTTTGTACTCCCCTTGGGATGCCTTGAACAGCTGCAGTGTGCCTGGAGCCCAGGGCTTCCTAGTTTTAAAAATCCTAGCCCTAGGCCTAAGCCTAACAGTAACCCTGGGAAGGTAAATCAGCCTGGTGTTAGGCTTCTTGCCAAGGAAAAAGCCGTGAAAGCAGCCATGTTGTGGCACTTTTGCACTCCCTTTTGGATGCCTTTCACAGCTCCAGTGTGCCTGGAACTCAGGGCTTCCTGATTTTAAAAATCCTAGCCCTAGGCCGAACCCCAACCCTAAGACGAGAAAGGCAAATCAGCCAGGAATGAGGCATGTCCACAAGGAAAAAGCTGTGGAGGCAGGCATGTTGTGGTACTTTTGCACTCTTCTTGGCTAGTTCTTCGCAGCTGCTGTGTTCTTGGAACTCAGGGCTTTCTGGTTAATAGAGCCCTTAACCTAGGCGTAACTCAAACCTTAACCCTAGGAAGGAAAATCAGCCTATGGTTCGGATTGGTCTCATGGAAATATCAGTGGTGGCAGCCAAGTTGCGTCACTTTTGCGCTCCCCTTGGGATGCCTTTCGCAGCTGCAGTGTGCCTGGAGCCCAGGGCTTCCTGGTTTTAAAAGTCCTAGGCCTAAGCCTAACAGTAACCCTAGGAAGGTAAATCAGCCGGGTATTAGGGTTCTTCCTAAGGGAAAAGCCGTGAAAGCAGCCATGTTGTGGCACTTCTGCACTCCCTTTGGGATGCCTTTGGTAGATGAAGTAAGCCTGGAACTCAGGGCTTCCTGGTTAAAGAAATCCAAGCCCTAGGCTGAAGCCTAACCCTAACCCTAGGCAGATAAATCAGCCTAGGTATAGGGATGGTGCCAAGGAAAAAGCTGTGAAAGCTGCCATGTTGTTGCACTTTTGTACTCCCCTTGGGATGCCTTGAACAGCTGCAGTGTGCCTGGAGCCCAGGGCTTCCTAGTTTTAAAAATCCTAGCCCTAGGCCTAAGCCTAACAGTAACCCTGGGAAGGTAAATCAGCCTGGTGTTAGGCTTCTTGCCAAGGAAAAAGCCATGAAAGCAGCCATGTTGTGGCACTTTTGCACTCCCTTTTGGATGCCTTTCACAGCTCCAGTGTGCCTGGAACTCAGGGCTTCCTGATTTTAAAAATCCTAGCCCTAGGCCGAACCCCAACCCTAAGACGAGAAAGGCAAATCAGCCAGGAATGAGGCATGTCCACAAGGAAAAAGCTGTGGAGGCAGGCATGTTGTGGTACTTTTGCGCTCTTCTTGGCTAGTTCTTCGCAGCTGCTGTGTTCTTGGAACTCAGGGCTTTCTGGTTAATAGAGCCCTTACCCTAGGCGTAACTCAAACCTTAACCCTAGGAAGGAAAATCAGCCTATGGTTCGGATTGGTCTCATGGAAATATCAGTGGTGGCAGCCAAGTTGCGTCACTTTTGCGCTCTCCTTGGGATGCCTTTCGCAGCTGCAGTGTGCCTGGAGCCCAGGGCTTCCTGGTTTTAAAAGTCCTAGGCCTAAGCCTAACAGTAACCCTAGGAAGGTAAATCAGCCGGGTATTAGGGTTCTTCCTAAGGGAAAAGCCGTGAAAGCAGCCATGTTGTGGCACTTCTGCACTCCCTTTGGGATGGCTTTGGCAGATGAAGTAAGCCTGGAACTCAGGGCTTCCTGGTTAAAGAAATCCAAGCCCTAGGCTGAACCCTAACCCTAACCCTAGGCAGATAAATCAGCCTAAGTATAGGGCCCTGCCAGCACAGCTGCCTTGCCCAAGGACAGCCCCTGTGCCAGCCGGGGCAGCTGCGCTGAGAAGCCCCAGCACGGGCAGGGCCCACTCCTGGCCCGCCGGGCAGTGCCCACGGCCACAGCCCACGGCAGCCTCAGCCCCACCTGCCTCCCCGGGCCTGTGGCCTCAGCCGGGCTCTCTGCAGGCTGGCAGCAGCAGGTCCCCGTTCACTTCTCTCGCTGCTGGCCTTCAGCTCCTCCCTGCTGGCTCCCGTCAGTCTCCAGCTGTCCTCAAGGTCTTCATGGCAGCTGTGGCAAAAGTGGAGGCTCTGGAATTGCTTCCAAGGCCTGGCAGAGCTGCAGTCCCGGAGCCCTCTGTGCTCCCTGCTGGCCCCCTCCATCCCCTCAGCCCCGCCATGCTCTCAGTGAAGCCCCAGCCGCCTTCAGTTTCTTCAGCCCCTCACAGTCCTCTCACGCCCCTCAGTCCCTTCTGAGCCATCCCGTCCCCTGAGACCCACCACCCTGCCAGCCTGTGCCACTTCCCTGTCACCTCAGTGCCACCAAGGCCCTCGGCTGCCCCACAGCCCTCAGCCCCAGCAGCAGCTCAGGGTCACCGTCCCTTCAGCGCCATGGCCCCCTCAGCCCCCTCAGTCTCACCGTCCTTCAGCAGCTCCTCAGGGACGGTGCCTGGGGCCATCGGCAGCTCCCACTGCTCCAGGGACAGCCGGGGCTGGAAGTGCTGCTCTGCCCAGCCCGGCCGCCAGCTCGGACCCAGCACAGGGACAGGGGGCACAGGGGGCACCGAGGGAAAAGCAAGAGGTAAAAAAGGCAGCTGAGGGGGGAAAGAGGTACACATGCAGCCTAGGCCTACACAAACAGCAATCCTTCCATCAATCTCTCCATCTAAACATTCCTCTTACTATATAACTATACACATTCATAAATGTAACTTCATATATATATATAAATACTCTACACATAGAAAAATCTAACTCTGAAAATCTACAAACGTAAATATATTATAAAATATAATTATATCATATCTATACCTATATACATATCCACATTTAACTACACAGATCTATCAATATATGTCTATATAAATAGAACACTATCATCTATAAATGGAACTATAACCACTAATAAATAACCATAGAAATCTATAAACATATCTACAAGCAGAGGAGTTCTACCTGCCTGATGGTCACAGGCTCTCCCCTGTCTCTTCCAGCCCTCCTGGAGATGTTGGTCAGATGGCATCTGGGAAGCAAAGGGAACGCTCAGTCAATATTGGCCCTTGTGCACCTTTCCCTTGGGCAGTAATTGTCCTTCTACCAGGGGCTGTCAAAGATGACCTGAAATGCAGACTCTCACTTGGCACTTTGAAGCAATGTGCCCTTAAAAGAACAGGGACCATTCCAAGGGTTCAAAAGTGTGCTTCAAAGCATTGAATTATCTCGATAAACTCCCAGCCCCCACAGTGCAAAGGGCACCCAGGAGAGCTTGAAACACAGACAGTCCCAGCTGCCACAAGGAAGCCCAGCCTTATTCTTTCTCTGAGCTGACAGAGAGACCTCAGTCCTCACTGAAATGGCTGAAGCTGAAGGTGCTGCGAGCTGAGTCCTGAACCAGCTCCATTACCTGCCATCTACAAACTGCCCTCTGCAGTGAGCAGCAGCTGCTCCAACTCGACCATCAGCTCTGGCAGCAAGGGCTGGGAGGGACAGAGCTCCCTACGAGGCCTGCAGGCTGCACCAGCTGGGCTAAGGAATGGATCCACAGTGCTCCTTCTCTCCTCTTAGGCCTCCCTAATCAGGGGTCATTCAAGCTTTTCCTTCTGATACTGGAGTTACCGTGATTTTTCAATTGGTTGGCCTCTGATGTTGTGCTCCTTGTTTTTCTTGTGGGCCAGGACCAAAACCAGCAGACTGGTACTACATTTAGTCAGTGATTTGGACTTCTACCCTGAATTTTTGCTCCTTTTTTTCCCCTGCTCCTTCAAGTGTCGCTCAGCCTTGCCTTCCCTGGCACCCTGCAGCAAATTTATCCACCAACTTCAGCACAAAATTGGGACACACGGCTTGGTGACACAACTCACACAAGGTCAGGTTTATTCCCTGCTCTCTGCCCCAGCAGAGGACTCCATGTCAGAGCCTCTGGAGAAGCGTGGAGGGCAGGGCTCAGGCAGGTTGTGCCAGCGCAGGATTTGAACTCAAGGCACCAGGAAGTACCAACCCTGCTCAGAGCAGCCATCTCACAGCTCTCTAAAACAGTGTGGGCTCTGTCCTTACCAGGCTCCTCGGGCTCCTGGGAACTGTTCCTGCAGCTCTCGGTGCCAGATGAAGCTTCCTCTGCTGCAGCTCTGTTCACAGGCTCCCCTCCTGAAGAATCAGGGGCAACACCAACATTGCCCTGAACAGAAAAACAGAAAGAAAGGAACCCAAAGATCACTCACTATTTTGCTGGAATCATATCAGGGATACAGTAACTGTCCTTCTCCACTCCTAAAGGACATGGAGCACAGAGGAGGGAACATTGCCCACACAGCTCACATGACAAGCCTTTTAAACTCAGGATTCAGGGGGCCAAGGTGATGCCTGGAGGACACACATGGGGCAGTAGTAGAAGGCTCCAGGAAGCAGCAGCTGCAGCCCAGCCCTTGCTTTGCCTTGGCCTTCCCACCCAAAAGAGGCACAGCCCACATCTACTGCAGCTGCAACAGAGGCACCTCTGGTATGCCCCTCCCTGCACAGGACACTTGGCCTTCAGTGCCACTTCTCCCAACACTCTTCTCCTCTTTCCCAGCAAGTAAAACCTCTTCTTCATTTCTTTTTCATCCCCTCTTTTAGAAATCCAAGAAGAATTCAATACCAAGAATAATTCAATAGCTAAATAATAATGAAGTAATTTCAATTAAAGAAGCCTTTGCTTCTCAACCGTGTAACAACGTTCAAAAGCTCTCAGTCCAGCCCTTTTATCCCCATCCAATGGAATTACCTGCACAGAGGGAGATCTTTCAGACAGGGACCTCCTGATCTCCCGAATCATTTTCTCTACAGCAAGGCCTAGATCTGCTGGTGGCCATTCCTCCTCCTCAGGTGCGTTCTGTGCTGAGCTGGAGGCCGTCCATGCTGCACAGGCTGCACTGCCGGGTGGAGTGCTGGGCCCTGAAGTCCCCGGGGTGGCTGCAAGAATACAAACACATTGGTCAGGCTCCACAACGTGGCTGTGGGACACAGAGCTCTAGTGCTGCTGTCGACCAAACATCACGGGAAGCACACAGCAAAACCAAGCAGAGAATCTTTTGGCCTCCTAGGTGCCCCTTCCTAGTAGGCTTGACAACTTCTGGCCGAGAATGGCAGAGCCTTGCGGCAAAATACTTCAAACGGTCACTTTTCAGGACCTTTTGGAAAAACAAGGCTACAACTCTTTTCCTACCTCGTGCGTCGTCAGCTGGGGGCTGCTGCTCCCTGTGGAGCTGCTGGAAGCTGCAGGGCTGGATGGCGAGCCCCTCCCGCTCGGCCGGAGGCAGCTGCTCCCCGCAGAGCTCCTGCGAGCGGCTGCGGGGCCCCTCCCGCCCGAGCGGCAGCGGCGGCTCCCCGTGGAGCCCGAGCAAGTGGCAGGGCGGGATGCCGAGCACCGCCCGCTCGGCGGGCGGCGGCCGCTCCCCGTAGAGCTCCTGGAAGCGGCTCGGCCCCTCCCGCCGGGCCGGCAGCGGCCGCTCCCTGTGCAGCAGGTGGAAGCCGCAGGGCGGGCGCCGGGCGAGCAGCGGCCGCTCCCCGGGGTGCTGCTGGAGGCGGCCGGGCCGGGGGCTGCGCAGCTCCCGCCCGTCCGGCAGCGTCCGCTCCCTGTGCAGCAGGAGGAAGCCGCTGGGCGGGCGCCCGGCCGGCAGCGGCGGCCGCTCCCTGGGCAGCGGCGTGAAGCGACCGCGCCCGTGCCGCCCGACCGGCAGCGGCCGCGCCCCGGGGAGCTGCTGGGAGCCGCGGGGCGGGCGCCTGCGGCCATCCCGGCCCGCCGCCGGCCGCTGCCTGTTGGCCGCGCTCCGGCGCTTGATGCGGAGCAGGAGGTCGGGGCGGTCGCGGCGAAAGCAGGGGTTGCTGTAGTGGAGCCAGGCCCCGGCATCACCCGGCGCAGCCGAGCCGAGCCAGCCCGGCACCTTGTGGAAGCCGTAGCGGTAGAGCTGCCGCACGAAGCTGCGGAACTGCGTGGCCCTGAAGGTGTGCGGGACCGGGGCCGGCCCATGGCCACGGCCCCTGTGGGCGCGGCCCGAGCTGAGCAGCTTCCGCTCCAAGAGGGAGCGGTCGATGAGCAGCCCCTGGGCGCGGCTGTCCCAGCGCACGGAGCGGACGCGGGGGCTGTTCACCAGGCACCAGAGCTTGGCGGGGAAGGTGCGGGCGCTGAGCCCGGCGGGCAGCGGCAGCTCCGCCATGGCATCGGTCACCGACTGTGGCCACAACGACCGCAGCGCAACGGCCGCGGCTGCGCCGGCGGCGCGCGGCCCGAGGGGAGCACTGCGCTCGGGCCCGCGGGGACGCGCGCGGCAGAGCCGGGGCTGCGGGCACAGCGCGGGCGGGGCGGCTCCGGGGCTGGCTGGGCTCGGCTCGGCTCTGCACAGCACGGCACGGCACGGCACAGCACAGCAGGTTATCCCCACTCTGCATCCCGTGCCTGGGTCACCATCGGTGACAGAGAGGAAGGACATTGCTCTGTTTTGGCTGGGAAAAGCATGAAAAGGGGTGATTAGAAAACATTCATTTGGTCTCCTTTTCCACAGACTAGCTGGTTTTATTTCACTATGTCTGCCTGTCTTTGGCAGAGTTTGCACATTTCTCATGATTCAGAGTCAGCTACAGCAGCAGGAATGGGAAGCAATTTTGTTAGCATTGATATCAAAGCCAAAGTGCTGCCCCATGCATGGATGGATGTTGCTTTCTTCAAGGGATTTTTGGCCTAGAGCTGTAGCAAACTCACACTGGTGTCTTCCCAAGTAGCGTTGCCTTTGTATTTCCACAGGAACCACCTCTTCTATTTTTTCCCCCCATTTGGGGAGAGCTCCAATGCAAATGCCTCCTGCAGCCAACTCTTGTCACTGTAGACTGACAAAGGAGATCTGGCAGTGGGGAGAGACTCCCTAGAGCTGCTGTGGAGAGCTGAAGGGGGAAGCTTTGTCCCTTAGTCTTGAAGTCTTGTTGGGGAGCTGCTCGTGCTCTGGGGGACGGACACCAGTGGTGTTTATCCAAGCCTTGCAAGTTCATTCCTGTAAAGAAAGAAAGTATATGGACGCCAGATAGAGAAACAAGGTGTATGGGAGAGAGACGGGGAAAAGGAGAGGGGTAATAGAGAAAGGAGCCCTCCGCAAGCAGAGATCAATCTTCATGGAGGTAATGATCGATACTCAGTTTATTGCAAATCTCAGGGTACATTTATATGCTAATGCAGGGTTCAGCAATGGGAGAATACTTATAAGTGGTTACAAAGTGTTATGTATAGGACAAAGAGCCAACATATCTTTGGTCAGGTACATAGATTGGCAAAAGTGTCAGCAGAACATTCTGCCCCATATCTTCTCTTCACATCCCTAGAACATCTTGCTTCACATCTCTTTTCCTGGGGTACATCTTGGCAAACTTCTTTATATTGTTTGCCCAAGGGAAGCATGCTTCTGGTCTAAGGCAACCTATGCAGGGTTGTGCACCTTGCTTCGATCCAGTGTCTGCTCAAAATGCTCTCTACATTCCTGAGCTTCCTGACACACTACAGAGACTTTGGGGTTGGTGTATTGGCAAACAAATTTCAGTCTGGGAACTTTTTGAAGTTCCCTGTTCTTTTTTTTTTTTCCTTTCCTCCAGAAATACTGTCATAATCTAATGCTTCCAGAGAATCTTTTCCTACTTTTTGGGGAATTCCTTTTGCTGCCCTCCCAGATCAGGCCAATTCCCAGGGCTCCTTCCCAAAGTGAGGTGCAGCCCATGGCCTCTACTCTCCAGCTGGAACAGAAGGAAGCACAGAGTTTGCTGTTGTGGGAGAGGAGCTTCTCTTTCCTGCCTGCTTTCACTTTGGGACAGGTTGGTGTGTGCTCATTTGATAAAGGCAGGTTTAAACTCTGAAACAGTTGTGTTTCAAACTGCTCCCTTCTCCAGCTCTTCTGTGGGTATCCTTGGACAAAAGAACTCTTGGTGGGAGCTCCCTGTGGCAGGCTAAGGAAGGAGATTGATACTTCAGGGTTGTGACTGCTGAAAGCAGCTGGTTTCCAGAGGTGTCTAGAATTGGGAGTGGCTCCTTTTCTCACCTGCCTGCAGAAAAGGAAGTTGCAAAGTGGGAATTTCATTTGTGGAGATGGCCACCAGGGGTGTTTGCCAAGAGATGGGCTGGCAGAGAGGCAGGTCTCATGCTAAACTGGCTGTGTGTTTGTTTTGATGGTAGAGAGGGTCAGAGATGCAGACACAGACACCAGCTGAAGGAACAGTGTAATTTACTGTAATGCACTAATGCAAGAAAGAGTCAGGAAAGGATAAGCTAAGCAATGCACCTCAGCATTATTACAAAAGGGTGCCTCTGGTGATTCAGGAAGATCCATCACCAGGTACCCCAATGGTTTCCCCTTCAATCCAGAGCTGCACATCAGCTGGGGGAAGCTGTCCCAGCCAAGCCCTGCAGAGCCACGGCCGGGAACCGGGAAATCCTGCGGTGCCTCCACCTTTGGTGGCCACGAGGCTCCCGAGTGTGCTGTGAGAGTAGCCCGGCTCTGATCGTGCTGGACGAGCAATGTGCCAGAGCTTCTGCTGGGGCACAGCTGGTGTCATTCTCCTCTTGGTTTTCTCCCTGAGCCTGCCCAGGGCTCAAGGAGGAACGAAGGCCAGGTGTGGCCTTGTCCATTTTCCTCATGCAGAAAGGTGAAGACGTGTTTCACCAGTAAATGGATGCAACAATCCTTTTGATAATAACACTTGGTTAAGGAGCAGATACATAGAATATTGGGTTGGAAAGGTCACCTAGAGGGCAGCTTTGGCTCAGGTCCTGTTGTTGAGGCTTCAGTCAGGGTCTGTTGTTCAGGCCTTAGCCCTTCAGTATTTTGTGGCGCAAATCACACCTATGCAAAGTGGGAAACAAACAAGTCTGTCTTTAGCACATTTGAAACAGGGAACAGGATTAGGCCTGCAAGGCCAGGCTGGGGCCCAGAGCAGAAGGCCAGCACCCTGCTTTTGCCCCCAGGCAGCCCTGCAGAGCAAGCAGCCCCTCCTGCCCAGGGGCTGAGGTGCCCGAAGCTGCCTCCCCGCTGTGCAGCTCTGCAGAGCCCGCGGGGCGCAGGGTCCTGGGCAGCCAGGGCAGCCCGGCTGCCTTGGAGCACAAGGAGTGGCCCAGAGAGAAGCTGCTGCCCTTTGCTTTGGAACTGTTCCTCAGAGTCTTGTCATTAATCCACAGTGTCTGACATGTTTTCCTCTCCCAAATTTAACACAGCTTTTTGAGAAAATTGACTGATGCAGCTCCTGCTGTAGCTGGTGGTGCTTTTGTCTGCAGCTAAGGGCAGGTGATTTGGACCAAGGACAGAGTCCATTGTTAACACCCCAGCCTTTGCCAAGTCAAGAAAGCCAGTCACAATTGGGCTACCACAACTGAGCTGTTTTCCTAGGTTTTGGAAAGCTACTACCTGAAGAAACCCAACATATTTTCCTCCAGGAGGATACCAGCAGTAGCATGATTCCAATGTTTTCCACCCCTTTTCTATGTCTTTTAAGAGTTCCTCAGTACCCAGCAGGAATGAAACGACATGTGATAATGTGATTTGAGAGCTCTGTGTTGTTCGTTGCCACATGAGTGTTCATGACAAGCTAGACACCCCACTCGTGGCTCTGTCGAGTTAAATTTATCCCAAATCTGTGCAAACAGCAGCCCCGAGATGCTGAGAAGAGCAAGCACAGTGGGTGGGTGTGCATGCACACACCCAGAGGCTGACTGCTGTGTGGGCAGAAGGTTTTGAACTGTTGTAAATCATCACACTCCCAAGCTGGAGGAAGAAAACAAATCTATATGAAAAGATATAAATCTATATGGAATGAAAAGATATCAAAATGAATGAAATAATACATATTAATTTATCATATATGTAATTTAACACCTACATACTATTGCCGGCAGGGGGTCTCTGTACAAATCACGAACATGGCAGGGCTGCTGAGGAACACACCTCGAGCTGTTTGTTTTCCAGCATCAGTCTCATTCCATGGTTATGACAATGGGAAGATGCCAACAGCTCACACCTCTGGCAGTGGGCAATGAACTTAATGGTACAACTTACTTGAAAAGTTTTTTGACCAATCACACAAAGCAGAAGCATATTGACAGTAGTTCTACCCAACCACTATAAGCACACGTACCTTTGGTTAAAACACTGCTTGCTTATTTTGAATACAATACCTGCTTGTAAACCTTAAAACACAATGCACCGAGCTCCATTATTAAGCTTAGAAGTTCCTAATATCTTGCTAGAGATATTTTTTTGAAGCTTAGGGAGTCATTCTAGCCAAGTATTAATACACAGACCATTGTTCTTTTTGTCCTTACTTTTCTACTTCTTAGATAAGTTTTCTGCTGACAAATCTTATGGCTGCTGCTTAGCTCTAATTGCAGTTCTGCTGTCTCTGAGGCCTGCCTTTTGCAGCTTTCCCAAAGCCCTCTGATTTGAAGGATTCCCACAATTGCCCCTTGTGAGAGTCTGTCCTAATTTTCCCTCATCTGCCTCACGATCGTCCTTGGGAGACCACTGAAGAGAAGACACCCCCCCCCCCCCGGTCTATATCTGGCTCTGAAGGAGAAAAGTCACATGCCACAGGCCCTGAGACCTGAAAGCTCAGTTTTGAGCTATTGTTTTCACAGGTGTGTTTGCTGTATGCTAAGAAGAGGGCACCATGCCCCGTTTGCAACAATAGCAGCTCTGGAAGCTGCCTCACCTCTCGGCCTGGCTGGACTTCTCCTGAGTTTCAGGTGGTCTCCCACAGAAGACCCTCGCCTGTTTTACAACCACCGTGACAGACAGACTAAGATGTAAGAAACTTCTCCACTAAAGACTGAGACATGAAACTCCTGAAAGGCCCCTCTGCTCATTCCAAGGACTGGGACTGAAACCCCCAGCCCGGGGGAGGTGTGTGGGGAGGTAAGCTGACCGAAGTGAGATGTTTGCCTGCAGATTGTGACCACTGGACCGAGAATACAATGGCTCTCGCTTACTGCTAAGAACATAGACTACCTGTTACATCTATCAAGCTCATTTACTGCTGAGAACATGGACTACCTGTAGTTATTTCAATACATCTGTTCCCTATTGTATCTGTTTCCCCCCCCCTCACAATTTTCAGTAATAAAAACCTCTGAGTTAGCTAGAGCCTTTGAGATCTCCCCAGCGTAGCAGATGGACCCTCGGCTGGACTGCACCAAAGGACTTCGTCTCTGCATTGGTAGCTATATCCCCTCTCTCTCTCTCTCTCTCTCTCTTTCTCTCTCTTTTTCTCTCCCTTAATCCCTCTATCGCATTTTTGCTGTAGTTATTTCAATAAAACTACATTTGTTTTGATTATCACTGCAAACCCCCTTGTACCGTGTTGGTTTTTGCATTCTGAGATCATTCCTACGAACCATTAGGTCATCTGTCCACTAAGGACGGACCCTGACACCCCTCTCGGTACAACTAAAAAGAAACCTTTGTAACCGTGTTGTTTATTAACTACCTTGCATTTCATAGCTTTACTATAGTATACCTGCTTACTTCTTGCTTAAAGCATCCTTTTTGCTCGCATTAAGCCTTGCTGTATTACAACACAGCAATTTTAATGCTGTGGAAGTCCAGTCAGTTCAAAAGGGCATAAGTCATGTCTGATAGCAATTACAAGTCGTTGTCCAAAAAAAGTCTTGCCTGTTCCAAAGTTTTAATTCAAAACCTTCCTCCACGTCTATACTATCATCCACCATCTGTGTGAGATTTCAAGAACTCTCTGTGAATCTATTTCCTACCTCTCTCTCTTGTGTGATAAAAACTTCTTTGATAGTTTCGTCCATCATTTGTCACACACACCAAATTATGCAAGGCATTACTATTACTATCACTACCAAAATCTTAGCCAAGGTTCCCTTAGCCAAGGTGCAAAGCTCCATCCTTGGAACAAATCATCTAACCATGACCCACCATCTTCTTTAATTGGAGCTGTCAAATCTTTCAGCTTTTGTAGGCTTTTGTGGATAGACTCAGAGTGATCAGACAGGTTCATGCAACACAATCCTTCAAATTCCTCACAACCAAGCCCATGTGCCTGTGAAAGAAAATCAATTCCTGCTTTGTTCTGTAAGGTTGCATGTCTGACAGCACTAACATCAGTAATCATGTCACTAACTGCAATGGAAGTAGCACTGTCTTCTTTCTTCAGCCAACACCCCAATCGGTATAATGGTTTCAATGCCTCGCCCAAGGCAAGTTGATGTAGAAATAAAGTTGATGTACCTCATTTTGCAGGGCCCTAGGGTCTGAAATTGCTATTACAGGTTTTTTTTATGATGAATGGCAAACCTTTTTTCTCTGTGTTTTTTCTTGATGGCTTTTTTAACGATAGGTGCTATCACAGTGAGTTGTCTGATGCTACATGGGCTACCTTTGATTTTTGAGGGAAAGTCCTGCCAGGCTCTATCTCCACAAATGAGCCAATATTCTGTTGCTCATTGTCATGGGGACTCGTCTAGGTCATCTACTTGTCAGCAGTTTCACCCTTAGGGGGCACTGGGGTAGTACAATTGCACCACAAACTTGAGTATCTTGTCCTCAGGATGATGGGGAGTAACATTTAACTGTGGATCTCCCTGGTACTGAAACTCAGCACAAAATTCCATCACCAATGAACCAAGAATTCCTATTCTTGAGGTTCAGAAGGTGCTATAAGAAGATCAGGGTCCCAATGATGCCAGCTGCTTATGGGATTGATCTCGTTGGCAGCCTCACACCAATATTTGTCATGATTGGGTATTGGCTACTCCTTGGATGGCACAGCCCCACTGACTAAAAAGGTTGCAAAGGATTTGTCTGAGCTCAAATTGGTCAAACACGTGGTGTCTGAGCCTGCTGACTTGGCTAAAGCAAGGCAAACATTCATTTTTGGTTGATCTACAGGCATATATGCACAGCAAAACAAGCAAGCAAAACCAACAAGCGCCAGTATATCATTTGATCAAACTCCATGTTCCTGTTCAGCTGCTTTTTGGCAAAAGTTTCCCCATCTATTTCAGTTCTCTGAAACCAAATCTTTTAGCACGTGTTCAGGGACTGGCCACCTACAGGGCACTGAACTGTCCCTCTAACCTTCAATTTTTACAAATTTGGATATCTCAGAATTCCTTTGAACACAATGGACACCACGCTTTTGCTGAAAGAGCTCTATGATACAAACCATGTTCACAGTCCAAAAATCAACATCAAACTCAAGATTTGTAGCTTTCACAGGCTGAACAGGGAACGTCTGGCATGCACCATAGCTTCTCTGTGAGGCTCACGTCTGCGTGCTGTCCTGCGGTGACGTTATGATGCTTGTATCCCCATTCATCTGTTCTGTGCCTTTAAGACCAACTCTGAAGAGTGGAAGTTTTGTTTGGGTTTCTCTTATCAGGGACACAGAGACGAGCAGTACATAGGGCTGTTTTCGCTTCTTGCTTTCACCTTGCTGCTTTGCTTGCTTTTCTGCTCTCGCTTCTGCTCTGCTTTGGCCTCTGCCTTTTAGCTAGGTCTAGCTAAGCAGTCCACATTCCTTCCTGGACTGTTTCTCCTCTCCTGTTTCTGTGACCATCTCGAACCTGCTCCAGACTGGGACCCGGGAACACTGAAGGTTTGGCTGCAGCAGCTGCCCCAGTGCCGGAGGGACTGAGAACAGAGCAACCACCCCCAAAAGAGACTTTCTGATTTTGTCATCTTTCTCAGAGCGGTGTCATCGGGCATTGTTCATTTTGTGTGCTGGGGGGTGCTGAGCCTGAAATAAACAGGTTCTTTCCACCTCTCTCCAAGGAATTTTCTCCCAAACCGGTTGGGGGAGGGGCTGTGTGGGTTTTGCTTTCTGGAGGGGCCCTCCTTTGCAGATTCTTTAACAAATTTGCCCTAAACCAGGACACATGCTCATTTCCCTGCTGGTGGAATTGTTGGTGTGCTCTTGTGTATGAGACAGTTTCACATCCTTTGTGGGGACCCACTTAGGTCAGGCACCTGTGCAAATGCAAGCATACCTTTTGCCTCAAGTGATTTGTGGAAATGGTCCTTCAATTTGTCCTAACTCAAGGTTTCTGATCAAAACTGAAGGATTTTCTTTCAATTTTTCCTGTGTGCTGTTTGAAAAGTACCTAAAAATTGGAGGATTAGGTCCTGCAAATGAGCTATTCAAAACAAAAAGACATATACAGCTTTGCTCAGCCTCATCTAGGGTGTTGCTTGGGCCACTCCCCCTTTTGTTGATCTAGAATGGGATTTAGAGTGTGATGTGTCTTTTCAACTATTGCCTGACATTTGTGGGAATAAGGAATTCCAAAAGTGTGGCAAACACCCCAGTCCATCAAAATTGTGGCCAATTTTTGAGCTGTGTATGTGGGGCCATTTGTCAGTTTTCATCTTGTGGGGGATCAGTTTGGCGAGCTCTGGACCCAGTGACACTGACAAGGACAAAAGCAAAAGACAAGAGGCACTCTCTCTTCCCAGGACCAAAGTCCCACAGCTTTAATGGAGAGCAACTCCAGGAGAGATAGGGAGTATCCAGGGGAGGAAAGAGAGCGTCCACCTCATGGCAGGAGATTTGAAACCCTGGGGGAGGAGAGGTGGTAGAAAGGAACTACCAGACTTTAACATAATAAATCACCACACTGTAGTTTTCTGCATAAATTGCTGCACTTGTTGAAAACAAAATCCTAAAATCTCCCCAAACACAACCATGTAGTCCCAAATGACCACAGTGTGGGAGAAAAATCACTCAACCCCTCTGTATACCCAGGCACCCGGTGTCACAGGGAGTACCAACCCCTGCAACTAGAAAGTCCACACACACAGGCTCATCGGGAAAGAAGTATCTCTGTATGAGGGGACAGAGTGCTCAGTTTTCTCAACACAATACACACCATCCACCACCACATCAGCATCCACCCACATCATCTTCCTCAAACATTCACACACTGAAAACACAACCACAATTACAACACACAGGAAAAATAGCAGCAATAGAACTGGATTTGCTCAATTCACCCCCAGAATTGCTAGCAGGTCCTGATTAACACAGCAAATCCTTTCTGCCAGCAGCCAGACCCAAACCCAAACTGTACAGGCGTACGTCGTGCACAGGACATCTCTGTGTGACTTGTGAACAGCCCTTCCCCTGCATATGCCTTACGGGTTACTTTACACAGAGTTAAACATTCCCTTTCTCCACAGTCCCAGCAGTCTTGTCTGTCCCCCACGAGGAACAGCCGAGAGTGGAGGTGCCTCCAGGAAAGGAATGTCCTGGCAGCGCCCAGAGATGTCCAGAGCCCAGCTGTTCTTGCTTGAGTAGAGAAGCGTTCCTGCCGCAGTCACCAAATGAGGTGTGGAATAGAACTCGCCACACTTAAAGGTAGAAGGTGGTATGTTTATTACAGCGCCAGGCACACGAGGAGTTGTCTCCTGAAGGCATGTGTGAAAAATCACTGGCTCTCTACTTATCTAGAATGTCTTACATATTCATATAATTGCCAAAAAACCTAATACATATTGATTAGGCAACACTGTCTACCACCCTTTGTATTAAAATATATTGTAATTGAGTCCAAAGTTCCTTCGTGTTTCTGCAGTCTTTCACTTCAAATGGGTTGGTGGGTTTTAAAGTGGGGAATGGTCTCCTTCTGATGCAGGCCAAGACGTCTTCCTCAATTTGACCTCTTTCCTTATGAGCTGTTGGCAGGCTTTCGCACCCCTTGGCTGTAGCTGAAGTTTTGGGTCCCAGGTGCAGGCTACGGTCCTCTTCTCTGTCACAAAGAAATCCGCATCCCATCCCGCTTCTTTAAACATAGTAAAGTGTCGACGGAAGGAGACCCAGACATCCGTTGATCATCATAGGCCCAATTTTATTGATCAGTACGGCGTGTTAAATACAGTTAATAATAAGCTTCATACATATTGCAAAAGTTGAGCTCAGGATTGGTCAGCTTACATATCAGCATCTACGCCTACTTCTACATTCCTATGGTTCTACTTTTGATACTTTCTACATATTCTCAGGATATATTCAGGAATATCTCTACTCCCTTTCCTCATGTTGCAGCAAGGTCACTGCTGACCTTTCCTTTTAGCTTGCTGACTGCTGGCTTTTCTCTTTCAGCTTAACCAGCGGCATTATTTCAGCGTGGTCTTTCTCAGCTAACCAATTATTAATAAATCTCTCCACATTTCCCCCGTTTTCTTCTTGCGCAAGGAGATTAGTTTGCCATGTTTTTGCTATTGTACGGCTAACCATGTTTTGAATACAGTTAAAGATACAAGGCAAAATAAGCAAAAACAGTAAGATTACACCCAGCAGGCCTATAGCATAGATCACAAGGTTCCTCAGCCACGGTCCAAGTCCTAAGCCTTTAAGCCATTCGTCAATTCCTAAACCGTCTTCTTCCTTAAGTTTGTGAAGTCCCTGTTGCAATTCTTTTATCTTAGAGTGAATGGACACCGAATGATCAGACAGATTCATGCAACACATTCCCTCAAACTCTTCACATCCATGCCCTTGTGCTAAGAGCAAAAAATCTACAGCAGCTCTATTCTGCAAAACAGCATGGTTAACACTTTGCACATCTGCAGTTAACATGTCTAGAATTTGTGATGTCTTGTTCAACTCATCCCTTGCCCAGCATCCTAATTGTTTTGCTAAATTCATAGCTTTATTGGCAGATCCTCCTGGCAAGATAGTTGAAACCACCACCTGTTTGAATGTGCCCCAAAACCGTGGATCTCCTATCTTGCTGCAGTCTAAGTCATGTATGCTACGTTTTTTCCTGTTTGAATTTTGACTCAGCTGTATTAGCAAGGACACATTAGGGTGAAACAGTGACAATTTTCCCAAATAACAGGGTCCACCCTGTGGTTTAGCTGGTATACCATTCCACGCCCTGTCTCCACAAATCAAAAATATTCCTGTGGGTAATTTCATTGGTGCTGTGATATTTGTGCTGTTACATTGACTGTAATGCTGTGGAGAGAATTCACTCACATTCAGGGATGAATCTAGGGTGGCCCATGTTTCTTTAGGTTGGTTTAAATTCTGAGCACCCGAAAGTCTGAAGCTAAACCATCCACCAGCTGTAGTGTTAGATACGCTGGCATTTGTACTTCCAAAAAGATCCAATTCCTCAGGAGGAGAATGCAAAGAGGTGTTAAGTGATTGGATTAGTAAGCATTGACGATAGCCATCACTCTGACCTGCAGTATACCCTTGTTGTACTGGCAATGTGATGTTTGACATGTTAGACATACATAAGGTTTGGTTGTTTATCAAACTGCAAAATTCTCCAGGAGACCACACCGGAAGTCCCACCAGGCATGTTCGAAATGGGTTAGTGACTCCTCCAAGACTAAGACAAAGCGATGATTGGTTAGTTTGATTAGCAAGTGTCACCCATGAATTTTCCCTTGGTTGACTAAAGTGTGTTATTCCTACTGCTTCACTTGCTACAGCATTGAGCAGTATAACAAGAACAAACCTCATTTTTCTTTCTGCTTGCTTTGCTTCTCCCTTTCTTCCTTCTGCTTGCGTTGTTTTTCCTTTCTTCGCTGTCTTTTCCCTGGTTTGTTAGATTGTCTATTGTAGGGCTGAGTTAATTTTTGAATGTACTGATCTAATTCTAAATCAGCATCCTTGCTCACAAGTATAGCATGAGATAAGTTTGAAGGCAAATCAGCTTTACAGCGAGCTGCTATGATGCGTGAGGCTTTAGTAATTTCAAATACTCTAAGGTTTTCCTGCAACTTCCACCTAAGATATGCTATAATCACTTGTTCTGCGCTCTCAAAAAGCTGTAATCCTGTCCGTCCTGGCAGGCCAGTACTTTGTTCAAGAGCTCTAACCCAGAAATAATTTCGAATCCACTTTCCAGAACAAGGTTTACACCATAAATAATCTACTGACCTCTGTGAATACCAATAAACCTGATTACAATCTGCACAATGCAAAGCTACCCATGCATAGCATTTATCATTATCCCTTTTGCAAACGTAACAAGGAAGTGAATATAAGTAAGGACCAGTATGAAATTGTGGTTCTTCAATCCAAAGCAACCAATTCAATGGCGGTGATCGCAAAGCCTCTTCTGCCTTTTTACTGTATGAGGCTAACAGCTCAAGGTCTCTCTTTAACACAAGGTGTATCTTATTTCGTAATCGTAGTTCTTGTTCGTTATCCTCCTCAACGACTATATCTTCCCGAGGGTCCCACAACTGTAAAAGTGTTCTAATCATAGAAAATTAATTAGCAATCACTGATACCCTTATTCAAATGAGACCCTTCCCCTTTTGCCTTCTTTTTCTTATCTGTCTTTAATCTTGCTGCTCCTGATCTTACTGGTCCTGCCACTTGCAAACTCAATTTTTGCAATTTGTCAATGCAGCAATCTAATGCTCTATCAGGATCCCCTTTGAAGGGTCCTACAATTGAATGCTGTGTTAAAGGCACTAATTTCCTACACCTTATAGAAACTATACGTGATTTACTTTGAACCTTAATTCTATTCACAATACATTGTAGTTCCCATCGATAATAAGCAAGAATTTTCTGTTCAGGAGACTCATAAAGATTTAAAGCTATATATGCGTTTTGCCCTGTTTGTCTCCTTAATTCATCTTGCCAACTTTTACCCCACGTGTGCTCTTGTTCACAAGTGTGACACCACAAATCCCACAATAGTGATTGTTCTATCCAAAAAGTTCTTTCACAACCCCCACAACGTAGAGCTATCCAGGCAGCACAATGTGGATTGTGACAGTCAAGACAATGTAGTTTCGCTGGATTTGTTAAATGAAAAGTTGATAATGAGTCAATAAAACCAATCAGCTCCTGGGCTGTCCGATAGTGACGTGTCAGTGCTCTGCCCAACGCTTCCGAGTACCCCTTCAATTGTAACAGTAGTGGTTGTAGGACTAGAAGCAGTTTCTTCCCCAGTCGCTCCCTGTCCTCCTCCGTGAGGCGATCCACCAGAGGCTGCATCAAAAACAGGTTTAGTTCCACTTAGCAGGCACCCACAAAGGCCCTGTAGGTGAGGAAACACAAAGATACCCCCGACCCCAATATAATACTTTTGCAGGTTTTTCCCATAATCCTGTACTCGGGTTCTTATACTTAACCCAGACCTCTGTTTCCTTAGTATTTTCCTGACCTGACCTCGGATGATGTTTCATTGCAGGGGGGGTATCATCTTCCCCAAAAATGCATAAATGGTTAATCACATACAAAACCTTAGCCAAACATGCTTGTGGATCTGCCAAATCTTGATGTTTTTCAATATACTGCTTAAGGGTACCGTTTGCTCTTTCTACTATTGCCTGTCCAGTAGGAGAGTGTGGAATACCTGTCACGTGCTTAACAGACCACTGATTCAAAAATTTCTGGACCCTAGCACTTACATAAGCTGGACCATTATCGGTTTTAATACTCTTTGGAACTCCCATAACAGCGAAACAACTTAACAGGTGTCTGATAACATGTGTAGCTTTCTCTCCTGCCTGAGCCGTAGCCCATATGTAATGACTATATGTATCTATGGTGACGTGCACATGCTTGACTTTACCAAATCTGGCTATGTGTGTAACATCCATTTGCCATTTCTCATTTATTTCTAAACCTCGAGGATTTACCCCGATGCCTAGACCTATCCCACCATTATGATAACTACATGTTGGACATGCTCTGACAATGGCCTTGGCTTCTGACAAACTCAGCTCAAAGTGTTTTGCTAAACCTCTTGCATTTTGATGATATCTACTATGTGCTTCTCTGGCCAATGTGTGCTTGTCAATAGGACAAGAATTATCAATGGGTAGGGTAACCAATTTATCTGCACGTTCATTCCCTCCTCCTAAACCTTCAGACCACTTATGACTCCTAATATGAATCACAGAATATGCTGCATTTCTTTCTCGTAAAGCCTTCCTTAACTGTATCAGTAACTCATACAATCGTTTATTATTCACTTCCTTAATTGCTGCTTCCTCTATTCGTTTGGCTACTCCTGCAACATACATAGAGTCTGTGACCACATTTAAAGGCTCCTGTAAGTTGGATACCGCCCATACTACTGCTAACAATTCCAAAGTTTGTAAGCTATCTGCAGGGTCTGCTGTGAGGAGTTGATGCTTCCATTGTCCCTTTTCTTGCCAGGTAACAGCAGCACGCCTTGATTTCTTTCCTGCATCTGTAAAAGCTGTAATAGCTCCTTCTATGGGGCGTTCTTCTCTCAAAGGTCGAGTGATCCAGTTCCATTCTGTCATCCATTGCAAAACTCTAGGCACTAATTTGAATTAATCAAGTACCAGTCCAAGGTTTCTTTTTCCATAGGCAATCTAATAGTAGCAGGTTCTCTACCATCCACTTCAAGAATTCTGAGACGCCCCTTTTTGATTAATGCAGCCAATTGTTCAATTTTTGAAGATATTGTTTTCTTATGCTGTAGTGGTGGTGATAACCATTCCAACACCCGTATCTCCCCCGTTTTCTTCTGCAACTGAGAGAGGGCACCAAGCAAGTGGCAAGGGCTATTCCAGATAGTAAGGTCAATGGGGTGGTCGAGTTGTCAATGAGACACATACCCTTGCTGTACACAGTTACTAATTTGCTGCAAAGCAAGATGATGCTCCTTTGTCAGGTGTACAGGAGTAGTAGGGTCCACGCCTTTTAACAAAGGCCGTAGGGTTTCTAATAAATGATTTGGTATTCCCACAATAGGCTTCAGCCACTGTAAGTCTCCCTGCAACTTCTGTGCATCATGTAGAGTCTTAATGTCCAATTGTAATTCCAATTTTTGTGGTATTACTATTTGATCCGTCAGAGTCCATCCCAAATATTTCCAGGGCTTTGTAGTCTGAATTTTCTCTGCAGCAATAACAAGCGAATATGCAGCAAGAGTATTTTTAATGGTTTCAATCTGTAAAGAGGAGAATGGTTGTTGCTGTGCAAACAAAATATCGTCCATGTAATGATATATTATAGTTGCTGGCCATTTGCGACGTAGTGGCTGTAAAGCAGCATCAACATAAAGCTGACATAAAGTGGGAGAGTTGCGCATGCCCTGCGGAAGAGATGTCCATTCAAATCTTTTATCCGGTTCTCCACGATTTATTGCTGGTAAAGTGAAAGCAAATCTCTTCATGTCATCAGGATGTAGGCCAATAGTGAAAAAACAATCCTTTAGGTCAATAATTAAAAGTGGCCAGTGTTCTGGAATCATAGCTGGATTTGGAAGACCAGGCTGTAAAGCTCCCATTGGTTCCATTTGGTCATTCACAGCCCTCAAATCGTGTATCAAACGATATTTCCCTGATTTCTTTTTGATTACAAAAATAGGTGTATTCCAAGGGCTTGTAGATAGTTGTAGGTGCCCTTTTGTATATTGTTCCTGTACCAATTCATGGGCATGCATAAGACTCTCCCCTTTTAATGGCCATTGCTTAACCACCACCGGTGTATCTGTTTTCCAGGTGAGTGGAATGGGGAAAGTCCAAGCAATGGCAATTACCCCAAAGAGTGCCGATTAGTTAACACCACTCCCAATTGTGTTAAAATGTCCCTTCCAATTAAACAAGAAACTGTAGGAGGCAGTTGAACAATTGAAAACACAGCAGATATTTGTTGATTCTCAATACACACAGACAAAGACGGCGATCTGCTTGCCAATGTAAATCCTCCCACTCCTGTGAGCATGTTTGATGAAGGAAATAGAGGCCAATGTTGTGGCCATGCTTCTGGAAAAATGATGCTGGTATCTGCTCCTGTATCTAATAATCCATAAAGGGTAATGCTTTGATGCCCATAAGTAATTCCAACCTTTTGCTTTGGTCTATTTTGTAAATCCACAGTTAAAAGTGTAACACCAGTAGAGCCAAAACCTTTTTCATCCCATGTTTGTCCAGTAAATGATTGTATTCCTGATGTCATTTGTGACAGTGGTACCAATTGTGCAATGCGTTGTCCTTTTGTAATTTTAATCGGAGGATAAAGGGTGTAAGCCATGATTTGTATTTCCCCAGTAAAGTCTGCATCGATAACACCAGGCAAAACAAATAATCCCAACATAGTTGTAGAGGAACGTCCCAGCAATAATGCTCCACATGTTTGTCCATTTAATATAAGAGGGCCCTTTACTCCAGTGGGTATCCTCTCAGGCCGATTCGTCATTAGTGTGACGTCTACTGCTGCTGATAAGTCCAAGCCGAGGCTCCCTGCTGTTGCGGGTTGCAGACAGGAGGTAGCAGCGATGTTACGGCAGCAGCTGGTGTCTCCGATGACACGGCGGCAACTTGTGTCTGTCCCTCATTGCCGCATCGGTAACACTTGATGAATGGTCTCGAGCCTCCTTACGTGACCACCAGTGAGCCGCTTCGGAGAGGAGCAAGAGCAGCTAACACCTGATTTTGAGTAGACTATGCTTTTGCAACCCTAATCCTAATTCCTTTTTAAGGCTTCTACTATAAATGCCTGTGAAGCTGTTGGCATTAATGCCATTCACTCTAATGCTTCCTCAATAGCCCAATTTACCCCTAAAGCAGCTAACACTCTTTGGGTTGCTGGATTGCTATTTTGCAAGGCACACTGCTTCAATAGGGCCCTGCAACACCAGCCCGATCTATAGCAGTAGCTGCTCTATCGATAAAATTTCCAAATGATTCTTCTCTACCTTGTTTAATGCCCATATAAACCGGTAACCCTCCTGGCTCTTTAACCATGTCTATTGCAGCACTCACTAACCACATAGACTCCCTAAGTTTATCTTCTCCCGATATCATCTGTGCCTCTGTACGTAAAAATGCCTCTAAGCCCATCAGCTCCTTTACTGTTACTCCATGTATTGGGTCATGTGCATTAAACAATAACTGCTGATGCTGAGTAAATATCAACCGAACTATTCCTCTTAAATCATTAGGACATAAAACCTGAGTATTAAAAAGATGATCTAGCATTTGCTTAACAGGTTCACTTTTTACTCCAAACTGACTAACCGTAGAACGTAGCTGAGTTAACAGCTTCCAATCTAAGGGAGTATATTCTGCTATATTATGCGTAAGGTTCCCCTGTGCATCATACTGTGGTGTGTATGTAACTGGGCATGCAAGACTAGAAGCTATTTCCACCGCCTCACCATCTCCCATTTGCATTACTTCTTTCGCCAAAGCAGCCCAAGCTTCCCTCCTCTGTTTAGCCATCTCCCCCCATGGATCACGGTGTGCCCCTGGGATGGGATCTGGCTCTTTAAGGGTGCTATGCTGCTGGCGCTTCGGTGCAGACACCGAGTTTTCACACGGGGAAGGCAGTGAAGCAGAGGCTGGCTCGCGCGGGGGAAGCAGGGGAAGCAGCCCCCCTGCTGGAGCTGACAGTGAAACCGGAGCCGGCTCAAGCTGAGACGGCCCGCGGGGGGCAATCAGCCCCCCCGCTGGAGACGGCTCGCGCGGGGGATGCAGCCCCCCCGCCGAAGCTGTAACCGGAGCCGGCTCATTGAGGGGAAGCGGCGGAGGCAAGGCTGGCGGCGGAGGCGAAGCTGGCTTGCTCCCACTCCCACCGTCCGACCCGCCCGAAGCCGGTGGCGGAGGCAAAGCTGGTTTGCTCTTACCCCCACCATCCGACCTGCCCGAAGCCGGTAGCGGAGGCAAAGCTGGTTTGCTCTTACCCCCACCATCCGACTCGCCCTCCCCCTCAGACAGGAAAGGTGCAGACGGTTCCACTGTGCCTATAGGAAAATCTTCCACACTACTTTCCTGGGGACCCTTAGGCATAAGTATCTTAGTTACAGAAGGTGCCAGGGGATCATCCTCACGACCATACCCTATATTCCTCTTATGAGCTTCTGTTGCCCTTTCTGCTGCCTTTCTCTCAGAGACCTGCTGCAGTAACGTGTTATACACCACCCGCCATAACTTCCCGAATTTCTTTGCTGACTTATCATCGTCCAACACTGTATCCCACAATATTTCCCCAAACTTCTTCCACTCTGCTAGCTCATGAACTGTATGAGGGTTAGAAAAAATACCCTTAGCATGGCCGTAGGCTAATAACCCTGGTAACTCCTTTTGTAAATCTATCCCTTTTATCCCACGCCGCTCTAAATAGGCGGTAAATAAATCATATGCCGCTTGCCTATCCATACCTAATAATCAGCGCTGTTGCAGCTCTCCAGGCTCCGGCGGACACGTATTGGCTTAAGTCACCATTGTGAACCTTAAGGGTGCTTCAAATTCCGGCACCGTCCCTGCTGCCGGGACCCAAACCCAACTTCCCGACCGTGGCGTAATCCCTTTTTCTTTTAATCGAGAAAAAGGGCAGAGATTCGGTTATGCCCGCATTCTCCACCATTTGTCGACGGAAGGAGACCCAGACATCCGTTGATCATCAAAGGCCCAATTTTATTGATCAGTACGGCGGGTTAAATACAGTTAATGATAAGCTTCATACATATTGCAAAAGTTGAGCTCAGGATTGGTCAGCTTACATATCAGCATCTACGCCTACTTCTACATTCCTATGGTTCTACTTTTGATACTTTCTACATATTCTTAGGATATTTCAGAACTAATCTCAACTCCCTATCCTCATGTTGCAGCAATGTCACTGCTGACCTTTCCTTTTAGCTTGCTGACTGCTGACTTTTCTCCTTCAGCTTAACCAGCGGCATTATTTCAGCGTGGCCTTTCTCAGCTAACCAATTATTAATAAATCTCTCCACATACCTCCAAAAGTCCTATATCCAATGATTGCTGCTATACAAAAGCAGCCCTTACAGACAGGTCTGGCTGGCCTTGGCCTGCTGAGGGCCAGCTCTCACCTGCCTTCCAAACACAGGGGCTCTGTGCTTTCCTTTCTGTGGAGAAGGACTGGCCTTCTCCTCCAGGAGAGAAGTGGCTGAAATTGGGATTCCACATACATAATTTGAAATAACAAAGGGTTGCTCCCAGACAAAGCTGCCAGGAGAGACAGATCTGTGTGTCCTTGCCCTCTGATCACTGCAGTTCATCAGCCCCTGAAACACCGAGGCTCCGTGGTTTCCTTCTTGTGGGGACCACTGTGACACTGTGGGGCCCTACGAAACCAAAGGGTCACTGCGACCCTGAAGGGCCTCGTGGAAGCACGGGGCCATTGTGACACTGCAGAAGCAAAGAGAACATTGTGACACTGCAGGGCCTTGTGGAACCAAGGGGACATGGAACAGGTCTGGCTTGTTTGGCCTCCCAAGGCCACCTGACAGGTCCAGCTGATCTTGAGATGTTGGAGGCTGCCTCTCATCAGTCCCCGGAGAGCTGGGGCTCTGTGCTTGCCTTCCTATGGAAAAGAACCATCCCTCTGTCCAGGTGTCCACTGTCAAAATTGATACTCCCCCCAAAAATTCCCTATATGCACAGGGTGTCCCAGACAAAAGCTGCCAGGACAGAGAGCTCTGGCTGGCCTTGGCCTCTGCTGGTCACCTCTCATCTCAAGGAAGCCCTGAGGAAAGTATTTGAACGGGTTTGGCTACTAGAACATCAATGAGTCTCTCCTCCTCTGAAAAACTCAGATGCTCTTCTGATCATACATATGTCTTTTGTTTCTCACTGTGTATTATGCATGAAATATTAATTTAAGTCAGGAAACATTATTCTTCTCAGTCTACCAGTCTTATTTGACACACAAAACCTCCTCTATATATGGATCCAGGTCACCTGTACAAGCAAACACAAGAAAGAATGCAGCAGGAATGATGTGTCCCTGCTCCCATCTGTCCCATCTCCTCTGGAGTTGGAGGTGCAGCCCCAGCACTTGGCAGGGCTCAAGAGCTCACAAGCTCAGCTTCCACACAGAGAACTTGCAGACCCTGGGCTGCTCTTCTTGGCCCCTGCATGCTCAGCCAGGCTGAGATGGACACTGATGGTTTCTGGGCCAGGCTCTCTGAGCCCAGCCCAGCTCCCTGCAAGCTCTGTCAGCTGTCCTGAGCTCTAGGCAGCACCAAGGGCCTCTCCCCAGCCCAGCCCAGCTGGTTCTGGCCCCACAGCTCTGCTCAGGCCAGGCTGCTCTGGACACTGCCCCATGGCCTCAGCCCCTGGCAAGGGCACAGCAGCAGCTGCAGCTGCCACAGGACTCAGCCCCAGCCATGGGGGAAGGCGCTGGGCCAAGGCCAAAGGAGGCTCCCTGGCTGCCCTGCTCCCCTTGGGCTGAGGTGCTGAGAGCTCTGCAGCCCCTGCTGCCATCCCATCTGCCCAGGGCAGCACAAGAGCCGTGGCCTTGGGGCCCTCAAGAGCTGCTCCTGCTCCAGGCCCAGGGCCATGCCAAAACTGGGGCAGCCACAAAGCTGTGCCTATTTCTGCTCATTGCTGCTCTGATCAGGATGGATCCTCAGCACCTTGGAGTTTCCCATATGAATTTTACTTCTTCAGAGGCTTGTTCCGCCTTTAGCTTTTCAGTTCAGGAATTCTGAGCTGGAGGGCTCATTAACATTTTAAAACCCTCTGACAAGACAAGCCCTTGGGAATAATTTCATTTAGGGTCTACAAATTTTTTTGGTTAATTAGACGGATTGCAAAATAGTTTTTGAACTGAATCTACTATATTGAAAACAATGCAAAGATAGTATTTTTTCCTGTTAGTTTTCTTTTCCTGTTTGTAGATTGATACCAGCAATTTCCTGTTGATAGTGATCTTAGCACATCCTAATGCAGTGTGAATAGACATGAACATCAGTACCCTTTGTGGCTGACAATCAATCAGACTTTTTCCCAACCCACTCCCCACCATTTCCCTCATCCAAACCCTGGGGCCCTGAGCGGCCTTGTGCAAATCTGAGCTTCCTTCACTGCAGGCTGCACCTGCAGCTTTCAACTCCTTGGCATTAACTCCCACCAGCTTTTTTGTAGAAGAAACTGCCTGAGGCAAACCGGGGCTCTGTGCTCTCCATCCCCTCCTGGCTGGCACTGCCAGGCTGGGATGAGGAGCCCCTCAGCCTTCCCTGCTCCAGGCTGGAGAAGCCCAGCTCCCTCAGCCTCTGCTCACAGCCCAAGGGCTCCAGCCCCACCTTGGAGGCCTTTCCCAGACCCTGCTTCAGCTGCCAGACATCTTTCCTGCCCTGGGGAACTCAACCCAGGCCACAGTGACCTGCATAATCCTTGTCTGTGATGTCCTGGTCACACAGCCCAGCCCCTTGTCCCATGCCAGTCTCTGGGGTAGATCCTGTGGAACATCCTTTGGTGGAGGCAGTGGCTCCAGGTGGGCCAGGGGGATACCAGGGGGATACCAGGGATACCTGCTGGGCGTGAACAGCTCTGGACTTTGGGGGGAAACTGTGAGGGGGGGCTGGGGCAGAGTGACCAACTCAGTGACCTCACACAGCCCTCCTGTGATGTCACAGCCTTCTCTGTGATGTCACAACCCATTACTATTGTCATACATATAGTTGTGTCTGATGTCACTACCAACTCTCTGATGTCATAGTCCGCTCTGTGATGTCAGACCTCTGCCCTGTGATGTCACAGAGACAGCCTATGATGCCATAGTTGCTCGATGACCTCACATAACCCACTCTGTGATGTCGTATTCCCCTCTGTGACCTCATGTTACCAGATGATAAATTGTCTACACCAGGTGAGCACACACAATGCTGGTTCTCCAAAACCCCAGGCCTATGGAAACCACACAATGCCCATTGTGTGAGAAGGGGAACTGAAATTCACCAGCCTCAGTGTCCTGCCAGCTCAGCCAGGCCCACGGGAACATTAGGGTCCAGGAGCACTAGGGACCACCAGAGAGACCCCCAGGATGGGAGAATGCATGGCTAAAGGGGAGGGGAAATATGTTAATGAATTTGGGGAAATGATTATCATATGTGTGTTTAGTGCAGGACAATCAATGAATATGTATGCAAAATACAGAATATAAACAGGAGCTTTCCTGTACTCAGCATGCACAGCTTTGGGAGGAGCTATTCCCTGTGCATGCAGCCAAATAAAGAATGCTGCCTCTTAATGCTACATTGGGGTTATGGAGTTTTATTATTTCGCTAAATTTTTGGTAACAGTCCCACTCCCAAGGAAAGCTCTGTCTCCTTCTGTTCACAAAGAGAAGGGCTGGTGAGAGATGTGGTGGTTGAAAGCTGCCAGAGGCAAAGTCACCATGAAATAACAGAGTTTCCAATATTCTATGAAAGAAAGAGGGGCTGCAACAAAACTTCAACACTGGAATCTGGAGGGCAGATGTTGGCTTATTCAGGGTGCAGATTTGAAGAGTACCAAATCAGATACTGACTTTTTTAAGGGAAACAGTCCTTAAAAACAAAGGTGTCCAGGAATGATGGACACACCTCAAGAAAGAAATCTTGAGGGAGAAGGAGCAGCCTGTGCCTCTGTGCTAAAGTTGAGCCAGCTAATTCTTGTCCTGGCTGGCCATGGAGCTTTTGTGGGAACTGAGGGAAAAAAGAGGGTGCATCATCTTTGGACAGAAGATCAGGCATTTCAGGAAGTGTTTAAGGATGTTGTTAGGTCATGCAGAAAGAAAAGTAGAGTGGTAAAAGGTTAATTAAAACCTAACACAGCCACTTCTGTGAAAAATACTAAAAAATGTTTTAAAATGAACCAAATAGCAAAAGGAGGGATAAGTAGAACATCTACTCTTTATTGGAGGCAGTGGGGAATACAATAAGTAAGATAAGGAAAAGCTGAGCTGCTTAAAACCTTCTTTGCCGCAATATTCAAGAATGAGTCAGGTTGTCCTCAGCACAAGTGTTCTCCTGAGCTGGTGGATGGGCACAGGGAGCAGAACAGCCCCCCTGTAATCCAGGAGGAAGAAGCTGGGGACCTGCTGAGCCACTCAGATCACAGAATCACAGAAGTTCAAGGCTGGAAGAGACCTATAAGATCATCAAGTCCAGCCGATGTTTTAACTGTTCAACTAGATCATGGCAGCAAGTGCCACATCCAGTCTTTTTTTGAATTCTTCAAGGGATGATGACTCCACCACCTCACTGGGTAAATGATTCCAGTATCTGACCACTCTTTCTGTGAAATATTTCCTTCTTAATTCTAACTTACATCTCGCTTGACGCAGCTTGAGACTGTGTCCTCTTGTTCTATCTGTTGTCGCCCGGAGAAAGAGGCTGACCCCCAGCTCACCACAGCTACCCTTCAGGAAGTTGTAAAGAGCGATGAGGTCGCCCCTTAGTCTCCTTTCCTCTAGGCTAAACAACCCCAGCTCCCTCAGTCGCTCTTCGTATGGCTTGTGCTCCAAGCCCCTTACTAGTCTCGTTGCCCTCCTCTGGACACGCTCAAGTAACTCGACTTCCCTCCTAAAGTGAGGGGCCCAGAACTGGATACAATACTCCAAGTGAGGCCTCACCAGTGCCGAGTACAGGGGAAGAATGACCTCTCTGCTCCTGCTGGTCACTCCATTCCTGATACTGGCCAGGATGGCATTGGCCCTCTTGGCTACCTGGGCACACTGCTGGCTCATATTCAATCGACTGTCAACCAGCACCCCCAGGTCCCTTTCCACCTGAGCACTATCCAGCCACTCCGTCCCCAGCTTATATCGATGCAGGGGGTTATTGTGGCCGAAGTGCAGTACTCGGCACTTGGACTTATTGAAGTTCATCCCGTTTGATTCTGCCCATGCATCTAACGTTTCCAAATCTCTCTGGAGAGCCCTACACCCCTCTAGCAGATCTACACTCTTTCCCAATTTAGTGTCATCAGCGAATTTACTAATAAAAGACTCTAAGCCCTCATCCATATCGTCAATAAAAATGTTGAACAAAACTGGCCCCAACACAGACCCCTGAGGGACACCACTGGTGACTGGTCGCCAGCTGGATGTGACACCATTCACCACCACTCTCTGGGCCCGGCCATCCAGCCAGTTCTGAACTCAGCAAAGGGTATTCCTATCCAGACCACGGCCAGCGAGTTTGTCTAGGAGTATGCTATGGGAAACAGTGTCGAAGGCTTTGCTGAAATCCAGAAAAACAACATCTACAGCCTTCCCTGCGTCCACTGGCCGGGTTACCTGATCATAAAAGGTGATCAGGTTGGTCAGACATGATCTACCCCTCCTAAATCCGTGCTGGCTGGGTCTGATACCCTGGCCGTCCTGCAAATTTTGCATGATGGCACGTAATATAAACTGTTCCATTATTTTGCCAGGTATAGAGGTCAGGCTGACTGGTCTATAATTGCCAGGATCTTCCTTTGCACCCTTTTTGTGAATGGGTATCACATTTACCAGCTTCCAGTCATCTGGAACCTCACCAGTGATCCATGACTGTTGGTAAATGATAGAGAGTGGCTTTGCAATCTCATTTGCCAGCTCTCTCATTACCCTAGGGTGGATCCCGTCTGGTCCCATAGATTTATGAATATCCAAGGATTTCAATAGTTCTATAACAGCCTCTTCTTGGATAATGTGGGGACCATTCTGTTCCCTAAAACCAACGACCAGCCTAGATGGACGGGAGTCTTGAGGGCAAGTCATCTAACATTAAAAACCGAGGCAAAATAGGCATTGAACACTTCTGCCTTCTCCTCGTCTGCATATACTAACTTCCCACCTTTGTCCAGTAAGGAACAAAGGCTGGTCCTACCTTTCTTCCTACTATTAATATATTTATAAAAACATTTTTTATTATCCTTAACAACAGTTGCTATCCTGAGTTCAAACTGAGCTTTGGCCTCCCTAATTTTTTCCTGCATACTCTAGCAGCCCTCTTGAATACTTCCTTGGAGACCTGACCCTTTTTCCAACTCTGATACGTCCTCTTTTTATTCCTAAGTTCCTCCAAGATCTCCTTTCCCAGCCAGGCTGGACGTTTGCCCCGTTGACTGATCTTTTGGGATACAGGAATGGTTTGTTCCTGCGCCCTCAAGATCTCTGCCTTGAAGTAAGCCCACCCTTCCTGAACTCCTTTATTTTTAAGGGCTGCTTCCCAAGGGACGCTCTGAATTAATCTCTTAAACAGGCCAAAGTCCGCCCTCCGGAAATCCAATGTACGAGTTATACTGGTGCTCTTCCTAATATCGCCAAATATTGAAAACTCTATTAATTCATGGTCACTCTGCCCCAAACGACCTCCAACCATCACATCTCCCACCAGCCCATCCCTATTTGTAAATAACAGATCTAATGTAGTCCCTTCCCTGGTGGGTTCATCTACCAGCTGTAACAAAAAGTTATCTTCCATAGATTCTAAGAATTTTCTGGATTGCCTCTTGACTGCTGTATTAAGTTCCCAGCAGATATCTGGTAGATTAAAATCACCAACAAGAACAAGGGTTGATGATCTAGAAACATTGCACAACTGCTTATAGAATAAATCGTCTACTTCTTCTTCTTGATCGGGTCGACGATAACAGACTCCCAATATGATGTCGGCGTTGTTGGCCTTCCCCTTGATTCTTATCCATAAACATTCAACACCTTCTTCCTTTGTTTCAATTTCAATGGCATCGAAGGTTTGCTTAACATAAAGAGCTACGCCACCTCCTCTTCTTCCTTTTCTATCTCTCCTGAAGAGTCTGTATCCAGCCAATGTAGTACTCCAGTTATATGAGTCATCCCACCACGTTTCCGTGATGGCAACTACATCATAGCTTTGCAGTTGTACCATGGCCTCCAGCTCTTCTTGTTTATTGCCCAAACTGCGTGCATTGGTATACATGCACCTCATCTGGGCAACTGAGTTCACCCCTATCTTACGCTTACAATTCTTGGGCCTGTTTCCAGTTAGCTCAGCTGGTTCCCCTTCCCCCTTCAAGCTTAGTTTAAAGCTTGCTCAATGAGGTCTGCCAGTTCATGAACTAAAATCCTTTTGCCCTTAACGGAGAGGTGTATCCCATCTGATCCCAGCAAAGAAGATGCTGTAAAAGTTTCGCCATGATCATAAAATCCAAACTTATGTCGATGACACCAACCCTTAAGCCACTTGTTAATGATACGGATTCTTCTATTTCTTTCATCATTATCCTCCGCCACCAGAGGGACTGAGCACATCACTACCTGTGCTCCTGCCTTGTCAATTACCTGACCCAGTACCTTAAAGTCCTTCCTGATTGCCTTAATGCTCCTCTTCTCGATTTCATCACTGCCAGCCTGAAGTATCAGCAGTGGATAATAATCAGAGGGCTGAATCAGTGTAGGAAGTCTCTCAGTAATATTTTGTACCCGGGCCCCAGGGAGGCAACAAACTTCCCTGTGGGATGGGTCTGGTCGACATATAGGGCCTTCAGTTCCTTTCAGGAGGGAATCACCTACGACGATTACCCTTCTTTTCTTCTTGGTACTAGAGGTAATAATTCGTGTTGCAGGTGAAACATAATTAGGAGGTTCACTAGGCAGACAATTCTCTCCTAAACCATCTAGTTGTATCTCTGGATCCAATATCTCATACCTGTTTTGTAGTGGTACTTGGCTGGATGATGGAGGGGGGCAGGTCTTTTCATTTTTACCACCCCGCACAGGGACCCATTTCCACTCCTCTTCATCCACCAAATGCCCTTCTGTTATCTGAGAATGGGAGGCATATAAGTCCTCAGTCTCTTGATTAGTAACCTCCCTTAAAGATGATAGTGCTGAATTCCACCAATCTATCCCCCTTTCACTTTCCCTAATACTCCTAAATCTTTCAACTTCTTCCCTAAGCTCAGCCACCATTAGAAGGAGGTCATTCACTTGTTCGCAACGTAAGCAGTTCTCCTCCACAGCACTCCCTGATGCCACCAATAAACTCAAACATTCTGGGCAGGGGTGGGTCTGTACACTCACGTCCTTTTTGGAGGGCCCAACTTGATCACTTATACCAGCCACAGCTTTTGATCTTGTAGAAACCATTGTTAACAAACACCTCAGAAACAACCAGACGGCAGGGGATTCAAAATCCGGAGGTTCAGGAATCCGGGGATTCAGGAAATCCGAGACTTTAGGAATCCAAGGATTCCAAAATCCGAGGTTACAGGAGTCCAGGGATTTAAGAATGCAGAGATTTGGAAATTCAACGATTTAGAAATCCAGGGTTTCAGAGTTCCAGGAGTTCTCCAGCAGCAAGTCGGCACCGCAGAGCTGCTAAGGCAGTAACAGAGACTCTTCGAGGGATGCAGAATGCAGGGAAGGGAGCAAAGCACAGCTCCACAGTACCGCTCCACGACACAATTCCGCGGCACAGCTCCAAAGCTCACCTCCACAGCACAGCTCCGTGGAACAGCTACACGGCCTAGCTCTTCGGCCTAGCTCCGCGGCACGGCTCCGCGGCACAGCTCCGCGGCACAGCTCTACGGCCCAGCTTCAAGGCCCGGCTCCACGGCACAGTTCCGCAGCACAACTCCGCGGCCCAGCTCTGAGGCCCGGCTCCGCGGCACGGCTCCGCGGCACAGCTCCGCAGCACAACTCCGCGGCCCAGCTCGGAGGCCCGGCTCCGCGGCACACTTCCGCGGCACAGCTCTGCGGCACAGCTCCACGGCCCAGCTACGAGGCCCGGCTCCGCGACACAGCTCCGCAGCACACCTCCACAGGCCAGCTCCGCGGCTTAGCTATGAGACCCTTTTCCGCAGCACAGCTCAGTGCAGGGACACGGTCTTGTCCGCCATAAAAAAAAAAAAAAAAAAAGTCTCTCTGTAAAGAGAGACTTAAAGGCATGAATGAGAAAAGCATAGAAAGTGGATGATAATCAAGAGAGAGAAAAAGGAAAAGAGCTCCCTGCAGCCATGGTGGCAGCTCTGGATCGGCACCAGGGAGAGGACGTGGCACGCCTCTGGATGAAGCAGAGGCAGGGGCAACAATATCAGAGGCAGAGGAGGTTCAAAGCAGCCACAGACCAAGCTGGGGCCAAATCAGTGTGCATCTTGTAAGAAATCAGGACACTGGAAATAACTCCAGTGCCCAGAGTTAGCAGACAAAGTACACAAAACTCTTGCAGCCACTCTAGATTATAAGAAATGACCGAGACTGGCAATTCTTACCCTAGCAGGCCACCGGTTAAAATACAGCTAAAGAATGATAAAGAAGTTGAATTTTTAAGAAATTGTTGAGACACATTTTCACTCTTGAATCAAGCGCTGATACCCAAAAGTGAAAACTATCTCAAGCAATAGGAGCCACTATAGGCCAGCCAGAAAAAGTTTTCTTCCTGAAACCACTTCAATGTAAAATCAAGAAGAAGCTGGGAATACATCAGTTTCTTTATTTACCCAACTAAGCCAAATCTGTCCTAGGCAGGGATTTGCTTGAAAATTTGGAAGCAACAGTTCTGTTTAGAAAAAGAAAACTTAAATGGAAGGTACCTGAAGACAAATGAGCACTTTTAGCAGTAGGACTGACAATTGACACAAGAGCAACAAACATGAAGAACTATTTAGAGCAAGCATTGAATCAGGTGTGTCCAAGAGTATGGGATACTCATAGCCCAGGAACATCCAAACAAGCAGACCCTATGAAAATTGAGCTACAGACAAGAGTTAGGCCAGTAGTCAGAAAGCAATATCCTTGAAGATTAGAAGCTAGGAAAGGAATAGAGCCAACAACCAATAAATTCCTGACATCAGGACAATTGGAAGAATGGGAGTCAAAATTTAATACTGGTAGGTTAGCAATAAAGAAACCTAATGGAACTTAAAAACTAGTGCCAGATTTCCAGGCAATGAATGAGTTCTACCTTACTATCTCACTAGCTAAACTTGGAGATGATTTTATTTGGTGCGGGGAAGGTCCATGGGCAGGTGCTGTGGAGAGCTGTTCCCTCTTGGTCTGAGAGAGCAGCTCTCCCAGCCCACCTTGCTCTCATGCCCGGAGGTTGTAATGTGCGCTCGACCGGCAGCCGAAGGAGGGCTCTTGACACCGTGTCTGATGCAACAGGATTTATTCAAGGTAGGTCAGAGGGTGCAGGTTGGGTGAGGGTGAGAAGAGGGACGGGAAGAGGCAGGAGCACAAGCAAGCACTGTAACATGACACCTAAGGCACCTGCAAGCTGCTGGGGAAGCCTCAAGTCTGCTCAGTGAGCCACGTGTGCCCTCAGCACTGGGACAGCCACCTTTCCCTCAGTGAGCCTCACATCCCAGGGTCAGCAAATCAAGAGGCACTAGGCATGCTGTAGGTGACTCAGAGCGAGTGCAGTGGGTCATGGTGGCCAGGGGCCAGAAGCAGGCAGAAAGCCATCGGGGCTGGGGAAAAGGCTCTGCTCTGCTTACAGTGTGGGCTGAGGGCCGGGAGAGCTCCATTTCCCCCTTGAGATGTTGGAGACGGGGCCTTTCAGCCTCCTGATAGGGCTGCCGCTGGCTGCAGGCAGCCAAAGGAGTACAACGACACAAGGCCGAGAGCGGCAAAGCAAAGAGCCAGCCGTGCACAGCACAGGGAGGTGGCCCAGTGCAAAGCCAGCGTGGCACTCTGAAGGTGCCCGCTGCACTCTCATGTGTCCCTGGCCTGGGAAGGACAGGAACGCTCGTGGTCTAAGAAAGCCTTTCTGTAGCCCCTGTGGGCTCAAAGCTGCTGCTCTTCTGGCTCAATGGGGCCTAAAGCCACAGAGCTCGGCCTCCCCCCACAGCAACAGGAACAAGACTTGGCAATCAGGCAGTGGAGCTCAATGCCTAAGGCTGAGGGGTGGGAGGCTGCAGTCTGGAGCACAGGGAAGGCACACGCCCAGCCCCACAACAGCTGGCCTCACAGCCCTGAAAGGCCAGGACCAGGGTTCCACGCCTGATTCCAGGGGGCTGCCTATGGCCTCTGACAGCCAATTGCTCAAGGCTTAGCAGTGCCTCAGCCCCTCAGGGTCTCCCCCAGCCTGGCCAAGCTTGCAGGCAGCAGTGCTGCAGCCCCACAGCAACTCCAGAGGAGCCCCATCCAGAGACGCCTGGGAGCTCTCAGCAAAGCAGCCAGCAGCACCCGGGCAGGAGGACACGATGGCCCTTCCCGCCTAGCACAGGGCTTGTGGCCATCTCCAGGCACCGCTCTGGCAGGGATCCCTGCAGCTCTGGCCCCTGCCCAGCCGCTCTGTGGGCAGCACAAAGGCTTCAGCAGAACCACCAAAGGCCAAGGGGCTTCTGGCCATTTTCCCTGAGACACTGCACGCCTGGGCCGTTGGCTGTGCACAAGCACCCTTTTCCCCCTCTTCCCCTATGCCTTCTAGACCCGGTGCAGGAAAAGAAAGATCCTGGGACTCTGTGTATTGAAAGATATTCTATATTGACATACTCAAAACCAACGAAAATAAAAATACAAAAACCTTGAAGGAGAAAAAGAAAATTTCTGCTGGCTCAAATGGACCCAGCAGACAGTCTTGCAGATCACCTCTCCGGGGAGCTCCAGCAGAACAGCAAGGCAGTGCCACACAGACGAGGCCATTTCCTCCATGCACTGCGGAATCGATCTCGCAGCCTGTGCCATGGGGAGTAGGGAGCTCTCTGTACAGCCCGGAGAAGTAAACAAAATTCAACTGCAGCATCTCTGATGGCAGGACTGCTGTCATATGCCATTTCTTCAAGGGCTGCAAGAGAGAGGAACAGAGGCAAGGTCAGATCCCACATGTGCAGAAAGACCAGGAGAGCCCCCTGCCAGGGCCATCCCGGCCATCTCTTGCCATGGCCCGCAGGGAGCAGGGAGCAAGGGGATCAGTCTGAAGGTGCTGGCCACGAATGGCACACGTGGCTCTGAAATCTCACGGGAGCAGAGCCCTCCGCAGCCGGGGCAGGGCTTGCAGCTGCCCCCGCCAGCCCCCGCGGTCAGCCCGCTGCCCTCACTCACTCACCACTGCAGATCAGCTGGAGCTCTTGCTGCTGCCCCCTCAGGTGCCGCCCCGCCATGCCTGTGAACACAGAGCCTGTCACGGCGCCAGCGGCACAGCTCCCTGCCACCGGCGCTGCCGGCGCTGTGGCCACACGGGCTGCTGGCCTGGCAGGGCTCAGCCTGGCCCTTGCCGCACGCTTCCGCCCCAGAGCACGGCTGCCAGAGGGCGGCAGCAGCGATGCCCGGGCCAGGCGGGGCTCCACGGCGCCGGGTCCAGCTGGCGCTGCCCAGGCAGCAGGCGGGGCTGGGGCCGAGCTGCAGCTGGCCAGGCCGGGGAGGGGAAGGGCAGCTCAGGCTCGTGGCTCACACATGAACCTGATGGCCGCCTCTTGCAGGCGCTCCTGTGGGCTCTGCAGGTAGGGCAGGGCCCGACGCAGGTGCTCGGCCGCTCGGCTCCTGTCCTCTGCCAGCTGCAGAGAGCGGCAGGAGGGAAGGGTTGGCGCGGGCTCTGCTCCTGGGCCGGGCGCTGCCTGCGCCCAGCCCTGGCCTCCCCTGCCCGCACAGCCCTGAGGCGCGGCCAGCAGCCGCTGGCCAAGGGCTCCCGAGGGCAGGGCCAGAGGGCCGGCTGCTGCCCGGGGAGCCGCGGTGCCGGCCCGCAGCCCCGCCGGGCTGGGGCTCCATGGGCACCTGGCTCGGCCCCATGGGAGCCAGGAGAAGAGCCCGCACGGCCTCTGGCTGCAGTAGCGGGCAGGAGCACAGCTTCCAGCCCCGCACACTGAGCACTGCCTTCAGGGGCCTTGTCTAAGCTGAGGATTCTTGGCTGCTCTTACCAGGCTCTCGCAGAACCTCCATGTCTGATCAACCTCTGGCATTTGTTCGAGATTCCTTCTCTTCAGGAATCTGGCTGCAGAATGCAGTACTACACAGGAGGCCTGGAGAGCAGGGCAGAGAGGCACAGATGGCCCCACAGTCCATGGCACAGTGTCCTGGATTGGCTATATGATTCTTTTATCCCCAATCGTCTCATTCTGTTTATGTTGAATAATAATAAGTTTTGTACCTTTAAGAGTGTTACAGAGAGTGAAGGGGGGGAGAGAAGAAGCGCGTTTGTTTTCAGACACTGCACTCACATCTCCACATTCCTGCTCCTGACTGTTTTGTCTGCGGGTGGACAGACAGCGGGACAGAGCTCTTCTTTTGCTTTTTAGTTAGTTTGCTAGCTGAGGCAAAGAAGTTCCCTGGACTGTTTTTTTTTCCTTTTTCTTTGGACCTCTTGAAACTGCTCTGGACTGAACACCCAGGAGAGCACCGGCAGCTGCAGCTGCCGCCCACCGGGCTGGGCCTGGCCTGCGACAATTCCAGCAGTGGAGGGACTGATCAGAGACTGCGTGAGCTGCTGCTTGAGCCCGGGGTTTTCTCAGTTTGTCATCTCTTTTAGAGTGGCAAGGGGTCTCATTGTTTTGATAGTGTTTTGGTCTTATTGTTTAATAAACAAGTTTTTTTCCACCTTTCTCCAAGGAGGTATTTTTTCCTCCTGGGGGAAGGGGTCGATTGGATCTGCTTTTCGCACCGGAGCTCCTTTGGGGGATTCTTCCCCAAATTTGCTCTAAACCTGGACAAATTCATGAATTGCCCTCTCCCTGGTGTTCTAGTGGTTAGGATTCGGTGCTCTCACCGCCGCGGCCTGGGTTCGATTCCTGGTCAGGGAACCAAAAATTTCATGGTTCGGGCCTGGCACAGAGCCAGTGCCCCCATGAGTATACCCTCTCCCTGGTGTCTGCTGTGAGATGTGACCAGGAATAAGCAAAGCAGGCGCCAGCTTAAACATAAAGAAAACTTTATTACCTAAAATACAAGAAAAGAAGGAAAAGCCTATAAGGAAAAAAAAAAAAATTTAAAACCTTACAACAAAGCACTTTCCTCCTCCCCATCACCCAAAAATTTCCCAATCCAATACATTCCCCCAAATCACCAACTGCCCAGTCTGACACCATCCTTTAGAATACTCAAACTTCAGTCCATGAAGAGGAGAGGAGTCTTTCTTGCACCATAGGCTTCCCCTGGAAACACGCTGAAACCTCGTGTGCTTCCATGTCACTCGGCACCGCCCGGAAAGTCCTTTTGCTGCTTGTGACATCTTCCTTCCATGCCCAGTGCTCTCACCACTGTGCATGGACCAGAGCTGCTTTTAGGGTTGTCTTTTAAGGATGCCTTGTCTCATTCCAAAAAGGCACAGTCTCTGCTTTGGGACATCTGTTCACCCCATTTTTTTCCAAACCCCTGGGGCCGAGGGGTCCCCACAATGAACCCTCCTGGTTCTGAGGCACTGCCTCCCCCTAAGTGCAGTCTCTGTGTCACAGGAATAAAACTGAGTCTATGGTTACACAAGAAAAGTCCAGCCAAAAGGCCACTCCAATCATCTCTCTCTCCCCTCAGCCAGCCTTCTCCACGTCCTTCGGGCCAGGTCCTTGGTTATCTCATCTCTTCTCTCTCTTCTTATTCAGCTCTGAGGAGGATCAGCATTTTTGCGACATCCCAATCATGAAAGAAAGGGGTTAAAAATTCAGTCTCTGCCTGTCCCAGAGCTCCGGCACTTCCCCACTCGCTGCTGCTCCGGCCGGCACCTCCTCACTGCATTCCTCCCCCCTTTTCCTCCTGGGCCGGCCGCTATAAAATTCAGACGCCGGCTCTCCTCTCTCTCTCTCCTCGGGGGAAGGGATGGCTGCCCGATGGCTGTCTCTTGGGGCTCCTCCACCCTTCCATCCTCCAGGGCCTCCTCACCTCCCATCTCTGTCCAGGCCCAGGCCTAACACATGGCTGCCCCCCCTCCGCCCAGCAGCAGCAGCTGAACGGGGGAAGGGAGATCCAACCTCCGAGGTCCCTCGAAGTCCCAAGAGAGCCTCCCAGGGCTGAAGCTCTGCTTTTAACTCCTGTGTGTTCTCAGAGGTGTGTCCAAACCCCACTGGCTACACCAGGTGCCAATATCAAAATCTGAGCACCCATTGGTTTGAACACAGCATCCCAGAATTCCCACTTCTTCCTGGCCAAACCACCATAATCTGTGAGCTTAGTTTTGGCATGTTTTGGTCCTTTGCACTGCACCTGATATAATACTGGGCCATTTTCTTAGAGTCACTAAATATGCCAAATTTTCTTTTTTTCTCCTCCAATTGCAATTCCTTTGAAGGCATCTCCATTCCAGCGCGTTTGTAAGTCCTTCTTTTCTGTTTTGTCCTTCAGTGGGGATCAATTTTGCTGTGCTGCATTTGCCTGCACTTGATGGTGTATGGCCTGCCTGCATTTTGATGGCTTTGACTTTGGGAAAGATTTTTTTCTTTCTTTCTTTTTTTTTTTTTTTTTTTTTTTATGTAGTATCCATGCCAAGTCTCTCATATCTTCCCCTCCAAGTTATGTCTTCCTCCTTGACATTTTCCCCTACTGTTGCAACATCTGTGAGCTTAGTTTTGGCATGTTTTGGTCCTTTGCAATGCAGCTCATTTCCTCACAGGCTATTTTTTGAAGACACTAAAATTCCCGATTTTCTGCTTTTTTCAATTGCATTTCATTTGAACCTATCTCCTTTCTCGAGTGTTTGTAAGCCTTTCTTTTGGGATTCGCAAGATTCCTTTTCCCTTCCCGAAAGGAAATTTCATTTTCGGGAAGGGAAAAGGAATCTTGCGATTTCAATGGGGACCAATAGAGGAATCTTTGGTGCATGTTCCTGCCCTTGATGGCATGCCATGCCTTTTGATGGCTTTGACTTAGGGAAAGATTTTTTTCTTTTTTCTGTTGTTTTCTGAAGTGTCCATGCCATGTCCCTCATATCTTGCCCCCTAAGTTGTGTCTTCCTCCTTGACTTTTTCCCCTTCTTTTGCAACATCTGTGAGCTTAGTTTTGGCATGTTTTGGTCCTTTGCACTGCACATGATATAATCCCGGGCCATTGTCTTAAGAGTCAGAAAATTTCCCAAATTTTCTTTCATTCTCCTCCAATTGCAACTCCTTTGATGGCATCTCACATGCAAAGCAAGGATTCTTGCTTTGCATGTGCCTGCACCTGCACTTGATGGCGTATGGCCTGCCTGCATTTTGATGGCTTTGACTTTGGGAAAGATTTTTTCTTTTTTTTTTTTTGTTGTTTTATGAAGTCTCCATGCCATGCCCCTCATGTATTCCCCTCTAAGTTTTGTCTTCCTCCTTGACTTTTTCGCCTGCTTTTGGAACATCTGTGAGCATAGTTTACGCATGTTTTGGTCCTTTGCACAGCACCTCATATAATCCCAGGCCATTTTCTTAAAGTCAGTAAATTTCACAAATTTTCTTTTTTTCTCCTCCAATTGAAATTCCTTGGATGGTATGTCCATTCCAGCGTGTTTGTAAGACCTTCTTTTCTGTTTTGGCATTCAGTGGGGATCAGTTTTGGCAAGCTTTGCTGCATGTGCCTGCACTTGATGGTGGATGGCCTGCCTGCATTTTGATGGTTTGACTTTGGGAAAGATTTTTTTTCTTTTTTTTCTTTTTTTATGTAGTATCCATGCCATGTCCCTCATATCTTCCCCTCCAAGTTTTGTCTTCCTCCTTGGCGTTTTCCCCTGCTGTTGCAACATCTGTGAGCTTCGTTTTGGCATCTTTTGATCCTTTGCAATGGAGCTGACTTCCTCACAGCCTATTTTTTAAAGACACTAAAATTCCCAATTTCCTGCTTTTTTCAATTGCATTTCATTTGAACCTATCTCCTTTCCCGAGTATTTCTAAGCCTTTATTTTGTGATTCGCAAGATTTCTTTTCCCTTCCCGAAAGGAAATTTCATTTTCGGGAAGGGAAAAGGAATCCTGCAATTTCAATGGGGACCAATAGAGGAATCTTTGGTGCATGTCTCTGCCCTTGATGGCATGCCATGCTTTTTGATGGCCTTGACTTTGGGAAAGATTTTTTTTCTTTTTTTGGTTGTTTTCTGAAGTGTCCATGCCATGTCCCTCATATCTTCCCCTGTAAGTTGTGTCTTCCTCCTTGACTTTTTCCCCTTCTTTTGCAACATCTGTGAGCTTAGTTTTGGCATGTTTTGGTCCTTTGCACTGCACCTGATATAATACTGGGCCATTTTCTTAGAGTCACTAAATTTCTCAAATTTTCTTTTTTTCTCCTCCAATTGCAATTCCTTGGATGGTGTCTCCATTCCAGCATGTTTGTAAGTCCTTCTTTTCTGTTTTGGCTTTCAGTGGGGATCAATTTTGGCAAGCTTTGCTGCATGTGCCTGCACTTGATGGTGTATGGCCTGCCTGTATTTTGATGGCTTTGACTTTGGGAAACATTTTTTTCTTTTTTTTTTTTTTTTTTTTTTTAATGTATCCATGCCATGTCCCTCATATCTTCCCCTCTGTCCTTGGGTGACGTTATGATTCTTGTATCCCCATTCATCTGTTCTGTGCCTTTAAGACTGACTCTGAAGAGTAGAAGTTTTGTTTGGGTTTCTCTTATCAGGGGCACAGGGACGAGCAGTACATAGGGCTGGTTTTCGCTTCTTGCTTTCATCTCGCTGCTTTGCTTGCTCCCTTTTCTGCTCTTGCTTCTGCTCTGCTTTGGTCTCTGCTTATTAGCTAGTTCTATTTAACCGTCCACATCCCTTCCTGGACTGTTTCTCCTCTCCTGTTTCTTTGACCATCTCGTACCTGCTCCGCACAGGGACCCGGGAATATCTTTCGGCTGCAGCAGCTGCCCCAGCACCGGAGGGACTGAGAACAGAGCAACCACCCCCGAAAGAGACTTTCTGATTTTGTCATCTTTCTCAGAGCGGTGTCATCAGGTATTGTTCATTTTGTGTGCTGGGGGGTGCTGTTCCTGAAATAAACAGGTTCTTTCCACCTCTCTCCAAGGAATTTTTTTTCCCAAACTGGCTGGGGGGAAGGGCCGTGTGGGGTTTGCTTTCTGGAGGGGCCCTCCTTTGCAGATTCTTTAACAAATTTGCCCTAAACAAGGACAAAATATTGGCGCCCATCCTGGGGGCGAGATAGAGAGTGGAAAAACCCTTTTTTGGCTGCATTTTGGTTGCTATTACTCTGTGTTCATTTAAATCAGCTAATAGCCATTTTTTTAAAATTCATAATGTCTATTGGGATGAAGGTTTGCATGCATTTCTGGTCCCTAGGGTTTTTTGAGATTTTACTACCTCTATGGTCCCTAGGTTTATTTTCTTATCCAGAAATAGCTTTGGTATTGCCCCTATTGTGTAGTTTCTACATCAGAGGGGCAGTGACCAGAGTAGCTATCCTGCTGGGCTTGGTGGCAATGATGTGCAAGAAGTTTATAAACATGCTAGGGTCTGCTCCAGGTATGAATGGTTCATGGCTATGGTTATGCATCCAGTTTGTTGCAGGAGGAGCAGGAGGGAATGAGGGTTTTAAGCCTCTGCTTTCCTTCTTCTCCTATGAATTATTTGCATCACTAGTGAAGGATATTCAGTTTCCCCTCAATGTTAAAGAAACCATCTTCCTGGTATTCAATCTGGTAACCTTCCTCTATACAGCCTGCTGCTTCTCTAGAATGAGGGGTGAGATTTCTAGACGGGCTGATGAGACCCCTGACTCAGGAGTAAACCCCGGTGTGGAAAATCCTAAGTGGTGTGGAAAATGGGAGGATATGGGCCAAATCCTGAAGGAATTCTCTGACCCTATAGCCTGGGATTTTCCCCATGAACAAATTCAGAACCCAGCTGAGGTGGGGAAATATCTGAAAGAGAAGTACCAGGATGAGCCTAAGGAGAGGAAGGTCATTGCAGTGAGCTGGGCCCTGGCATATGCTTATCGCACACTGCTAGATACTGTCAGGCAGCAGACAGAGGCAGGGGTCAGGGAGATAAATCAGCAACTGTCCCGGTGACTCAGGCTGCAGCTAACACTCCAGGCTCAAAGCCAGCATCTAAACCCGTGGCTGTTGCTACCAGCACTAGAAGTGGGAAAAGCACAGACAAGACCTATCAACCAGTGGATGATGATGATGACGATGATGAAGGAGAAGGAACCTCCATGCCTCCTAACATAAAATCAGGAGTCAAAGCAGCAGGTGCAAGATCAGATGCAAATATTGAGTCCTTTTCCCTGAAGGACCTTTGTGGCCTACGGAAGGATTACACACGACGACCTGATGAATCCATAATTAGTTGGCTGGTCCGTCTCTGGGATGCTGCAGGCAAGGCTACAATTCTGGATGGCACTGAAGCCAGGCATTTGGGATCCCTGTCACAGGATCCTGTCATCGACCAAGAAATGATGAGGGGGGCTAATCCACACAGCCTCTGGGCACAGGTCTTGGATAGTGTTGCACGAAGATACCTGTGTGCAGATGATCTCTATATGCAACAACTCAGTGGAAGACCATAGAGCAAGGGATCCAACACCTGAGAGAAATGGCAGTGGCAGAGATTGTCTTCTCAGATGATGTAACAACTAGGAACCTAACTTAGTACCATGCACGTCTGTGATGTGGCAAAAACTTGTACGACTTGGGCCACGTGAATATGCTTCTGCCTTAGCCATCATGAAGAGGGATGAGAGGGATGAGACTGTGCTTGACATGGCAAGGAAGCTCCGAGCATATGCAGATGCTGTACATGGCCCGACACATGCCAGAATCGCAGCGGTAGAAACACGTCTGCAGAATCTGGAGGATAAGATAGAGGAGAATCACAAGAAGCTAAGAGAGGAGATTAAAGAAGACCTTCTCCAAATTTCATCAGTACAGATCCGAGGTTCTGGTATCCAAGGCAGATGTTTCCCAGATGGTGAGAGAAGGTACACCCCATGAGCTGAGCTGTGGTTTTACCTGCGTGATTGTGGGGAAAACATGAGAAGGTGGGATAGGAAACCTACTGCTGTTCTGGCACGACGGGTGCGTGAACTGAAGGAAGCTACCAGAAGGAAAGCAGCTCCAGTTGCCCGTAGCTGAACGGCCAGGTATGATGATGATGACATGTCTGATCCCCTCGAAGGAACATCCAAAACATATGCCCAGGGAAAGAAGGATAACCAGGCTTAGAGGGGCCCTGCCTCTAGCCAGGTAGAGGCCAGGGAAAATTGTGTTTTCTGGTCTGTGTGGATTCGTTGGCCTGGCACATCGGAACCACAAGAGTACAAAGCTTTGGCTGATACTGGTGCACAATGCACATTAATCCCATCAAGACATGTGGGGACAGAGTCTGTTTCTATTGCTGGTGTGACAGGGGGATCCCAGAATTTCACTCTGGTGGAGGCTGATGTGAGTCTAACGGGAAATGAGTGGAAGAAGCATCCTATTGTGACTGGCCCAGAGGCCCCGTGTATTTTGGGCATAGACTACCTTCGGAGTGGGTACTTCAAAGACCCAAAAGGACTCAGATGGGCATTTGGAATAGCTGCTGTAAAGACAGAGGGCATCCAGCAATTGAACACCTCACCTGGGTTGTCTGAGAATCCATCTGCAGTAGGATGACTGACGGGAGAAGAGCAACGAGTGCCAATTGCCACTTCCATAGTGCATCGATGGCAGTATAGGACCACTCGAGATGCTGTGATCCCCATCCATAAGATGATCTGAGAATTGGAGAGCCAAGGGGTGGTCAGCAAGATCCACTCACCCTTCAACAGTCTTATCAACACCTGGGCTAGGGAACATGGCATTGAGTGGGTATACCATATCCCCTACCATGCACCATCTGCAGGAAAGGTAGAGAGGTTCAACTAAAAACCCAGTTGAAAGCTTTGGGTGCGGGATCTTTCAAAAATTGGGAGCAGCATTTAGCAAAGGCCACCTGGTTAGTTAACACCCGAGGTTCCACCAGCCGAGTAGGTCCTGCCCTGTCCGAGTCCCTGAATATAATAGAAGGAGACAAAGTCCCAGTGGTACATATCAGAGGTTTGTTAGGGAAGACTGTGTGGATCAATTCTGCCTCGAGTACAGACAAACCCATTCGTGGGGTTGTTTTTGCTCAGGGACCAGGTTGCACATGGTGGATAATGCAAAGAGATGGAACAACACATTGTGTACCTCAGGGAGATCTGATTGTGGGGTAAGAATGATGTGCAATATCACTGTTCATTGGATGTTAATGCCATTGTCTGTACATTAAACCATACAGACATGAGATAGAAGAAAATGTGTAAGTGTTGAAGGTCTGGGCAAGTGGAAGATGGAGAAGGAAATGTGTAAGTGTCGAAGGTCTGAGCAAGTGATAGATGGAGCTTTAAGTGAGTAAAGTGACAAGGGGAATCCTGCAGCTCTGTAATATAGGGCCTGGATTCAGTGGTCCAGTGTGGGGATGTGATGAAGGCATGATGGGTATTGCTTGTAATTTTGGAGGAACAGATGGAAATTTTGTATGAATAATGCATGATGTGTTGTAGTATGTTGATGATATGGGGATAAGGGGTGGAATGTCCTGGGGTGACGTTATGATGCTTGTATCCCCATTCATCTGTTCTGTGCCTTTAAGACCAACTCTGAAGAGTGGAAGTTTTGTTTGGGTTTCTCTTATCAGGGACACAGAGACGGGCAGTACATAGGGCTGTTTTTCACTTCTTGCTTTCAGCTTGCTGCTTTGCTTGCTCTCTTTTCTGCTCTTGCTTCTGCTCTCGCTTTTGCTTCTGCTTATTAGCTAGTTTAGCTAAACATTCCAAATTCCTTCCTGGACTGTTTTTCCTCTCCTGTTTCTGTAACCATCTCGAACCTGTTCCGGACTGGGACCTGGGAACACCGAGGGTTTGCACCGTTTGGCTGCAGCAGCTGGCCAGCACTGGAGGGACTGAGAACAGAGCAACCACCCTCAAAAGAGACTTTCTGATTTTGTCATCTTTCTCAGAGCGGTGTCATCAGGTATTGTTCATTTTGTGTGCTGGGGGGTGCTGTGCCTGTCAAATAAACAGGTTCTTTCCACCTGTCTCCGAGGAATTCTTCCCGAACCAGTGTGGAGGGGGAGGGGCCGTGTGTGCTTGCTTTCTGGAGGGGCCCTCCTTTGCAGATTCTTTAACAAATTTGCCCTAAACCAGGACAAGGGTGAACTCCTCAGACACTGTTGGGACATTGCACATAGCTCAGGGAAGAGTGTTATTGTTATTAAATTGTGTCCTGTTCAACTATGGTCTGCTGGCCATGAAGAGAAACTTTCTGTGCCTCTGAGTCTCACCAGGTCCTGTCCCTCAAAGGACACAGACCTGATGAGTTGTGGTTCCCACTCCAGTGGTGGCACCTGCACCTCCCTCCATTGCCAGAGCAGAGCTCCGTTTTCCCAGAAAGTCCCTGGAAATGCAGGGATGAAGGAAACAGGACAGGCTGGGGGATCAGGGGCAGGGCACAGCCAGGGATTTGGGGTGGTTGTGAGCCCAGGGCAGGACGTGGCCTTTGGCCTTGGTGAACCTCATCCAACTGTCCTGGGCCCATGGCTCCAGCCTGTCCAGATCCCTCTGTAGGGCTTCCTGCCCTCCAGCACAGCCACACTGCCACCCATCCTGGGCTCACCTGGGAACTGACTGAGGGTGCCCTCGATGGCCTCGTCCAGATCAGCAATAAAGAGATTTCACTGGCCTGGCCCCAATCCTGAGCCTTGGGGACACCCCTGCATGTGACTCCTCAGCTGCTCTGAGTGCCAGGGCTTGGATGAGGGAAATGGTGGGGATGTGTTTCAGGAATGCCAAGGGCCAAGGCCTGAGCCCCAGCCCCTGGCCAGGCAGATCCTGTCCCTCCCTCCTTGCTCAGGGCTCTTCCCAGCATGGGCACTGGCATGTGGGGATGTGCAATGGCAAGGGCAGGAGCATGGGGCGGCCCCTGCCAGGCTGCTGAGCAGGGACAAGGAGGCAATGAGGCCACAGGCCTGCAAGGGTCACTTGTCCCCTCATGGCCTCAGGCCCAGGGCCAGCAGCCATGGCCAAAGTTGGCTCTGGCAGGGCTGTCTTGCAGCTGCTGCCCATGCCTGTGCCCTGTGCAGCCCAGGCTGTCCCACGGTGTCCCTGCCCTGCGCCTCTGTTCCTGCAGGCTGTTGGCATCCCCCGGCTGCCCCACCTGGCTGGGCCCTTCCTTTGCTGACAGCTCTGCCTCCTGCCTGCCTCTGCCTGCCCACACAAAGCCTTGGGCTGCTGCAGGCTCCTGCTGGGGATGTGCTGCACCACAGCCCTGCGCTGCCAGGGAAATTCCTTTCTCCTGGTGCCAGTCTGGGCCTCCCCAGCTGCCCTTGGTGCTATTATGTCGTCTTCAGGTTCCTTCCCACTATGAAGAAAAGCTCCAGCCTCTCTGAAACCACCCTTCTATTCCTCCCTGGCTACTCCTTTTCTGTCCTCAGTCTCCACACCACTGAGTCCAGAGCCTGCAGACTCTCCCTGCTGGTTTTGTGAGAAGGCCTCCAAACCCCATCTTGGGAGATTTTTGGGTCCTCTCCAAGATCTGTGAAATTGGAAAAATAGTGATCAAAGGTATTTTCTCCCAAATCTTGCAGTTACAGGACAAGGGTCAATATCTCTAAACTGAATGAGGGTGGATTTAAATTTGTTAGAAGGAGGAAATATTTCATTTATGAGAACAGCACAAAACTGCAATTGTCTTTCCTGAGAAAGGGATGCCTTATCCCAGGATTTGTCCAAGAGCAGGAGCTTTGTGTAGCCTGACCCAGTGAAACCCTCTCATTCCCAAGGACAGAATTCCTGTAGTGTGAGTTCTCTGATGTGCTGGGTGCCCTCACAAGGCTTTGGGCCAGAATGTCTGCTGAGGGCAGCCAGGCTGCTGCAGGAGCAGTGACCTCACAGCCATCACCATGGCAGCCCTGTCCCCTGGGCCTGGCTCTCCCCTTTCCTCTGCCCCTGCCTTGTCTCTGCTGGCATGAAGAGTTTTGTCGTTAATATCTTGTCCTCAAGGTGCTGGGGCCAATGGCTTCCCAGTCAGGCTCCTGGAGCAGAAGTGGCTTTTCAAGCCCAGCCAGGAATGAGCCCTGAGGCAGCAGCTCTGCAGTGGTGGCCACCAGGCCGGGCTGCCAAGGGAGGCTTCTGGCCATGGCCTGCAAGCAGCTGCTGCTGCCAAGGTGCCTTTGGTGCCTCAGGCTCTCCCTGGCACAGCTCCCAGCATGGCACTCTGCCCTTGTGCCCGAGGCCTTCCCTGTGCTGGGGCTGGCCCGGGGCTTTTCCTGCAGCAGGACCTGCCCTGCTCATGGCACAGGAAAGGCAGTTCCTGCTGGAGCAGGAGGCTCTGCCTGCAATGGGCTCCAACAACTCCAGCAAGGCCCCGTTGACTTCAAAACTGCTTCCTAGAGCATTATATTCTACTAATTGTTATAGATCCTGAACTGTGGAGCAAATAACTCTGGTTAAGATCTTTCTCTGTCTGATCATGATCAGAATCAATGAGAGCTGTGTTTATATAATTTATCTGGTATTCCATCATTAATCCTGCAGGACAAATTGGGTTAAAGTTCAATTCCACCTGTCCAATCCTTTACACATAAACCTTTGACAAATTCTGGGTCTTGGATAGGATCCAGCCACTCCCAGTCTCTTCTCTTAGAAGGAATTGTAGAAGTCTGGGGGCCCTGCAGGGGTTTGAGGATCCATGGTGGCTGTTGAGTGTCATTTCTCCACCTCAAGTCTCAGGAGGAGTTTCTCCAATAAAGAAATAAAGCTTTTGCCAGAAGCTCCCACTGTGTCCGTGACAGGAAGCCCTCTGAGTATCTGGGACATCCTGGGTCTTTGGCAGCCTAGGGACTCCTGGGATGTCACCATGGAGCCCCCGTGAGTGCCTGTGACAGATCGGTGCCTTTGCAGCCCAAGGTCCCCTGGGATGTTACCATGGAATGGCTATGACTGCCTCTGACCACAGGGCTCTTTAGCATCCTCAGAAAGCCCTGGGAGGTGTCCATGGAGCCCCAGATTCTGCCAGTGACATTCCAGCTCTGGAACAGCCTGGAGACTCTTGGAAAGTCCCCACGGAACCCCTCTGAGGGCCTGTGACAAACCTGATCCTTAGCAGGCAACCATCACCAGCCCCCTGTTGCTATGGTCAGTTTCCATGGCAACCATCACCAGGACCCTGTTGCTATGGTCAGTCCCTTGGCAGCTCCATGGAGACCCCATGCCAGGGGTGGTTGTCATGGACACCAGCTCAGGTCTGCAGCCAGAGGCCGTTGCCATGGCACCCATTGGCTGTCCCATCCCCAGGCTCATGGGATCCCAGAACCACAGAATTGGCTGAGCTGGGAGGGACCCATCAGGATCCTCCAGTCCAACTGCTGGCCCTGCCCAGGACACCCCAACAATGCCAGACTGGGCCTGGCAGCGCTGTCCAAATGCTGCTGCAGCTCAGAGAGCCCTGGAGCTGGGACCCTTCCCTGGGGAGCCTGGGCAGGGCCCCAGCAGCCTCTGGGCAAAAACCTTTTCCTGACATCCAACCTGAGCCTGCCCTGACTCAGCTGCAGCCGTTCCCTCCACTCCTGTCCCTGGGCACCAGAGGGAAGAGGTTCCCACAGCCCCAGCCAGGGACCCGCTCCCGAGGCTGTTGCCATGGCCACCAGGGCTGGGACCAGCTGGGATGCTTGGTTTCCATGGGCCAGGGTTCAGGAATGGGATTCCCCAATTTCCTGCTCCTGCTAAAACCGTGCTGCCCTCGCTGCCCTCCCGCCTCTCATGGAAAGCACAAAAGGCAAAGATCCCAGGCTGGGATAAGAAAAATTTATTGGGAACAGCAATGAGATAAGGAAGGAATGGAACAAAAACAGTATTGACAACAGAAGGGAAAAGTAAAACTTGGACAGGGAAAACTAAACACAGCTCACTGGGTCTGCCTGGCAACAATCTCCCCTTCCTGGAAAGGACACCCTTCTCCTTAGGAAGAGAGGGAGACAGTCCCTTTCCTGCCCCGGGCAATGACCACAGGTGGGAGTGAATGGATTGACACGTCCATGGCCAGACCCTCATGGTCCTCAATCCCAAATCACGTCATTTCCAGGGGCAGGAAAAGGGACAGGTGTCTTCCCAGCATGGACCATGGGGAACATGGATCCCCAGGACTCTTCCTAATGTGGGCCCTCTAACTGGCAATGAAGCTGGAGTAGTGCCTGAAGCTGTTCCTGCAGCTTGGGCATTTGCAGTGCTTCCCTTACCGGTGCTTCCGTTGGTGTCTAGTCAAGTTAGAGCTGCTGGAGAAGCTCTTCCCACACTGGGGACACTCGTAGGGCCTCTCCCCAGTGTGGATGTGCTGTTGTCTGATGAGGGTGATGTTGTGCTTGAAGCCCTTCCCACAGTCAAGGCAGCAGAAGGGCCTCTCATCAGTGTGAATCCACTCATGCAGGAGGAGATGGGAGCTGGTCTGAAACCTCTTCCCACATGTGGTGTACTGGTAGGGCCTCTCCCCAGTGTGGATGCGCCGGTGCCTGATAAGGTGGGAGGCACAATTGAAGCCCTTCCCACAGTCAGGGCAGTGGAAGGGCCACTCCTCAGTGTGAATCTGCTGGTGGTGGAGGAGATCAGAGCTGATCGGAAACTTCTTCTGACACTGGGTACACTCATAGGGCGTCTCCCCAGTGTGGATGCATTGGTGGATGGCGAGGGCGGATCTGCAGCTGAAGCCCTTCCCACATTCCCCACACCCGTAGGGCCATTCCCTGGTGTGGATCATCTGGTGGCTGATCAGGGTGCTGCTCTGCCTGAAGCTCTTCCCACACTCCAAGCACTTGCAGCGCTTTTCTCCGTCATGAAGCTGCTCATGGACCACCAGCTCTGAGCTCTGGCTGAAGCTCTGTCCACCTTCCTGGCTAAGTGAGGGTCTTTCCTCCACAGAGCACCCTGGGCTGGGATTGCAGCCCGTCCTCCTGTGGGATCTCTGGGGATTTTCCACCCCAGTGGAATTCTGCACTGTGGAGTCACTCAAAACAGCCTCTTCCACGAGGTTCTGCTGTGGGGATTTGTCCTCTCTAGTCTCCATCCTCAGTTTCTTGTCTGGGGTAGGAAGGACAAGGAGAGGATGGGATTTGCCTCCGTGCCAGAGGAAAGGGGAAGGAGATCCTTCCAATGCATCCCCATCAGGACAGGGTTGTCCTGCAGCCAGGGGCCATGCTGGGCTGGGAGATGGAGCAGGAGAGAGGGGGAAAGGGGCACTGGCTTCTTTCTCACCTCCCTGGGGTTCCTGGGGCATGTTCATTTTCCTCGCAGCCCCCTCTTCCATTTGATCAAGGTTTGGGGATGGGAAATCCTGTTTTGGCGGAAAACAACAGATGAGCACATTGTTTTTTGTACTGGTTTGAAAGCAAACCTGGAGAAAGGTCTAAGACAGAATTACAATTTAATAAGAAAGTTAAGATCAAGGCAGTGATACAGAAATATTTTCTTAAACTGACAGGGTCAGGATATAACCGGCTGCTCAGGGTGGTGGCAGCAGTCCCATTAAATGGTGGCTGCAGTCCTGTTGGAGTAATGAATGTGATTCTGTCAGAGCAGTGATCCTGTAGAAGGGTCTGGTCTTCCTCTGAAGGCCCAGTGGTGGTTATGGAGGTCTTGTCCTCTGGGAATCCAGTAGGCAAGCTGCTCCTGGTGTTGCAAGCCTCAGCTTATATCCAGGTAGGAATGCTTGGATCCTCCCCCTGGGGGGAGCGTCCCACAATGGGATGATGGAATTTGATCAGTCCTGCAGTGACACTCAATGGCCCAATCACAGAAGATATCTGCCCTGGAGGGCGTTATCAGGGCTGAGTCATGGAAGAGATAAAGAACACTGCCCCACCTGCTTATAGCAGTTGATGAACAAGTGGATTGAAAACATGCATTTGGTTACATCTTGCATTGCAGCCTGAAACAGTGGGGTAATCCCTGCTCAGGGGGTGACCACCACCCCCCTTACCCAAACTGGCTCAGGTGTAAAACCCCCACCCCGGGAATGCCACACACACAGGGGACAATGTCACACTTTCTCTGCCCCAGGGGAGGTCTCTGTCCCTGTCACTCCCTTGGCTGTTCCCCCCTTTCTCTTTCTTTCCATGTCTCTCTCTACCTCACAATTACTGTTAAATAAAATCCATTTTGGGTTTGGTCTCATTAGCACCTTAATTGGGGCGGAGGCATCTCTCTAACAATTTTCTTAAACATATTGCAATATTATTTATGCACAGTGAGTTGAGGGCACTGTTCTCTGACTCCAAGTGCTTTTGACAACAGCATGGTTCCCTTCTCTGAGGAGGTTGTGGTTCTTTCTGGAAGAACTCTTGGAAACTTTGAAACAGTCCCTCCTTCCTCCTTGGGAACTTATGGGAGAAATGATAAGGAAAATGGTTGTTGTGGGTGGCCACTGAAAAAAAAATATTTTGTTGACCTTTCTTGAAAAGTTGGTTAAAATCACTGGAGGAGAGGGAGCAAATGATATCAGATTGACCGATAAAGTTCATTTACTCCAAGGTGAGGAACACAAGGCTGCTAAAAGTCCCACAGAAGCCCAGCTGAGGTTGATAAATTCCCCAGTAACTCCAGCGAGGGGTCTCCTAGAGGATTTTTTTTGGAGAATGTTCGGAGCCAGCAGATCCCGGACTCGAGCCCTGGATATCTCTGGGCTCCCTAAGAGGAGCTTTTTCGGGGGGGGAGGAGCCGCGATCGCCCCTCAGGAGGGTCCGGGGGGTCCACGCGGGGATGGCCCGGTACCGACGGGGCGGGACATTGGTTTTGGGGATCCCTGTGAGAGCTGGGCCTGTGGAACGGGGGACCCCCAGGGCAGGGAGAGGGAAAGGGGCGATACCGGAGCTGGGGGACCCCCGGCAGCCCGGAGATGAGGCAGGGTCGGGACCCCCTGACCGTGACAGGGGCGTGTCTTGGAGTGATTTCATGGTGCTTGTACCCCATCAGTCTGTTTAGCCCAGAAATCAGTTCTGCACATTTAAGGCTGGTTCTGAGAGCGAAGGCGGGGAGGAGAAAGAAGCAGCAGTTTGTTTTCAGAAACTGCACTCACTCCTCTACATTCTGGCTCCTGGACAGACAGCAGGACAGAGCTCTCCTTTGCTTTTAGCTTGTTTTCAGCCCTGGATTGTGGTTTTTCTTTATCTTTGGAGCTGTTTAAAACTGCTCTGCACTGAACCTCCAGAACATCACCGGCACCTCGCACCTGGCTAGGCTGGGCTGAGGCATTTCCAGCACCAGAGGGACGGATAAGAGACTGATAAGCGACTGATAAGAGACTGAGTGAGCTGAGCTACTGCCCACAGAGGGACTTTCTGAGTTTTTCATCTCTTTTGGAGTGGCAAGGGGTCTTATTGTTTAATTTGTTCATTTGTTTTGCTGGTGAATGCTTTGCGTGTAAAATAAACAGGTTTTTTGCACTCTTCTACAAGGAAATATTTACCTGAAGTGGCTGGGGGTTGGGGTACTTGAATCTGCTTTCTAGAGGAAACCCCTTTGGAGGTTTTCAACCAAATTTGCCCTAAACCAGGACAGGGTGGTGGAGAGAAGGGAGAACCCAAAGTGGCTGGATTGAGGGGAGGCTGGAGAGAGGGACCTGGGACCCCAAAACCCCCCAGAATCCTTAAGCATGCCCCTAGGGAGGGGGCATCCCCAGGACCCATGGAATCCTCAGCAGCCCTGAGGCGGGGGACCACCAGAACCCCAGAGGGATGAGACTGAAAATGGGAAAGAAACTCCTGGTGGCTTTTTTTTATTCACTTTTGATTTTTGGTGGTTTTTATGAACACCAGGTGACTTCTAGAGATGGATGTGGGTGGGAGAAATCCCCAAACGAAGGCATTGACACCTTGTTTTTCCCGAAACCTTCCCACTGTGATATCCCCCCTGTCCCACTCTGGGTGAGCTCAGTCCCAAACCTGACCCTGATCCTGGTCTCAATCTCATTCCACATTTAGACATGCTCACAGTTTTTTATTTAATCTCATTCCAGTTCCAAACTTGTCTAGCCCCAGACCCAATCCCAACCCCAGCCCTAAACCCAATGCCATGTCTAGCATTAACCCCAATCCCAAGTCTAGTCCAATTCTCAGCCCCAACTCCAACCCCAGCCCCAGTTCCAGCCCCTTCCTAAATCCTCAGCCCCAAACCAAATCCCAGGTTCAGCCCTTCTGGGGTTTTGGGGGTGTCTCTGTCCCTCTGACCCCAATGATGTTTGGGTGGGGTCACAGCAGGGCTGAGAGGGACAGAGACCCCTCCCGGCCTGCCCAGGTGTGAGAAGGTCGGAGAGACCCCCCAGCCCCGAGCACCCTCAGCGGTGAGAGGGACACAGAGCCCCTGGTCCCCAGCCCTGCACAGGCATTGCCTGAGGCCAGAGGGATGGAGACCCCCCGAGCATCCCCCAGGGTGAGGGGACAGAGAACCCCGAGCATCCCCTGGGCGGAGAGGGACAGAGACTGCCTCGAGCACCCCTTGGCACAGGGATGAGAGGGAGGGAGATCCCTCAGGCATTCCCTGGGGTGAGAATGATGGAGACCCCCTGAGGAATGGCCTGGGGTGACAGGGACAGAGACACCCCCTGGGGAATGGCCTGGGGTGACAGGGACAGTGACAACCCCCCCAGCTCCTACCAAGCATACCCCAGGGTGAGAGGCACAGACACCCCTCAAGCATCTCCTGGGAAATGGAAAAAAAACTTGGTAGAAATCAAACTTACCTCTGCATAAATAACTTTGATGAATATTTGAATTTTCCACAAGTTACATGTGATGAAAATGCAAACAAATCCCAAATAATAATAAACCAACAATAGAAGCAATTCTGTGGCACTTCCAAGTTTCATTGGTTGCTGCACAGCTCCAGCTCAGCTGATGTCAGGTTCTGATGAAAGAAAAGTGGAAATTTGGCCCAATACAGATTATTAAAAGGAAGGGGAAGCTCTGTGTAACTGTCACAAATGTGAAAGGGATGAAGAGAAAAATGGTTCTCGCATTTGGCAAAGCCCCCAAGCCTGAGAATTTGGAACTTACTTGGGAATTTAGCTACTTGAGCTGGGCTTCTTGTGGGACTTTCAGCAGCCTTGTGTTCCTCATCATGGGGTGAATGAACCTTATCAGTACTCGCTGGTAACATTTGCTCCCTTTCCTCCAGTGATATAAACAAACTTTTCAAGGAAGAGCAACAAAATATTTACTTTTTCACTGGCCACCCACAACAGCCATTTTCCTCATCAGTCCTCCCAAAAGTTGCTCAGAGGAACCTGCATCCAAGTTTCTAAGAGTTCATCCATTAAAAAACCACAGCCTCCTCAGAGGAGGGAACCATGCTCTTGTCAAACGCACTTGAAGTCAGACAGTGCCTAAACTCACTGTGCCAAAATAATGTCACAGTCTGGTTAAGAAAATTGTTGGAGAGATGCCTCTGCCCCTGTTTAAGTTCTAACGAGACCAAATCCAAAGTGGATTTTATTGAATAGTAAATGTGAGGTAGAGAGAGTGATGGAAAGAAAGAGAAAAGTGGGGGACAACAAGATAGTGACGGGGACAGAGACCTCCCCTGGAGCAGGGTAAGTGTGACATTGTCCCCTGTTTGTGTGGCCTTCCAAGGGTGAGGGTTTTACATCTGCGCCACTTTGGGTAAGGGGAGTGGTGTTCACCCCCTGAGCAGGGATTACCCCACTGTTTAAGGTTGCCATGCAAGATGTAACCAAATGCATGTTTTCAATCCCCATCTTCATCAACTGCTATAAACAGGCGGGGCAGTGTTCTTTATCTCTTCCATGACTCAGCCCTGATAACGCCCTCCTGGGCAGATATCTTCTGTGAATGGGCCATTGAGTGTCACTGCAGGACTGATAAAATTCCATCATCCCATTGTGGGACGCTGCGCCCAGGGGGAGGAACCAAGCATTCCTACATGGATATAAGCTGAGGCTTGCAACACCAGGAGCAGCTTGGCTAGTGGATTCCCAGAGGACAAGAGCTCTATAACCACCACTGGACCTTCAGACATTGTACAGGATCACTGTTTCGACACAATCATGTTCATCACTCCAACAGGACTGCAGCCATCATTTAATGGGACTGCTGCCACCACCCTAACCAACAGGGTGTCAGGTTATATCCTGACTCTGTCACTTTAAGGCAGTGTTTCTGTATCATTGCCTTCATCTAAATTTTCTTATTAAATTGTAATTCTCGCTTAGACTGTTCCCCAGGTTTGACTTCAATCCAGTACAAAAGACAATGTACTCACCGCTTGTCTTCTTGCCAAGCCAGGATTTCCCATTCCCAAAACTTGATTGGATAGGGTAGGAGGCTGAGAGGAACAGCAAGGAGCCCTGGGATATCCAGGCAGGTGAGGAAGAAGTCAGTGCCCCTTTCCCCCTCTCTCCTGCTCCATCTCCCAGCCCAGCACAGCCCCCGGAACAAAAGACAATGTGCGCACCCTTTGTTTTCTTCGCAGAAAAAGATTTCCCATTACCAAACCTTGATTGGATAGAGGAGGAGGCCGCGAGGAACAGGAAGCAGCCTTGTGACACCCAGGCAGGGGAGGAAAAAGTCAGTGCCCCTTTCCCCCTCTCTCCTGCTCCATCTCCCAGCCCAACATGGCCCCTGGCTGCAGGCCAATGCTGCTGCCAAACCTGTCCTGCTGGGGATGCAGTGGGGGGATCTCCTTCCCCTTCCCTGTGGCATGGAGGCAAATCCCATCCTCTCCTTGTCCTTCCTCCCCCAGACAAGGAGCTGAGAATGGAGACCAGGGAGGAAAAATGTCCATGGCACAACCTCATGGAAGAGGCCATTTTGAGTGACTCCACAGTGCAGAATTCCAATGGGGAGGAAAATCCCCAGAGATTCCACAGGAAGATGGTCTCCGAAGCCAGCCCAGGGTATTCTGAGGAGGAAAGACCCACCCTGTGCCAGGAAGGTGGACAAAGCTTCAGCCAGACCTTGGAGCTGGTGGCCCATGGGCAGCTTCATGATGGGGAGAAGACCTACAAGTGCTTGGAGTGTGGGAAGAGCTTCAGGCAGAGCAGCATCCTGATCAACCACCAGATGATCCACACCGGGGAATGGGCCTACGAGTGCGGGGAATGTGGGAAGGGATTCAGCGACAGCTCCGCCCTCATCTGGCACCAACGCATCCACACTGGGGATAGGCCCTACGAGTGTCCCCAGTGTCAGAAGTGGCTTCAGAGAAGCTCCAATCTCCTCCAGCACCAGCAGATGTGCACAAATGAGAAGCCGTTCCGCTGCCCTGAGTGCGGGTTGGGCTTCAAGCGCAACTTCAACCTCATCACCCACCAACACATCCACAGTGGGGAGAGGCCCTACGAGTGTCCCCAGTGTGGGAAGAGCTTCATCCAGAGCTCTGCCTTGACCAGTCACCAACGAAGGCACCGGTAGAGGGAAGGCCTGCCAGTGCACCAAGTGCAGGAGGAGTTTTGTGCACTGCCCCAACTTCATCCATCATTGGAAGATCCACGTTGGGAAGAGCCCTGGTGATCCATGTTCCATGTGATCCATGTGGGGAAGACACCAGTCTCTTGTCCTGCCCCTCCCAGTAACATGATGTGGCATTGAAAAACATGAGGATCTGGCCATGGCCCTGTCATTACAATCACCCTTACCTCAGGTCATTACCAGGGGCAGGAAAGGGACTCTATCTCCATGAGGAGAAGGGTGTCCTTTACAGGAAGGGGAAATTGTGGCCAGACAGACCCAGTGAGTTGTGTTTTAGTTTTCCCTGTAAACAATTTTGTTTATCCTTTCTGTTGTCAATATTGTTTCTGTTCCATTTATTCCTTATCTCGTTGCTGTTCCAAATAAATTGTTCTTATCCTAGCCTGTGGTCTTTGCCTTTTGTGCTTTCCATGGGAGGCAGGAGGGCAGCGAGGGCAGCATGGTTTTAGCAGGAGCAGGAAATTGGGGAATCCCATTCCTGAACCCTGGCCCATGGAAACCGAGCATCCCAGCTGGTCCCAGCCCTGGTGGCCATGGCAACAGCCTTGAGAGCGGGTCCCTGGCTGGGGCTGTGGGAACCTCTTCCCTCTGGTGCCCAGGGACAGGAGTGGAGGGATCGGCTGCAGCTGAGTCAGGGCAGGCTCAGGTTGGATGTCAGGAAAAGGATTTTGCCCAGAGGCTGCTGGGGCCCTGCCCAGGCTCCCCAGGGAAGGGTCCCAGCTCCAGGGCTCTCTGAGCTCCAGCAGCGTTTGGACAGCGCTGCCAGGCCCAGACTGGCATTGTTGGGGTGTCCTGGGCAGGGCCAGCAGTTGGACTGGAGGATCCTGATGGGTCTATCCCAGCTCAGCCAATTCTGTGGTTCTGGGATCCCATGAGCCTGGGGATGGGACAGCCAATGGTTGCCATGGCAGCAGGCTCTGGATGCAGGCCTGAGCTGGTGTCCATGGCAACCACCCCTGGCATGGGGCCTCCATGGAGCCGCCAAGGGACTGACCATAGCAACAGGATCCTGGTGATGGTTGCCATGGAAACTGACCATAGCAACAGGGGGCTGGTGATGGTTGCCTGCTAAGGATCAGGTTTGTCACAGGCCCTCAGAGGGGTTCCATGGGGACTTTCCAAGAGTCTCCAGGCTGTTCCAGAGCTGGAATGTCACTGGCAGAATCTGGGGCTCCATGGACACCTCCCAGGGCTTTCTGAGGATGCTAAAGAGCCCTGTGGTCAGAGGCAGTCATAGCCATTCCATGGTAACATCCCAGGGGACCTTGGGCTGCAAAGGCACCGATCTGTCACAGGCACTCACGGGGGCTCCACAGTGACATCCCAGGAGTCCCCAAGCTGCCAAAGAGCCGGGATGTCCGAGACAATCACAGGGGTTCCTGTCATGGGCACAGTGGGAGCTTCAGGCAAAGTTTAATATTAGAGAAGCTCCTGTTTGGTCATGAAGTGCAGAAAGGATCCCCAAATGTCACCACTGAGTCAGAGATTACACAGCCTCACATCAGAAGGCTAAGGGCTAAAACCTACCCATTTATTCAATCATCTACTTTTACATCTTGGTTTGCTTCAGGTGGACCTCATTGGTCATTTAATCAAGACATTTCACATGATTGGCTAATTAAGACAACACCCTTCAATAAACAACTTTATGGAAAAAAGCCAACTTATTTCAAACATTTTCAGGGCACCAGTTATTGATGTTTGTTTTATGTTGGGCCTTTCTTGGGGCTCCCTGGATGGGGGAAACCTCCTGTAGCAGTTCTGTGCCAGATAAAAGGAGATGCAAAGGAATTTTTCTATCTTCAGCCTCTTGCTTATTTTTATCTTATCTAAAGTTTGCACTGCTGTCCACACGAGGCTCAGCAGGCTGGAAAAAACACCTCAAAATGGCTCTAAAATGTACAGTTTCAAGGTCTTTTAAAGTTGTGTCATCCAATGAACTCTTAAAATGTATCTTATTTCTACTTATCTACCAATAACTCATTCCTTGACTGTCCACATAACCTCTGCACTGTGCTTTCCTTGACCAATCACCCTGTGCCACCAACACTGCAGAAAATGGAGTAGATGAAGAAGACAGGGACTACACCCCAATTCCTCCATCTTGCTGCCTTTCTACACCATACTAAAAATCCCAAAACCTAAATTTCTCACCCAAGTGACATACTATACTACTCTCTATTATCTGTTTCACAAATTGGTAAATTCTACTCTATCTCAGAGTCTTGGAAGTCCTCTCCAAGGGCAAAGGTGAAAGGCAGTGTTTCTCTGGGGGTCAGAACCCCTCAGAGCAGACAGAGAAATATTCCCTGTGGCCTGGATTCCCACACATTTAACCTAAAATTCTTTTACCCTTAACACGTGAATTTACCCATAAATGTTCCTGGTAATAGGATTAGAAAAAGAAATAGAGAACGACAGAAAGACAGCAGATCTATAGAAAGACACACACATGGGCAGCAACTGCAGGGGTTCCAGCATCGCTAACAGAGGAACGCCAGGAGAAGGCAGGATCCAGACCCTGGGCTGGCCTCCTGTACCAGCTTTTAACCCCCTGGGCCTTCATTGGCCTGCTCCTGGGGTGGGACTGCCAGTTGCTTGCCCAATAGCATCAGGGTAGGCACCAGCTGCTAGTGTGTGATTGATTGACAGCTCAGCCAATCGAAGTGGGGTTAGCACAGCCTCTGCTATGTGATTGACAGCTCTGCCAGGCCAGGGCTGGGGGTGGGGCTCTGTCCCACCACAAACCAAGGCCTGACCTGGCCCTGGCCCCACACGGGCATTCTGAGCATCCCCAAGGTGTCTCGGGACATCAATCTCATCCAGCCTCTGACAGCAACCACAGTGACACTACAGAACCTCATGGAGCCATGGGTCAGTTGTGACCCCATGATGCCTCATGGAATCAAGGAGACCGTTCTGCAGCTCAGGGGCCCTATGGATGCAAGGATCAGTAATCAAATGTTGGGGCCCAGAGAAGCAAGGAGCCATTGTGACACAGCAGGGCTGCATGGAGCCATGCAGGGCTGCAAGGGAACCCTGTGACACTCATGAAACCAAGAAGCCATTGTGACATTGCAAGACCTCATGGAATCAAGGAGAATACTGTGACAGTCTGGAGACTCATGAAATCAAGGGAACATGGAACAGGTCTGCCTTGTTTGGCCTCCTGGGACTGTCTGACAGGTCCCACTGAATTTGATACGCCAAGGGCCACTTCCCTTGAAGCACTGGGTCTCTGGCATTTCCTTCCCATCTAAAAGAACTGTCTTTCTTGTCTACGCTCCCATGGCTGAAATTAGGATTCTACCTCTAAAACTCCCTATATCCAAGGGTTGCTCCCAAACAAAATCTGCCAATACAGTCAAGTCTGGCTAGCCTCAGCTTCTGGTGACTGCCTCTCATCTGCCCCTGGGCTCGATTGTTTTCTTCCTATGGAGACCACTTTGACACTGTGGGGTGTTTTGGAACCAAAAGGCATGGTTACACTGTAGGAACTTGTGGAACCAAGGAGATCATTGTGACACTGTTGGTACCATGGATCCAAGGGGCCATTGTGACCCTGTGGACCCTCATGGAAGCAAGGACATCACTGTGGCTCTATTGGGCCACATGGACCAAAGGAGCCAGAGCAAAGCAGCGGTGTGGGGGGTAGCCCAGCTGTAACTCAGAGTCAACCCAATTTCATCCCAGAAGAAGTGGACATGAGGTTTCAAGCACTGGGAATCATTTGTTTAGCTTAGGGTGAGTTTAAGAGTTCCCCCATAAGCCTTTAGTGTTGCTATGCTAAGTTGTCCAAGTTCTCCTCCCCTACTGGTTACTTGTTTCCCCTATATGGTTATTGTTCTAGAGTGTTCTACCCTCAAGTGTACATGTTGTTGCTTGGCCTTTATCTCAGGTCTTGGAATACCATCCCTCGTACGGTGCTCGACTTCTCCATGTTTATTTTTTTCACCCTGTTACTAAAGTTTTTTTTTGGGCAACTCCATTGATCCTGCTTGTAGGAGCGTTGGGGAATAGGACGGTTGGGACAGACAGAGACGAGACATCTCTGAAGCCAGGTCTTGGAACTTGTGGTTTATTGCAAAGGGTGTGGGTACAGGGGCCTTGTTTGGAGCTGCCAGCCAGAGATCAGAGCAGGCCTGAAAGAGGAGCTCGAAAGAGGCACCCAAAATGGATGCCCGAAAGAGGAGGGAAGTTCCCATTACAATACAATAAATCTTCTTTTGTGCTGCATATTCTAATTGTTTGTGCACTAAACAATCTAGTACAAGACACAAATCTTATATCATTACATACAGCCTATATGAATCATTACATTACCATACTGTGTTACATTTTAAATCCTAAAATCCACTCTTTGGACCCCTTCTGCCAAGGTAGTAGGATCGCTCTGACCCTTGGACCAGTCTGCAAGGAGAGGGTATTGTTTAATCAAAAGAAGATTACCTTCAGCTGGCCATACCATTGTTTTCCAGTTGTTCAGTAACTAAGGCTTGGTATCTCAAAGCTTGCTTTCATTTCAGTCTCACTTATAGTTTCCATATTCTCAAAATCTCTTGCCAGGCAATCATATTTATAAGGCTTTCCTGTTTCATCTTCCCCAGCATCTGCTCCTTTTCATTTTCACCACCCTTGCCCTGAAGTTGGGGAACCCGAAAGGTTTGTCACCTTCATTGTGATATCTGGCACCCGAACAGGGACCCTGACATTCAGTCATGTCCGCTGGGGTTGGCTGATGGATAGGCCAGTGCTCCCTGGGATTTTGGATTATGCCGGGCCGGCAGATTCATCATTGTTCAAGGGACCTTGCCCAGGATCGGCAGGGACAACGATGGTTTCACCTGCGTAGGATTGCAGGTGGGTTTGGGGAAACACAAGACATTTAATGCCCATTTGGCCACTTTGTTTTTACAATATGCACCCACGTCCCATAATTGATTTGAGGTGTTCCAGTGGCTCTTCCCCATAAGGCAGAGAAAGAGAAAAATGGGCAGCAAGATGTCCAAAGTACAAAGGAGCATATATGGATGCTTAATTCTCACTGATCATGACATAATATTTTCAAAGAACAAATTGAAATCAATCATGAGGTGGATCATTAAAAATTTTCCAGATGCTCCTGAGCCTGACAATCCTCCCTCCATCTTGGCTCCTCCACTTCTGGCTACCACAACCTTCTCTTCTGCCCTGAATGAACCTCCAGACTCCATCGCCACAACTGTGGGTCATGCCTCACTGTCAATCATTCCACCTTCACCCTGGGCCATGCTACCAGAACCCAACCCCAGAAGTCCACCATCCTAAATCAAGGCCCTTCCTCCCTAACATCTGAAAAAATGGCAGTGCCCTCTGCCACACCCTCTGGCAAAAATATAACCCCCATGGTCAAAGATACTAAGCCCAACTGTCGCACTATTTCTAATCTGAATGTTTCTCCTCCAAGTTATTCTTCCTCCCCAGAATGCAGTTTGGATTTCCCAGATCCACCTCGCCCCTCAACCCCAGAAGGTGCCTAGGAAAGGATCTGGAAAGAAGCAGTTAAAGAAGGAGACTGGCAAATAGCCTCGAAACTCCTCGTTCGCCCCGTATAAAAGAAAACGGCAGAATCCCCGGTATCAGCCATTGCTTTATGGGGAAGTCAAGGATCTGTGTAGGGCAGCTAAAGACCATAGGAAGGACTTACCTTGTTTTAATGGCCTAATGAGGGCCATGTTTACAGCGCATGTCTTAACCCCCTATGATTAAAAATATATTATGACCATGTGGGAAGGGGGATGGAAGTGTTTACTAAATCAATTAATAGCAGACTATGCTAATAATGAGGCAAGGGCGGAATTGACAATCAACCATCTAGCTGGAGAAGGACAACACAGCCTACCAGATGATCAAGCAGCAGGTACCCCCAGAGAAGTATTGGATGATATCAAAGAGATGCCTTTGAAAGCTTTAATCCAGATGTCAGATGGTAGCAACCCCAATGTGGACTACCTTGGGTGGCTGCAGCTAAAGCTTTAGGACAATTAGACCGTCTTGGGTGCCTGTTAAGTAAGCAAACCAATGCTACCTCCCTCACACTGAGTGGCCTGCTCTAAGACATAGACACCATCAGACATGCCACCTTGCAGAACAGTGATAGAGTTTTTACTCTGGGCACATGGGAACGGCTGTTTAGAATCTTAGGCCATGTGTTGCATGAACCTCTCCAGCCACAGCAAATCAATCCACAGGAGCAATCAGGTACTGAAGGAAGGTTTCAAGAAGCTTCAAATGGAAAACAAAGACTGGTTCAATAAACTTTTTCAATACAAGGGACTAAAGGGTTGGATCATTTCTAGCTAAAAGAGGACTATTAATTATTTTAGTGGTTGTTGTTGTGTTGTTAATTGTCCCGTGTTTGTTTGGATGCTTTTAGAAAATCTTACAAAATTCTTTCAGTTCCATCTTTGTTGTAAAAGAGAAAGGAGGAAGATACCCAACACAGGATCCTCATGGACTACTTGGAGGAGAGAATTGGAGGCCAGAATGGCACAAAAACCTCTCAGAGACTCAGTGTGGGAAGGAAACACCTTAAAAGTACCAAAAAGTATTCTTAAATCCATAAAGTACCTTAAAAAACTGGAGTATCTCAAAGTATTAATGGGCACAACTGAGTGTCAGTACAAAGTTCTCAAGGGACTCGTTAAAGCAGATAATTGGGGCTGTGATTGCACAAACCACTCACAGAGTCTCTATCAAAAGGGAAACACCAAGTTCCTTAAAATAACTGAAGTACCCTGAGTATTATTGAGCCCCACTGAGTGTTGTTACTGACAAAGCATCTCCAGGGACTAATTACAGCAGATAATTGGAGGCAATGATTGCACAAACATCTCAGAGGCTCCAAGGCAAAAGCCAAACCCAAAGTCCTTCCAAAAACCTACAGTCCTTGCAGGGAGCATTAAGGAGCCCCCAGAGCAATTCCTGAGCAAGGCTCCCCAGGGACTCCTTCCAGCAGATCCTTGAGGCCCCTGGGATGTGGGCTAGGGGGGGATGCTGAGGGTAGGACAAGGGGCTGACAGTGCCCAGCCTGGCTGGGGCTGTGCCAGGAGGCCCCAGGGCCTCAGGACAAGGTGTCTCCTCACAGTCCTTGGTGGCACAGACCCTGCTGCTGTGACGCAGGGCACCAAGACTTGGCTTCTGTTTGTCCTCACACATGTCATCACTGCCTCCAGTTCTCTGCTCAGCCTGGGGCCTGGGGACACTTTCTCAGTCATGTCCCTCGGTGGGACCCATTAAAAGTCCAAGAAACTTTGGAGTGTGATTCTGCCTTGGAGTTCTGGAGAGGTTTCTTCAGCTCCCTCTCAGGGACTGATGGGACTGATGTTCAGGGCCTGAGCACAAAGCCCCAGAGGCTCATTAAAGTCCTTGTGCTGTGTCTGTGCTGCTAAGCTGGGCTGGGCTCCTGTAACCAAGAAGAACTTCAAAAGCACATTTCTCTTGATGAGCAGCTCTTCTGCCAGCCCAGCAGGGCTGGGGCACTGCCTGCAGCCAGCCTGGGCATAGCACAGAGGCACAGAGAGCTTCAATCAGTCAGGGCTGGGAAGGTGCTGAAAAGTGCCTGGGGCAGAATCACTGCCAGCCCTTGGCACAGGAACCTCTGGCTGCAGGACAATGCAGCTGCAGCTCCTGGAGCCATCTCCTAAAGCTGGAACATCCCAATGCCTACAGACCCTGTGAGTACATTCTCTGATTGTCTCTTGTGCAGAGCACCCAGGGGTGCCCAGGGCTGTCCTGCAGAGAAGGGTCCTGCAGCCCAGGGCACTGTGCTGGGGCAGGGACTCTGCTGCCTGCCAGGGACAGCTCTCAGCCAGCCCTGGAAGCTGCTCCCAGCACTGGGGGACAAGATCTGGGTGGGAGGAGACAGCTGGTAAGGCTTGGAAGAGTTCTCCTGTGGTGATGATGCTGCATTGTTCAGGTCTGCTCACAGCATGACATTTCACTGCAGAACATTTATAAGTAGATTTTACAAGGAGCACAGTGAGGCAGGGGCTGCATAGAAGGGAAAATCCTGCTTTTTTAATCTACTGCTGTGGGTGGCCTGGATGGGCAAATGCACATAAGTATTCCTCTCTCAGTTCAGGATGAGGAAAAGAAAAAAATTTCTCTAAGATGGTAATAAACCACGCAATGACAGAAATCAGCCCAGGGCCCCTTAGAGGCAGCATCCGTGTTGCTTTTCCAGCCTCCTCAGCGTTGCTCTGATGTTGCCATCAGAGCCTGCAGAGCCAGAGCTGCCCCTGGGCAGTGCCTGAGCTGGGAGGGGTCTGCAGGGCAGAGCTGAGCCCCCAGGGCTGGGTTGGGCTCTGGCAGCACTGGCAGGGCCCAGCCCTGGGCACAGGGAAGCAGCTGCTGGCAGGGACAACTCCAGGCAGCAGAGCCCTGGGCAGGCAGTGGGGGGAAAGTGCCTCCAAGCTGTGCTGGGATGTTTCAAGTCCTCCCCAAACCCAACTATTCCATGATTACTTTTCTTACAGATACCCATGCACAGACAGCACAAATGTCCAACAGCAGCTCCATCAGGCACTTCCTCCTGCTGGCATTGGCAGACACATGGCAGCTGCAGCTCCTGCACTTCTGCCTCTTGCTGGGCATCTCCCTGGCTGCCCTCCTGGGCAACGGCCTCATCATCAGTGCTGTAGCCTGTGGCCACCACCTGCACACACCCATGTTCTTCTTCCTGCTCAACCTGGCCCTCAGCGACCTGGGCTCCATCTGCACCACTGTCCCCAAAGCCATGCACAATTCCCTCTGGGACACCAGGAACATCTCCTACACAGGATGTGCCGCACAGGTCTTTTTCTTGCTGTTCTTCATCTCAGCAGAATATTTCCTCCTGACCATCATGTGCTATGACCGCTACGTGTCCATCTGCAAACCCCTGCACTACGGGACCCTCCTGGGCAGCAGAGCTTGTGCCCACATGGCAGCAGCTGCCTGGGCCAGTGCTTTTCTCTTTTCACTGATTCACACGGCCAATACATTTTCCCTGCCCTTGTGCCATGGCAATGCCCTGGGCCAGTTCTTCTGTGAAATCCCCCAGATCCTAAAGCTCTCCTGTTTAAATTCCTACCTCAGGGAACTTGGTCCTCCTATGGGTAGTGCTTTTCTGTTCTTTGGTTGTTTTGTGTTCTTTGTTTTCTCCTATGTGCAGATCTTCAGGGCTGTGTTGAGGATCCCCTCTGAGCAGGGACGGCACAAAGCCTTTTCCACCTGCCTCCCTCACCTCGCCGTGGTCTCGCTGTTTAACAGCACCTCATTTTTTACCTACCTGAAACCACTTTCAATGTCATCCCTATCCCTGGATCTGGCTCTGTCAGTTCTGTACTCAGTGGTGCCTCCAGCCCTGAACCCCCTGATCTACAGCCTGAGGAACCAGGAGCTCAAGGCTGCACTGTGGAGATTGATGAGTGGATGGTTTCGAAAACAGTAAACTGCCGGCCAATTTGTGCAAATCACTTCTAATAAAATCATCTTTGATACTTACTGATTTCATTTTGAAGGATATTTTACTTTGTTTTACGTTTTTAATAATTTCCACAACATAAATCCGCTTTCTGCCATTTGTCATTGTGTTTCTCTCCCTTTTCCCTGTTGCCACAGACTATGTAAATGAGGGGCTGTGCTCTTGGTGGCTTTAAATGAACTAAAGGATCTCCCAGCATTCCTGAGTCAGGCCAGGAGCCATTGGCCTTCTTGGCCAGCTGGGCACACCGCTGGCTCATGTCCAGCCTGTTTTCCACCAGTCCCTGCAGGTCCCTTTCTGCCTGGCCACCGTCCAGCCACTCTGTCCCCAGCTTGTAGTCCTGCAGGGGTTATTGTGGCCAAAGTGCAGGACCCGGCACTTGGACTTGTTAAACCTCAGCTTGTTGGATTTGGGCCCTGGATCTATCCTGTCCAGGAGCTCTGCTCCCAGCATGATCCTAGTTGCTGCCCCTGTGTGCTTCCAGTTTCCTTGTCACTCCCAGGATGTTCCTGGTCACTTCCCCTCACTCCTGGCAGGATCCCTCTTCTTCCCAGTATGAGCCCAGGCACTCACAGTCATTCCCCAGTATGATGCAGTTTGTCCCCAACATGGTCCCAGTTGCTCCCAGTTGCTCCCACTTTCATCCAGTGTGTTCCCTGTTCTACCAGTTGCCCCTAGTATAGTCCCAGTAACTCCCAGTATGATCTCAGTCTCTTCCAGCAGGGCCCCAGGCACTCACACTTGCCCCCAGCATGGTCCCAGTTCCCCCAGCATGCTCCCAGTGGCTCCCTGTGTGGTTCCAGTCACCACCTGCATGGTCTCAGGCACTCCCAGCATATCCCAGTTGCCCTGAACATTCTCATAGTCATTTCCAGGCACTCCCAGTTACCTCAGCATGGTTTAGCTGCCCCCAGTTTTATCCCAGTCACTGCCAGGACATCCCAGTTGTCACCAGCATGCATCCTGCCATTCCTAGTTGTTTCCAGTTCCTCCCGGTGTGTGGGCAGGCAACTCCCAGCATGGGCCTGGTAGCTCGCAGTAACCCCAGTCAGGGTCCATTGACACCCACTATAATCCCAGTGTGATCCCAGTCACTCCCAGTATGATGCCAGTGACCCCCAGTGGGATCCCAGTTGTTCCCTGTCAATGCCAGCAGGACCCCAGTAGTGCCCAGTATGATCCTCATGACTCCCAGTCTCTCCCAGTATATCCCAGTCACTCCCAGCATGCTCCCAGTCATTCCCAGTTCCTCCCAGTTGCTTTGAGCATGATTCCAGTTGCCCACAGCCCCTCCCAGTCAATCCCTGTATGACTCCAGTCACCCTCATTGTGATCCCAGTCTCAGCCAGCATGGACCCAGCTGCTCCCACTGTGATCCCAGTATGATCCCAGCTGCTGCCAGAATAGTTCCAGTTGTTCCCAGTTCCTCCCAGTATGATCCCAGTTTTCTCTAGAATAGTCCCAGTCCCTCTCAGCATTGTCCCACTCACTCCCAGTTGCCCCCAGCATGGTCCCAGCTGTTTGCAGTGTGGTTCCAGTGCCCCTAGTATGGTCACAGACAATCCCAGCATATCCCAGTTGCCCCAGTGAGGTTCTGGTTACCTGAGAATTATCCCAGTCTTTCCCACTTACTCCCACTTGCCTCTAGCATGATCCCAGTTTCCAGCAGTTGCCCAAAGTGTGGTCCCAGTTACCCCAGTTGTGTCCTTAGTCCCCTTAGCATGTTTGCACTATCCTCCAGTTGATCCCAGTTGCTCCCAATGTGTCCACATTTTCCTCCCAGCATGGGCCCAGTAGCTTCCAGTACCCCCACAATCAGGATCCATTCTCACCTGCTGGAATCCTAGTGGCTCCCAGGATGATCCCAGTTGCACCCATTCACTCCCAGTATGATTCCATTCCTTCCCAAAGTGACTCCCTGTCACTCCCAGTGTGGGCCCAGTTGTTCCCAGTCACCTCCAGCATGGTTCCAGTCACAGCCAGCACCTTTCCAGTAACTCTCAGTCTGATTCCAGTAGGATCCCAGTCATTCTCAGATACTCCTAATACTTTTCCAGTCATACTGGAACTGACTGATGGCAGTCAGTTCCAGTATGAGCTCAGCATGGGCACCGCTGCTCCCATTATCATTCCAGTGTGGTTCCAGTTGCTCCCATTTATCCCCACTACGCTGGGGATAAATCACTGGGTTTCAATCAGTCTCAGCGTATTCCAGTTACTCCCAGCATGTTCCCAATTAATCCCAGTTGTCCTCAGTTGCTTCCAGCCTGATCCCAGTTGCTCACAGCCACTCCCAGTCACCCTCAGTGCCGTCTCAGTTACCCCCAGCATGGGTCCAATTGCTCCCTGTTCCTTCCAGTGTGATCCCAGCTGAACCCAGTTGTCCCTTGTATTATCCCCGTCACTCCCCATATGATCCCAGTCCCTCCCAGCATGGTCCCAGTCATGACCAAAGTTCCTCAGTATAGACCCAGTCACTCCCACTCACTCCCAGTGTCCCCCAGCATGGGGTCCCAGTTCTCCCCAGCATTGTTCCTGTTGTTCCCAGTGATCACCAGTGTGATTACAGACACTCCCAGTATATTCCAGTTGCCCTCAGCATGTCCATTGTCCTTCCCATACTCCCCAGTGATCCCAGGAATCTACCTGTTATCCCAGTATCATCTCAGTCATGCCCAGTATATCCCAGTTGCATCCATCATGCATCCAGTCATTCCCAGTTCCTCCAATTTGCTTGTAGCATGACCCTATTTCTCTCAGTTGCTCCCAGTAGCCCAAAGTGTGATCCCAGTTGCTCCCTTTCAACACCAATATGAGCTCAGTAACCTCCAGTATGATCCTTGTCACATGCCAGCACTCCCAGTATGGTTCCAGTATAATCCCAGTTACTTACAGTCACTCACAGTGATTGGTCAAGTATGGTCCCAGTTGCCTCCAGCTAGATCAACCCAGTCAGTCCCAGTACGATGCCATTTGCTCCCAGCGTGCTCCCAGTCACCCCCAGTATGGGGGATGATGTGCAAGGTGTGTTCCCAGTCGCTCTCAGACCTTCCCAGTGTTAGTCCAGCTCCTCCCAGTGTGATCCAAAGATGAGCCCAGTGTGCTCCCAGTCCCTGCCAGTATGAACCAGTTGTGCCCCACATGGTTCCAGTTGTTCCCTTTCACCCTCACTTTTGTTTCAGTCACTCCCAGTCTCTCCCAGTGTACCCCAGTTCCTACCAGCACATTCCCAGTCACTCCCAGCTCCTTCCAGCATGATCCCATTTGCTCACAACCACTCCCAGTCAGCCTCAGTGTAGTGGCACTCACTGCCAGTATGATCCCAGTCACCCCCAGCATGGTACCAGTTCATCCCAGTATAAGCCTGGTGGCTTCCAATCATGCCCATCATGGTCCCAGTCACTCCCAGCTCCTCCCAGTTGCTCCTTGCATGATCCCAGTTGCTCAGAGCTGCTCCTGGTCACCCTCAGAATGATCCCAGTCACTCCCAGAATATCCCATTTTCCCCCAATATGGTCTCAATTGCCACCTGCAGGCTTCTACTCCATCCCAGTATGATCCCAGTATGATCCCAGTCTCCCTCAGTGTGATCGCAGTCTGCCCTGGCATGGGCTCAGCTGCTCCCAGTATGATCCCTGTAGCATCCCAGTACAATCCCAGTCATTGGAGATGTTGATCTTTGACATCCCTGAAGGTCCCTTTTGGTCCTGAAACAGACTTGCAGAATCCTGAAACAAAGAACGGCAGAAGAAAAATCACTAATAACTATTAAAAGAAATCCATTGATATTTATCAAACAATATTGAGAAAATTTCTGGAATGCCTTGGCCACTGTCCTTAATTGAATCACTTGGGCTGAGTCTGACTCATGGCTTTCCAGTACTTTGAGCTGGTAGCTCTGTCCACCTTCCACAGAACAGTGCCCTGGGTCCAGGTAGGGGGATTAAAGCCCCCAAACCCAACTGTGGGCAGGCCAAACAGCCCAGACCTGGCCTGCAGGGCAGGGTCTTTGTTCTCACAGCCCACCCCCACTGTGCTGCCAGTGCCTCGGCAGCAGGAGTGACCAAACGCTTTTTCCCTCTCCCCCCAGAACCACCAGTGCACGCCGGCAGCTGGGAAGGAGAAGCTTCCCCAGGGATCTCCATCCCGGATCTGTGGGTCTTCTTTCCCCAGAAAAAGTGAGGGATGCTCGCTGTCCACCCCCCCCACCAACCCCGCGATTCAAATTCTAGTGTTCCTGTTTTCTGCTCCTCAGCATCACCCCCATCCCGTCCGGGCTTGTGGACAGAGGCAGCACCTCTGGGAGCCACATCCCCCACGCCGCTGGTGCACGTGAGGGGAGTCAGGCACCCCAAATCCCAGCACCTGACCAAACATGAATCAGCCTGTGAAAAATGTTCTGTCCCAGAAAAACACTTGAGTTTGAAAGTTTTCAGTTGGGAGGCACTGGCTGTCAGCAAATGAGCCGCGCCTCCCCTGAGGGACAGGCCAGCGTCCCCTTCTTCTCTCCCAGCTCCCACTACAGGGGTGTTATACATGAGAAGCTTGACTACACCAATATTCAAGCAGCAATCAAATCATTAATTAATATGGTAAAGTATGAGCAATACAGCGATGGGTACAGTGGGGGAAGTTTTCCCTCCAACTGCACACCAATAGTTGAGGCTTACAGGTATTTCTAGTGGGTACTCATCAGCTTTCTCAGCAGTTTCTATTCCAAATTTTTACATCACAATTCCATACCTATTGTGATTTAGTTTTTCTCAGGATGTATCCCAGAAAGGAGTATCTCCAGATGCTGGTGGTTCAGTTTCTGAAAGAAGGAAGAAATCTCCCAGATGGTGAGGTCCAGATTCGAGATGTGGGTCCACCTTTTAATTGCAAGGACTATAAATCTCATAACAGTGATGTCCAGCTTTCCTTGGTCAAAACTATTAATCCTTGAGTTGATGTTCATCTTCCTTTCTCAAGCTGCTTTTCACTGTTTTATTAAGGTGTGAGATAAGCATGTTTCCTTTTATATATTCTAAAGCTATAGTTTCAAAGATCCTTACTACAAGCAATATTCCAAATTATACTTCAAAAGGTTATTATTGCAAAACTCTTTAAGGCTTAGCTACAAGCAGAAAGTTCCTGTCAAAAAGCAACATCCTTAACACTTTAATTCAAATGCTCCTAAATCAAATTAACACTTATAAAGGTTAATTAAGAACAAAGGATAGGGTCAAAGGCCTTCTTCCATGCTCTACTTTCCTCAGTAATTATTAGAATTTGTCTTTATACCTGTCCCATGGTCGGTTTCCACCCATATTACAATCACAAATACCACGTTGCCAGTATGTACCTGACACGAAATACAGCTTTGTATTTCACAGGGGGGCACAGGGATGGCTCCTGTGAGAAGCTGCTGGAAGCTTCCACCGTGTCTGGCACAGCCAATTCTTGCTGGCTTCAAAGATGGACCTGCTGCTGGCAAAGGCTGGGCCAGTTACAAATGGTGGCAATGCCTCTGTGATAACAGATTGAAAAAGAAATCAAAATGGAGATTGTGGCACAGTTTAAACTCCAGTCAGAGGAGAGCAGAGGGAGAACATGTGAGAAGAACAACTCTGCAGACCTCAAGGTCAGTGCAGAAGGAGGGGCAGGAGGTGTGCCAGGCCCTGGAGACCCAGGCACCCTGTAGGAAAGCCATGGAGAGAGGGGCCCTGCTCCCAGGCTGGAGCAGCCTGTCCCTGGAAGAATGCACCCCCTGGAAGAGTGACCCATGCTGCAGCAGTTTGGGAAGGACTGTTGTCCCTGGCATGGACTCACACTGCAGCAGTTTGCAGAGGGCTGCTGCCCCTGAAATGGACTCACATGGGAGAAGCTCCTGCAGAACTGTCTCCCTTGGGAGGGACCCACGGTGCAGCAGGGGAACCACTCCTCTCCCTGAGCAGGGGCAGAAGCCATGGGTGATGAACTGGCCATAACCCCCATTCCCTGTCTCCCTGCACTGCTGGGGTAGGAGGTAGAGCTGGAAGGAGGGAGGTGAGGGGCTTATTTTATTTCCCCTTTTCCTGCTCTGACTTTGTTAGTAATAAATGAATTTCACATCTCTAAGCTAAGCCTGTTTTTCCCAGGACAGTATTTGATGAGTGATCTCGCCCAGTCCTTATCTCAACCCATGAACCCTTTATTAAATTCTCTTTGTCCAGCTGCAGAGGGGAGTGAGTGAGCAGCCCACATGGATGCCTGGCAGTTGGCCTGGGTCAACCCACGACACCTTGGTGCCACAGGGTCACAATGGACCCTTAGTTCTATGGGGTCTCATTGGTTCCATCAGGCCCTGCAGGGCCACTTAATTCAACAAGGCCCCAAAGTTTCACAGTGGTCTCCAGGATTCCATGAGGCCCTGCAATGTCAAAACGGACCTTTGGATCCATGGGGGCCCACAGTGTCACAATGGGCTCTTTTGGTCCTACAGCTTCACAATGGCCCCTGGGTTCCATGTGTCCTGCACTTTTCCATGAATCCTTAGTTCCATGGGGTCCTCTGGGGTCACAATGGTCTCCTTGGTTTCATGGTGCCACAGTTGCCATAATTTCCATGGTAAAACAACTGCCCTTGGATCCCAAGAGGCCCCACAGTGTGACAATGGCCCCTTGCTTCCATGACACCCTGCAGTGTCACAATGGTGTCCATGATTCCATCAGGCCCTGCAGTGTCACCATGGACAGATGGTTCAATGACACTCCACACTGTCACCACGGCCTCTTCGTTCCACAGAGCCCCACTGTGTCACTGTGGTCCCTTTGCTTCCAAGGCTCAGAAGTGCCAGAATGACCCTTTTGTTCCATCAGGCCTTGAAGTTTCAAAATGGTCTCCATGGTTTCATGAGTACCCCCTGTGTCACAAGAGACTCTTGGTTCCCTGAAATTCTTCAGTGTCACAATTGACTCCTTGGTTCCATGAAGGAGTCCTGCTGTGTCACAATGTCCATGGTTCCATGAGTGTCCATAGTGTCACCACGGTCTCCTTGGATCCCCAGTATCACCATGATCTCCTTGGTACCATCCAGGCCTTGTAACAAGAGATAGGGAGCCATTCTGTGCCTTAGATGAAAAGCTGCAGAACTCATGGTTGTGAGGCTGTGTCACTGACAAGAAACAAAAATCACCTGAATCTGAACAACAAATATCATCTCAAGTACCTTCAATCCCAGCCTCGACAGAGATAGAAAATACAAACAGAGATTCCACAGTAAATCAAAAACAGGGACCATATTTTGAATGCAGGCAAAATGCATTCAAGTGCATTCAAATGCACTCGATATGATGGGGAGGTGATGATCCCCTATTCCAAGAGTGAACTTACGAAGGGCTGACTATTGAAGGAACTACAGAGAACCACAATATAAGAAAAGCAGGTGGCACAAGTAATTCTGGGATAGGGAGACCAGAAAGCAAGAGCAGATGAACCAGTGCAGTTGCCACCAAGAAGATCACGTTCACACGCTGTGGGCAGCAACCCCATCAGGCCGTGTCACCATCCCCTGGTACAAGGGGGGTCACGATGGTTCGTTTCACTGATCTCAGGGTGCAAAGACACACAGCAGGGGACTTTCAGTATTAACCAAAACAAATGCACCTTTTTGTGAGTGCCCACAGCAGATGCAACAGAAGGATTAGAAAGGAGATGAAGGATAGAGAGACAGAGAAAAGGAGGGGGGGAATAGCTGCCACCAGAGAGATTAAATCATCCTCATGGTCCGGCCAATCGATCCGTCTGGTCATGTCAGGGACAGTCTCAAAGTCTTTGGTTAACTCAGGGCTCTTTTATAATCTACCGCCGGAAGGGGAGCAGGACAGCACATGGAGGGAACAGTGGAGAATAAATCCATTGGGAACAGGTACAGACAGTCCAGTTCTGAACGGCACAAACCGGTGCCAGCAGTGAGCAGGGCCCGTTGTTTCTGGACTGGTTCCTATGGGAAACATCCCTCTTCCCATGGCAGACATCCCGCTCCAGTCAGGCCAGCACCCCTGGGTTAGAATTTGAAGGGTCTCAGTCTCAGTCCTTGGGGAGGGCTTCAATCTCTGTCCTTGTAGGCAGCTGTGAGGCAGATGAGGGATCTTTGGACCGTCTCTTACAGACTGACATCCCAAAACATAAAAATAATTATGCCTTTCCCCTTATAAAGAAAATTTACTGAATTCATAAAATTTAAATTATTTTTCTTATTTATAATAGTATTATTCTATATTTGTATTACCAAATTGTAATATTTATATTTTAAAGTCCATACCTTTTGAGCAAGCAAAAAAATTATTGGTCATTGGTTCTAAGTAACATAATTCCCTTCATTAATTCATTGAGCAGTGTGGCTATTGATTTCTCCTTCTTTATGCTAATTAGTACCATTAAAAATCCTTTTGTGATTTTTTTTTATCATTTTCACAGACACGGTAAAAAGGGCCATTTGGGGTCTGTGCAGAACTTTCTGGGGCACATTTGGGGCAGTTTTGGGTCTGGGAAGGGAATTCAGAGAGAACTTGAGGGTCTGGAGGACACTTCAGGGAGCCGGGTGGGCACTTGGAGGGGCACTCAGGGATTCCGAGGGACAGTTCGGGGTCCGGGGCAGAACTTGGGGGTCCAGGGGGGCCCTTGGAGGTCAGGGAGGGGAATTTGGGGCCCTTCGGGGTCCGGGCGGGCCCTTGGGGGACTCTGGCGGGGCTCTCTGGGGCGCGGGGGGTGATGGGAGTTGAAGGCGCGGGTGTATTGCAGTTTATCGTGGCCGCCGAGCATCACGGGAGTTCGAAGCGCAGCTGCAATGGCTCTCAGTGGAGGCGCAGCGCATGACGGGAGATGAAGTCCTGGCTCCAACAGCGCTGGACGTGTGCCGCGGAGCATGATGGGAGCCGTAGTCCCGAAAGTGGCTCGAACGCGGCGTTTGCAGGTGCAGGAAGGCTCTTCGGGGAAACTTCTGCGTCGAGCCCCGACTTAAGGTCCTCGGGGGAACGCAAACGGTTCGGGAGCACTTGCGGGGATCTTGGGGAGCTCTAACCGGGCTCTTTAGGGCGCAGCGCATGGCAGGAGTTTTAGGCGCCGGACGGTGTTCTGAGGGGCTCTGGGAGAGGAGAAGAGATGAATTCCCAGAAGTGGCTGGGGGGGGGGGGGGTCTGTGGAGCGCGGGGCATGACGGGAGTTGCAGTCCTGACTCCAATGGGGCTCAGTCGGGCCGCGGGGCATGACGGGAGTTGTGGGTACCGTAGGCACCGTCCCCGAGTCTGCGTTCTCTGGTGCTGATTGGATTCGGGCGATTACGGGCGGGAGTCTCAGCAAATGGGATGCTGGATTCGGGCGATTACGGGCGGGAGTCTTGGCAAATGGGATGCGGTGGAGGCGGGAACAGCCCATTCAACCTCTCCAGTCCCTCCCAGTACAGCCTAGTTCATCCCGAGTGCAGACCAGTACACCCCCAGTACAGCCCAGTTCATCCCAAGTAGAACCCAGTACAAACCCAGTGCCCCTCCAGTCCCTCCCAGTACAGCCCAGTCCCTCCCAATACACCCAAGTTGATTACCAGTCCCTCCCAGTTCCCCCCAGTGTCATCGACACGATGCCCAGTGTCCCCAGTGCTCCCTGCAATGGCCCCAGTGTCTCCAGTTTGACCCAGTATCCCCCAGTATGTCCTGGTATGTCCCAGTCTGTCTCAGTGCACCCCCAGAGTCCATTCCCAGTCCACAGAGATTCCCCTTCAGCACTCCCCGTGTTCACAGGTTGTCCCAATATCCCCCAGTGTCACTCCCAGTATGTCCCAGTCTCTCCCACAACGTTCCCAGTGTTCCCCAGTATGTCCCAGTCCTCCCCAGTGTCACTCCCAGTATGTCCCAGTGTCTCCCACAGTGTTCTCAGTGTTCCCCAGTATGTCCCAGTCCTCCCCAGTGTTTCCAAGGACAGTTTCATTTCTCACGGTGGCCGTGGCAGCCAAACCCAGCAGTGGGGTCAGTGCAGTGCCCATGGCCACAGCCCCTTGCAGGGGCCCAGTGCAGCTTGGGCTGATGATCCACCCTCACAGCTGGCCCAGGGCAGCTCTGCAGTGGCTTTAGTGGCACCTGGGGCTGGCACACACCTGAGCAGTGTGTCTGTTTGCACTGGGGAAACTCAGGAGTTTCAGATTGCTGCAAAAACAACAAAAAGGGAAAACCCCTCTGAGGCTGGGTGCAGCCAGCTCTGCAAGCACAGCAGGGCCCAGGGCAGTGAGCACAGACAGGACGGGGCTGGGCAATGTGGAGCAAGGTTGTCCACACTGGGTTAGAGCTCCAGGCACAGCTTCTGTGAGCAGGCCAGAGCTGCTGAGGAGAGACCCTGGGGCAATATCAATCACAGAATGCTGCAATCACATCTGCACTAAAGAGAAATTTAATAAAAGACACCCTTTTAAAATAGGAATGTATATTTTATTACTGCTCTTTGAAATCTTTCTCCATAACTGGACTAGGAAAACTTTAATGAGCCTCTCAGGGCTTTGGTGTTGTTTACATCAGACTCAGTCCTTGAGAGTGTCTTCAAAACACTTCTCAAGAACTCAAAGTTAAATTTAAACTCCAAATTTTCTTGAAGGTTTAATGGGTCCCACAGAGGGACACAACTGAGAAAGTTTCCCCAGGTTCCAGTTAGAGCAGAACACTGGAGGCAGTGATGACAGCTGGGGACAAGCAAGGCAAAGGTGTCTCTGGTGCTGAGCACACCTGGATGTGTTTGAGGAATGCCAAGGGCCAAGGTCTGAGCCCCAGCCCCTGGCCAGGCAGATCCTGTCCCTCCCTCCTTGCTCAGGGCTCTTGCTGGGATGGGCACTGGCATGTGGGGATGTGCAATGGCAAGGGCAGGAGCATGGGGCGGCCCCTGCCAGGCTGCTGAGCAGGGACAAGGAGGCAATGAGGCCCCAGCCCTGCAAGGGTCACTTGTCTCCTGCTCCTGCCTCAGGCCCAGGGCCAGCAGCCATGGCCAAAGTGCTGCCCAAGTTGGCTCTGGCAGGACTGTCTTGCAGCCGCTGCCCATCCCTGTGCCCTGTGCAGCCCAGGCTGTCCCACTGTGTCCCTGCCCTGCGCCTCTGTCCCTGCAGGCTGTCGGCATCCCCCGGCTGCCCCACCTGGCTGGGCCCTTCCTTTGCTGACAGCTCTGCCTCCTGCCTGCCTCTGCCTGCCCACACAGAGCCTGGGGCTGATACCAAAAGGGTTCATTCCATTTTTACCCTGCCTGTGAACTTTCAGCACAGGAACAAGGCATGCAGGGGCTGCTTTCCCAGCAAGGATGGTTGGAAGAGAAGAAGAAGACGTCTGGCTCAAGGGTGCAGGGATTGAGAAAACAAGGACTGAATCTGGGAACTTGGGGTGGATTTTATGGAAATGGGTAAATTGTAATTCACATTTAGGGACTGTATATAAGCAACACACTGGTAGAATTCCATGTCCACATAAGGTTAGGAGTTATCCCATGTTGAACCTTAAGCCTGAATAAGTGATTCTCTCTGAAATAGCAAATTAGTGTTTGGTAGCCTTATTCTGATATTTCAGAGATTTGGTGACAGTAGGGCTTCAGAGAACCAAGGAGTCAGCTATGACACTGAGCAAACTCATGGAACAAAGGGTCCATGGTGACACAGCAGAACCCCATTTTGGCACATTGGGTCCACATTGAACCAATAGTCCATTGTGATACTGCGGATCCAAGGAGACCATTGTGACCCTGAGAAACCTCTTGGAACCAAGGGGCCACTGTGACACAGCAAGGCCTGGTGGAACCATGGGTCCATGGTGACACTGCAGAACCTCACGGAACCAAGGTGACCGTGTTCTACTGCGGAACCTCATGGAACAAAGGCTCCATGGTGACACTGCAGAACCAAGGAGACTGCTGCTGGCAGTGTGAAAGATCATGGAACCAGAAGTCCATTGTGACACAGGACGGCCTGATGGATCCATGGGTCCCTTGTTAAACTGTGTGGCCTCATGGAACCATGAGCCATTGTGACACAGCAGGGCCACATGGAGCCATGGGGCCACTGTGACACTGCGGATCCAAGGAGACCATTGGGACTGAGGAACCTCGTGGAACCAAGAGTCCATTGTTCCACTGTGGGGCCCTGTGGAACCAAGGGGAGCACAGTGACATTGTGGGACCTCAGGGAACAATGGAGCCGACGGTGGGCGGAGCTTCAGCAAGGGGCGGAACTTTGGCTGCTGGGGGCGGAGCTTTGGCTGCTGGGGGCGGAGCCTGGCCCAGCTGGGCTGCGGGACGGCCACGAGGGGGCTCTGAGGGCAATCCATAAAAGGTAAAAGGGGCGGGGCCTGAAGGGGGCAGGGTGGAAGGGGCAGGGCCTTGCAATGTTTCCTTATATGGGCAATGGGAGAATTTCCTTATATGGGCAATGGGGGAATTTGGGGGATTTTTAGATTTTTTGGTCCCTGAGTTAATTTTGGGGCCCTTCAGGGGATTTTTGGTGATTTTTGAGGGGATTTTGGAGGATTCTCTGGGACTTGGGAGGATTTTGAAGGGTTTTCAAGAGATTTTTTGTGTCTCTCATGGGTTGTGAGGAGATTTTGGGGCATTTGAGGAGAATTTGGTGTCCCTTTAGTGTTTTTTGAGGATTTTGGGTTCCTGAGGGGATTTTGAGACAATTTGAAGGATTTTGAGGGGATTTTTGGGGCCCTGATGGGATTTTGATGAAATTTTGTTGGATTTTGAGAAGATTTTGGGTGGGTTTTGAGGTAATCTGGAGGATTTTGATGGATTTTGGGGCCCTGAGGGGATTTTGAGTTAATTTTAAGATCTTGAGGACATTTTGGGGTCCCTGAGAGGGTTTTGAGGTGATTTTGAGGGAATCTGAGAAGATTTTGTGGTCTCTGAGTGATTTTTGGTGTTCCTGGTTTGATTTTAGGGGCCCTGAAGGGAATTTCACGGTTTTGCCTGATTTGAAGGGAATTTTGAGGGATTATGGGGAGATTTCAGGGTCCCTCAGTGGATTTTGAGGTGATTTTGGGATTTCTGAGGGGATTTTGGGGGAGTTTGAAGGGGTTTGGGGGAAGTCTGAGGTGATTTTGGGGTCTGTGGGGGAATTTTTGTGGGATTTTGATGGGATTTTGGGATCCCTGAGAGAATCTGGGGCTTTTTAAGGGAAATTCGGGGTCCCTGAGGGGATTTTGAGAAGATTTTGGGAGAATTTCAGAAGATTTTTGGTTCCTGAGGGGATTTTGGGGGGATTTGGGGGAATTTGTGGGGATTTTGGGAGAATTTATTGAGGTTTTGAGGGGATTTTGGAATTCCTAAGGGATTTGGGGGACTTTAAGGGAAATATTGGAGTCTCTGAGTGGATTTCAGGGAGATTTTGGGGAATTTGAGGAGACTTTTGGTTCCTGAGGGGATTTTTTGGGAATTTAGGGGATTTTGGGGTCCCTGAGTAGATTTTGGGGGATTTTAAAGGGAATTTTGGGGGATTTTAAGGGAATTTGCGGGGAATCTGAAGAGCTTTAGGAGTCCCTGGGGAGAATTTTGAGAGATTTTAAGAAAATTTTGAGGGATTTTGAGGCAACTTTGGAGCTCCTGAGGAGATTTTGGGGGATTTTGAAGAGAATTTAGTCCCTGGTGGGAATTTTGAGATTTTGGGGCATTTGAAGGGAATTTTGAGGAGACTTTGGGGACCATGAGGGAATCTGGGGCATTTTAAGGAAATTTTGGGATCTCTGAGGGGAATTTGAGGGGATTTTGGGGAAATTTGAGGAGATTTTGGATTCCTGAGGGCATTTTTGGGGAATTCTTGTGAATCTGAGGAGATTTTGGGGGAACTTGAGATTTTTGGAGATTTTGAGGGGATTTGGGGGGTCCCTGAGGTGATTTTGAGGGGATTTTGTGTTCCTAATGGGATTTGGGGAAATTTTGAGGGGTTTTGAGGAGGTTTTGGGGTCCATGAGGGGATTTTTGAAGAATTTTGGGTTCCTGAGGGGATTTGAGGGGATTTTGAGGCAAGTTTGGATTCCTGAGGGGATTTTTTGAGATTTTGAGGTGTTTTGGGGGATTTTAAGAAGATTTTGGGGGTCTTGAGGGATTTGGGGGCATTTTAAGGGAATTTGGGGTCCCTGAGGGATTTTAGCAATTTTTAAGGGACTTTTGGGGTCCCTAATGTAATTTAGAGGAGATTTTGGGGTATTTTGTGGTGATTTTGATGGATTTTTGGGGTCCCTGAGGGATTTTGGGGGATTTCTGAGGGAATTTTGGGATCTTGGGGAGATTTTGGGTTCCCTGAGGGATTTTGGGGCATTTTAAGGGAGTTTTGAGGTCTCTGAGGAGGTTTTTTGGGGATTTTAAAGTGGTTTTGAGAATGTTTTCGGGTCCTTGAGGGGATTTGGAGGGAGTTTGAGATGATTTTTAAGGGTTAAGAGGAGATTTTGGTGTCCCTGAGGGATTTTGGGATTTTGGCAGATTTCAAAGAATTTTTGGGATTTCTGATGGAATTCAGAGGAGATTTTGGGGCATTTTGTGGTGATTTTGAGGGATCTTTGAGGTCCCTGAGGGATTTTGAGGTTTCTGAGGGAATTTTGGGGGATTTTGAGGGGATTTAGAGTTTTCTGAGGGGATTTTGATAGGTTTTGAGGAGATTTTGCGGTTCCTGAGGGATATGGGGCTTTCTGAGGGGGTTTTGGGGAAATTAAGGAGATTTTGGGTTCCTGAGGGGGTTTTTGGTGGATTTTGGGGAATTTGATGGGATTTTGAGTTAATTTGGGGGATTTTGAGGAGATTTTGGGGGATTTTGAGGAGATTTTGGTGTCCCTGTGTTGCCTTCTGATGCAAGGCGAGGTGACCTGGTTCTAAGGAAACGGCACGGCGACCCAAACTCTCCAGGGTCACTCGGGCCAAGAACACACGCAGGCACCAGTATGGTGGACAGTTCAAGACCTTTATTGTCCCGTCTCGTCGGGTTTTATACTGGGAGAGTTTTTTCTCTACGTCAGGGGGTCTTACTTTACTGTAATTGGTTAGTAAGGAGTAGAAAGTTACTAATGTTAGGGGGGACTGCATTCTTGGGTGATCCCTTATCACTAGGAGTTAGGGGGAGAGGAACTCTACTGCTTTCCGTGACATCGCGAGATTTTCCGAGCGCCTGGCCCTATCTACTACACCCTGAGGGATTTTGAGACCTCTGAGTTAATTTTGGGGTCCCTGAGGGGAATTTTGAGATTTTGGGGGATTTTAAGGGAATTCTGAGGAGGTTTTATGGTGCCTGAGGGGACTTTTGGGGGGAATTTGAGGAGATTTTGGGAGATTTTGAGAGAATTTTGGAGTTCCTGAGGGGATTTTAGGGCATTTTAAGGGAACTTTGGGGTCGCTGAGGGGATTTTGAGGAGATTTTGGGGGTATTTGAGGATATTTTGAGGGAATTTGATGAGATTTTGGGTTCCTGAGAGGATTTTCAGGAGACTTGGGCAATTTTGAGGGGATTTTGGGGCAAATTTGATCAATTTGGGGGGATTTTGAGGGGATTTTAATGGAACTCGAGGAAATTTTAGGGGTCTCTGGTGGGAATTTTCAGATTATAGGGCATTTTAAGGGAATTTTGAAGAGATTTTGGGGTCTGTGAGGGAATTTGGGGCATTTTAAGGGAATTTTTTGTTCTTGGGGGGAATTTGAGGAGATTTTTGGTCTCTGAAAGGATTTTTGCGGGGATCTTGTGGTCTGTGAAGGGATTTTGGGGCAATTTGATGAGGTTATTGGGGATTTTGAGGGTATTTTGGGGGAATTTGAGGAAATTTTTAGTCTCTGAGGGGAATTTAAAGGGAATTTCGATATTTTGGGGAACTTGAGGAGATTTGGAGGAATTTTGAGGGATTTTGGGGAGGTTTTGAGGGCATTTTGGGGTTCCTTCAGGGATTTAGAGAAAATTTTGAGAAAATTTGGGTTCCTGAGGGGATTTTGGGGGGGATTTGGAGGGGATTTGGGCAACTTTGATCAGATTTTGAGGGAACCTGAGGAGATTTTAATGGAACTCGAGGAAATTTTGGGGTCTCTGGTGGGAATTTTCAGGTTTTGGGGCATTTTAAGGGAATTTTGAGGAAATTTTGGGGTCCCTGAGTGATTTTGAGGGTATTTGGTGATTCCTGAGGGGATTTTGAGGAGATTCTGGGATCCCTGAGGGATTTTGGGGGATTTTAAGGGAATTTTGGGGTCCTTAGAGGATGTGGGGAGAATTTGAGGTGATTTTGGAGGATTTTGAGGAGATTTCGAGGTCCCTGGTGAAAATTTTGAGATTTTGGGGAATTTTAAGGAAATTTTGAGGGATTTTGAGGCAATTTTGAAAGTCCTGATGGGATTTTGGGGGAATTTTAGGTGATTTTGGGTTTCTGAGGGGACTTTTGGGAAAATTTGGGAATTTGAGGGGAGTTTGGGGGATTTTAGGGAATTTGAGGGGATTGTGAGGAGATTTTGTGATGCCTGAGTGAATTTTGAGGTCTCTGAGTTAATTTTGGGGTTCCTGAGGGGAATTCGAGGAGATTTTGGGAGATTTTGAGGGGATTTTGGAGTTTCTGGGGGCATTTGGGAGCATTTGAGGGAAATTTTAGTGTTTCTGAGGGGATTTTTGGGGAACTTGAGGGGATTTTTGGGGGGATTTTTAGGCGCTTTTGGGTTCCTGATGGGACTTTTGAGGGAACTTGAGGAGATTTTGGGGTCCCTGATGGATTTTTGGGGCATTTTAAGGGAATTTTGAGGTCCCCAAGGGGTTATTGGGGAATTTTGGGGTTCCTGAGGGGATTTTGGGGTCCCCGGAGGGAATTTTCAGATTTTGGAGGATTATGAGGAAATTTTGGTGAGATTTTTGGGTCTCTGAGGGGATTTTGGGGGATTATGAGACAATTTTTGCTTTCTGGGGGGATTTTCGGGGTTCCTGAGTGGATTTTCGGGTTTCTGAGGGGATTTTTTTGGAATTTGGGGAGATTTTGGGGCTCCTGAGGGATTTTTGGGGGATTTTGTGTTCCTAAGGGGATTTGGGGGGATTTTAAAGAAATTTTGAGGGATTTTGGTTGATTTTGAGGAGACTTTGGGGTTCTTGATGGGATTTTGGGGTTCCTGAGTGGATTATGGGTAAATTTGGGGGATTTGGGGGCGTTTTTTGAAGATTTTGGGTATTTTAAAAGAGTTTTGGGTCCCCTCAGGCCGGGCCAATCCCGGGCGGAGCTGTCGGCCATCTTGGCCGCGGGGGCGGAGCCGGAAGTGCTGGTGAGTGGGCGGGGCCTGACATGGTGGGTGGGGCCTGGAGACCATTCAGGGACCCCAAAATCAGCCCAGGACCCCCCAAAAATCCCCAAATTCCCCCAACCCCTCCCCCTCCGCAGGTGTCAATCAAGGCCCTGTTCAAGGCCAGGGAGGTGGAGCTCCAGAGGCCACACCCACACAGGTAAGCCACACCCCTTCATCCTTAACCTCTACTTAACCCCTCAATTAATCAACTAATTAATGAACCCCAGAGCTGCCAATCACCCAGGGAAGGCTCAGGAGTCTCCGGATTGGTGGGAACAAGCTGAGGTGGGCGTGGCTAGCTGGGGGAGGGGGCGTGGCTCTGCTCAGGCCACGTCCTCTGCTCTGACACATGGCGCCCCCTACAGGCTGTACTGATTGGCCAAAGCCCAGAGGCGGTGCTTTGGGCGCTGGAGGTCCTGGCCAATCAGAGCACAAGGTGGGTGGGGCCTGAAGGAGTGGGTGGGGCTTAAAGGGGAGGGGATGGCCAAAAGAATGGGAGGGGCTTAAATGGGTGGGTGTGGCATAAGGAGATGGGTGGGGCTGAAAGTGTGGGTGTGGCCTAAGAGGGTGGGTGGGGCTTTAATATGTTAGGGGGCTCAAAAGGTGGGTGGGGCTTAAAGGGTGGGTGGGGCTCAAAGGATTACGTGGATTTAATGGTGGGTGGGGCTTCAATGAGTGGGTGAAGCTTAAAGAGTGGGTGGAGCTTAAAGGGATGGGGGTGGGCTTTAAAGGGGTGGGTGTGGCATAAGTGGGTGGAGCTTAAAGGGTGGGTGGGTCTTAAAGGGATGGGTGGGTGGGGCTAAAGGGTGGGTGTGACCTAAAGAGGTGGGTGTGGCTTAAAGGGAATAGGTGTGACTTTAAGGAGTGGGTGATGCTTAAAAGAATGGGTGGAGCTTAGTGTGGTGGGTGGGGCTTAAAGGAATGGTTGGGTCCTAAAGAGGTGGGTGGGGGCTTTAAAAGGAGGGTGGAGCCTAAAGGGATGGGTGTGGCTTACTGAGAATAGGTGTGGCTTAATGGGCTGGGTGTGGCTTAAAGATGTGGGTGGGGCTTAAAGGGGTGAGTGGGGCTGTAATGGTGGGTGGGGCTTGCAGGAATAGTCAGGGCTTAAATGGGTAGGTGTGGCTTAAAGGGATGGGTGGGGCTTAAACAAAGGTGGGTGGGGCTTAAACAGTGGGTGTGGCTTAAAGGGATGGGCAGGGCTTAAGAGGTGGGTGTAGCCTAAAGGGGTGTGTTGGGCTGAAAGGGATTGGCCAGGGCTAAAATGGGTGGGGCTTAAAGGAGTGGGTGGAGCTTAAAGGGATCAGTATGGCCTAAATGGCTGGGTGTGGCCAAAAGCAATGGGTGGGGCTTAATGGGTGGGTGGGGATTAATGGAGTGGGTGTGGCCAAACTAATGGGTGGGGCTTAATGAGTGGGTGTGGCCAAAAGGAATGGGTGTGGCCTAAGTGGGTGGGTGGGGCTCACTGGGATGGGAGGGAATTTTGGGGTCTCTGAGGGGACTTCTGGTGCTGTTTGGGGCGTGGCCTCACACCTGTCAATCACAGAGATCTCCTGGCTGGCCCCACCCCCTCAGCCGAGGCCCCGCCCACCCTGAAGAGCCTCCTGCAGGTGAGGGGGGAGGGGAATGGGGTTGGGGTAAAATTGGGGATTTTGGGGCTTCTTGGGGTCAAAATTTTCTGATTTTAGGCCTTTTTGGGGGTCATAAATTCAGATTTGGGGGATTTAGGGCTTTTTGGGGTCAAGATTTTGAATTTGGGGGATTTTGGGGGAGATTTTGGGATTTCTTGGGTCAGAAATTAACATTTTGGGGAATTTTTTGGGGACTTGAGGGATTTTTGGAATTTTTAGGTTTGGGATTTGGGATTTTTGGGGGGATTTTGGCAATTTTGGGGTCAAGATTTGGGGTTTTGGGGTCAAGATTTGGGGTATTAGGGGTCCCGGAATCCATTTTTTGTGTCTCTGAGGTGTTTTTGGGGCAGATTTTGGGATTTTTGGGCTCCCCGAGTCCATTTTTGGGGTTCCTTAGCTGGTTTTGGGGTAGTTTGGGGTTTTTGGGGTGGTTTTGGGGTTTCCGGGTCAATTTTCAGGATCCCAGGGTCGTTTTTGGGGTGGATTTTGGGCGTTTTTGAGTTGATTTTCGGGGTTCCTGATCTGTTTTTGGGGTCCCCGAGTCCATTTTTGGGGTCCCTGAGTTGTTTTTGGGGTCCCTGAGTTGTTTTTGGGGTGGATTTTTGCACCTGGAGCGGGGGATGGGCAACGATGGAGTCATCAGGTAACACCAAAATGTCCTGAATTATCCCTAAAATATCCTCAATTATCCTAAAATATTCTAAATTACCCTCAAATATCCCTAAATCCCTGAAATCCAGCCCAAAATACTCCAAAAATCCCAAATGGTCCCAAAAATCCCCTGGGACACACCTGGAGTAGGGGATGGAACAACGATGAAGTCACCAGATGAGACCAAAATCCCCTGAAATATCCCTAAAATATCCTAAAATATCCCAAACCCATCCTAAAATACTTCAAATTATCCCCAAGTGTCTGAAATCCAGCCCAAAATGTACCAAAGAAATTCCCAAATCCACCCCAAACTCCCTGAAATTGGTCCTAAAATACCCAAAGTTATCCCAAATTTGTCCTAATGTACCCAAAATTCCCAAGTTTTATTGCCTTTCCTCCAAAATCCCCATTTTTTACCTCAAAATCTCCTTTTTTTTCTTCTCCTGTTTCCCGAATTTTATCCCCCAAAATCCCCATTTCTATTCCCATTTTTCCCTCCAAATTCCCATTTTTATTCCCATTTTTCTACCTATTTTCCTCCCAAAATCCCCATTTCGCTCCCCTCGATTTTTTCCCATTTTTTTCCCCATTTCCTCAATTTCCCCATTTCTCACCCAAGATTTCCCTGCACACCCCCCCAAAGCTGTTCCTGCTCTGGGTGGGGCTCTCGGCCTTCTGGGGCTCCCTGGGCCCCAAAATTGCCCCAAATCACCCCAAAATTCGGCCCCAAAATCCCCAAAATTTGGCCCCAAAATCAGTCCCAAAATCAGTCCCAAAATCGGCTCTATAGTCCCTGAATTTGGCCCCAAAATCCCCAAGTTTGGCCCCAAATTTGACCCCAAAATTGGCTCTCAAATCCCCAAATTTGGCCCCAAAATCGGGTCCCAAAATCGCCAAAATTTGGCCACAAATCCTCCAGGTTTGCCCTAAAATCAGCCCCAAAATCTGGGTCTAAAATCCCAAAATTCAGCCCTAAAACCCCCAAATTCGACCCCAAAATCCCCACCATTCAGCCCTAAGATCAGCCCAACATTCCCAGATTTGGTCTCAAGTTTGGTCCCAAAATTTGGCCCCAAATCCTCCAGATTTGCCCTAAAATTAGCCCCAGAATCGGTATGAAACTCCCAATATTCCACCCCAAAATCTAGCCCCAAACCAGCCCCAAAATTTGCTCTAAAATCCCCACAATTGGCCCCAAAATCCCTAAAATATGGCTCCAAATTTACCCCCAAATCCCCAAGTTTGGCTCTAAATCCCCAGAAAAAAAACCCAAAATTTTGCCTGAAACCACCAAAAGTCTGGTCCAAATTCGCCCCAAAATTCCCAAATTTGGCCCCAGAATTGTCCATAAAATCCCAAAAATTTGCTCTAAAATGCCCAAACTCAGCCCCAAAATCCCGAAATTCGAAATTCAGCCCCAAATTCCCCAAAATCGGCCCCAAAATCCCCAAATTTGGCCTCAAAAATCCCCAACATTTGGCCCCAAACTCAGTTTTAAAATCCCAAAATTCAGCCCCAAATCAGCCCCTAAATTTCCAAAATCGGCCTCAAATTGCGTCCCAAAATCACAAAGTTCAGCCCCAAAACTCCAAAATTCGGCTCTAAATCTCCAAATTCTGCCCCAAAATTCCCAAATTCAGCCCCAAAACCTGTTCTGAAATCCCCAAAATTGGCTCCAAAATCAACAAATTTGACCGCAAAATCCTAATTTTTATTCCCAATTCTCCCCCTATTTTTCTCTCAAAATTCCCATTTTCCCCCATTTGTCCCCCTATTTTCCCCAAAATCCCCATTTCCCCCCCTAATCCCCATTTTTCCCCATTTTCCCAATTTCTCCATTTCTCACCCCAATTTCCTCCCCGTGCAGTTCCTGCTCCGGGAGGCGCTCTTGGCCTTCCAAGCCTCCCTGGGCCGGGCGCTGACCCAGCTCCAGCAGGAGCTCCAAAATCCCCAAAATCCACCCCAAAATCCACCCCAGGAACCCCAAAAACCCCAAAATTTGGCCCCAAAACCTCAAAATCCACAAAATTCAGCCCCAAAATCCCAAAATTTGGACCCAAAATCCTCAGATTTGGCCTCAAAATCAGCTCCAAAATCGGCTCTAAAACCCCAAAATTTGGATCTGGCCCCAAAATCCCCAAATTTGGATCCTAAATGCCCAAATCTGGCCCCAAAATCCCCGGATTTGAGCCCAAACTCGGCCCTGGAGCAGCTCCAGCAGCAGCTGTGGAGGGGAAGGGGCCAAGTGGTGAGTGAGGTTTTTTGGGGTTTTTGGGGTTTTTATGGGCTTTTGGGGGGTAAAATGGGGAAATTGTGGAGGTTTGGGATTTGAGAATTTTGGGGTTTTTGGGTTTTTTTTGGGGTTTTGGATTTGGGTTTTGGGGATTTGGAGTTTTGGGGGTTTTTGGACTTTTTGGGGTTTATGGGATTTTTGGGGGTAAAATGGGGAATTTTGGAGTCTGGAATTTGAGATTTTTGGGGTGTTTTGGGGTGTTTTTTTTTGGCGGTTCTGGACCTTGGAGTTTTTTGGGGAGTTTTGGGGTTTGGGGGATTTTGGGGTTTTGGGATTTGGGATTTTGAGGATTCGAGATTTTGGACATTTTGGATTCAGGATTTTGGGTTTTTTTGGGGGTGGTTTTGGGGATTTGGGGTTTTGGGGGGATAAAATGGGAAATTCAGGGATTTTGGGGTTTTGGGGGCATTTTTGGGGATTTTGGGTTTTGGGGTTTTTTGGAGTTTTGGATTTGGGGGTTTTGGGGGTTTAGAGTTTGGAGGATTTGGGATTTGGGGGAGTTTGAGGTTTTGGGGATTTAGGATTTGGGGTTTCGGGATTTTGGGGTTTGGGATTTTGGGGGCTTTTTGGGGATTTTGGGATTTTAGATTTTGGGATGCTTGCGATTTGGGGGTTTTGGGGCATAAAATGGGGAATTTGGGGGTTTTGGGGAAGTATTTGAGGGGATTTTGGGATTTGGGAGGTTTGGGGATTTGAGGGTTTGGGATATTGGGGATTTGGGATTGGGAATTTTGGGGGTTTTGGGGTTTCGTGGATTTGGGGGTTTTGGAGGTTTGGCGTTTTTGGGGTATTTGGGATTTGGGTTTTTGGGAGATTTGGGGGGAGAATTTTGGGGGATTTGGATGTTTTTGGGGGGATTTGGGGTTTGGGGATTTCAGGGGACTTGGAGGATTTGGGGTTTTGGGGGGATTTGGGGACATTTTGGGGTTTTGGGGACTTTAAGATTTTTGGGGGTAAAATGGGGAATTTTGGGCTGAAATTGGGGTATTGGGGATTTGGGGTTTTTTTGGGATTGGGAGATTTGGGAGTTTGGAGCACTTTGGGGGATTTGGGGAATTTTGAGGTTTTTGAAGTTTTGAAGTTTTTTGGGGTTTTGGGATTTGGGGATTTTGAGGGGGTAAAATGGGAAATTTTGGCGATTTTGGGGGGCTTTGAGGGATTTTGGGGTTTTGGGGTTTTTGGAATGTTTGGGGTTTGGGGATTTTGGGGGAGTTTGGGGGGTTTTTGGGATTTTTGGGATTTGCGGTTTTTGGGGTTTGGGCATTTTGGGGGACTTGGTGGATTTGGGGGTTTTTGGGGTTTTGGGGGGTTGGGGGATTTTGAGGCTTTGGGAATTGGGGGAAATTTGGGGATTTTGGGGGTTGGGGGGGTTTGTGGGATTTTGGGGGATTTGGGATTTTGGGAATTCGGGTTTGGTATTGGGTTAGGGTTTTGGGCTTTTTTTTTGTAATTTAGGGGGAAAAGGGGAATTTTGGGGGAAATAGGGAAGTTTGGGTAATTTTGGTGATTTTGGGGTATTTTGGGTGATTAGGGACAGATTTTCGGGGTATTTTGGTTGACCATGATTTTGGGTTAATTTTGGGGAGTTTGGGTTAATTTTGGTGGATTCTTGGGTTAATTTTGGGTTAATTTGGGGGATTTTTAGTAAATTTTGGTGATTTGAGGTTAATTTGCGTGATTGTGGGGGGATTTGGGGGGATTTTTGGGTGAACTTTGGTGTATTTGGGGTTAATTTGGGTGAATTTTGGGTTAATTTTGGTGCTTTTTGGTTTAATTTTCGGTTAATTGGGGGGGATTTCAGGGTTAATTTTGGTGTATTTTGGGTGAATTTTGGTGATTTTTGGGTCAATTTGGGGGGATTTCAGAGTTAATTTTGGCTGATTTGGGGTCAATTTGGGTGATTTCAGGGAGATTTTTGGGTTAATTTTCGTGACTTGGGGTAAATTGTGAGCTAATTGTGGGTTAATTTGTGGTATTTTTAGGTAAATTTTGGTGATTTGGGGTTAATTTGGGTGATTGTGGGGTGATTTGTGGGATTTTTGGGTTAATTTTAGTGTATTTTGGGTTAATTTTGGGTTAATTTGGGTGATCTTAGGGGGGAGTTGAGTTAATTTTGGTTATTCTGGGGTTAATTTGGGTGATCTGGGGAGATTTTTGGGTTAATCTTGTTGACTTTTGGTTAATTTGGGTTGTTTTGGGGGGACTTTTGGGTGAATTTTGGTGATTTTGAGGTAAATTTAGGTGATTTCAGGGGGATATTTGGGTGATTCTGGGTTAATTTTGGTGATTTTGGGGAATTTTTGGGTTAATCTCGGTGATTTTTTGGGTTAATTTCAGTAATTTTGGGGGATTTTGGAGTTAATTTGGCTGATTTTGGGGTGATGTTTGGTGATTTATTGTGTTAATCTGGATGATTTCGGGGGTATTTTTGGGTAAATTTTGGTGATTCTTGGGCTAATTTTGGGTTAATTTGGGGGGATTTCAGGGTGAATTTTGGTGATTTTTGGGTGAATTTTGGTGATTTTTTGGTTTAATTTGGGTGATTTCAGGGGGATTTTGGGGTGAATTTTGGTGCATTTTCTGTTAATTTTGTGTGAATTTTGTTAATTTTTGTGTTAATTTGGATGGTTTCAGGGGATGTTGGATGAATTTTGGGTGAATTCTGATGATTTTTGGGGAATTTAGGTGATTTTGGATTAATTTTGGGTTAATTTTGGTTTCATTTTGGTGTATTTTAGGTTCATTTTGGGTGAATTTTTGGGTTTATTTTTGGGTGAATTCTGTTGATTTTTGGGTACATTTGGATGGTTTCGGGGGGATTTGGGGTTCATTTTGTTGATTTTTGGGTGAATTTGGGGTGAATTCTGTTGATTTTTGCCATTTCCCTCCCCATCTCCGTTTGCAGCAGCGCCTGCGGTTCCTGAGCGCCGCCACCAGGGGGCGCCGAGCGGCGCTGGGAGCGCTGCAGGAGCAGGTGGGGAGCAAACCAGTATGGACCAGTATGGACCAGTATAAACCAGTATAGACCACTAAGCCCCCCAGTCCCCTCCCAGTATATCCCAGTATCCTCCAGTCCATCCTAGTTTATCCTAGTTCTTTCCCTGTCCCTCCCAGTTCATCCCAGTTTGACACTAGCTGTGATCTCAATGCTTCCAGTCCCTCCCAGTATAACCCAGTCCCCTCCCAGTCTGTCTCAGTTCATCCCAGTTTGACTCCAGCTCTGATCCCAGTGCTCCCAGTCCCTCCCAGTTCCTCCCAGTCCATCCCAGTTTGACTCCAGCTGAGATCCCAGTAACTCCCAGTTTGATCCCAGTCCCCTCCCAGTGTTCACAGTAACCCCAGTCCATCCCAGTATCCTCCAGTTCCTCCCCAGTCCATCCCAGTATATCCCAGTTCCCTTCCAGTCCATCCCAGTCCCTCCCAGTATAAACCAGTGTCCCCCAGTTCCATCCCAGTCCATCCCAGTGCTCCCAGTTTGAGTCCATCTCCGATCCCAGTGCTCCCAGTAACTCCCAGTACGATCCCAGTTCCCTCCCAGTATATCCCAGTATCCCTCATTTCCCTCCCAGTCCCTCCCAGTGCTCCCAGTAACTCCCAGTTCCCTCCCAGTCCATCCCAGTTCAATCCCAGTTCATCCCAATGCTCCCAGTTTGAATCCAGTTGAGATCCCAGTATATCCCAGTTCCCTCCCAGTCTGTCCCAGTATCCCCCAGTCCCTCCCAGTGCTCCCAGTTTGACTCCAGCTGTGCTCCCAGTAACTCCCAGTTTGATCCCAGTCCCTCCCAGTATAACCCAGTCCCTCCCAGCACCCTCCCAGTTCCATCCCAGTATATTCCAGTATAACCCAGTCCATCCCAGTATACTCCACTTCCCTCCCAGTTCCCTCCCAGTCCTTCCCAGTTCCCCCCAGTTCCATCCTAGTCCCCTCTCAGTATAACCCAGTATCCCCCAGTCCCTCCCAGTACAACCCAGTCCCCTCCCAGTCGCTCCCAGTTCATCCCAGTTTGACTCCAGCTCTGATCCCAGTGCTCCCAGTCCATCCCAGTTCCTCCCAGTGCTCCCAGTTTGACTCCAGCTGAGATCCAAGTAATGTGGGATCTCAGCACCTCAGGATGGAGGTGCAGAGAGGCCGAGACCACCCTTGGGGGGCTCGGGAGTCCTGGAATGTTGCCAGAAGTGTCTGGTGGCAGGGCTTTGATCCTACACAGGAGACGACACCTGTATGAGGATGGGAGGATTTCACTGGGTGAATGGTGAAGGGATAAGTTAATTAGAGTGTAAAACACAGGGTTTAGGATTTTGGTACAGGGGGGTCTAAAGAAGTAAGATGGAGGAATTGGGGCGTGTCCTGTTCTTCTTCTTCTTCTTCTTGGCCTCCATCTTCTGTGGTGATGGTGGCACTTTGGGATTGGTTATTACTAAAAGTGCACCGGTTAATAAGGGTAGAAGGTATTGGGGAGAAATGATAAATATTGTACACGTAACTCAGGGTATAAAGATAAGTGACCTCCCAGGGGCTTGCGGAGTGTGCCCATGGCTGACTTGCTGTGCAGACCTCTGTCGGGCTGAAAGAAAATCTTTTAGATAAACAATTAATAAACACCGAGACCGAGACAAGATCAGAAGTCTCTCCTCGTCCTTTGAAGCGTCGGCTCTTCAAGGCCATCCCTGGGCCTTTCCAGGCCACCTAGACAGCACAGAAAACTTACAGGCCTAAACAGCCGAGAAACCGAGCAAGTGGCATCCCTGAGCTATCACCGAACATAAACCAGCAAAGAGAAACCAGAAAATCTACAAGTAACTCCCAGTTTGATCCCAGTGCCCTCCCAGTATAACCCAGTTCCCTTCCAGTCCATCCCAGTATAAACCAGTATCTCGCAATTCCCTCCAGTCCCCTCCCAGTATAACCCAGTTCCCTCCCAGTCCCTCCCAGGTTGATCCCAGTTCCCGATGTCTCTGATTGGCCGCAGGTTGTTGGCATGGTGCAGGCAGGGCCGGGCTCAGCCCCTCCCCCTCTGGAGGGGGCGTGGCTGCGGTGCCGGCAGCTGGCACTGGGAGCACTGGGAGAGGAGCCCCGCCCCCTGGCACAGGCCTCGCCCCCTCTGCGGGGGTTGGCACGGGAGATGGGCGTGGCACAGGTGGGGGAGGGGCTAAGGGGGTGGGGCAGGGCTTAAAGAGGGATGGGAGCGGCTAAAATGGGGGAGGGGCCTATACCAGGAGGAGGGGCCTAACCCAGAGGGCTTAAATGGGGGAGGGGCTTAAACCAGGGGATTGGATAAAGTCGGGGAGGGTCTTAAATTGGGAGGGGCCTAAAGGGTGGGGCAAAGGCTTGAGGGGTGGGAATTAAAGAGGGGGAGGGGCTTGAGGGGGAGGGAGGAGATTTAAGAGTGGGGACAGGCTCAAAGGGGGAGGGTCTAAAACAGATGGCATCTAAAGAGAGGGAGAGGCTTAAAGATGGGGAGGGGAGGGGCTGAAGGACTGGGGGAGGGGCTTGAGTGGGGGAGGGGCCTCGAGGAGGGAGGGGTTTAGAGAGCCAAGGGTTTGGGGAGGGGAATGGGGGAGGAGCCAAAAGATGGGGGAGGGACTTAAATTGAGGGGGAGGGGCTTGGGAGCAGGATTGGGGGAGGAGCTTGAAATGTGGGGGAGGGGCTGGAGGAAAAGGGGAGGAGCTTAAAGAGTGGGGGAGGGGCTTGGAGAGAGTGGGAGGGATTTGGGGGTGGGGCTTAAATGGGGCTGAAAAGGTGGGGGAGGGTGCTGCCAATTGTGGGCATGTCCTGCGGGGCTTGGCAGGCGTGGCTAAGCCCTTGTGTCCGTCAGGGCTCGCTGCTGCCCCAGGTGGCCATCTTGCATCAGCAGCTCCGCCAGGGGGCGCTGTGCCTGCGCCAGGGGGCGGGGCCTGACCTAGGGGCGGAGCCAGAGCCGCTGGCCCCGCCGCCCCTCACCATGGACATGGCCAAGCTGCTGCCCTGGCTGCAATTGGTCGGAGAAGGCTGCGAGTGGCGAATCAGGGACTGGCCCCACCTCCAGGAGCTCGTCAGCCAATGGTGAGGGAGGGGGCGGGGCCTGGAGGGGGAGAGGCCTGGACTGGGGGCGTGGCTCCTCCCACCCAAAGCCCCACCCCCTTTTCCTAACCTCGCCCTTCTTCCCAGGTGGGCCCAGCCAGCTCAGTGGGTCCTGGCCACGTCCCCTGGCTGCGCCCCCTTCTCCCATTGGCTGCAGCGCTGGAGAGCCTCTGCCCATGCCCTGCAGGCCACGCCCACCTCTGAGGAGGCCCCACCCACCCCCGAGGAGGCCCCGCCCACCATTGGGAAGGGGGAGGAGTGAGCAGAGGAGGCTCCGCCCATTTGAAGCACTCTGGAGGTTCTGATTGGTTGGGAATAAAATGGCGTGGGGAAAAGGGCGTGGCCTGAGTCTGTGCTCATTGGGGGGAACCAAAATGTCCCCAAATGGCCCCAAATGGCCCCAGAATGTCCCAAATGGCCCAAAAATTGCCCCCAAAGTGTCCTCAAATGGCCTCAAAATGTCCCTAAATGGCCACAAAGGGTCCCCGGGGGGGTCCTGAGGTATCCCCAAGGTGTCTCCATGATGCTCCATTGAGGTCCCCAAAATGTCCCCAAGATGTCCCCAAAGTGCTCTCAGGGTGTACCCACAGTGTCCTTCAGGTGTCCCCAAGGTGTCCCTGCGATGGCCCCTGAGATGTCCCCAAAGTGTCCCCAAGAGTTCTTCAGGCGTCCTCAAAGTGTCCCTGAAGTGACCCTGAGATGTCACCAAGGTGTCCCCGGGGTGGCTTTGAGATGTCCCCCCAAAGTGTCCTCAAGGTGTCCCCAAGATGTCCCCCTAAACTGTCCCCAAGGTGTCCCTCAGGTGTCCCAAAGTGTTCCCAAAGTGTCCCCAAGGTGTCCCCTGTGGGTCCTAAAGTGCCCCTGCGATGGCCCCTGAGATGTCCCCAAAGTGTCCCCAGCGTCACTCCCATATCTCCCTCAAATGTCCCCAAAATGTCCCCAAGGTGTCCCCCAGGGGTCCCCACGGGGCATCCTGAGGTGTCCCCAAAGTGTCCCCAGGGAGGTTCTGACAGTGTCCCCCTGGGGTTCTCAGAACGTCCCCAAGGTCTCCTCAAGGTGTCCCCCAAAGTGTCCCCAGAATGGTGGCTCTGAAGTGTCCCCAAAAGTGTCCCCAAGGTGGCCTTAGGGTGTCCCCAAAGTGTCCCCAGGGGCTTCTGGATGTGTCCCCTTGGTGTCCCCATGACAGCTCCCAAAGTGACCCCAGGGTCTGGGGTTCCCAGAATGTCCCCACAATGTCCCCAAAGTGTCCCTGAAATGACCCCAGGGAGTTCCTGAGGTGTCTCCAAGGTGTCTCAGGGATGTCCCCAGGGCACCCCAAAGTGTCCCTGAAGTGGCTTCAAAGTGTCCCCAAATTGCTCTCTGGGTGTCCCCAGGATGTCCCTAAAGTGTCCCTGAAATGACCCCAGGGTGTCCCCAAAGTGTCCCCAAGGTGTTCCTGAGCTGGGGGTTCCTAAAATGTCCCCAGAGTGCTCTCAGGGTGTCCTCAAAATGTCCCCAAGGTGTCCCTCACGTCTCCCCAAAGTGACCCCAGGATGTCCCCAAAGTGTCCCCGAGGTGTCTCAGGGATGTCCCCAGGGTCACCCCAAGATGTCCCCAAAGTGTCCCCAAGATGTCCCCAACGTGTCCCCAGGATGTCCCCAAGGTGTCCCCAAGGTATCCCCAAGCTGCTCTCAGGGTGTCCCCAGCATGTCCCCAAAGTGTTCCCAGGGGGGTACCAAAGTGACCCCACGATGGCTGCCATGATGTCCCCAAGGTGTCCCCAGGGTCACTCCTAGATGTCCCCAGGGTGCTCTCAGGGTGTCCCCGAGGTGTCCCTGAAATGACCCCAAGAGCTCCTGAGGTGTCCCCAAGGTGGCCCCAAGGTCACCCTAAAGTGTCCCCAAGGTGTCCCCAAAATGCCCCAAGGTGTCCCTGAGGTGTCCCCAGGGTGGCCCCATCCCATCCACATCAGGGGACACCAGCAGGTGGTGCCCCGGTGTTCCCAATCATCCCAGTTCAAACCAGTGCATCCTAGTTCAATCCCTGTCCATCCCAGTGCATCCCAGTTCAATCCCTGTCCATCCCAGTGCATCCCAGTTCATCCCAGTGCTCCCACTGCATCCCAGTTGATCCCAGTGCTCCCAGTTGATCCCAGTGCTCCCAGTTGATCCCAGTGCTCCCAGTACATCCCAGTCAGTCCCAGTTTATCCCAGTTAATCCCAGTCCATCCCAGTGATTCCCCCCAGTCCCTCCCAGTATATCCCAGTACAAAGCCACTCTGTCCCAGTCCCTCCCAGTACAGAGCTGAGGAAAGTGAAGGGAGACGAGCACACATCCGATTGATGAGCATCGAACTCCGATTTATTGATCCAGCTTACACACTTTTATAGTAGTGTTAATTAAGCTCATACATATTGCAAAACCCGATCTCATCATTGGTTACAGATTACACACCAACCCCTCCTTTGTTGTCAATACCTCTGGTTCCTTGTTGAGGCTAATACTTGTTTTTCTCATCCTGCTGTTGACTGTTATTGAACAATCTCAAGGCCTCCATGTTTTCCACCATGTTTTTCTCATCACTTAGCCAAGGACATGGTGTTTATTGTTGTTAAGGAAAAAGCCTGAGAACTTGCTGTTACAGCTGCCTTTTACTTTTTAACCAGCTGTATGTGCTCATGGCCTTTCTATAAGCCATGTCTGAACAAAATTCTCCAACATATTCCCCGTTTTTCTTTTTGTGCAAGGAGGTTAGTCTGCAAGGTTTTTTCTATCATTCTACTGATCATATCTTGAATACAATTAAAAATACAAGGTAAAATAAGCAAAGCATTAAAAGCACACCTAGTATCCCTGTGGCAAATGTCAAAAGGTTCCTCAGCCATGGTCCAAGCAATGGCTTTTACCCCAAAGGGTTAAAACCATCCCAAACTGAGCTATAATGTCCTGCCTTATCAGGCATTGTAGGGTAGGTGGTAATTGGACTACTGAAAAAGAAAGCTGTTACTGTTTTCCATTCATGCAAACGCAGAGAGGAGGCAAACGGCTAGGGCTAATAATGCTGGAATCTGCTCCAGTGTTGAGCAAGCCTGAAAATGATCCTTTCTGTCCTTGAAATTCCACTTCCACCCTTTTCTTGGGTCTCTCAGAAAAGTTCAAAGTTGTGGAGAGTTTTATTAATAGGCGGTTAGCTGAGAAAGGCCATACTGACATAATGCCGCTGGTTAAGCTGAAAGAGGGAAGTCAGCAGTCAGTAAGCTGAAAGGAGAAGTCAGCAGTCAGTGACCAATGACAGGCAAGGACAGAATGCCCTTGCCGCAACATGAGGATAGGGAAAAGAGATTCTTCCTGAGAATATGTAGAAAGTATCAAAAGTATAACCATAAGAATGCAGAAGTAGGCATAGTTGCTGATAGGTAACTAACCAATCCTGAGCTCAATTTTTGCAATATGCATGAAGCTCATTATGAACTGTATTTAACCTGCTGTACTGATCAATAAAATTAGGCCTGTGATGATCTAATTGCTGTCCAGGTCTCCTTCCGTCGACAAATGGTGGAGAATGCGGGCACTGCCGAACCTCTGCCCTTTTTTCTTGGATTAAAAGGAAAGGGGGAACACGCCACGGTTGAGGAAGTTGGGTTTGGGTCCTTGAAGCCGGGATGGTGCCGGAATTTGAAGCACCCTTGAGGTTTACAACGGTGTTTCAAGCCAACACGTGCCACCGGAGCCTGGAGAGCTGCAACAGCATGTGCTGACTAATAGGTATGGATAGGCAAGCGGCATACGATCTATTCGCCACGTATTTAGAACGGCGAGGATAAAAGGGATAGATTTTAAAAAGGAGTTACCAGGGTTATTAGCTTACGGCCATGCTAAAGGTATCTTTTCTAACCCACATACAGTTCATGAGCTATCAGAGTGGAGAAAGTTTGGGGAAATACTGTGGGATACAGTGTTAGATGATGATAAGTCAGCAAAGAAATTAGGGAAGTTATGGCGGGTGGTGTATAACTCGTTGCTTCAGCAGGTCTCTGAGAGAATGGCAGCAGAAAGGGCGACAGAAGCTCATAAGAGGAATATAGGGTATGGTCATGAGGATGATCCCTTAGCACCTTCTGTAACTAAGATACTTATGCCTAAGAGTCCCCAGCAAAGTGGTGTGGAGAATTTTCCTTTAGATATAGTGGAACCATCTGCACCCTTCCTGTCAGAGAGGGAGGGCGAGTTGGATGGTGGAGGTAAAAGCAAACCAGCTTTGCCTCCGCCGCCAGCTTCAGGCGGGTCGGATGGTGGGGGTGGGAGCAAGCCAGCTTCACCTCCGCCGCCGGCTTTGCCTCCGCCGCTACCCCCGAGCGAGCCAGCTCTGGCGGGGGGGTTGATTCCCCCACGCGAGCCAGCTCCGGTTTCACTGCCAGCTCCAGCGGGGGGGCCGCTTCCCCCACGCGAGCCAGCCTCTGCTTCACTGCCTTCCCTGTGCGAAAACTCGGTGTCTGCACCAAAGTGCCAGCAGCATAGCACCCTTAAAGAGTCAGATCCCATCCCAGGGGCACACCGTGATCTATGGGGGGAAATGGCTAAACAGAGGAGGGAAGCTTGAGCTGCTTTGGCAAAAGAAGTAATGCAAATGGGGGATGGTGAGGCGGTGGAAGTAGCTTCTAGTCTTGCATGTCCGGTCACATACACACCACAGTATGATGCACAGGAGAACGTTACGCATAATATAGCGGAATATACTCCCTTAGACTGGAAGTTGTTAGCCCAGCTACGTTCTACCGTTAGTCAGTTTGGAGGAAAAAGTGAACCTGTTAGGCAACTGCTAGATTACCTTTTTAATACTCAGGTTTTATGCCCAAATGTTTTAAGAGGAATAGTTAAGTTGATATTCACTCAGCATCAGCAGTTATTGTTTAATGCACATTGGCAAGCTCTGGTTAATGAGTCAGTTGTTGTACAACGAGCCCAGGGAGACCCATTACATGGAGTAACAGTAGAAGAGCTTATGGGCTTAGGGGCATATTTGCGTACAGAGGCACAGTTGATATTGGGAGCAGATAAGCTTAGAGAGTCTATGCGATTAGTGCGTGCTGCAATAGACATGGTTAAAGAGCCAGGAGGGTTACCGGCTTATATGGGCATTAAACAAGGTAGAGAAGAATCATTTGGAAATTTTATCGATAGAGCAGCTACTGCTATAGATCGGGCTGGTGTTGCAGAATATATGAAGGGGGCGCTATTGAAACAGTGGGCTTTGCAAAATAGCAATCCAGCAACACAAAGAGTGTTAGCTGCTTTAGGGGTAAATTGGACTATTGAGGAAGCTTTAGAGCGAATGGCATTAATGCCAACAGCCTCACAGGCATTTATAGCAGAAGCTTTAAAGGAACTAGGATTAGGGTTACAAAAGCAAGCAGAGTCTACTCAAAATCAGGTGTTATCTGCTCTTGCTCCTCTCCGAAGCGGCTCACTGGCATTCACACAAGGAGGTTCGACACCATTCATCAAGTGTTACCGATGCGGCAATGAGGGACACACGCGCCGAACATGCCGAGCGACTGGCATATGGCGTCAACACTGCCGATCTAGTTCCCACAGGGAAAAGCCTGAGAACTTGCTGCTTACAGCTGCCTTTTACTTTTTACCCAAGTGTATATGTTCATGGCCTTTTTTTCCTTCAAGCCATGTCTGAGCAAAATTCTCCAACACTGTGTGGCCCCTCTGTGGCCCTGTGCTGGCCCAGCCATGGTGGCCCAGCCCAGGCCAGTAGCATTGCGGCTGGGAACAGCCCCTGTGCCATGGTGCCCACAGCAGCCTTGGGGCTCTGTGCCCCATGGCCTCCCTGCTGGGCAGACTGTTCCAGCTCCTGTAGAGCCCGTGGCACCTGTGGGGCTGCACAGACAGCCCTGCCTCGGGCTCTGCCGACCTCTGGGCCGGCAGAGAGGCAGCCAGGACTGGCCATGGCCGGCAACAGGCCCTGAGCCCTCCAGGAGGATGGAGCTGGGCCGCAGCCAAACTCAGCCCAGGCCAAAGTTGGGCTCAGCAGCCAGGGCTGCCGAGGGCTGGGCACAGAGTCTGGCCCTGACAAATGCACTGGGCCCCCAGGCTGCTCTGTCCACAGAGCAGCCTCCTCTCTGGGCCACTTGCCTGTTTTCAATGCCTTGCACAGGCGCTGGCCCTGCCTCACAAGGCCTTGGCCTGAGTCCTGCCCCTGCACACTCAGCCAGGCTGAGATGGACACTGATGGTTTCTGGGCCAGGCTCTCTGAGCCCAGCCCAGCTCCCTGCAAGCTCTGCCAGCTGCCCTGAGCTCTGGGCAGCACCAAGAGCTTCTCCCCAGCCCAGCCCAGCCAGCTCTGGCCCCACAGCTCTGCTCAGGCCAGGCTGTTCTGGGCACTGCCCCATGGCCTCAGCCCCTGACAAGGGCACAGCAGCAGCTGCAGCTGCCACGGGACCCAGCCCCAGCCATGGGGGAAGGGGCTTGGCCAAGGCCAAAGGAGGCTCCCTGGCTGCCCTGCTCCTCTCTGCCTGAGGTGCTGAGAGCTCTGCAGCCCCTGCTGCCATCCCATCTGCCCAGGGCAGCACAAGAGCCGTGGCCTTGCGGCCCTCAAGAGCTGCTCCTGCTCCAGGCCAAGGGCCCATGCCAAAGCTGGGGCAGCCACAAAGCTGTGCCCATTTCTGTTCATTGCTGCTCCGATGGGGATGGATCCTCAGCCACTTGGAGGTTGCTCTTGAATGTTACAACTCTTGAGGCCTCTTCTTTCTTGAGCTCTTCAGTTCAGGAATTCACTGAGAAAAGCTCACAAAGATTTGTTCAAAACACCTGAAAAAGAAAAGCCCTTGAGAATAATTCAAATGTTCAATTGTTCTGTGGCTAATTAGAGAGATTTCAGAATTGTATTCAAAGTGAATATACTGATTTGAAAACAATGCAGAGAGAAGTGTTCTGTCCTGTTTTCTTTTCCTTTTTATAGATTGATTGTCAGAAATATCCAATTGATATTGACTCTCAGCACCTTCTTATGCAGTTTGAACAGATATAAAAATCAAGATATTTCATAGCTGAGAATCAGTAACACTTTGTCCCAACCCCATCCACACCATTTCCCTCATCCAACCCCTGGCACTCCAATGGATCAGGAATATTGTGGCCAGCAGGAGTAGGGCAGGGATTCTTCCCCTGTGCTCAGCACTGCTTGGGAAGCACCTCAAGTGCTGTGTCCAGTTCTGGGTCCCCAGATTAATTGGGGGACTCTAATTGGGTCCCCCAATTTAGGAGGGACACGGAGGGGCTGGAGCATGTCCAGAGAAGGGCAACAAGGCTGGGGAAGGGTCTGGAACACAACTCCTGTGAGGAGCGGCTGAGGGAGCTGGGGTTGTTTATCCTGGAAAGAGGAGGCTCGGGGAACAGAAGGCAGTGTCAGGGCACAGGTTGGACCTGATGATCTCCAAGGTCTTTTCCAACTTTGCTGATCCTGTGATTCTCTGAAACCACCCTTGGAGCAGTTGCACAATGAGCCCGGGGCCTCCTCTTCAGGAGCTTTAGCAGCCCAAGTCCCTCAGCTTCTCCTGCCAGCCCCAAAGCCCATCCTGTCAGTCCTGCAGAGCCTCTGCAGCTCCATTTCACTGCCCAGAACAGGGAGCCCCAGAGCCAGACACAGCAGCCCAGATGTGCCCCCCTGGCCTGGGGTGCCTCTGGCAAGGGAGCAGCACCAGGCACTGCAGGAGCCTGCAGACAATTCCTGCAGCACTTGTAGGGTGATCCTGCTCCCCAAGGGACATGCCCATGGTGCCAGGTCAGGAACTGCAATAGGGTGTGGGGCCAGAGAGGAAAGGCCAAACAAGGATTGGCTGTTTGCAGGGGAGGAAACAGGGATGGGCAATAGGAAGAAATTTGTTGCAGGAAGAGTAAAGAAAGCAAAGGTGAAGCAGAGGAAATGCTCAGGGCAGTTTAGGGCTGGCTGCCAGGCAGCCCTGTCTCTGAGCAACAGTGTCTGCAGTGGCACAGGAAACTCCCAGCTGATGGGAACAAACTTTCTGGCTGACTGCAGAGGCCAGGACAAAGCTGACTGCTTTCCCTGGTGTCCCTCAGCCCTTGCTGGTCCCAGGGGCTGATGGCATTTGTGCTCCCTCAGGTTCATGTCCCCACACCAACAGCATGGGGGTGCTCCTGCCTGCTGTGTGCAATGCAAACAGGGGCTGCTGAGCCAGTGCTGCCGTGTCTGTGCCTGCAAGGATGGGACACCTGTGTGAGATGGGGGAGAGGCCAGGGCTGCAGAGGGGGGATGTTGTTGGCAGATCCATGAGGATGCTCTGGGACGCTGCCCTGGGCTGTCCAGCGCACTGGGGATGGATCAGCCCCTGCTCTGCTGCTCCTTCCCGTCTGCCCCATGGCCCTTGCAGAGCCCCAGCCATGCTGTTTGCCCCCAGCCTGCCCATGGCCAGCCTGGGATTTTCTGTGCTGAGCATTGGCCTGGCCGTGTTGTAGAGAGAGCCTGGGCAAGGAGCCTGGAGCCCCCAGGGCCTGGCCTGAGGTGTCAGTGCTGCCCCAGCAGTGCCCATGGCCTGTCCCTGCTGCAGCCCCGGCACTGCCACCCCCAGGACTGTGCCCGGACCCAAGAGCACTCAGGCCCTACAGCAACACCAGGGCCACCAGGGCAGCGGGGCAGGGCCAAGGCAGCAGCACTGGCAACACCAAGTGCTTCTGCTGCTCCTGGGCACAGCTGCTGGGCCAGCACTGATCTGTGCCCAGCTCTGCAAACAGACATTGCTGCTGCAGCTCAAGAGAAGGCAACAAAAGTGCATTTCTGCAGAAAAATTTTCTGGGAAATCCTTTATTTCCTTTAAAGCCACTGAGAGCGCAGCCCCTCATTGACACAGTCTGTGGCAACAGGGAATTTAGAGAGAAACAGGATGAAAAATGGCAAAAACAATGACATTTCTTTTCTGGACAATAGGAAAAAAGTAAAACAACGGAAAACAACCTTCAAACTGAAACCAACAGGAAGTATCAAAAATTATTTTTATTACAAGTGATTGGCAGAAATTGGCTATCAGTTTAATGTTTCTGAAAGCATCCAGTCATCAGTCTCCACAGTGCAGCCTTGAGCTCCTGGTTGCTCAGGCTGTAGATGAGGGGGTTCAGTGCAGGAGGCACCACTGAGTACAGAACTGATAGTGCCAGATCCAGCGATGGGGAGGAGATGGAGGGGGGCTTGAGGTGAGCAAATGCTCCAGTGCTGAGGAACAGAGAGAGCACAGCCAGGTGAGGGAGGCAGGTGGAAAAGGCTTTGTGCTGTCCCTGCTGAGAGGGGATCCTCAGCACAGCCCTGAAAATCTGCACATAGGAGAAAACAATGAACACAAAACAACCATAAAACAGAAAAGCACTACCCATAAGAGGGCCAAGTTCCCTAATGTAGGAATTTGAGCAAGAGAGCTTGAGGATCTGGGAGATTTCACAGAAGAACTGGCCCAGGGCATTGCCATGGCACAGGGGAAGGGAAAATGTATTGGCTGTGTGCAGAAGTGAATAGAAGAAGGCACTGGCCCAGGCAGCTGATGCCATGTGGGCACAAGCTCTGCTGCCCAGGAGGGTCCCGTAGTGCAGGGGTTTGCAGATGGACACATAGCGGTCATAGCACATGATGGTGAGCAGGAAATATTCTGCTGAGATGAAGAACATAAAGGAAAACAGCTGAGCAGCACATCCAGTGTAGGAGATGTCCCTGGTGTCCCAGAGGCAATTGTGCATGGCTTTGGGGACAGTGGTGCAGATGGAGCCCAGGTCAGCAAGGGCCAGGTTGAGCAGGAAGAAGAACATGGGCGTGTGCAGGTGGTGGCCGCAGGCTATGGCGCTGATGATGAGGCCGTTGACCAGGAGGGCAGCCAGGGAGATGCCCAGCAAGAGGCAGAAGTGCAAGAGCTGCAGCTGCCGCGTGTCTGCCAATGCCAGCAGGAGGAAGTGGCTGATGGAGCTGCTGTTGGACATTTGGGATCCTTTTCATGGAGTAAAGGACAGTGAAGAGTTAGAGGAGATACCTGTAACCAAAATCCAAGCCATTTCCCATATACCATTCTCTGTAACACACACAAAATTGCGTCTGTATTTAAGTGTTCTGAGGTTTTCTTTTTGAGCTCCCCCCATGTCTCTCCTGGTAATCTTGCATATCAGAAATCCTCAACATTCTTTCTGCAATCAGGAAGAACAGCAAGTTCTGTGAGGCAAAGTGACGAGAGGAGAGTGAGGGGAGATGGTCTGGCATGCTGACCTGTTCAGATTTTCTGTTGGCTTTAACCTTGCTCAGGTGGATTTTAATCAACTTCCCATGTTTTCATCAAAAATGTCACCAGGTATTGCTGAGAGCAGATGGATCCACCACAGCCCAGCTCCACATTTTTATCCAAGGACTCACATTGCTTACTTCTCCAACCAAGCAGCATTTTCAGTGTCACAACACCACTGCCTTTCCCCATCAATCTTATAACTCAAGAGATGATCAAGAACAGGTTTGAACCCTGGATTGAATCTCCCGGCTTGGACTGAAATCTCAGGGAGACTTCCAAGTGTCCTTATGATAGCATTGGATGAAGGGAGATGCAGCTCCTTCCCTGGCTGCACTGACAGCATTGCCCAGAGCCGGGCACTGGGGACAGCGTCACCCTGAGCCAGCTGTGCCCCCTGCCAGAGACCCCAGGGCCAGGCAGCTGCTCCCACCCCTGTGCTCTGCAGAGGGAACTGGGCCTGGGGCTGCAGAGCTGCCCCACGGCTCTGCTGCAGCTCTGCCTGCACAGGAGGGGCTGCACGCCTTGGAGCCCCGGCCCTGAGGGCAGAGGCTGGGCTGGGGCACAGGAGGGAGGGGGCTTGTTCAGAGGGAGGGGCTGCACTGGAGGGGATCCTGTGGACATCTCTAACCTCTCCCTGCCACAGCATTGCTGGGGTTTGTTTTCTCTCATTGCCTGATCTTCTCTCTGCTTCCTGGAGATTTTCTTCCTGCAGGTGTTTCCCTGTGCCTGACCTCTCCCTGCCAGCACTCACAGACCCCAAATCTCTGTGCACTCTCCTTTAGCCTGACAGAACCCTACCTGTTTGCAAGGCATTGTCTGGGGGCAGGTTCTGTTTTCAGCTTGGAGAAAGGACAGCACAGACTGAGCCTGATGGGTCCAGTAAAGGGTAAAGATGCTGGTGCTGTCCATGGGCAGAGGGGCTGCAAGCACATTAGGGATCTCCTGTGAACCTACTGATCACTAAAAGTAGCACTTTAGATGTCTTAGGCACTTGACTAAATTAATAAGTAATAATTCATACTACCTTGAATATTTAACCCTCTCTTCCTGTCATTCTCCAATAGTAGGTAAAGGAATGAAAAGTCTCCGGAAATTTCCTCATTTTTATCAAAATCCTTGACTTGGAATATTGTATGACTGAACCAAACCCCTCAGCATGTCAGAGCTCCATGAGCATTTCATCTACACCACACCAGATATACTCAGAGTTGTACTCACAGAGTCTGTAGGCATTGGGATGTTCCAGCTTGAGGAGATTACTCCAGGAGCTGCAGCTGCATTGTCCTGCAGCCAGAGATTCCTGTGCCAAGGGCTGGCAGTGATTCTGCCCCAGGCACCTCTCAGCACCTTCCCAGCCCTGACTGCAGTGCCCAGGGTGGCTGCAGGCAGTGCCCCAGCCCTGCTGGGCTGGCAGAAGAGCTGCTCATCAAGAGAAATGTGCTTTTGAAGCTTTTCTTGATTACCAGGAGCTGCCTATGTGCCAGGAGCCCAGCCCAACTCAGCAGCACAGACACAGCACAAGGACTTTAATGAGCCTCTGGGGCTTTGTGCTCAGGCCCTGAACATCAGTCCCTGAGAGGGAGCTGAAGAAACTTCTCCAGAACTCCAAGTCAGAATCCAACTCCAAACTTTCTTGGACTTTTAATGGGTCCCACTGAGGGACATGAGTGTCCCCAGGCCCCAGGCTGAGCAGAGAACTGGAGGCAGTGATGACAGCTGGGGACAAGGAGAAGCCAAGTCTTGGTGCCCTGGGGCACAGCAGGGTCTGTGCCACCAAAGGCTGGGAGGAGACACCTTGTCCTGAGGCCCTGGGGCCTCCTGGCACAGCCCCAGCCAGGCTGGGCACTGTCAGCCCCTTGTCCTGCCCTCAGCATCCCCCCCTAGCCCACATCCCAGTGGCCTCAAGGATCTGCTGGAAGGAGTCCCTGGGGAGCCTTGCTCAGGAATGGCCCTGGGGGCTCCTTAATGCTCCCTGCAGGGACTGCAGGTTTTTCAAAGGACTTTGGGTTTGGCTTTTGCCTTGGAGTCTCTGAGAGGTTTCTGCAATCATGGCCTCCAATTATCTGCTTTAATTGGTCCCTGGAGAGGCTTTGTCAGTAACAACACTCTGTGGGGCTCATTAATGCTTCGAGGTGCTTCAGTTATTTTAAGGTACTTGGTGTTTCCCTTTTGATACAGACTCTGGGAGAGGTTTTTGCAATCATGGCCCCAATTATCTGCTTTAATGAGTCCCTTGAGATCTTTGGATTGACATTCAGTGGGGCTCATTAATGCCTTGATATACTCAAGGTTTTTAAGGTACTTTATGTATTTCAGAGTACTTTTAGGTACTTAAAGATTTTCCTTCCCACACTGAATCTCTGAGAGGTTTTTGTGCCATTCTGGCCTCCAATGCTCTCCTCCAAGGAGTTCATGAAGAGCCTGTGTTGGGTATCTTGCTCCTTTCTGTTTTACAACAAAGAAGGAACTGAAAGAATTTTGTAAGACTTTCTAAAAGCACCCAAACAAACATGGGACAATTAATAATACAACAACAATCACTAAGAGAATTAATAGTCCTCTTTTAGCTAGACATCATCCAACCCTTTAGTCCTCAGGATTGGAAGAGTTTATTGAGCCAGTCTTTGTTTTCCACTTGAAGCTTCTTGAACCCTTCCTTCAGTACCTGAATGCTCTTGTGGATTGACTCACTGTGGCTGGAGAGGTTCATGCAACACATCCCTCAGAGTCTACACAGCCATGCCCATGTGCCCAGAGTAAAAACTCTGTTGCTGTTCTGCAAGGTGGTGTGTCTGACAGTCTCTATGTCTGAGAGCAGGCCACTCAGTGTGAGGGAGGTAGTATTGGTTTGCTTACTGAACAGGCACTCAAGATGGTCTAATTGTCCTAAAGCTTTATCTGCAGCCACCCAAGGTAGTCCAAATTGGGGTGCTACCATCCAATTCCTGGATTAAAGCTTGCAAAGCCATCTCTTTGATATCATCCAATACTTCTCCGGGGATGCTTTCTGCTTGATCATCTGGTAGGCTGTGTTTTCCTTCTCCAGCTAAATGGTTGATTGTCAATTCCTCCCTTGCCGCATTATTAGCATAGTCTACTATTAATTGATTTAGTAAACCCTTCCACCCCCCCTTCCCACAGGGTGTATTCTGTAGGTGATAACAACATGGTCATATTATATTTTAAATCATAGGAGGTTAAGACATGTGCTGTAAACTTGGTCCTCATTAGGCCATTAAAAGAAGGTAAGTCCTTCCTATGGTCTTTAGCTGCCCTACACAGATCCTTGATTTTCCCATGAACCAGTGGCTGAGACCTGGGATTTTGCCCCCTTCCTTCATAACATATGGGTACAACAAGGAGTTTCCAGACTATTTGCCAGTCTACTTTCTTAACTAGATGGTGGACTTCTAGAGCAGAGTTCAGGAGGCATGGCCCAGGGTGAAGGTGGAATATCTGGCAGTGGAGGCATGACCCACAGTTGAGGCGGTAGAGTCTGGAGGTTAGTTCAGGGCAGAAGACAAGGCTGTGGTAGCAGGAAGTGGAGGAGCCAAGATGGCGAGAGGATGATCAGGCCACATTCAGGCTCCTTCCATTTGAGTCTCCAGGTCACATTGCTCCAAGAGGGCGTGTCCATTGCCATCTTGGAGCATCATGGAAGGTCCAGGAATGGCAGGTTTGAGAGGAGGTCCTGAGTTAGGAGTGACCAACAGATTGAATTTTCGACACACTGCTTGCTGGTGAAGGGTCTCAAGGATGGTGTGGAAGATGGGGAGTATGTGGGGTGCAATGGGGTCGGTTTAGATCAAAAGGTTGTACAATTTAACTCCCACTGAGTCCCAAAATTCAGTAGTATAGATTTTTTCAGCAGGGGCATCTGGAAAAATTTTAATGATCCACCCCACAACTGATTTAAATTTGTTCTTTGAAAATATTTTGTCATGATCAGTGAGAATTAACAAAGCATCCATATATGTTTCTTTCTACTTTGGACATCTGACTGCCCATTTTTCTCTTTCTTAGCCTTAGGGGGAACAGCCACCGAACACCGCAAATCAATTACAGGATGTGGGTTCATACTGTAAAAACACAGTGGCAAAATGGGCAATAAATATCTTGCATTTCCCCAAACCCACCTGCAATCTTATGCAGGTGAAACCGCTATTGTCCCTGCAGATCCTGGCCAAGGTCCCTTGAAGCAATGATGAATCTGCCAGCCTGGCATAATCCAAAATCCCAGGGAACACTGGCCTATCAACCAGCTAACCCCAGCTGACATGATTCAATGTCAGGGTCCCTGTTCAGGCACCAAAAGTCGCAAGGAGGTTGGCGGTGACAAACCTTTCTGGTTCCCCAACTTCAGGGCAAGGGTGGTGAAAATAAAAGGAGCAGATGCTGTGGAAGATGAAACAGGAAAGCCTTATACATATGATTGCCTGGCAAAAGATTTTGAGAATATGGAAACTATAAGTGAGATTGAAATGAAAGCAAGCTTTGAGACACCAAGCCTTAGTTACTGAACAAATGGAAAACAATGGTATGGCCAGCTGAAGGTAATCTTCTTTTGATGAAACAATACCCTCTGCTTGTAGACAGGTCCAAGGGTCAGAGCAAGGTTAGCTTGGCAGAAGGGGTCCAAAGAGTAGGTTTTAGGGTTTAAAATGTAACACAGTATAGTGATGTAATGATTCTTATAGGCTGTATGTAAATGGTATAAGATTCGTATCTTGTACTAGATTGGTTATTGAAATTAGAATATTGTGGTGGTTGGACCGGAAATGAGATTTCTGAGATGCTGTGGTCACTACCATCAAACCACCAATGGATGCTCAGATTTTAAGATTGGCACTTGGTACAACCACTGAAAATTAGATCCGCCTCTGAGAAAACACAGGGGTTAAAAACCAGAGCGGCCCACCTGGGAGGTCTCTTGTGTTCCTGTGGTGAAAGAGGTCAGAGCTCTCCCCTGCCCAGCTGTCTGCTGCTGGGTGGGGGAGGGGAGAGCCATGCGGCCTGGGGGAGGTAGGCCTGACCCTGAGGGGCCCAAGGGTGGAGGAATTTAAGGAATGGAGGAGCACAAGAGATATTCTGCCTGTCCCCCCCCACCCCCCACCCCGGGAGACGGAGAGAGAGAAGACAGCCTGTGTGTGTTACTTTGAAATTCCATAAACCTGTGCCTGCAGCAGGGCCGCACGGCTGCAGAGAAGAACTGGAGGGGGGAACTCCCACAAGGTGTCCAGCCGAGTGTAAGGGCTTTTAACCTTTTTGGGGATAATGAAAGCTTAGCAGAGCATTAACCTTCCCCTGGAGAAGATATGAATTTAGAGGATGAAGAAGGAACTGAGTAAAGGAGAGGAAGGTGTGAGCAGGAGAGAGAGAGAAAGAACCCCAGGGGGTGGAAAGGGTGATGGAGTAGCATGTGCTGGACGCTTTTTGTATAGCTATGGACTGTTTCCGTGCAATGCAGAGACTGTATTCGAGGGGGAGCCCGGGCCTCAGAACCAGGAGGAGTGCAGTGTGGATACTCCTCAGCCCCAGGGGGTGCTAAAATATGGGGGGGACAGATGTCCCGAAAGGAGAGACTGTGCCTTTTGGAATGAGATGATGCATCCTTAAAAGACAACCCTCGAGACAGCTTGGTTCCCAGTTCACTGGTGAGAGCACTGAACATGGAAAGGAAGAAGACACTATGGCTACAAGAAGGACTCCTCCCTTTTGGATGAACTGAGAATTGGGTGTTCTGGAGGGTGGTGCCAGACTAAGAGTTGGTGATTTTGGAAGATGAATGGTATTGGGAATTTGGTGGGGGGAGGAGGAGAATGCTGTTGTAAGGGTTTCATTTTCCTTGTGTGTTCTTTCTTCCACTTGTAGTCTAGTTAATAAACTTTTTTATTTCTTTAAGCAAGAGCCTGTTGCTCTTATTCCTGGTCACACCACATCTCACAGCAGACACCAGGGAGAGTGTATTCTCATGGGGCAGTGGCATTGTGCCAGGGTCAAACCATAACAAATATGCAGCACAGAAGAAGATTTATTGTATTAAACGGGAACTCCCTTCCTCATTCGGGCAGCCAATTTGGGTGCTTCTTTCAAGCTCCTGTTTCAGGCCTGCTCCAAGCTGTGGCTGGCAGTTTCAAACAAGGCCCCTGCACCCACACCCTTTGCAATAAACCACAAGTTCCAAGACCTGGCTTCAGAGATCTCTCATCTCCATCTGTTCCAACTGTCCTACCTCCCAATGCTGCAACAAGCAGGATCAATGGAGTTGCCCAAAAAGAACTTTAGTAACAGGGTGAAAAACAATTAACATGCAGAAGTTGAGAACAGTATGAGGGGTGAGATTCAAAGACCTGACAAAAGCGAAGCAACAATATATACACTTGAGGGTAGAACACTCTAGAACAATAACCATACAGGACAAACAAGTAATCAATAGGGGAGGAGAACTTAGACAACTTAGCACAACAACACTAAAGGCTTATGGGGGAACTCTCAAGCTCAGCCTAAGTTAGACAAATTATTCCTAGGGCTTGAAACTCACACCCCGTTTATCCGGGGTAAAATCTGGCTGACTCCGAGTTACAGCCAGGCTAACTCCCACACTGCTGCTTTGCTCCGGTGCCTTGGGACCATGTGGCCCAACAGAGTCACAATGATGTCCTTAGTTCCACAAGGCTCCACAGTGTCATAAAGGTCCCATGGATCCATGGCGCTCTGCAGTGTCACAATGGCACCTTCATTTCACAAGGCTCCCAAGTGTCACATTGGTCTCCATAGGAAGGAAACCACTTAGCCCCATGTTTCAGGAGCTGATGAGCAGCAACCACCAAAGGCCAAGGCAAGCCTGACCTGTCTGTCCTGGCAGGTTTGCTTGGAGCAACCCTTGGTTATTTGAAATTCTGAATGTGGAGTCCTAATTTCAGACATTTGTGCCTGGAAAAGAGGGATGGGGTTTTTTTCATAAAAAGAAAAGCACAGAGCCCTTTCCAGTGTTTGGAAAATAAGCAAGTGCTGCCCTCAGGAGTCAAAGACCAGCCAGACTTGTCTGTCCTGGCAACATTTGTCTGGGAGCAATCATTGGATACACAAAAGTTTGGAGGTGGAATCCTAATTTTGGCCATGGATGCCTGGAAAAAATGAACAATTCTTTTCCATAAAAAGAAAAGCCCAGAGCCCCAGTGTTTCAGGGGCAGATGGGACCAGCCTTCCACATTCCAAGGTCAGCCAGACCTGTCAGATGAACCCTGGGAGACCAAGGCAGCTATACATATTTCATGTTCCCTTGGTTCCACAGGGCCCTGCAGTGGCTTCTTGCTTCCATGAGGCCTTGCAGTGCCACAATGGTTCTCTGCTTCCATGATGCCCTGAGGTGTCATAATGGCCCCTTGGTTACACAAGTCCTTAAGGATCTTAATGGTCTCCATAGTTCCACAAGGCCCCACAGAGTCATAATGCTCTATTGGTTCCATGAAGCCTCGCTGTGTCCAATGGCCCCTTGGTTCCAGTGAGGCCCTGTAGTGCAACAATGATTCCCTTGGTTCCACAAGTTCCCATAGTGTCACAATGGCCGCTTCCTTCCATGAGACCCTGCAGGGTCACAATGGTCTCCATGATTCCATGGGGCCTTGCAATGTCACAATGCTCTCCATGGATCCACAGTGCCTTGCAGGATCACAATGGCGTTTTGCCTCCACAAGGCCCTGAAATGCCACAACGGCCTCTTGGTTCCACAAAGTCCCACTGCTTCACACTGGCTCCTTGGGACCATGCAGCCCAATAGAGCCACAAAGATGTTCTTGGTTCCACAAGGCCCCACAGTGTCACAGTGCTCCTTGGATCCATGGTACCCTGCAGGGTCAACATGTTGCCCTTGGTTCCACAAGTTCCTACAGTATAACAGATTCCACAAGGGTTGGCAGTGTCACCATGGCCCATTGGTTCTACCATGCCCCGCAGTGTCACAATGGTCTCCATAGGAAGGAAACAAGTGAGCCCCACTGGTGCAGGGGCAGATTTTGTCTGGGAGTAACCCTTGGATATTGAGAATTTTAGACACAGAATCCAAATTTTGACATGGGCATCTAGACAAGAAAGACAGTTCTTTTCCATAGGAATAAAAGCACAGAGCCCCGGTGCTTCACAGTCAGATGGGAAGTGGCCCTCGAAATGTCAAATTCAGTGGGACCTGCCAGACAGCCCCCAGGAGTCCAAACCAGGCAGATCTGCTCCATGTTCCATTGACTTCATTGGTGCCCACACTGTCACAGTGTAATCTTTGATTCCATGAGGTCTTGCAATGTCACAAGGGCTTCTTGGTTTCATGAGCCCCAATAGAATCACAGTGGTCCCTGGGCTCCATGCAACCCTGCTGTGTCACAATGGCTCCTTGTTTCTATGTGCCCCACTGTCTGATCATTGACCCTTGCTTCTATAGGGGCCCCTGAGTTGCACAGTGGTCTCCTTGATTCCAGGAGGTTCTGTAGTCTCACCATAGTTTCCTGGGATCTCGATTGTCACAACTGAGCCACGGTTCCATGAGGTTCCGTAGTGTCACCATCGTCACTTTCAGAGGCTGGATGAGATCGATGTCCTGAGACACCTTAGGATGCTCAGAATGCCCGTGTGGGGCCAGGGCCGGGTCAGGCCTTGGTTTGTGGTGGGATAGAGCCCCACCCCCAGCCCTGGCCTGGCATTGCTCTCAATCACACAGCAGGGGCGGTGCCAACCCAGCTCTGATTGGCCAAGCTGTCAACCAATCACACACCAAAAGCCTGCGCCTACCCTGGCTCTGATTGGAAAACCAACTTGCAGTCCCACCACAGGGGTGGTGCCATGAAGGCCCAGGGAGTTAAAAACTGGAGCATGAGGCTAGCCTAGGGTCTGGATCCTGCCTTCTCCTGGGGTTCCTCTGCTGGTGATGTTGGAAGCTGAGTAGGTGGTACCCATGTGTGTGTCTTTCTATGGATCTTCAGTCTTTCTGTTGTTCTCTATTTGTTCTCCTTCTAATCCTACTTACCTGGAACATTTTTGGTTAACTAAACATCTAAAGGGTTGAAGGTTTTTAGGTTAAATGGGCTAAGTTAATGAAGTTAATGCTTTAATAAGAGTTTTATGTTGAAGTGGATCTTGTATTAAATCCTTTGCCAAAGTTTCTTGTTTGCCTATATTTTGTCAGTAAAATTTTGTGTCATTTTGACCTCTTAGCTCAGTTGGTTAGAGCATGGTGCTGGTATCACTGAGGCTGTGGGTTCAATCCCTGTGTGGGCCATTCACTTAAGAGCTGGACTTGATGATCCTTGAGGGTCCCTTCCTACCAAGAATATTCTTTGCATCTTGCCATATTGAGAATATTGGGTTGGTGTTCCTCCTGTGCACCAAACTCAAGTCAATGAACCTTTGGCTACCCCCAGCATTTCAGTGTTCTGGGGTGTTCCAGCCCTGCAGGCTCACAATGGCCTCTTGTTTCCATGAGGCCCCACAGTGTCCCACGGGCCCCTTGGTTCCATGGGCCCCAGTATGCCACAATGATCCCCTTGGTTCCACAACTTCCCACTGTGTCCCACTGACCCTTTGGTTCCATGAGGATCTGGAGTGTCACACAGGTTTATGACATTTGTCCTTCCTGCCCCTCACATCCCACTGCCCCACAAACAGCCCCAAGCCACCCGTGAGGGACAGGCCCTGCTGTCCCAGGCTGGGCTCAGGGCTTGGCCTTTCTGCTTTCCCCAGCCAGCCCAGGCCTTGCTCAGCATTGCAGTTCCCTGCTCAGAGCCTTTGACTGCCTGCAATCCTGGCCTCAAGGCTCTGCTCTCAGCAGTCCTGGGGAGCCTTTGGCACTCCTTGCCCTCAGTAGGGCCCAGTGATGCTTCAAGGGCCTTGGAGTTTTGCTGCTGATTCCTTGAGCAGCTTCTTCAACCTTCTCTCAGTGCCTGAGGGTCCTGGACTCAGCACCAAATCCACCATGAGGATCTTTAAAATACAGAAAGCCCTCGGGTGCTCTTTCTCTTCCTGCTATTGTCTACAGGATTTCAGGACCTGTACAGGTGATAGGAGTCAGTTTGGAGATCTTTTAAGAATGGAGATTTAAGAGTGCACTTCATTACTTTTTTTAATCGAGTGAGAATTTTTTTATTTTCCAGTCCAGAGAAAAACTGACAGAAGCATTCCCCAGGTGATCTTGATGCTGAATGTCTCCTCAGGAGGTCTGGGCATGGAGAAGAATGAGCCCCTTGAGGGCTGACCCTGTTTGGACAAGCTGCTCCTCACCCCTCAGCCTCACCATGTCTGACATTACCCACCTGGCACTGACATCCCTGTTCCCTGCAGCAGAACCTTGTCCCTTAGCTCTGCAGCTTCATGTCCCAGCCCATTGCACCATGTCCCACCTGCTCTCCTAAGGGCTCTACCTGCACACAGGCCTAGGAGAAAAGTTTTCCTGTTGAGAAGGAAAGAATGGCAAAGCCTGAGCTGGTTTCCTAAACAAAAAACCCCACTTAGGAACCACCTGCTCAGTCCAGGCTGCCTGGAATAGTGTCACCTTTCTCAAGGGACAGTGTGAGCAGAAACGATCTCTGGAAGCAGAATTCTCTGAATCCTGCAGCTAAATTCTGTGTCCTTTCCCTGGATCTCTGTTGCAGATGGAAGCTGCTGGTGCCATCCTCACCTTTAGCCTCTCTCTTGAATGCAAACAGATGTTCCCAGGTGTGTTGAGCAGGATTTGCTCAATGTTTCTACAAAACGTTTGTGTTCCTCATGGAATGAAGGGGCCATTTTGGCACCGAGGGGGTGATGTGGAAGGAAGGAGTCAATTGTGACCCTGGGGTGCCATGGAACCAAGGGGCCATGGTGACACAGCAGGGCCAAATGGATCCAGTGGTTCATTGTGACACTGTGGGTCCAAGGAGACCATGGAGACACCTCCAGAACCTCATGGAACCAAAAAGTCCATGGAGACATCTTCAAAACCTCATGGAACCAAGAAGTCCATGGTGACCCAGCAGGGCTGCCTGGATCCAATGGTCCATGGTGACACTGCCCATCCAAGGAGTTGATTGTGACACTGTGGAAGCTCATGGAGCGAGGGAGGCCATTGTGACACTGCAGAATTTCATGGCACCAAACATCCATGGTGACACAGCAGGGCAGCATGGGAACCAAGGAACCGCTGTTGGCAGTAGGGAAACTCATGGAACCAGGGGCCCTTGTGGCACTGTAGAACCAACAGAGCTGCTGGACCTTGTCCCCTGGCCCTGCACAGCTCCTTGGGAGGCATGGCAGGAGCAGCACCTGGGAACCTCAGGAATGCCCCTCTGGCATCCATGGTACACACTGCCAGGGCCTGGAATTCCAGTTCCCAGCCAGAAAAAGATGTTCCTGCCCTGAGACGCAAAGGCCTTAAAAGGAGACAAAAACCAAGTGGAGCAAGATCCTACAGTGACATTTCACTGCCAGCCTTCATAACTTCCCCCATGGTTGTTGTAGCTCCTGGACTGGGAATTAAATCAGGGCAGGGTCTTTGGTGGGAGCTGCCCTGGGTCAAGGGCGACACTGAGAGAGAAACAGAGCAGGTAAAGAGAGGCAGGAGAGAAAGGAGAAAACAAACACAATCAGCTGAGAAGGTGGCACTTGAAAATCAGAACTGGAACTGATGGAAAATGAATGAGACAGAAATCAGTAGTTCTGAAAGTTTTATTTACTATCAAAATACATCCCAAGCCCTCAGCCCCACACAAACCTGATCCCATACCCTCAAATTTGGATCTCACTTCTCCCCATCTTCTTCTAATCCCATCTCACCCTGGAGGCTGTGGAATCGAGTAATTTCAGCATGGACTGAATTTTTCTGAGGTGGGAAGAAAGCATGTTAAGGTGCAACTGAGCCTTTTTTGGGTAAGATTTAGTTGTTTCAGTGGGACTGAATGATTTTGAGCCAACAGATTGATCCCTCTTGGCTCTTGGAATGCAAAGAGATGGAGAACACTACCTAAAAGAATCCAACAGGGAGGAAAAGCCCAAGAGATCCCACAGGGTGAGGGGCTCCATACCCAACCCAGGATGCTCTGAGGAGGAAAGAGCCACCCTGTGCCATGAAGATGGACAAAGCTTCTACCAGAGAAGAACCCACAAATCTTCCAGAATATTTCCCCAAACCATAAATTCCCCCTGAAATACCTGTAAAATGGTGAGACTTAAAACATCTCTGATCAATTTAATTCTTTTTACGCCTATTTCATGTGGTTTTAAGGAAAGAAGATAATTCACAAGAAAATTAGGGCCAAATGAAAAGGATAACCAGCCATGTGTCTTCCCAACATGGATCACAGGGAATGTGGATCATCAAGGCTCTGACCAACATGGGTCCTCACATGGGAGATGAAGTTTGAGCAGTGCACAAAGCTCTTCCTGCAGTCGGGGCATTTGCAGGACTTCCCTTACTGGTGCCTCCCTTGGTGTCTGGTCAAGTTAGAGCTGCTGGAGAAGCTCTTCCCACAATGGGGACACTCGTAGGGCCTCTCCCCAGTGTGGATGTGCTGGTGGGTGATGAGGGTGGAGTTGTGCTTGAAGCCCTTCCCACAGTTGGGGCAGTGGAAGGGTGTCTCCTCGGTGTGAATCTGCTGGTGCTGGAGAAGATGGGAGCTGGTCTGAAACCTCTTCCTACCCTCAGGACACCCGTAGGGCCTCTCCCCAGTGTGGATCATTTGGTGGACAATCAGCTGGGACCTCCAACTGAAAGTCATCTCACATTCCCCACACTTGTATGGCCTTTTCCCCAGTGTGGATCCTCTGGTGGTGGTTCAAGTGGGACTTCTGCCTGAAGCTCTTTCCACACTCCCCACACTCGTAGGGCTGTCCCATGGTGTGGGTCCTCTTGTGGCAGATCAGGTTGGAGCTCTGGCTAAAGCTCATCCCACATTCCCCACACTCGTAGGGTCTCTCCGCAGTGTGGATGAGCTGGTGCCTGACGAGGTTGGAGTTCTTCTTGAAGCCCTTGTGTTGCCTTCTATACCAAGGCAGGCGACCTGGTTCTGAGGTACAGCTCAACAGCCCACTCTCCAGGGCCGTTCGGGCCAATGACACACGCAGACACCAATGTGGTGGACGGTCAAAAGGCGTTTATTACTTCTTCTTCTGGGGTCTTATAGGCTTAGGGGTCTCTACGTCAAAAAGGGGTTTGTCCTTCTTACCTACGGTTAGTAGGGAATGGAAAAGTACTGGGTAAGGAGTAGAAAGTTACTGCTTTCAGTGGGGCAACATTCCTACTGTTAGTGGGGCCACATTCCTATTGTTAGTTTCTTATCTATGAGTAACTGAGGGTCTTATCTATGGGGAACAGAGGGTCCTGGCTTTCCGTGACATCGCGGCATCTTCCGCAGAGCCTCTCCCTGACTACCACACCCATCCCACAGTTGGGATAGCGGAAGGGCCTCTCCTCTGTGTGAATCCGCTGGTGCCTGAGGAAATCTGAACTGCTCTGAAACCTCTTCCAACACTTGGGACACTCATAGGCCTCTCACCAGTGTGGATGCACTGGTAGGTGATGAGGTTGGAGTTTTGCTTGAAACCCATCCCACAGTAAGGGCAGGGGAAGGGCCTGTCATCCGTGTGAATTCGCTGGTGCTGGAGGAGATGGGAGCTGGTCTGAAACCTCTTCTGACACTGGGGACACTCGTAGGGCCTCTTCCCGGTGTGGATGTGTTGGTGGGTCACAAGGGCAGAGCTGCAGCTGAAGACCTTCCCATATTCCCCATATTCGTAGGCCCATTCCTCAATGTGGATCATCTGGTGGCTGATCAGGGTGCTGCTCTGCCTGAAGCTCTTCCCACTTGAAGCCTTCTCCCCATCATGAAGCTGCTCATGAACCACCAGTTCTGAGCTCTGGCTGAAGCTCTGTCCACCTTCCTGGCTCAGGCTGGATCTTTCCTACTCAGAGCACCCTGGGCTGGGTTTGGAGCCCCTCCTCATGTGGGATGTCTGCAGCTTTTCTTCCCTGTTGGATTCCTGTGCCACGGAGCCTCTCAAAACAGCCTCATCCACGAGGTTCTGCTATGGAGATTTATCCTCACTAGTCTCCATCCTCAGCTCATTCTCTGGGGGAGGAAGGACAAGGAGAGGATGGGATTTGTCTCCGTACCTGAGGGAAGGGGAAGGAGATCCCCCCAGTGCATCCCCAGCAGGACGGATTTGGCAGCGGGGTTTTCCTGCAGCCAGGGGCCGTGCTGGGCTGGGAGATGGAGCAGGAGTGAGGGGAAAAGGGGCACTGCCTTCCTCCTCACCTGCCCGGGTATCCCAGGGCTCCTTCCTCTTCCTCGCATCTTCCTCCTCCATCCAATCAAGGTTTGGGAATGGGAAATCCTGTTCTGGGAGGAAAACAAGGGGTGAGCACATGGTCATCTGTATTGGTTTGAAGGCAGACTAGGAGGAGAATCTAAGACAGGATTACAATTTAATAAGAAAGTGAAGATCAAGGCAATGATACAGAAATACTGCTTTTAACTGACAGAGTCAGGATATAACCTGACACCCTGTTGGTCAGGGTGGTGGCAGCAGTCCCATTAAATGGTGGCTGCAGTCCTGTTGGCATGATGAGTGTGATTCTGTCAAAACAGTGATCCTGTAGAAGGGTCTGGTCTTCCTCTGAAGGTCCACTGGTGGTTATGGAGGTCTTGTCCTCTGGGAATCCAGTAGGCAAGCTGCTCCTGGTGTTGCAAGCCTCAGCTTATATCCAGGTAGGAATGCTTGGATCCTCCCCCTGGGGGGAGTGTCCCACAATGGGATGATGGAATTTTATCAGTCCTGCAGTGACACTCAATGGCCCATTCACAGAAGATATCTCCCCTGGAGGGCGTTTTCAGTGCTGAGTCCTGGAAGAGATAAAGAACACTGCCCCACCTGTTTATAGCAGTTGATGAACAAGTGGATTGAAAACATGCATTTGGTTGCATCTTGCATTGCAACCTGAAACAGTGGGGTAATCCCTGCTCAGGGGGCGAACGCCACCCCCCTTACCCAAACTGGCTCAGGTGTAAAATCCTCAACCCGGGAAGGCCACACACACAGGGGACAATGTCACACTTCCCCTGTCCCAGGAAGGTCTCTGTCTTTCCCTTGCTCTCCCTCTTCTCTTTCTTTCCACCTCTCTCTACCTCACATTTACTGTTCAATAAAATCCATTTTGGATTTGGTCTCGTTAGCATCTTATTTGGGGCAAAGGCATCTCTATAACAATTAACCAGATTGCGACATTATTTTTGCACAGTGAGTTCAGGGCACTGTTCTCTGACCCCAAGTGCCTTTGACAACATCATGGCTCCCTTCACTGAGGAGGTTGTGGTTCTTTCTGGAAGAACTCTTGAAAACTTGGACGCAGTCTCTCCTTCCTCCTGGAGAACTTATGGGAGAACTGGTGAGGAAAATAACTGTTGTGGGTGCCCTGTGTAAAGAAAATATTTTGTTGTCCTTCCTTGAAAAGTTTGTTAAAATCACTGGAGGAAAGGGAGCAAATGATACCAACGAGACTGACAGGTTCATTCACCCCATGGTGAGGCACACAAGGCTGTTGAGAGTCTCAGAAGAAGCCCAGCTCAAGTAGCTGAATTCCCAAGTAACTCCAGCCAGGGGTCTCCAGGAGGATTTTTTTGGAGAGTGTTCGGAGCTGGCAGATCCCAGACTCGAGCCCTGGATATCTCTGGGCTCTCTAAGAGGAGCATTTTCCGGGGCAGAGGAGCCCCAATCGCCCCTCGGGAGGGTTCCAGGGGGTCCACGTGGGGATGGCCCGGTACCAACAGGGTGGGACATTGGTTTTGGGGATCCCCGTGAGAGCCGGGGCTGTGGAACGGGGGACCCCTGGGGTAGGGAGAGGGAAAGGGGCGATACCAGAGCTGGGGGACCCCCAGCAGCCCGGAGATGAGGTGGGGACGGGACCCCCTGACCCTGACAGGGGTGTCCTGGGGTGACTTCATGATGCTCGTACCCCATCGGTCTGTTTAGCCCGGAAATGAGTTCTGCACATTTAAGGCTGGTTCTGAGAGTGAAGGAAAGGAGGAAGAAGTGCACAATTTGTTTTCAGAAACTGCACTCACTCCTCCACATTCCAGCTTCTGGATGGACAGAGGGCAGGACAGAGCTCTCCTTTGCTTTTAGTTAGTTTTTAGCTCACTGAGGCAGAGAAGTTCCCCCAACTGTTGTTTTCCTTTTTCTTTGGTGCAGTTTAAAATTGCTTGAAACAGAACACTCAGAACACCACCAGCACCTCGCACCTGTGGCCCACCAGGCCAGGCCTGGGCTGGACATTCCCAGTGCTGGAGGAACTGATAAGAGACTGATAAGAGACTGAGTGAGCCGAGCTACAGCCCACAGAGAAACTTTCTGAGTTTGTCATCTCTTTTGGAGTAGCAAGATGTCTTATTGTATAATATTGTTCATTTGTTGTGCTGGTGAATGCTTTACCTGCTAAATAAACAGGTTTTTTGCACTTTTCTCCAAGGAAATATTTTACTAAATCAGCTGTGGAATAATCTGCATGAATCTGAGGAAACCCCTTTTCGGGATTTTCTCCCAAATTTGCCCTAAACCAGGGTAGGGTGGTGCGGAGAGGGGGGAGCCCCAAGTGGCTGGATTGCGGGGAAGCTGGAGAGGGGGAACCCAGAACCCCCCAGAACCCCTAGGCAGGACCTTGGAGATGGGGGATCCCCAGGACCCATGGGATCCCCAGCAGCCCTGAGATGTGGGACAACCAGAACCCCAGAGGGGTGAGACTGGACATGGGACAATCCATGTGGCTATTTTGATTCACTCTTGATTTTTGGAGATTTTTATTGACATTGGGTGACTTCTGGAGATGGACTGGGGTGGGACAATCCTCAACCCAAGGCATTCATACCTTCCTTTTTCCCCAAACTGTTTTGCGGAGAAAAGAAGAAACCTCACAACTTTATAAAAGTTGTAAAGCCCGGTATGTTTATTTACGACACGCGCCGGACGCAAGTCCCCCAACAAGGCATGCGTGCCTCTGAAGACCTCAGGTCGTCTTTTATCCCCCTCCCAAATGCATATGCATACAGTTTCACAATAAGTTCATACATATTCATTCCGTGTGACATCTAGCACTAGTTCTTCTTTATCAGAGGAATTCCTAGGTCTGGGGCAGATCGACCTTGCGGTAATTTCTGTTTTTCTTTCTCTGTCTCCTTGCTGTCTCTGGAATGCGGCCTTTCTTCAGCTTTGGCCCTACAGACCTCTCACCTCTTCCAGGCACTTCACCTAATTCAGAATGGATCCCCACTCCGTCTCATTCCCCCCTTTCCTAGGAAATAAGTAAATTCTTTTACTTAATGAAAACTTTCACAACAGTAAGTGTCTTTTAGTGCTTCACTGTGTGCTTTTGACAAAGATGTTAGTACAGCTATTTGTTGTAGCATTCTCCAGTACCAAATTAACAATATAATAGATAGTCCTAAACTTATCCCAACTAATATTAGTAAGACTACAATGGGGTGACACAACTTATTAAAGATTCTATTCGCAGTTGGTGACCACCCAAAGATCACATCCAATAATCTTAACAAAATTACATATACAGAGATTAGAATGGTTTCTACTAGACAGAATAACATCATTGCTATCAATTTGTACAGCAGCACAAGCAGTTCTCAAGCATACCCCCTTTTCCAGTATATACGAGCACAGTTTTCTGGTCAGTGACTGGATGGACTTTGAAGGGACAAATACTCTGTTCAGTGTCCAAACACACATCTTGAGCATTAATAGTATTGCTTTCGCAAATGAATCCCATCTGTTCTCTAGTAATGCAGGATTCTAAGTTTACTGTCTGCCACTTTCCATTCATCTTTCGTGCCCATACTCTATGTTCTGAAGGATAGAGTATTGTTTTTTCATGGTTTGATCCTAGAGCAATGATGGGATGGACAACATAAACAGTGGCATTATGTATGGTAAGCACAAAGGCAGTTGCCACATTAGAAACAGGATCATAGGTGAAATTCACCATAGTCTGCCAGGATTGAAACTTCCTTTCAATATCAATTGCATTATCCCACACAATTTCTTGAATTTTAGCTGGAAAATTACCTTCACCCCTTTCCCATATGATCAGAGCTGCTGTTGCTTGTATCCATAACTGTGCTTGTATACAACTGAAAGCTAAAGACACATTATCTTGTACTATACTAAGTGTTTCTACTATCAACTTGTGGTCTTGGTCCCTGGCCTTTTCATACTTCCTTACTTTGGCAGTACTTTTGAAATCTGTCACTGGCTAGTTTCTAATGCCAATAGAGATTACTATAAAGGCTGCTTCAATTTTGTTAGGCTACCTGCTGCAGTGGCCAGTTTATTCACCAGTATTTCTGAATCAATTCCATTTAGAACTCCTAATCTTGTCCCTAATATGCCAGTTAGATGTTTGTTATGGGGAACAGGAACTGCTTTCTGTTTATGACCATCCCTCCCTGCCAGAGGGATGTGCTGGCTCACACTGCAAATTCAGACACACTTCACAAGTGTATCTGACAGAGGTTTAGGTCATATTTGAGGCAGATGTTTGTTCTGAAATGTAGAGACCTCAGGAATCTCCTTCCCCCTCCAGAGCACCTGATTTCCCAGATGTGTGGCAAGCAGGAATGTCTCTCTTGGTCTACGAAACTTCACCCACCTTGCCCCTAGTTTCAGGTCCAAGCCTCAAGTAAATAATGAAGGGGGAAGTCTGAGAGAAGAGCTTAAATTCATTGCAGTGCTTCAGAAGAAACTGGGATCAGGTTTCTGCTACTTGAAACACTCAGCACAAAAGTGATGCTCAAAATCTTACAGCCTGCTGCTGAGCTCTGAGGGGGAGTCTCTCTCTACCTCTTTTAAGCAGAATCCAACTGCCTCAGACTGGGACAATCACTGATCCAAATCTCAGTAGGAAAAGGGATAGCTATAAATAAAGAAAATCACCTTCCTTGCTTGGGTTAATTTACCACCTGCAGTTCAGCACCCTTTACCAGTCATTGCCTGAGTGTTCAGCCAACTGGCTTGGAAAATGACCTAAGGAAACTGATTTCCTGAGATATGCCTGTTTTAGTCTGAACTAGTATGGGGTGTATAAGGCCCTGCTGTGGTAAAAAGTGCAGTGTCCAGCCCTCAAAGGGAGTTTTTAGGAAGGAGGAGCAGGCTGGTTGGATTTTTGAGATGTTAATTTGCATTATCAACTCCACACATTTGAGAGACCATTCTGGATTGAATAATAGCTGTTGTTCAGTCACATCTACTTTGAATTCAAATGAAAGTCTGATATTAATTCGAGCTCAAAGGCAGGTCACTTCTACAGGCTGTATCAAGGTGAAATTACACCAACAGTCTGATTCACTTAGGTTATCACAGACTTCCTGGTGTTCATGTACACCAGGGGAGGTTCAGACACTAATTACATCTGGTCTCTCATAAGCTACCCTATTGATGACCTGGCACCCTACTTTGATTTCTTCTCCTCTGATTCCTTGAAGAGTCCACAGTTCCTGTTCTTGCCATTCTTGCTTCTCACATACCTGATTCTCGTGGATTACTACAGTAGATATGTTTAAATCTTTTATCTCAGAAGGTTTTCCTATGGATCCAGTATACTGATTAAATGCCAGGGACCAAGGCCATTTAGCATTACTTTGAACAGAGGTACTCTCAAGTTCTGAAACTTCAGTTATGATTACACACAATACAATTCTACAAACTAAAATATGAGCTACTCCCGACCGCAATGTACTCATTTTGCCCGAGTAAGTTTTAATCTCAGTTCATTGTCTCCTGGCGTCACTCCTTAAGGGGTTTCTGGGCCTTCTTCACCCGAGAGTGATGGATCCAGGCATTCTGCTCCTTGATTGTGATTGCAGTGAAGGTGGTGAGAAGTACTCGCAGTGGTCTGTCCCACTGTGGTTCCGAAGTCTTCTCTGTAAGAGACTTAACATATACATCATCCCCAGGCTATCTAACTCCCTGCTCCGAGTTCCAGCCACATGTTTCTCAATTACTCTGAGCTGTTTGCTTAATGCCACCATGTAGGTGGACATTCTGGACATTCCCTTTGTATACTATATGGTCTTCTGTAAGGCATTCCAAAAGGACTCAGCATTCCTTTAGCTCAAGGTTTAGTTTGAATTTGCAATAGTGCTAGTGGAAGAGCTGGGGCTAGGGTAGATTAACTTCTTGCCCCAGTCTTATGATTTGCTGCTTAATCAACTGATTCATTCTCTTCACCCGGCCTCTTGATTGGGGGCGGTATGGGATGTGAAGTTCCTGATCTATGCCCAGATGGCTACTAATCTGTTGCACTATTTTGGAAATGAAATGTGATTCTTTATCTGAGGATATCGTGGCTGGAACTCTGAAGCGTGGTATTATTCCTTATAAAAATAATCTGGTCACCTCTTGAGCTTTGACAGTTCTGGTGGGGAATGTTTCTGGCCACCCTGAAAATGTATCTATCAATACCAGTAAACACTGATACCCCCCTTTCCTTGGGAGTTCTGAAAAGTTAATTTGCCACCGCTGTACAGGCCCATGGCCTCTCCCAGTCTGACCGAGTTTTGGCCGGGGGGTATTTTGGGGTTAGTCTGGAGGCAAGGATCACATTGTCGGCTTACCTGACTGATAGTGGCATATAAATTCCTGACAACAATACAACGATTGTTTCAATCAGATGTGTGTTCTAGAAAGCCTGTGGAAATTACTGCTTCAAAGTCAACACTTCATTTCAATGCACTCAGTATCACTCGCAGCCTTGGTCATTTTGAGAAAGGAGCCACACTCTATAAAAGGCTTTTAAGTAGTTAGGCCCTGGTGTGTTTTCTAGTGCCCTTCCTTCACTAGTAACCACGAAAATGGGAAGGGATTACTAGCTCTCTTTCAATGGGAGCCCACCCCTTGCAGTTGTACATCTCTTTTGGTTAGTATTATTGTATTATGGCTTACCTTCGAGGAAAATCTGTACCTCACCCTTTGCTGCTTTCTTTGCCTCTCCATCCGCCAGCTCATTTCTTTCCTCCAATTTTAAGCTCACTCTCTAGTGTGCCTTAATATGCCTTTTCAGGTAGCTGAACTGCTTCCAGCAGCTGGATTGTCTCTTCTTTCCCTGTGAGGTCAGCAGTCCCCTCTCTTTCCAGATGGCTCCATGTGCATGTATGACTCCAAATGCATTCCTTGGGTCTGTGTAGATGGTTATTCTCCTCCCTTTTGCCCTTTCCAGGGCACGGGTCAGGGCAATTATCTCAGCCTTCTGCGCAGAGGTACCTGTTGGTAAGGGTCGAGACTCGATTACCTCTCTGCAGGTAGTCACTGTGAACTTTGCAATGTCGCTTTCCTGTCAGTGAACCAGGTCTCTGCATAGTCTGGAGGAGTGTCCCTTAAGTCTGGGCGGCGGGAGTACGTAGCTTTGGTGGTCTCTAGGCAACTATGGTGTCCACTGAGAAAAGAAGCTGGGTTGACAATATTAGTCACCACTATTTCTACATTGTCTTGCTCTACCATGATGGCCTGGCATTTCAGAAACCTCTGTGGTGAGAGCCAGTGGCCACCCTTTACTTCCAGTGCTGCGGACACTGTGTGGGACACTAGCACAGTCATTTTTGTCCCAGGGTAAACTTGCATGCCTCTTGAATATTCAGCACGACTGCTGCTACAGCTCTGAGGCAACCTGGCCATCCTTTGGCTGTTGCATCTAGTTGCTTAGAGAAGTAAGCAACTGCCCTTCAGTAAGGGTCCAAGTCCTGAGCCAGTATTCCCTGGGCAATTCCTTGCGTGGGAAAAATAGAAAGAATGGTTTACTTACATCTGGAAGTTTCAAAGCTGGAGCTGACATGAGGGCACTCTCTCTATCTGGCGAAAGGCCCATGTGGTGTCTTGTGTCCACTGGAGATCTCTGTTTCCATTGGCAATAAGAGCATAGAGGGGTCTGGCGAGCAGACCATAGGGCTTCCCTGCCTTAAAGTCTGCTGCTCAGCACTCACTTCTTACCCCAGGTAGATTACCTTCTGTTTCACTACCTGTGCCTTTTCTTTGAGACTCTGCGTCCTTGGAGTCCTAGGAAATTCAAAAGGCTTACCGTCCAGGCTTCTCTCGCTTCCCTCATCCGAGTGGCTACTAGAAGATCGTCCACGTACTGCAACAGCCTCCTTTCCTCTTGTGGAGCTTCCCGGGACTCTGGGTCTTTGCAAGCTGTTCTCCAATCGGAGTGGGGAATCTTGAAGTCTTCAGGCACATGGACTATGTGAGCTTGTGTTTGAATGCAAAAATTTTCTGGCTGGCTTCGTGGATAGGGAGGCAAAAGAAGGCATCTCTTAGGCCTAAAACAGTGAACCAGGTTAGCTCAGGTGTTAAACAAGTTAGTAAGGTATATGGATTTGCTACCACAGGGTATAAATTCTGTGTTATCTTATTGACAGCCCTTAATCCAGTACTATCAGTTATTAGGCTGATTCCTTCCTTATTTTCCTTTTGAGGGTACTACTCAGTTCTCACTAGTTGTGTTCTTTCCTTAAACTTGATGCTCATGGGGGAGCATCTTTCACTCTCCCTGGTACAGCAGAGGCCCATACCCTTGAAAACACTTGTTTACTTATTCTAATATCTCCTTACTAATGTCTCTCTTAATTTCAGTGTCTGTTAATGTTAAGCCTAACATCTTTATATCATTTGCCTCTAGAGTAACCTTTCTCATTTGAGAATGTTTAGCAAATTGAGCAAATTGTACAAAAGGTACAATTTTTAGGTACACATAGTACACATACTACTTTAAAGGTTTGCACAAGGATGCCTTCTCAGACTGGCCAGTTGTTCAGTTGTTCCCCACACTGCAACATAAACATTCTCCACAGGTACTAAAGCTTTATTTAAAACTGAATATATGGCCCTTGTGTCAACAAAAATTCTTCCCTTTTGGGGAGGTCATCTTTACCCTTCCTCCCTTACTTTGGGAGGAGCCTTTAGCAAATCATATGTACTCATTTTGTGAACTGTGATTGCTTTGCATTTCAGCATGATAATCCTTGCCTGATTTCATACGTTGCTATCTTATGCTGCATGCTGAACAACATGTTTGATTTGCTTTCTCTTTGCCTTGTTTTCCCTTTTCAAGAAATCTGGGTGATTTCTTAAAACACAAAGACATTTCAGCATACAAAACTCTATCCCATTTATCCTCCTATTTTAAAACAGTACTAACAGCAATGAAGTATTATAAATCTTTTTATTTTCTGAGCTGCTTCTACTGGCAGCCTTCTCCCAGTGAGACCCTCCCAAAAGGGGCTAATTTAGGAACCTCTTTGCTCTGGTCAGTTCTCATTATTTATTTCTCCTTGCCCTATCTCGCTTCCACTCAAACCTTTTTACAGACCTTCACAGTAGTTTCTCAGTTTTCCTCCTATACACACAGCTCCAGGTGGCAGGTATCAGATGTGGTTCCCACACACACAAGTTCTAAGACCTTAGGTTCTGAATCCGTTTGACCAGAAACCTCTAATTTACATGTGCCCTAACACTTACTAGAACAGCAAAACCAGTGTTTCTCAAAAACACCGCACTGCAATAATAACTGCACATCCAGCTTTTGCTCACAGGCCAATCCCGTGTTCCCTGGGGAGACGGGGCAGCCAGAGCTGTCCCTGTGCCCAGGGGACAGCCACTGTCACCTCACACAGCATGCTAATCAAAAACGTGATATAGACACTATATTCTGATCAGACAAAATATCAGTCTGTTCTAGTTCTCTTCTTGCACAATCTAATTAAGCCCTGTGTCTACTTACACTTGTTTTACTGCTTTGCCAAAAGGCTGTGTTAGTCACAGCCGAAACTCTGATATGCCCACAGACACAAACACTCGCACCCGCACCCCCCTTTATCTCAAATTCCCTAGAGCCAAGGCTTGAATTGCTGTGAGGGGGGGAATTCTTATAATTCCTTTAACTCTATCGTAGTTAAGCATAAATCACTGTACTATAGTTCTCCTATGTAAAATGCCACTCTTGTTGCAACAAAATCTTAAAATCTCCACAAACACTACTATACAATGAAAATCAAATTACCACAATGCAGCAGAAGAAAATCACCACACAAAACCACTGGGAAAGGGCATATCTCTCAAAGTGCTCGCTTTTCTCAACACAACATAGCATACCATAATTCAGCATTTACTCACATCAATTTTCTTGGACACAATCAAAATAACATCATACAGTCTGCAGATCAAAATCAAACATCCAAGGCAAAGGAATTCTCTGAGCTCATACTCACGGTTAAAATGTACCAGATCTACACAAATCACTACATTTAAACACGATAAATACCATCACTGACATTCTTCTACTCGCTTCTCTGTGGGGCACTTCTGTCCCTGCCCCCTCAGCCTGCTGCAGCCGGCGCCTCAGGCCTCACTCGGCTGCTTCAAACACGGGTAGTACTGACCCCCCCGCACTGTAGATTTATTCTCTTTTATACACCATACACTTACACACTTGCACGATTAGAAACACAGTGCACCGACCACACAATGCACATATTAACCATACAGCAACACAGTGTCCGGACATCACACACAGGCAAACAAAACACACACGGGCTCAACAGTTCTGCTCTATCAGAACTATGAACCCCCAACACACACATACACGGGTTCACCCGGCTCACCCCCAGAGCCTCTAGCGGTTCTGCTCTATCAGAACTATGAACCCCCAACACACACATACACGGGTTCACCCGGCTCACCCCCAGAGCCTCTAGCGGTTCTGCTCTATCAGAACTATGAACCCCCAACACACATACACGGGTTCACCCGGCTCACCCCCAGAGCCGCTAGCGGTCTGCTCTATCAGAACGATGAACCCCATCTCTAATACAGCTGCTCTATCAGCTGAACCCAGACGTCTCCGGGTGGTTTACTCCCTTGCTCTCCTTTCCCTCCCCCAGGGGCCCCCCAGTACATACCGTATCTTCCTCCGCAGGCCAGCAGGTCGTTGTCTGTCCTCGCAGGTGGCAAGCTGAGACGAGCGGAGCCCCACCAGGAAAAAATCCTAGGGCGCGCCTTGGAGGTCCGTCTATCTCCCCTGCCCCTGCGGGGACAGAGAACTCCTGGCTTGGCTCGCCATAATATTTTGCAGAGAAAAGAAGAAACCTCACAACTTTATAAAAGTTGTAAAGCCCGGTATGTTTATTTACGACACGCGCCGGACCGCAAGTCCCCCAACAAGGCATGCGTGCCTCTGAAGAGCTCGGGTCTTCTTTTATCCCCCTTCCAAACGCATATGCATACAGTTTCACAGTAAGTTCATACATATTCATTCCGTGTGACATTTAGCACCAGTTCTTCTTTATCAAAGGAATTTCTAAGTCGGGGGCAAATTGACCTTGTGGTCTTTTCTGTTTTTCTTTCTCTGTCTCCTTGCTGTCTGGGCATGCAAGTTCTTCCTTCAGCTTTGGCCTACAGACTTTTCACCTCTCTTAGACACTTCACCTAATTCAGAATGGATCTTTACTCTGTCTCAACAGTGCTACTTCCATTGCAATTAGTGACATGATTACTGATGTTAGTGCTGTCAGACATGCAACCTTACAGAACAGAGCAGGAATTGATTTTCTTTCACAGGCACATGGGCTTGGTTGTGAGGAATTTGAAGGATTGTGTTGCATGAACCTGTCTGATCACTCTGAGTCTATCCACAAAAGCCTACAAAAGCGGAAAGATTTGACAGCTCCAATTAAAGAAGATGGTGGGTCATGGTTAGATGATTTGTTCCAAGGATGGAGCTTTGCACCTTGGCTAAGGGAACCTTGGCTAAGATTTTGGTAGTGATAGTAATAGTAATGCCTTGCATAATTCGGTGTGTGTGACAAATGATGGACGAAACTATCAAAGAAGTTTTTATCACACAAGAGAGAAAGGTAGGAAATAGATTCACAGAGAGTTCTTGAAATCTCACACAGATGGTGGATGATAGTATAGACGTGGAGGAAGGTTTTGAATTAAAACTTTGGAACAGGCAAGACTTTTTTTGGACAACGACTTGTAATTGCTATCAGACATGACTTATGCCCTTTTGAACTGACTGGACTTCCACAGCATTAAAATTGCTGTGTTGTAATACAGCAAGGCTTAATGCGAGCAAAAAGGATGCTTTAAGCAAGAAGTAAGCAGATATACTATAGTAAAGCTATGAAATGCAAGGTAGTTAATAAACAACACGGTTACAAAGGTTTCTTTTTAGTTGTACCGAGAGGGGTGTCAGGGTCCGTCCTTAGTGGACAGATGACCTAATGGTTCGTAGGAATGATCTCAGAATGCAAAAACCAACACGGTACAAGGGGGTTTGCAGTGATAATCAAAACAAATGTAGTTTTACTGAAATAACTACAGCAAAAATGCGATAGAGGGATTAAGGGAGAGAAAAACAGAGAGAAAGAGAGAGAGAGAGAGAGAGAGAGGGGATATAGCTACCAATGCAGAGACAAAGTCCTTTGGTGCAGTCCAGCCGAGGGTCCATCTGCTACGCTGGGGAGATCTCAAAGGCTCTAGCTAACTCAGAGGTTTTTATTACTGAAAATTGTGAGGGGGGGGAAACAGATACAATAGGGAACAGATGTATTGAAATAACTACAGGTAGTCCATGTTCTCAGCAGTAAATGAGCTTGATAGATGTAACAGGTAGTCTATGTTCTTAGCAGTAAGCGAGAGCCATTGTATTCTTGGTCCAGTGGTCACAATCTGCAGGTAAACATCTCACTTCGGTCAGCTTACCTCCCCACACACCTCCCCCGGGCTGGGGGTTTCAGTCCCAGTCCTTGGAAGGAGCAGAGGGGCCTTTCAGGAGTTTCATGTCTCAGTCTTTAGTGGAGAAGCTTCTTACATCTTAGTCTGTCTGTCACGGTGGTTGTAAAACAGGCGAGGGTCTTCTGTGGGAGACCACCTGAAACTCAGGAGAATTCCAGCCAGGCCGAGAGGTGAGGCAGCTTCCAGAGCTGCTATTGTTGCAAACGGGGCATGGTGCCCTCTTCTTAGCATACAGCAAACACACCTGTGAAAACAATAGCTCAAAACTGAGCTTTCAGGTCTCAGGGCCTGTGGCATGTGACTTTTCTCCATCAGAGCCAGATATAGACGGGGGGGGGGTCCTTCTCTTCAGTGGTGTCCCAAGGACGATCGTGAGGCAGATGAGGGAAAATTAGGACAGACTCTCACAAGGGGCAATTGTGGGAATCCTTCAAATCAGAGGGTTTTGGGAAAGCTGCAAAAGGCAGGCCTCAGAGACAGCAGAACTGCAATTAGAGCTAAGCAGCAGCCATAAGATTTGTCAGCAGAAAACTTATATAAGAAGTAGAAAAGTAAGGACAAAAAGAACAATGGTCTGTGTATTAATACTTGGCTAGAATGACTCCCTAAGCTTCAAAAAAACATCTCTAGCAAGATATTAGGAACTTCTAAGCTTAATAATGGAGCTCGGTGCATTGTGTTTTAAGGTTTACAAGCAGGTATTGTATTCAAAATAAGCAAGCAGTGTTTTAACCAATGGTACGTGTGCTTATAGTGGTTGGGTAGAACTACTGTCAATATGCTTCTGCTTTGTGTGATTGGTCAAAAAACTTTTCAAGTAAGTTGTACCATTAAGTTCATTGCCCACTGCCAGAGGTGTGAGCTGTTGGCATCTTCCCATTGTCATAACCATGGAATGAGACTGATGCTGGAAAACAAACAGCTCGAGGTGTGTTCCTCAGCAGCCCTGCCATGTTCGTGATTTGTACAGAGACCTCCTGCCGGCAATAGTTTGTAGGTGTTAAATTACATATATGATAAATTAATATGTATTATTTCATTCATTTTGATATCTTTTCATTCCATATAGATTTATATCTTTTCATATAGATTTGTTTTCTTCCTCCAGCTTGGGAGTGTGATGATTTACAACAGTTCAAAACCTTCTGCCCACACAGCAGTCAGCCTCTGGGTGTGTGCATGCACACCCACCCACTGTGCTTGCTCTTCTCAGCATCTCGGGGCTGCTGTTTGCACAGATTTGGGATAAATTTAACTCCACAGAGCCACGAGTGGGGTGTCTAGCTTGTCATGAACACTCATGTGGCAACGAACAACACAGAGCTCTCAAATCACATTATCACATGTCGTTTCATTCCTGCTGGGAACTGAGGAACTCTTAAAAGACATAGAAAAGGGGTGGAAAACATTGGAATCATGCTACTGCTGGTATCCTCCTGGAGGAAAATATGTTGGGTTTCTTCAGGTGGTAGCTTTCCAAAACCTAGGAAAACAGCTCAGTTGTGGTAGCCCAATTGTGACTGGCTTTCTTGACTTGGCAAAGGCTGGGGTGTTAACAATGGACTCTGTCCTTGGTCCAAATCACCTGCCCTTAGCTGCAGACAAAAGCACCACCAGCTACAGCAGAAGCTGCATCAGTCAATTTTCTCAAAAAGCTGTGTTAAATTTGGGAGAGGAAAACATGTCAGACACTGTGGATTAATGACAAGACTCTGAGGAACAGTTCCAAAGCAAAGGGCAGCAGTTTCTCTCTGGGGCACTCCTTGTGCTCCAAGGCAGCCGGGCTGCCCTGGCTGCCCAGGACCCTGCGCCCCGCGGGCTCTGCAGAGCTGCACAGCGGGGAGGCAGCTTCGGGCACCTCAGCCCCTGGGCAGGAGGGGCTGCTTGCTCTGCAGGGCTGCCTGGGGGCAAAAGCAGGGTGCTGGCCTTCTGCTCTGGGCCCCAGCCTGGCCTTGCAGGGCTAATCCTGTTCCCTGTCTCAAATGTGCTAAAGACAGACTTGTTTGTTTCCAGCTCTGCACAGGTGTGATTTGCACCACAAAATACTGAAGGACTAAGGCCTAAACAACAGACCCTGACTGAAGCCTCAACAACAGGACCTGAGCCAAAGCTGCCCTCTAGATCACCTTCCCAAACCAATGTTCCATGTACCTGCTCCTTAACCAAGTGTTATTATCAAAAGGAATGTTGCATCCATTCACTGGTGAAACACGTCTTCACCTTTCTGCATGAGGAAAATGGACAAGGCCACACCTGGCCTTGGTTCCTCCTTGAGCCCTGGGCAGGCTCAGGGAGAAAACCAAGAGGAGAATGACACCAGCTGTGCCCCAGCAGAAGCTCTGGCACATTGCTCGTCCAGCAGGATCAGAGCCGGGCTACTCTCACAGCACACTCGGGAGCCTCGTGGCCACCAAAGGTGGAGGCACCGCAGGATTTCCCGGTTCCCGGCCGTGGCTCTGCAGGGCTGGGCTGGGACAGCTTCCCCCAGCTGATGTGCAGCTCTGGATGAAGGGGAAACCATTGGGGTACCTGGTGATGGATCTTCCTGAATCACCAGAGGCACCCTTTTGTAATAATGCTGAGGTGCATTGCTTAGCTTATCCTTTCCTGACTCTTTCTTGCATTAGTGCATTACAGTAAATCACACTGTTCCTTCAGCTGGTGTCTGTGTCTGCATCTCTGACCCTCTCCACCATCAAAACAAACACACAGCCAGTTTAGCATGAGACCTGCCTCTCTGCCAGCCCATCTCTTGGCAAACACCCCTGGTGGCCATCTCCACAAATGAAATTCCCACTTTGCAACTTCCTTTTCTGCAGGCAGGTGAGAAAAGGAGCCACTCCCAATTCTAGACACCTCTGGAAACCAGCTGCTTTCAGCAGTCACAACCCTGAAGTATCCATCTCCTTCCTTAGCCTGCCACAGGGAGCTCCCACCAAGAGTTCTTTTGTCCAAGGATACCCACAGAAGAGCTGGAGAAGGGAGCAGTTTGAAACACAACTGTTTCAGAGTTTAAACCTGCCTTTATCAAATGAGCACACACCAACCTGTCCCAAAGTGAAAGCAGGCAGGAAAGAGAAGCTCCTCTCCCACAACAGCAAACTCTGTGCTTCCTTCTGTTCCAGCTGGAGAGTAGAGGCCAATGGGCTGCACCTCACTTTGGGAAGGAGCCCTGGGAATTGGCCTGATCTGGGAGGGCAGCAAAAGGAATTCCCCAAAAAGTAGGAAAAGATTCCCTGGAAGCATTAGATTATGACAGTATTTCTGGAGGAAAGGAAAAAAAAAAAAGAACGGGGAACTTCAAAAAGTTCCCAGACTGAAATTTGTTTGCCAATACACCAACCCCAAAGTCTCTGTAGTGTGTCAGGAAGCTCAGGAATGTAGAGAGCATTTTGAGCAGACACTGGATCGAAGCAAGTTGCACAACCCTGCATAGGTTGCCTTAGACCAGAAGCATGCTGCCCTTGGGCAAACAGTATAAAGAAGTTTGCCAAGATGTACCCCAGGAAAAGAGATGTGAAGCAAGATGTTCTAGGGATGTGAAGAAAAGATATGGGGCAGAATGTTCTGCTGACACTTTTGCCAATCTATGTACCTGACCAAAGATATGTTGGCTCTTTGTCCTATACATAACACTTTGTAACCACTTATAAGTATTGTCCCATTGCTGAACCCTGCATTAGCATATAAATGTACCCTGAGATTTGCAATAAACTGAGTATCGATCATTACCTCCATGAAGATTGATCTCTGCTTGCGGAGGGCTCCTTTCTCTATTACCCCTCTCCTTTTCCCCGTCTCTCTCCCATACACCTTGTTTCTCTATCTGGCGTCCGTATACTTTCTTTCTTTACAGGAATGAACTTGCAAGGCTTGGATAAACACCACTGGTGTCCGTCCCCCAGAGCACGAGCAGCTCCCCAACAAGACTTCAAGACTAAGGGACAAAGCTTCCCCCTTCAGCTCTCCACAGCAGCTCTAGGGAGTCTCTCCCCACTGCCAGATCTCCTTTGTCAGTCTACAGTGACAAGAGTTGGCTGCAGGAGGCATTTGCATTGGAGCTCTCCCCAAATGGGGGGAAAAAAAAGAAGAGGTGGTTCCTGTGGAAATACAAAGGCAACGCTGCTTGGGAAGACACCAGTGTGAGTTTGCTACAGCTCTAGGCCAAAAATCCCTTGAAGAAAGCAACATCCATCCATGCATGGGGCAGCACTTTGGCTTTGATATCAATGCTAACAAAATTGCTTCCCATTCCTGGTGCTGTAGCTGACTCCGAATGACGAGAAATGTGCCAACTCTGCCAAAGACAGGCAGACATAGTGAAATAAAACCAGCTAGTCTGTGGAAAAGGAGACCAAATGAATGTTTTCTAATCACCCCTTTTCATGCTTTTCCCAGCCAAAACAGAGCAATGTCCTTCCTCTCTGTCACCGATGGTGACCCAGGCACGGGATGCAGAGTGGGGATAACCTGCTGTGCTGTGCCGTGCCGTGCCGTGCAGAGCCGAGCCGAGCCGAGCCGAGCCGAGCCAGCCCCGGAGCCGCCCCGCCCGCGCTGTGCCCGCAGCCCCGGCTCTGCCGCGCGCGTCCCCGCGGGCCCGAGCGCAGTGCTCCCCTCGGGCCGCGCGCCGCCGGCGCAGCCGCGGCCGTTGCGCTGCGGTCGTTGTGGCCACAGTCGGTGACCGATGCCATGGCGGAGCTGCCGCTGCCCGCCGGGCTCAGCGCCCGCACCTTCCCCGCCAAGCTCTGGTGCCTGGTGAACAGCCCCCGCGTCCGCTCCGTGCGCTGGGACAGCCGCGCCCAGGGGCTGCTCATCGACCGCTCCCTCTTGGAGCGGGAGCTGCTCAGCTCGGGCCGCGCCCACAGGGGCCGTGGCCATGGGCCGGCCCCGGTCCCGCACACCTTCAGGGCCACGCAGTTCCGCAGCTTCGTGCGGCAGCTCTACCGCTACGGCTTCCACAAGGTGCCGGGCTGGCTCGGCTCGGCTGCGCCGGGTGATGCCGGGGCCTGGCTCCACTACAGCAACCCCTGCTTTCGCCGCGACCGCCCCGACCTCCTGCTCCGCATCAAGCGCCGGAGCGCGGCCAACAGGCAGCGGCCGGCGGCGGGCCGGGATGGCCGCAGGCGCCCGCCCCGCGGCTCCCAGCAGCTCCCCGGGGCGCGGCCGCTGCCGGCCGGGCGGCACGGGCGCGGTCGCTTCACGCCGCTGCCCAGGGAGCGGCCGCCGCTGCCGGCCGGGCGCCCGCCCAGCGGCTTCCTCCTGCTGCACAGGGAGCGGACGCTGCCGGACGGGCGGGAGCTGCGCAGCCCCCGGCCCGGCCGCCTCCAGCAGCACCCCGGGGAGCGGCCGCTGCTCGCCCGGCGCCCGCCCTGCAGCTTCCACCTGCTGCACAGGGAGCGGCCGCTGCCGGCCCGGCGGGAGGGGCCGAGCCGCTTCCAGGAGCTCTACGGGGAGCGGCCGCCGCCCGCCGAGCGGGCGGTGCTCGGCATCCCGCCCTGCCACTTGCTCGGGCTCCACGGGGAGCCGCCGTTGCCGCTCGGGCGGGAGGGGCCCCGCAGCCGCTCGCAGGAGCTCTGCGGGGAGCAGCTGCCTCCGGCCGAGCGGGAGGGGCTCGCCATCCAGCCCTGCAGCTTCCAGCAGCTCCACAGGGAGCAGCAGCCCCCAGCTGACGACGCACGAGGTAGGAAAAGAGTTGTAGCCTTGTTTTTCCAAAAGGTCCTGAAAAGTGACCATTTGAAGTATTTTGCCGCAAGGCTCTGCCATTCTCGGCCAGAAGTTGTCAAGCCTACTAGGAAGGGGCACCTAGGAGGCCAAAAGATTCTCTGCTTGGTTTTGCTGTGTGCTTCCCGTGATGTTTGGTCCACAGCAGCACTAGAGCTCTGTGTCCCACAGCCACGTTGTGGAGCCTGACCAATGTGTTTGTATTCTTGCAGCCACCCCGGGCACTTCAGGGCCCAGCACTCCACCCGGCAGTGCAGCCTGTGCAGCATGGACGGCCTCCAGCTCAGCACAGAACGCACCTGGGGAGGAGGAATGGCCACCAGCAGATCTAGGCCTTGCTGTAGAGAAAATGATTCGGGAGATCAGGCGGTCCCTGTCTGAAAGATCTCCCTCTGTGCAGGTAATTCCATTGGATGGGGATAAAAGGGCTGGACTGAGAGCTTTTGAACGTTGTTACACGGTTGAGAAGCAAAGGCTTCTTTAATTGAAATTACTTCATTATTATTTAGCTATTGAATTATTCTTGGTATTGAATTCTTCTTGGATTTCTAAAAGAGGGGATGAAAAAGAAATGAAGAAGAGGTTTTACTTGCTGGGAAAGAGGAGAAGAGTGTTGGGAGAAGTGGCACTGAAGGCCAAGTGTCCTGTGCAGGGAGGGGCATGCCAGAGGTGCCTCTGTTGCAGCTGCAGTAGATGTGGGCTGTGCCTCTTTTGGGTGGGAAGGCCAAGGCAAAGCAAGGGCTGGGCTGCAGCTGCTGCTTCCTGGAGCCTTCTACTACTGCCCCATGTGTGTCCTCCAGGCATCACCTTGACCCCCTGAATCCTGAGTTTAAAAGGCTTGTCATGTGAACTGTGTGGGCAGTGTTCCCTCCTCTGTGCTCCATGTCCTTTAGGAGTGGAGAAGGACAGTTACTGTATCCCTGATATGATTCCAGCAAAATAGTGAGTGATCTTTGGGTTCCTTTCTTTCTGTTTTTCTGTTCAGGGCAATGTTGGTGTTGCCCCTGATTCTTCAGGAGGGGAGCCTGAGGAAGCTTCATCTGGCACCGAGAGCTGCAGGAACAGTTCCCAGGAGCCCGAGGAGCCTGGTAAGGACAGAGCCCACACTGTTTTAGAGAGCTGTGAGATGGCTGCTCTGAGCAGGGTTGGTACTTCCTGGTGCCTTGAGTTCAAATCCTGCGCTGGCACAACCTGCCTGAGCCCTGCCCTCCACGCTTCTCCAGAGGCTCTGACACGGAGTCCTCTGCTGGGGCAGAGAGCAGGGAATAAACCTGACCTTGTGTGAGTTGTGTCACCAAGCCGTGTGTCCCAATTTTGTGCTGAAGTTGGTGGATAAATTTGCTGCAGGGTGCCAGGGAAGGCTAGGCTGAGCGACACTTGAAGGAGCAGGGGAAAAAAAAGAGCAAAACTTCAGGGTAGAAGTCCAAATCACTGACTAAATGTAGTACCAGTCTGCTGGTATTGGTCCTGGCCCACAAGAAAAAGAAGGAGCACAACATCAGAGGCCAAGCAATTGAAAAATCACGGTAACTCCAGTATCAGAAGGAAAAGCTTGAATGACCCCTGATTAGGGAGGCCTAAGAGGAGAGAAGGAGCACTGTGGATCCATTCCTTAGCCCAGCTGGTGCAGCCTGCAGGCCTCGTAGGGAGCTCTGTCCCTCCCAGCCCTTGCTGCCAGAGCTGATGGTCGAGTTGGAGCAGCTGCTGCTCACTGCAGAGGGCAGTTTGTAGATGGCAGGTAATGGAGCTGGTTCAGGACTCAGCTCGCAGCACCTTCAGCTTCAGCCATTTCAGTGAGGACTGAGGTCTCTCTGTCAGCTCAGAGAAAGAACAAGGCTGGGCTTCCTTGTGGCAGCTGGGACTGTCTGTGTTTCAAGCTCTCCTGGGTGCCCTTTGCACTGTGGGGGCTGGGAGTTTATCGAGATAATTCAATGCTTTGAAGCACACTTTTGAACCCTTGGAATGGTCCCTGTTCTTTTAAGGGCACATTGCTTCAAAGTGCCAAGTGAGAGTCTGCATTTCAGGTCATCTTTGACAGCCCCTGGTAGAAGGACAATTACTGCCCAAGGGAAAGGTGCACAAGGGCCAATATTGACTGAGCGTTCCCTTTGCTTCCCAGATGCCATCTGACCAACATCTCCAGGAGGGCTGGAAGAGACAGGGGAGAGCCTGTGACCATCAGGCAGGTAGAACTCCTCTGCTTGTAGATATGTTTATAGATTTCTATGGTTATTTATTAGTGGTTATAGTTCCATTTATAGATGATAGTGTTCTATTTATATAGACATATATTGATAGATCTGTGTAGTTTAATGTGGATATGTATATAGGTATAGATATGATATAATTATATTTTATAATATATTTACGTTTGTAGATTTTCAGAGTTAGATTTTTCTATGTGTAGAGTATTTATATATACATATATGTAAGAGGAATGTTTAGATGGAGAGATTGATGGAAGGATTGCTGTTTGTGTAGGCCTAGGCTGCATTTGTACCTCTTTCCCCCCTCAGCTGCCTTTTTCACCTCTTGCTTTTCCCCCGGTGCCCCCTGTGCCCCCTGTCCCTGTGCTGGGTCTGAGCTGGCGGCCGGGCCGGGCAGAGCAGCACTTCCAGCCCCGGCTGTCCCTGGAGCGGTGGGAGCTGCCGCTTGGCCCCAGGCACTGTCCCTGAGGAGCTGCTGAAGGACGGTGAGACTGAGGGGGCTGAGGGGGCCGTGGCGCTGAAGGGACGGTGACCCTGAGCTGCTGCTGGGGCTGAGGGCTGTGGGGCAGCCGAGGGCCTTGGTGGCACTGAGGTGACAGCGAAGTGGCACAGGCTGGCAGGGTGGTGGGTCTCAGGGGATGGGATGGCTCAGAAGGGACTGAGGGGCGTGAGAGGACTGTGAGGGGCTGAAGAAACTGAAGGCGACTGGGGCTTCACTGAGATCATGGCGGGGCTGAGGGGATGGAGGGGGCCAGCAGGGAGCACAGAGGGCTCCGGGACTGCAGCTCTGCCAGGCCTTGGAAGCAATTCCAGAGCCTCCACTTTTGCCACAGCTGCCGTGAAGACCTTGAGGACAGCTGGAGACTGACGGGAACCAGCAGGGAGGAGCTGAAGGCCAGCAGCGAGAGAAGTGAACGGGGACCTGCTGCTGCCAGCCTGCAGAGAGCCCGGCTGAGGCCACAGGCCCGGGGAGGCAGGTGGGGCTGAGGCTGCCGTGGGCTGTGGCCGTGGGCACTGCCCGGCGGGCCAGGAGTGGGCCCTGCCCGTGCTGGGGCTGCTCAGCGCAGCTGCCCCGGCTGGCACAGGGGCTGTCCTTGGGCAAGGCAGCTGTGCTGGCAGGGCCCAGGAGCTGTGCTGGCTCTGCCGGGCTGCGGGACAGTCTCGCCTCGGCTGCGCTCACCACAGCCCGGCCCGCCCGGCTGCTTTCTCTCTCTGACCCCCTGGGGAGGCTCTGACATTTCCTCTTCCCTGATGGAAGTGAAGCTGCTGCCAAGGGAAACATCCCCATACTCACTCAGTGTTCCCTTTGCTTGCCAGATGTCCCATCTGTTGTCCCTGTCCCTGTCCAGGAGAGCTGCTCTGCACGGGAGGAGGAGACCAAGCGAGAGGCTTTGAAGATGGGGCAGCTGGGATCCCTCTGCTTTGTGTTCTTTACAGATACATGGACTTGAACATAGGCAGGGATTATTACATCTGTATTTCTGTTAGTGGGTTGCTATTTGTATAGATTTATTTCCATGTGTATATTCTTGTATTTACGTATATTTATTTTGTTATGAATGCATGCTATTTGTATATATACATATATGTTTGAAATTACATATATGTGTATCAATTTATCTCTGTATACATGGATATTGTTATATCTGTGTTAATTTCTATTTCGTATGGGTACAGTGGTGTAGGTATCTCCTTTGATATGATTTTTGTTATATGGCTTTTAAAATAGGAATATTGGTATTTGTATAGGTATATAAGTCTATTTGTATAGGTATATTTATCTGTTTATGTATGTAATTCTATTTTCATATCTATGGATGTATTTTTGTATTCCTAGATGGGCGTAATCCTTGCAGTAATATGTAATAAATTAAGTTGTTAAACGCCTAATTGATCTTTTTGTATAGTGAGTTTTTGTAGAGGTTGGCAAGAAATTACCTGAGGATGGTATTTGTATATTATTACATACACAGGTTGTAATAATCTAATAAATTCCAGTTTTTAACCTAAATTGAGATTTGTATAGTTCTGTATTGTCAGCGTGGGTGTAGCACTTTGTAATAAATGACATTTTCCAACTGAAATTGATTCTCGTGTATTTGTGGATCAGCGGCGTGGCTGTAGCAATCTGCAAGAAATGCCATTTGTTAGCTGTGATGGGTGTTCTGACATTTGTACTACCCAAAGCCATGAGCAGATGTAAATGCTGGAGGAGTTTGACCATGCAAATCTCCAGCCATGCCCAGCACATGCCCCACCTGCACTCAGGCTGGAGAAGGGCAGATTTGGGCTGGCAGCAGAGCCCCACGTTGGCTCAGAACTCGCTGCAGAGGCAGCTGAGAAAACTCCGGGACTCCACTGAGAGTAGAACTCCAAGCAGGAGCAACCCTGACAGGAGAAATCATTCACAATGAAAAAAAGAGAGAAAATGTGGCAAAGCAGATGTGGGGATGCTCTGTGAGGCTGATAAAATGCTCTGAATCACCCCTGCCTAGGCACGTCTTCTGCAAAAAGGTTTTGTTAAAAACTGAATACCTCCCATAAAATACAGATTGCTCTTTCCCCTTCACTTACCTTGCTGTGTGAGTGGAGACACACTCTCCTCATCACTGAGAATTTTTGCCCTTCAGCACCTCACATTTAATCCAAGATGATGTACTACCTTGGCACCATCAATGAAAACAGCCCTGCCCTCGTGGCAGTGTTTGCAAAGTCTCCCCTCCTCCTGTCCCCACATGTGACAGATGGAACCATGCATTTCTGTCCAAACTGTGCCTGAGCTGAGTGAGGGCTCCAGGAGCTCAGGAGGGTGCAAGAGCACCGCATGTGGGAAGCTTTTGCAAAGCTTCCTAAGCACCAGTAAACTCTGGGTTTGCCAATCTTCCCCTGCAATATTGTCCTATTCAAGAATGATCTTGGCGGACACTGTGCCTCCAGCTCACTCAAGAAAAGTTTGTTTTCTTCAAGGCTTGAATAGAGGAAAATAAAAATTGTGGGTTTTAGAGTGAAATTCGGGGGGTGATGCAGCTGGGTTTGCTCCACTATTTGCTGTGGAAAGTAGGGCAAAAGCTTTAAATTCCCAGCAGAAGCTGACTACCAGCGCACAAAGACCTGAATGAGGCCCAGGTGGGCTTGCTGCATGATGGTCCAAGGGAAAAGCTGGAACAAAGTCCCCTTTTATTGCAGATGGAGTCTGTACTAGTGTGTCCAGGGCTGTCTGTGGTAAGACACGGCAATCCAGCCAGAAACTGTGGATATGAGAGTTCCAACAGCAACCTGCTTCTCCAGGGTGAGGGACGAGGCCAGCCCGAAAGCCTGGAAGGTGCTCTGGGCACTGGAGAAGGCCAGGCTGTCCTTGAGCAGGGATGGCCTTCAAAGGGGACCTCATACCTTGTGCTGCTGACCAAGGGCAGCTGGTGGCCTTCCACAAAATGCTTCTTTTGTCCAGCTCTTGGAAAATTCCAGCCAGCAACAATTCCTGCTGCTCACACCAGCCCTTTGCAAGCAGGAGGAATTCCAGCAGCAGCCTGACAGCTTAGTGGCAGGAGAATAAAATACTTAGCTGAGCGTTATCAACTCTCTGTCAGAAGCCACATCCTCAGCCCCTCATCTCCTCCAGTTGTCTCAGACGTGGAGGAAGCAGCAGGAAATCTCTGATCCTGGAAGGGAAAGCAGAAGGAGGAGAGGCAGTGGCTGATCCCTGGGGCCTTGGGAGCAGTGAGAGCCATCCAAAACAGGATCTCTGCTGGGCTGTGGAGATAAGAGTGACCAATCAGCAATGCTCTGTGTGAGACTGGAGCCATCTGTGAAAGTGAGCATGGAAATCTGACCTTGCAAAACAGAGGAAAAGGTGTCTTTGGGTATTTGCCAAACCTCGCAGGGGCTCTGAGCCACCTGGTCTAGTGGAAGGTGTCCCTGCCCATGGCAGGGGTTTGGATCTAGAGGGTCTTTAAGGCCCCTTCCAACTCAATCCTTTCTGTGAGTCTGAATTACAAACCCACAATGACAAAGAGAACACAGCAAATCTGGCCTCCACTGCATTATTGGAGGTTGGTGCAGTCACTTGTGTCACCTGGAGACTGGTTTGGATCTGGAGAAATTTTCATGGTCCCACAGTATTTCAGTGTGACTTTCCTGGTTCAGGGCCCCAAAAGATGCCAGAACAGATTATCTGCAGGCACAGAATTGGTTAAGCTGCCTGTGAACCTGATGGAAGAAGTGTATTCATGTTATTGCAGCATTTACCCTGTACAGGTGATATTTGGTTTCCATTTTGAAGATGCAATGTTCTTGCACAATGCTTGTATATGCAGAAATACTGGCTTTAAATCCTAATTCCATCTTCACACAAGGATGTGTAATCCCTCAGAAATGTTTAACACAGAGCCATATTAGCTTTGGGCTGGGTGGTGTGGTTTGTTTAAAGTTTGTGATGAGTAATGGCAGTGTTAACAAATACCACTCTTGTTAATTTGAGTCCTCCCTTTATCAACCCTGTTGCATAGAAATCACTTCTTTATAGCAGAGACTAAGTGAAATTCCTTCATACAGATGAGAATTGTGCAATTCAGGCTGATGAAAGGGGAAGTTTTCTGTTATTGTGAAAGGACAATTTAGATAACCTGTTTGCTGTTCATCCTGGAGGTGCTTTGCAGTTAAGAGTGAAAAGAAAAAAGACATTTCTCTTAAGAAGTGTCTTGAAAGAGCTTTTTGTATTACCAGAAGCAGCTACATTGATATTGACCTCCACAATTAGAAATGCACAACAACCACTTAGGTGACTTAATCTGGCCATGACTTTTAGCTGCAATTCCAAAATCTCATCAAATATGTTGCTATCCTTTAAACAAGGAAGGAGAGCACAAATACCAACAATTCTCCTCAGCCTTCTGGGTTGGAAAGACCATTTAATTTATGCTCCCTTAGCTGTTAGCCTAAACCCTGCTGTGCAAACCTTACGTCTGTGTTGGACCTCATAAACTTCTTGAGCATCAACTTAGGTGCAACCCTGCTACAAAACCCTTCAGGCACCACACTGATTTAGAGTGGCAGGACTTCACTGTTCTAGCAGAGAATTTTATTTACTTGCTCCTGCAAATCATTTCCAGAGCAGACGTGAAATCAGTGCCTTGCTATCTGGATGTGATAGGATTTTCCTCCTGTCCCAACAGACAACAGGGGAAAAGATTTGTTTCTATTATACCATTGCATCTAAATCTTTGGTTTGAGAGCAAAAGGAAAATGTTCCTTCAAGAAGTTCTGCCCGGACTTTTTGGCATGAGGACAAGCTGTGGTGTGCTGGCAGGAGCAGCACTGTCCCTGTGGGTGCAAACCCCCTGAAGGATGAACAGGCTGCTGTCACAGGGGCCACACCTGCAGCATGAAAACCCATCGTGCCATTAACTCGATGCAAACTAAACACAAGTGACTCAGCTCTGCATCCTCAGCAAGGACTTGCCTCTGCAGAGATGTTACTGACAGACTCAGCTCTTGTTTGCAAGGGCTGTTAAATTGTCACACAAATCAACCACCCCTCCCTCTCTTTGTCCTTGGCGTCCGGCTGCTGAGCTGCTGCTGAGAAAGAAGAGGCAGAGTCCTTCAGGTCAAACGGGGACTTTCCAATGGGCAGAAACTTCCTCCTTTGTTTTGGTTTCAGTGACAACAGAGGGGTTTGTCTTCAGTCCCTGTGTCAGCAGGGAAATTGTGCCTGCCCATCACACCTAGGATCTGAACAACCTGGATTTTTATTGGTGTAAAATCCACAGTGACCTGACCTTCTGCAGGAATATGGAGAGAAGAGTCAAAAGCGATTCCTGGAATGTTGCAATAAGCAGATAGTGGTAATAAACATATATAGATAAAAAGGCATAAAAGCTCATAAAAGCATATGGAACTGATGTAAACCTAATAAAAAGAAGCATTTTATTGTAATAAAGAGTGAGAGTTGCAGACCACAGTGTGAGAAATAGCTACTCACTTTTCATGGTTTAGGAAGGTTTATTAAACCTTATCAAAAATACAACAGAAGATTGAATGAAGAAAAAAGGTTACAGCACCGGGAGAAAAAGATTTTCCCCACCATGTTCTCAAGCCCCTCACAATGGAGGTTTTCCCTTTTTAACCCTTTAACCCCTCCTGAAGTTTTGTCCATCAACCCCTTCTTCGCTGTCCACTGGTGGAGATCTCTTCCTCAAATCCTGACTGGGAGGCAGGTGTGGCCATAGCGACACGCCAGCCCTCCCAGATGTCCTAACCCCAGTTTTCCCTTGATAACCATGTGAGGGGTACAGCACAACTATTAATCTATAAACTTTTCTTAACCTGTATACATTGTGAAAAATGCCCATCACTTGTTTTTAAAATTTTTAAAAGTTCATTAGTAATAAAATTGTTATAAAAATAGTAATGCAATTAGAATAATTTGGACAAGCTGAATTAGGACAATATGAGACAATAGAGACAAAGAGTTACGGATGTCCGGGTACCTTTTTCTGGGCAGCAGGAGCCCGGAAAAGGACGCACATTAACAAAGGATTAACCCTTAAAAGGAATGGCCCGTTGCATATTCATACACTTCATACATGATGCATAAATTCCATTCAAATACAGGATTCTGTCTGGTCATCATCAACTTCTTCCTTCTAATCCTAACAGTTCTTTCAAGGCAGGAAGAAGTTCATTTCTTCTGATAAGAGGGCAATAAATTCTTTTCTCTGAAAGATTTAGGTTTCCTGTGGCTGCTATTGGGTGCGAGTGCCTCATTCCTTTCTTAAAAATATCCCACTGACATAGTTCTTATTTTAATTACAAAAGCTACCTTTCAATTACAAGACTACATTTATCATATTATTAAAATGTTAATACAGCACTACTAATCAATACATCAAAATACATATGGTAAATATCTGCATAGAGCCATATAATGTGCTCTTTTCACATACATTATATTTGTCTAATAATTGTGAGAGTCAATCATCTCATGACTCATCTATCACAACAGGAAAAAAAGTTTCTGGTGGGAGGGACACTGGTTTTAAAGGTAGGACCTGTTCTTGAGGTTTGATTTGTTCCCTCTTTCAGATTACAAGGAAGTCATGGTGTTCCAGAGTAGAAGCTGGAGCCAAAAGTTTGAGAACAGGATGTGATAAGATCACTAGAGTATTTTATCTGTATCTAGGAAGAAGCCTTGCAGAGCTTCTTTTTGACTTTTACTGAAAGTAGAAGTCCTGTTTTTACCAAGAATTTTGATCTCTTGGTGTTTTGGAGGAAGAAAAAGAAAACAACAAAGCACCTGAAGTGTGCATTGAGGTGAGGTGTATCCCAGAGGGCTGAGGGCTCACCAAGGCAAGAGAGACCCTCCTGTGACCGTGGTGACAGGGGTTTTCAGGTGAAGGGAGAGACGAGAATGTTGACTCCATGTTCAGAAGGCTTGATTTATTATTTTATGATATATATATTACATTATAACTATACTAAAATGGAAAAGAAGGTAAGGTTTCCTCTCATAAGCTAGCTAAGCTAAGAATAGAAAAGAATGATAACAAAAGGCAGCTCTCTCGGACTCTGTCCGAGATAGCTCGGTCCTTGATTGACCACTCATTATAAACATCCAAGATGGGCCAATCACAGGTGGACCTGCTGCATTCCACAGCAGCAGATAATAATTGTTTACATTTTGTTGCTGAAACTGCAGCTTCTCAGAAGGAAAAATCCTAAGAAAGGATTTTTCATAAAAGATGTCTGCAACATGTCACCTTTTTTTTTTTTTAGTTAAATTAAAAAGAAAAATGCTTGTAATTTTCTCTGCTGGGCTCATGCAGAGAAAAGGACCAACACTTGACAGGTTATCTGTTGCCAATCAAACATCACTCAAGTGCTCCTGTGGAATGAACAGGGAATTTCTTCACCTGTAGAACATAAAATTCTATCATATCACTAAAACAATTTTACAATATAAGATAAAGCAAAAACAATGCAAAGAAAATTCAAGTTCAAGGAGCTGAGTTTCAGGAAAAGTCCATGGACTGAAGATATTCCTCTTTGCCATCTCTGAAAGTCCCTTTTGGTCCTGAAACAGGCTTGCTACAGAAAAATCCATCAATAGTTATCAAAAGTCCATTGACAGTCATCAAACAAAATGCTTTTGAGCTGCTGCCAGCTCTTTCAACCCTTTTCTTTTTTTGTTTTTTTTTTTTTTTTTTCTTTTTTGTTTTTTTTTTTTTTGTCTTTTTGTCTTTGTCTGAAAGAGCAGCAGCAGCAGAGCAGCCAGAGAGGCCTTGGGGGACCCTGGCCCATGTGGACAGACAAGGAACCCCAGATCTGGCCTACAAAGCGGTGGCCCAGGACCAGAAGAGGGAAGCAAAACCCCCAACCCCATCAGGAGGCCGGGAGATGGCCCTGGCCCAGGGACCCGAGCCCAACAGCCCAGGCCCAACCCACGAGGCAGGCTCGGCCTTGCCACAGGCCTGCACCCTGCTGCCAGTACAAAGGCTGAATGGGCCGAACGCTTCTTTTCCCCAAAATCACCAAGGCACACCGGCAGTGGGGGAATTAAAGATGACCCGAAGATCTCCATCTCAGGTCTGGCAATGTTTGTTCGTCACAATTATTCTTTTTTTGCTTTTCTGCAGTAATATTGTCATCATCTATTCCTTCCAGACAATCTTTTCCTACTTTTTGGGGAATTCCTTTTGCTGCCCTCCCAGATCAGCCTAATTTCCAGGGCTCCTTCCCAAAGTGAGGTGCAGCCCATCGCCTCCACTCTCCAGCTGGAACAGAAGGAAACACAGAGTTTGCTGATGTGGGAGAGGAGCTTCTCTTTCCTGCCTGCTTTTCCCTCTGGGACAGGTTGGTGTGTGCTCATTTGGTAAAGGCAGGTTTAAACTCTGAAGCAGTTGTGTTTCAAACTGCTCCCTTCTCCAGCTCTTCTGTGGGTATCCTTGGACAAAAGGCCTCTTGGTGGGAGCTCCCTGTGGCAGGTTAAGGAAGGAGATTGATATTTCAGGGTAGTGACTGCTGAAAGCAGCTGGTTTCCAGAGGTGTCCAGAACTGGGAGTGGCTCCTTTTCTCACCTGCCTGCAGAAAAGGAAGTTGCAAAGTGGGAATTTCATTTGTGGAGATGGCCACCAGGGGTGTTTGCCAAGAGATGGGCTGGCAGAGAGGCAGGTCTCATGCTAAACTGGCTGTGTGTTTGTTTTGATGGTGGAGAGGGTCAGAGATGCAGACACAGACACCAGCTGAAGGAACAGTGTGATTTACTGTAATGCAGAAGTGCAAAAAAGAATCAGGAAAGGATAAGCTAAGCAATGCACCTCAGCATTATTACAAAAGGGTGCCTCTGGTGATTAAGGAAGATCCATCACCAGGTAGCCCAATGGTTTCCCCTTCATCCAGAGCTGCACATCAGCTGGGGGAAGCTGTCCCAGCCCAGCCCTGTAGAGCCATGGCCGGGAACTGGGAAATCCTGCGGTGCCTCCACCTTTGGTGGCCACGAGGCTCCCGAGTGCGCTGTGAGAGTAGCCCGGCTCTGATCCTGCTGGACAAGCAATGTGCCAGAGCTTCTGCAGGGGGCACAGCTGGTGTCATTCTCCTCTTGGTTTTCTCCCCGAGCCTGCCCAGGGCTCAAGGAGGAGCCAAGGCCAGGTGTGGTCATGTCCATTTTCCTCATGCAGAAAGGTGAAGACGTGTTTCACCAGTGAATGGATGTAACAATTCTTTTTGATAATAACACTTGGTTAAGGAGCAGGTACATGGAACATTGGTTTGGGAAGGTGATCTAGAGGGCAGCTTTGGCTCAGGTCCTGTTGTTGAGGCTTCAGTCAGGGTCTGTTGTTTAGGCCTTAGTCCTTCAGTATTTTGTGGTGCAAATCACACCTGTGCAGAGCTGGAAACAAACAAGTCTGTCTTTAGCACATTTGAGACAGGGAACAGGATTAGCCCTGCAAGGCCAGGCTGGGGCCCAGAGCAGAAGGCCAGCACCCTGCTTTTGCCCCCAGGCAGCCCTGCAGAGCAAGCAGCCCCTCCTGCCCAGGGGCTGAGGTGCCCGAAGCTGCCTCCCCGCTGTGCAGCTCTGCAGAGCCCGCGGGGCGCAGGGTCCTGGGCAGCCAGGGCAGCCCGACTGCCTTGGAGCACAAGGAGTGCCCCAGAGAGAAGCTGCTGCCCTTTGCTTTGGAACTGTTCCTCAGAGTCTTGTCATTAATCCACAATGTCTGATGTGTTTTCCTTTCCTCTCCCAAATTTAACACAGCTTTTTGAGAAAATTGACTGATGTAGCTGCTGGTGGTGGTGCTTTTGTCTGCAGGTAAGGGCAGGTGATTTGAACCAAGGACAGAGTCCATTGTTAACACCCCAGCTTTGCCAAGTCAAGAAAACCATTCACAATTGGGCTACCAGTGATGAGCAGTTTTCCTAGGTTTTGGAAAGCTACCACCTTAAGAAACCCAAGAGATTTTCATCCAGGACGATACCAGCAGTAGCATGATGCCAATGTTTTCCACCCCTTTTCTGTGTCTTTTGAGTTCCTCATTGCCCAGCAGGAATGAAATGACCTGTGATAATGGGATTTGAGAGGTCTGTGTTGTTTGTTGCCACATGAGTGTTCATGACAACCTGGACACCCCACTCATGACTCTGTTGAGTTAAATTGATCCCAATTGTGTGCAAACAGCAGCCCTGAGGTGCTGAGAAGAGCAAGCACAGTGGGTGGGTGTGCATGCACGCACCTGGGGCTGAGTGCTCTGTGGGCAGATGGTTTTGCACTGTTGTAAAACTACACTCTCCCAAGCTGAAAGACTATTTCAAATATATATCTTAAATGAAAATATATATAAAAAAAATAAAATTGTCCAAAAATACATGTGCATTAAATTTCATGCATATTATATATTTTGATTAACATAATATAACATAATATAATATAATATATTATAATGTAATGTAATATAATATAATATAATATAATATAATATAATATAATATAATATAATATAATATAATATAATATAATATAATATAATATATACATGATATCATTTTTGAAGCCATTGCTTGTGGGGGATATGAGATGATCTCCTAGTGTTTGTACATTTTCGCTTTCAGGCTACTGCTGATTCTAGCAGCAAATCCCTGTCAGTTCTTCCAGGTAATTTCATACAAAGGGATTCCATCATTTCCATGCTTGTGAAAACTTGGCACTGAAATGCCAAGTTGATTCCCAGCTCTCCAGCCTCCTTCTGGATTTTGCAGCATCTCAGCCCTTGTGTCCATGGCCCTTCCTTCATCCCCAGCCTGCAGCAGTCACAGTCACTGCTGCCTCCCCCTTGCTGCAGCTCATTTGCCAAAGTGGTGCCAAAGGCAGCAGAGCTGGCTCAGGATCCCTGCTGGCTTCTGGTCTCTGGGATGAGCTTCAGGGGGACACTTGGAGCACTTTCCTAAAGAGCTGCCTGTGGGATGGGGAATTTGTCCTCCCTGGGTGGCTCCTGCTTGGATTCTGTGCTCAGTGGAGCCCCGGAGTTTTCTCAGCAGCCTCTGCAGCGAGTTCTGAGCCAACGTGGGGCTCTGCTGCCAGCCCAAATCTGCGCTTCCCCTGCCCAGCCTGAGTGCAGGTGGGGCATGTGCTGGGCATGGCATGGCCGGAGATTTGCATGGCCAAAATCCTCCAGCATTTACATCTGCCCATGGCTTTGGGTAGCACAAATCTACACTTACTTCACTCGAAACACTGCATTTATTGCAGATAGTTACACCCACACTACTAATGTACAAATACACAAACATTAACTTATGTTTACAAATGAAATTTATTTTAAATTGCAACACCTGTGCTACCAATATAGAAACACAGAAATATCAATTTATGATTAAAATCTAATTTATTCTGAGAATTGTGATATGTAAATATATACAGGTGTCAACTTCAGTGAAAAAAATTACTTTATTGCAACCCTCTGCAACAACTCACTGCACACAAATATTGAAGTTACTGAATTGAAGTTTAACAATTAAATTTATTACATATTACTACAACTGTACAGCCCATATACAAACACAGAAACATCAATATCCCTCTCTAAAGAATCTCAGATCCAGAACTAAATAAATAGAATTTCAGAACTATACAACTCCATACATAATAAATAGAAGAAAATACATATATAGGCATAACAATATAGAGATGTAAACATGCATTACATATTCCATGACATATAACATGACAATATAGTACAAACATGACAAACCTGTCTATAAATACACAAATATCAATGGACCAAAAAAAAACCCCATACAAGCCCAGCAATAGAAATGCACAGCTACAGAGCTGTACAAGTATCTAAACAGATGAATATACACGCATCAATATAACAATACACACACATAATATCCCTACACAAATATCAGTCAGTGTATGTAAATATCCCTATACTTGTAACTATCCAAATCTAACTACACATCCATAAACAGCGCTAGATCAGGAGGGATTGCAGCCGCCGATGTTCCCAGGCTCTCGCTCGGTCTCCTCCTCCCGAGCAGAGCAGCTCTCCTGGACAGGGACAGCAGATGGGACATCTGGCAAGCACAGGGAGCACTGAGTGAGTGTGGGGACGTTTCCCTTGGCAGCAGCTGCGCTTCCATCAGGGAAGAGGAAATGTCAGAGCCTCCCCAGGAGGGTCAGAAGGAAAAGCAGCCGAGCCGGCCAGGCTGTGGGGAGCTGCTCACTTCTTTCTGGCATCCCAGTTGCTCTGAGGGAACTCCCTCATGTCAGGTTATTGAACCACCTCTGCACTTATCAAGACTGTGGCCCCCAAATCAATCAGCATTTATGTCTCCAGCTGCTTGCACCAATGACAGGGAATGTCCTCTAACAGTGCTGGGGCACAAAGTTACCTTGCACAGGTCATCTGACAGGGCCTTGTTCTTTCTCTGCTTCCTGTGTTTCTCCTTACCTTCCACTTGGAATTGTTACAGCATTTCTTTTCCTTTCCCCTTGATCAGTGCTGAAATGTGTGTTTCTCTTCCAAGTTTCAGATTGTTCAGTGAACCTGTCAAGGCTTTTCTCAGAAGCTTTTATCATGGAATTGTGTGTTAATTTCAGAAATTTTGGTGATTTTCTGTGAGATTTATGCAAGAGTCCTGTTCATTGGGCACCATTTAGGAAGGTGCAAAAGAGAAAAAGGATGCTCTGTAGGTCAGTTCACTAGTGGAATATCCATGGATAGAGAGAGTGATTAGCTGAATTTTACATCTGCTCCTAACCTGAAAGTGCAACAGGTAATTTGGGGAGAAATTTAAGCTGATTTCTGCTTCTACCAGCCTGTATTCAAATGTAAAGTAAATAGAGCAGGGTGAGAATGTCAGTGTTCAGTTCCTGAAGTGCCTTATTAAGGTGTTCTTAAAGTAAGGGAGATAAAATCTGGGTGGGCATTCCTAATTTCCAGACACTCATTTTGTCAATTTCACTGACTCTGAAAACAGCAGAGATGTGCACATCATACCTTATCAATCCATTTGGGAATGTTTTAGGTTCAGATTCTCTGAGGCTTTAGATTTTTAGATCTCTAGACAATGCTTCCAGGAATCTAAATAGCTTTCAGAAATTAAACTTTTCTCCTTTTTTCCTCAGTCTTTGCACTCATGTGCACCAGAGACCTTCAGTGAATGGATTCCACTCTAATCCATCTCCAAGCTGAATCTCCCGGCTGTGTTCACATTGGTGGTTTGTGTGTCTCTTCTGCACAGTGCAATTTTAAAATCTTTGTTCCTTATTATCTCTGCCCTTCCTTTTCTGTTTTAGCTTGCAAATGCGTGCAGATGTATTAGAAATTATACACCTAATTTCTGACGCATCAGTTCCTGTCTAGCAATTTCATTTTATCCTGTTCTGATGTTATGCTAGCCTTATATGTTTTATTCTAAGTGGACTCCTGTTTTCTTGCATGTGGAAGTTTTACAACGCAACGCTCTCATTCACCTGCTTTCATGAAACCCTTCATTAACATTAGCACAAGTAACTGTGTGATTCCCTTCTGCTTTGTAGAAGATTTGGGAAACTCAAGTCCTGCTCAACTACAGAAAAACATACATAGTGCTTGGTAATTCCCCTAAGAGCTTAAGTTAATGGTAAACAACTGCAGCTTATGCATTTCATAGAAATTGGGAGAAAAGACATTGCAAATACTGAGGAATGTAGCGCAATATTGATGGGCATCCCTCAGTTATCCAGACAGACTGATGTCACTGGCAAAATTCCCTCTTTTCCAAAGGTTTTCATTTGCTTTGGCTGTACTTCGTAAGGCTGCAGGTCACATTTCCCTTGATTTAAGGAAGTATCTTGGCAGGTATTCTTGGTGGTATATCTTGCTAATTCTGCTCTTGGAGGAATTACTCAGTTCTGCAGTGCTTATTACATGTCTTGTTCTAAAAGACTTTTATGCTATTTTCCCTCTCTCTGTGTTTTCACACTTGTTCAACAAGGTTTTCTTTCTAAAAATATTAATCACAATATCCCAAAGGATTAAAAAATGCTTAGGTATTTTTTCCCTAAGGATTTACTAAATAATAATAATAATAATAATAATAATAATAATAAACCTGTATGCATGCTGGATGCAAAATACAAACAGAAATATACTTGAGAGTTCTCCCAAAAACCTTAAGAAAAAAACCCATGTATTCTATAAAACCCAGAGTATTCATCTACAGTATACAAAAATGGGCATGTTCTAGAAGAGAAAATTTGTGCAATGGTTCTGCACAGAATTCTATGCTTTCAAGATTTTTGCCCTTCAGGGGCAGTGCCATTGTCTGAACTGTAATGCTCTGAGCATGTTCTGCTCACCATGGCAGCTTTCTGCTCTCCCCTGGTACAGATCATCCTCCCAGCAAAGGGGAAGTGCAGCCACCACAACTCACAGCACCTCCCCGCACAGCAAGAACCTGAAGGAGAGAGATGGATTTTACCAGCTGCTGCGGGTTCTAATAGTGCCACCTCTCAGCTGCTGAAACCCTGAATTTCTGTGTTGCAGTGAGTTAGTTTATTGAGTCAAATGTTCTGTTATATAGTGGTATGTTCAAGTGTTCCCTGAGTTATTACAGTCAGCTTCTCCCCTATGTTATGCCCTCCTACCCAAGTGTCCCTCAAGGAATCCCCTCCCTCCTCACCAGATTTTTCCCTGTCTGTCAAGACAACCCGGCCCCTTTGCCCCATCCATCAACCCAAACCCTACCCTTTGTTCCAGAAAGTTCCCTGTCCCTCACCCTAAGATCCAATCCCTATCCCAACGCTCTCTCCTCCCCTTGTTCTGATTTGTTGTAGCCCTCAAAACCATACCGCAAGAGTCGCTTATTGGTTACTGTATGGTGTCCACCCCCTGTTTTGAAAGATTTTAAAAACCGGTGCACAGGGGTGCTGGGGGTTCTTTCAACATCTGTTCCCTTTGGGAATTCTCACCTGCGAACCTTCCCCCTTCCTCTTCTGATGAATTTGCTGCACTTTATACCGCAGAAGAGCCTCCTCTGCTTCCTTCACTCGGCCCTCCAGGGGTCTCTACTGCTCGGCATTCAGCCTAGATGTTCTGGCTCAGGCAAAACCCTAACCTAGCCAGTTCCCCACTCTTGCCATTGTTCCTAGAGCATCACAGAGCTAGCCAGGGCTGCAGAGGGCAGTGACAGTGACCAATGCCCTGGCATGTCACAGCCCCCAGAGCCACACCTGCTAGGCCACAAGCCCCAGCCCTGGTCCCCACTGCGGCCTCAGGGGCTCCTGGGCATCCTCACCCTGAGTGCAAAGGCAGCCTCAGGAGCCCCCCAGGGCGCTCTGGATCCAGGCTGCAGACACCCTAAAGCCAGCGCTGAAAGGGACGTGGATGGGGACTGCAGCTGGATCTTGCAGTGCTCACCAGCCCTGACTACTCTCTAAGTGAACCCAAACCTCACTGGCAGCACCTTGAGCACATTGACCCTGCTCGCCCCTCCTGGAACGTGGTGTTCTCACATCATACACCAGCCCTTTGCAGGGAGTGACCAGCTCCCAGCTGCCCTGCTACCCTGGCCTTACTTTCTGTTTGCCAGCAATGAACTTAACAGATACACTCCTGAGAAACCTAGCAGAACATTTGCTTCTCAGGAGCTCTTTGGCAAAAAAACTTCACTAATCCCTAGTTTTTGCACAGAGAAGGAGGTCCTGACAAAGCATAAGGCACAGACAAGGCTCTGGCATATGAATTCCTGAGCCACAGGATTTCACCCATTGTTGTTCCTACCTGCTTTGCTGATATTTTAGAGCCAGTTCTGGACAAGGGCTGCTGCTGACAGGGTAGGAAAATTTGGAGGAAAAAAGGTGCAGGAGACAACCAAAAAAACCAAGGGGGGAAACCCTTACAAATACAGAGCACAACAGAAGTCCTTGGAGATGGTTCAATAGAAAATGCCAGCAGCAGTGAGCAGAGCCCAGGTTGCTCACTGCCACCCCAGGGACTCCTCAGTCCCCGGCTGGTTTGTGTCTGATGCAGCCCTGCCTGGAAAGGGCTCCAGGCTCTGGTGTTCCCAGCTCACTCCAGGCTACATTCTTAGCAGCACTGAAAGAAGAGGTGAAACAAAGAGCCATTTTCTGTCCTTCCTGCAAACTCTTCTCTTTCAGTGCCACTGCCAGAGATCATCCCTCTGTCAGCTTGGCACTGTGCCTGCTGCATCCTTGTCCCTGTCTCTTGCATCAGCTCCTGCACATTGGCTTTCGCTGTCCCACATCATGAACAGAGAGAGCTGTGTCAGAAGAGCAAGGAGTGCATTTTCTTGTTTGTGAGATGCAAAGCTGTGTTTTGTGTCAGGCACAAACAGGCGATGTGTGTATTTGTGAATGCAAAATGTGTGGACCCCGACAATGGGAGAGCTGTGAATTCTAATAATAACTGAGGAAAACAAAGCATGGAAAAAGGCCTAGGAACCTATCTTTTGTTTGAAATTAACCCTAGTTGATTTAGGAGCATTGGAATTAAGGTGTTAAAGATGTTGCGTTTTGCTTGCATTTAATCCATAAAGTTCTGCAATAATAACCTTTTGAAGTATAATTTTAGAATATTACTTGTATCCTTGAAATGTAGCTTTGGAATATATATAAAGGAAATATGCTTATCTCACACCTTATTGAAGCAGAGAAAAACAGCTTGAGAAAGGAAGACGAACATCACCTCAAGGGTTTATGGTTTCGACCAAAGGGAAGCTGGATGTCACTGTTATGAGATTTAGAGTCTCTGCAATTAAAAGGTGGACACACATCTGGGGAGCTGGACCCCACCAGGTGGGAGTCATCTTTCTTCTTTTGGAAACTGGACCATCACCATCTGGGGATACTCCTTTGAGATACATCCTGAGAAATTAAAATCACAATAGTTTATAGATTTGTGATGTAATAATTTGGAATAAAAATTGCTGATAAGTAAAAATTGGAAATAGAAACTGTTGAAAAAAAACTGATGGGTACCCCTATAAATACCTGTAACCCTCAATTATTGGTGTGCAGTTGGAGGGAAAACTTCCCCCACTGTACCCAGCGCTGTATTGCTCATACTTTACCATATTAAATAATAAATTGATTGCTGCTTGAATATTGGCCTAGTCAAGCTTCCTATTCATAACACTGTTAGCTGTGCTCTTCTATGGGCTGGCCATGGCACTTGGTAATTAATATGCTGTCATGCTGTGAACTGAATTCACACCTTACAGGGCTGTGTTTACTGGGCCTGCTGGATCAGTGCCCACTTCCTTCCTCTGCTCCTCCTCACTCCAGGACTGTAAGAGACCAGCATGGGGTCAAAGACCCTGCAGTATCATTACCCTCTGGTAATGCTCAGTGGTCCTCTAAGGGCTATGTAATGCACAGCATCTGGGTATGGGGCATGTGCTAAGGAGAAAGAAAGAGTCTGTGAGAAAGCTGAGCTGCTCTTACATGGGACTGAAGAAATGACAGGAACTTTTTGGCATATAAAGCTTTTCTTCCAGGCCAGGGACCAGGGAAGGCCTAATCAGCTGTGCCCTACAGGGCAAGTCTGTGCTAACTCCCAGCACCAAGTGCAGGGCTGTGGGACAGGGCTCCTACAACAACAGCACAGCCCTGTGGAAGAGCCCAGCCTTGCATCTGGGTTCCTGCCTGCTCCCCCTTTGGAGACAGGTATGGTCCTGGGATTTGTGTCTGAGGGAGAGCTCCTTCCTTGGACCTCCTGATCTTTCTCAAGTGGCCAAATGGGGATGCACCAGCAGCACTGCTGGGAAGGTGCTGGCTCAGTGGCTGTTTTTTGAGACTGTGCCCCCCATATCAGCTTTATGTGTGTGTGTGTGGGTGCTCTGGTGGGTGTGGTTACACACTCACTGGCCTTGGCAGAGCACATGTCGGAACCTTTGAAGGTTCCAGCTGCTGTAAGGCTCAGGAGGAAGAGCTGGTGCTAGGCACAGTGTGGTACTGTGCTGAGGGAAAGGTGAAAACAGTTAATAATCCATCCTCAGCTAATCACTGAGGGCTGATGGGAGGCACAGTCTTGGTGGAGCTGCTTTGTACAGGCCAAGGTGCTTATCAGCTGTGCAGTGTCCCCAGAAGCCCCGGCAATGCTGGTGCAGCTGAAGGACAGGCTTGATGGGTCTGGTGCAGCCCCACAGCCTCAGACACTGCAGCTCCACCATGCAAAGCATCATGGCTGAGCTGGTTGTTGGTCAGGTGAGGACTCAAATATATTTCCTGCAACTTGCTCCAGCACAGTTCAGCCTGGAAAAAAGACATTTTTACAAGTGTAGGGGAGTCAAGCTCCAATAAATGTCAGCTGAGCCCTGGTGCTTGCTCTCCTGCATGAAGCCTCAGTGAGGCACCAGGGCCTCCTGTCAGCAGGAGGGGAAGGGAGATCAGAGTTGTTGGAAGAATACGTGACTGAAGGCTGAGCACAGGGTTGGTGGTGCTTTGCGTGGCTCTCACATGACATCCAGGCTGGCTGTGGCAGTGTAAGCTAACCTTTTGTTTTGCATCAGGCTTTATGCCAGAGCCAGCCCCTTTCCAGCCTTTGGGGTGATTACAGCTGTTGCTCTATATTTCCCTCCCTCCTTTTTTTTCCAACAGCTATTCTACTCCAGCACCATAGGCAGGCAGTGATGGCTGCCTGTAGCTAACAAGACAAACTGAGATCTGCCTGCAGAGCCATAGGAAGGTGTCCCTGGGCTTGTGAGACAGGCCAGGAGAACACAAACTGAGGCCACAGCCATGCTGTGCTTTCAGTTGAGCCTGTGGTGGAGCTGCTGTGCTTGTAGTCAGCATCTAGATGGGGCAGGTGGCATATCTATCTTAGCTGGGACAGAAACAGAAGTACAGCCCTTGCACAGCATCCTTCTGCTAGGCTGTGCTAAGCTCACGGGCCTGTAAACTGGCCCTTAAGACCTAGGTCTCCACTCCTTGCCCAGATCCCCAGCCTCAGGGAGAAGGACTCAGGGAGAAGGAGCCATGGCTTTTTCTTCCATCAGACTCCATTAAGAAAATGTCAAGTTAAGCAGTTCATTAACATTTAAAATACTCTACAATGTAAAACCAAATATCCCCCTCCCCACAACAATCCCGTGCTCTCAGCGGATGCTCTGGTGAAGAATACTGCTTATGGCACTGTTTGCCTTCTCTTTCTTCTTCTTTATGGGGTCCATCTCCAAACAGCTCCAGACCTGCACTGTTTTATCAGCAGCTGCTTAAGCCACTGATGTACCATCAGGACTCATGGTCAGGTTCAAGATTCTATCAGTATGACCTGAGGAGGAGAAAGAATGTGCAATCAGGGCTGAGCTGATCAGCACATGCACATTTACTCCTGTATGCTCCCATGAGCCCTGCCAGCTTTCACAGCTGTCTCCCCAGTGGCTGTGGCAGCATGATTTCAGACCCCAAGCATACACTTGGATCAATGGTATCTCTTCCACAGCCCCGTGGGCATGCCTTACTCCTAGCAGCATGGCCCCGGATACTGTCCTGTATCAGTGATGCTGCAGGCTCCAACCAAGGAGTGCAGCTGTCTTCAACCTCCAACAGCCCCCCCACCCAGGCCCTGTCCACCTACCTTGCAGCTCTGCAACCTCGTTCATTCTTGGATACTTCCATATAACCAGCTGATTCTGTGCAAAGCCATGGCCTGAAATGAGCTCCTTGTAGTTTGTGGACCATAGGATAGAAGTCACCTGCAAAGAGGCAGTAACACAGGTGAGACAAGGTCCTTGTGCTGATGCTCACCGCTCGGAGGCGAGCATGGTCCCCCTCCTTCCCCGTGCCTCTGGGCCTGAGGAGCCAGCAGCTCTGTGTAGGTGTGCTGCCAGAAGGTGTTTGTCTCCAAGCTGATGTTCATCTCTCACCTGGAAACGGGTATCAACAGCACTGAGGTGGGTGCCAGAACACACGTTCCAGATGCCTGTCACTAGTGCCACCTCCAGTGGCTGGAACATTCATCTGCCATGGGCACCACGCCACAGCCTGAGAGAGGAGAGTTCATTTTAAAACATACAAGAGGCAACCTGCACCCAGCCAGTGCTGCATGCCTGCCTTGCACTCACATATCCGCCTGTGGCAGCTCTGTGCTCATCTTGACAGCACCCTGGTGCTGAGTGAAGGTCTGTAGAGGAGCAAAGTCTCCATCCCCACCTTGGGTGCATGGCCAGACATTCACAAGACTGTCATTGCCTCCACTGGCCAGGTAGCGGCCATCCAGAGACCATCTGAGTCCGCACACCTCGTGTGTGTGGCCAGCAAGGGTGGCCACGTGATGCTCAGCCACTCGGACATCGTGGTGATGGATGTGCCCAGTCCGTGCACCACTGCAGAGAGAAGAGAAGGCTTGCAGGGTCAGGCTGCACATTTTCACCCAAATCCATTTTTGTTGTTGCAAGACTGCTATACCTGCCACTGGGTTTCAACCAGTGTTTCCAGCAACACAGGTCTGTTGGTGTGAGTGAAACACCCACACAAGCTCTTTACAGCTTCAGCACAAATTGCAATACAGGAAAGAGGCCTTCTCCTCACAGCCCCAACAGATAAGGCTGAGTAAGGATCCCAAGCCAGGACAAACTTCTCTCTGCCATCCCTAACCCATGCCACACATAGATTGAGGGATAGGAGTTTGCAACAACTGGAAACTGCCCTTGACCCACTGCTTTACCTGGAGAGGATGTAGCTGTTCCAGCTGAGGGTTCCCACACGGGCACAATGGCTGATCGTGGTTCTGCTTGGTTTTGATCATGGAGACGTTTCTGCTGCTCAATGTCCCATAGCTTATAGGGGCCTGAGTAAATATATGTATTGCAGTAAAAGATCTCTGTATTGTAAAAGTGACCCTGCCCTGATTCTAGTTATTGTAAATGGGCTGCGTCTGCAATGTCCTTGATTGGGCAGCAGCTGTAGCCCGTGGAGGTAGCTGGGATAAAAGGGGGTGCGGCATTCAGGGAGAGCTGGAGAGGAGTCCTGAGTGAGAAGCAACAACAACACTGCTGTGAAGAGCTGCTGTGAAGAGCTGCTGTGAGAAAACCACGCAGAAGGTATGAGACCCTAGAAATACGATATACAACAATATAAATGCAACAATAGCTGGAAACGCAAAGCAAAAAGTTCTTCAGAAGAAACCCAATCCTGTTTCTATGCCCTAGGAACCTCGCTGCACAGGCTCTGGCATTCAGCTTTCTCAGAGAAAATGTGTATCTCATGACTATAGCACAGAAGGTAACGCTGCTTATCAAAAAACCCGCCACACCAAACCCTGCCTTGCACACTGGGCAGTTCCACCCCACACCAGGGAAAACAAGTCAGGTGCATGGCATCCTTCCTCTGCCAACCAAGGTTTTGTCCCCAGGCCCCACAGTTCTGTCAATCCCTTGAAAACACCTCTAGTTTTACTCCTGCATTCACCTGAATCTCAGCACTACTTGTGCCAACAGCAAGGTAGTCTCCATCTTTAATCCATGACGCAGAGGAAATGTAAATATCTGGATGCTCCATCTGCAGCAGGGGGATAGTCTCCCTAGTAGCGTGATTCCACAGATAAACAGTGTTGTCCAGAGCCACTGCCAGGAAGTTCTGGGAGCTCCAGTCTATGAGATTCAGATCTACAATTTGAAAGAGCAATGCAGGTCACACCATGCTTGGCTAGAGAGCCCTGCCCTTCACCCGTGCTGCTGCAGCAGGTGTGGGTGCACATGTGCACACACACACGTACAGGTGAGGAGCAGCCTTCTGAGTGTCACTATGCCCAGCTGCTGGGGCCAGGTACCCTGCTCCAAGGCACCTACACAGTGCCCTAGACCACTGTCCCTGTAAGGCTACACAGGGACACTCCAGAAGGGGTCTGTGCTAGCCTGGGTACACAAAATAATACAGACAGCCCAGTTACACTGTCCTAGGAACAGCAATCCAGTGCAGAATGTTCTGGATGCCCAGCACTCAACCCTGTAGCCTACTTACAGTAGTCGTTGAACATCTCTGGTGCATCCAAGACCCGTTCTGGCTTTGAGGGAATATTTCTGCTATTCTTCCTGCTGAATCCAGGTGCCATTTTCTGACTGTAGAGCACTTAAAGGTTATTTTGATAGCCTGTGTGCAGGGGAACAGGTTTGTTAACCTGAGTTAGTTTCCTCCCAGCTGAGTGCTGCTCACCCAACTAGGAATCCCTTGGAGTGAAAATAAAGTCCTAAGAGAAACACTCACAAGCCTGCAGTGCACTAAAATCACGGGCAGTATGAACTGCTGAACAGGGGTGAGCTACAATTTCCTCATTCATGGAAACAAATTTAACAAACACTTGGGTTTTTGAATCCCATTATATTTAGTTGCAGTTTAAGCTAGAAAGTGCAGAGACTTTGGTGCTCTTACAGACTTCATGAAGGTTTGGAACCTGCAGTACAGGTGACTGTCACCGACATCTTTTCATAAAAATCCTTTCTTTAGGATTTTTCTCCCTTCTGAGAAGCTGTGGCCTCAGCAACAAAAGGTAAACAATGGTTATCTGCTGCTGGGGAATGCAACAGGTGGATGTGTGATTGGTCTCAGGTGGATGTTTGGATTTACTGACCACACAGCAGAGCTGGGTCTCACCCTCTGCTGAGACACAGCCCTTTGTTTATTCATTCTTTTTCTATTCTTAGCTTAGCTAGCTTCTGAGAACTTTCCTTCTATTTCTTTTAGTATAGTAACAATGTAATATATATCATAAAATAATAAATCAAGCCTTCTGAACATGAGGTCAAGATTCTCATCTCTCTCTTCACCCTGAAGACCTTTGCAAGCCCTGTAACAAGTGACCAACTGGCAGTCATAGCACCTCTCCTAAATAAATTCACTGTAACTGTTATGCCCTCCCTCGACCTCAGGAACCTTAAGAAAGGAGACTCCAGCCTGTACAGCTCTCAGAAACCAGTTGATTTCTCCTGTGACCACACACAGAGCCTCTGTGTTGCTGTTCCCCTGACCTGATCTCTGCTGCTGATTCAGCTCACACAGACTCTGTGTCATACCTTCTGGAGCATTCTCTAGTTTTCCACTGAGGTGGAGGATCTTTGCCTCTTCTACATCAAAACCATTCAGATGCACTGCCCAGGCTTTCTGTTGCTCCTACAGAGACAAATCACCCTCAGTGCAATGCATTGAAAACAATTTCCACACTGCAATTTAAACAGACACCTAAGTCCCCTTCTCTTAGAATCTGAAGATGTTTGACTGTGGTGCAAGGGTCAGTCACACAGAGGCAGGTCAAAGCAATTTTTCCTCAGACTTTCATATATTGTCCTGCTCACATTTTCACACAATGGCAAATTCACTGTTATTGCTAGTGGGAAAAGCCACAGCCACAAAGCGACCAAATGCTTCATAAAGAGATTTCAGAACACAGTGTAAAACATTCCAGAAGTGTTCCTGGTGGAGACATTGTCCTAGAATAGCTACCACCAGTAGTTTCACTTTGTATAGGCTTATGGCTTTGTGTTTTTGTTGCCTGCTACATTTTAACACCTCATTAGTCAAAAGCTAAATTTTGCTACCAGAAGCAGCATAGGCTTAGAGTGCATGGCAGTCTCTACAGCTTCAATCACATCCTAGGCTCCTGAAGCCCAGAGCTGCAAGTAGTGATGGTTGGGACTTGTCAGTCCCGTGTGCCCACTTGATAAAACCTATTGTTCACTGCTCTGTAAAGGGGCAGGAAGGAGTAGCAGTTGTTTAAGTAATTGTAACTTAGCAACATGCTCACCTTCTTGGTAGGGGAATCCTCAGCAGGGTCATTCTTTTTGCTTAGGAGGAAATTTGCCATCTCCATCTGCATAGTGCTGCGGTTGGGAATGTAGCGATCTCCCCCAGCCTTTTTGGGGGTGCTTTGAATTTTGGATCAAGATTTACCTGCATTCACATATGAAAATATTGTCTTACAGCTATTTAACAGCCTGTATTAGAGCTTTCACGGGAGTAAACCCAACACTCTTCCACATCACACTCACCAGACAAGTAGGACTCTGAGGTCTCATGCCACCCAGTCACAACTAACTTATATTTTCCTCCCTGCCACCAAGTTGGTTAGGGACTGTGTGCACTTGGGTCTAGTGCAACAATTCCAGAGTCCAGAGATAAGGGGAAGATACAGAAATGCTCACAGGATGTAAAGCTGTCAGCTGACAGTCCTGCCCACACTCGTCCTAGCATACAGCTGTGCCAGCAAGGCTCAGCTGGGCGGACAGCAGCTCGCCAGCCCCAGTGCTCAGAGCTCTGCCCCTCATGCTGACAAGGAGGTGGGTGGCTGTCAGAAGCACAGCCCACCTCCTCCTGCCTGAGCAGCAGCCGGTAGGGCAGCATGGCAGGGAGCCCAGAGCCCCGTGGCTACGGACAAGCAGCCTGGACGAGGCTCCCGCACTCAACCTCTGCTGCTGGTGGCCGGCGCTCACCGGGTGTCTTGGATGGCGCCTGGCTGGAGCTGTGGGAGCGACTGGCCGGCTTCATGTGCGACACGCCGACGGGGCTGGGCCCGGGGCCGCTCTCCTTGGCCTTGCGCTGCCATCGCACAGGCGGCGCGTTCGGGATCAGCGTGTCCAGCTTCAGCAGCCCGTGCAGGTCCGCCTCCAACAGGAACTGCGCCGTGGTCCTGCGGGCGGGCGGGGTTAGCCGTACCCACCGGCCAGGCTGAGCCTACTCTGACAGGCCCCGCTGGCCTCCCCACGACCGGACCATGCAAGCGCTCCGGCCGCTCCTCCCTGCCAACGCACACCCCCACTCTCCCCAGCCGCTCCTCAGGACACTCCATCAGTCGATACGCCCTCCCTCCGCTCCTCGGGGCTCCTTGATCAGCTGGCACCCCTTCCAGCTGCTCTTTGGGGCTCTCTCGAATAAGCGACATTCTCCCTTCCCCTGCCTTTCAAGGGCAATCTCGTCCCTGCTCTTTCTCTTCCCCACTGTGCTTTGCCTCTGCCCTGTGCCCCTGGGGCTGCTCTTGGCCAGGCAGCCTCAGTGGGAGCCAGCACTGGCTGCAGCCCCAGAGGGCCCCCCAGGACAAGGCCCAGAAATTAGGAGGCCAATGAAAGCTCTGGGCAGCAGCAGAACCCTCAGCAGAGTTCTTTAAACAATCATGGACTGGCCACACCTACACTGCAGCCTCACTGGCAATATTTCCTATGAACAGTAGACTTTCAAAAGAAGCTGTTTGAGGGAACGGTGAACTAAACACTCACTGTCTTCTCTTCAAGTAAGTCCAAATTCGGGCGGAAAATAAGATGAAGATAAGCTCCAAAACAAGCAGGCCTGCTGGGAACCCCAGCCAGCAGCCTGTTCCCTGACAGAAACCCCTTCTAAGGCCCTTCTGGGCATCAGGAACATGTGCTGTGGTTCCAGCTGCACCTGTGGGAGCAATGGGGAGCGTCAGCCCATGCTGTGCTGCACTGCTGAGCTGGCAGCATGGTGGATGCGGGCAGGACGTTCTCCTTTCCCCCAGAGCTGGGGCCTGCAGGCACCTTGCCGCCCCTTGGCACAGGCTGTGCCACCCAACAAAGCCCAGCAGGCCGGGAGGAGAGCCCGGGGGCAGCAGGAAGCTGAGAGAAGGCCCTGCTCTAGAACTGAGGGAGTTCCACCAGAAGCAAACAAAGATGGTAAGTTGAAGAGATTCCTAATGTGCTCAAAGTTTTTCTGAGAAGACTAAGATGTGAGCTTGTCAAAAATCCCAGGAAATATCTGGAAAAAGGTTTTATGTATGTTGGTTGTGACTAGGTACAAAGCTCCTGCAGGAAAAGAGCCTCTGCAGCAGGCTGGCTGGCTGAAGGGGTCTTACTTCTTTCTAGAATAAGGATTACCACTCAAATGCAGTTTTATTTTTTATTTTATGAGGGCAAAATATTTTCCAGAACTCTAAAAGTAGTTTCAAAAATATGGATGTGTTGTGGAAACAGGAACGAAACATTTGGGGATTTCTCTCTACAAGAGATATTTCTAAATATTTCTAAAAATGAAAAATGAAGACAAAATGAGGTCACTTTTTCTGGATTCTAAAACTACTTAGAAAAATCTTTAACTACTATAGGAATTGGGAAGAAATATTTGGGGATGTGTCTCTACAGAAAAATGATTTTGAAATATTTCTACGAATTTCTAATTTTTAAAAGTGAGAAATGAAATAAATGGGGTTTCTTTTTCTTGGGGGCCCCATGCTGCTGCCTGCCCCCTGGGCTCCCTCAGCCCTCGGGACCCTGCCGCTGGTCACAGCAGCCCCTGCCTGGCTCCTGCCTGCCCACACTGTGGGCATCCACGGCTGCTCCTGTCCATGGAGCTCAGCCAGGGCTACTGCCGGCTGGGCTTTGCTGCTGCTGCCACTGGACACTGGGGTGACAGCTCCATCTCTTTATTGCAATAGAAGAAGGGCCATCAGCTACTCCTGCAGAAGTGGGTCACTGTCTGTGTTGTTGAGAGGGCATGGCCAGGGGTCTCAGGGGCAGAGGAAAGAACATGTTGGACTCCGGAGGGTCTGGATGTTGCTGGGCTGCTCTTGGGGTCTCTAAAAAATCAGGAATGGATTGGGACGGGACAGAGGAAGATCAAAAATGAGATAAAGGCAGCTTGGGGATACGCATGGGGAGAGAAGGTGGCAGTGGGATCTACAGGGGCCTAGGAGGTTTCCTTGATGGCTGTTCTGGCGTCTTCTGTTCAGAACTCTTGACAGGGCTGCCCAGGCCCTCCAGGTATGAGGTGTAGCTGCCTTTCAACTCCTGTCCAGAGGTGGAACTGTGGAAAGAAGAGGTGGCTGAGGACCCAGCTGCCAGTGGCACACAGGGACCCTCCTGCACAGCAGGGCGCAGAGCTGGCAAGGCTCCCCAGCACGGCTGGAGCTGCTGGCACAGCTTGGCCCAGCTGCACAGCTGTCCCTCAAGGCCCCGGCCAGCAGGGCACAGCTCTGGGAAGGCTCCCTGGCCAGGAGTGGGCCCCAGAGCGCCTCTGCCTTTCAAGGGCAATCTTGTCCCTGCTCTTTCTCCTCCCCACCGTGCTTTCCTCTACCCTGTGCCCCTGGGGCTGCTCTTGGCCAGGCAGCCTCAGTGGGAGCCAGCACTGGCTGCAGCCCCAGAGGGCCCCCCAGGACAAGGCCCAGAAATTAGGAGGCCAATGAAAGCTCTGGGCAGCAGCAGAACCCTCAGCAGAGTTCTTTGGACAATCATGGACTGGCCACACCTACACTGCAGCCTCACTGGGAATGTTTCCTATGTACAGTAGACTTTCAAAAGAAGCTGTTTGAGGGAATGGTGAACTAAACACTCACCCTTTTCTCTTCCAGCAAGTCCATATTCGGACACAGCATAAGATGAATATCAGCTCCAAGAGAAGCAGGCCTGCCAGTAACCCTAACCAGAAGCCTGTTCCCTTACAGAAACCCTTTCCAAGGCCCTTCCGGGCACCAGGAACATGTGCTGTGGTTCCAGCTGCACCTGTGGGAGCAATGGGGAGCGTCAGCCCATGCTGTGCTGCACTGCTGAGCTGGCAGCACGGTGGATGTGGGCAGGACGTTCTCCGTTTCCCCCAGAGCTGGGGCCTGCAGGCACCTTGCCACCCCTTGGCACAGGCTGTGCCACCCAACAAAGCCCAGCAGGCCAGGAGGAGAGCCCGGGAGCAGCACAGCTTCTTGGGCAGTCACTGCTTGGAGGGACACGTGCCAAACCCATCCCTGAGCAGGCACTGCCAGCCCTGGCCCTCCCTGCCCCGTGACAGCTCCCTCAGCCCCAGGGCACAGAGTCAGGGCCTGTCAGGACCCAGTGCAGCCCCTGCCTAGTCAGGAACCAAGGCTGGCTCTGGCCCTGGGCTTGCGGCAGGGCTCCCGCTCGGGGCTGCTCCTGTGCCTTGGGCCTTTGGGCACTCAGGGCCAGCTCTGGAGCAGCTTCAGCGGGAGGGACGTTGGTGCATGAGTCCCCTTTCCCCAGGGCTGTGAACGAGCTCCAAAGGCGCCTCCAGCTTTGGCTGCTGCTGGGCCGTGCAAGGGCAGGCCCTAGTGGAAGAGCTGCAGCCACACAGCCCTGCCAAGGGCTGAGCCCTGCTGAGCCCGGCACAGCAATTACCTTCTGAGCCTGTACCCGTGCCTGTGTTTGGCTTGGCCTTCCTTCCTGCAGCAGGGGCTCCCAGTCGGCCTCTGCTTCGTTGGGGAAACACCTCCTTCTGTCCTGACTTTTGGCCTATCACTTGAGAAACAAAAAATATACCTAAAAGACGGAACTGTTCTCCATTACTTTGATGGCATGTTCAGGACGTCATGCTTATGCAAAATTTGGTAAAATTAACAAATCATCTAGGCTTTTTCCGCTGGGCCATGGCCCACCTTCCTCCAAACAGCTGCCAGTACTGAGCAGAAGTTGTGAGTGGATCGTGCAGAGCAAGGGCACACACGGCCATGGCTCTGTCCTGGCACCTGCAGGGATGCCCCCCTGGCCAAGCTTTGGGCTCTGAGCTGGCAGCTCTCTCAGGGGAAAGGCCTTGACCTACCCTCACCATCTCCCAGAGGCTCAATCCTGAACGTGGGCTGGGAAGCCAGATCACCTTTACCAACAGGCTCAGCTGCAAAGAAAGGCAGGACACAACAGCTCCAATGGAACTGCTGAAGATTCTCCTTCAGGCCCAAGTGGCAGTGAGGGCACCTGGGTGATTGGTGCCCTCCAAGGCATTCCCTTGTCTCTGTCTTCCACTCAGGAGCAGGGCCAGGGGGACCACGTGCCTGCAGTGGCCCCACACTGGGAAGGAAGGAGCGCCTTGCAGCGTTGTTGGGGCAGAAAGGACTCCCTGGAGCTGCCAGCAGCTCCAAACCCAGCCCCAGGCAGGGCCAGGGCTTAGCAGTGGCAGCAGAAGCAGCTCAGGCTCCCTGGGGGCAGCAAAGGAGCTGAGAAAGGCTCAGCCCCCAGGCACAGCCCTGGGCCCAGCCCCTTCCCTCTCTGCTCTTCTCTGTGGCTGCACAGAGCACACAGATGGACACAGTGGCATTGCACACAGGAGGAGGATGGACAGCTAAATGCCCCTTCCTCCCACTGACAGCGATCCTGTGGGATCCCTAAGGGCTCCCAGAAGGGAGCAGGGTAAGGTTTCCAGAACTGATCAACCTTCAGAGGAACTTAAGGGAACTGGCTCATGACTAAGCTCTTGCTACACTGCCACGGATTATTCTGTCAGGAAAGGTACATTCAGAACATGCCTCCAACATCTGGCAAGGTCTTCAAAGTACCTTTCACCAGCATTTCCAACTAATCCAAGTCATGATCCCAGTCGAGAAGGGAGCACAGATGCTACAGAACCATTGCCATGGTGTGCTGGGATCCCCTTCTGCCTTGGGGAATTGGGGACTGCAAGGCGGTGGGGTAAGGCTGTGGGAGCCTGTGGCTCCTGGTCACTCTCCATGCTCTTTGCAGGTCCTGTGCAACATGCCTGGAGGGGCAGCTGGAGCAGCCCAGGGCCCTGGGGCTCTCTCCCTCCCACACAGGAAAGCCTCACAAAACGCTTGGGGAAATCTGCAGTGCCACTGCTGTCTCTCCCAACCTCCGTCCCTCCCTCCTGCTTGCCCACCTGCCCATGGAACAGCTCCCCCAGCACACGGGCACATAGCCAGGCCCTCTCAGGACACACTGGAGCCTTGCTCTCCCCCTCTGCCCTTTCCCCACCATGGGCACCCCGTGCAGCCGCTCCCAGGTTTCGGGACGTGTCTCCCACGGAGGGAGCCCAGCAGGACAGCTCAGTACCCGAGTGCCCTGAGCCTGCTCGGGATAATTCCTCTGGGCTGTGCTGATCTTGTCTGGGCTGTGCCCGCAGTGCCAAGCAGTAGAGAGTGCAGCTCAAGCCTCAGCAGGGCTCAGGCCCAGAGGCAGAGCAATTACCTCCTGTGGCTGTGCCTGGCATCGCCTCCCTTCCTGCAGGAAATGCCACCTTCCATAGACCCTCTCTGTCCATCCCTTGGGAAAGGAAGAGGCACAGCTGGATCAGATGGAATCATTGCACATCCAGGAGGTGGCTTCTTCAGGACGTAATACTTGTCCAAGACATGGGTAAGGATCAGGAAAATCCTGATCCCCCCAGGCCTTTGGGGCTAGCTATGGCCCTCCCTCCTCGACACAGCCACAACTCAGGATGTGACTGGGGACCGGGAAAATGCAGGGGATCCTTGGTGAGTTTGGGCTGTGTGGCAGCTGATGCCCAATGCCTTCCTGCAGAGGCTGGGGAGAAGCTGCAGCCAGGCCAGGCTGGGAAACAGCCCTTCAGGGTATGGAAGCAGCAGCAGGGTTCCAGCTGCCATGGATCCGGCATGGCGTGTCCAGACGTGTAGCCAGAGCCCTCGGCTGCTGAGCCCCAGGACAAGGCTGAGGGAAATGCTCTCACCATTCCCTTTGAGCAGTTCTGTCACTATTCGTTTCAAGATGTTGTTTGGCTCATCGGGTTTCTTGTGTCCTGGGGCTTTGTTCTGCCCTCTCAGAGGACCTTAACAGAAAGTAGTTCCATTTCCTAGGAAAGGATGCCACAGAAGCAGGGCTCAGCCTGTGGGGTCAGCAGGGACAACACTACTCACCCCTGCGATGGGAGCCAGGCCTCTGTGTAGGAATCATCACAGGGGCAGGAAAAGTCCTCCCTGCCGACACATCTGTAACACAACAGCCACAGTAGCTTGTATAACATGGTTGCTGTGAAGTTGTCAACAAGTATTACTGTGTAGGACAGTGAGAACATACCTGAAGGAGGCCCCAAAGGCTTCAACACTTTTCTCAACCAATCTAATGGGGAAGCCTTTTGAGCAACCTCATCTAGAACGGAGCACAGATGAGAACATTTTTCAGGGTGTGTTGGGATCCCCTTCTGCCTTTGGGAATTGGGCACTGCAAGGGGGTCGGGCACGGCCGAGGGACCCACATGTAAATGGGTAAGGTCAAACTGCACAGGGGCCTCGGGAGCTCTGGCCTGGCTCCTGGTCACTCTGCACCCTCTTTCCATGCCCTGTGCAACATCCATGGTGGGGCGGCTGAAGCAACACAGGGCCCTGGGAGCTCTCACTTCCACAGCTGCAAGTCTTGCTAAATCCCTGGGGTAAACTGCAGCAGGCAGTGCCACAGCTATCCCCCTGTCCCCCTCCTGCCCTTTCTCCCTCCCTTTCTACCTACTTCGATCTCTCCAACCGTATTTCCCCTGGGACAAATCCCCCAGCACACGGGCACATAGCCAGGCCCTCTCAGGACACACTGGAGCCTTGCTCTCCCCCTCTGCCCTTTCCCCACCATGGGCACCCCGTGCAGCCGCTCCCAGGTTTCGGGACGTGTCTCCCACGGAGGGAGCCCAGCAGGACAGCTCAGTACCCGAGTGCCCTGAGCCTGCTCGGGATAATTCCTCTGGGCTGTGCTGATCTTGTCTGGGCTGTGCTCGCAGTGCCAAGCAGCAGAGAGGGCAGCTCAAGCCTCAGTAGGGCTCAGGCCCAGAGGCAGAGCAATTACCTCCTGTGGCTGTGCCTGGCATCGCCTCCCTTCCTGCAGAAGAGGCTGTCCATGAGCCACTGCTTCCTCCAGGAAATGCTTCCTTCTGCACAGCCTCTCCATCTGCTTCTGGAGAAAAGAGAGAGCTGGATCAGATTGGGCTGTTCCCCATTGGAGAGGTGGCATCTTCAGGAGGCAATCTTCTCAAAGACATGGTTAAGGTTCAAGAAATCCCTTTCAACTTTTTGGGTAGGCCAGGGCTCTCCCTTCTCCATATAGGTGCCCCTTCTGATTTGCCTGGAGATGGGAAATTGCAGGGCATCTCATGCCTGTGGTGCAGTTTGGGCTGCCTGTCAGCTGATGCCCAATGCCTTCCTGCAGAGGCTGGGGAGAAGCTGCAGCCAGGCCAGGCTGGGAAACAGCCCAGCAGGGCATGGAAGCAGCAGCGGGGCAGTGAGGCTGCCATGGATTCCTTCCTGCTGTGCCGGGCTCAGCATGTCCAGATGTGCAGCCAGAGCCCTTGGCTGCTGAGCCCCAGGTGAAGGCTGAGGGAATGCACCCACCTTGTCCTGCCTGCTGCATTTCCTTCAGCATTTCCCTCATTTTTTCAGGTGGCTCATGGGGTTTCTTCTGTCCTGTAGCTTTGTTCTTTCCACTTGGAGGACCTTAGAGCAACACGGTTCCATTTCCCATGAATGGATGGATGGCACAAAAGAAGGGCTCAGCCTGTGGGGTCAGCAGGGACACACTACTCACCCCTGCGACGGGAGACTGGCTTCTGTGTAGGAATCATCACAGGGACAGGAAAAGTCCTCCCTGCAGACACATCTGTAACACAGCAGCCACAGAAGCTTCTGCCATCTCTGCTCAGCTGCACGGGCACCACTGAGCCGCAGGAGCGGTGAGGGGATCGTGCAGGGCGAGGGCACACACGTGCATGGCTCTGTTCTGGCACCTGCAGCGATGCCCTCCTGGCTGAGCTTTGGGCTCTGAGCTGGCAGCTCTCCCAGGGGAAAGGCCTTGACCTACCCTCACCATCTCCCAGAGGCTCAGTCATGGATGCGGTTTGGGAAGCCAGATCACCTTCACCAACAGGTTCAGCTGCAAAGAAAGGCAGGACAGAACATCACATGTGGCACTGTAGGAGATCCTCAGGCTGCAGGCAAGGCTCAGCCCTGGGGCACAGCCCTGGGCCTGACCCCTGCCCGTTCTACTCTTCTCTGTGATTGCACACAGCACACGGAAGGACACAGTGGCATTGCACACGGGAGGAGGATGGACAGCTAAATGCTCCTTCCTCCCACTGACAGCGATCCTGTGGGATCCCTCGGTGATCCCAAAAGGAGCGGGGCAAGGTTTACAGAATTCTTCAGCCCTGACTTAACGTTAAGGACAATGGCCGATGGGTGAGCTCTTTCCACATGGACACGGATTATATTGCCAGTAAAAAGGGAAATTCAGAACTTGCCTTTGGCATTCGCCATGACATTCAAAGTGTCATTCACCTGGACTTCCAAATCTTCCAAGGCGTGATCCAAATCTAGAATGGAGCAAAGACCTGAACCATTTCCTTTGTGTGCTGGGATCCCCTTCTGCTTTGGGAACAGGGCACTGCAAGGGGGTCAGGTAAGGCCATGGGACCCAGATGTAAATGGGTAAGGTCAAACTGCACAGGGGCCTCGGGAGCTCTGGCCTGGCTCCTGGTCACTCTGCACCCTCTTTCCATGCCCTGTGCAACATCCATTGTGGGGCGGCTGAAGCAACACAGGGCCCTGGGAGCTCTCACTTCCACAGCTGCAAGTCTTGCTAAATCCCTGGGGAAAACTGCAGCAGGCAGTGCCACAGCTATCCCCCTGTCCCCCTCCTGCCCTTTCTCCCTCCCTTTCTACCTACTTCGATCTCTCCAAACGTATTTCCCCTGGGACAAATCTTCCATCACACGGGCACATGGCCAAGCCCTCTCAGGAAACACTGGAGCCTTGCTCTCCCCCTCTGCCCTTTCCCCACCATGGGCACCCCGTGCAGCCGCTCCCAGGATTCGGGACGTGTCTCCCACGGAGGGAGCCCAGCAGGACAGCTCAGTACCCGAGTGCCCTGAGCCTGCTCAGGACAATTCCTCTGGGCTGTGCCTGTCTTGTCTGGGCTGTGCTCGCAGTGCCAAGCAGCAGAGAGGGCAGCTCAAGCCTCAGCAGGGCTCAGGCCCAGAGGCAGAGCAATTACCTCCTGTGGCTGTGGCTGTGCCTGGCATCGCCTCCCTTCCTGCAGAAGAGGCTGTCCATGAGCCACTGCTTCCTCCAGGAAATGCTTCCTTCTGCACAGCCTCTCCATCTGCTTCTGGAGAAAAGAGAGAGCTGGATCAGATTGGGCTGTTCCCCATTGGAGAGGTGGCATCTTCAGGAGGCAATCTTCTCAAAGACATGGTTAAGGTTCAAGAAATCCCTTTCAACTTTTTGGGTAGGCCAGGGCTCTCCCTTCTCCATATAGGTGCCCCTTCTGATTTGCCTGGAGATGGGAAATTGCAGGGCATCTCATGCCTGTGGTGCAGTTTGGGCTGCCTGTCAGCTGATGCCCAATGCCTTCCTGCAGAGGCTGGGGAGAAGCTGCAGCCAGGCCAGGCTGGGAAACAGCCCAGCAGGGCATGGAAGCAGCAGCGGGGCAGTGAGGCTGCCATGGATTCCTTCCTGCTGTGCCGGGCTCAGCATGTCCAGATGTGCAGCCAGAGCCCTTGGCTGCTGAGCCCCAGGTGAAGGCTGAGGGAATGCACCCACCTTGTCCTGCCTGCTGCATTTCCTTCAGCATTTCCCTCATTTTTTCAGGTGGCTCATGGGGTTTCTTCTGTCCTGTAGCTTTGTTCTTTCCACTTGGAGGACCTTAGAGCAACACGGTTCCATTTCCCATGAATGGATGGATGGCACAAAAGAAGGGCTCAGCCTGTGGGGTCAGCAGGGACACACTACTCACCCCTGCGACGGGAGACTGGCTTCTGTGTAGGAATCATCACAGGGACAGGAAAAGTCCTCCCTGCAGACACATCTGTAACACATCAGCCACAGAAGCTTCTGCCATCTCTGCTCAGCTGCACGGGCACCACTGAGCCGCAGGAGCGGTGAGGGGATCGTGCAGGGCGAGGGCACACACGTGCATGGCTCTGTTCTGGCACCTGCAGCGATGCCCTCCTGGCTGAGCTTTGGGCTCTGAGCTGGCAGCTCTCCCAGGGGAAAGGCCTTGACCTACCCTCACCATCTCCCAGAGGCTCAGTCATGGATGTGGTTTGGGAAGCCAGATCACCTTCACCAACAGGTTCAGCTGCAAAGAAAGGCAGGACAGAACATCACCTGTGGCACTGTAGGAGATCCTCAGGCTGCAGGCAAGGCTCAGCCCTGGGGCACAGCCCTGGGCCTGACCCCTGCCCGTTCTACTCTTCTCTGTGACTGCACACAGCACACAGAAGGACACAGTGGCATTGCACACGGGAGGAGGATGGACAGCTAAATGCTCCTTCCTCCCACTGACAGCGATCCTGTGGGATCCCTCGGGGCTCCAGAAAGGAGCGGGGCAAGGTTTACAGAATTCTTCAGCCCTGACTTAACGTTAAGGACAATGGCCAATGGGTGAGCTGTTGCCACATGGACACTGATTATTTTGCCAGTAAAAAGGGAAATTCAGAACTTGCCTATGGCATTCGCCATGACATTCAAAGTGTCATTCACCTGGACTTCCAAATCTTCCAAGGCGTGATCCAAATCTAGAATGGAGCAAAGACCTGAACCATTTCCTTTGTGTGCTGGGATCCCCTTCTGCCTTTGGGAACAGGGCACTGCAAGGGGGTCAGGTAAGGCTACGGGAACCAGGTGTGAATGGACCAGGTCAAACTGCACAGGGGCCTGGGGAGCTCTGGCCTGGCTCCTGGTCACTCTGCACCCTCTTTGCAGGCCCTGTGACACATCCCTGGAGAGGAAACTGGGGCTGCCCAGGGCCATGGTGGCTCTCTCCCTCCCCTAGAGGAAACCCTCCCTAAAGGCCTGGGGAAAACCATCCCCAGCGCTTCCCGGGGAGCAGGGAGCGCTGTCCCGGGAAAGGGGAGCCAGGCTGCCGGCTCACGTGCTCGCCATGCTGGCAGTGGAGCAGCCTGGGCAGCCCTGGCAGGCAGGGCCCCGGCCAGGAGGAGCAGGTGGAAGAGGCACAGAGCAAGGGCCATGGTGCCTTGCCCTCTGCCAGTCCCGCAGCTCTTGCTGCCACCGCTGTCCTGACAGTGCTGTCCCAATGTCAGCACCACTGCTGCCACCGCCGCTGCTGCCGCAACAATTGTGCTCAAGGACTGAGTGCTCGCTCCTTGTGCTGCTGTGCAACCACTGGGTCTGGCACCTCTGTGACCTCAGAGCCTGCTGTGACCTCAGCCTGCTGTGACCCCTGAGCCTTCTGTGACCTCATGGCCTCAGCTGTACCCCAGAGTGTGCCTGCATCTGTACAAATGGACTGCCTTGATTGTTTTTGTGTATCCCAGGTCCATTGCTCAGCAAAACCTTAATTGTCACCTGCTAACATTGTGGGTCAGACTGTGTCCATGGAGATGCTCTTGATGGCTTCCCTCTTTTCCTGGGCTTGCCACTGGAGGAGGTCCAGGCCCAGATGATGCCAGGGAAGGAAATGTGCCCTCAGCCCAGGGACGCTCAGCATGGGCTCCCCCAGCCCTCGGGACCCCGCCGCTGGTCACAGCAGCCCCTGCCTGGCTCCTGCCTGCCCACACTGTGGGCATCCATGGCTGCTCCTGGGCACGGAGCTGAGCCCGTGCGGCTGCCAGGTGGGCTTTGCTGCTGCTGTCACCCGGACATTGGGGTGACAGCTCCATCTCTTTATTGCAACAGAAATGCTGGGCCAAGCTCTGCCCACCTTCAGTAGGGGCCAGAGATCAGGGCCAGTGCCTTCAGGGGGAGAGGACCTTGTTTGGGTGGTGGCAGCACCTGCACAGCAACAAGTTGGTAAAGCAACTGTGACAGGGGCATCGGGCATGGGCATGGCGATGGGGAATGTCTGGTACAGGTGTCCCAGACTGAGGCGTTTGGCCGCTCCTGTGAAGCTGCAGATGGACGCCTGTTGAGACAGGAGGTTGCTGAGCTCCCAGTTGCAGCTGGCACACAGAGACCCTCCTGCCCAGCAGAAGATTCCCACTGTGCTCAAAGTTTGCCTCTGAAGACTGAGAGGTGAGCTTCTCATAAATCCCAGAAAATATCAGGGAAAAGGTTTTACGTTGGTTGTTGTTGCTCGGTAAAAATGTCCAGTGGGAAAAGAGCCTCTCCAGTACGCTGGGTGCCTTGTGATGACTTAGTTCTTCTTAGAGTAAAGATCACCAATTAAATGCAGTTTTATTTTTTATTCTGCAAGTATTAAAGTGTTCTAGATTTTTCAGAATTCTACAACTACTTTGAAAAATCCTGAACTCCTGTGGGAAAAGGGAAGAAAGATATGGGGATTTTTTTTCAACAAAAACTGTTTCTGAATATTTTGAACAATTTCTGCTTTGTAAAAATGTAAAATGAAGACAAAATGGGGTCGCTTTTTCTCAGGAGCCCCATGCCCAGCTGCTGTCTGCCCAGTCCTGGCTGCGCCCAGACAAGCAGCTCTGCCAGCGCTGGTGGTAGCACACAGACACCTGAGCTGAAGGCCAAAGATGTTGGTGGACTCAGGCCCTTCCCTGGCAGGAGGGCTGCAACTCCTGGCCTGGCTGGACACCAGGGCCAGCACCTTTGGGGACAGAGGGTCCTGTTCTGGGTGGTGGAGGCAACAGCATGTCCCCAGCAACAAGCTGGTAATGCAGCTGTGGGGAAGGGACAATGGACACTGGCACGGAGATGCAAGATGACAAGTCCAGTTGATTCTAGAAGTGTAAAAATGTTCAAAGTTATTCTGAATTCTAAAACTACTTATAAAAATCCTTAACTATTATGGAAAAAGAGGAACAAATTTTTGGCAATTTCTTTATTAGGAAAAAAATAATCCCTAACTATTTCTAAAAGTTTCTAATTAATAAAATGACAAACTAAGCAAAAATATGGTGTCTCAGGAGCCCTATGCTTGGCCACTGCCTGCCCACCCATGGCTGTGCCCAGACAAGCAGCTCAGCCTGTGCTGGTGGTAGCTCACAGACACATGAGCTGAAGGCCAAAGACGTTGCTGTACTCAGGCCCTTCCCTGTCTGGAGGGCTGCACCTTTGGCCTGGCTGTAGAGCAGAGTCAGCCCCAGTGGGGACAGAGGGTCCTGTTCTGGATGGTGGTGGCAACAGCATGACCCCAGCAACAAACTGGTATTGCAGCCATGGCAGGGACAATGGACACTGCCACGGAAATGAGAAATGACAGGTCGAGTTCTCCCTGCCTGAGTTATTTGGCTGTCTTGTGAAGCTGCAGAGGCGCTCCTGTGAAGAAAGAGGGTGGCTGAGGCCCCAGCTGCCAGTGGCACACAGGGACCCTCCTGCACAGCAGGGCCCAGAGCTGGCAAGGCTCCCCAGCACGGCTGGAGCTGCTGGCACAGCATGGCCCAGCTGCACAGCTGTCCCTCAAGGCCCCGGCCAGCAGGGCACGGCTCTGGGCAGGCTCCCTGGCCAGGAGTGCGCCCCAGAGCGCCTCTGCCTTTCAAGGGCAATCTCGTCCCTGCTCTTTCTCCTCCCCACCGTGCTTTCCTCTGCTCTGTGCCCCTGGGGCTGCTCTTGGCCAGGCAGCCTCAGTGGGAGCCAGCACTGGCTGCAGCTCCAGAGGGCCCCCCAGGACAAGGCCCAGCAATTAGGAGGCCAATGAAAGCTCACGGTGGGTGAGGTACCACTTGCGCTGAAAACCCCTCTGAATAAATAAGCGTGGGTAGCCTCTGTCGCTCTTGGAAAAGAGCACCGCATACCCACACGCTGGATAATCCTCTCATTTTAAACTCCTTTCTGCCTCTCAGTGGCAGGATTTTTTGTTGTTCTTGCTTTTACAGGAGAACCCCGAGGGACATGAGAATCATCTGAAAACATGATAACCTTGCTAATACTTTTCTGCATTTTACCACAATTTCATGGACAACCCCCTGGTGAGCAGCTGTGACCCGAAGCCATCGTTCCGCACACCAGTGTCCTTGGAACCTATCCCAAGGGCCGTTACCCGAGCCTGGCAACCCTAGTGCAGCATGACTCCAAGGTTTACCGCCCGAATGAGTGGAGATGGGACCAGAATGAGTTGATCAGAGCCCTGACAGGAACGGTTGGTGAATCAATTGTGGTAACATGCAGAAAGGTGGAAGGAACCCTCCATGAAAGAGCCACCTCCATCATAATTGCTGGAAATTTTATGGAAGGAGGTGGAAGGAATCATCTGGACATCCCCTCAGCAAAATTATGTCCCATGAAGAAATGGGGGTGTTCCAAAATAGAAAGTCCCCTTACTCTGTGTTGTCACCAGGAACATGTTGGTAGTTATGTTTCCAATACCAAAACCACCAATGTTGCAATTACAAGGGATTGTAATGATGAATCACTTGATTGCTGGTACAGTTTTACTTTGGTCAAACCCACTTATGTGACATGCGGCTGGGATGATGACACAGCTAGTCCATTAGGACTAAGAGGCTTGGTTTACACATTCAAGATAAACGCTGTACCAAAACCCACACCGAGTGCTGTAATTACACTCTCTCAGACCCAAAGTGTGAACCTTTTTTCTAACGTCACACCCCAATTGGCAGAGGCAACAGGGAACCCCTTCGAGTGGCCCTGGTCTCAAGCCTTCCTACAGTCCAGGGGATCTATGGGAAATGTCACGGGTCTGAACTTACTAACAGTAGTCACACATGAAGATAAGTTGTACACTAGACAAGAATGGGAGAAGCACAAAACCTGGCAGTTTCAAGGAGTAGTAGGTGAACTAATTAGTGTTAGGTGTTGAATGGTTAATGGGTTTGACTACAGCAAAGCAATGTGTATTAGTGCTTCTACAGACTGGGAAAACAAACAGAAGCAAGTCTGTACGCATCCAAGTGTACGGGATTGCTGGCACAGCTTCACATTAACCCATACTACAGAGGTAATTTGTCTCTGGTCCAAGGATACTCAAGGCCTTTCTTTCAAATTTGTAATAAATGCTGAAACCACTGTTACCACTGTCACCACTTCATCCGCACCACCGGTCATACTTATCCCAAGAATTTTCAAGGTTGGACCTTATGTAATCAGGAAAACTGGCCAACAACAAATATTGTTCAATCCGGCATGGTCTCTCAAACAGGTCAAATTGCTAATGCAGAACAATGTTTCAGATATTCAGCCAGCCTGTTCTCCATTTCTGCAAACTTCTTTTGAAGGCTGGATCACTTGGCTTCAGAAACGAAGCTCCTTTAAGAGAACACCAAGGGATGTGACTGGTGTTGTGGGTACAGGATTGGAAATTCTGAATAGCATTGATTCTGAAGTACTAATGAACAAATTGGCTGCTACAACTAGAGACCTGATCAAATTACAGCAACCACTGAGGTCATCTCTGTTAGCCTTGGGGACACACCAGTGGCTGCTGTCAAACATTTTGCCAAATTGGGAAAGAGTGAATGTGAATGATCACAAATTGCTAATTGATGCACTTAGTGCTACACAGAACAATGTTTCCTTAGCCCTCAGCTGTGTCCAGGCACAATTGTGGATACAATCAGTCTCTGCTGCAATTATAAGAGAGGGCGAGGAAGGCACCTTCCCCACAGAAATTCGGAAAATAATCTGGGACAGTGCCACTGAATTTGAAAGAGAATTCCAATCCTGGTGGAACCTGGTGAACTTTATCTATGATCCCATTTCAAACACAGCCACTGCTTTTGTTTTAACTATATGCAATGCTTCTGTACATTTGGTCTTCCCTGTTATTGCATTAGGATTAAACCATGACGGAGCTGTTCTCTATCCTACTGAATATAGGGGATGGGCCCGTCAGGTCAATGACAAATGGCAAACTGTTAATCTGGAAACTTGTATTGTCCGAGAACAGCAAGGGTTCATCTGTGAAAGCAATTCAATTGTAGCTCAGGATATCTGTTTAGACACAGAGCAAAACATCTGTCATTTTGAGATTCGTCCACATGAGGCTACTGAGACAGTTCTTATACACATAGGCAATGGCTGTGCATGCTTTAGAACTATATGTGATTCTGTTTTGGTAGAAGATGTTGTGGTAGATACAAAGAATCACTCAAACTTCTGTGCTTGTAGCTTTACTAAGATAGTAGGATGTGATTTCTCCTACGAAGTTCCAGTTACCTCTCACTACCTATTGCAATCAAACTACGCACTGATTCACAAGCTGATGCCCACTCCTATCGGAATGAACCTCACCCTCGTGAGACAACTGCTACTGCATCAGGACCTGGTTGACATCCTTGAGAAAATCAAGGAGAGCGGACAGAAGACTCTGGTGACTGTTCATCACACTGTGAGACAAATACACCGGGTTATGGAGAGGGTAAAGCAGGATGCTGAGCATAGGTGGTGGGATACTCTCTTTGGGTGGTCACCTACTGCCACAGGTATCATGAACAGTGTGTGCCATCCAATTGTTGTTCTTTTGATCCTAGTTACACTTGGCTTTATCTTGTCAGCAGCCCTATTCGTTATGAATTGGAACATGATGAAAAAGCTTAGGAGATTAACGACTGTAATCAATGCACACTGCTTAGCTGATGTACTCTATACAATAGATGTCCTCGAAACGCTTGACACAAAACAATTATGAATCAAGCATATGTGCTTAAGAACAATTTCTTAATTATCAAGTATGATTCACAGAAAGTTACATTGATTTTTAGAAAATAATTTTTAAAAGACAATGCTTATACTATTATTTGCTTGTTGTTTTGATTATTTGTGATTTGTTTAAATAATTTTTGAAATTTTTAAACAAATGATATTGTTTTATTAATTAACCATTTTTGAAATTGTTATGATTAATAATTTTTTGAATTTGTTACAAAAGAATAACCACGTGTGAAAATTGTTAGGATGATCAATATTAATTATGTTTATGTTTATTGGTTCCCTTTTCCCTCTCTCTCTCTTTTCCTTTTCTTTTCTTTCTCTTTCCTTTTATCCCCTCTTTTCTGTCATCCCTACTTTTCCAGGTTATGCTACCGACTTGCAACAAGTCTCAAAGATTTATCAACGGCACTCCAGAGTTCTGCTGATGAAGATCCCTCAAGACAATCGTGAGTCACGCAGTCATGTGAGAGTCTATTCGAAAATCCTTCATTTTTACCTCACAATTGTCATGAAGAGAAAAGACCCCCGAAAGGTTAAAAACTGTTGAGCCAGTTGGGAAAGAAAGTCTCATGCTTATTCAGTGTGTTCACAGGTGGTGTTTGCAGAACATGCCATGCTGAACTCGAAAGGGGCATGCTGCCATTTTCTGAACAATGGATCTGGACTTTTTCCCTACATCCTGACCTAGCTGGTCTGAGCTCTGGGGTGGCTTCCCCCTCCAAGAGAAGACCCCTCTTGCCTGCCTTCAACTATTGTGACAGACAAACAGAGATGCGAGTCCCCTCATCAAGGAACCAAGACAAGCCAAGAAACCCCAGGCACCCCCCTGGCACCCCCTTCCAGAGACTGGGACTGAACCCCCCCCCAGCTCAGGGAGGGGGAGGGGGGGAAAAACTGCCCAGAATAAACGTACCTGCGAGCATTCGGCCATGAAAACAAGGGAATAAACACCCCCCTCCTCCTGTTCCTATTCTTTTCCCCTCCATGGAAACCTCATTTTGGCCACCCTTCCCCCAACAAAAACGGTATATTTTTAGGTGCAATCCAACCGTCCTTTGAGATCTCCCCGAGACGTTCACCAGTGAGCTTCGACGGCTGGACCCCCAAAGGACAACGACACGTTTTGGTAGCTATAGCCCCTACCTGACCCTTCTTTCCTCCCTCTTCCCTTGTCTTACCCTTTTCTTCCCTAGATTCCCTAACCAAACGCATATTCAGCTGTGATTATTATCAATAAAATTGCATTTTGTTGATTTGTTACTGCAAAGCCCCTGTGCCTTGTTGGTTATTTTTGCACCAAAAAATCATCTGTCACCCGTTCACTCAGTCAGACCTCGACACCCCCGAGCCCGGAGCCTCCCCAGGGCCGAGGGCTCCGTGGGGCTTGGCCAGCACTGCCTGGTCCAGCTCGGGAGGTGCTGCTCCCACCCCTGGCTGCCAGACCAGCAGGATGGATGGGAAGAGCTGCCTGCCAGCCCTGCTGCCAAGGCAGAGTGAGAACAAATTTGGATAATAAAAGCTGGAATAAGGAGATGCCTTGGAGAGGGCGCTGGAATAGCGCTTTGCAAAGCTTCAATTTAAAGCCTTGTTTCTATAGCTAACGCAGTCGTAAGGGACATTAGCCTAATTTTTGTCAAGAGAACTTGTCAACACTGCAGTATTTAAGATAGACACTAAAGATGTGTCTTATCTCACAGATAGATCACTGGGAAAGGAAGGAGCTGTGCCACACTTGGTTCACAGGAAAATAAATTGACGTTCTCCCTGGACCTAATTCATGGATGCTGTTTTATAACACCACATGCATGAGCAGCCTCCCATTTTATCAGTATGCAGCTGAGATTGGTGCCAAATCCACTAGATAGTGGGGTTAGATACAGGAACCCACAGGGACGTACTTCAAATGGGCACCCAAGGACACAGAGCTGGGCATTTTCCAGCCACAGAGTATCTGAAACATTGGGCCATGTCCTGAAGGGTCAGGTCCTTCTACTGATGGTGCTCACCAGCTGAGCCACAGCTAGCGGGGTGTGATATCAGGGTCAAGGGGAGAAAACTAGTGCTAGAAGAAAACTGTCTTGGCTTCCTCAGGACCACCAGCAGGAACTCAGCTGCTTGGTTTTTAGAGACAGTCAATGGTGAGTCAATAGAAAGCAAAGAAAAGAGAGGTTGTACCCTGCAGCTTTAGGAGAGCATGCTCTTGCTCCCATCATACCCCACTTTGGGGAACTAAAATATTCCCAGGAGTCCGAGTATATTAAGGCTGGCATGGGTCCACATGTCCCACATGCCAGCCTTGAAGCTGGGTTTGAGACACGCCCAAGAGAATGCTGGTGCCATGGCACAAAGGCTTGCCCCAGACTTGCAGCTTCTGCAGTGGAAAGTTGAAAATGCCCTTTTATTTGCAGTTGTTACACGGAAATAACAGCCATGTAACCTTGTCCCAGCCTTGAAACAGAAATCAGCTTGACGAGGAAGCCTGAGGGAGTGCGACCCTGAGCTGCAGGCTCGAGGGCAGGAGGGTGGCTCTGCTCTGCCACAGATTCTGCCCTTGCAGAAGAATTAAATCACTACAGCAGCCAGAAATGTCCCTCGGGAAGGAAATCCTCTCAAAGACAAATCAATAACTCAGTGTAATTTTAGCATGCAGCCAGGAGAATTTACATTGCCAGGAAGGCTGAGAGCTCTGCCACAGAGACAGAAGTACAGCATCATCAAACAGCCCTGCAGCAGACCCTGGACAGAGCTCAGGCTCTGGGTGTTCACTGCCAAGCCACGAGGCTGGGCTCTGCATTTTGGGACCCCAGAGACCAAAATCACAGGACAGCAGCAGGGATGTGGTCCAGCCAAACTCCCTTGGGACAAACCCACCTTTCCCTTTTCTCCTCTGCGGCAGCAAGGCTGCAATCATGGCAGTGCTGGCAAACACTCCAGATCCTCCACTCCAGGGTGAGACACACAAAGCTCAGCTAAACCAGGCTCAGGAGCAGAGGGGGAGTGCTCCAGCCACAGTCTCCACCCCTGGCCAGGGGGTTCCCACCAGCCAAGCCACCCATGAAACAGCACAACAAGGATGTGCCGCAGCCCCCGGTGATAAATGAGACTGCAATTTATGTAATTATATTAATGCTAAGTACACTTGGAGCAGTAAGTTCAAGGGAATTGATGACACTGTAGAGGACAGTTCAACACTTAGCAGTAACTCCAGCAAAAAGGGGGGAGAAATAAAAGCCCCTAATTATTCAGTAGCTCTTCTCCCAGATTCTCAAGGTCAGCATGGCGGAGAAGGTGGCCTGAATTATATTTTCGTTTCCAGAACATCAACAGAATTGCTAAGTGAGTTCCAGCGGCAGTGTCAGAGCCTGCCCATGGTTATGAGTGCCAGCCCTGTCCCCTCCCCAGCTCTGCAGGGCCAGGCAGGGCTGGGCTGTCGTGTCCCTGCCAGTGCTGCCACCACCAAGCCCTGCTATCCCGGGGACACAGGACCAGCTCCTGTGCCAGTGTTTGTCCTGGTCCCCAGCATGGACGGGTAAACTGCAACAACCAATTCCTCAGAAGCCAGGTGTAGCCTCCATGTGTGAAGGTGCAGGAGCCTGTCCAGGATAAGCCTGAGGAGCAAACAGCCCACTCCAGCCAGCAGAGGTTTGTGCACAGCCAGCCCTCTCCAGAGTGCCTGTTGGCACAGCCACAGCCCCTGGCAGATGTGGAGCCTGTGCCAGGGCATGCAGAGCTGGGAAGGACTGTGCCCACACACACACAGAGCTCTTCCCCTGTACACCCACCTGGAGCCATGGACGCATTTTGGAGCACTCGTGCTGGCCACAGTCCTGTCACTCCTCACAGGTTCCTTTGGTGCCAACAAGCTCTCACACAGATTGTGCCATCAGTGCTGATGTGCTCCAAGAGCCTCAGTCTGCAAATCCAGATTTACAGCAGTTACCAATGCACACTGGGCTTCTGTATTGCTTCATTGAGACTTGAACCTTTACAGGGGCCTGGAGTGCCAGGACACAGGGAATGGCTTCCACTGCCAGAGGGCAGGGATGGATGGGATATTGGGAATTAGGAATTGTTCCCTGGGAGGGTGGGCAGGCCCTGGCACAGGTGCCCAGAGCAACTGGGGCTGCCCCTGGATCCCTGGCAGTGCCCAGGGCCAGGCTGGACACTTGGAGCAGCCTGGGATGGTGGAAGGTGTCCCTGCCATGGCAGGGGATTGGAATTGGATGAGTTCAAGGCTCCCTTCCAACCCAAACCATTCTGGGATCCAATGACTCTGCACCTCTGAAATGCTGAGATCTGCCTGCAGAGCTGCCCCAAGGGCCAAGGTCAGTGCTGGAAGCTAAAGGTGCATTATGACCACCCCACACAAAGCCAGGACAATGACTTGTTTTGCTCCTACAACACACAACACGAAGCTGCCTGAAAAGCAAGGGCAGAAGAACTGCAAAGACTACACAAAAGAGGAGACCCCACAAGCCTCATGTGACCCCTGTGTCTGATTGAAAACCAAACCCAAATTAAATGAGGGGTCACAAGTTTGGTGTCTCAGGATTGCACTCAGAGCTCTCCTGGTGCCTTCCAAGTTCAGCAGCCGCATCCAGCAACAGGGAACATGCAGAAGGCAACTCAGTGATGATTAGGAAGACATATATGAAGTTATCCATCACAGAACAACCTATGTGCACCTACATGTCCTGCAGTACAATCAGAAATCAATAGCAAGATGCAGAAACCCTCAACCACTCAGTAAAATACGAAGAACAATTGTAATATTGATTTTAAAAGCGCCTCTGTAAAGACAGTTGAGAAGAAGCCAGAGAAACCAAAGTAAAATGTCTGAATTGAAACCTTTTTTTGTTCCCTCAGAAAGACATTAATAATGGATTTTTAATGCAAGAAGAAAAACTGAAACCCACACCATATTCTCCTGGTAATAACAGCTTTCTGCAAAGCCCAGCTATTAATGTAACAGGGATGTCCATCAATCAAGCACACAGAAAGTACTTTGAGAGCTAAAAAAAGAGCATGCAAACATCTGCTTTTGGCAACTTAAATTTTGCCCTTAAGCATAAGGAACATAATAAATTATCAGGAGGTTGAGCTTGAACTTGTTTTCCTCCATCCTGGACCTAAATGCTGAGGATAAGGATGAAGGTACACAAACATGCTGCTGCTGAGATTTGTCATGACAAAAAGTGGGTGAAAGGAGCACGATTTCATTTGCATTTTCATTTGAGAACACTGGTGCAAGAGAACACCAAGCAGGGGTGTAGCATCACCCTGTGTGCAGTTCAGGGAGCTCCTGTGAACCCTTTTCCACCTCCAGCATCCTCAGCACATCCAAGACTTCTGGGGTGGTCCCACAGTGGAGTGAAAAATGTGCCAGTGTGCTCCAAGGTGCCCATGGCTCCCTCCTTGCTCAGCTCTTTCCCTGCTCCCTGTGGAGCTGTGGTGATTTTGGCAGCTCCTCAGTCCCTCAGTGTTCTCTTCAATCATCACATCATACCTGGGGTCCATCCACGCAGCCAAGCACTGCCTGGGGTGTCCCAGCAACCCCAGAAAAGCTGGATTGGCACCAGGGGAACGGCTGCAGAAAGCAGCTGGGGTGTCCCCACGCCTCCAGTGTCTCCCCCCTTGTAAAACACAGCAGGTCAGAGCAAGTGCTGGAGATAATGAACACAATTTATGGATTCCAGCACAGGAGGCTTCAGGCATGGCTGCAACTAAGTCTTAATAAATTCTGAAGAGTGACACCATAAAATGGCATTATGGAAGGCTGTATTTATTGTCTCCCCATGCTTCCATCTCCAAGGTACCACGCTACACTTAATAACAGTTTTCTCCCCAGCTGCCAGTGTTGCAAACCCTGACAGGCTAATGGTCAGGCCAGCCCTCCCCAAACACACACATCTCACCCAGTACACAGCTTCCATGGCAGGAACAGGCAAAAAGGATTAAACCAGTGCTGCCCAGCTGCTGCCCAGCCTGTCCCCTCCGTGCTGGCTCTGCAGGGCTCCCTGCCACACAGCAGGACAGGAGTTCTGTCCCTGGAAGTGATGCAGAGGAGGAGCAGCTGCTGTGGGGTGGTACCTGCATGCCCAGTGTCCTGCTGGGACAGGAGCATCCCTGCCCTGCCCTGCTGGGAACACCAAGGTCCTGCCAGCAGAGCAGCCCCACCTGAAACTACTGCCTGCTGTCACAGCAAGCTCCGGGCAAGACACCAGCACAGCCCTGGGGGGAACCATGGGGAACCAGGGATCCTCATGGAGAACCAGAGATCCTCATGGAAGACCAGGGAGAACCAGAGATCCTCAAGGAAGACCATGGAGAACCAGAGATCCTCAAGGAAGGCCATGGAGAGCCAGAGATCCTCAAGGAAGGCCATGGAGAGCCAGAGATCCTCAAGGAAGACCATGGAGAACCAGAGATCCTCAAGGAAGGCCATGGAGAGCCAGAGATCCTCAAGGAGAACCATGGAGAACCAGAGGACCCCTGGTTCCTGGTGCCAGAAGGGCAGGAAATGTCCCCATTCAGCATTCCCACCTCCCCTACCACTGCAGTGTGCACTTCCATGGTTCCATATTTAGCTTTTGCACCATGGATACAGTTTATCTGGAGCATAATCTCCACTGAGTTTCTTGTTCTCCCTCCTGGTGTAGTGTTCAAAGCCTGCAAGAAAACCACTTGGAGCTTCAGGCAGTGCCTTGGGTGTGGATGGAGACTTGACAAGTATAAAGATGCTGCTGTTCCATCCCTGCCTGTATCACCTGCACTGCACAAGGCACATAAAAAATCATGCGAACCATCTTTAGTTCTCTTCAGAATACAAAAAGGTAACAAAAATGCCCAAACTCACATCTATCAGTTTATCAAGTACAGCAAACAGTACAAACAGGAGTGCAGGTGTGTTTGGCACTCACAGTGGATGGAGCTGAGTGTGAACATCTCCTCACCCAGTGTCCCCCCCTCTGGCCTCCGTGTCCCTCCCCTCTTGCCAGCTGCCAGCGACCAGCTCTCCTCAGCAGCCTGGCTCTGCTCCTCCTCCAGGACAAGTCCTTTCCCCTTCAGAAAGCAAACCAAAGGTTTGGAGAGCATCTGAAGAGATCAGTGTGTGGAAGGATGATGAAACAGGAGTCAAGTGAAAGCCCCTTGGCTTCTCTTCCAGCAAAGGCTCTGCCCTCATGGACCCCCTTCCCTGCAGCCTGTGGCTCCTGGCTCCAGCCCTCTGGACCCACGGCTCCCCAGCAGCTCAGACATTTCCTGCTGCCTCTTTTCAGAGGAGCCCTTTCTGTGCTTGCCCCGCTCAGACTGCAGCTGATGTTAGTGGGGCAGCAGTCAGCACCACCACCAGGGCTTGCAGCTCTCTGTGAAGCCCCCGTGAGATTTTCTGTCTTAAAAAAGGCACTGCCAGAGAGTCCCTGATAGCTGAGCCTGGAGACACCTCTGGGATCAACTCCTGCTCCAGCAGTGTCCCCTCCAGCCCTAGGGCTGTGCTCAGGAGGGTCTGGGATGTCCCAGGACTCCATCACCTCTCTTGTGGAGCAGGCCTGCTCCAGTCACCCTGCAGTAACCAGATTTTTCTGTGTTTAAGCAGTGTTTTCTGTATGTTTTGCTGCTGGGATGGCAGCACAGCCAGTGGGGCAGCAGCCACTCATCCAGCATTTCCTCAGACAGTCTATAAATACCTGCACTCCACCTGTAAAACCCATCACCATGTGCACCCCCCTTAAAGCTCCAGCTAGTCCAGAGACAGCCAGGGATAACAAATTTTTTGTGTATTATCTGGTGAAGAACAGACAGATAACTGTAATTAGTAGCACCCTGGTTAGGTGAAATGATAGTGTAATTAATGAAGATCAGGTGGGCTTTGTTTCAGATAAGGAAAGCAGCAGATTCTATCAAAATGTAAATGCAGCTCAAAATCCAGCCTCAGTGATCACTTAGAGATGCTTTTAGAAACACTACCAGCCTGAGATGCAGAGGTTTCGCTTGGGCTGAATGACACATCCTAAAAATAAACCCTGGTCCGGGGCTAACATGTAAATTGTTGATTAGATCTATTTATTCACACCCTGCAGTGATGGGGGAGATTGCAGCTCCCTGCTCCTCCTCTGGCTTTGCAAGATCACAGGCACATTCCTGTTATTGCTGCTTGCAAGGACTCTGCAACCCTGGGAGCTCTCCAGCAGCAGAACAGCAGCAATTCCAAGTGACAGGCTGCACACATTAATTCTGTATTCACATAACACCCTGTTGCAAGTGAATGACCCAAGCAAAACTTCCTGCAGTCTGAAGGATCCGGCAGAAAAATCAGGAGAGAGGAGCCTGAGTCTTTTGAATCAGAAATGTTGTCCCTCATTAGAATTTCCAACACCACCACCCTTACTCCTTCCAAAATGTAAACACATAATAAAAAATTCAACATTAATCTGGTGTGGAAGAGTTCTTTCAATAAATGGGAATTAGCTGTACAAAACATCAGGACAGACCCAAGGACATTACATTTCCTTCCCCAGCTTTTGCTGGTAAAGCAGGGCTGGAAAAATAGAGCCATATTTATTTTTTAACTGGGAAGCTTCCTCAGGATGCTAAAGGAAGCAGCTTCAGTAAAGCAGAGCCATTTATCTCAGTGTGCGTTCAAGTAAGAACAAATGCAAAACCAGCTTCTAGACCTCAAGGAGCATCAAATAGCTTTTTAATTTATGTCCCAAATTCCCTGCAGATTCTGAAATGAACAGAGGGCATGGTTCAGAGAAAATGCCTCGCTCAGTCAAGACAGCTGGATGGATATTCTGAGTTTTCCTCAGAGGAGAAGGTGCTTTTGCACCAGAATGGAGCAGGCACAGCACGTGGCTCTGGAAGGATCTGTGGAAAAAGCAGACCTGTTGCTTGTGTGACCCTATAAATAAATGTATGGAAAACTGAATAACTTGGGAAAGAAAAAGGAGAAAAAAAAAAAAAGAAACTGGAGCCCCATCTGAGCAAGAGGACAATTTGCAGGCAAGAGCTGTGAAGGAGCAAGTGAAATATTCCTCACAGAAGCCATCTGACTGTGCTGTCTGCTGAAAACCCTCTGACCTTGTCCTTGCCCACCCAGAATCAGCTCTGTGGAAGTTTCAGTAAGTCAGGCCTTAACCCACGGGGGAAACTGCAGGGAGGAAGGGCCTGAGCAAGACCATGGAAAACACTCCCTAATTATGGAAAAAGATAATGGTGCAAAACTGTGGGTAAGGGATGTATGTGATGCAGACTGAACAGTAAGGAAAAACCAGGGATTAGCCCCTAGAGCCAAGTTCTTTTGTAATAACTGCCACACACATCCCAAGGCCCAAATCCAGCAGCTCCTGGAGCATATGGCCACATGTATCCTGGGAGGAAAAGAGCTCAGAAATGGTCATCCTGGCCACAGGCTCAGGCCCTTGTGCTCCAGCAAACCTTCAGTCAGGGCAGGGTCTGGGTATAGAGCCAGCAATGCCAAAGGGACAGATGTGGAAGGAGTTGGAAAGATGGTGCATCCCCTCAGGGCTGGGGCTGCCTCCTTCACCACCAGCAAATGACAGCAAACAAAGGAGAATGGGCTGAACACACAATGTCTGCAAGATATCTATAGGTCAGGGCCGAATTTATGACATTACAGAATAAAGTTGACAAATTTAGGAAAAAAAAATCTCTGCAGGAATGCCTGACCCCAGAGCTGCCAGCCTCTCCCAGAGTGTGTGGTCAGTCACATCCTGCAGCAAACACCAAACACTGCAGTGCCTGCAGTGCCTGTCCCACACAAGATCACACATTTGAAGCCTGAGGGAGTTGCTGTGGTTATGTTTGATCAAACCTTCAGAACTGTTTCAGTAACCCTGGGACCCAAGTCCCATGTTTTGAAAGCATATTCCCCCAGGAATTTCCCCTTTCCCAAGGAAAATGTTGGAGCTGTGGGCCTGCTGTGGCTTGCTGGCTTTGGAAGGAGGAGGGATGCTAGCCAGACTGGAAATTGAAGATAACCAGGGCTGGAGGCACTGCCAAAACATTTCAGAGGAGGGAAAACATTTTTTTTCCAAAGCACTGTTACAAGCTTGAAATAAATGTGCAGACTGTTAGATAAAGACAGAGATAAAAATAGGCCTGTTATTAAATACCTCTTCTTTAATGAGGTTCATCCTTCTAAACAGCCACGCGAAGGTTATTGGAGCTATTGCAGCAAATCCAGCCTACTTGCACATAAAAACCAGAGCAAGGTATTCCTCATCACCCAGCACACATTTGAGCACCTCTCAGCAGCTCACAGGCTCACAGCATCCCCAGCTTGGCAGGGAGGAGATAAAAGCAAGGAATGAGAGATGTCTTCCCTGGGAAACAGTCTCTCTTCCTTCAAAGCACTTTCCCCCCACCAAACAATGTACATTTAACCACGGGAATGGTTCCACTGCTGATGTCTGCTGCTATTACACCACCAGCAGCCTGAGCATCATTAAGGTGAAGTTTGAAATTATTCTGAAAGCTGCAGCTTAACCTCCTCCTCTGAAAGCTGCAGCTTAACCTCCTCCTAAAACCACTGCTTGACTCTCAGCACCTCATCCCCTGGTTTATGGCCACTCCTGACCACCTGGAATACCCTGCAGGGCTCAGAACTCCACAAACCACTAGCAGGAGTCACGGCTTGGCTCATGGAAACACAGCCCTGCACCCTTGTTCTGGCAGTGCCCACAGCCTAGTCCATGGCTCTGTGTTACAGAAGCTCAGATTTTATTCTGGCTGCTCAGAAGCACAGTTAGTTTTTGGCAGAAGGAGCATCCCTGCAAAAGTCTTTTGTAACCAGTTTGAAACCAGAACATCATGGCCAGCAAGGGACAGGACTGACCTGACACACCAAAAACCCACCCCAAGCCCACTCTGCTCCTAAACCTCAGCAAGCATTGTAGGGCTCCTTCTCACCACATCAGTGCTGCCAGGACACTGCGACTTCTGGAAATGACAGAAGACAAGTTTTACCTGCATTTGGGGGGCAAAAGCTGGCTCCCAATTCATGGAATTGGGGGTCCCAATTCTGTACAGAAATGCTGAAACTAAGCTGCAGGGCAGGACATTTGTCCTGTGATTCCCTGCCCAGAGCCGGCATCCTTCAAACACATTCTCCTGCTGGAGCAGGGGGCTGGGAACCCCTGTCTGCTCACTGTCCCAGCATCTCCTGAGCCCCAACCCTGTCCTTTCACCAACAGCTGGAGGGAAACATCACCATCCCTCTTACCCAGACCAGGACCAGGGCATGGAGGGTGTGCTTGGTGAGCCCCGTCTGCCTGGCACTGCCCCACACTCCAGGCAGGAGCAGCTCCTGGAGCTTCAGCCCTGGCACTTCTGCCAAGGACTTGGAATTAGGCACAAGTGTTAGGGACACTGTGCCACCTGTGATGTGAGGATGAGGGGCGAAGGAAAGCTCACAATGAGAGAGGAGCCCATGAAGGCAGCTGGCAATAAAAAGGACAGGCAGGAGATAAATTGAGATGGAAAGCCTCCTATGCTAGAAGTCAGATCAAAAACAAGTAGAGGGAGAACTACCAGGGACTATAACTCAGCTTCCAAGCACTGAACATTTGCTCTCAAGTCAGCCTGGCCTTTCCTACCTGCTGGAATCATCCTCCAGCTCTCCTGTTGCTGGCCAGACAAGATTATAACAACTGCAGAGTCGAGATTCCTCCCATCTGCACATCACTAACAAGTCGTTTTATAAAGAAACGTGGAGAAGAAGCATTTCATCTAGTATAGATGAGGTTTTTAAAATTCCATTTGCCTTCCCTCTGTATGCAAAACCGTGCTGATCTGATGGGGCTCCTATTTCCTGGATTAGACATGTCAAACTTTGCAAAAACGAGCATACCTTGGTGGTTTCACTCTGTATTTCACAGCCCTCTCTTGACTGTGCTGCCATAAACATTTCAGAGACCTGCCCACCACTGTCTCAGTTAGGTCTGGGTGAGTGAGAAGCCAATGGTTTGGACAGTGATGAATTCAGCAGAGCAATTAGCAAGAGTTGTTGCAGCTCAGGACATCCCAGAGAGCAGCAGGAGCAGACAAGGTGTGAGGGGACCCTCAGCAGCAGCCAGGTCACCCCCACGGGCTGTGGCACAGGCCTGGCACAGATCCTGCTGCCTCCTGCCTCCCCTGCCTCAGGAACCTCCTGTCAGCCAAATCAGTGCTGCCTCATTTGGCCACTGGAATCCCCTGGAGGACAGACTGGCAGTGAAACTGGGCTGAGGTACTGCCCGTCCTCAACCCTGTCCTTGCACAACAAGCCCTTCAAAGCAGCCCTGAAAACGCCTCCCTGCCATGGCTGCCTGCAGAACTGGGCTCCCACAGGTGTAAAACCTTGTTTGAGCAGCAAATGAGATGGGAGAAGACCTGTGACAAGCAGGAGTAACAAAGGCAGCCTGAGGATCCTTGGGAGCTGCAGCCATGGATATTTAAATGCCAAGCAATGTATCACTGGCTCCCTGCTGAACATGAGATGGTTTCATCTTTGCAGAAGCAGCACCAACAGCATGCTCACATCAGCTTCACTCTGGCAGCCTGACCAGCAGCACCAGCTGTGGCTACTTGGTTTTTAACTGGGAAATCACTGGGCACTGCAGAAAATTACTCTGGGCAGCACAAACAGTGGGGAGTCACTGCAGGTTCAGCTCTGCAAGGCAGAGATTTAACCACAGCTGAAGGTGCAGGCCAGCTGAGCTCCCTGCTCTGCCCTGAGACATCCATCCAAAGCCCAGAGAGATCCACACTGCACCGTGCCAGTCACAGTGCCAGGCTCTGCTCCATCCCTCCAGTCTGCAGGGAGCTGCTCTGCAGCAAAGGCAGCCTCTGTGCCCCACTGCTGCCTCTCTGCAGAGCAATCTGTAAATATTTTGATATTTGGGCAGTGGAGGTTCTCACTTGTCCATCTGGATTGGAAACTGGACTCATTAACTCCCAACTGTCAGCTGGAAAAGCTGCCAGAGGGTTTCTGCCACATTAGGGAGCAGCAAAGGACTGCTGCCACGGGGATGGGCAGAGCAGAGCCCTGTGCAGCCCCAGCTCTCCACTCATCACTGCTGGGGGGTGATTAATGCCCTTTTCCTTTCCAAATTAAACCCCTGCCTCTAATATCCTTGCTCTGAATCTTCACAGCAAACTCTTCCCAGAGGAGCCACTGCTGCGTGGAAAATTTCCCACCACAGCTGGGTGGAAAATCTGTTGCTCAGTGATACAACTAGATGGCCAGAGAAATCCAACTTCCAATCATCATCAGGAATGCTGAACAAAATATTGGGAAATTTGGTGCCCAAATAACAAAAGTAAAATATGTTCCAGCTCCCAAGGGTACTGTCACATGGAGAAAGTGTATTCTGAAAGAAAAAAGACTGCAGAGGAAGCACAACTTCAAACAAACTCGGTTACCTGACCATGAGGAGTCAGAGCAGGGGTGTGAACCTTCATTCAGAGGAAACAGCAATCCTACTCACTAAACCCCAAAAAACCTCCAGGTTCCTGTGGACTCCAACCATGGACAGAAGGAAAAGCCCCAGAGATGATGCCCAAAAGTCTAAGAGCAGAGGTGCTGGAAGCCTCTCCGGGGCACACATCTCCCTTCAGTCTGAGCCTGCACCTGGTGCATTATTTAATGCCAAGTGAGAAAGAAGCAATGCCTAACGAAGTGTTAAAGGGCTTTGGGAAGTTTTACCAACCTTTCCAGAGCCGTCAGCTCCAGCTGCCTGGCAGAAGAGACAACTGATCTTGCTTCCAGATTACAGGCAGCACAGCTCTTAGGGCAGCTGTCTCTCTGTGTTTGCATCCAGCCACCTCCAGCAGCTTGAAGTGTGCTCAAAGTGCAAGGAAGCACTTGATCAAAATCCAGCTCACACTGTAGACAGCGAGGAACAAGCCCCCAAAGCATTACAGACACAACAACAATCGAATTTGGGGAGGGATTTGACAGGTTACAGGTTGATGACACTGCTGCAGTCCCGGTGGAAATGTGGATTGATGCAATTAGCAACAGGGAACTGGAAACTCAGCAGAGGAAAACTGGGAACACATCTATAAAAGATGAGCTGCTGCACCATTGTAGAGAAGCACAAAATCCTGCGTGAGCTCAGAACAGGAACAAGTTGAAACAGGAGTGAGATGGGGGAAACGCAGCTCCAAGCTCCCTCCCAGTGCTCAGAACTGTAGATCCAAATTCTAAATTCAAACACTTGAATTTGCTTCCCCCAGAGAGACTGGCCTAGTTTGCCGCAGGGATACAACGGGAGAGGGAGTGGGGGTGTCCTGGAGACATGGGCAGCAGAAGGCAAACCCTGAGCCCAGCCAGGCTCTGCTCAGCTGCCAGTGAGTGCAGCCACATGGAAAACATGGCAAGATGCAGAACCAGTGGGATGGACACGCTGCCAAGGTGCGTGGCTCTGCTGCAGCACCAGAAGGTGAATCCCTGTGCAGCCACAGCAGCAGCTGTGCCAGGTCAGCTCCCTGCCAGCCAGAGCTGAGCTCACACTGGGAAAGTGTGGCCAGAGGCTACAGGGATGGGCTCATGCTGGCAGCAGGGCCCCAGCCTTGGCTAACACGTGCTGAAGGTGTCAGTGCCAGTCCTCACAGGGATTTCACTGCAGAAGAACCCCAGGAGACAGAAACCCAGGCTGGCAGCAGGAGACCAAGGCCGGCTCCTCTTTGTGCCACGTCCCCAGTGCTGGGGTCTGTAGCAGTCAGAACATGAGGCAGGACACCATTTAAGTCTTTACAAGAGTAACCAAAATTACTCTCCTCTGTGAATACTGACAAGCTTCCCACTTCCACAAGCCCTTCACTGCATGTGTCCAACATGGAATAACTACAAAAATGAAGCGGAATAAGGCACCCGAGCAGTGGAGAAGGTGCTTGTGAACAAACCCTGCAATGAGTTTTCTAATGATTGCAAGTATGTACATGTTCTACTCCAACAAAGCTGGTGGGGATCTGCCAGGCTGAATAATGAGCAGGGACACCACACGCCTTCCATACATAATGGTACAGAAATGGAATATAAGTATATACTGCAGCTCTGTGGAACACAGGGGCTTTTGTAGCCATTTATGTTATACAAAGATTTACATTTGGAAAAGTCATTCTGCTATATCTGGCAGAAATTTCCAGACAAATGGAACCCATACTTATTCTTTCAATGATAATACTGAGCACAGGATAAAGCTCTTAAATTCAGAGCACTTTATAAAAATTAATTACTACTTAGTTCACCCTTGTGAGGTGGGAAGGTATTACACCTGCATATACATCAGGACACCAAAGCACAAGTGGATTAAACAGCTCATTCAGGATCCCAGAGACAGGCTAATTGTTGAGTTATGTATGCACATGTGCATCTGTGTGTGTTTGAATGGGTTTGGCCCCTCCAGAGCCTTCTCAGCACACAGAGGCCAAGCTGCTCTGCTGGGCTCCTCTCACCACAGAGTCCCAGGCATGTCTAATGAAAGACACCAACCCAAAGAAAGGAAAGAGATTTTTTGTGGTTTGCACAGAGGGAAATAAAAGCTAGCTTTCAAACAGGCGAGGAACAGAAAAGCCATTGTTAAAAAGCTGTGCAGTGCTCCAGTGACAGCTCCTAATCAGCTTGCCACTGAGCAGCGCCACACCAGAGCACAGCAGACCTGGGAATCCACGTGCCAACAAACGTTATAAAATCTGGCCCTTGACAAATGAAGAGAGAAAGGGCTGTGGAGCCAGTGACAGAGACAGCCCCCCACCCACAGGAGGCTGGCAGCCCACTCCTCCTGCTCCAGTGACCTGAAAGCCCTGGAGCAACCTCTCCCCTCCTTGGACGCTTTGCTCACCACCTCCAGTCCCTGCACTGGGTCACCGAGTCCTCCTCTGTGTGTGAGCACCAGCAAAAGCACACATTGTCATGGGAACAAACAGCTCTTGGAGCGTCTGCAAGGCTCCTGTCAGTGCTGGCAGGTGGGTTCCAGAGGCATGCTATAATTAGCAGTTACCTGGACGCAGGGTTTGCCGCTGATCCGTGGGGTAAAACACTTCCAGGTCTTCAGGATCAGCGTCATCCTCTGTCCCCAGCTCCTTCCCACTGTCATCCTTTATGTCGCTCTCTTCTATTATTGTAAGGGCAAACTCCTTTTGGAGAGAAGAGATTCAGCTCATTAGCAATTGCATCTGGGTAATTTAGTGCTGGCTGAGAATACAAATTTTTTTCCCGCGCCAGCAGATTTTTTTTTTTTGACATCTGAGATTCTTTCCACATGGTTAAATTTAGATTTAAAGTATATTAAAGGTTAAACATGCATAACTAGCATGACATTTGTGCTGAACAAAGCAATGCAGCTTATTTCCTATTCCAGAGCAGGTTGCAGGTTTCAAACCAGCTCTCACAGAGCCTTACCTGTATTTCAGTCAGAGGCAGGAGCCCTGGCTATTATTAGGGTTGTATAACATTGTAAGACCCCATTTTCCCTTGCCTAAAAATATGTCAAATTTTTAACTTTTTCAGCTGAAATTTTCTACATGAGTGGAATGCCTCAAGGCTTGTTGATTGGTTTGGGGTTTGGTGAGTTTTTTTGGGTTTTGTTGGGTTGTTTTTTTTTTTTTTTTTTTCTTTTTCTTAAATGCACTTATTTCAGGCTTGGAGAAAATTTCAGCTAAAATAGTTCAGCTGTTTCCAAAACAGGACACGGGAAAAAACACACCGCGCTGCCCACACAATACAAATGTGAGGATCCTCTTCTCCACCCTCTTCCAGTGTTCTCCAAGGCTTTTAAAACAATGAGGCAGGGATTTAATCACCACCTCCATGGCAAGTGCAGCATGAGGCTGGCAGAGGTGTGGGAGAGCAGCCAGCACGAGCGGCTCGATGTTACACCAAGGGAAGAACAGCAGGGAAAAAAATCCTTGCTGTGAAGGAAACCTTGGTGTTCAATGGAAAGCCTCCCTAGGGAGCTGGTGGGGGTCACAAAAAACTCTGGAGAGTGCACAGAAATGACCTGTACTCTCACACCAGGCACTGACTCTGGGTCTGGGCTGTTCTGGTTCCAGCAGGAACAGATGAACTGGTCCAGGCTCATCATTCCCTCAGCTCAGTGCCTGCTGAAGGGAATATTTTCAGCTTCTGAGATCACCAATTCAGTCACCACTGAGGAATTTGAGTTAACCACCCTACAGGGAATGATTAGTCCTAATTGTTGGCAATTAAGATGGAGTTACAGCTCACTTCATGAAGTGTTTGGTTCTTAATCCTTAGGATGTTTTCACATGGAAAAATGTAAGTAAATTCAGAGGTTAACTGGGAAATTCTGGGACACATTCTGCCTTCAGTTCTTCCACTCTTTGGGAAAAAATGCATGCACATTTTCTGTCAGAATTTGGATGCTCTGCATATAAATATCCGTTTCCAGCCTAGAAGAGTCTTTCTGAGGAACAGAAATGTCAACCTGAGCAAAACACGCAGAGTAGCAACAACAGTGTGGATGGGGCACTTGGGGACGTGGGCTGGTGGTGGCCTTGGCAGCACTGGGTTAAAGGCTGTACTCAATGATCACAAAGGTCTCTCCCAACCTACACAATTGCACTATTCCATGATTGTGGTAACACACAAGGAAGGCTGACAAACCTATAGAATGTTTTTATTTCAGCTGTGGAAAGCGACTGCGATTTCAGAAATGCACGAGGAACCAGATCTTAACTCCTGCTTTTGCTGAGTGCATCAGGGGCTTGGAATTGTTTAAATTATAACAAATGGTTAAAGCTCAGGAACAATCACAGCCATAAAAGCCCAGGTTCTGCAGATGAAAATCAATGTTAACATTTTCTGAGCCAAGACTCAACAGGACTAAAAAACAGTGAGTGGAGCAGTTATTACTTAGCTGATTTCCACAGCTCTGTGATTATCCAAGAGGGAGTTAGTGATACAGGCTATTGTAAATTTACCACCAGGCCACCCAGTGCTGGATCTGTTCAAACACATAATGGAGACAGCTGATGTTTACCAGCTCTGCTCAGGAAAAGTGTGGGGTTTAAACGCTCAGTAAGGATAAAAGGATGTGACTTGGTTCATTTAAGTTCTGCTGTCACTGCCTGGCCCCAGTTGCTTTGCAATACCCCATTTTCATTAGCATTTCTAGCAAAAACGGGCAGCACCACACAAGCGATTCTTCATTTACACAGAAATCAGCAGAACCCTTTCTGGTTTGTTTTCATAATTCAAGCAGGAGAAAGACATTTCCTAAAGAATAATGGGCATTTCCTTAAAGGCAAAAAGCATCCGTGTTTGATCAGTCTGAAGTCAAGTGGAGCAGCCAAAACTTACAGGCACTCTCTGTCCCAGGCTGGAGCAGGAGAGGAGCACAGAGCCCAGCAGCAGCAGCAGGCTGACCCTGGAGGTGCTGGAGAGGAGCCTGGCCCAAGGAGACATTGCCACCAGACTGACATGCAAAGCAAAACAAACCCAACAGTATTTTTTTTTCCATTTTTGCAGGTTTCAGGACTCTTTACACAACACTTTGCAACACAGCGTGGGATCAGGAGTGTGACATGGCAGGAGGCACAACACCTCGAGGTGTGAGCACAGGGACTCGTGGGGCTCACTGCTAATGGGGTTTGTGACAGGTAATGCCAAGAACTCATACTGACCCCACAGGGGATGATATCTCTCCTGGAAAATATGAGGAGACCTGCAAGACTTGTTTAAAATCTCTGTGTCAGTGCCATAGATGACAACTGGAGGGAAAAATAAAAAGCCATGCAATCCCGTGAAGGCTTTTTATGCCTGTGCTTCATTTTAAGCACTGAAGTAGCTGCGTTAATTCAAATTAAACAAAACGAACCAGATGTCCAAGGAGCAGGGGTTCATCTAATCCATATGTAGATTTTTCTTGAGGAAAACAACATTTTGCAGAGGTCAGCAAGGTTTACTCAGTGGTTCCTACAGCACAAGGCTTTCCCTGCTGCTCAGAGCAGAGGCTCAGCCCAGCCATGGGGCCAGGAGCTGGCTCTGACCATGCTCAGGTGTTCCAGGGAGCAGAGCCATGGCACAGACCCACTCTGATGGGGCACAGAGCCACCCTGATGGAGCACAGAGCCACCCTGATGGGGCACAGAGCCACCCTGATGGGTACAGAGCCACCCTGATGGGTACAGAGCCACCCTGATGGGGCACAGAGCACATCATGGGTAAATGAAGGCTGCTGCTGCTGCTGTGGGTGCCAGTGCCTGGGCACAGAGCAGTTGTGCCCACCCTGCGTGTGAACGCACACACGTGTGCCCCCAGTGCCTCACACGAGGCTCGGGATCCACCTACAGCCTTCAGCTCTCTGCTGGGCTAGGGAGTGCAGCAGCCTGCCAGCACACGGGCTGCACAAGTATTTCCTTTGATTGGCTCTAAATTTATACACTGCTAAATTAAACTAAATGAGGTCTTTTGAAAGAAGATAGGACTGATTAGTTCCGTTCAAACACTCCTTCATTACTCATCCCTCCATCAAGACTGCTCCTACTGCTATCCAGGTTTTAAAGAAGTTCCTCCCCTACACACAGTCCGAAATATCTTGCTTTGCTGTCCATCAGGGTGGCACATCAGACAGCAGAGCTCTCCCTCACTGAAGCAACCACTTTGTGTCCCACAAAGCAGAAAACCTGCTCACAGCAGCACCCAACACCAGCTCTGGCACCAAAGAGCCTCTGCCCCCAGAAGCCTTCAGGGACGTGGAGGGAAGCCTCCTCTCCTTCCACCCTTTCACTGGTACCTTGTCCTTACACTCCACTTTGTTATTTCTTCCTCTCCCTGCTTGGTTTTTGCCAGAAAAGGAAGAGGAAACCAGGAGAGGGACAGAGCAGAGGTAACAGCGCACCTGATGTACTTCTGCAGCCTCCAAAAACTCCTGAGCCAGGGTCTTCCTGAGCAGCAGCCTCTTCCTTTGAGCCACCTCGACCACATCAACTGGATTTTTCTCATTAATTGGTTTTGGAACAGATCTGGATTTCTGACACCCACAGCATGCCTGAGCAATGAGCATCCCCCTGCTTAACTCACACCGTTCAGGAAAGCATCACCTCCCAGTTCCTACTTCAGTGTCTCCTCTTTCCTAAAGAGTCAAAGAACCACCTCAAGTGCCCACAAGCCCTTATTAAACCACAGCTGGAGTAAAAGAAAAGCTCCCTGTTTTCATAAGCCAACCTGTGGCCAGAGCCTCCAGCTCTCTCCTGGGACATGGCCAAGCAAATCCAGGCTACAACCAACACCCAGGCTCCTGAGCTGGCACACCCAGAGCACAATGCACAGCCTCAAACTCCCTCTGCTCCCAGATCTTGATCCTTGTGCCCTTCTGGACAGTCCCACGGTCCTGACCTCAGTCCAGTGTGACCACAACACACAATTAATTCCCTCTCACCTCAGAACAAACTAAAGCTTTTTACACAGGAACAGGTTTCTTGGTTTGATTGAGGTTTTTTCAGTTATAAAACAAGCAGCAAAACTGGAATAATGAAAAATAGATGTATCCCTCAAACTTTATCTGCAAGCCTGGAAATAAAAAGAGAAAAAAAAAAAAAAAAGAAAGAGAAATTCAACAAAGCAGTGGCTGAAAGCAAACGCACACTCCCAATAAAAACAGAGCTCACATGTACCGAGGAGGCTGCTAGGAAATGACAGCACAGCCTCTTCCAAGCCTCCAGCCTCCTGCCTGCCTGGCAGATGACATCTGCACAACAATTGGCACTTTGCTTCAGTCCCAGGTAGGCAGGAGGAGCCAACATGTGCAACAGGGGCTCTGGAGCTCCTGGAGAGGAGCTTCTGCACAGGCTGACATCTCCTTACAGACAGACACACACAGACAGCAGGAGAGGAATCCACACAGAATGTTCTGTGGACACAATGAGAGCAGGAGAGGATTTCCACACAGAATGTTCTGTGGATACAGTGGATTTCCAGAAACAACTCTCACAGCCTGTGAAGCAGAAAGGGCGGTCGTGGTGACCCCACCTGCACACGGAATGTTTGCTTGGATTTGAGGGCATCTTTGGGGATCCAGCACGTACAGCAGCCAGGCAGCAGCAAAACTGCACTAGGAAGGTCACAAATTCCCCTTGTGCAGAGTGGAGGGGCTGGTTTTTTCTCAATAATCCTTTTTGTCAAACAAAATCAGGCACTAGGGAAAGAGCAAAGGGTCAGACTCTGAGAAGTCTCCTCTGCTGGCAGTAACCCTCCTGTCAGAGATGGGGATGTTGCTGGCTGGGGGGTTCTGCTCCACAGCTCCAGAAATCCTGGTCTGCACCAACAGCAGCAGAAATAGCACAGAGCTGTGCTCCCCATTAGCAGGGACATTCCAGTGAGGGCAGAGCTGTGCACAGGGGGCTGCACAGCCCTGGGAATGCAGCTCCCACAGCCACAGGTGACAGCCCCAAGGCAGCCAGTGAGAGGAGCACATGTCATTGATGCCTCCTGCTCCTGGCAGCACTGCCCTCACAGCCCAGCACAGAGCCCACACTGCCCGTCCTGTGCCACTCCAACAAATCCTCCAGGAGCCTCATCTGAGCCCTGACATGCTGCTCCAGGAGAGCACACAGACATCCCAGAGCCCCTCAGCCCCAACATCAGCCTCTGGCTTTGCAGCCAGCTGGAAGCAGAATTCCAGAATCGCTGAGCTTGGAAGAGACTGCCAGGACCATTGAGTCCAAGTTGTGCCTGATCCCCACCTCGTCCCCTGCCCAGAGCACTCAGTGCCACCTCCAGTCCTTCCTGGGCACCTCCAGGAATGGGAACTCCAAACCGCCCTGGGCAGCCCCTCCCAATCCCTGAGCCCCCTTTCCATGGGGAAATTCTTGCTGTGCCCACCCTGAGCCTGTAGGCAATTTCCTCTTGTCTTGTCCCTCATTCCCTGGGAGCAGAGCCTGACTCCAACCTAGCTCCTCCCTCCTGGAGAAGGTTCCCCTGAGCCTCCTTTTCTCCAGGCTGAGCCCCTTTCCCAGCTGCTCCTCACAGTTCCATACACTGCTGGGACTCTCCAGCCCTTTCCCGCCTCTGTTCCCTTCCCTGGACATGCTCCAGCCCCTCCATGTTTTTCTTGCCATGAGAGCTCAGAACTGGACACAAGACTGGAGGTCCCTCAGCAGTGCCAGCACAGGGGACAGGCACTGTCCTGCTCCTGCTGCCACCCCAGTGCTGATACAAAAACACCAATTATCTACAAGAATAAGCAATACCAATAAGCTAATCCTTGTTTTCACCTAGGGATGACCTGAGGGAGCAGGATCGGTATTACAGCCTTACAAACTGTCTGCAGGTTAACTCAGGGCAGGTTTCTGTCCAGCCAGCCTCACTGAGATGGCAAGGGGAGCACCAGCAGCACACTGTGCCATCCAGCACAAAGCACCAACAGAGCTCCCTCAGTGAGAGCAGGGCAGGGATGGGAACCCCCAGGCACCTCCAGCTGAAGCAGGGCACAAAGCCCTGGCGGCACTCACAGCCTCTGAGGCTGAAGGAGAAGTTCCCTGGGCAACAGCAGCTCAGGGAATGAGCTCCAGCCAGCCGTGCACGGGGGCTGTGGGACTGGAGAGGCTCTCAGGACACAGAGTGCACTCACAGCGAGCTGAGTTCCCCTTCACACACAATGTCCTTCCAATGGTGGCATCCAGGGCCGAGCCCCTGTGACAGGCTGAGTGATGTGCATTGCCACAGACAAAGAGAAGGAAATGCAGCTGACCTGACCTGCAATTTCCCTCCTCTGAGCAAGAGGGTCCCCAGGTCTGTGAGGAGCACTCATGTTTGCTGGTGTGCTACAGACACCTTGGGAGCACCCTGTGGCCAGCTGCCCCTCCTGCTTGCCAACTGCACAGCTACACCAGCAGGAGAAAGAGGAGGCTTGGAGCTGAAATTCAGCCTATGCCTAGGACAGGAAACAGCTGGACAGCAAAGAGAGGATTATTGGGAGGCCACAGAGGATTACTGGGAGGCCACACTCTAATGCCCTTCCCCAGTCACTAGCTGGGTGTGCATAACCCTGTGCTTTCACACAGGACAACCTGCACACACCATCACCCGAGGTCAATGCCCAGGATGATCCCAGCAGCTCTGCTCCTCCAGGCATCCTGTCCTCAGGAAAGCACCCCTGTGCCTCCAGTGGGTGTCCCAGCCCCACTCCAGTGAGAGCCCCAAGCCCTGCCAGAGGGTCCCACCTGGGCACAAAGCCCCAGCCAGGCAGGGCAGCCCAGGGGGCAGCAGTTGTTTTCCAGCCCCCTCACACCCCCAGGATCCCAGTGGAGAGGGTGTAGCTGCCACACAGACCATTCCATTCATGTCGCTTATGAAATGGCTTTAAAAAAACATTTATTCTTCTTGCCTGCTCCTCATCATTTACTCCTACTAGGACCCTGCTCTGGCATGTTAAAAACACTCCTACACAAAGGGAAAAGTTGTGGGAACACCTTCTTGCTGCCTACAGAGAACCCACACAGTAAAGAAGCCACACTTTGAGGCTGGTAGGAATAAACTGGGCTGACTGGGCCCAGCCTGAGCAGGGGCAGCAGGTCCTGCTCCAAACTTGAACCAGCCCACAGGAGGGAATTGTAACACGGGCACAGGGTGGCAGGGGCAGGATAACCATGGCACAAACACATGTTTACAGAGCTTGGCATCTACTGAGCCCTCATGCAACCTTTGTAACCGCTGCTAACAAATAATAACAATAAATATTAATAACCCCTCCAGGCTACCTGTGCAGCCATCAGCTCACATCAGCCCCTCGAGCAGCAGCTTGGCCATGACATCACCCAACACAGCTCCGACAGCCCTGCCAGGTGCCAGGAGCAGGACAGGGATGTGTCCAGCAGCAGGAGACAGCCCAGCAGTGCCTGGGCACGGTGGGGGCAGTTCCTGGCACCAGCAGCTTCACCAGCACTGCCACAGCTCCCCCAAGAGCAGGGGAGGGGTTGTTGTGTGTTGGATAAAGCCAGAACCGCCCCTTCTTCGTGGCCAGAGCAACCCTGACCCTGCTGTTTATACAGCTCACACAGTTTAACACTAAGCATCGTTTAGTCTATCATTTAAATTGACTTAATTAATTCATTCATCAAGCTGCATTCACACCAAATGCTGCTCTCCAGAGGGCAGGAGCACAGCTTTGAGCTGGGGTGGTGTGAAGGCTGAGCAAGGCTGCCCTCCCCCTCGTTAGCGGCCGTGGCACAGGGGCCACGCTCATTAGTGCTGCTGCCAGAAGGGGCCACGCTCCACCGGGGCTCAGCACGACCCCAATTCCATGAGCTGCCTCCCCCAGACCCTCCACACCAGAGACAGACTGCTGAGTCCAGCACGGGGAATCTTCTCTGCCAGCATGGAGTGTGCAGAAGCAGAGCGTGCCTCGGAGATCAGAGGCTGAATTTATCATTTATTATTTATAAGCAGCGCATCTCTCTGAATTTCTGGCAGCTGCTCTCACAGGGCTCTGCTCTGCCTGCACACCACATGACACTGACTCCTCAGAGCTCTGGGGTTGGCAGGGACCTCTGGGCCCACACCAGAGCACTGGTGCTGATTTGCTCCAATTTAGGACTTCAGGACTTGCCTGGAGATGAGAGTGCACCGGGACCTTCAGGACAAACATCTTTCTAAAAGCTGTCACACTGCCTGACCTCCACCACATGAAACAGCTTTTCCCTTCCTCTTCGCCTCCCCACCACCCCGAATCCCAGCCAAAACACCTCTCATCCTACCCATACCTATTCCCTTCTCCCACTCCTTGCTGCAATTTCCCATGCACAGCACAGACAATAAGTGATGTTTTCTCCCCCCCTCAGATCTATCCTTTCCACCAGTTCCTATTTGCAAGGTGACACGTTGCCTCACACTATCCTAGGAGTCTCCCAGCATTCCATGTGTTTTTATCCCCTCTGCTTTCCCAAGCTTGGAGAATCTAACAGGAAAGAAAACACATGCTGCACTAACAAGGTCCCAGAGAATCCTGATGTCCCACTGCAGCTGGGCCCACGAATTGCCAAAGATTTAACTGGCTTGTTCCCAGCCTCTCTGGAAACAGCTTTTTGTATTTTCCAAGTTCCTGCTGTTCACCCATGGTTCTCATAGGGAATAACAACCTCCTTCCCCTGTCAGATGCCAGCTTCCCTATAAAGAAACTCAATTAAGAGGTTAAGAAACCATGAAAAAAAAATTCCTGCTCAGTGTTACAGAAATCCAGCGGTGATGGATCCAGCACACGACTCCCACAGCAGCAGCCATACCACACTGCCTGCCCAGCACAACCATCCCTGCCCTGACTGAATCTCAGTCAGGAGCCCCAGCTCAGCCTGCAGGTTTCCTTCTCACAGGGATTGCCAAGCCAAGGAACCCCTGCCAGTCCCTGCAGAGCATTGGCACATAGCTGCCCCAACAGTGGGCACGCAAAGGACTCCTCCAGCTGCCCTATTGATCTGCCAGGAGCCACGAGCTGTGAGCTTCATGAAAAATGCATTTTCTCACCTCTCCACAGAGCGACAGTCGGTGGTGACAGCTCTAACTCCCTGTGACAAGCCAGGGGACCGGGAGCAGCAGGGAGCAGGATGGCACACGGGCAGCAAACGTGGGGCTCACCTGCTGCATGCCCTGGGTATGTGCACAGGAATAACATGGCATAGCAGCTTGTGGATTGAGCTCATGGAATGCCTGGCTGGATGTCCAGCCCTGGCTTGGCTCCCACATGCTTCCAGTTTTGTGGCAAGCTCCCAGATGAAAAGGCAGAGGCCACTGGGATCCACCTCGTGGGTCAAACCCAGTCAGGAGCTGCCAGACTGGCAGCAAAACCTGGGATAAAGCCCTAACAAGCCAATCTCAAACCCACCCCTGAAGAGGAGGAAGGAGCTCTCTGGGGATGAACACAACCTGCTGCCACATAGGCTCCCTCAGGACCAGTCCTGGCTTTGTCCCCGTCCCTGCATCAATCTGGACACATCAGTGCCCACGCTAGGGCTCAGCTGCTCCATTCCAACACTGACACCATGGTTACAAACACTGAGGTCAGCAGCAGTAGCTCCCTGTGCTTGGATCAAAGGCTTGATGCAAGTTTGCTTTTTTTCCGTCCCTGCACTGGTTCTTTCTCAGTGGTTGCAGAGGATGCCTTTGTTAAGCAATTAAATAAGCCCTGGGACAGGAATGAGCATGAAGGGAGAGCTGAGAGATTGCCAGTCCCACCATCCAGAAGTGACTCTTGTGGTCATTGCCGTTCCTCTATCCAGGCATTTCCCACCATGACTGAAAAGCAACTCTTGCTCCCCAACCATCAAAGCTTCCCCAGGACAAAGCCAAAGCAGAACAGCCAGCCACTTCAGGCAGCATTCCTTCAACAGGGTTTTTCCTAAGGAAATTTAAATTAAAACAAGCCCCAAGGCCTGCAAATGCAGAAGCAAATGCACAGACACAGAAAGCAGAAAGAGAACATAATTCCTTCCCTCTCATGTTGTTCATCTGCCACCCCTGCTTTGGGGAATGGTTTGTTGCCTTTTAGAGCTATTTTAGATGTTACTTGCAGCAATGTGTGGAGAAAACAGTTGAAATGTGATGGTGCAGCATTCTTTTTAATTAAACAATCCCTCAGGCACCACGGAATGGCTCCAGTCAAGCCCAGGACACTGCAGGTCTGCCTCCTCGGGGGGAGATGCTGGCCCCACTCCTCCAGCACAGCAGAAGGTCTCCCAGGCCCCTCTGAAGGTCTGCTATCAGATGGCCCAGATCTTCTGCAGGCTTTGTCCTTCCTGCTGCCATCCTGGCTTTTTGCCCTGTCAGCCTCTGCTAAGCAGATCTTTGATCTGCCAAGCAACTCCTGGTTCAGGGACCTTCTTTCCTTCTGCTGCCCAAACACAAAGGACATGCAGCTGGAGCTCCCCATCACCTCACCTTCAGATGGGAAGGCTTTGATGTGGTACAGAGTGCCTGGATCTGAGATTCCTCAGGTCTCTTCAAACAGCAGCAGAGCCACAGCTTGTGATCCTTGCAAAAGAGCATTTTCCTTGGGAATGGAAGTCACGCCAGCATTCATCTCCACCTTGTCATGGCAGAACAAGCTGCATCGGTGCTTCAAAGAGCTCCTCAGCCTTAAATCCTTATAAAACGTTGACTAAGTGGAGAACCTGTCTCTGAACATCTCATGAATCCCAGCAGAGGTTATGAAACAGCTTTCCTGTGACTGCCTGCACTGCCATGGGACCCTGCATGTGCCACTGGAACTGCAGTACCATGGGTTCCCCTCACAAGGAACACTCTGCTGCCCCAGGAGATCTGCATTCACGGGTTGTGGAGAGAGAACTAAAGAGCCAGTAAAGCTCCCAGGTCCCTCCTGGGCTCCATGACCAGGCTCCCTGCTCCTCAGAGCCGCGGGGTTCACTCACTCATCAAAACTTCAGCTCCATCCCCATTGCCCCTCAGCCACAGAACTCCTAAACCTGCTCTGAGGAAGAACAGAGACGTGTTCTGAGTGGGTTTCCTCCACAATTTTCTCTTCTAAGGGACAATTATTCTATTTGTAACCTCAGTACCTTCCAGTGAAAGCACTGTTTCTCATCTGGAGCTCAGACCAACAGCAGGAGATCCAGACACTCAAAAGGAAAATCCTTTTGGTGAGACACCCTATAAAGAGCCATTTCATGGACTGGTATATCTCAGTATTGAGCAGCACTGCTCCACAAAGGGTTCTTCCTTTGACAGTCCTGGCTGTCACTGTACCTGCTGGCTCTGCAAACACCCAAGCAGCAGCCAAAGGACACAGGGACTTTCACTCCCATGTCTTGGTGTTTGCTGTGAGGTGAGCTCGAAATCTGCTGTCAGAGCGAGCAGCAGGCTGTTCCCTCACACACCCTCAGCTCTGATCCAAGAGGCACCTGCAGCACCTTCCTCTCTGCTGTGAGACACCAGAACATCCTGAGCAGCTGCCTGTGCATCCTGGTGGTGCCATGGCAGGTGGGACACAGCACATCCACCACAGGTTTGCCACACCACGTCTGTACATGTCTGAGCTTCTCCCACGATAACTGCAGCTCTCAGCTGTCCCCTCCTGCACACAGGTTTTCTACCCAGCTGTTCTGCAGAGCTCCTCCATCAGCTGCCATCTAAATGAAGCTGCTCTGTGAATCCAGGCTGTTTCAATGACAGCCTCCACAGTGACTTCCAGTGACCACACACGTCACACGTCAAGACAAGTTTGGCACTGACCCCAATGAGGGAGTGAGAAATCTCCACGCACCCAGAGGCAGGCAGGGGCAGTTCCTCATATGTCAAAGGGAACAGCAGTGGGAACAGGCCACATGTTTTCTGAGGCAAGGACCCTGACAAATGGCACATTTATTGTGCTATTCAGGAAGAAACAATAACTACAGTGGCCTCCAGTCTCCAGCTCTTTTAAGTCTGTACTTAAAGAAAGAGCAAAAAAAGACCAAAGCAAACAAGGCTTCCACAAAACCCTCTGAACAGGCTTTTAGCTGCTGGACAAAAGCATGGCAGCAGGAACTGCTCTGCATTGTCCCATCTCGTTCCTGTTTCGTAACAGCCCCCGGCACTGCAGGCAAAGCACAGCAGCAGCAAAGCCCTGCTTGGGTGCTGGAGCTGCCCTGACTCCAGCTCTTGCCTTGCCAATGTGCTCCAGATGTGCTCCAGATGTGCTCCAGGTGTGCTCCAGGTGTGCTCCAGGTGTGCCCCAGGAGTGCTCCAGGTGTGCCTGGCTGCCCTGGCACGTGCTGCCTGCTGGGCTGGTTCATCCCAGGGCAAGGAGCAGGGAGCCAGTCCAGGCACCCATGATGCCATGAGGATTTTTTGCCATTCTTTTATGTACCTTTTATGTATTCTCAGTGCCCCTAACATGCACACTTGTAATTCCTTATGTCTGATCACTTACCATAAGCCTGGCATTCTGTTAGGTCAGAAAACCAAATATCCAAAAGGCCTCTCAGCTGGAGGCCAGAAAGCCCTAAGCTATCTTGAGAAACCAAGATCCCCTCTAAAATACATCCTGTAAACTAAAATTAAGCCCATCTAGTGAGAAATACTTTGAAATAGGAAGATATCAGGCTATTCCTTCAAGCCTCTCATTGAGGCATCTTTGTTAAATATGTTAATTTGCAAGGTCTATAAATTGTATACTGAGACAGAGTAAAGATCCATTCTGAATTAGGTGAAGTGTCTAAGAGAGGTGAAAAGTCTGTGAGGCCAAAGCTGAAGGAAGAACTGGCATGCCGAGACAGCAAGGAGACAGAGAAAGAAAAACAGAAAAGACCACAAGGTCGATTTGCCCCCGACTTAGAAATTCCTTTGATAAAGAAGAACTGGTGCTAAATGTCACACGGAATGAATATGTATGAACTTATTGTGAAACTGTATGCATATGCATTTGGAAGGGCGATAAAAGAAGACCCGAGGTCTTCAGAAGTACGCATGCCTTGTTGGGGGACTTGCGTCTGGCGCGTCGTAATTAAGGCATACCGGGCTTTACAACTTTTACGAAGTTGTGAGGTTTCTTCTTTTCTCCGCAAAACATTATGGCGAGCCAGCCAGGAGTTCTCTGTCCCCGCAGGGGCAGGGGAGATAGACGGACCTCCAAGGCGCGCCCTAGGATTTTTTTCCTGGTGGGGCTCCGCTCATCTCAACTTGCCACCTGCGAGGACAGACAAGGACCTGCTGGCCTGCGGAGGAAGATACGGTATGTACTGAGGGGCCCCGGGGAAGGGAAAGGAGAGCAAGGGAGTAAACCACCCAGAGACGTCTGGGTTCAGCTGATAGAGCAGCTGTAATAGAGACGGGGTTCATCGTTCTGATAGAGCAGACCGCAAGCGGTTCTGGGGGTGAGCCGGGTGAACCTGTGTATGTGTGTTGGGGGTTCATAGTTCTGATAGAGCAGAACTGTTGAGCCTGTGTGTGTTTTGTTTGTGTGTGTGTGTGATGTCCGCACACTGTGCTGCTGTACGGTTAATGTGTGCATTGTGTGGTCGGTGCACTGTGTTTCTAATCGTGCAAGTGTATAATTGTATGGTGTATAAAAGAGAATAAATCTACAATGCAGGGGGGGGGGGGTCAATACTACCCGTGTTTGAAGCAGCCGAGTGAGGCCTGAGGCGCCAGCTGCAGCAGGCTGTGGGGGCAGGGACAGAAGTGCCCCGCAGAGAAGCGAGTGGAAGAATGTCAGTGATGGTATTTATCGTGTTTAAATGTAGTGATTTGTGTAGATCTGGTACATTTTAACCGTGAGTATGAGTATGAGCTCAGAGAGTTCCTTTGCCTTGGATGTTTGATTTTGATCTCTAGACTGTATGCTGTTATTTCAATTGTGTCCAAGAAAATTGATGTGAGTAAATGCTGAATTATGGTATGCTATGTTGTGTTGAGAAAAGCGAGCACTTTGAGAGATATGCCCTTTCCCAGTGGTTTTGTGTGGTGATTTTCTTCCGCTGCATTGTGGTAATTTGATTCTCAGATTGTATAGTAGTGTTTGTGGAGATTTTAAGATTTTGTTGATACAAGAGTGGCATTTTACATAGGAGAACTATAGTACGGTGATTTATGTTTAATTACGATAGAGTTAAAGGAATTCCAAGAATTCCCCCCCTCACAGCAATTCAAGCCTTGGCTCTAGTGAATTTGAGATAAAGGGGGGGGGGGGTGCGTGTGTCTGTGGGCATATCAGAGTTTCGGCTGTGACTAGCACAGCCTTTTTGCAAAGCAGTAAAACAAGCGTAAGTGGACACAGTTCTTAATTAGATTGTGCAAGAAGAGAACTAGAAAAGACTGATATTTTGTAAACCAGAGTTTATAAAGAAGAGATGAATGAGATGAATTAGTTAATGAGACTTATGAGATTTATGAGACTTCAGCTGGTACTGCAGTAAGTCTGGACTGGAAACAATCTGTAGGGATTTAAAGTTCTCTGTAACAAACAGAATAGCCTGCCTTTGCGGGCAATTTTGGGGAGCCTTTGGTGCATCAAGAGGCTGGCACACTGCATGAGGCAACAGTGGCTGTCCCCTGGGCACAGGCACAGCTCTGGCTGCCCTGTCTCCCCAGGGAACATGGGAATGGCCTGTGGGCAAAAGCTGGATCTGCAGGTATTATTGCAGTGCGGTGTTTATGAGAAACACTGGCATTGCTGTTTTGCTGTTCTAATAAATGTCAGGGCACATGTAAATTAGAGGTTTCTGGTCAAGCGGATTCAGAACCTAAGGTCTTAGAGCTTGTGTGTGGGAATCACATCTGATACCTGCCACCTGGAGCTGTCTGTATAGGAGGAATGTCATAGGAAAGGGACCAGGACACCAGGTGGTTCATCACAGGTCCAACAGGTCCGGTTTATTGAAGAAAGCATCAAACACTTATACAGCAAATAATAAGCTTATGAACACTTCCCCTGTTTTTATTTTTTATGAAAAGCAAAATTCTATGGGCTAACTGTGTCACACTCTTTGCAACACAAGAATAGGCAATTCTAACAACTATCATATTATAAAAAGTATTCTCAGCTAGCAAGGTTTCTCTCTTATAAGGGATCTAAGCTAGGAAAACAAACCAAAAAGGCTATTACTATTTATAGGATATGCTATACGACAGATACAAAAAGAATTCTATGTGCTACAAGGCTCAAACAAAACTCAGGTGTGCTAATACAACTTACAAAAATAAGCTTAAAGGAAGTTTGCTTTCTATTCTCAAACAGCAGATATACTTCAAACAGGAATGGCTCTACTCACAAATGCTTCTGATTGTCCCTTTTAACTAAAGTTTCTCTGATGTTTATAACAACATTTTGCACAAGTCATAAAATAAACGTCTATCATAAAAGTATAAATCTATCTAACATTACTTAAACTTAATAGTACTTAGACTTAAAATACTTAAAATAATAAAACTTAACAGAATCTAACTTTACTTAAACTTAATAGAAATTAAACTGAACAGCACTCAAACCTAACAGAAAATAAACTTAACAAGAACTAACTTTAATAGTATTTAACATTTAATGGCACTTAATAGATAATTTAACTTAAACTACTTAGCAACGGATAAGACTTACTATAGAAATAAAATATAGCATTTAATATAACTTACTTACAGGTCTGATTCTAAAATACTAAGCTAAAACAACTTTCTTCACGTATTTGCTGCAGCATTTTTATACTTGAATGCACTTAAACATAAGGAGTTTATTCAAGGTATACCTGTGGAAAACTTCTTTTGAATTCAGTGCTTGCTTTTACATCTATCACATCTAAACAAAGCTTAAAAAATACAAAAAACACACTCATTACATCTTACTTCTACAACGACTTTAACACATTTTTAACGTTTTTAAATTTTTCAAAATATAATTTCAGAGTTTGATGTTCCCCCGACTAAAGTCTATGCTTCTGATGTTTAAAGTCTCTGTTAATACAGGTGATTTTAAGACAGCATAACAGATGCTAAGCCAATTCGGCCGAAATTTGACTCCCGCATTCACTACGCTGATTTGTCTTTCACAGTCTTTGCTAGGAAAAACAAAAGGGTTTTTCTAACTTAGGTGAGAAACGCTGGCACAATGGTCTTGGTGTCGCTTGTTTATTATCACTGGTCTCTTAATTGCAGTAGGGGTCCTTTGTTGACAAGGGTCAGATTCATTACAGCTGTTAGGTCTTAAACTGAAGCTTTTGCCGGCTGCGGGGCGGAGGGAGAAGCGCTCCCGCTGGAAAAGCGCTCCGGTCCTGCGGCGCTTGTGTCAGAGGGGCGACCCCCCCGTGGCGGCTCCGGTCGCTCCCCCCGCGGTGGCTCCGCTCTCCCCGCTGCTGCCTCCGCTACCACCGCTGCGCCCATGCCGAGTTCGGAGTAGCACAGCCTCGCAGGCGCCCCGAGCCGCAGCTGCTGCTTTGCACTCAGAGACATGCTGAAGTGTATTGTATATCACCCGCCATGGCTTGCTTGGTTTCTTTGCTGACTTATCATCTTCTAACACTGCTTTCCACAGTATATCCCCAAATTTTCTCCATTCTGAGAGTTCATAGACCGTATGTGGGTTAAGGAAAATTTCTTCAGCGTATCCGTAGGCTAATAACAAATCTATCCCCTTTACCCCTCGCCATTCTAAATACGCGGCAGATAACTTATATGCTGCTTGCCTTTTCATACCTCTTTTGTGAGCGCTCTTGCAGCTTTCCAGACTCTGGCAGCACGTAAATGGCTTGAGTCACCGATGTGAACCCCAAGGGTGCTTCAAAATTCCGGCACTGTCCCGGCTGCAAACAGGACCCAGCTCCAACTTCCTCGACCGTGGCGTGTTCTCCCCCTTTTTCTTTTAGTCGAGACGAGGGGTTCAACATTCAGAGTCACCATTTGTTGTAGGAAGGAGACCAGGACACCAGATGGTTCATCACAGGTCCAGTTTAATAAAGAAAGCATCAAACACTTATACAGCAAATAATAAGCTTATGAATATTCTGTAAGCCAAGCAATCTATTGGTTAAACTATACCATTAACTCTTCCTCATTCCTTAGGGGTTACATCTCTCTTTTCTCATGTCTCTTTCACTGTTTGTTATCCTACTACAGCTAGGCCCAAGGACACACTATCTCACAGGTTCAGGACTTGGAATTAGCCACGGCTTTGTACTTTTCCATTCTCTAGTCTGCTAAATTTCCCAACAGAGGAAAACTGAGAAACTACTGTGAAGGTCTGTAAAAAGGTTTGAGTGAAAGCGAGATAGGGCAAGGAGAAATAAATAATGAGAACTGACCAGAGCAAAGAGGTTCCTAAATTAGCCCCTTTTAGGAGGGGCTCACTGGGAGGAGGTTGCCAGTAAGAGCAGCTCAGAAAATAAAAAGATTTATAATACTTCATTGCTGTTAGTATTGTTTTATAATAGGAAGATAAATGGGATAGAGTTTTTGTATGCTGAAATGTTTTTTTGTTTTAAGAAATCACCCAGAATGGCAAAGAGACTGTGAGATCAGACTGCCCTCTGGTCTTGTCCCTTGAAAAGGAAAACAAGGCAAAGAGAAAGCAAATCAAACATGTTGTTTAGCATGCAGCATAAGATAGCAATGTATGAAATCAAGCAAAGATTATCATGCTGAAATGCAAAGCAATCACAGTTTGCAAAATGAGTACATATGATTTGTTAAAGGCTCCTTCCAAGGTAAGGGAGGAAGGGTAAAGATGACCTCCCCAAAAGGGAAGAATTTTAGTCGATACAAGGGCCATATATTCAGTTTTAAATAAAGCTTTAGTACCTGTGGAGAATGTTTATGTTGTAGTGTGGGGAACAACTGAACAACTGGCCAGTCTGAGAAGGCATACTTTTGCAAACCTTTAAAGTAACATGTGTACTATATGTACCTAAAAGCTTTTGTACAATTCGCTAAATTCGCTAAACATTCTCAAATGAGAAAGGTTACTCTGGAGGCAAATGATATAAAGAGGTTAGGCTTAACATTAACAGACACTGAAATTAAAGACATTAGTAAGGAGACATTAGAATAAGTAAATAAGTGTTTTCAAGGGTATGGGCCACTGCTGTAGCAGGGAGAATGAAAGATGCCCCCCCCCCCATAGTAATCAAGCTTAAGGAAAGAACACAACCAGTGAGAGTTGAGTAGCACCCTCAAAAGGAAGATAAGGAAGGAATCAGCCCAATAATTGATAGTACTGGATTAAGAACTAATAAAATAACACAGAATTTGTACCCTGTGTCAGCAAATCCATATACTTTACTAACTTGTTTAACATCTGAGCTAACCTGGTTCACTGTTTTAGGCCTAAGAGATGCCTTCTTTTGCCTCCCTATCCACAAAGCCAGCCAGAAAATTTTTGCATTCAAACTCAAGCTCACATAGTCCATGTGCCTGAAGGCTTCAAAATTCCCCACCCCAATTGGAGAACAGCTTGCAAAGACCCAGAGTCCCAGGAAGCTCCACAAGAGGAAAGGAGTTGAATTTCCTAGGACTCCAAGGATGCAGAGTCTCAAAGAAGAAGGCACAGGTAGTGAAACAGAAGGTAATCTAAGAAGGTAATCTACCTGGGGTAAGAAGTGAGTGCTGAGCAGCAGACTTTAAGGCAGGGAAGCCCTATGCCAAACCCTGAAACCCCAGACAACAAAAGAACTCTGAACCTTCTTAGGCATGGCAGGGTAGTGCCAGCTGTGGGTTTACAATTATGGACTGCTCGCCAGATACCTCTATGCTCTTATTGCCAATGGAAACAGAGATCTCCAGTTGACAAGAGACACCACACGGGCCTTTCGCCAGCTAGAGAGTGCCCTCATGTCAGCTCCAGCCTTGAGACTTCCAGATGTAAGTAAACCATTCTTTCTATTTTTCCCACACAAGGAATTGCCCAGGGAATACTGGCTCAGGACTTGGGCCCATACTGAAGGGCAGTTGCTTACTTCTCTAAGCAACTAGATGCAACAGCCAAAGGATGGCCAGGTTGCCTCAGAGCTGTAGCAGCAGTCGTGCTGAATATTCAAGAGGCACGCAAGTTTACCCTGGGACAAAAATGACTGTGCTAGTGTCCCACACAGTGTCCGCAGCACTGGAAGTAAAAGGTGGCCACTGGCTTTCACCACAGAGGTTTCTGAAATACCAGGCCATCATGGTAGAGCAAGATGATGTAGAGATGTAGAGATAGTGGTGACTAATATTGTCAACGCAGCTTCCTTTCTCAGCGGAAATCAAGGAGAAGCAGTACACCAAGATTGCCTAGAGACCATTGAAGCTACCTACTCCAGCCGCCCAGACTTAAAGGACACACCTTTGGATGATGCAGAGGCCTGGTTCACTGACAGGAGTAGCTACATTGCCAGTGGAAAGCGACATTGCAAAGTACACAGTGACTACCTGCAGAGAGGTAATACAGTCTGGACCCTTACCAACAGGGACCTCTGCAAAGAAGGCTGAGATAAATGCATTGACCCATGCCTTAGAAACAGCAAAAGGCATTCAGAGTTGAGCATGCACATGGAGCCATCTGGAAGGAGAGGGGACTGCTGACCTCACAGGGAAAGAGGAGACAATCCAGCTGCTGGAAGCAGTTCAGCTACCTGAAAAAGCATATTAAGGCACACCAGAGAGTGAACTTAAAATTGAAGGAAAGAAATGAGCTGGCGGATGGAGAGGCAAAGAAAGCAGCAAAGGGTGAGGTACAGATTTTCCAGGAAGGTAAGCCATAATACAATAATACTAATCAAAAGAGACGTACAACTGCAAGGGGTGGGCTACCATTGAAAGAGAGCTAGTAATCCCTTCCCATTTTTGTGGTTACTAGTGAAAGAGGGGCACCAGAAAACACACTAGGGCCTAACTACTTAAAAGCCTTTTATAGAGTGTGGCTCCTTTCTCAAAATGACCAAGGCTGCGAGTGATACAGAGTGCATTGAAATGAAGTGTTGACTTTGAAGCAGTAATTTCCACAGGCTTTCTAGAACACACATCTGATTGAAAGAATCGTTGTATCATTCTCAGGAATTTATATGCCACTATCACTCAGGTAAGCCGACAATGTGATCCTTGCCTCCAGACTAACCCCAAAATACCCCCCGGCCAAAACTCGGTCAGACTGGGAGAGGCCATGAGCCTGTACAGCAGTGGCAAATTACTTTTCAGAACTTCCAAGGAAAGGTGGGTATCAGTATTTACTGGTATTAATAGATACATTTTCAGGGTGGCCAGAAACATTCCACACCAGAACTGTCAAAGCTCAAGAGGTGACCAGATTATTTTTACAAGAAATAATACCACACTTCAGAGTTCCAGCCACGATATCCTCAGATAAAGAATCACATTTCATTTCCAAAATAGTGCAACAGATTAGTAGCCATCTGGGCATAGATTAGGAACTTCACACCCCATACTGCCCCCAATCAAGCAGCTAGGTGGAGAGAATGAATCATTTGATTAAGCAGCAAATCATAGGACTGGGGCAAGAAATTAATCTACCCTAGCCCAAGTTCTTCCACTAGCACTAGTGCAAATTCAAACTAAATCTTGAGCTAAAGGAATGCTGAATCTTTTTGGAATGCCTTATAGAAGACCATATAAAATACAAGGGGAATGTCCAGAATGTCCACCTACATGGTGGCATTAAGCAAACAGCTCAGAGTAATTGAGAAACATGTGGTTGGAACTCGGAGCAGGGAGTTAGACAGCCTGGGGATGATGTATATGTTAAGTCTCTTACAGAGAAGACTTCGGAACCACAGTGGGAGAGACCACTGCGAGTACTTCTCACCACCTTCACTGCAATCAAAATCAAGGAGCAGAATGCCTTGATCCATCACTCTTGGGTGAAGAAGGCCCAGAAGCCCCTTCAGGAGTGACACCAGGAGACAATGAACTGAGACTAAAACTTACTCGGGCAAAATGATTATATTGCAGTCGGGAGTAGCTCATACTTTAGTGTACAGAATTGTTCTGTATGTAATTATAACTGAAGTTTTAGAACTAGAGAGTACCTCTATCCAAAGCAATGCTGAATGGCCTTGGTCCCTGGCATTTAATCAGTATACTGGATCCATGGGAAAACCTTCTGAGATAAAAGATTTAAACATATCTACTGTAGTAATCCACGAGAATCAGGTATGTGAGGAGCAAGAATAGCAGGAACAGGAACTGTGGACTCTTCAAGGAATCTGAGGAGAAGAAATCAAAGTAGGGTGCCAGGTCATCAAAAGGACGGCTTATGAGAGACCAGATGTAATTAGTGTCTGAACCTCCCCTGGTGTATATGAACACCAGGAAGTCTGTGATAACCTAAGTGAATCAGACTGTTGGTGTAATTTCACCTTGATACAGCCTGTAGAAGTGACCGGCCTTTGAGCTCGAGTTGCTATCAGACTTTTTTTTTAATTCAAAGTGGACACTGCACTTTTTACCACAGCAGGGCCTTATACACCCCATACTAGTTCAGACTCTACCCAATAGTAAAGGATGTGACTGAAGAACAGCTATTATTCAATCCAGAATGGTCTCTCAAACGTGTGGAGTTGATAATGCAAATTAACATCTCAAAAATCCAACCAGCCTGCTCCTCCTTCCAAAAAACTTCCTTCGAGGGCTGGACAACACGGTTGCAAAAACAGGCATATCTCAGGAGCAGAACAAGAAAGGAAGGAGCCAGCTCTCCTGGTGCCTAAAACCAGGAACACCAGGAAATCCTTACATCATTTTCCAAGCTGATTGGCTGAACACCCAGGCAATGGCTGGTAAAGGGTGCTGAACTGCAGGTGGTGAATTAACCCAAGCAAGGAAGGTGATTTTCTTTACTTATAGCTATCCCTTTTCCTATTGAGATTTGGATCAGTGATTGTCCCAGTCTGAGGCGGTTGGATTCTGCTTAAAGGAGGTGCAGAGACCACCCCCCCCTCAGAGCTCAGCAGCAGGCTGTAGGATTTTGAGCATCACTTTTGTGCTGAGTGTTTCAAGTAGCAGAAACCTGATCCCAGTTTCTTCTGAGGCACTGCAATGAATTTAGGCTCTTCTTTCAGATTTCCCCTTCATTATTTACTTGAGGTTTGGACCTGCCCTGAACACAGTCCACAGCTTGATCTCAGCAAGGGGCAAGGTGGGTGAAGTTTTGTAGACCAGGAGAGACATTCCTGCTTGCCACACATCTGGGAAATCAGGTGCTTTGGAGGAGGAAGGAGAGGTTAGATTCCCTGAGGTCTCTACATTTCAGAACAAACATCTGCCTCAAATATGACCTAAACCTCTGTCAGATACACTTGTGAAGTGTGTCTGAATTTGCAGTGTGAGCCCAGCACATCCCTCTGGCAGGGAGGGATGGTCATAAACAGAAAGCAGTTCCTGTTCCCCATAACAAACATCTAACTGGCATATTAGGGACAGGCTTAGGAGTTTTAAATGGAATTGATTCAGAAATACTGATGAATGAACTGGCCACTGCAGCAGGTAGCCTAACAAAATTGAAGCAGCCTTTATAGTAATCTCTATTGGCATTAGAAACTAGCCAGTGACAGATTTCAAAAGTACTGCCAAAGTAAGGAAGTATGAAAAGGCCGGGGACCAAGACCACAAGTTGATAGTAGAAGCACTTAGTACAGTTCAAGGTAATGTGTCTTTAGCTTTCAGTTGTATACAAGCACAGTTATTGATGCAAGCAACAGCAGCTCTGATCATATGGGAAAGGGGTGAAGGTAATTTTCCAGCTGAAATTGTGTGGGATAATGCAATTGATATTGAAAGGAAGTTTCAATCCTGGAGGGCTATGGTGAATTTCACCTATGATCCTGCTTCTAATGTGGCCACTGCCTTTGTGCTTACCATACGTAATGCCACTGTTTATGTTATCCATCCCATCATTGCCCTAGGATTAAACCATGAAAGAACAATACTCTATCCCTCAGAACATAGAGTGTGGGCACGAAAGATGAATGGAAAGTGGCAGACAGTAAACTTAGAGTCCTGCATTACTAGAGAAACAATGAGATTCATTTGTGAAAGCAATACTATTAATGCCCAAGATGTGTGTCTAGACACTGAACAGAGTATTTGCCACTTTGAAATTCATCCAGTCACTGACCAGAAAACTGTGCTCGTATATACTGGAAAAGGGTGTATGCCTGAGAACTGCCTGTGCTGCTGTAAAAATTGATAGCAATGATGTTATTTTGTCTAGTAGAAATCATTCTAATTTCTGTATTTGTAATTTTGTTAAGATTATTGGGTGTGATTTTTGTACTCAGCCCCAGTGACATCCCACCAGCTGGTTAAAACCAATTATACAATGTATCACAAACTGCCACCTACCCCTATTGAGATGGACCTTACATTGGTAAAACAATTAATTAAGCACCAAGACCTACAGCAAATCTTGAAAGAAATCCAAGAAAGTGGAAAGAAAACCTTAATTACTGTCCAACATGATACAAAAGAAAAAAATAGAATTCTGCAAAGAATAGAACAAAATGCAGATTATCACTGGTGGGATGTGATCTTTGGGTGGTCACCAACTGCAAATGGAATCTTTAATAAGTTGTGCCACCCCATTGTAGTTTTGCTAATATTAGTTGGGATAAGCTTAGGATTATCTATTATATTGTTAATTTGGAACTGGAGAATACTACAATGAATAGCTGTATTAACATTTTATCAAAGATATAGGGTGGAGCATTAAAAGACACTTATTGTCATGAGGGTTTTCATTAAGTAAAAGCATTTACTTATTTCCTAGGAAAGGGGGGAATGAGACAGAGTAGAGATCCATTCTGAATTAGGTGAAGTGTCTAGGAGAGGTGAAAAGTCTGTGAGGCCAAAGCTGAAGGAAGAACTCACATGCCAAGAGAGCAAGGAGACAGAAAAAGAAAAACAGAAAAGACCACGAGGTCAATTTGCCCCCGACCTAGGAATTCCTTTGATAAAGAACTGGCGATAAATGTCAGGCGGAATGAATATTTATTAACCTACTGTGAAACTGTATGCATATGCATTTGGAAGGGGGATAAAAGGAGACCTGAGGTCTTCAGGGGCACGCATGCCTATTGAGGAGAATTTTCTCCGCATGTGTCCGGCCGTAAATAAACATACCAAGCTTAAAACTTTTATAAAGTTGAGAGGTTTTTTCTTTTCTCCGCAAAACACACCTGGGCCAGGCTGTACAGGCTGACAAGATGGGGCCACACGCAGGAGCGTCATGACTACGTCAGCAGGCTGTGCTTCGGTGAGATCCAGCAGGGTCCTGTTCAGCCTGTGCTCAGCAAACTGATTGGCCAGGAGCCACTGGTGGATGTACCTGAGCAGGGCAGGAACCTGGAGAAGGCACGAGGAGACTTGGAAAGCTGCCAGAGGGAGGAATGTCCCCAGCTTCCCCCCAAAAGTGCTTCCCTTCCCACCACACTGCCATGGCCTCAAAGAGTCACAGTGACCAGCAGGTGTGGCTTGGGAGACCAAGCAATTCCTGGGAGGATCAAACCCTGGCCACAGGCTGCTTACTTGCTCTGGACTGGAAAAGCCCTCCTCTACGAGCATATCCAGCAGGGCAGCACTGGTCTTGGTTTTGAAGATGTGCGAATATGCCCTGAGCTCAGTGCCCATGGTGCTGGTCTCTTCCGCCCGAATTTTCTTGATGAATTTGCAAACCAGCTGTAGGAGAAGGGCAAGAAGCCAGGGATGTTGCAGGGAATGCTCAGGCCAGCAGGCCCAGCCCAGGTGGGGATGGCTGCAGGTACCTGGGCTGTGCTGCGGAAGAGGCCACGGGCGGGGTCCTGCTCCTGTGTGCGCTGCAGGGCTGCACCTGGCAAAGAGCGAGCGCAGCCAGAGCTGAGGGGCTGCGGGAGAGGCTGGAGAACACAGCCCAGCCCTGCGCTCCCCAGGCAGGGACAGCCCCGGGATGCCCCAGGGGATGGAGCACGGTCCCTGTGGGGTGTCTGCCCGGCCCCTCTTCCATCCTGTCCGTGGGAATGGGATGGGATTGGGTGGGATGGGATAAAATGGGATAGGATGGGATGGAATGGCGCCAAGTTGGCTGTGGGCACCAACCCTGTGGCCCAGCTCTGCCACTCACCCTCCTGCGGCAGCTCAAACGGCACCACTGCTTTGGTTGCATGTGCTGGGGCAGCTCCAGGGCTTTCTTCCTCCTCTTCCCCCCAGGCCACCTTGGGCGCTTTCAGGGGTCTCTGCTCCATGAAAATGACTGGATTTGTCAGGGCACCTGCAGAAGAGAAGCCTTTGGAAGGCCACAGGTCACCAAGTCCTGTGGTCTGGCCTCGAGCTCAGCTGCAGGAAGAACGCCTCGAAAAGGCTCCTGGTCAGACAGGACCGAGTGTGATGTGCGGTGGCTCCTCACGGCACCGCTCTGTCCCGTTCTGCCCCGTTGTGTGTTCCCAGCAGCTGGGCAAGCTTCTGTTTCCCACGTGTCACAAAGGGCCCTTGGTCACCGGGTTCCGTTCCATGGCACCGAGACCGTGCTGCAGCGTGCCACCCAGGGCCCTTGCACACACTCCCTACTGCCCTGGGGCTGCCCCCAGCCCAGCCAAAGTGGCCCAGCTTGGAAGGAATCCCTGGCCCCAGGTGTCTAAGACAGCCCGACAGGATCTTTAGGAAGGGCTCAGAGCATCAGCAAACGCTGCCCGGCTCTGCGGGCTCAGTCCTATCCCCATATCTTTCCCTGAGAACATTTGAATTTCTAAATGAGAATCATTTGAAGGGAGGGGATTTACATTTTCCATTTCAGAGAAGCCTTCTGCCTTCATTAGCAGACACATCTCTCTTCAAACCAAGACAATTGTTTATCATCTTGCAGATGCGCAGTTGCTGGGGAGCCCCGTTTTACACCAGGGACCTGGAGAACCATTCCCAGCAATTGGGAAAATCCTAGGTGCTCCATCCACCCACAGATGAGGTCTCCAAATGTGCCCCGAAATTGGGTCCAGCTCTTAGAGGCCTAAAAGAGCAAGTCCAAGTGACTGGATGATATTTTTAGCCCAGAAAGCCCTGCAGCTGATGGCACACTTCACAATCAGCAGTGGACACAGCTAGGCCGAAGCCCAGACCTCTGCCGGGAGCCTTTCTCCTCAAATACCCTTCAAACAAACCTCCATGCAAGTCACTTGGAAAGTTTCTTCAAATGATCCATTTCTGGCACATGACTACACAGGGTTAAGTGAAAGATTCTAAAGCAGCTGCTGTGGAGTCAAAGAGCCAGCACTAAGAGTCCTTGTCATCTCTTCGTAGCTAAATCCCACTTTGGGGGATTTGAGGGAGTTTGGAATGAGCTAGAGAGCAGACCTCCGAGTTTTTTAGATGATGCCGTTGCTATTTCTTCTCTTCTACATAGACAGGAAGGGTGAGTTTGGCTCACATCTGCACTGCATGGCTCACAAGGCCCGCAAGACTTGTAGTTACAAGAGCTTTGAAGGATTTCTTGGCCAAGAAGACACTGCCAAAGAGAATATTTATGTTTTGCAGCCAATCCTTCAATATTTCGTCTTAGGGACTCGTGCTACAGTGTAAGCTTCCTTAGCCAATCATGTTATGACACACAAACTCACAGCACTGCATCCTAAGCTTCTTGTTTACCATTGTAACTACTTTGATTTTTTCTAGATCTTCAGCACTAAAGCTCTAAACTTTCCTCTAATTCAACATTCCTCCCCGTGTCTCTGCTATAATAAACTAGAAATACACATTCTCACTTCTAGTACCTAGCGTTGCAAGCCCTTTCCAAGGTCTCCGATCAAATCCTGTGTTTAATTCTAAGCTTTGCTGACAAGACCAAAGGTCTGAGATTTCCTTGCATTTGGGTTTCCAACAACACCGATGCTGTTAGTTCCAGAGTGCCCGGGGTCCGTGTTGCAAGTCAACTCTGGCAGGAACAGGGCGCGCAGCTGCCAGGGGGCTGCTTGTGGCCTCTGACAGCCCATTGCTGAGGGCTTGCCAGCGCCCCAGCCCCTCAGGCTCTGCCTCAGCCCGACCAAGCTGCCCGGCAGCAGCGCCGCAGCCCCACAGCAGCTCCAGAGCAGCCCCATCCAGAGGCACCTGGGAGCCCTCAGCAAGGCAGCCAGCAGCACACGGGCAGGAGGACACGGATGGCGCTTCCTGCCTGGCACAGGGCTTGTGGCCATCTCCGGGCACTGCTCTCACAGGGATCCCCGCAGCCCCAGCTCCTGCCCAGCCGCTCTGTCACCAGCACAAAGGCTTCAGCAGAACCACCAAAGGCCAAGGGGCTTCTGGCCATTTCCCCTGCAACACTGCACGCCTGGGCAGCTTGCTGAGCCATGGCACACTTTTCCCCCTCTTCCCCTATGCCATGCAGACCCTGCGCAGTAAAAGAAAGCTCCTGGAAGTCTGTGTATTATAACACACTCTATATTCATATACTAATGAAAAAATAAAAAAAAGAAAAGAACAATCTCAAAGAAATGGAAAATTCCTGCTGACTCGGGTGGCCTCAGCAGAAAGAGGCATTAGCACTCGGCAGAGCTCCAGCAGCGCAGATAGCCGAGCCCCGACAGACGAGGCCGTGTCCTCCATGCCCAGCGCAGATGTTCTTGCACCCTCTGGAAGACGGAATATCGCTCACTCTGCAGTGCCTGGAGGACATACAATGTTTGATGTGCCAGGTCCGACACAGCACTGCTGGTGTCCTCTGTCAGGTGTTCAAGGGCTGAAAGAGAAAGGAACAGAGCCATGGTCAGATCCCGGATCTGCAGGGAGCCGAGGAGAGCCCCCTGCCAGGGCCATCCCAGCCGGTTCTAGCCATGGCCAGGAGGGAGCAGGGACCAACGGTAACAGCCTGAAGCTGCTGGCCATGAATTCCCCCAGGCGGCCCTGAAATCTCTGTGTGCTCTGCCCACGCCGCCCCTGGTCCGCACAGGGAGCAGAGCCCTCTTGCAGCCGGGGCAGGGCTTGCAGCTCCCCCGGCAGCCCCCGCTGCCAGCCCGCTGCCCTCACTCACTGTACAGATGAGCCAGAGCTCTTCCTTCTTCCCCCTCAGGTGCCGCCCCGCCATGCCTGTGAACACAGAGCCTGTCACGGCGCCAGCGGCACAGCTCCCTGCCACCGGCGCTGCCGGCGCTGTGGCCACACGGGCTGCTGGCCTGGCAGGGCTCAGCCCGGCCCTTGCCGCACGCTGCCGCCCCAGGGAACGGCTGCCAGAGGGCGGCAGCAGCGATGCCCGGGCCAGGCGGGGCTCCACGGCGCCAGGCCCGGCTGGCGCTGCCGGGGCAGCAGGCGGGGCTGGGGCCGAGCTGCGGCGGGTCGGGGAGGGAGCCCGGGCTCGGGACTCACCCATGAACCTGATGGCCGCCGCTCGCAGGGGCTCCTGTGGGCTCTGCAGGTAGCGCAGGGCCCGGCGCAGGTGCTCGGCCGCTCGGCTCCTGTCCTCTGCCAGCTGCAGAGAGCGGCAGGAGGGAAGCGTTGGTGCGGGCTCAGCCCCTGGGTCGGGCGCTGCCTGCGCCCAGCCCCGGCCTCCCCTGCCGCACAGCCCTGAGGCGCGGCCAGCAGCCGCCGGCGCCGGGCTCCCGAGGGGCGGGGCAGAGGGCCGGCTGCTGCCCGGGGAGCCGCGGTGCCGCCCCGCCCCGCAGCCCCGCCGGGCCCGGGCTCCCCCGGCAGCCTGGAGAAGAGCCCGCGAGGCCTCTGGCTGCAGCACCGGGCAGGACCACAGCTGCCCGCCCCGCACACTGAGCACCGTGCTCAGGGAGCTTCTCCGGGCTGAGGCTGGGGCTTGCAGGCTGTCCTTACCAGGCACTTGCTGAACTTCCACAGATTCTGGCTCTTCACCAGTCTTTCAAGATCTCTCCTCTTCAGGAACTCAGCCACACAAAGCAGAGTTTCCTGAGAAGCCTGGAGAGCAGCAGAGACACGGAGATGGCCCCACAGCCCAGGGCGCAGGACCCGCGTCCCTGTGCCAAGGCATGCAGGAGGCTGCAGCCCAGCAGGTGCCAGGGCAGGAGGCAGCCGAGCCCCCTGCCAGGGGGACAGCAGCGGCCCACGAGTCCTCACCCGTGCCACAAGCCGCTTCTCATCATGGCAGTGGAGGACGAGGGGCAGCAGGCTCTGGCGCAGGGGTGTCTTCAGGGCCTTTTTTTCCTTTTGCTGTGGAAGAGTCACCAATGTTCGGAAGAGCAGTATGGAGATGAACTGAACCTGCCAATTGTTCTGTATGGAAGGAAGAAAAAAGACCTCAGCACGGGGCTCAGCCTGGCACAGGCCTGCAAATTCACAGGGCACAAGGTGTCCGGACAGCACCCAGTGGCCGTGGCTGGGAGCAGTGAGCCTTACGTGGTCAAAGAGTGGCAGCAGTGCCTCAAGCAGCTGCAGTGTGATGGGGCCAGGCATCAGCACGTCATTGTCCAAGATGATAAAGCTGAGTAGCATGACTGTCATGAAAACTATCTCTCCATCTGCATCCCACAGGAAGTCCACAAGACTTTCCGTCAGGCTCCACATTTTTTTGGTCTGTGCAGAACACAAGTTTGTGAAACGCCATCCTGCTGCCGCAGGGCCCAGAGGCCAAAGGCCTGTCCCAAAGCACTCGGGCAGCTGAACTGGGAGGCAGGAGAGCTGAGAGCAGCTGCCCCAGAACTCAAAGCCCTGCCAAGCCCAAGCGACCACATTCCCCAGCTCAGCCTCAGCCACTGCCCCCTTCTCACCATTGAGGGCTCCTCAATGAGCTCAAGAAGGGCCCTGAGTGCCAGGCGACGCCTCTCCCTGCACTCGCTCTGCAGCTGCCTTGAGAAAATTTGCAGGACTCTGTTAGCACCACCTTCACTCAAGTCCAGGCACTCGAGGACCTGAAAGGTACAGGGCAGTGACAGGGAGCCAGCTGGCAGGAGCCCGGAGCCGCACGGGGCTGGGCCCAGGCAGCAGCACAGGGCACGGGTACCGTGCCAGGCAGCTGTGCCTACGAGTGGGCAGAGAGCTGGGAGGCAGCTCAGCCAGGCAGCGCTGGCCTTGAGGCTCACCTCCACAAGGAATGCCAGAGCAGGGAAATCCCAGTGTGGCATCTCTTCATCGAGCATGGTGAGCAGGTAGAATGCAATCCCGGAACAGAAGTGTATGGCTTAATGGCAAAGTATCCTGATGAGAGGAAAAGGAAATAAGACCCTGAGCCAGGGGGGCAATCCTCTCCCAGGAGTGACTCACAGAGTTCTCATCTTTCCCCACCACCCTTCCAGCAAGGGGACCTGGGCCACTTGAGAGTTAGTTGCTCATGGGCACCCTCCTGTCCCAGCCTTTTCCAGTGTGCTTGGCCGTCCCTCAGTGGCAAGGCCCTCTGGCCCATGACCACGGGGATTTTGTGGGACACCTGGGCACAGAGCAGCAATGTCAGAGGCAGTGGGGAGAAGGGGATCTCACCTGGCCAGCAGAGCCACGGCAGAGTGATGGGTGTCAAGAGAGAGCAGCGTGTCCCAGGCACACCTGCGCTCCATTGCCACCACCACATCCTCACAGCGGAGAAGGCAGAGCAGGGACTTCAGGGTGCACACCGCAAACCTGTGTGCACAGCAAAGCCCAGGTCACACTGGCAGCACTGGCTCCTTGGTAGGCCACATGGCAGGGACAGGAGGAGTGGGATGGAGCACCTGTTGGGGCTGGTGGCAAGGCCATGCTCTTCCTGGCATGCCTTCCAGACTGTATCGACCTCCTCTGGCATATCCAGAGTGCGGAAGAACACTTGGAAGAGCAGATGCACAAATAGGCAGGGGAAATACACCTGTTAATATCCGTGGCAGACGGCACCTGGAGGATCTTCCACATCACCACAGTTGCCTGCAAAGGACAAAGCCCCCGAGACAGCGCTCAGTGCCGAGGTGTCCGTGTAGCAGAGCCCGAGCGTGGCAGGGAGAGGCCCGGAGAGACCTTGGCAGGGGGAGCACGGGGCCTGGCGGGCCTGAAGCTGCCCCTGGGCTGGGTTTCAACCCAGCGCCTGAGGCAGGGAGATGCAGTGGGGGAAGGAGGATGGAGAGCTGCTGGAGAGGCAGCCTTGGGGCCAGCAAAGGCCAGTTGCAGAAACTCACAGCCAGGGCAAAGACAGCCGTTTCGTCCCCATCTGAGGTGCACATGCTGTGCTCTGGCCAGCTCCCCAGCACATCCAGGAGTATCAGCTGCGCCAGCTCCATAGTCCTGGCTGAGCCCATGATGGTCTTCCACATGGCCATGGCAGCTCTGTGGGGTCAGAACTCTGTCTCAGGGGGGTCTCAGACACAGCCCCGGGGGAAACTGAGCTGCCTGCCAGTTCTGCCTCTGCCCACTGGCCCTGGCTAGCAGCAGCCAGGCAGCCCAGCCCTGTGGGGACAGAGCATGGCAGCAGGCTCATGGGCTGACGTGTCAGGGCTGGGAATGGCAGCAGCCAGAGGGCCCTGGAACTCTCTGTTTCTCAGACACCTGGGACAGGCTGTACAGGGGGATGCCTGGGGAGGCCTGAGCCCTGTGCACAGGTGGGCCCCATACCTGTCACAGGACAGGGCCACACGCAGGAGCGTCATGACTGCGTCATTTGGCTGTGCTTCGGTGAGATGCAGCAGGGTCTTGTCCAGCCTGTGCTCAGCACAATCATTGGCCAGGAGCCACTGGTGGATGAACCTCACCATGGCAGGCACCTGGAGAAGGCACGGGGAGACTTGGAAAGCTGCCAGAGGGAGCAATGTTCCCAGCTTCCCCAGAGAAGTCCTTCCCTTCCCACCCCACTGCCATGTGGCCCCAAAGGCTCACAGCAACCAGCATTGCTTGGCTTGGGAGGCCAAGCAATTCCTGGGAGGATCAAACCCTTGCCTCAGGCTGCTTACTTGGTTTGGATAGTAAAAATTTTCCTCTACAAGCATAGACAGGAGGGCAGCGCTGGGCTTGGTTTGGAAGATGGGAGAGTAGGATCTGAGCCCAGTGCCCATGGCGATGGCCTCTTCCTCCTACATTCTATTGATGAATTTGCAGAAAAACTGTAGGAGAAGGGCAGGAAGCTGGGGATGTTGCATGGAGTGCTGCACACACGGTGCTGGGCTGAGCAGGGACAGCAGGCCCAGCCCAGGTGGGGGTGGCTGCAGGTACCTGCGCTGTTCTGCGGAAGCGGCCACGGCTGGACTCCTGCTCTTGTGTGCACTCCAGGGCTGCATCTGGCAAAGAGCGAGCGCAGCCAGAGCTGAGGGGCTGCGGGAGAGGCCGGAGAGCACGGCCCAGCCCTGCGCTCCCCAGGCAGGGACAGCCCCGGGATGCCCCAGGGGATGGAGCACGGCCCCTGTGGGGTGTCTGCCCGGCCCCTCTTCCATTCTGTCCTTGGGCACTTCCCCAGGGGATGGCATGGCATGGCATGGCATGGCATGGCATGGCATGGCATGGCATGGCATGGCATGGGGCCAAGCTGGCTGCAGGCACCAGTCCTACAATCAGTCTCTGCCACTCACCCTCCTGCGATGGATGGAACGGCACCACCTCCTCGGTCTCCTGTGATGGGGCAGCTCCATGGCCTTCTTCCTCCTCCTCCACCCAGGCCATCTTGGGCACTACTGGGGGTCTCTGCTCCATATCTTTGACTAGGTTGGTGGCAAGTTGCAGGAGAGATGCCTTGGAAAAGCTCCAAGTCGCCAAGTCCTGCAGTTGTGCCTGGAAGGCACCTTGAAGAGAGAAGCCTCATGAAGGCTGCAGGACAGCAAGTCCTGCACTCGGTCTCAAGGGCTCCTGCCACAAGGACAGGAGACTCCTGTCAAGGACTGTGGTCTGGCCTCGAGCTCAGCTGCAGGAACAAGGCCTTGGAAAAGCTCCGGGTGGGACACGAACGAGCGCGCTGTTGTCAAGGTCCGCCCGAATGAACGGGTGACGGATGACTTTTTGGTGCAAAAAATAACCAACAAGGCACAGGGGGTTTGCAGTAACAAATCAACAAAATGCAATTTTATTGATAATAACCACAGCTTAATATGCATTTGTATTAAAAACATAAAGACATATAAAGCTTTGCTCAACCTCATCTGGGGTGTTGCTTGGGCCACTCCCCGTTTTCTTGATGTAGAATGGTTTTAGAGTGTGGTGCGTCCTTTCAATAATTGCCTGACCTGTGTAGGAATAGGGAATTCCAAAATGTGGCGAACACCCCAGTCCATCAAAAATGTGGTCAATTTTTGAGTTGTGTATATGGGACCATTTGTCAGTTTTCATCTTGTGGGGGATCAGTTTGGCGAGCTCTGGGCCCAGTGACACTGACAAGGACAAAAGCAAAAGATGAGAGGTGCTCTCTCTTCCCAGGACCAAGTCCCACAGCTTTAATGGAGAACAGCTCCAGGAGAGAAAGGGAGTGTCCAGGAAAGGAAAGAGGATGTCCAGGGGAGGAAAGAGAGCGTCAGCCTCATGGCAGGAGACTTTAAATGCTCGGAGAGGGGGGCAGTAGAAAGGAACTGCCATAGTTTAACATAATAAATCACCACACTGTAGTTTTCTGCATAAATTGCTGCACTTGTTGCAAACAAAATCCTGAAATCTCCCCAAACACAACCGTGCAGTCCCAAATGACCACAGTGTGGGAGGAAAAACAACTCAACCCCCCAGTATTCCCAAGCACCAGGTGTCACAGGGAGCACCAACCCCTGCAACTAGAAAGTCCACACACACACACAGGCTCACCGGGAAGGGAATATCTCTTTATGAGGGGACAGAGAGCTCACTCTTCTCAACACAACACACACCATACACCACATCGGCATCCACCCACATCATCTTCCTCAAACATTCACACACTGAAAACACAGCCACAATTACAACACACAGGAAAAACAGCAGCAATAAAACAGGATTTGCTCAATTCACCCCCAGAATTGCTAGCAGGCCCTTATTGACACAGCAAATCCTTTCTGCCATCAGCCAGACCCAAGCCCAAACTGTACAGGCGTACGTTGTGCACAGGACATCTCTGCGTGACTTGTGAACAGCCCTTCCCCTGCATACGCCTTACGGGTTACTTTATACAGAGTTAAACGTTCCTTTCTCCACAGTGCCAGCAGTCTTGTCCGTCCCCCACGAGGAGCAGCCGAGAGCGGAGGTGCCTCCAGGAAAGGAACGTCCTGGCAGCGCCCAGAGACGTTCAGAGCCCGGATGTTCTCACTGGAGCAGGGAAGCGTTCCTGCCGCGGTCAGCAAATGAGGTGTGGAATAGAACTCCCCACAGTTAAAGGTAGGAGGTGGTATGTTTATTACAGCACCAGGCACACGAGGAGTTGTCTCCTAAAGACATGTGTGAAGAATCACTGGCTCTCTCTCTCATCTCTACTCATCTAAAATATCTTACACATTCATATAAATCCCAAAAAACCTAACACTTATTCATTAGCTAACACTGCCTACCCTCCTTTGAATTAAAATGTATTATAATTGAGTCCAAAGTTCCTTCACATTTCTGCAGTCTTTCACTTCAAATGGGTTGGTGGGTTTTAAAGTGGGGAATGGTCTTCTTCTAATGAAGGCCAAGACGTCTTCCTCAATTTGACCTCTTTCCTTATGATCTGTTGGCAGGCTTTCACACCCCTTGGCTATAGTAGTTTTGGGTCCCAGGTGCAGGCTACGCTCCTCTTCTTTGTCCCAAAGAAATCCGCATCCCATCCCACTTCTTCAAACATAGTAAAGACAGGCAAGTGATATATTACCCTAGCCTTAACTACCTTATCTGATAAAAATTAACCATCCCTTATTATTTATACTCTTCTTGCTATACTCTTTCCCCCTAACTAAATCTTGCTAAAATTTTAACTCTTCCAGTTCTTTTAAATCCTTGATTCATTGGCCTCATCTCACACACCAGCCATGTGTGAGCCAATGCTGTAACTGGGAAATTCCACTCCTGAGCAGGAGATCCCAGGCCTGGTTCTGAGCTGGAAGGGTGAGAAGGATGAGATGCACGTGGTTTTGCTCCAGGGGATGTCCTGAAAGTGCACTGCCTACCTGCCCCTGCTGCCGAGCACCACACTCCACCTCCTTCTCCCGCTCAGCAGATTTTTAGGAATCCAGGTCTTGGTATGTATTATTTGCTACTACAACAAATAGAATGAATTTGCTTTGCAAGCCCAGTTTTGTCCTGGGTTATTTTGTGCATGGGTCTCCTCCTGAACCTGGGGCAATGACCAGTAGGGACCTACAGGACACTCCTATTCTCTTGTCAGTAAATTCGGAGAAGTGATTTAAGTATCAAGAAGTCAATAAGTATCAATCAGTAAATCAAATAATTTGGGGGAATATTTAGCCTGTGAGTTTCAGCAAAGTATTGAATATGTCTTAGATCCATGGATAGAAACTCGTAAGTGAGATTGCTGGGTGTGCACATGTTAGGGAAGTGATTCCCCACACACCCAGTGCTGAGATCAAGGATTGCCTCTCTTCTAACCCTGAGCTGGCAGCAAGAATTGGGCCCTGCTTGGTAACGTTCATTTTGAAGACTTCTGTTGAGCAGGTAAGAATGGTGAAAATGAAATCTTTTCCAGCTGTTTCCCTTTGGTTTACCAGTTTGAGGGTTAAAATTGTGTGCTGCAGGTGTCCTGGTGTCCTGGGTGTGTGCAGAGCAGTGCAGCCCCAGAAACCCCTTGGCTTGCCCACAGGTTGTCATGCCTTGCTGCCAGGTGTGCCCAGCTGTGGCAGGAGAAGGAGCCCGCAGCGCAGTGGGCACCGTGCCCTGCCCAGCCGGGGCTCTCTGGCACAGAGCAGCAGCAGCGCCAGCACCGTTCAACCCGCTCCTGCCTTGGCTTCCCCTGGCACACAGAAGCCTCTGGAAATCAGCACCGCCAGCGGCGTTCCCAGCTTGGAGCAGCTGCTGCTGGCGGGCAGATGCTGCCAGTTTGACTGCTGCCAAAGGGGAAGAGAGGCAGAGATGTACCCGCACCGGAGCCCTGGGCATGTCCAATAAAGGTGCAAATATGTGGGGAGATTTGTTAGGAAGCATTTCAGCTGTGATGCCAACAGTGGCTTCTCTCCTGGTTCTGTGTGTTCTGGACGAGTAATGCAATGGTTGGGTCTGACAATTAAGAAGCAGATGTTATGTGGATGTTCAAATGTGTAGTGATTATATTGTAATATATCCTCCCATAGTCCTCTTTCCCGTCCCCTTGTAACAGCCTGGGTAGTCAGGGCATTTGGGGAGGGCTGGCTTGTGACCAGCAGGCAGGGTGTAACAACACCTGACCTCCAGTCGGGATGCAGGAAAGTAATCTCCACCAATGGACAGCAGAGAAAGAGTTGACTGACAAAACTTTTAGAGGAGCTAAGGGTATAAAAGGCAGAGCATCCTTTTTGTAGATGAGCACGTGGCTGCTAATCAAAGAGACTCCCAATGATGCGAGTCTTCCTTAGTCAGTCCTTTGCTAAGGTTTACTAAACCTTTAAAATTTTAAAAGTGAGAGTCATTTCTCGTATGTGCAATGCTGTGGGCCATTGTCTTGGTCTGGTTTCCTTTGCTTGTGTCCCATCTGAGTGCTCAGTTGAGGTACAGGCTGTAGGTGTTTGGGGCACTCCTGGAGTTCCTCTTGGATCCCCTGAACAACAGGGTTTGGCCCATGAGGGGAATTTGTGCTGCTTTGTGACAGATGAGAACTTCCCAGGCTCTTTTGTGTCTTCTGTAGGGAAGGTTGGTTATTGCTTTGCATAAACTCACAGACCAACACAGAGCTGTCCCTTTGTGATGTCAGGGCATGGTTGCCACCTTGTCGTAGTGACATCAGAAGGTTGCCTTGGTGCACGGAAGGCCTGAATGTCAGAGCAGCCCTAGGCCTTGCTCACATCAGGAGAACTTTCCTGGCTGGCACCTTTGTCAGTGTGTAGCTGCCCACTGACAAGAGCCTTGTTTTTCCTAGTTTAGGAAAAACTCATACAACACTGTTACAATGTTTCATCATCTGGCTAAAGCAGCATTTGCTGCCTATGGCATTTCTTTTTCTGTGTATTACATTACACATTTTGCACGTAAGTAGAGGTTTCCATTCTACTTAGGTTAGGGTGTATCCTAACCTGGCTTTTGTATGTCTTCCTCCTCTTTCTTGGGGGCTGAGTTTCTGATTTTGAAAGAGAAAGAGCATTAGGATGCCAGTGGTTTGCTAAAGCTCCTGTCAAGAGGTCCAGCTAAAAGGGGGTGTCTGTAGCCACAGGGGCAGCATTTGCAGGGGAACCTGCAGGGCTTCCGTTCCCTGCACGGGAGAGTCTGTGGCAGCAGAGTCTGTCATTTCCTCAGGTTGCTGGGAGAAGCAAGACACCTTTGAAAATGTAGACTGGCAGAGCTTCTTGGAAGGCCTTCTAAAAGCTCTTCAGTTGTTCCCAGGATTCAGAGAAAGTTTATTTTCTTTTTAAATTTTGTCATGAAAGGATTTGACTGTCTAAATTAATAACCTTTTACTGTGTGCCAAAATAGTTATTACCTTTGAAAGAAAATGCAAACTCTAAAGCAGTGAGTGTCTGCTCCTGAACCCTAGAAGTGCTGCTGTGCTCTTCCACAATAGAACTGTCACAGCTGAGGGGAATTTTGGGAAGCTTTTCTGGGCAACTTTTTCCTGCAAGTTAATGAGAATTAGTGCATGTAACTGATTGGGGGAAAAAAAGAGTACCGGAAGGAGAGGATTTCAGAAGCTGTTTTATGTGTTTGGTAGAACAGGAGCATTGAGTGTTGAAGAACAATTTGCATTTTCTTGATCATATTTGTATTCATTTACTAGCTCAACAGGCCAAAGTGTTGGCACAACCATGAATATTGTCTTGATCTCTTGCTGGCTGTGTGAATGAAATGTGTCTCCTGGAGGGATGTTGTGAAACAGGAAATCATCTCTGTTTGGGTTGACTTGTTCTGTGGGATTCAGCAGCCCAGGCAGTTTTCTGACAGCATCTGGTTCATTTTCCCTTCCCACTACAGGTCACCTGAAGCATGTATTCAGCAGCGCTGAAGATCCTGAGGTGAGTGAGAAAGGAACATTTCATGTTCCTGGTGTTTAAGAATTGTAGAGGAAGATGTGAGCTTGGCCAGTAGCAGTAGACTGAAGAGGGCCAGCTAGGAAGGCCGAAAGAAAAACCATATTCATGCCTGAAACAAAAGTAACAAAGGCAGCGATAGATGTTTTTAAATTTCCTTCTCAGAGTTTGAAGAACTAAAAACCTAGTTTTGAAAAGAGAACGATGCTTGCAGACAGCAGATAGGGAAAATTTAATTAAGAGCAATTTTATGTACAGTTGAATTAGATCATTTTAATTTAAACAGAGTGACTTAGAATCCTATTCCTATCAAACTTTATGATATCTACTTGGAACATGAGGTGGTAGAACAGGAAGGCCATCTTGCAATGGTGCCTGCTGTATCTGAAGTGCAATGGGCACCTTTGTGGCTGGGGAGCTGCGTGGGTCCAAAGGACGCAGGGCTGGCGGCCGTGAGCAGCTGAAGATGAGGCAGCGTGGGGCCAGGGGTCCAAGAAGGCCAAGGGCACGGTGGCTGTGCCAGCAGCAGTGGGGCAGCAGGAGCAGGGCAGGGAGCGTGGCCCTGTGCTGGGCAGCGCTGCGGCCACAGCTGGAGTGCTGTGTGCAGCTGTGGGCCCTGGGAAGCAGAAAGTCATGGAGGGGCTGCAGCGTGTGCACACAAGGACAGGGGAGCTGGGCAAGGGGGTGCAGCACAAGGCCAGGGAGGAGGTGCTGAGGGAGCTTTAGCCTGGACCATGGGGGCTCCTGAGGGACCTTCAGGCAGACTGCCATAGATCCCTGCCTTAGATCCATAGAGCCAATGCTCAGCACGAGGGCTGTTTGCCTGCCAAACATCCCTTCACTGCATCCAAGTGCTTTAGACACTTTAGTAGGTAACACATTCATATTTTGTTTGTTTATTTGCTTGTTTGTTAGCTAGAAGGGGAAGCCTTGTGTAATTTCTCCTTCTCCAGGGAGCAAGGGATCTTTTTCTCAATCTTTCCTGCCCTTTTCCAGCACTGGCAGAAACACATCACTTTCAGGTTAATGGCTCCTGTGTCTTTTGGCACCCCAAGGAATGAGTGTGTGTTGTGTTTGGGAATTGAGCAGGAAATCAATGCCCTTGCATTCCAGCTGGTGCTCAGAGATCACAGGAGCTGGGAGGGGCTGGGCTGCATTTATCATTCCAGCCACTTCAGCACCATCAGTGTGGCCGAGTCCGAGAGAAGAACTTGCCCGAGCACAGATGCACAAAGAGAGCCGTTCCCAGTGCAATGCTCTGGGTCTGGCTGCATTCCATAAGGACCCACACGCTACAGATTCCCCAAGAGTGTGCTTTTTTGAAGCAACCGGAGAGCAATCTCAGGATTGTAGCTGAGCGGGACACTGGCTACCAAATTTTGATGTGTGTAGCAACAGAGAGGACAGTAAAGAGACATTTCAGTAATGAGATCTGTCTGTCTGTCTGTCTATCTATCTATTTATCTATCTATCTATCTATCTTATCTATCTATCTATCTATCTATCTATCTCTCTCTCTCTCTCTCTCTCTCTCTCTCTCTCTATCCATGTAACATTTACATAATTGAATCTTCCTGGCTCTGGTCCAAGGCAGTTGGAGGTGCAGAGCTCACCTAAAGCATCCCTTTCAGGAGAGGATTAGAAACATGTTCCCTCAACCAATTCTGAGCAGGCGGATATGCTTTCCCCTCCAGATATGGTGGGTTTTTTTCCCCTCAGAGTTGATTTCCTCCTCCGGCCTCTTCTGCCCTCAAGTCCCCAGTTAATTCTATAAATTTCTGCCTGTCCTAGGGAGGTGCAACAATTCCATGTTTAGGTGGTGTTTGGTGACTCTGGTCACACATGCATTATGTGACACATGGTTTCCTTCACTGGCATCCCCAGGGCTGTGTAAGTGCATTCATTCATGGGACCTTAGGAGAGTCTCTTTCCCTCAGCAGCAGCAGCAGCAGCAGCAGGGAGCGGTGGCAGGGTCAGGACGAGGAGGAGGTGCCTGCCCTGGCCCTTTGCTCCCGGGCCCCAGGCCAGGAGGGCTCTGGCTGCAGCAGGGCCCTCTTCGGGCAGCCCCTGGCAGCCTCTGCACAGAGCACGGCACGCTGCCCCATCCTGCTGGTGCCACTTTTCTTCAGCAATACCCTAGCTCCTCTTCGCAAGGAAAAAACTCCAGCAATCTAAAAAGAGATCATTCCAGTACAGTTCTACCTGCCTTTGCATTGTAGTTCAGGGCATGTGATTTTTTTGTCTATAATTTCATGATTTTTATGAAAACATGCATTCATATCTGCACATTTTTGTGGTTTTAATTATTCATATACCTAAACACTCAGTTTTAAACTCTTGATTTATTGCAGTTGGTAATTTTCAGGTAGTATATTTTAAAATGTCACAAAACAACACCTTTCGGGTAGTTTTTCTCACTCTTAAAAGAAACTCCATGAGCCATTTTAGTCTCTGTCTCTCCAAGTTGGTTCATATTGGTCTATTTTAAATCAGAGCTACAATACTTTTATAGGATTTAGAGAGGTCCAATGAAATGCACACCAGTGATTCCTCTTGTGGAATATCATGGCCCTACCATAAAGCCTCTATTTACTTTTTTTTTCTCTCATTAGCTCAACTGCAAGCACATGTTTAGTTGCAAACTTACACAGGATGAGCAAAATCAAAATGATGTGATGGGCCTTTGGGAGCTCCTTGTTGATCTTTCTGCTTCTTCAGCTGAGCAAAGATCTGATCCAGGGAAAGAGATTGCACTTAGTGCTATACAACCATTTGGCTGGAACTCTGCTGATTTCTAGAACAGCTGGAGGCCTCTATCTCCCCAGGATGTTTTGGCTGAGCCAAGCTTTGCTGGGTTTTGGCTGCAAATACCATTGCCCTTGCTTTCTTATATCCACAAGTACCATGGCTGGGCAAAAACTGCCACATGGGCCATCTTCCAAAGGCATTTTGGTCTGGAGTTTGTGAATGAACAAGAGCCTCATCCACTTCCAAACCACATGAAAAAAATCATGAAAGAGAACCTCCCATCCTTAATGAACAACTGACAATTCACAAGTGGATCTAGAGCTTCTTTACGCATTGAAAAGGAAGGCAATCTTCCAATGGAGTTGTGCTTTCATGAGTTTTTCTTCTGACTCCCACTGCCAGCTGGCACTGGAAAAAGTCATGGCTCTGGAAGCATCAGTGTCTTCTGACTGCCATCAGTTGTTTTGCTGCAACAATCAGAATAGGCATCAGGTTGGAGAGAGGCTCAGCTGATGCTTATAACAGGAGCTGCCCCAAGGAGAAAAAAGAAATTAACTTTTACCTCCCAAACCCATCTCCCCAGAGGCTCAAGCAGGATTCATCTGGTTCCCAGAAATACAAAGAAATAGGGCTGAGAAGACCCTCTGCAGCAATGTGTTCATGCCCAAGACTTTGCTGATGCCATTTGGGTTTGGCCTTTTTTCTTTTCTGTCTTTTCCGTATTCCTTGCACATCAATTTAGAGCTCTGTAGGATACTTGATTAGTGACTACTTTTCCCAGTCCTCTTCCATGGCCTTTGCCAAAGCAGTAAGACAAATTTCCAGAGCTCCAAGCGCCAAGGGGTAGAAGGCCCCAGTGTTGTCGTGGTTCTTCCTGGGACAGACCCCTGCAGGGAGCTGGTGGACTCACCATCCCTGCAAGCCTTTAAAACACGACTGGGTGTGGCACTCGGTGCCATGCTTTAGTTGAGGTATTAGGCCATAGTTTGGACTCGATCATTTTTAAAGTGTCTGTCTTCCAAGCCAGTGATTCCGTGATTCTGTGACTGACGCAGCTTTTCCTGCAGCCCGGGAAAGGGCTGTGGGGGCCCTTGGCCAAGGACGGGGATCAGGGCTCATGGAAAAGAAGCAAAGGGCTCAAGGCGAAGGCTGAGAGGGCAGAGCTGCCCCAGCACGGCCCAGAGCGAGCCTCATGTCCTCCTCCTCACCCTGCGCCCTCTGCGTTGCCCTTTGCGGCGCCGGCGGCTGCTCTCGCTGCGGGGCTCCAGGGCTTGCTGTGGGCCGGGCCCCTCATCTTCGGGAAGCGCCGGAGCCTCGGAGGTGAGCGGCTGCTGCTGTGGCCGGCAGGGGAGAGCTGCGGCTGCAGCCCTGGGCACGGCGAGCTGCCGCTATGGCCGGCTCCTGCCACGGCTCCTGCCTCTGCTCCGGTCTCTGCTGCAGCCTCTGCTCCTGCCCTGTGCTCACAGACACGGCCGAGGGCTGCCCCGCAGCTCCCTGCTGCTCCGCAGCGGGCCCGGCCGGGCTGCTGCTCTCTGCGGCCTCTGCCCGCCGCTGCCGGCCCCGCCGCGCTCCCGCCTGCCTCTGCCGCAGCCGGGCCCACACGGGAGGCAGCACATTGCGGCCGGCTCGGAAAAGCCCTGCCCGCAAACCGCCCGCCACGGCCCCGGCCGCAGGGCACAGGCTGCCGGCGTCCTCACAGCTGCGAGCCGGCCCGGGCCGCCTGCCGGCCTCGGCCACAGCTCCCGCCTGTGTCTCCACGGCCGCGGCTGCTCGGCACAGCAGGCTGAGCACAGCCAGCGCCAGCAGCAGCTCCTCACGGGCCCAGGACCTGGGCGCTCCGAGCCCGCCCAACCCCGAATTCCAGCCCTGAGGGGCTTGGCGTCCCAATGCATCCCATGGGGACAGCAGGGTCGGCCGCTGAGCTCAGCCCAAGTGACCAATGGAAAATTCACCAAATCCTCATCAGAGAAAAGACAAAACTCCCATGGTGCCTGACAGCCTGAAGCAACTGCCAATTCCAGATCATTCCATCCATGTACGAAGAGGCTTTTGCATTAAAGCAGAAAAGACTTAGCAAAAAGGAGGGCAGGAACAAACAGCAAAGTTATTTGGACTCATTCTTCTTGTGTCTGTTAGAAAGGCCAAGAAAATGCAATCCTTGCTCTTCTGACACAGCTCTCTCTGTTCATGACGTTAGACAACAAGTGCCGATGCGCAGGAGCTGATGCAAGGGACAGGGACGAGGATGCAGCAGACACAGTGCCAAGCTAACAGAGGGATGATCTCTGGCAATGGCACTGAAGGAGAAGAGTTTCAATGCAGCACAGAAAATGGCTCTTTGTTTCACCTCTTCTTTCAGTGCTGCTAAGAATGTAGCCTGGAGTGAGCTGGGAACACCAGAGCCTGGAGCCCTTTCCAGGCAGGGCTGCATCAGACACAAACCAGCAGGGGACTGAGGAGCCCCTGGGGTGGCAGTGAGCAACCTTGGGCTCTGCTCACTGCTGCTGGCATTTTCTGTTGAACCATCTCCAAGGACTTCTGTTGTGCTCTGTATTTCTAAGGGTTTCCCCCCTTGGTTTTTTTGGTTGTCTCCTGCACCTCTTTTTCTCCAAATTTTCCTACCCTGTCAGCAGCAGCCCTTGTCCAGAATTTGGCTCTAAAATATCAGCAAAGCAGGTAGGAACAACAATGGGTGGAATCCTGTGGCTCAGGAATTCGTATGCCAGAGCCCTGCCTGTGCCTGTGCCTTATGTCAGGACCTCCTTCTCTGTGCAAAAACTAGGGATTAGTGGAGTTTTTTTGCCAAACAGCTCCTGAGAAGCAAATGTCGTCCTAGGTTTCTCAGGAGTGTATCCGTTAAGTTCATGGCTGGCAAACAGAAAGTAAGGCCAGGGTAGCAGAGCAGCTGGGAGCTGGTCACTCCCTGCAAAGGGCTGGTGTATGATGTGAGAACACCACGTTCCAGGATGGGCAAGCAGGATAAATGTGCTCAAGGTCCTGCAAAAGAGGTTTGAGTTCACTCAGAGAGCAGTCAGGAGTGGTGAGCACTGAAGATCCAGCTGCAGTCCCCATCCATGTCCCTTTCAGCGCTGGCTTTAGGGTGTCTGCAGCCTGGATCCAGAGCACCCTGGGGGGCTCCTGAGGCTGCCTTTGCACTCAGGGTGAGGATGCCCAGGAGCCCCTGAGGCTGCAGTTGGGACCAGGGCTGGGGCTTGTAGCCTGGCAGGTGTGGCTCTGGGGGCTGTGACATGCCAGGGCATGGGTCACTGTCACTGCCCTCCGCAGCCCTGGCTAGCTCTGTGATGCTCCAGGGACAATGGCAAGAGTGGGGAACTGGCTAGGTTAGGGTTTTTCCTGAGCCAGAACCTCTAGGCCAAATGCCGAGCAGCAAAGACCCCTGGAGGGCCGAGTGAAGGAAGCAGAGGAGGCTCTTCTGCGGTGTAAAGGGCAGCAAATTCATCAGCAGAGGCGGGGGGGAAGTTTCACAGGCAAGAATGCCCAATGGGAACAGCTGTGGAAAGAACCCCCAGCACCCCTGTGCACCGGTTTTTAAAACCTTTCAAAACAGGGGGTGGACACCATACAGTAACCAATAAGCGACTCTTGGGGTGTGGTTTTGAGAGCTACAACAAATCAGAACAAGGGGAGGAGAGAGCGTTGGGATAGGGATTGGATCTTAGGGTGAGGGACAGGGAACTTTCTGGAACAAAGGGTAGGGTTTGGGCTGATGGATGGGGCAAAGGGGCCGGGTTGTCTTGACAGACAGGGAAAAATCTGGTGAGGAGGGAGGGGATTCCTTGAGGGACACTTGGGTAGGAGGGCATAACACAGGGGAGAAATTAACTGTAATAACTCGGGGAACGCTTGAACATACCACTATATAACAGAACATTTGACTCAATAAACTAACTCACTGCAACACAGAAATTCAGGCTTTCGGCAGCTGAGAGGTGGCACTAATAGAACCCTCAGCAGCTGGTGAAAGCCATCTCTCTCCTTCAGGTTCTTGCTGTGTGGGAAGGTGCTGCGAGTTGTGGTGGCTGCACTCCCCCTTTGTTGGGAGGATGATCTGTACCAGGGGAGAGCAGTAAGCTGCCATGGTGAGCAGAACATGCTCAGAGCATTGCAGTTCATAGAATGGCACTGCTCCTGAAGGGCAAAAAGCTCAAAAGCATAGAATTCTGTGCGGAACCGTTGCATAAATTTTCTCTTCTAGAACATGCCCATTTTTGTATACTGTAGATGAATACTCTGGATTTTATAGAATACATGGGTTTTTTTCTTAAGGTTTTTTGGAAAAACTCTCAAGTTTATTTCTGTTTGTATTTTACATCCAGCATGCATACAGGGTTTTTTTTAATTATTATTTTTCTTTAGTAAATACTTAGGAAAAAAATACCTAAGCATTTTTTAATCCTTTGGGATATTGTGGGTAATATTCTTAGAAAGAAAACCTTGTTGAACAAGTGTGAAAACACTGAGAGAGGGAAAATAGCATAAAAGTCTTTTAGAACAGGGCGTGTAATAAGGACTGCAGAACTGAGTAATTCCTCCAAGGGCAGAATTAGCAAGATATATCACCAAGAATACCTGCCAAGATACTTCCTTAAATCAAGGGAAATGTGACCTGCAGCCATACGAAGTACAGCCAAAGCAAATGAAAACCTTTGGAAAAGAGGGAATTTTGCCAGTGACATCAGTCTGTCTGGATAACTGAGGGATGCCCATCAATATTGCACTAACTTCCTCAATGTTTACAATGTCTTTTCTCCCAGTTTCTGTGAAATGAATAAGCTGTAGTTGTTTACCATTTACTTAAGCTCTTAGGGGAATTACCAAGCACTATGTATGTTTTTCTGTAGCTGAGAAGAACTTGAGTTTCCCAAATCTTCTACAAAGCAGAAGGGAACCACACAGTTACTTGTGCTAATGTTAATGAAGGGTTTCATGAAAGCAGGTGAATGAGAGCGTTGTGTTGTAAAACTTCCACATGCAAGAAAACAGGAGTCCACTTAGAATAAAACATATAAGGCTAGCATAACATCAGAACAGGATAAAATGAAATTGCTAGACAGGAACTGATGCGTCAGAAATTAGGTGTATAATTTCTAATACATCTGCACGCATTTGCAAGCTAAAACAGAAAAGGAAGGGCAGAGATAATAAGGAACAAAGATTTTAAAATTGCACTGTGCAGAAGAGACACACAAACCACCAGTGTGAACAGAGCTGGGAGATTCAGCTTGGAGATGGATTAGAGTGGAATCCATTCACTGAAGGTCTCTGGTGCACATGAGTGCAAAGACTGAGGAAAAAAGGAGAAAAGTTTAATTTCTGAAAGCTATTTAGATTCCTGGAAGCATTGTCTAGAGATCTAAAAATCTAAAGCCTCAGAGAATCTGAACCTAAAACACCCCCAAATGGATTGATCAGGTATGATGTGCACATCTCTGCTGTTTTCAGAATCAATGAAATTGACAATGAGTGTCTGGAAATTAGGAATGCCCACCCAGATTTTATCTTCATTACTTTAAGAACACCTTAATAAGGCACTTCAGGAACTGAACACTGACATTCTCACCCTGCTCTATTTACTTTACATTTGAATACAGGCTGGTAGAAGGAGAAATTTAGCTTTAATTTCTCCCCAAATTACCTGTTGCAATTTCAGATTAGGAGTAAATGTAAAATTCAGCTAATCACTCTCTCTATCCCTGAATATTCCACTAGTGAACTGACATACAGAACATCATTTTTCTCTTTTGTACCTTCCTAAATGGTGCCCAATGAACAGGACACTTGCATAAATCTCACAGAAAATCACCAAAATCGCTGAAATTAACACTAAATTCCATGATAAAAGCTTCTGAGGAAAGGCTTGACAGGATCACTGAACAAACTGAAACTTGGAATAGAAACACGAATTTCAGCACTGATCAAGGGGAAAGGAAAAGAAATGCTGTATCAATTCCAAGTGGAAGGTAAGGAGAAACACAGGAAGCAGAGAAAGAACAAGGCCCTGTCAGATGACCTGTGCAAGGTAACTTTGTGCCCCAGCACTGTTAGAGGACATTCCCTGTCATTGGTGCAAGCAGCTGGAGACATAAATGCTGATTGATATGGGGGCCACAGTCTTGGTAAGTGCAGAGGTGGTTCAATAACCTGACATGAGGGAGTTCCCTCAGAGCAACTGGGATGCCAGAAAGAAGTGAGCAGCTCCCCACAGCCTGGCCGGCTCGGCTGCTTTTCCTTCTGACCCTCCTGGGGAGGCTCTGACATTTCCTCTTCCCTGATGGAAGCGCAGCTGCTGCCAAGGGAAACGTCCCCACACTCACTCAGTGTTCCCTGTGCTTGCCAGATGTCCCATCTGCTGTCCCTGTCCAGGAGAGCTGCTCTGCTCGGGAGGAGGAGACCGAGCGAGAGCCTGGGAACATCGGCGGCTGCAATCCCTCCTGATCTAGCGCTGTTTATGGATGTGTAGCTAGATTTGGATAGTTACAAGTATAGGGATATTTACATACACTGACTGATATTTGTGTAGGGATATTATGTGTGTGTATTGTTATATTGATGCGTGTATATTCATCTGTTTACATACTTGTACAGCTCTGTAGCTGTGCATTTCTATTGCTGGGGTTGTATGGATTTTATTGGTCCATTGATATTTGTGTATTTATAGACAGGTTTGTTATATTTGTATTATATTGTCATGTTATATGTCATGAAATATGTAATGCATGTTTACATCTCTATATTGTTATGTCTATATATGTATTTACTTCTATTTATTATGTATGGAGTTGTATAGTTTTAAAATTCTATTTATTTAGTTCTGGATCTGAGATTCTTTAGAGAGGGATATTGATGTTTCTGTGTTTGTATATGGGCTGTACGGTTGTAGTAATATGTAATAAATTTAATTGTTAAACTTCAATTCAGTAACTTCAATATTTGTGTACAGTGATTTGTTGCAGAGGGTTGCATTAAAGTAATTTTTTTTTCACTGAAGTTGATATTTGTATATATTTACATAGCACAATTCTCAGAATAAATTAGATTTTAATCATAAATTGATATTTCTGTGTTTCTATATTGGTAGCACAGGTGTTCCAATTTAAAATAAATTTCATTTTTAAACATAAGTTAATGTTTGTGTATTTGTATATTAGTAGTGCGGGTGTAACTATCTGCAATAAATGCAATGTTTCAACTGAAGTAAGTGTAGATTTGTGCTACCCAAAGCCATGGGCAGATGTAAATGCTGGAGGATTTTGGCCATGCAAATCTCCGGCCATGCCCAGCACATGCCCCACCTGCACTCAGGCTGGGCAGGGGAAGCGCAGATTTGGGCTGGCAGCAGAGCCCCACGTTGGCTCAGAACTCGCTGCAGAGGCTGCTGAGAAAACTCCGGGGCTCCATGAGCACAGAATCCAAGCAGGAGCCACCCGGGGAGGACAAATTCCCCATCCCACAGGCAGCTCTTTAGGAAAGTGCTCCAAGTGTCCCCCTGAAGCTCATCCCAGAGACCAGAAGCCAGCAGGGATCCTGAGCCAGCTCTGCTGCCTTTGGCACCACTTTGGCAAATGAGCTGCAGCAAGGGGGAGGCAGCAGCGACTGTGACTGCTGCAGGCTGGGGATGAAGGAAGGGCCATGGACGCAAGTGCTGAGATGCTGCAAAATCCAGAAGGAGGCTGGAGAGCTGGGAATCAACTTGGCATTTCAGTGCCAAACTCTCACAGACACTGAAATGATGGAATCCCTTTGTGTGAAGTGACCTGGAAGAACTGACAGGGAGTTGCTGCTAGGATCAGCAGTAGCAGAAAGCAAAAATGTACAAACACTAGGAGATCGTCTAATACGCCCACAAGCAATGGCTTCAAAAATGATCTCATATATTCAATATATTATAATATTTATAATATGTTATTATATTATATTATTATATATTATTAATTATGTTATGTTATGTTATGTTATGTTATGTTATGTTATGTTATGTTATGTTATGTTATGTTATATTAGTCAAAATATATACTATATAATATGCATGAAATTTAATGCACATGTATTTTTGGACAATTTTTTTTAAAATATATATTTTCATTTAACATATCTATTTGAAATAGTCTTTCAGCTTGGGAGAGCGAAGATTTACAACAGTGCAAAACCATCTGCCCACACAGCAGTCAGCCCCCAGGTGCGTGCATGCACACCCACCCACTGTGCTTGCTCTTCTCAGCATCTCGGGGCTGCTGTTTGCACAGAATTGGGGAGAATTTAACTCAACAGAGCCACGAGTGGGGTGTCCAGGTTGTCATGAACACTCATGTGGCAACGAACAACACAGAGCTCTCAAATCACATTATCACAGATTATTTCATTCCTGCTGGGCACTGTGGAACTCTTAAAAGACACAGAAAAGGGGTGGAAAACATTGGCATTATGCTACTGCTGGTGTCTTCCTGGAGGAAAATATGTTGGGTTTCTTCAGGTGGTAGCTTTCCAAAACCTAGGAAAACTGCTCAGCACTGGTAGCCCAATTGTGAATGGTTTTCTTGACTTGGCAAAGCTGGGGTGTTACCAATGGACTCTGTCCTTGGTCCAAATCACCTGCCCTCACCTGCAGACAAAAGCACCACCAGCTACAGCAGCAGCTACATCAGTCAGTTTTCTCAAAAAGCTGTGTTAAACTTGGGAGAGGAAAGGAAAACACATCAGACACTGTGGATTAATGACAAGACTCTGAGGAACAGTTCCAAAGCAAAGGGCAGCAGCTTCTCTCTGGGGCACTCCTTGTGCTCCAAGGCAGCCGGGCTGCCCTGGCTGCCCAGGACCCTGCGCCCCGCGGGCTCTGCAGAGCTGCACAGCGGGGAGGCAGCTTCGGGCACCTCAGCCCCTGGGCAGGAGGGGCTGCTTGCTCTGCAGGGCTGCCTGGGGGCAAAAGCAGGGTGCTGGCCTTCTGCTCTGGGCCCCAGCCTGGCCTTGCAGGCCTAATCCTGTTCCCTGTTTCAAATGTGCTAAAGAAAGACTTGTTTGTTTCCAGCTCTGCACAGGTGTGATTTGCACCACAAAATACTGAAGGGCTAAGGCCTGAACAACAGACCCTGACTGAAGCCTCAACAACAGGACCTGAGCCAAAGCTGCCCTCTAGGTGACCTTCCCAAACCAATGTTCCATGTATCTGCTCCTTAACCAAGTGTTATTATCAAAAGGATTGTTGCATCCATTTACTGGTGAAACACGTCTTCACCTTTCTGCATGAGGAAAATTGACATGGCCACACCTGGCCTTGGTTCCTCCTTGAGCCCTGGGCAGGCTCAGGGAGAAAACCAAGAGGAGAATGACACCAGCTGTGCCCCAGCAGAAGCTCTGGCACATTGCTCGTCCAGCACGATCAGAGCCGGGCTACTCTCACAGCACACTCGGGAGCCTCGTGGCCACCAAAGGTGGAGGCACCGCAGGATTTCCCAGTTCCCGGCCATGGCTCTACAGGGCTGGGCTGGGACAGCTTCCCCCAGCTGATGTGCAGCTCTGGATGAAGGGGAAACCATTGGGGTACCTGGTGATGGATCTTCCTGAATCACCAGAGGCACCCTTTTGTAATAATGCTGAGGTGCATTGCTTAGCTTATCCTTTCCTGACTCTTTCTTGCATTAGTGCATTACAGTAAATCACACTGTTCCTTTAGCTGGTGTCTGTGTCTGCATCTCTGACCCTCTCCACCATCAAAACAAACACACAGCCAGTTTAGCATGAGACCTGCCTCTCTGCCAGCCCATCTCTTGGCAAACACCCCTGGTGGCCATCTCCACAAATGAAATTCCCACTTTGCAACTTCCTTTTCTGCAGGCAGGTGAGAAAAGGAGCCACTCCCAATTCTAGACACCTCTGGAAACCAGCTGCTTTCAGCAGTCACAACCCTGAAGTATCAATCTCCTTCCTTAGCCAGCCACAGGGAGCTCCCACCAAGAGTTCTTTTGTGCAAGGATACCCACAGAAGAGCTGGAGAAGGGAGCAGTTTGAAACACAACTGTTTCAGAGTTTAAACCTGCCTTTATCAAATGAGCACACACCAACCTGTCCCAAAGTGAAAGCAGGCAGGAAAGAGAAGCTCCTCTCCCACAACAGCAAACTCTGTGCTTCCTTCTGTTCCAGCTGGAGAGTAGAGGTCATGGGCTGCACCTCACTTTGGGAAGGAGCCCTGGGAATTGGCCTGATCTGGGAGGGCAGCAAAAGGAATTCCCCAAAAAGTAGGAAAAGATTCTCTGAAAGCATTAGATTATGACAGTATTTCTGAAGGAAAGGAAAAAAAAAAAAGAACGGGGAACTTCAAAAAGTTCCCAGACTGAAATTTGTTTGCCAATACACCAACCCCAAAGTCTCTGTAGTGTGTCATGAAGCTCAGGAATGTAGAGAGCATTTTGAGCAGACACTGGATCGAAGCAAGGTGCACAACCCTGCATAGGTTGCCTTAGACCAGAAGCATGCTGCCCTTGGGCAAACAATATAAAGAAGTTTGCCAAGATGTACCCCAGGAAAAGAGATGTGAAGCAAGATGTTCTAGGGATGTGAAGAAAAGATATGGGGCAGAATGTTCTGCTGACACTTTTGCCAATCTATGTACCTGACCAAAGATATGTTGGCTCTTTGTCCTATACATAACACTTTGTAACCACTTATAAGTATTCTCCCATTGCTGAACCCTGCATTAGCATATAAATGTACCCTGAGATTTGCAATAAACTGAGTATCGATCATTACCTCCATGAAGATTGATCTCTGCTTGCGGAGGGCTCCTTTCTCTATTACCCCTCTCCTTTTCCCCGTCTCTCTCCCATACACCTTGTTTCTCTATCTGGCGTCCGTATACTTTCTTTCTTTACAGGAATGAACTTGCAAGGCTTGGATAAACACCACTGGTGTCCGTCCCCCAGAGCACGAGCAGCTCCCCAACAAGACTTCAAGACTAAGGGACAAAGCTTCCCCCTTCAGCTCTCCACAGCAGCTCTAGGGAGTCTCTCCCCACTGCCAGATCTCCTTTGTCAGTCTACAGTGACAAGAGTTGGCTGCAGGAGGCATTTGCATTGGAGCTCTCCCCAAATGGGGGGAAAAAAAAGAAGAGGTGGTTCCTGTGGAAATACAAAGGCAACGCTGCTTGGGAAGACACCAGTGTGAGTTTGCTACAGCTCTAGGCCAAAAATCCCTTGAAGAAAGCAACATCCATCCATGGGGCAGCACTTTGGCTTTGATATCAATGCTAACAAAATTGCTTCCCATTCCTGCTGCTGTAGCTGACTCTGAATCACGAGAAATGTGCCAACTCTGCCAAAGACAGGCAGACATAGTGAAATAAAACCAGCTAGTCTGTGGAAAAGGAGACCAAATGAATGTTTTCTAATCACCCCTTTTCGTGCATTTCCCAGCCAAAACAGAGCAATGTCCTTCCTCTCTGTCACCGATGGTGACCCAGGCACGGGATGCAGAGTGGGGATAACCTGCTGTGCTGTGCCGTGCCGTGCCGTGCTGTGCAGAGCCGAGCCGAGCCGAGCCGAGCCGAGCCGAGCCGAGCCGAGCCGAGCCGAGCCGAGCCGAGCCGAGCCCGGCCAGCCCCGGAGCCGCCCCGCCCGCGCTGTGCCCGCAGCCCCGGCTCTGCCGCGCGCGTCCCCGCGGGCCCGAGCGCAGTGCTCCCCTCGGGCCGCGCGCCGCCGGCGCAGCCGCGGCCGTTGCGCTGCGGTCGTTGTGGCCACAGTCGGTGACCGATGCCATGGCGGAGCTGCCGCTGCCCGCCGGGCTCAGCGCCCGCACCTTCCCCGCCAAGCTCTGGTGCCTGGTGAACAGCCCCCGCGTCCGCTCCGTGCGCTGGGACAGCCGCGCCCAGGGGCTGCTCATCGACCGCTCCCTCTTGGAGCGGGAGCTGCTCAGCTCGGGCCGCGCCCACAGGGGCCGTGGCCATGGGCCGGCCCCGGTCCCGCACACCTTCAGGGCCACGCAGTTCCGCAGCTTCGTGCGGCAGCTCTACCGCTACGGCTTCCACAAGGTGCCGGGCTGGCTCGGCTCGGCTGCGCCGGGTGATGCCGGGGCCTGGCTCCACTACAGCAACCCCTGCTTTCGCCGCGACCGCCCCGACCTCCTGCTCCGCATCAAGCGCCGGAGCGCGGCCAACAGGCAGCGGCCGGCGGCGGGCCGGGATGGCCGCAGGCGCCCGCCCCGCGGCTCCCAGCAGCTCCCCGGGGCGCGGCCGCTGCCGGTCGGGCGGCACGGGCGCGGTCGCTTCACGCCGCTGCCCAGGGAGCGGCCGCCGCTGCCGGCCGGGCGCCCGCCCAGCGGCTTCCTCCTGCTGCACAGGGAGCGGACGCTGCCGAACGGGCGGGAGCTGCGCAGCCCCCGGCCCGGCCGCCTCCAGCAGCACCCCGGGGAGCGGCCGCTGCTCGCCCGGCGCCCGCCCTGCGGCTTCCACCTGCTGCACAGGGAGCGGCCGCTGCCGGCCCGGCGGGAGGGGCCGAGCCGCTTCCAGGAGCTCTACGGGGAGCGGCCGCCGCCCGCCGAGCGGGCGGTGCTCGGCATCCCGCCCTGCCACTTGCTCGGGCTCCACGGGGAGCCGCCGCTGCCGCTCGGGCGGGAGGGGCCCCGCAGCCGCTCGCAGGAGCTCTGCGGGGAGCAGCTGCCTCCGGCCGAGCGGGAGGGGCTCGCCATCCAGCCCTGCAGCTTCCAGCAGCTCCACAGGGAGCAGCAGCCCCCAGCTGACGACGCACGAGGTAGGAAAAGAGTTGTAGCCTTGTTTTTCCAAAAGGTCCTGAAAAGTGACCGTTTGAAGTATTTTGCCGCAAGGCTCTGCCATTCTCGGCCAGAAGTTGTCAAGCCTACTAGGAAGGGGCACCTAGGAGGCCAAAAGATTCTCTGCTTGGTTTTGCTGCGTGCTTCCCGTGATGTTTGGTCCACAGCAGCACTAGAGCTCTGTGTCCCACAGCCACGTTGTGGAGCCTGACCAATGTGTTTGTATTCTTGCAGCCACCCTGGGCACTTTAGGGCCCAGCACTCCACCCGGCAGTGCAGCCTGTGCAGCATGGACGGCCTCCAGCTCAGCACAGAACGCACCTGGGGAGGAGGAATGGCCACCAGCAGATCTAGGCCTTGCTGTAGAGAAAATGATTCGGGAGATCAGGAGGTCCCTGTCTGAAAGATCTCCCTCTGTGCAGGTAATTCCATTGGATGGGGATAAAAGGGCTGGACTGAGAGCTTTTGAACGTTGTTACACGGTTGAGAAGCAAAGGCTTCTTTAATTGAAATTACTTCATTATTATTTAGCTATTGAATTATTCTTGGTATTGAATTCTTCTTGGATTTCTAAAAGAGGGGATGAAAAAGAAATGAAGAAGAGGTTTTACTTGCTGGGAAAGAGGAGAAGAGTGTTGGGAGAAGTGGCACTGAAGGCCAAGTGTCCTGTGCAGGGAGGGGCATGCCAGAGGTGCCTCTGTTGCAGCTGCAGTAGATGTGGGCTGTGCCTCTTTTGGGTGGGAAGGCCAAGGCAAAGCAAGGGCTGGGCTGCAGCTGCTGCTTCCTGGAGCCTTCTACTACTGCCCCATGTGTGTCCTCCAGGCATCACCTTGACCCCCTGAATCCTGAGTTTAAAAGGCTTGTCATGTGAACTGTGTGGGCAGTGTTCCCTCCTCTGTGCTCCATGTCCTTTAGGAGTGGAGAAGGACAGTTACTGTATCCCTGATATGATTCCAGCAAAATAGTGAGTGATCTTTGGGTTCCTTTCTTTCTGTTTTTCTGTTCAGGGCAATGTTGGTGTTGCCCCTGATTCTTCAGGAGGGGAGCCTGTGAACAGAGCTGCAGCAGAGGAAGCTTCATCTGGCACCGAGAGCTGCAGGAACAGTTCCCAGGAGCCCGAGGAGCCTGGTAAGGACAGAGCCCACACTGTTTTAGAGAGCTGTGAGATGGCTGCTCTGAGCAGGGTTGGTGCTTCCTGGTGCCTTGAGTTCAAATCCTGCGCTGGCACAACCTCCCTGAGCCCTGCCCTCCACGCTTCTCCAGAGGCTCTGACACGGAGTCCTCTGCTGGGGCAGAGAGCAGGGAATAAACCTGACCTTGTGTGAGTTGTGTCACCAAGCCGTGTGTCCCAATTTTGTGCTGAAGTTGGTGGATAAATTTGCTGCAGGGTGCCAGGGAAGGCTAGGCTGAGCGACACTTGAAGGAGCAGGGGAAAAAAAAGAGCAAAAATTCAGGGTAGAAGTCCAAATCACTGACTAAATGTAGTACCAGTCTGCTGGTATTGGTCCTGGCCCACAAGAAAAACAAGGAGCACAACATCAGAGGCCAACCAATTGAAAAATCACGGTAACTCCAGTATCAGAAGGAAAAGCTTGAATGACCCCTGATTAGGAAGGCCTAAGAGGAGAGAAGGAGCACTGTGGATCCATTCCTTAGCCCAGCTGGTGCAGCCTGCAGGCCTCGTAGGGAGCTCTGTCCCTCCCAGCCCTTGCTGCCAGAGCTGATGGTCGAGTTGGAGCAGCTGCTGCTCACTGCAGAGGGCAGTTTGTAGATGGCAGGTAATGGAGCTGGTTCAGGACTCAGCTCGCAGCACCTTCAGCTTCAGCCATTTCAGTGAGGACTGAGGTCTCTCTGTCAGCTCAGAGAAAGAACAAGGCTGGGCTTCCTTGTGGCAGCTGGGACTGTCTGTGTTTCAAGCTCTCCTGGGTGCCCTTTGCACTGTGGGGGCTGGGAGTTTATCGAGATAATTCAATGCTTTGAAGCACACTTTTGAACCCTTGGAATGGTCCCTGTTCTTTTAAGGGCACATTGCTTCAAAGTGCCAAGTGAGAGTCTGCATTTCAGGTCATCTTTGACAGCCCCTGGTAGAAGGACAATTACTGCCCAAGGGAAAGGTGCACAAGGGCCAATATTGACTGAGCGTTCCCTTTGCTTCCCAGATGCCATCTGACCAACATCTCCAGGAGGGCTGGAAGAGACAGGGGAGAGCCTGTGACCATCAGGCAGGTAGAACTCCTCTGCTTGTAGATATGTTTATACATTTCTATGGTTATTTATTAGTGGTTATAGTTCCATTTATAGATGATAGTGTTCTATTTATATAGACATATATTGATAGATCTGTGTAGTTAAATGTGGATATGTATATAGGTATAGATATAATATAATTATATTTTATAATATATTTACGTTTGTAGATTTTCAGAGTTAGATTTTTCTATGTGTAGAGTAATATATTTATATATATATATGAAGTTACATTTATGAATGTGTATAGTTATATAGTAAGAGGAATGTTTAGATGGAGAGATTGATGGAAGGATTGCTGTTTGTGTAGGCCTAGGCTGCATTTGTACCTCTTTCCCCCCTCAGCTGCCTTTTTCACCTCTTGCTTTTCCCCCGGTGCCCCCTGTGCCCCCTGTCCCTGTGCTGGGTCCGAGCTGGCGGCCGGGCCGGGCAGAGCAGCACTTCCAGCCCCGGCTGTCCCTGGAGCGGTGGGAGCTGCCGCTGGCCCCAGGCACTGTCCCTGAGGAGCTGCTGAAGGACGGTGAGACTGAGGGGGCTGAGGGGGCCGTGGCACTGAAGGGACGGTGACCCTGAGCTGCTGCTGGGGCTGAGGGCTGTGGGGCAGCCGAGGGCCTTGGTGGCACTGAGGTGACAGGGAAGTGGCACAGGCTGGCAGGGTGGTGGGTCTCAGGGGACGGGATGGCTCAGAAGGGACTGAGGGGCGTGAGAGGACTGTGAGGGGCTGAAGAAACTGAAGGCGGCTGGGGCTTCACTGAGAGCATGGCGGGGCTGAGGGGATGGAGGGGGCCAGCAGGGAGCACAGAGGGCTCCGGGACTGCAGCTCTGCCAGGCCTTGGAAGCAATTCCAGAGCCTCCACTTTTGCCACAGCTGCCATGAAGACCTTGAGGACAGCTGGAGACTGACAGAAACAGCAGGGAGGAGCTGAAGGCCAGCAGCGAGAGAAGTGAACGGGGACCTGCTGCTGCCAGCCTGGAGAGAGCCCGGCTGAGGCCACAGGCCCGGGGAGGCAGGTGGGGCTGAGGCTGCCGTGGGCTGTGGCCGTGGGCACTGCCCGGCGGGCCAGGAGTGGGCCCTGCCCGTGCTGGGGCTGCTCAGCGCAGCTGCCCCGGCTGGCACAGGGGCTGTCCTTGGGCAAGGCAGCTGTGCTGGCAGGGCCCAGGAGCTGTGCTGGCTCTGCCGGGCTGCGGGACAGTCTCGCCTCGGCTGCGCTCACCACAGCCCGGCCCGCCCGGCTGCTTTCTCTTTCTGACCCCCTGGGGAGGCTCTGACATTTCCTCTTCCCTGATGGAAGTGCAGCTGCTGCCAAGGGAAACATCCCCATACTCACTCAGTGTTCCCTTTGCTTGCCAGATGTCCCATCTGCTGTCCCTGTCCCTGTCCAGGAGAGCTGCTCTGCACGGGAGGAGGAGACCAAGCGAGAGGCTTTGAAGATGGGGCAGCTGGGATCCCTCTGCTTTGAGTGTTCTTTAGAGATACATGGACTTGAACATAGACAGGGATTATTACATCTGTATTTCTGTTAGTGGGTTTCTATTTGTATGGATTTATTTCCATGTGTATATTCTTGTATTTATGTATATTTATTTTGTTATGAATGCATGCTATTTGTATATATACATATATGTTTGAAATTACATATATGTGTATCAATTTATCTCTGTATACATGGATATTGTTATATCTGTGTTAATTTCTATTTCTTATGGGTACAGTGGTGTAGGTATCTCCTTTGATATGATTTTTGTTATATGGCTTTTAAAATAGGAATATTGGTATTTGTATAGGTATCTAAGTCTATTTGTATAGGTATATTTATCTGTTTATGTATGTAATTCTATTTTCATATCTATGGATGTATTTTTGTATTCCTAGATGGGCTTAATCCTTGCAGTAATATGTAATAAATTAAGTTGTTAAACGCCTAATTGATCTTTTTGTATAGTGAGTTTTTGTAGAGGTTGGCAAGAAATTAACTGAGGATGGTATTTGTATATTATTACATACACAGGTTGTAATAATCTAATAAATTCCAGTTTTTAACCTAAATTGAGATTTGTATAGTTCTGTATTGTCAGCGTGGGTGTAGCACTTTGTAATAAATGACATTTTCCAACTGAAATTGATTCTCGTGTATTTGTGGATCAGCAGCGTGGCTGTAGCAATCTGCAAGAAATGCCATTTGTTAGCTGTGATGGGTGTTCTGACATTTGTACTACCCAAAGCCATGAGCAGATGTAAATGCTGGAGGAGTTTGACCATGCAAATCTCCAGCCATGCCCAGCACATGCCCCACCTGCACTCAGGCTGGGCAGGAGAAGGGCAGATTTGGGCTGGCAGCAGAGCCCCACGTTGGCTCAGAACTCGCTGCAGAGGCAGCTGAGAAAACTCCGGGACTCCACTGAGAGTAGAACTCCAAGCAGGAGCAACCCTGACAGGAGAAATCATTCACAATGAAAAAAAGAGAGAAAATGTGGCAAAGCAGATGTGGGGATGCTCTGTGAGGCTGATAAAATGCTCTGAATCACCCCTGCCTAGGCACGTCTTCTGCAAAAAGGTTTTGTTAAAAACTGAATACCTCCCATAAAATACAGATTGCTCTTTCCCCTTCACTTACCTTGCTGTGTGAGTGGAGACACACTCTCCTCATCACTGAGAATTTTTGCCCTTCAGCACCTCACATTTAATCAAAGATGATGTACTACCTTGGCACCATCAATGAAAACAGCCCTGCCCTCGTGGCAGTGTTTGCAAAGTCTTCCCTCCTCCTGTCCCCACATGTGACAGACGGAACCATCCATTTCTGTCCAAACTGTGCCTGAGCTGAGTGAGGGCTCCAGGAGCTCAGGAGGGTGCAAGAGCACCGCATGTGGGAAGCTTTTGCAAAGCTTCCTAAGCACCAGTAAACTCTGGGTTTGCCAATCTTCCCCTGCAATATTGTCCTATTCAAGAATGATCTTGGCGGACACTGTGCCTCCAGCTCACTCAAGAAAAGTTTGTTTTCTTCAAGGCTTGAATAGAGGAAAATAAAAATTGTGGGTTTTAGAGTGAAATTCGGGGGGTGATGCAGCTGGGTTTGCTCCACTATTTGCTGTGGAAAGTAGGGCAAAAGCTTTAAATTCCCAGCAGAAGCTGACTACCAGCGCACAAAGACCTGAATGAGGCCCAGGTGGGCTTGCTGCATGATGGTCCAAGGGAAAAGCTGGAACAAAGTCCCCTTTTATTGCAGATGGAGTCTGTACTAGTGTGTCCAGGGCTGTCTGTGGTAAGACACGGCAATCCAGCCAGAAACTGTGGATATGAGAGTTCCAACAGCAACCTGCTTCTCCAGGGTGAGGGACGAGGCCAGCCCGAAAGCCTGGAAGGTGCTCTGGGCACTGGAGAAGGCCAGGCTGTCCTTGAGCAGGGATGGCCTTCAAAGGGGACCTCATACCTTGTGCTGCTGACCAAGGGCAGCTGGTGGCCTTCCACAAAATGCTTCTTTTGTCCAGCTCTTGGAAAATTCCAGCCAGCAACAATTCCTGCTGCTCACACCAGCCCTTTGCAAGCAGGAGGAATTCCAGCAGCAGCCTGACAGCTTAGTGGCAGGAGAATAAAATACTTAGCTGAGCGTTATCAACTCTCTGTCAGAAGCCACATCCTCAGCCCCTCATCTCCTCCAGTTGTCTCAGACGTGGAGGAAGCAGCAGGAAATCTCTGATCCTGGAAGGGAAAGCAGAAGGAGGAGAGGCAGTGGCTGATCCCTGGGGCCTTGGGAGCAGTGAGAGCCATCCAAAACAGGATCTCTGCTGGGCTGTGGAGATAAGAGTGACCAATCAGCAATGCTCTGTGTGAGACTGGAGCCATCTGTGAAAGTGAGCATGGAAATCTGACCTTGCAAAACAGAGGAAAAGGTGTCTTTGGGTATTTGCCAAACCTCGCAGGGGCTCTGAGCCACCTGGTCTAGTGGAAGGTGTCCCTGCCCATGGCAGGGGTTTGGATCTAGAGGGTCTTTAAGGCCCCTTCCAACTCAATCCTTTCTGTGAGTCTGAATTACAAACCCACAATGACAAAGAGAACACAGCAAATCTGGCCTCCACTGCATTATTGGAGGTTGGTGCAGTCACTTGTGTCACCTGGAGACTGGTTTGGATCTGGAGAAATTTTCATGGTCCCACAGTATTTCAGTGTGACTTTCCTGGTTCAGGGCCCCAAAAGATGCCAGAACAGATTATCTGCAGGCACAGAATTGGTTAAGCTGCCTGTGAACCTGATGGAAGAAGTGTATTCATGTTATTGCAGCATTTACCCTGTACAGGTGATATTTGGTTTCCATTTTGAAGATGCAATGTTCTTGCACAATGCTTGTATATGCAGAAATACTGGCTTTAAATCCTAATTCCATCTTCACACAAGGATGTGTAATCCCTCAGAAATGTTTAACACAGAGCCATATTAGCTTTGGGCTGGGTGGTGTGGTTTGTTTAAAGTTTGTGATGAGTAATGGCAGTGTTAACAAATACCACTCTTGTTAATTTGAGTCCTCCCTTTATCAACCCTGTTGCATAGAAATCACTTCTTTATAGCAGAGACTAAGTGAAATTCCTTCATACAGATGAGAATTGTGCAATTCAGGCTGATGAAAGGGGAAGTTTTCTGTTATTGTGAAAGGACAATTTAGATAACCTGTTTGCTGTTCATCCTGGAGGTGCTTTGCAGTTAAGAGTGAAAAGAAAAAAGACATTTCTCTTAAGAAGTGTCTTGAAAGAGCTTTTTGTATTACCAGAAGCAGCTACATTGATATTGACCTCCACAATTAGAAATGCACAACAACCACTTAGGTGACTTAATCTGGCCATGACTTTTAGCTGCAATTCCAAAATCTCATCAAATATGTTGCTATCCTTTAAACAAGGAAGGAGAGCACAAATACCAACAATTCTCCTCAGCCTTCTGGGTTGGAAAGACCATTTAATTTATGCTCCCTTAGCTGTTAGCCTAAACCCTGCTGTGCAAACCTTACGTCTGTGTTGGACCTCATAAACTTCTTGAGCATCAACTTAGGTGCAACCCTGCTACAAAACCCTTCAGGCACCACACTGATTTAGAGTGGCAGGACTTCACTGTTCTAGCAGAGAATTTTATTTACTTGCTCCTGCAAATCATTTCCAGAGCAGACGTGAAATCAGTGCCTTGCTATCTGGATGTGATAGGATTTTCCTCCTGTCCCAACAGACAACAGGGGAAAAGATTTGTTTCTATTATACCATTGCATCTAAATCTTTGGTTTGAGAGCAAAAGGAAAATGTTCCTTCAAGAAGTTCTGCCCGGACTTTTTGGCATGAGGACAAGCTGTGGTGTGCTGGCAGGAGCAGCACTGTCCCTGTGGGTGCAAACCCCCTGAAGGATGAACAGGCTGCTGTCACAGGGGCCACACCTGCAGCATGAAAACCCATCGTGCCATTAACTCGATGCAAACTAAACACAAGTGACTCAGCTCTGCATCCTCAGCAAGGACTTGCCTCTGCAGAGATGTTACTGACAGACTCAGCTCTTGTTTGCAAGGGCTGTTAAATTGTCACACAAATCAACCACCCCTCCCTCTCTTTGTCCTTGGCGTCCGGCTGCTGAGCTGCTGCTGAGAAAGAAGAGGCAGAGTCCTTCAGGTCAAACGGGGACTTTCCAATGGGCAGAAACTTCCTCCTTTGTTTTGGTTTCAGTGACAACAGAGGGGTTTGTCTTCAGTCCCTGTGTCAGCAGGGAAATTGTGCCTGCCCATCACACCTAGGATCTGAACAACCTGGATTTTTATTGGTGTAAAATCCACAGTGACCTGACCTTCTGCAGGAATATGGAGAGAAGAGTCAAAAGCGATTCCTGGAATGTTGCAATAAGCAGATAGTGGTAATAAACATATATAGATAAAAAGGCATAAAAGCTCATAAAAGCATATGGAACTGATGTAAACCTAATAAAAAGAAGCATTTTATTGTAATAAAGAGTGAGAGTTGCAGACCACAGTGTGAGAAATAGCTACTCACTTTTCATGGTTTAGGAAGGTTTATTAAACCTTATCAAAAATACAACAGAAGATTGAATGAAGAAAAAAGGTTACAGCACCGGGAGAAAAAGATTTTCCCCACCATGTTCTCAAGCCCCTCACAATGGAGGTTTTCCCTTTTTAACCCTTTAACCCCTCCTGAAGTTTTGTCCATCAACCCCTTCTTCGCTGTCCACTGGTGGAGATCTCTTCCTCAAATCCTGACTGGGAGGCAGGTGTGGCCATAGCGACACGCCAGCCCTCCCAGATGTCCTAACCCCAGTTTTCCCTTGATAACCATGTGAGGGGTACAGCACAACTATTAATCTATAAACTTTTCTTAACCTGTATACATTGTGAAAAATGCCCATCACTTGTTTTTAAAATTTTTAAAAGTTCATTAGTAATAAAATTGTTATAAAAATAGTAATGCAATTAGAATAATTTGGACAAGCTGAATTAGGACAATATGAGACAATAGAGACAAAGAGTTACGGATGTCCGGGTACCTTTTTCTGGGCAGCAGGAGCCCGGAAAAGGACGCACATTAACAAAGGATTAACCCTTAAAAGGAATGGCCCGTTGCATATTCATACACTTCATACATGATGCATAAATTCCATTCAAATACAGGATTCTGTCTGGTCATCATCAACTTCTTCCTTCTAATCCTAACAGTTCTTTCAAGGCAGGAAGAAGTTCATTTCTTCTGATAAGAGGGCAATAAATTCTTTTCTCTGAAAGATTTAGGTTTCCTGTGGCTGCTATTGGGTGCGAGTGCCTCATTCCTTTCTTAAAAATATCCCACTGACATAGTTCTTATTTTAATTACAAAAGCTACCTTTCAATTACAAGACTACATTTATCATATTATTAAAATGTTAATACAGCACTACTAATCAATACATCAAAATACATATGGTAAATATCTGCATAGAGCCATATAATGTGCTCTTTTCACATACATTATATTTGTCTAATAATTGTGAGAGTCAATCATCTCATGACTCATCTATCACAACAGGAAAAAAAGTTTCTGGTGGGAGGGACACTGGTTTTAAAGGTAGGACCTGTTCTTGAGGTTTGATTTGTTCCCTCTTTCAGATTACAAGGAAGTCATGGTGTTCCAGAGTAGAAGCTGGAGCCAAAAGTTTGAGAACAGGATGTGATAAGATCACTAGAGTATTTTATCTGTATCTAGGAAGAAGCCTTGCAGAGCTTCTTTTTGACTTTTACTGAAAGTAGAAGTCCTGTTTTTACCAAGAATTTTGATCTCTTGGTGTTTTGGAGGAAGAAAAAGAAAACAACAAAGCACCTGAAGTGTGCATTGAGGTGAGGTGTATCCCAGAGGGCTGAGGGCTCACCAAGGCAAGAGAGACCCTCCTGTGACCGTGGTGACAGGGGTTTTCAGGTGAAGGGAGAGACGAGAATGTTGACTCCATGTTCAGAAGGCTTGATTTATTATTTTATGATATATATATTACATTATAACTATACTAAAATGGAAAAGAAGGTAAGGTTTCCTCTCATAAGCTAGCTAAGCTAAGAATAGAAAAGAATGATAACAAAAGGCAGCTCTCTCGGACTCTGTCCGAGATAGCTCGGTCCTTGATTGACCACTCATTATAAACATCCAAGATGGGCCAATCACAGGTGGACCTGCTGCATTCCACAGCAGCAGATAATAATTGTTTACATTTTGTTGCTGAAACTGCAGCTTCTCAGAAGGAAAAATCCTAAGAAAGGATTTTTCATAAAAGATGTCTGCAACATGTCACCTTTTTTTTTTTTTAGTTAAATTAAAAAGAAAAATGCTTGTAATTTTCTCTGCTGGGCTCATGCAGAGAAAAGGACCAACACTTGACAGGTTATCTGTTGCCAATCAAACATCACTCAAGTGCTCCTGTGGAATGAACAGGGAATTTCTTCACCTGTAGAACATAAAATTCTATCATATCACTAAAACAATTTTACAATATAAGATAAAGCAAAAACAATGCAAAGAAAATTCAAGTTCAAGGAGCTGAGTTTCAGGAAAAGTCCATGGACTGAAGATATTCCTCTTTGCCATCTCTGAAAGTCCCTTTTGGTCCTGAAACAGGCTTGCTACAGAAAAATCCATCAATAGTTATCAAAAGTCCATTGACAGTCATCAAACAAAATGCTTTTGAGCTGCTGCCAGCTCTTTCAACCCTTTTCTTTTTTTGTTTTTTTTTTTTTTTTTTTCTTTTTTGTTTTTTTTTTTTTTGTCTTTTTGTCTTTGTCTGAAAGAGCAGCAGCAGCAGAGCAGCCAGAGAGGCCTTGGGGGACCCTGGCCCATGTGGACAGACAAGGAACCCCAGATCTGGCCTACAAAGCGGTGGCCCAGGACCAGAAGAGGGAAGCAAAACCCCCAACCCCATCAGGAGGCCGGGAGATGGCCCTGGCCCAGGGACCCGAGCCCAACAGCCCAGGCCCAGCCCACGAGGCAGGCTCGGCCTTGCCACAGGCCTGCACCCTGCTGCCAGTACAAAGGCTGAATGGGCCGAACGCTTCTTTTCCCCAAAATCACCAAGGCACACCGGCAGTGGGGGAATTAAAGATGACCCGAAGATCTCCATCTCAGGTCTGGCAATGTTTGTTCGTCACAATTATTCTTTTTTTGCTTTTCTGCAGTAATATTGTCATCATCTATTCCTTCCAGACAATCTTTTCCTACTTTTTGGGGAATTCCTTTTGCTGCCCTCCCAGATCAGCCTAATTTCCAGGGCTCCTTCCCAAAGTGAGGTGCAGCCCATCGCCTCCACTCTCCAGCTGGAACAGAAGGAAACACAGAGTTTGCTGATGTGGGAGAGGAGCTTCTCTTTCCTGCCTGCTTTTCCCTCTGGGACAGGTTGGTGTGTGCTCATTTGGTAAAGGCAGGTTTAAACTCTGAAGCAGTTGTGTTTCAAACTGCTCCCTTCTCCAGCTCTTCTGTGGGTATCCTTGGACAAAAGGCCTCTTGGTGGGAGCTCCCTGTGGCAGGTTAAGGAAGGAGATTGATATTTCAGGGTAGTGACTGCTGAAAGCAGCTGGTTTCCAGAGGTGTCCAGAACTGGGAGTGGCTCCTTTTCTCACCTGCCTGCAGAAAAGGAAGTTGCAAAGTGGGAATTTCATTTGTGGAGATGGCCACCAGGGGTGTTTGCCAAGAGATGGGCTGGCAGAGAGGCAGGTCTCATGCTAAACTGGCTGTGTGTTTGTTTTGATGGTGGAGAGGGTCAGAGATGCAGACACAGACACCAGCTGAAGGAACAGTGTGATTTACTGTAATGCAGAAGTGCAAAAAAGAATCAGGAAAGGATAAGCTAAGCAATGCACCTCAGCATTATTACAAAAGGGTGCCTCTGGTGATTAAGGAAGATCCATCACCAGGTAGCCCAATGGTTTCCCCTTCATCCAGAGCTGCACATCAGCTGGGGGAAGCTGTCCCAGCCCAGCCCTGTAGAGCCATGGCCGGGAACTGGGAAATCCTGCGGTGCCTCCACCTTTGGTGGCCACGAGGCTCCCGAGTGTGCTGTGAGAGTAGCCCGGCTCTGATCGTGCTGGACGAGCAATGTGCCAGAGCTTCTGCTGGGGCACAGCTGGTGTCATTCTCCTCTTGGTTTTCTCCCTGAGCCTGCCCAGGGCTCAAGGAGGAACCAAGGCCAGGTGTGGCCATGTCAATTTTCCTCATGCAGAAAGGTGAAGACGTGTTTCACCAGTAAATGGATGCAACAATCCTTTTGATAATAACACTTGGTTAAGGAGCAGATACATGGAACATTGGTTTGGGAAGGTCACCTAGAGGGCAGCTTTGGCTCAGGTCCTGTTGTTGAGGCTTCAGTCAGGGTCTGTTGTTTAGGCCTTAGTCCTTCAGTATTTTGTGGTGCAAATCACACCTGTGCAGAGCTGGAAACAAACAAGTCTGTCTTTAGCACATTTGAGACAGGGAACAGGATTAGCCCTGCAAGGCCAGGCTGGGGCCCAGAGCAGAAGGCCAGCACCCTGCTTTTGCCCCCAGGCAGCCCTGCAGAGCAAGCAGCCCCTCCTGCCCAGGGGCTGAGGTGCCCGAAGCTGCCTCCCCGCTGTGCAGCTCTGCAGAGCCCGCGGGGCGCAGGGTCCTGGGCAGCCAGGGCAGCCCGACTGCCTTGGAGCACAAGGAGTGCCCCAGAGAGAAGCTGCTGCCCTTTGCTTTGGAACTGTTCCTCAGAGTCTTGTCATTAATCCACAATGTCTGATGTGTTTTCCTTTCCTCTCCCAAATTTAACACAGCTTTTTGAGAAAATTGACTGATGTAGCTGCTGGTGGTGGTGCTTTTGTCTGCAGGTAAGGGCAGGTGATTTGAACCAAGGACAGAGTCCATTGTTAACACCCCAGCTTTGCCAAGTCAAGAAAACCATTCACAATTGGGCTACCAGTGATGAGCAGTTTTCCTAGGTTTTGGAAAGCTACCACCTTAAGAAACCCAAGAGATTTTCATCCAGGACGATACCAGCAGTAGCATGATGCCAATGTTTTCCACCCCTTTTCTGTGTCTTTTGAGTTCCTCATTGCCCAGCAGGAATGAAATGACCTGTGATAATGGGATTTGAGAGGTCTGTGTTGTTTGTTGCCACATGAGTGTTCATGACAACCTGGACACCCCACTCATGACTCTGTTGAGTTAAATTGATCCCAATTGTGTGCAAACAGCAGCCCTGAGGTGCTGAGAAGAGCAAGCACAGTGGGTGGGTGTGCATGCACGCACCTGGGGCTGAGTGCTCTGTGGGCAGATGGTTTTGCACTGTTGTAAAACTACACTCTCCCAAGCTGAAAGACTATTTCAAATATATATCTTAAATGAAAATATATATAAAAAAAATAAAATTGTCCAAAAATACATGTGCATTAAATTTCATGCATATTATATATTTTGATTAACATAATATAACATAATATAATATAATATATTATAATGTAATGTAATATAATATAATATAATATAATATAATATAATATAATATAATATAATATAATATAATATAATATAATATATACATGATATCATTTTTGAAGCCATTGCTTGTGGGGGATATGAGATGATCTCCTAGTGTTTGTACATTTTCGCTTTCAGGCTACTGCTGATTCTAGCAGCAAATCCCTGTCAGTTCTTCCAGGTAATTTCATACAAAGGGATTCCATCATTTCCATGCTTGTGAAAACTTGGCACTGAAATGCCAAGTTGATTCCCAGCTCTCCAGCCTCCTTCTGGATTTTGCAGCATCTCAGCCCTTGTGTCCATGGCCCTTCCTTCATCCCCAGCCTGCAGCAGTCACAGTCACTGCTGCCTCCCCCTTGCTGCAGCTCATTTGCCAAAGTGGTGCCAAAGGCAGCAGAGCTGGCTCAGGATCCCTGCTGGCTTCTGGTCTCTGGGATGAGCTTCAGGGGGACACTTGGAGCACTTTCCTAAAGAGCTGCCTGTGGGATGGGGAATTTGTCCTCCCTGGGTGGCTCCTGCTTGGATTCTGTGCTCAGTGGAGCCCCGGAGTTTTCTCAGCAGCCTCTGCAGCGAGTTCTGAGCCAACGTGGGGCTCTGCTGCCAGCCCAAATCTGCGCTTCCCCTGCCCAGCCTGAGTGCAGGTGGGGCATGTGCTGGGCATGGCATGGCCGGAGATTTGCATGGCCAAAATCCTCCAGCATTTACATCTGCCCATGGCTTTGGGTAGCACAAATCTACACTTACTTCACTCGAAACACTGCATTTATTGCAGATAGTTACACCCACACTACTAATGTACAAATACACAAACATTAACTTATGTTTACAAATGAAATTTATTTTAAATTGCAACACCTGTGCTACCAATATAGAAACACAGAAATATCAATTTATGATTAAAATCTAATTTATTCTGAGAATTGTGATATGTAAATATATACAGGTGTCAACTTCAGTGAAAAAAATTACTTTATTGCAACCCTCTGCAACAACTCACTGCACACAAATATTGAAGTTACTGAATTGAAGTTTAACAATTAAATTTATTACATATTACTACAACTGTACAGCCCATATACAAACACAGAAACATCAATATCCCTCTCTAAAGAATCTCAGATCCAGAACTAAATAAATAGAATTTCAGAACTATACAACTCCACACATAATAAATAGAAGAAAATACATATATAGGCATAACAATATAGAGATGTAAACATGCATTACATATTCCATGACATATAACATGACAATATAGTACAAACATGACAAACCTGTCTATAAATACACAAATATCAATGGACCAAAAAAAAACCCCATACAAGCCCAGCAATAGAAATGCACAGCTACAGAGCTGTACAAGTATCTAAACAGATGAATATACACGCATCAATATAACAATACACACACATAATATCCCTACACAAATATCAGTCAGTGTATGTAAATATCCCTATACTTGTAACTATCCAAATCTAACTACACATCCATAAACAGCGCTAGATCAGGAGGGATTGCAGCCGCCGATGTTCCCAGGCTCTCGCTCGGTCTCCTCCTCCCGAGCAGAGCAGCTCTCCTGGACAGGGACAGCAGATGGGACATCTGGCAAGCACAGGGAGCACTGAGTGAGTGTGGGGACGTTTCCCTTGGCAGCAGCTGCGCTTCCATCAGGGAAGAGGAAATGTCAGAGCCTCCCCAGGAGGGTCAGAAGGAAAAGCAGCCGAGCCGGCCAGGCTGTGGGGAGCTGCTCACTTCTTTCTGGCATCCCAGTTGCTCTGAGGGAACTCCCTCATGTCAGGTTATTGAACCACCTCTGCACTTATCAAGACTGTGGCCCCCAAATCAATCAGCATTTATGTCTCCAGCTGCTTGCACCAATGACAGGGAATGTCCTCTAACAGTGCTGGGGCACAAAGTTACCTTGCACAGGTCATCTGACAGGGCCTTGTTCTTTCTCTGCTTCCTGTGTTTCTCCTTACCTTCCACTTGGAATTGTTACAGCATTTCTTTTCCTTTCCCCTTGATCAGTGCTGAAATGTGTGTTTCTCTTCCAAGTTTCAGATTGTTCAGTGAACCTGTCAAGGCTTTTCTCAGAAGCTTTTATCATGGAATTGTGTGTTAATTTCAGAAATTTTGGTGATTTTCTGTGAGATTTATGCAAGAGTCCTGTTCATTGGGCACCATTTAGGAAGGTGCAAAAGAGAAAAAGGATGCTCTGTAGGTCAGTTCACTAGTGGAATATCCATGGATAGAGAGAGTGATTAGCTGAATTTTACATCTGCTCCTAACCTGAAAGTGCAACAGGTAATTTGGGGAGAAATTTAAGCTGATTTCTGCTTCTACCAGCCTGTATTCAAATGTAAAGTAAATAGAGCAGGGTGAGAATGTCAGTGTTCAGTTCCTGAAGTGCCTTATTAAGGTGTTCTTAAAGTAAGGGAGATAAAATCTGGGTGGGCATTCCTAATTTCCAGACACTCATTTTGTCAATTTCACTGACTCTGAAAACAGCAGAGATGTGCACATCATACCTTATCAATCCATTTGGGAATGTTTTAGGTTCAGATTCTCTGAGGCTTTAGATTTTTAGATCTCTAGACAATGCTTCCAGGAATCTAAATAGCTTTCAGAAATTAAACTTTTCTCCTTTTTTCCTCAGTCTTTGCACTCATGTGCACCAGAGACCTTCAGTGAATGGATTCCACTCTAATCCATCTCCAAGCTGAATCTCCCGGCTGTGTTCACATTGGTGGTTTGTGTGTCTCTTCTGCACAGTGCAATTTTAAAATCTTTGTTCCTTATTATCTCTGCCCTTCCTTTTCTGTTTTAGCTTGCAAATGCGTGCAGATGTATTAGAAATTATACACCTAATTTCTGACGCATCAGTTCCTGTCTAGCAATTTCATTTTATCCTGTTCTGATGTTATGCTAGCCTTATATGTTTTATTCTAAGTGGACTCCTGTTTTCTTGCATGTGGAAGTTTTACAACGCAACGCTCTCATTCACCTGCTTTCATGAAACCCTTCATTAACATTAGCACAAGTAACTGTGTGATTCCCTTCTGCTTTGTAGAAGATTTGGGAAACTCAAGTCCTGCTCAACTACAGAAAAACATACATAGTGCTTGGTAATTCCCCTAAGAGCTTAAGTTAATGGTAAACAACTGCAGCTTATGCATTTCATAGAAATTGGGAGAAAAGACATTGCAAATACTGAGGAATGTAGCGCAATATTGATGGGCATCCCTCAGTTATCCAGACAGACTGATGTCACTGGCAAAATTCCCTCTTTTCCAAAGGTTTTCATTTGCTTTGGCTGTACTTCGTAAGGCTGCAGGTCACATTTCCCTTGATTTAAGGAAGTATCTTGGCAGGTATTCTTGGTGGTATATCTTGCTAATTCTGCTCTTGGAGGAATTACTCAGTTCTGCAGTGCTTATTACATGTCTTGTTCTAAAAGACTTTTATGCTATTTTCCCTCTCTCTGTGTTTTCACACTTGTTCAACAAGGTTTTCTTTCTAAAAATATTAATCACAATATCCCAAAGGATTAAAAAATGCTTAGGTATTTTTTCCCTAAGGATTTACTAAATAATAATAATAATAATAATAATAATAATAATAAACCTGTATGCATGCTGGATGCAAAATACAAACAGAAATATACTTGAGAGTTCTCCCAAAAACCTTAAGAAAAAAACCCATGTATTCTATAAAACCCAGAGTATTCATCTACAGTATACAAAAATGGGCATGTTCTAGAAGAGAAAATTTGTGCAATGGTTCTGCACAGAATTCTATGCTTTCAAGATTTTTGCCCTTCAGGGGCAGTGCCATTGTCTGAACTGTAATGCTCTGAGCATGTTCTGCTCACCATGGCAGCTTTCTGCTCTCCCCTGGTACAGATCATCCTCCCAGCAAAGGGGAAGTGCAGCCACCACAACTCACAGCACCTCCCCGCACAGCAAGAACCTGAAGGAGAGAGATGGATTTTACCAGCTGCTGCGGGTTCTAATAGTGCCACCTCTCAGCTGCTGAAACCCTGAATTTCTGTGTTGCAGTGAGTTAGTTTATTGAGTCAAATGTTCTGTTATATAGTGGTATGTTCAAGTGTTCCCTGAGTTATTACAGTCAGCTTCTCCCCTATGTTATGCCCTCCTACCCAAGTGTCCCTCAAGGAATCCCCTCCCTCCTCACCAGATTTTTCCCTGTCTGTCAAGACAACCCGGCCCCTTTGCCCCATCCATCAACCCAAACCCTACCCTTTGTTCCAGAAAGTTCCCTGTCCCTCACCCTAAGATCCAATCCCTATCCCAACGCTCTCTCCTCCCCTTGTTCTGATTTGTTGTAGCCCTCAAAACCATACCGCAAGAGTCGCTTATTGGTTACTGTATGGTGTCCACCCCCTGTTTTGAAAGATTTTAAAAACCGGTGCACAGGGGTGCTGGGGGTTCTTTCAACATCTGTTCCCTTTGGGAATTCTCACCTGCGAACCTTCCCCCTTCCTCTTCTGATGAATTTGCTGCACTTTATACCGCAGAAGAGCCTCCTCTGCTTCCTTCACTCGGCCCTCCAGGGGTCTCTACTGCTCGGCATTCAGCCTAGATGTTCTGGCTCAGGCAAAACCCTAACCTAGCCAGTTCCCCACTCTTGCCATTGTTCCTAGAGCATCACAGAGCTAGCCAGGGCTGCAGAGGGCAGTGACAGTGACCAATGCCCTGGCATGTCACAGCCCCCAGAGCCACACCTGCCAGGCCACAAGCCCCAGCCCTGGTCCCCACTGCGGCCTCAGGGGCTCCTGGGCATCCTCACCCTGAGTGCAAAGGCAGCCTCAGGAGCCCCCCAGGGCGCTCTGGATCCAGGCTGCAGACACCCTAAAGCCAGCGCTGAAAGGGACGTGGATGGGGACTGCAGCTGGATCTTGCAGTGCTCACCAGCCCTGACTACTCTCTAAGTGAACCCAAACCTCACTGGCAGCACCTTGAGCACATTGACCCTGCTCGCCCCTCCTGGAACGTGGTGTTCTCACATCATACACCAGCCCTTTGCAGGGAGTGACCAGCTCCCAGCTGCTCTGCTACCCTGGCCTTACTTTCTGTTTGCCAGCAATGAACTTAACAGATACACTCCTGAGAAACCTAGCAGAACATTTGCTTCTCAGGAGCTCTTTGGCAAAAAAACTTCACTAATCCCTAGTTTTTGCACAGAGAAGGAGGTCCTGACAAAGCATAAGGCACAGACAAGGCTCTGGCATATGAATTCCTGAGCCACAGGATTTCACCCATTGTTGTTCCTACCTGCTTTGCTGATATTTTAGAGCCAGTTCTGGACAAGGGCTGCTGCTGACAGGGTAGGAAAATTTGGAGGAAAAAAGGTGCAGGAGACAACCAAAAAAACCAAGGGGGGAAACCCTTACAAATACAGAGCACAACAGAAGTCCTTGGAGATGGTTCAATAGAAAATGCCAGCAGCAGTGAGCAGAGCCCAGGTTGCTCACTGCCACCCCAGGGACTCCTCAGTCCCCGGCTGGTTTGTGTCTGATGCAGCCCTGCCTGGAAAGGGCTCCAGGCTCTGGTGTTCCCAGCTCACTCCAGGCTACATTCTTAGCAGCACTGAAAGAAGAGGTGAAACAAAGAGCCATTTTCTGTCCTTCCTGCAAACTCTTCTCTTTCAGTGCCACTGCCAGAGATCATCCCTCTGTCAGCTTGGCACTGTGCCTGCTGCATCCTTGTCCCTGTCTCTTGCATCAGCTCCTGCACATTGGCTTTCGCTGTCCCACATCATGAACAGAGAGAGCTGTGTCAGAAGAGCAAGGAGTGCATTTTCTTGTTTGTGAGATGCAAAGCTGTGTTTTGTGTCAGGCACAAACAGGCGATGTGTGTATTTGTGAATGCAAAATGTGTGGACCCCGACAATGGGAGAGCTGTGAATTCTAATAATAACTGAGGAAAACAAAGCATGGAAAAAGGCCTAGGAACCTATCTTTTGTTTGAAATTAACCCTAGTTGATTTAGGAGCATTGGAATTAAGGTGTTAAAGATGTTGCGTTTTGCTTGCATTTAATCCATAAAGTTCTGCAATAATAACCTTTTGAAGTATAATTTTAGAATATTACTTGTATCCTTGAAATGTAGCTTTGGAATATATATAAAGGAAATATGCTTATCTCACACCTTATTGAAGCAGAGAAAAACAGCTTGAGAAAGGAAGACGAACATCACCTCAAGGGTTTATGGTTTCGACCAAAGGGAAGCTGGATGTCACTGTTATGAGATTTAGAGTCTCTGCAATTAAAAGGTGGACACACATCTGGGGAGCTGGACCCCACCAGGTGGGAGTCATCTTTCTTCTTTTGGAAACTGGACCATCACCATCTGGGGATACTCCTTTGAGATACATCCTGAGAAATTAAAATCACAATAGTTTATAGATTTGTGATGTAATAATTTGGAATAAAAATTGCTGATAAGTAAAAATTGGAAATAGAAACTGTTGAAAAAAAACTGATGGGTACCCCTATAAATACCTGTAACCCTCAATTATTGGTGTGCAGTTGGAGGGAAAACTTCCCCCACTGTACCCAGCGCTGTATTGCTCATACTTTACCATATTAAATAATAAATTGATTGCTGCTTGAATATTGGCCTAGTCAAGCTTCCTATTCATAACACTGTTAGCTGTGCTCTTCTATGGGCTGGCCATGGCACTTGGTAATTAATATGCTGTCATGCTGTGAACTGAATTCACACCTTACAGGGCTGTGTTTACTGGGCCTGCTGGATCAGTGCCCACTTCCTTCCTCTGCTCCTCCTCACTCCAGGACTGTAAGAGACCAGCATGGGGTCAAAGACCCTGCAGTATCATTACCCTCTGGTAATGCTCAGTGGTCCTCTAAGGGCTATGTAATGCACAGCATCTGGGTATGGGGCATGTGCTAAGGAGAAAGAAAGAGTCTGTGAGAAAGCTGAGCTGCTCTTACATGGGACTGAAGAAATGACAGGAACTTTTTGGCATATAAAGCTTTTCTTCCAGGCCAGGGACCAGGGAAGGCCTAATCAGCTGTGCCCTACAGGGCAAGTCTGTGCTAACTCCCAGCACCAAGTGCAGGGCTGTGGGACAGGGCTCCTACAACAACAGCACAGCCCTGTGGAAGAGCCCAGCCTTGCATCTGGGTTCCTGCCTGCTCCCCCTTTGGAGACAGGTATGGTCCTGGGATTTGTGTCTGAGGGAGAGCTCCTTCCTTGGACCTCCTGATCTTTCTCAAGTGGCCAAATGGGGATGCACCAGCAGCACTGCTGGGAAGGTGCTGGCTCAGTGGCTGTTTTTTGAGACTGTGCCCCCCATATCAGCTTTATGTGTGTGTGTGTGGGTGCTCTGGTGGGTGTGGTTACACACTCACTGGCCTTGGCAGAGCACATGTCGGAACCTTTGAAGGTTCCAGCTGCTGTAAGGCTCAGGAGGAAGAGCTGGTGCTAGGCACAGTGTGGTACTGTGCTGAGGGAAAGGTGAAAACAGTTAATAATCCATCCTCAGCTAATCACTGAGGGCTGATGGGAGGCACAGTCTTGGTGGAGCTGCTTTGTACAGGCCAAGGTGCTTATCAGCTGTGCAGTGTCCCCAGAAGCCCCGGCAATGCTGGTGCAGCTGAAGGACAGGCTTGATGGGTCTGGTGCAGCCCCACAGCCTCAGACACTGCAGCTCCACCATGCAAAGCATCATGGCTGAGCTGGTTGTTGGTCAGGTGAGGACTCAAATATATTTCCTGCAACTTGCTCCAGCACAGTTCAGCCTGGAAAAAAGACATTTTTACAAGTGTAGGGGAGTCAAGCTCCAATAAATGTCAGCTGAGCCCTGGTGCTTGCTCTCCTGCATGAAGCCTCAGTGAGGCACCAGGGCCTCCTGTCAGCAGGAGGGGAAGGGAGATCAGAGTTGTTGGAAGAATACGTGACTGAAGGCTGAGCACAGGGTTGGTGGTGCTTTGCGTGGCTCTCACATGACATCCAGGCTGGCTGTGGCAGTGTAAGCTAACCTTTTGTTTTGCATCAGGCTTTATGCCAGAGCCAGCCCCTTTCCAGCCTTTGGGGTGATTACAGCTGTTGCTCTATATTTCCCTCCCTCCTTTTTTTTCCAACAGCTATTCTACTCCAGCACCATAGGCAGGCAGTGATGGCTGCCTGTAGCTAACAAGACAAACTGAGATCTGCCTGCAGAGCCATAGGAAGGTGTCCCTGGGCTTGTGAGACAGGCCAGGAGAACACAAACTGAGGCCACAGCCATGCTGTGCTTTCAGTTGAGCCTGTGGTGGAGCTGCTGTGCTTGTAGTCAGCATCTAGATGGGGCAGGTGGCATATCTATCTTAGCTGGGACAGAAACAGAAGTACAGCCCTTGCACAGCATCCTTCTGCTAGGCTGTGCTAAGCTCACGGGCCTGTAAACTGGCCCTTAAGACCTAGGTCTCCACTCCTTGCCCAGATCCCCAGCCTCAGGGAGAAGGACTCAGGGAGAAGGAGCCATGGCTTTTTCTTCCATCAGACTCCATTAAGAAAATGTCAAGTTAAGCAGTTCATTAACATTTAAAATACTCTACAATGTAAAACCAAATATCCCCCTCCCCACAACAATCCCGTGCTCTCAGCGGATGCTCTGGTGAAGAATACTGCTTATGGCACTGTTTGCCTTCTCTTTCTTCTTCTTTATGGGGTCCATCTCCAAACAGCTCCAGACCTGCACTGTTTTATCAGCAGCTGCTTAAGCCACTGATGTACCATCAGGACTCATGGTCAGGTTCAAGATTCTATCAGTATGACCTGAGGAGGAGAAAGAATGTGCAATCAGGGCTGAGCTGATCAGCACATGCACATTTACTCCTGTATGCTCCCATGAGCCCTGCCAGCTTTCACAGCTGTCTCCCCAGTGGCTGTGGCAGCATGATTTCAGACCCCAAGCATACACTTGGATCAATGGTATCTCTTCCACAGCCCCGTGGGCATGCCTTACTCCTAGCAGCATGGCCCCGGATACTGTCCTGTATCAGTGATGCTGCAGGCTCCAACCAAGGAGTGCAGCTGTCTTCAACCTCCAACAGCCCCCCCACCCAGGCCCTGTCCACCTACCTTGCAGCTCTGCAACCTCGTTCATTCTTGGATACTTCCATATAACCAGCTGATTCTGTGCAAAGCCATGGCCTGAAATGAGCTCCTTGTAGTTTGTGGACCATAGGATAGAAGTCACCTGCAAAGAGGCAGTAACACAGGTGAGACAAGGTCCTTGTGCTGATGCTCACCGCTCGGAGGCGAGCATGGTCCCCCTCCTTCCCCGTGCCTCTGGGCCTGAGGAGCCAGCAGCTCTGTGTAGGTGTGCTGCCAGAAGGTGTTTGTCTCCAAGCTGATGTTCATCTCTCACCTGGAAACGGGTATCAACAGCACTGAGGTGGGTGCCAGAACACACGTTCCAGATGCCTGTCACTAGTGCCACCTCCAGTGGCTGGAACATTCATCTGCCATGGGCACCACGCCACAGCCTGAGAGAGGAGAGTTCATTTTAAAACATACAAGAGGCAACCTGCACCCAGCCAGTGCTGCATGCCTGCCTTGCACTCACATATCCGCCTGTGGCAGCTCTGTGCTCATCTTGACAGCACCCTGGTGCTGAGTGAAGGTCTGTAGAGGAGCAAAGTCTCCATCCCCACCTTGGGTGCATGGCCAGACATTCACAAGACTGTCATTGCCTCCACTGGCCAGGTAGCGGCCATCCAGAGACCATCTGAGTCCGCACACCTCGTGTGTGTGGCCAGCAAGGGTGGCCACGTGATGCTCAGCCACTCGGACATCGTGGTGATGGATGTGCCCAGTCCGTGCACCACTGCAGAGAGAAGAGAAGGCTTGCAGGGTCAGGCTGCACATTTTCACCCAAATCCATTTTTGTTGTTGCAAGACTGCTATACCTGCCACTGGGTTTCAACCAGTGTTTCCAGCAACACAGGTCTGTTGGTGTGAGTGAAACACCCACACAAGCTCTTTACAGCTTCAGCACAAATTGCAATACAGGAAAGAGGCCTTCTCCTCACAGCCCCAACAGATAAGGCTGAGTAAGGATCCCAAGCCAGGACAAACTTCTCTCTGCCATCCCTAACCCATGCCACACATAGATTGAGGGATAGGAGTTTGCAACAACTGGAAACTGCCCTTGACCCACTGCTTTACCTGGAGAGGATGTAGCTGTTCCAGCTGAGGGTTCCCACACGGGCACAATGGCTGATCGTGGTTCTGCTTGGTTTTGATCATGGAGACGTTTCTGCTGCTCAATGTCCCATAGCTTATAGGGGCCTGAGTAAATATATGTATTGCAGTAAAAGATCTCTGTATTGTAAAAGTGACCCTGCCCTGATTCTAGTTATTGTAAATGGGCTGCGTCTGCAATGTCCTTGATTGGGCAGCAGCTGTAGCCCGTGGAGGTAGCTGGGATAAAAGGGGGTGCGGCATTCAGGGAGAGCTGGAGAGGAGTCCTGAGTGAGAAGCAACAACAACACTGCTGTGAAGAGCTGCTGTGAAGAGCTGCTGTGAGAAAACCACGCAGAAGGTATGAGACCCTAGAAATACGATATACAACAATATAAATGCAACAATAGCTGGAAACGCAAAGCAAAAAGTTCTTCAGAAGAAACCCAATCCTGTTTCTATGCCCTAGGAACCTCGCTGCACAGGCTCTGGCATTCAGCTTTCTCAGAGAAAATGTGTATCTCATGACTATAGCACAGAAGGTAACGCTGCTTATCAAAAAACCCGCCACACCAAACCCTGCCTTGCACACTGGGCAGTTCCACCCCACACCAGGGAAAACAAGTCAGGTGCATGGCATCCTTCCTCTGCCAACCAAGGTTTTGTCCCCAGGCCCCACAGTTCTGTCAATCCCTTGAAAACACCTCTAGTTTTACTCCTGCATTCACCTGAATCTCAGCACTACTTGTGCCAACAGCAAGGTAGTCTCCATCTTTAATCCATGACGCAGAGGAAATGTAAATATCTGGATGCTCCATCTGCAGCAGGGGGATAGTCTCCCTAGTAGCGTGATTCCACAGATAAACAGTGTTGTCCAGAGCCACTGCCAGGAAGTTCTGGGAGCTCCAGTCTATGAGATTCAGATCTACAATTTGAAAGAGCAATGCAGGTCACACCATGCTTGGCTAGAGAGCCCTGCCCTTCACCCGTGCTGCTGCAGCAGGTGTGGGTGCACATGTGCACACACACACGTACAGGTGAGGAGCAGCCTTCTGAGTGTCACTATGCCCAGCTGCTGGGGCCAGGTACCCTGCTCCAAGGCACCTACACAGTGCCCTAGACCACTGTCCCTGTAAGGCTACACAGGGACACTCCAGAAGGGGTCTGTGCTAGCCTGGGTACACAAAATAATACAGACAGCCCAGTTACACTGTCCTAGGAACAGCAATCCAGTGCAGAATGTTCTGGATGCCCAGCACTCAACCCTGTAGCCTACTTACAGTAGTCGTTGAACATCTCTGGTGCATCCAAGACCCGTTCTGGCTTTGAGGGAATATTTCTGCTATTCTTCCTGCTGAATCCAGGTGCCATTTTCTGACTGTAGAGCACTTAAAGGTTATTTTGATAGCCTGTGTGCAGGGGAACAGGTTTGTTAACCTGAGTTAGTTTCCTCCCAGCTGAGTGCTGCTCACCCAACTAGGAATCCCTTGGAGTGAAAATAAAGTCCTAAGAGAAACACTCACAAGCCTGCAGTGCACTAAAATCACGGGCAGTATGAACTGCTGAACAGGGGTGAGCTACAATTTCCTCATTCATGGAAACAAATTTAACAAACACTTGGGTTTTTGAATCCCATTATATTTAGTTGCAGTTTAAGCTAGAAAGTGCAGAGACTTTGGTGCTCTTACAGACTTCATGAAGGTTTGGAACCTGCAGTACAGGTGACTGTCACCGACATCTTTTCATAAAAATCCTTTCTTTAGGATTTTTCTCCCTTCTGAGAAGCTGTGGCCTCAGCAACAAAAGGTAAACAATGGTTATCTGCTGCTGGGGAATGCAACAGGTGGATGTGTGATTGGTCTCAGGTGGATGTTTGGATTTACTGACCACACAGCAGAGCTGGGTCTCACCCTCTGCTGAGACACAGCCCTTTGTTTATTCATTCTTTTTCTATTCTTAGCTTAGCTAGCTTCTGAGAACTTTCCTTCTATTTCTTTTAGTATAGTAACAATGTAATATATATCATAAAATAATAAATCAAGCCTTCTGAACATGAGGTCAAGATTCTCATCTCTCTCTTCACCCTGAAGACCTTTGCAAGCCCTGTAACAAGTGACCAACTGGCAGTCATAGCACCTCTCCTAAATAAATTCACTGTAACTGTTATGCCCTCCCTCGACCTCAGGAACCTTAAGAAAGGAGACTCCAGCCTGTACAGCTCTCAGAAACCAGTTGATTTCTCCTGTGACCACACACAGAGCCTCTGTGTTGCTGTTCCCCTGACCTGATCTCTGCTGCTGATTCAGCTCACACAGACTCTGTGTCATACCTTCTGGAGCATTCTCTAGTTTTCCACTGAGGTGGAGGATCTTTGCCTCTTCTACATCAAAACCATTCAGATGCACTGCCCAGGCTTTCTGTTGCTCCTACAGAGACAAATCACCCTCAGTGCAATGCATTGAAAACAATTTCCACACTGCAATTTAAACAGACACCTAAGTCCCCTTCTCTTAGAATCTGAAGATGTTTGACTGTGGTGCAAGGGTCAGTCACACAGAGGCAGGTCAAAGCAATTTTTCCTCAGACTTTCATATATTGTCCTGCTCACATTTTCACACAATGGCAAATTCACTGTTATTGCTAGTGGGAAAAGCCACAGCCACAAAGCGACCAAATGCTTCATAAAGAGATTTCAGAACACAGTGTAAAACATTCCAGAAGTGTTCCTGGTGGAGACATTGTCCTAGAATAGCTACCACCAGTAGTTTCACTTTGTATAGGCTTATGGCTTTGTGTTTTTGTTGCCTGCTACATTTTAACACCTCATTAGTCAAAAGCTAAATTTTGCTACCAGAAGCAGCATAGGCTTAGAGTGCATGGCAGTCTCTACAGCTTCAATCACATCCTAGGCTCCTGAAGCCCAGAGCTGCAAGTAGTGATGGTTGGGACTTGTCAGTCCCGTGTGCCCACTTGATAAAACCTATTGTTCACTGCTCTGTAAAGGGGCAGGAAGGAGTAGCAGTTGTTTAAGTAATTGTAACTTAGCAACATGCTCACCTTCTTGGTAGGGGAATCCTCAGCAGGGTCATTCTTTTTGCTTAGGAGGAAATTTGCCATCTCCATCTGCATAGTGCTGCGGTTGGGAATGTAGCGATCTCCCCCAGCCTTTTTGGGGGTGCTTTGAATTTTGGATCAAGATTTACCTGCATTCACATATGAAAATATTGTCTTACAGCTATTTAACAGCCTGTATTAGAGCTTTCACGGGAGTAAACCCAACACTCTTCCACATCACACTCACCAGACAAGTAGGACTCTGAGGTCTCATGCCACCCAGTCACAACTAACTTATATTTTCCTCCCTGCCACCAAGTTGGTTAGGGACTGTGTGCACTTGGGTCTAGTGCAACAATTCCAGAGTCCAGAGATAAGGGGAAGATACAGAAATGCTCACAGGATGTAAAGCTGTCAGCTGACAGTCCTGCCCACACTCGTCCTAGCATACAGCTGTGCCAGCAAGGCTCAGCTGGGCGGACAGCAGCTCGCCAGCCCCAGTGCTCAGAGCTCTGCCCCTCATGCTGACAAGGAGGTGGGTGGCTGTCAGAAGCACAGCCCACCTCCTCCTGCCTGAGCAGCAGCCGGTAGGGCAGCATGGCAGGGAGCCCAGAGCCCCGTGGCTACGGACAAGCAGCCTGGACGAGGCTCCCGCACTCAACCTCTGCTGCTGGTGGCCGGCGCTCACCGGGTGTCTTGGATGGCGCCTGGCTGGAGCTGTGGGAGCGACTGGCCGGCTTCATGTGCGACACGCCGACGGGGCTGGGCCCGGGGCCGCTCTCCTTGGCCTTGCGCTGCCATCGCACAGGCGGCGCGTTCGGGATCAGCGTGTCCAGCTTCAGCAGCCCGTGCAGGTCCGCCTCCAACAGGAACTGCGCCGTGGTCCTGCGGGCGGGCGGGGTTAGCCGTACCCACCGGCCAGGCTGAGCCTACTCTGACAGGCCCCGCTGGCCTCCCCACGACCGGACCATGCAAGCGCTCCGGCCGCTCCTCCCTGCCAACGCACACCCCCACTCTCCCCAGCCGCTCCTCAGGACACTCCATCAGTCGATACGCCCTCCCTCCGCTCCTCGGGGCTCCTTGATCAGCTGGCACCCCTTCCAGCTGCTCTTTGGGGCTCTCTCGAATAAGCGACATTCTCCCTTCCCCTGCCTTTCAAGGGCAATCTCGTCCCTGCTCTTTCTCTTCCCCACCGTGCTTTGCCTCTGCCCTGTGCCCCTGGGGCTGCTCTTGGCCAGGCAGCCTCAGTGGGAGCCAGCACTGGCTGCAGCCCCAGAGGGCCCCCCAGGACAAGGCCCAGAAATTAGGAGGCCAATGAAAGCTCTGGGCAGCAGCAGAACCCTCAGCAGAGTTCTTTAAACAATCATGGACTGGCCACACCTACACTGCAGCCTCACTGGCAATATTTCCTATGAACAGTAGACTTTCAAAAGAAGCTGTTTGAGGGAACGGTGAACTAAACACTCACTGTCTTCTCTTCAAGTAAGTCCAAATTCGGGCGGAAAATAAGATGAAGATAAGCTCCAAAACAAGCAGGCCTGCTGGGAACCCCAGCCAGCAGCCTGTTCCCTGACAGAAACCCCTTCTAAGGCCCTTCTGGGCATCAGGAACATGTGCTGTGGTTCCAGCTGCACCTGTGGGAGCAATGGGGAGCGTCAGCCCATGCTGTGCTGCACTGCTGAGCTGGCAGCATGGTGGATGCGGGCAGGACGTTCTCCTTTCCCCCAGAGCTGGGGCCTGCAGGCACCTTGCCGCCCCTTGGCACAGGCTGTGCCACCCAACAAAGCCCAGCAGGCCGGGAGGAGAGCCCGGGGGCAGCAGGAAGCTGAGAGAAGGCCCTGCTCTAGAACTGAGGGAGTTCCACCAGAAGCAAACAAAGATGGTAAGTTGAAGAGATTCCTAATGTGCTCAAAGTTTTTCTGAGAAGACTAAGATGTGAGCTTGTCAAAAATCCCAGGAAATATCTGGAAAAAGGTTTTATGTATGTTGGTTGTGACTAGGTACAAAGCTCCTGCAGGAAAAGAGCCTCTGCAGCAGGCTGGCTGGCTGAAGGGGTCTTACTTCTTTCTAGAATAAGGATTACCACTCAAATGCAGTTTTATTTTTTATTTTATGAGGGCAAAATATTTTCCAGAACTCTAAAAGTAGTTTCAAAAATATGGATGTGTTGTGGAAACAGGAACGAAACATTTGGGGATTTCTCTCTACAAGAGATATTTCTAAATATTTCTAAAAATGAAAAATGAAGACAAAATGAGGTCACTTTTTCTGGATTCTAAAACTACTTAGAAAAATCTTTAACTACTATAGGAATTGGGAAGAAATATTTGGGGATGTGTCTCTACAGAAAAATGATTTTGAAATATTTCTACGAATTTCTAATTTTTAAAAGTGAGAAATGAAATAAATGGGGTTTCTTTTTCTTGGGGGCCCCATGCTGCTGCCTGCCCCCTGGGCTCCCTCAGCCCTCGGGACCCTGCCGCTGGTCACAGCAGCCCCTGCCTGGCTCCTGCCTGCCCACACTGTGGGCATCCACGGCTGCTCCTGTCCATGGAGCTCAGCCAGGGCTACTGCCGGCTGGGCTTTGCTGCTGCTGCCACTGGACACTGGGGTGACAGCTCCATCTCTTTATTGCAATAGAAGAAGGGCCATCAGCTACTCCTGCAGAAGTGGGTCACTGTCTGTGTTGTTGAGAGGGCATGGCCAGGGGTCTCAGGGGCAGAGGAAAGAACATGTTGGACTCCGGAGGGTCTGGATGTTGCTGGGCTGCTCTTGGGGTCTCTAAAAAATCAGGAATGGATTGGGACGGGACAGAGGAAGATCAAAAATGAGATAAAGGCAGCTTGGGGATACGCATGGGGAGAGAAGGTGGCAGTGGGATCTACAGGGGCCTAGGAGGTTTCCTTGATGGCTGTTCTGGCGTCTTCTGTTCAGAACTCTTGACAGGGCTGCCCAGGCCCTCCAGGTATGAGGTGTAGCTGCCTTTCAACTCCTGTCCAGAGGTGGAACTGTGGAAAGAAGAGGTGGCTGAGGACCCAGCTGCCAGTGGCACACAGGGACCCTCCTGCACAGCAGGGCGCAGAGCTGGCAAGGCTCCCCAGCACGGCTGGAGCTGCTGGCACAGCTTGGCCCAGCTGCACAGCTGTCCCTCAAGGCCCCGGCCAGCAGGGCACAGCTCTGGGAAGGCTCCCTGGCCAGGAGTGGGCCCCAGAGCGCCTCTGCCTTTCAAGGGCAATCTTGTCCCTGCTCTTTCTCCTCCCCACCGTGCTTTCCTCTACCCTGTGCCCCTGGGGCTGCTCTTGGCCAGGCAGCCTCAGTGGGAGCCAGCACTGGCTGCAGCCCCAGAGGGCCCCCCAGGACAAGGCCCAGAAATTAGGAGGCCAATGAAAGCTCTGGGCAGCAGCAGAACCCTCAGCAGAGTTCTTTGGACAATCATGGACTGGCCACACCTACACTGCAGCCTCACTGGGAATGTTTCCTATGTACAGTAGACTTTCAAAAGAAGCTGTTTGAGGGAATGGTGAACTAAACACTCACCCTTTTCTCTTCCAGCAAGTCCATATTCGGACACAGCATAAGATGAATATCAGCTCCAAGAGAAGCAGGCCTGCCAGTAACCCTAACCAGAAGCCTGTTCCCTTACAGAAACCCTTTCCAAGGCCCTTCCGGGCACCAGGAACATGTGCTGTGGTTCCAGCTGCACCTGTGGGAGCAATGGGGAGCGTCAGCCCATGCTGTGCTGCACTGCTGAGCTGGCAGCACGGTGGATGTGGGCAGGACGTTCTCCGTTTCCCCCAGAGCTGGGGCCTGCAGGCACCTTGCCACCCCTTGGCACAGGCTGTGCCACCCAACAAAGCCCAGCAGGCCAGGAGGAGAGCCCGGGAGCAGCACAGCTTCTTGGGCAGTCACTGCTTGGAGGGACACGTGCCAAACCCATCCCTGAGCAGGCACTGCCAGCCCTGGCCCTCCCTGCCCCGTGACAGCTCCCTCAGCCCCAGGGCACAGAGTCAGGGCCTGTCAGGACCCAGTGCAGCCCCTGCCTAGTCAGGAACCAAGGCTGGCTCTGGCCCTGGGCTTGCGGCAGGGCTCCCGCTCGGGGCTGCTCCTGTGCCTTGGGCCTTTGGGCACTCAGGGCCAGCTCTGGAGCAGCTTCAGCGGGAGGGACGTTGGTGCATGAGTCCCCTTTCCCCAGGGCTGTGAACGAGCTCCAAAGGCGCCTCCAGCTTTGGCTGCTGCTGGGCCGTGCAAGGGCAGGCCCTAGTGGAAGAGCTGCAGCCACACAGCCCTGCCAAGGGCTGAGCCCTGCTGAGCCCGGCACAGCAATTACCTTCTGAGCCTGTACCCGTGCCTGTGTTTGGCTTGGCCTTCCTTCCTGCAGCAGGGGCTCCCAGTCGGCCTCTGCTTCGTTGGGGAAACACCTCCTTCTGTCCTGACTTTTGGCCTATCACTTGAGAAACAAAAAATATACCTAAAAGACGGAACTGTTCTCCATTACTTTGATGGCATGTTCAGGACGTCATGCTTATGCAAAATTTGGTAAAATTAACAAATCATCTAGGCTTTTTCCGCTGGGCCATGGCCCACCTTCCTCCAAACAGCTGCCAGTACTGAGCAGAAGTTGTGAGTGGATCGTGCAGAGCAAGGGCACACACGGCCATGGCTCTGTCCTGGCACCTGCAGGGATGCCCCCCTGGCCAAGCTTTGGGCTCTGAGCTGGCAGCTCTCTCAGGGGAAAGGCCTTGACCTACCCTCACCATCTCCCAGAGGCTCAATCCTGAACGTGGGCTGGGAAGCCAGATCACCTTTACCAACAGGCTCAGCTGCAAAGAAAGGCAGGACACAACAGCTCCAATGGAACTGCTGAAGATTCTCCTTCAGGCCCAAGTGGCAGTGAGGGCACCTGGGTGATTGGTGCCCTCCAAGGCATTCCCTTGTCTCTGTCTTCCACTCAGGAGCAGGGCCAGGGGGACCACGTGCCTGCAGTGGCCCCACACTGGGAAGGAAGGAGCGCCTTGCAGCGTTGTTGGGGCAGAAAGGACTCCCTGGAGCTGCCAGCAGCTCCAAACCCAGCCCCAGGCAGGGCCAGGGCTTAGCAGTGGCAGCAGAAGCAGCTCAGGCTCCCTGGGGGCAGCAAAGGAGCTGAGAAAGGCTCAGCCCCCAGGCACAGCCCTGGGCCCAGCCCCTTCCCTCTCTGCTCTTCTCTGTGGCTGCACAGAGCACACAGATGGACACAGTGGCATTGCACACAGGAGGAGGATGGACAGCTAAATGCCCCTTCCTCCCACTGACAGCGATCCTGTGGGATCCCTAAGGGCTCCCAGAAGGGAGCAGGGTAAGGTTTCCAGAACTGATCAACCTTCAGAGGAACTTAAGGGAACTGGCTCATGACTAAGCTCTTGCTACACTGCCACGGATTATTCTGTCAGGAAAGGTACATTCAGAACATGCCTCCAACATCTGGCAAGGTCTTCAAAGTACCTTTCACCAGCATTTCCAACTAATCCAAGTCATGATCCCAGTCGAGAAGGGAGCACAGATGCTACAGAACCATTGCCATGGTGTGCTGGGATCCCCTTCTGCCTTGGGGAATTGGGGACTGCAAGGCGGTGGGGTAAGGCTGTGGGAGCCTGTGGCTCCTGGTCACTCTCCATGCTCTTTGCAGGTCCTGTGCAACATGCCTGGAGGGGCAGCTGGAGCAGCCCAGGGCCCTGGGGCTCTCTCCCTCCCACACAGGAAAGCCTCACAAAACGCTTGGGGAAATCTGCAGTGCCACTGCTGTCTCTCCCAACCTCCGTCCCTCCCTCCTGCTTGCCCACCTGCCCATGGAACAGCTCCCCCAGCACACGGGCACATAGCCAGGCCCTCTCAGGACACACTGGAGCCTTGCTCTCCCCCTCTGCCCTTTCCCCACCATGGGCACCCCGTGCAGCCGCTCCCAGGTTTCGGGACGTGTCTCCCACGGAGGGAGCCCAGCAGGACAGCTCAGTACCCGAGTGCCCTGAGCCTGCTCGGGATAATTCCTCTGGGCTGTGCTGATCTTGTCTGGGCTGTGCCCGCAGTGCCAAGCAGTAGAGAGTGCAGCTCAAGCCTCAGCAGGGCTCAGGCCCAGAGGCAGAGCAATTACCTCCTGTGGCTGTGCCTGGCATCGCCTCCCTTCCTGCAGGAAATGCCACCTTCCATAGACCCTCTCTGTCCATCCCTTGGGAAAGGAAGAGGCACAGCTGGATCAGATGGAATCATTGCACATCCAGGAGGTGGCTTCTTCAGGACGTAATACTTGTCCAAGACATGGGTAAGGATCAGGAAAATCCTGATCCCCCCAGGCCTTTGGGGCTAGCTATGGCCCTCCCTCCTCGACACAGCCACAACTCAGGATGTGACTGGGGACCGGGAAAATGCAGGGGATCCTTGGTGAGTTTGGGCTGTGTGGCAGCTGATGCCCAATGCCTTCCTGCAGAGGCTGGGGAGAAGCTGCAGCCAGGCCAGGCTGGGAAACAGCCCTTCAGGGTATGGAAGCAGCAGCAGGGTTCCAGCTGCCATGGATCCGGCATGGCGTGTCCAGACGTGTAGCCAGAGCCCTCGGCTGCTGAGCCCCAGGACAAGGCTGAGGGAAATGCTCTCACCATTCCCTTTGAGCAGTTCTGTCACTATTCGTTTCAAGATGTTGTTTGGCTCATCGGGTTTCTTGTGTCCTGGGGCTTTGTTCTGCCCTCTCAGAGGACCTTAACAGAAAGTAGTTCCATTTCCTAGGAAAGGATGCCACAGAAGCAGGGCTCAGCCTGTGGGGTCAGCAGGGACAACACTACTCACCCCTGCGATGGGAGCCAGGCCTCTGTGTAGGAATCATCACAGGGGCAGGAAAAGTCCTCCCTGCCGACACATCTGTAACACAACAGCCACAGTAGCTTGTATAACATGGTTGCTGTGAAGTTGTCAACAAGTATTACTGTGTAGGACAGTGAGAACATACCTGAAGGAGGCCCCAAAGGCTTCAACACTTTTCTCAACCAATCTAATGGGGAAGCCTTTTGAGCAACCTCATCTAGAACGGAGCACAGATGAGAACATTTTTCAGGGTGTGTTGGGATCCCCTTCTGCCTTTGGGAATTGGGCACTGCAAGGGGGTCGGGCACGGCCGAGGGACCCACATGTAAATGGGTAAGGTCAAACTGCACAGGGGCCTCGGGAGCTCTGGCCTGGCTCCTGGTCACTCTGCACCCTCTTTCCATGCCCTGTGCAACATCCATGGTGGGGCGGCTGAAGCAACACAGGGCCCTGGGAGCTCTCACTTCCACAGCTGCAAGTCTTGCTAAATCCCTGGGGTAAACTGCAGCAGGCAGTGCCACAGCTATCCCCCTGTCCCCCTCCTGCCCTTTCTCCCTCCCTTTCTACCTACTTCGATCTCTCCAACCGTATTTCCCCTGGGACAAATCCCCCAGCACACGGGCACATAGCCAGGCCCTCTCAGGAAACACTGGAGCCTTGCTCTCCCCCTCTGCCCTTTCCCCACCATGGGCACCCCGTGCAGCCGCTCCCAGGTTTCGGGACGTGTCTCCCACGGAGGGAGCCCAGCAGGACAGCTCAGTACCCGAGTGCCCTGAGCCTGCTCGGGATAATTCCTCTGGGCTGTGCTGATCTTGTCTGGGCTGTGCTCGCAGTGCCAAGCAGCAGAGAGGGCAGCTCAAGCCTCAGTAGGGCTCAGGCCCAGAGGCAGAGCAATTACCTCCTGTGGCTGTGCCTGGCATCGCCTCCCTTCCTGCAGAAGAGGCTGTCCATGAGCCACTGCTTCCTCCAGGAAATGCTTCCTTCTGCACAGCCTCTCCATCTGCTTCTGGAGAAAAGAGAGAGCTGGATCAGATTGGGCTGTTCCCCATTGGAGAGGTGGCATCTTCAGGAGGCAATCTTCTCAAAGACATGGTTAAGGTTCAAGAAATCCCTTTCAACTTTTTGGGTAGGCCAGGGCTCTCCCTTCTCCATATAGGTGCCCCTTCTGATTTGCCTGGAGATGGGAAATTGCAGGGCATCTCATGCCTGTGGTGCAGTTTGGGCTGCCTGTCAGCTGATGCCCAATGCCTTCCTGCAGAGGCTGGGGAGAAGCTGCAGCCAGGCCAGGCTGGGAAACAGCCCAGCAGGGCATGGAAGCAGCAGCAGGGCAGTGAGGCTGCCATGGATTCCTTCCTGCTGTGCCGGGCTCAGCATGTCCAGATGTGCAGCCAGAGCCCTTGGCTGCTGAGCCCCAGGTGAAGGCTGAGGGAATGCACCCACCTTGTCCTGCCTGCTGCATTTCCTTCAGCATTTCCCTCATTTTTTCAGGTGGCTCATGGGGTTTCTTCTGTCCTGTAGCTTTGTTCTTTCCACTTGGAGGACCTTAGAGCAACACGGTTCCATTTCCCATGAATGGATGGATGGCACAAAAGAAGGGCTCAGCCTGTGGGGTCAGCAGGGACACACTACTCACCCCTGCGACGGGAGACTGGCTTCTGTGTAGGAATCATCACAGGGACAGGAAAAGTCCTCCCTGCAGACACATCTGTAACACATCAGCCACAGAAGCTTCTGCCATCTCTGCTCAGCTGCACGGGCACCACTGAGCCGCAGGAGCGGTGAGGGGATCGTGCAGGGCGAGGGCACACACGTGCATGGCTCTGTTCTGGCACCTGCAGCGATGCCCTCCTGGCTGAGCTTTGGGCTCTGAGCTGGCAGCTCTCCCAGGGGAAAGGCCTTGACCTACCCTCACCATCTCCCAGAGGCTCAGTCATGGATGCGGTTTGGGAAGCCAGATCACCTTCACCAACAGGTTCAGCTGCAAAGAAAGGCAGGACAGAACATCACATGTGGCACTGTAGGAGATCCTCAGGCTGCAGGCAAGGCTCAGCCCTGGGGCACAGCCCTGGGCCTGACCCCTGCCCGTTCTACTCTTCTCTGTGATTGCACACAGCACACGGAAGGACACAGTGGCATTGCACACGGGAGGAGGATGGACAGCTAAATGCTCCTTCCTCCCACTGACAGCGATCCTGTGGGATCCCTCGGTGATCCCAAAAGGAGCGGGGCAAGGTTTACAGAATTCTTCAGCCCTGACTTAACGTTAAGGACAATGGCCGATGGGTGAGCTCTTTCCACATGGACACGGATTATATTGCCAGTAAAAAGGGAAATTCAGAACTTGCCTTTGGCATTCGCCATGACATTCAAAGTGTCATTCACCTGGACTTCCAAATCTTCCAAGGCGTGATCCAAATCTAGAATGGAGCAAAGACCTGAACCATTTCCTTTGTGTGCTGGGATCCCCTTCTGCTTTGGGAACAGGGCACTGCAAGGGGGTCAGGTAAGGCCATGGGACCCAGATGTAAATGGGTAAGGTCAAACTGCACAGGGGCCTCGGGAGCTCTGGCCTGGCTCCTGGTCACTCTGCACCCTCTTTCCATGCCCTGTGCAACATCCATTGTGGGGCGGCTGAAGCAACACAGGGCCCTGGGAGCTCTCACTTCCACAGCTGCAAGTCTTGCTAAATCCCTGGGGAAAACTGCAGCAGGCAGTGCCACAGCTATCCCCCTGTCCCCCTCCTGCCCTTTCTCCCTCCCTTTCTACCTACTTCGATCTCTCCAACCGTATTTCCCCTGGGACAAATCTTCCATCACACGGGCACATGGCCAAGCCCTCTCAGGAAACACTGGAGCCTTGCTCTCCCCCTCTGCCCTTTCCCCACCATGGGCACCCCGTGCAGCCGCTCCCAGGATTCGGGACGTGTCTCCCACGGAGGGAGCCCAGCAGGACAGCTCAGTACCCGAGTGCCCTGAGCCTGCTCAGGACAATTCCTCTGGGCTGTGCCTGTCTTGTCTGGGCTGTGCTCGCAGTGCCAAGCAGCAGAGAGGGCAGCTCAAGCCTCAGCAGGGCTCAGGCCCAGAGGCAGAGCAATTACCTCCTGTGGCTGTGGCTGTGCCTGGCATCGCCTCCCTTCCTGCAGAAGAGGCTGTCCATGAGCCACTGCTTCCTCCAGGAAATGCTTCCTTCTGCACAGCCTCTCCATCTGCTTCTGGAGAAAAGAGAGAGCTGGATCAGATTGGGCTGTTCCCCATTGGAGAGGTGGCATCTTCAGGAGGCAATCTTCTCAAAGACATGGTTAAGGTTCAAGAAATCCCTTTCAACTTTTTGGGTAGGCCAGGGCTCTCCCTTCTCCATATAGGTGCCCCTTCTGATTTGCCTGGAGATGGGAAATTGCAGGGCATCTCATGCCTGTGGTGCAGTTTGGGCTGCCTGTCAGCTGATGCCCAATGCCTTCCTGCAGAGGCTGGGGAGAAGCTGCAGCCAGGCCAGGCTGGGAAACAGCCCAGCAGGGCATGGAAGCAGCAGCGGGGCAGTGAGGCTGCCATGGATTCCTTCCTGCTGTGCCGGGCTCAGCATGTCCAGATGTGCAGCCAGAGCCCTTGGCTGCTGAGCCCCAGGTGAAGGCTGAGGGAATGCACCCACCTTGTCCTGCCTGCTGCATTTCCTTCAGCATTTCCCTCATTTTTTCAGGTGGCTCATGGGGTTTCTTCTGTCCTGTAGCTTTGTTCTTTCCACTTGGAGGACCTTAGAGCAACACGGTTCCATTTCCCATGAATGGATGGATGGCACAAAAGAAGGGCTCAGCCTGTGGGGTCAGCAGGGACACACTACTCACCCCTGCGACGGGAGACTGGCTTCTGTGTAGGAATCATCACAGGGACAGGAAAAGTCCTCCCTGCAGACACATCTGTAACACAGCAGCCACAGAAGCTTCTGCCATCTCTGCTCAGCTGCACGGGCACCACTGAGCCGCAGGAGCGGTGAGGGGATCGTGCAGGGCGAGGGCACACACGTGCATGGCTCTGTTCTGGCACCTGCAGCGATGCCCTCCTGGCTGAGCTTTGGGCTCTGAGCTGGCAGCTCTCCCAGGGGAAAGGCCTTGACCTACCCTCACCATCTCCCAGAGGCTCAGTCATGGATGTGGTTTGGGAAGCCAGATCACCTTCACCAACAGGTTCAGCTGCAAAGAAAGGCAGGACAGAACATCACCTGTGGCACTGTAGGAGATCCTCAGGCTGCAGGCAAGGCTCAGCCCTGGGGCACAGCCCTGGGCCTGACCCCTGCCCGTTCTACTCTTCTCTGTGACTGCACACAGCACACAGAAGGACACAGTGGCATTGCACACGGGAGGAGGATGGACAGCTAAATGCTCCTTCCTCCCACTGACAGCGATCCTGTGGGATCCCTCGGGGCTCCAGAAAGGAGCGGGGCAAGGTTTACAGAATTCTTCAGCCCTGACTTAACGTTAAGGACAATGGCCAATGGGTGAGCTGTTGCCACATGGACACTGATTATTTTGCCAGTAAAAAGGGAAATTCAGAACTTGCCTATGGCATTCGCCATGACATTCAAAGTGTCATTCACCTGGACTTCCAAATCTTCCAAGGCGTGATCCAAATCTAGAATGGAGCAAAGACCTGAACCATTTCCTTTGTGTGCTGGGATCCCCTTCTGCCTTTGGGAACAGGGCACTGCAAGGGGGTCAGGTAAGGCTACGGGAACCAGGTGTGAATGGACCAGGTCAAACTGCACAGGGGCCTGGGGAGCTCTGGCCTGGCTCCTGGTCACTCTGCACCCTCTTTGCAGGCCCTGTGACACATCCCTGGAGAGGAAACTGGGGCTGCCCAGGGCCATGGTGGCTCTCTCCCTCCCCTAGAGGAAACCCTCCCTAAAGGCCTGGGGAAAACCATCCCCAGCGCTTCCCGGGGAGCAGGGAGCGCTGTCCCGGGAAAGGGGAGCCAGGCTGCCGGCTCACGTGCTCGCCATGCTGGCAGTGGAGCAGCCTGGGCAGCCCTGGCAGGCAGGGCCCCGGCCAGGAGGAGCAGGTGGAAGAGGCACAGAGCAAGGGCCATGGTGCCTTGCCCTCTGCCAGTCCCGCAGCTCTTGCTGCCACCGCTGTCCTGACAGTGCTGTCCCAATGTCAGCACCACTGCTGCCACCGCCGCTGCTGCCGCAACAATTGTGCTCAAGGACTGAGTGCTCGCTCCTTGTGCTGCTGTGCAACCACTGGGTCTGGCACCTCTGTGACCTCAGAGCCTGCTGTGACCTCAGCCTGCTGTGACCCCTGAGCCTTCTGTGACCTCATGGCCTCAGCTGTACCCCAGAGTGTGCCTGCATCTGTACAAATGGACTGCCTTGATTGTTTTTGTGTATCCCAGGTCCATTGCTCAGCAAAACCTTAATTGTCACCTGCTAACATTGTGGGTCAGACTGTGTCCATGGAGATGCTCTTGATGGCTTCCCTCTTTTCCTGGGCTTGCCACTGGAGGAGGTCCAGGCCCAGATGATGCCAGGGAAGGAAATGTGCCCTCAGCCCAGGGACGCTCAGCATGGGCTCCCCCAGCCCTCGGGACCCCGCCGCTGGTCACAGCAGCCCCTGCCTGGCTCCTGCCTGCCCACACTGTGGGCATCCATGGCTGCTCCTGGGCACGGAGCTGAGCCCGTGCGGCTGCCAGGTGGGCTTTGCTGCTGCTGTCACCCGGACATTGGGGTGACAGCTCCATCTCTTTATTGCAACAGAAATGCTGGGCCAAGCTCTGCCCACCTTCAGTAGGGGCCAGAGATCAGGGCCAGTGCCTTCAGGGGGAGAGGACCTTGTTTGGGTGGTGGCAGCACCTGCACAGCAACAAGTTGGTAAAGCAACTGTGACAGGGGCATCGGGCATGGGCATGGCGATGGGGAATGTCTGGTACAGGTGTCCCAGACTGAGGCGTTTGGCCGCTCCTGTGAAGCTGCAGATGGACGCCTGTTGAGACAGGAGGTTGCTGAGCTCCCAGTTGCAGCTGGCACACAGAGACCCTCCTGCCCAGCAGAAGATTCCCACTGTGCTCAAAGTTTGCCTCTGAAGACTGAGAGGTGAGCTTCTCATAAATCCCAGAAAATATCAGGGAAAAGGTTTTACGTTGGTTGTTGTTGCTCGGTAAAAATGTCCAGTGGGAAAAGAGCCTCTCCAGTACGCTGGGTGCCTTGTGATGACTTAGTTCTTCTTAGAGTAAAGATCACCAATTAAATGCAGTTTTATTTTTTATTCTGCAAGTATTAAAGTGTTCTAGATTTTTCAGAATTCTACAACTACTTTGAAAAATCCTGAACTCCTGTGGGAAAAGGGAAGAAAGATATGGGGATTTTTTTTCAACAAAAACTGTTTCTGAATATTTTGAACAATTTCTGCTTTGTAAAAATGTAAAATGAAGACAAAATGGGGTCGCTTTTTCTCAGGAGCCCCATGCCCAGCTGCTGTCTGCCCAGTCCTGGCTGCGCCCAGACAAGCAGCTCTGCCAGCGCTGGTGGTAGCACACAGACACCTGAGCTGAAGGCCAAAGATGTTGGTGGACTCAGGCCCTTCCCTGGCAGGAGGGCTGCAACTCCTGGCCTGGCTGGACACCAGGGCCAGCACCTTTGGGGACAGAGGGTCCTGTTCTGGGTGGTGGAGGCAACAGCATGTCCCCAGCAACAAGCTGGTAATGCAGCTGTGGGGAAGGGACAATGGACACTGGCACGGAGATGCAAGATGACAAGTCCAGTTGATTCTAGAAGTGTAAAAATGTTCAAAGTTATTCTGAATTCTAAAACTACTTATAAAAATCCTTAACTATTATGGAAAAAGAGGAACAAATTTTTGGCAATTTCTTTATTAGGAAAAAAATAATCCCTAACTATTTCTAAAAGTTTCTAATTAATAAAATGACAAACTAAGCAAAAATATGGTGTCTCAGGAGCCCTATGCTTGGCCACTGCCTGCCCACCCATGGCTGTGCCCAGACAAGCAGCTCAGCCTGTGCTGGTGGTAGCTCACAGACACATGAGCTGAAGGCCAAAGACGTTGCTGTACTCAGGCCCTTCCCTGTCTGGAGGGCTGCACCTTTGGCCTGGCTGTAGAGCAGAGTCAGCCCCAGTGGGGACAGAGGGTCCTGTTCTGGATGGTGGTGGCAACAGCATGACCCCAGCAACAAACTGGTATTGCAGCCATGGCAGGGACAATGGACACTGCCACGGAAATGAGAAATGACAGGTCGAGTTCTCCCTGCCTGAGTTATTTGGCTGTCTTGTGAAGCTGCAGAGGCGCTCCTGTGAAGAAAGAGGGTGGCTGAGGCCCCAGCTGCCAGTGGCACACAGGGACCCTCCTGCACAGCAGGGCCCAGAGCTGGCAAGGCTGCCCAGCACGGCTGGAGCTGCTGGCACAGCTTGGCCCAGCTGCACAGCTGTCCCTCAAGGCCCCGGCCAGCAGGGCACGGCTCTGGGCAGGCTCCCTGGCCAGGAGTGCGCCCCAGAGCGCCTCTGCCTTTCAAGGGCAATCTCGTCCCTGCTCTTTCTCCTCCCCACCGTGCTTTCCTCTGCTCTGTGCCCCTGGGGCTGCTCTTGGCCAGGCAGCCTCAGTGGGAGCCAGCACTGGCTGCAGCTCCAGAGGGCCCCCCAGGACAAGGCCCAGCAATTAGGAGGCCAATGAAAGCTCACGGTGGGTGAGGTACCACTTGCGCTGAAAACCCCTCTGAATAAATAAGCGTGGGTAGCCTCTGTCGCTCTTGGAAAAGAGCACCGCATACCCACACGCTGGATAATCCTCTCATTTTAAACTCCTTTCTGCCTCTCAGTGGCAGGATTTTTTGTTGTTCTTGCTTTTACAGGAGAACCCCGAGGGACATGAGAATCATCTGAAAACATGATAACCTTGCTAATACTTTTCTGCATTTTACCACAATTTCATGGACAACCCCCTGGTGAGCAGCTGTGACCCGAAGCCATCGTTCCGCACACCAGTGTCCTTGGAACCTATCCCAAGGGCCGTTACCCGAGCCTGGCAACCCTAGTGCAGCATGACTCCAAGGTTTACCGCCCGAATGAGTGGAGATGGGACCAGAATGAGTTGATCAGAGCCCTGACAGGAACGGTTGGTGAATCAATTGTGGTAACATGCAGAAAGGTGGAAGGAACCCTCCATGAAAGAGCCACCTCCATCATAATTGCTGGAAATTTTATGGAAGGAGGTGGAAGGAATCATCTGGACATCCCCTCAGCAAAATTATGTCCCATGAAGAAATGGGGGTGTTCCAAAATAGAAAGTCCCCTTACTCTGTGTTGTCACCAGGAACATGTTGGTAGTTATGTTTCCAATACCAAAACCACCAATGTTGCAATTACAAGGGATTGTAATGATGAATCACTTGATTGCTGGTACAGTTTTACTTTGGTCAAACCCACTTATGTGACATGCGGCTGGGATGATGACACAGCTAGTCCATTAGGACTAAGAGGCTTGGTTTACACATTCAAGATAAACGCTGTACCAAAACCCACACCGAGTGCTGTAATTACACTCTCTCAGACCCAAAGTGTGAACCTTTTTTCTAACGTCACACCCCAATTGGCAGAGGCAACAGGGAACCCCTTCGAGTGGCCCTGGTCTCAAGCCTTCCTACAGTCCAGGGGATCTATGGGAAATGTCACGGGTCTGAACTTACTAACAGTAGTCACACATGAAGATAAGTTGTACACTAGACAAGAATGGGAGAAGCACAAAACCTGGCAGTTTCAAGGAGTAGTAGGTGAACTAATTAGTGTTAGGTGTTGAATGGTTAATGGGTTTGACTACAGCAAAGCAATGTGTATTAGTGCTTCTACAGACTGGGAAAACAAACAGAAGCAAGTCTGTACGCATCCAAGTGTACGGGATTGCTGGCACAGCTTCACATTAACCCATACTACAGAGGTAATTTGTCTCTGGTCCAAGGATACTCAAGGCCTTTCTTTCAAATTTGTAATAAATGCTGAAACCACTGTTACCACTGTCACCACTTCATCCGCACCACCGGTCATACTTATCCCAAGAATTTTCAAGGTTGGACCTTATGTAATCAGGAAAACTGGCCAACAACAAATATTGTTCAATCCGGCATGGTCTCTCAAACAGGTCAAATTGCTAATGCAGAACAATGTTTCAGATATTCAGCCAGCCTGTTCTCCATTTCTGCAAACTTCTTTTGAAGGCTGGATCACTTGGCTTCAGAAACGAAGCTCCTTTAAGAGAACACCAAGGGATGTGACTGGTGTTGTGGGTACAGGATTGGAAATTCTGAATAGCATTGATTCTGAAGTACTAATGAACAAATTGGCTGCTACAACTAGAGACCTGATCAAATTACAGCAACCACTGAGGTCATCTCTGTTAGCCTTGGGGACACACCAGTGGCTGCTGTCAAACATTTTGCCAAATTGGGAAAGAGTGAATGTGAATGATCACAAATTGCTAATTGATGCACTTAGTGCTACACAGAACAATGTTTCCTTAGCCCTCAGCTGTGTCCAGGCACAATTGTGGATACAATCAGTCTCTGCTGCAATTATAAGAGAGGGCGAGGAAGGCACCTTCCCCACAGAAATTCGGAAAATAATCTGGGACAGTGCCACTGAATTTGAAAGAGAATTCCAATCCTGGTGGAACCTGGTGAACTTTATCTATGATCCCATTTCAAACACAGCCACTGCTTTTGTTTTAACTATATGCAATGCTTCTGTACATTTGGTCTTCCCTGTTATTGCATTAGGATTAAACCATGACGGAGCTGTTCTCTATCCTACTGAATATAGGGGATGGGCCCGTCAGGTCAATGACAAATGGCAAACTGTTAATCTGGAAACTTGTATTGTCCGAGAACAGCAAGGGTTCATCTGTGAAAGCAATTCAATTGTAGCTCAGGATATCTGTTTAGACACAGAGCAAAACATCTGTCATTTTGAGATTCGTCCACATGAGGCTACTGAGACAGTTCTTATACACATAGGCAATGGCTGTGCATGCTTTAGAACTATATGTGATTCTGTTTTGGTAGAAGATGTTGTGGTAGATACAAAGAATCACTCAAACTTCTGTGCTTGTAGCTTTACTAAGATAGTAGGATGTGATTTCTCCTACGAAGTTCCAGTTACCTCTCACTACCTATTGCAATCAAACTACGCACTGATTCACAAGCTGATGCCCACTCCTATCGGAATGAACCTCACCCTCGTGAGACAACTGCTACTGCATCAGGACCTGGTTGACATCCTTGAGAAAATCAAGGAGAGCGGACAGAAGACTCTGGTGACTGTTCATCACACTGTGAGACAAATACACCGGGTTATGGAGAGGGTAAAGCAGGATGCTGAGCATAGGTGGTGGGATACTCTCTTTGGGTGGTCACCTACTGCCACAGGTATCATGAACAGTGTGTGCCATCCAATTGTTGTTCTTTTGATCCTAGTTACACTTGGCTTTATCTTGTCAGCAGCCCTATTCGTTATGAATTGGAACATGATGAAAAAGCTTAGGAGATTAACGACTGTAATCAATGCACACTGCTTAGCTGATGTACTCTATACAATAGATGTCCTCGAAACGCTTGACACAAAACAATTATGAATCAAGCATATGTGCTTAAGAACAATTTCTTAATTATCAAGTATGATTCACAGAAAGTTACATTGATTTTTAGAAAATAATTTTTAAAAGACAATGCTTATACTATTATTTGCTTGTTGTTTTGATTATTTGTGATTTGTTTAAATAATTTTTGAAATTTTTAAACAAATGATATTGTTTTATTAATTAACCATTTTTGAAATTGTTATGATTAATAATTTTTTGAATTTGTTACAAAAGAATAACCACGTGTGAAAATTGTTAGGATGATCAATATTAATTATGTTTATGTTTATTGGTTCCCTTTTCCCTCTCTCTCTCTTTTCCTTTTCTTTTCTTTCTCTTTCCTTTTATCCCCTCTTTTCTGTCATCCCTACTTTTCCAGGTTATGCTACCGACTTGCAACAAGTCTCAAAGATTTATCAACGGCACTCCAGAGTTCTGCTGATGAAGATCCCTCAAGACAATCGTGAGTCACGCAGTCATGTGAGAGTCTATTCGAAAATCCTTCATTTTTACCTCACAATTGTCATGAAGAGAAAAGACCCCCGAAAGGTTAAAAACTGTTGAGCCAGTTGGGAAAGAAAGTCTCATGCTTATTCAGTGTGTTCACAGGTGGTGTTTGCAGAACATGCCATGCTGAACTCGAAAGGGGCATGCTGCCATTTTCTGAACAATGGATCTGGACTTTTTCCCTACATCCTGACCTAGCTGGTCTGAGCTCTGGGGTGGCTTCCCCCTCCAAGAGAAGACCCCTCTTGCCTGCCTTCAACTATTGTGACAGACAAACAGAGATGCGAGTCCCCTCATCAAGGAACCAAGACAAGCCAAGAAACCCCAGGCACCCCCCTGGCACCCCCTTCCAGAGACTGGGACTGAACCCCCCCCCAGCTCAGGGAGGGGGAGGGGGGGAAAAACTGCCCAGAATAAACGTACCTGCGAGCATTCGGCCATGAAAACAAGGGAATAAACACCCCCCTCCTCCTGTTCCTATTCTTTTCCCCTCCATGGAAACCTCATTTTGGCCACCCTTCCCCCAACAAAAACGGTATATTTTTAGGTGCAATCCAACCGTCCTTTGAGATCTCCCCGAGACGTTCACCAGTGAGCTTCGACGGCTGGACCCCCAAAGGACAACGACACGTTTTGGTAGCTATAGCCCCTACCTGACCCTTCTTTCCTCCCTCTTCCCTTGTCTTACCCTTTTCTTCCCTAGATTCCCTAACCAAACGCATATTCAGCTGTGATTATTATCAATAAAATTGCATTTTGTTGATTTGTTACTGCAAAGCCCCTGTGCCTTGTTGGTTATTTTTGCACCAAAAAATCATCTGTCACCCGTTCACTCAGTCAGACCTCGACACCCCCGAGCCCGGAGCCTCCCCAGGGCCGAGGGCTCCGTGGGGCTTGGCCAGCACTGCCTGGTCCAGCTCGGGAGGTGCTGCTCCCACCCCTGGCTGCCAGACCAGCAGGATGGATGGGAAGAGCTGCCTGCCAGCCCTGCTGCCAAGGCAGAGTGAGAACAAATTTGGATAATAAAAGCTGGAATAAGGAGATGCCTTGGAGAGGGCGCTGGAATAGCGCTTTGCAAAGCTTCAATTTAAAGCCTTGTTTCTATAGCTAACGCAGTCGTAAGGGACATTAGCCTAATTTTTGTCAAGAGAACTTGTCAACACTGCAGTATTTAAGATAGACACTAAAGATGTGTCTTATCTCACAGATAGATCACTGGGAAAGGAAGGAGCTGTGCCACACTTGGTTCACAGGAAAATAAATTGACGTTCTCCCTGGACCTAATTCATGGATGCTGTTTTATAACACCACATGCATGAGCAGCCTCCCATTTTATCAGTATGCAGCTGAGATTGGTGCCAAATCCACTAGATAGTGGGGTTAGATACAGGAACCCACAGGGACGTACTTCAAATGGGCACCCAAGGACACAGAGCTGGGCATTTTCCAGCCACAGAGTATCTGAAACATTGGGCCATGTCCTGAAGGGTCAGGTCCTTCTACTGATGGTGCTCACCAGCTGAGCCACAGCTAGCGGGGTGTGATATCAGGGTCAAGGGGAGAAAACTAGTGCTAGAAGAAAACTGTCTTGGCTTCCTCAGGACCACCAGCAGGAACTCAGCTGCTTGGTTTTTAGAGACAGTCAATGGTGAGTCAATAGAAAGCAAAGAAAAGAGAGGTTGTACCCTGCAGCTTTAGGAGAGCATGCTCTTGCTCCCATCATACCCCACTTTGGGGAACTAAAATATTCCCAGGAGTCCGAGTATATTAAGGCTGGCATGGGTCCACATGTCCCACATGCCAGCCTTGAAGCTGGGTTTGAGACACGCCCAAGAGAATGCTGGTGCCATGGCACAAAGGCTTGCCCCAGACTTGCAGCTTCTGCAGTGGAAAGTTGAAAATGCCCTTTTATTTGCAGTTGTTACACGGAAATAACAGCCATGTAACCTTGTCCCAGCCTTGAAACAGAAATCAGCTTGACGAGGAAGCCTGAGGGAGTGCGACCCTGAGCTGCAGGCTCGAGGGCAGGAGGGTGGCTCTGCTCTGCCACAGATTCTGCCCTTGCAGAAGAATTAAATCACTACAGCAGCCAGAAATGTCCCTCGGGAAGGAAATCCTCTCAAAGACAAATCAATAACTCAGTGTAATTTTAGCATGCAGCCAGGAGAATTTACATTGCCAGGAAGGCTGAGAGCTCTGCCACAGAGACAGAAGTACAGCATCATCAAACAGCCCTGCAGCAGACCCTGGACAGAGCTCAGGCTCTGGGTGTTCACTGCCAAGCCACGAGGCTGGGCTCTGCATTTTGGGACCCCAGAGACCAAAATCACAGGACAGCAGCAGGGATGTGGTCCAGCCAAACTCCCTTGGGACAAACCCACCTTTCCCTTTTCTCCTCTGCGGCAGCAAGGCTGCAATCATGGCAGTGCTGGCAAACACTCCAGATCCTCCACTCCAGGGTGAGACACACAAAGCTCAGCTAAACCAGGCTCAGGAGCAGAGGGGGAGTGCTCCAGCCACAGTCTCCACCCCTGGCCAGGGGGTTCCCACCAGCCAAGCCACCCATGAAACAGCACAACAAGGATGTGCCGCAGCCCCCGGTGATAAATGAGACTGCAATTTATGTAATTATATTAATGCTAAGTACACTTGGAGCAGTAAGTTCAAGGGAATTGATGACACTGTAGAGGACAGTTCAACACTTAGCAGTAACTCCAGCAAAAAGGGGGGAGAAATAAAAGCCCCTAATTATTCAGTAGCTCTTCTCCCAGATTCTCAAGGTCAGCATGGCGGAGAAGGTGGCCTGAATTATATTTTCGTTTCCAGAACATCAACAGAATTGCTAAGTGAGTTCCAGCGGCAGTGTCAGAGCCTGCCCATGGTTATGAGTGCCAGCCCTGTCCCCTCCCCAGCTCTGCAGGGCCAGGCAGGGCTGGGCTGTCGTGTCCCTGCCAGTGCTGCCACCACCAAGCCCTGCTATCCCGGGGACACAGGACCAGCTCCTGTGCCAGTGTTTGTCCTGGTCCCCAGCATGGACGGGTAAACTGCAACAACCAATTCCTCAGAAGCCAGGTGTAGCCTCCATGTGTGAAGGTGCAGGAGCCTGTCCAGGATAAGCCTGAGGAGCAAACAGCCCACTCCAGCCAGCAGAGGTTTGTGCACAGCCAGCCCTCTCCAGAGTGCCTGTTGGCACAGCCACAGCCCCTGGCAGATGTGGAGCCTGTGCCAGGGCATGCAGAGCTGGGAAGGACTGTGCCCACACACACACAGAGCTCTTCCCCTGTACACCCACCTGGAGCCATGGACGCATTTTGGAGCACTCGTGCTGGCCACAGTCCTGTCACTCCTCACAGGTTCCTTTGGTGCCAACAAGCTCTCACACAGATTGTGCCATCAGTGCTGATGTGCTCCAAGAGCCTCAGTCTGCAAATCCAGATTTACAGCAGTTACCAATGCACACTGGGCTTCTGTATTGCTTCATTGAGACTTGAACCTTTACAGGGGCCTGGAGTGCCAGGACACAGGGAATGGCTTCCACTGCCAGAGGGCAGGGATGGATGGGATATTGGGAATTAGGAATTGTTCCCTGGGAGGGTGGGCAGGCCCTGGCACAGGTGCCCAGAGCAACTGGGGCTGCCCCTGGATCCCTGGCAGTGCCCAGGGCCAGGCTGGACACTTGGAGCAGCCTGGGATGGTGGAAGGTGTCCCTGCCATGGCAGGGGATTGGAATTGGATGAGTTCAAGGCTCCCTTCCAACCCAAACCATTCTGGGATCCAATGACTCTGCACCTCTGAAATGCTGAGATCTGCCTGCAGAGCTGCCCCAAGGGCCAAGGTCAGTGCTGGAAGCTAAAGGTGCATTATGACCACCCCACACAAAGCCAGGACAATGACTTGTTTTGCTCCTACAACACACAACACGAAGCTGCCTGAAAAGCAAGGGCAGAAGAACTGCAAAGACTACACAAAAGAGGAGACCCCACAAGCCTCATGTGACCCCTGTGTCTGATTGAAAACCAAACCCAAATTAAATGAGGGGTCACAAGTTTGGTGTCTCAGGATTGCACTCAGAGCTCTCCTGGTGCCTTCCAAGTTCAGCAGCCGCATCCAGCAACAGGGAACATGCAGAAGGCAACTCAGTGATGATTAGGAAGACATATATGAAGTTATCCATCACAGAACAACCTATGTGCACCTACATGTCCTGCAGTACAATCAGAAATCAATAGCAAGATGCAGAAACCCTCAACCACTCAGTAAAATACGAAGAACAATTGTAATATTGATTTTAAAAGCGCCTCTGTAAAGACAGTTGAGAAGAAGCCAGAGAAACCAAAGTAAAATGTCTGAATTGAAACCTTTTTTTGTTCCCTCAGAAAGACATTAATAATGGATTTTTAATGCAAGAAGAAAAACTGAAACCCACACCATATTCTCCTGGTAATAACAGCTTTCTGCAAAGCCCAGCTATTAATGTAACAGGGATGTCCATCAATCAAGCACACAGAAAGTACTTTGAGAGCTAAAAAAAGAGCATGCAAACATCTGCTTTTGGCAACTTAAATTTTGCCCTTAAGCATAAGGAACATAATAAATTATCAGGAGGTTGAGCTTGAACTTGTTTTCCTCCATCCTGGACCTAAATGCTGAGGATAAGGATGAAGGTACACAAACATGCTGCTGCTGAGATTTGTCATGACAAAAAGTGGGTGAAAGGAGCACGATTTCATTTGCATTTTCATTTGAGAACACTGGTGCAAGAGAACACCAAGCAGGGGTGTAGCATCACCCTGTGTGCAGTTCAGGGAGCTCCTGTGAACCCTTTTCCACCTCCAGCATCCTCAGCACATCCAAGACTTCTGGGGTGGTCCCACAGTGGAGTGAAAAATGTGCCAGTGTGCTCCAAGGTGCCCATGGCTCCCTCCTTGCTCAGCTCTTTCCCTGCTCCCTGTGGAGCTGTGGTGATTTTGGCAGCTCCTCAGTCCCTCAGTGTTCTCTTCAATCATCACATCATACCTGGGGTCCATCCACGCAGCCAAGCACTGCCTGGGGTGTCCCAGCAACCCCAGAAAAGCTGGATTGGCACCAGGGGAACGGCTGCAGAAAGCAGCTGGGGTGTCCCCACGCCTCCAGTGTCTCCCCCCTTGTAAAACACAGCAGGTCAGAGCAAGTGCTGGAGATAATGAACACAATTTATGGATTCCAGCACAGGAGGCTTCAGGCATGGCTGCAACTAAGTCTTAATAAATTCTGAAGAGTGACACCATAAAATGGCATTATGGAAGGCTGTATTTATTGTCTCCCCATGCTTCCATCTCCAAGGTACCACGCTACACTTAATAACAGTTTTCTCCCCAGCTGCCAGTGTTGCAAACCCTGACAGGCTAATGGTCAGGCCAGCCCTCCCCAAACACACACATCTCACCCAGTACACAGCTTCCATGGCAGGAACAGGCAAAAAGGATTAAACCAGTGCTGCCCAGCTGCTGCCCAGCCTGTCCCCTCCGTGCTGGCTCTGCAGGGCTCCCTGCCACACAGCAGGACAGGAGTTCTGTCCCTGGAAGTGATGCAGAGGAGGAGCAGCTGCTGTGGGGTGGTACCTGCATGCCCAGTGTCCTGCTGGGACAGGAGCATCCCTGCCCTGCCCTGCTGGGAACACCAAGGTCCTGCCAGCAGAGCAGCCCCACCTGAAACTACTGCCTGCTGTCACAGCAAGCTCCGGGCAAGACACCAGCACAGCCCTGGGGGGAACCATGGGGAACCAGGGATCCTCATGGAGAACCAGAGATCCTCATGGAAGACCAGGGAGAACCAGAGATCCTCAAGGAAGACCATGGAGAACCAGAGATCCTCAAGGAAGGCCATGGAGAGCCAGAGATCCTCAAGGAAGGCCATGGAGAGCCAGAGATCCTCAAGGAAGACCATGGAGAACCAGAGATCCTCAAGGAAGGCCATGGAGAGCCAGAGATCCTCAAGGAGAACCATGGAGAACCAGAGGACCCCTGGTTCCTGGTGCCAGAAGGGCAGGAAATGTCCCCATTCAGCATTCCCACCTCCCCTACCACTGCAGTGTGCACTTCCATGGTTCCATATTTAGCTTTTGCACCATGGATACAGTTTATCTGGAGCATAATCTCCACTGAGTTTCTTGTTCTCCCTCCTGGTGTAGTGTTCAAAGCCTGCAAGAAAACCACTTGGAGCTTCAGGCAGTGCCTTGGGTGTGGATGGAGACTTGACAAGTATAAAGATGCTGCTGTTCCATCCCTGCCTGTATCACCTGCACTGCACAAGGCACATAAAAAATCATGCGAACCATCTTTAGTTCTCTTCAGAATACAAAAAGGTAACAAAAATGCCCAAACTCACATCTATCAGTTTATCAAGTACAGCAAACAGTACAAACAGGAGTGCAGGTGTGTTTGGCACTCACAGTGGATGGAGCTGAGTGTGAACATCTCCTCACCCAGTGTCCCCCCCTCTGGCCTCCGTGTCCCTCCCCTCTTGCCAGCTGCCAGCGACCAGCTCTCCTCAGCAGCCTGGCTCTGCTCCTCCTCCAGGACAAGTCCTTTCCCCTTCAGAAAGCAAACCAAAGGTTTGGAGAGCATCTGAAGAGATCAGTGTGTGGAAGGATGATGAAACAGGAGTCAAGTGAAAGCCCCTTGGCTTCTCTTCCAGCAAAGGCTCTGCCCTCATGGACCCCCTTCCCTGCAGCCTGTGGCTCCTGGCTCCAGCCCTCTGGACCCACGGCTCCCCAGCAGCTCAGACATTTCCTGCTGCCTCTTTTCAGAGGAGCCCTTTCTGTGCTTGCCCCGCTCAGACTGCAGCTGATGTTAGTGGGGCAGCAGTCAGCACCACCACCAGGGCTTGCAGCTCTCTGTGAAGCCCCCGTGAGATTTTCTGTCTTAAAAAAGGCACTGCCAGAGAGTCCCTGATAGCTGAGCCTGGAGACACCTCTGGGATCAACTCCTGCTCCAGCAGTGTCCCCTCCAGCCCTAGGGCTGTGCTCAGGAGGGTCTGGGATGTCCCAGGACTCCATCACCTCTCTTGTGGAGCAGGCCTGCTCCAGTCACCCTGCAGTAACCAGATTTTTCTGTGTTTAAGCAGTGTTTTCTGTATGTTTTGCTGCTGGGATGGCAGCACAGCCAGTGGGGCAGCAGCCACTCATCCAGCATTTCCTCAGACAGTCTATAAATACCTGCACTCCACCTGTAAAACCCATCACCATGTGCACCCCCCTTAAAGCTCCAGCTAGTCCAGAGACAGCCAGGGATAACAAATTTTTTGTGTATTATCTGGTGAAGAACAGACAGATAACTGTAATTAGTAGCACCCTGGTTAGGTGAAATGATAGTGTAATTAATGAAGATCAGGTGGGCTTTGTTTCAGATAAGGAAAGCAGCAGATTCTATCAAAATGTAAATGCAGCTCAAAATCCAGCCTCAGTGATCACTTAGAGATGCTTTTAGAAACACTACCAGCCTGAGATGCAGAGGTTTCGCTTGGGCTGAATGACACATCCTAAAAATAAACCCTGGTCCGGGGCTAACATGTAAATTGTTGATTAGATCTATTTATTCACACCCTGCAGTGATGGGGGAGATTGCAGCTCCCTGCTCCTCCTCTGGCTTTGCAAGATCACAGGCACATTCCTGTTATTGCTGCTTGCAAGGACTCTGCAACCCTGGGAGCTCTCCAGCAGCAGAACAGCAGCAATTCCAAGTGACAGGCTGCACACATTAATTCTGTATTCACATAACACCCTGTTGCAAGTGAATGACCCAAGCAAAACTTCCTGCAGTCTGAAGGATCCGGCAGAAAAATCAGGAGAGAGGAGCCTGAGTCTTTTGAATCAGAAATGTTGTCCCTCATTAGAATTTCCAACACCACCACCCTTACTCCTTCCAAAATGTAAACACATAATAAAAAATTCAACATTAATCTGGTGTGGAAGAGTTCTTTCAATAAATGGGAATTAGCTGTACAAAACATCAGGACAGACCCAAGGACATTACATTTCCTTCCCCAGCTTTTGCTGGTAAAGCAGGGCTGGAAAAATAGAGCCATATTTATTTTTTAACTGGGAAGCTTCCTCAGGATGCTAAAGGAAGCAGCTTCAGTAAAGCAGAGCCATTTATCTCAGTGTGCGTTCAAGTAAGAACAAATGCAAAACCAGCTTCTAGACCTCAAGGAGCATCAAATAGCTTTTTAATTTATGTCCCAAATTCCCTGCAGATTCTGAAATGAACAGAGGGCATGGTTCAGAGAAAATGCCTCGCTCAGTCAAGACAGCTGGATGGATATTCTGAGTTTTCCTCAGAGGAGAAGGTGCTTTTGCACCAGAATGGAGCAGGCACAGCACGTGGCTCTGGAAGGATCTGTGGAAAAAGCAGACCTGTTGCTTGTGTGACCCTATAAATAAATGTATGGAAAACTGAATAACTTGGGAAAGAAAAAGGAGAAAAAAAAAAAAAGAAACTGGAGCCCCATCTGAGCAAGAGGACAATTTGCAGGCAAGAGCTGTGAAGGAGCAAGTGAAATATTCCTCACAGAAGCCATCTGACTGTGCTGTCTGCTGAAAACCCTCTGACCTTGTCCTTGCCCACCCAGAATCAGCTCTGTGGAAGTTTCAGTAAGTCAGGCCTTAACCCACGGGGGAAACTGCAGGGAGGAAGGGCCTGAGCAAGACCATGGAAAACACTCCCTAATTATGGAAAAAGATAATGGTGCAAAACTGTGGGTAAGGGATGTATGTGATGCAGACTGAACAGTAAGGAAAAACCAGGGATTAGCCCCTAGAGCCAAGTTCTTTTGTAATAACTGCCACACACATCCCAAGGCCCAAATCCAGCAGCTCCTGGAGCATATGGCCACATGTATCCTGGGAGGAAAAGAGCTCAGAAATGGTCATCCTGGCCACAGGCTCAGGCCCTTGTGCTCCAGCAAACCTTCAGTCAGGGCAGGGTCTGGGTATAGAGCCAGCAATGCCAAAGGGACAGATGTGGAAGGAGTTGGAAAGATGGTGCATCCCCTCAGGGCTGGGGCTGCCTCCTTCACCACCAGCAAATGACAGCAAACAAAGGAGAATGGGCTGAACACACAATGTCTGCAAGATATCTATAGGTCAGGGCCGAATTTATGACATTACAGAATAAAGTTGACAAATTTAGGAAAAAAAAATCTCTGCAGGAATGCCTGACCCCAGAGCTGCCAGCCTCTCCCAGAGTGTGTGGTCAGTCACATCCTGCAGCAAACACCAAACACTGCAGTGCCTGCAGTGCCTGTCCCACACAAGATCACACATTTGAAGCCTGAGGGAGTTGCTGTGGTTATGTTTGATCAAACCTTCAGAACTGTTTCAGTAACCCTGGGACCCAAGTCCCATGTTTTGAAAGCATATTCCCCCAGGAATTTCCCCTTTCCCAAGGAAAATGTTGGAGCTGTGGGCCTGCTGTGGCTTGCTGGCTTTGGAAGGAGGAGGGATGCTAGCCAGACTGGAAATTGAAGATAACCAGGGCTGGAGGCACTGCCAAAACATTTCAGAGGAGGGAAAACATTTTTTTTCCAAAGCACTGTTACAAGCTTGAAATAAATGTGCAGACTGTTAGATAAAGACAGAGATAAAAATAGGCCTGTTATTAAATACCTCTTCTTTAATGAGGTTCATCCTTCTAAACAGCCACGCGAAGGTTATTGGAGCTATTGCAGCAAATCCAGCCTACTTGCACATAAAAACCAGAGCAAGGTATTCCTCATCACCCAGCACACATTTGAGCACCTCTCAGCAGCTCACAGGCTCACAGCATCCCCAGCTTGGCAGGGAGGAGATAAAAGCAAGGAATGAGAGATGTCTTCCCTGGGAAACAGTCTCTCTTCCTTCAAAGCACTTTCCCCCCACCAAACAATGTACATTTAACCACGGGAATGGTTCCACTGCTGATGTCTGCTGCTATTACACCACCAGCAGCCTGAGCATCATTAAGGTGAAGTTTGAAATTATTCTGAAAGCTGCAGCTTAACCTCCTCCTCTGAAAGCTGCAGCTTAACCTCCTCCTAAAACCACTGCTTGACTCTCAGCACCTCATCCCCTGGTTTATGGCCACTCCTGACCACCTGGAATACCCTGCAGGGCTCAGAACTCCACAAACCACTAGCAGGAGTCACGGCTTGGCTCATGGAAACACAGCCCTGCACCCTTGTTCTGGCAGTGCCCACAGCCTAGTCCATGGCTCTGTGTTACAGAAGCTCAGATTTTATTCTGGCTGCTCAGAAGCACAGTTAGTTTTTGGCAGAAGGAGCATCCCTGCAAAAGTCTTTTGTAACCAGTTTGAAACCAGAACATCATGGCCAGCAAGGGACAGGACTGACCTGACACACCAAAAACCCACCCCAAGCCCACTCTGCTCCTAAACCTCAGCAAGCATTGTAGGGCTCCTTCTCACCACATCAGTGCTGCCAGGACACTGCGACTTCTGGAAATGACAGAAGACAAGTTTTACCTGCATTTGGGGGGCAAAAGCTGGCTCCCAATTCATGGAATTGGGGGTCCCAATTCTGTACAGAAATGCTGAAACTAAGCTGCAGGGCAGGACATTTGTCCTGTGATTCCCTGCCCAGAGCCGGCATCCTTCAAACACATTCTCCTGCTGGAGCAGGGGGCTGGGAACCCCTGTCTGCTCACTGTCCCAGCATCTCCTGAGCCCCAACCCTGTCCTTTCACCAACAGCTGGAGGGAAACATCACCATCCCTCTTACCCAGACCAGGACCAGGGCATGGAGGGTGTGCTTGGTGAGCCCCGTCTGCCTGGCACTGCCCCACACTCCAGGCAGGAGCAGCTCCTGGAGCTTCAGCCCTGGCACTTCTGCCAAGGACTTGGAATTAGGCACAAGTGTTAGGGACACTGTGCCACCTGTGATGTGAGGATGAGGGGCGAAGGAAAGCTCACAATGAGAGAGGAGCCCATGAAGGCAGCTGGCAATAAAAAGGACAGGCAGGAGATAAATTGAGATGGAAAGCCTCCTATGCTAGAAGTCAGATCAAAAACAAGTAGAGGGAGAACTACCAGGGACTATAACTCAGCTTCCAAGCACTGAACATTTGCTCTCAAGTCAGCCTGGCCTTTCCTACCTGCTGGAATCATCCTCCAGCTCTCCTGTTGCTGGCCAGACAAGATTATAACAACTGCAGAGTCGAGATTCCTCCCATCTGCACATCACTAACAAGTCGTTTTATAAAGAAACGTGGAGAAGAAGCATTTCATCTAGTATAGATGAGGTTTTTAAAATTCCATTTGCCTTCCCTCTGTATGCAAAACCGTGCTGATCTGATGGGGCTCCTATTTCCTGGATTAGACATGTCAAACTTTGCAAAAACGAGCATACCTTGGTGGTTTCACTCTGTATTTCACAGCCCTCTCTTGACTGTGCTGCCATAAACATTTCAGAGACCTGCCCACCACTGTCTCAGTTAGGTCTGGGTGAGTGAGAAGCCAATGGTTTGGACAGTGATGAATTCAGCAGAGCAATTAGCAAGAGTTGTTGCAGCTCAGGACATCCCAGAGAGCAGCAGGAGCAGACAAGGTGTGAGGGGACCCTCAGCAGCAGCCAGGTCACCCCCACGGGCTGTGGCACAGGCCTGGCACAGATCCTGCTGCCTCCTGCCTCCCCTGCCTCAGGAACCTCCTGTCAGCCAAATCAGTGCTGCCTCATTTGGCCACTGGAATCCCCTGGAGGACAGACTGGCAGTGAAACTGGGCTGAGGTACTGCCCGTCCTCAACCCTGTCCTTGCACAACAAGCCCTTCAAAGCAGCCCTGAAAACGCCTCCCTGCCATGGCTGCCTGCAGAACTGGGCTCCCACAGGTGTAAAACCTTGTTTGAGCAGCAAATGAGATGGGAGAAGACCTGTGACAAGCAGGAGTAACAAAGGCAGCCTGAGGATCCTTGGGAGCTGCAGCCATGGATATTTAAATGCCAAGCAATGTATCACTGGCTCCCTGCTGAACATGAGATGGTTTCATCTTTGCAGAAGCAGCACCAACAGCATGCTCACATCAGCTTCACTCTGGCAGCCTGACCAGCAGCACCAGCTGTGGCTACTTGGTTTTTAACTGGGAAATCACTGGGCACTGCAGAAAATTACTCTGGGCAGCACAAACAGTGGGGAGTCACTGCAGGTTCAGCTCTGCAAGGCAGAGATTTAACCACAGCTGAAGGTGCAGGCCAGCTGAGCTCCCTGCTCTGCCCTGAGACATCCATCCAAAGCCCAGAGAGATCCACACTGCACCGTGCCAGTCACAGTGCCAGGCTCTGCTCCATCCCTCCAGTCTGCAGGGAGCTGCTCTGCAGCAAAGGCAGCCTCTGTGCCCCACTGCTGCCTCTCTGCAGAGCAATCTGTAAATATTTTGATATTTGGGCAGTGGAGGTTCTCACTTGTCCATCTGGATTGGAAACTGGACTCATTAACTCCCAACTGTCAGCTGGAAAAGCTGCCAGAGGGTTTCTGCCACATTAGGGAGCAGCAAAGGACTGCTGCCACGGGGATGGGCAGAGCAGAGCCCTGTGCAGCCCCAGCTCTCCACTCATCACTGCTGGGGGGTGATTAATGCCCTTTTCCTTTCCAAATTAAACCCCTGCCTCTAATATCCTTGCTCTGAATCTTCACAGCAAACTCTTCCCAGAGGAGCCACTGCTGCGTGGAAAATTTCCCACCACAGCTGGGTGGAAAATCTGTTGCTCAGTGATACAACTAGATGGCCAGAGAAATCCAACTTCCAATCATCATCAGGAATGCTGAACAAAATATTGGGAAATTTGGTGCCCAAATAACAAAAGTAAAATATGTTCCAGCTCCCAAGGGTACTGTCACATGGAGAAAGTGTATTCTGAAAGAAAAAAGACTGCAGAGGAAGCACAACTTCAAACAAACTCGGTTACCTGACCATGAGGAGTCAGAGCAGGGGTGTGAACCTTCATTCAGAGGAAACAGCAATCCTACTCACTAAACCCCAAAAAACCTCCAGGTTCCTGTGGACTCCAACCATGGACAGAAGGAAAAGCCCCACAGATGATGCCCAAAAGTCTAAGAGCAGAGGTGCTGGAAGCCTCTCCGGGGCACACATCTCCCTTCAGTCTGAGCCTGCACCTGGTGCATTATTTAATGCCAAGTGAGAAAGAAGCAATGCCTAACGAAGTGTTAAAGGGCTTTGGGAAGTTTTACCAACCTTTCCAGAGCCGTCAGCTCCAGCTGCCTGGCAGAAGAGACAACTGATCTTGCTTCCAGATTACAGGCAGCACAGCTCTTAGGGCAGCTGTCTCTCTGTGTTTGCATCCAGCCACCTCCAGCAGCTTGAAGTGTGCTCAAAGTGCAAGGAAGCACTTGATCAAAATCCAGCTCACACTGTAGACAGCGAGGAACAAGCCCCCAAAGCATTACAGACACAACAACAATCGAATTTGGGGAGGGATTTGACAGGTTACAGGTTGATGACACTGCTGCAGTCCCGGTGGAAATGTGGATTGATGCAATTAGCAACAGGGAACTGGAAACTCAGCAGAGGAAAACTGGGAACACATCTATAAAAGATGAGCTGCTGCACCATTGTAGAGAAGCACAAAATCCTGCGTGAGCTCAGAACAGGAACAAGTTGAAACAGGAGTGAGATGGGGGAAACGCAGCTCCAAGCTCCCTCCCAGTGCTCAGAACTGTAGATCCAAATTCTAAATTCAAACACTTGAATTTGCTTCCCCCAGAGAGACTGGCCTAGTTTGCCGCAGGGATACAACGGGAGAGGGAGTGGGGGTGTCCTGGAGACATGGGCAGCAGAAGGCAAACCCTGAGCCCAGCCAGGCTCTGCTCAGCTGCCAGTGAGTGCAGCCACATGGAAAACATGGCAAGATGCAGAACCAGTGGGATGGACACGCTGCCAAGGTGCGTGGCTCTGCTGCAGCACCAGAAGGTGAATCCCTGTGCAGCCACAGCAGCAGCTGTGCCAGGTCAGCTCCCTGCCAGCCAGAGCTGAGCTCACACTGGGAAAGTGTGGCCAGAGGCTACAGGGATGGGCTCATGCTGGCAGCAGGGCCCCAGCCTTGGCTAACACGTGCTGAAGGTGTCAGTGCCAGTCCTCACAGGGATTTCACTGCAGAAGAACCCCAGGAGACAGAAACCCAGGCTGGCAGCAGGAGACCAAGGCCGGCTCCTCTTTGTGCCACGTCCCCAGTGCTGGGGTCTGTAGCAGTCAGAACATGAGGCAGGACACCATTTAAGTCTTTACAAGAGTAACCAAAATTACTCTCCTCTGTGAATACTGACAAGCTTCCCACTTCCACAAGCCCTTCACTGCATGTGTCCAACATGGAATAACTACAAAAATGAAGCGGAATAAGGCACCCGAGCAGTGGAGAAGGTGCTTGTGAACAAACCCTGCAATGAGTTTTCTAATGATTGCAAGTATGTACATGTTCTACTCCAACAAAGCTGGTGGGGATCTGCCAGGCTGAATAATGAGCAGGGACACCACACGCCTTCCATACATAATGGTACAGAAATGGAATATAAGTATATACTGCAGCTCTGTGGAACACAGGGGCTTTTGTAGCCATTTATGTTATACAAAGATTTACATTTGGAAAAGTCATTCTGCTATATCTGGCAGAAATTTCCAGACAAATGGAACCCATACTTATTCTTTCAATGATAATACTGAGCACAGGATAAAGCTCTTAAATTCAGAGCACTTTATAAAAATTAATTACTACTTAGTTCACCCTTGTGAGGTGGGAAGGTATTACACCTGCATATACATCAGGACACCAAAGCACAAGTGGATTAAACAGCTCATTCAGGATCCCAGAGACAGGCTAATTGTTGAGTTATGTATGCACATGTGCATCTGTGTGTGTTTGAATGGGTTTGGCCCCTCCAGAGCCTTCTCAGCACACAGAGGCCAAGCTGCTCTGCTGGGCTCCTCTCACCACAGAGTCCCAGGCATGTCTAATGAAAGACACCAACCCAAAGAAAGGAAAGAGATTTTTTGTGGTTTGCACAGAGGGAAATAAAAGCTAGCTTTCAAACAGGCGAGGAACAGAAAAGCCATTGTTAAAAAGCTGTGCAGTGCTCCAGTGACAGCTCCTAATCAGCTTGCCACTGAGCAGCGCCACACCGGAGCACAGCAGACCTGGGAATCCACGTGCCAACAAACGTTATAAAATCTGGCCCTTGACAAATGAAGAGAGAAAGGGCTGTGGAGCCAGTGACAGAGACAGCCCCCCACCCACAGGAGGCTGGCAGCCCACTCCTCCTGCTCCAGTGACCTGAAAGCCCTGGAGCAACCTCTCCCCTCCTTGGACGCTTTGCTCACCACCTCCAGTCCCTGCACTGGGTCACCGAGTCCTCCTCTGTGTGTGAGCACCAGCAAAAGCACACATTGTCATGGGAACAAACAGCTCTTGGAGCGTCTGCAAGGCTCCTGTCAGTGCTGGCAGGTGGGTTCCAGAGGCATGCTATAATTAGCAGTTACCTGGACGCAGGGTTTGCCGCTGATCCGTGGGGTAAAACACTTCCAGGTCTTCAGGATCAGCGTCATCCTCTGTCCCCAGCTCCTTCCCACTGTCATCCTTTATGTCGCTCTCTTCTATTATTGTAAGGGCAAACTCCTTTTGGAGAGAAGAGATTCAGCTCATTAGCAATTGCATCTGGGTAATTTAGTGCTGGCTGAGAATACAAATTTTTTTCCCGCGCCAGCAGATTTTTTTTTTTTGACATCTGAGATTCTTTCCACATGGTTAAATTTAGATTTAAAGTATATTAAAGGTTAAACATGCATAACTAGCATGACATTTGTGCTGAACAAAGCAATGCAGCTTATTTCCTATTCCAGAGCAGGTTGCAGGTTTCAAACCAGCTCTCACAGAGCCTTACCTGTATTTCAGTCAGAGGCAGGAGCCCTGGCTATTATTAGGGTTGTATAACATTGTAAGACCCCATTTTCCCTTGCCTAAAAATATGTCAAATTTTTAACTTTTTCAGCTGAAATTTTCTACATGAGTGGAATGCCTCAAGGCTTGTTGATTGGTTTGGGGTTTGGTGAGTTTTTTTGGGTTTTGTTGGGTTGTTTTTTTTTTTTTTTTTTTCTTTTTCTTAAATGCACTTATTTCAGGCTTGGAGAAAATTTCAGCTAAAATAGTTCAGCTGTTTCCAAAACAGGACACGGGAAAAAACACACCGCGCTGCCCACACAATACAAATGTGAGGATCCTCTTCTCCACCCTCTTCCAGTGTTCTCCAAGGCTTTTAAAACAATGAGGCAGGGATTTAATCACCACCTCCATGGCAAGTGCAGCATGAGGCTGGCAGAGGTGTGGGAGAGCAGCCAGCACGAGCGGCTCGATGTTACACCAAGGGAAGAACAGCAGGGAAAAAAATCCTTGCTGTGAAGGAAACCTTGGTGTTCAATGGAAAGCCTCCCTAGGGAGCTGGTGGGGGTCACAAAAAACTCTGGAGAGTGCACAGAAATGACCTGTACTCTCACACCAGGCACTGACTCTGGGTCTGGGCTGTTCTGGTTCCAGCAGGAACAGATGAACTGGTCCAGGCTCATCATTCCCTCAGCTCAGTGCCTGCTGAAGGGAATATTTTCAGCTTCTGAGATCACCAATTCAGTCACCACTGAGGAATTTGAGTTAACCACCCTACAGGGAATGATTAGTCCTAATTGTTGGCAATTAAGATGGAGTTACAGCTCACTTCATGAAGTGTTTGGTTCTTAATCCTTAGGATGTTTTCACATGGAAAAATGTAAGTAAATTCAGAGGTTAACTGGGAAATTCTGGGACACATTCTGCCTTCAGTTCTTCCACTCTTTGGGAAAAAATGCATGCACATTTTCTGTCAGAATTTGGATGCTCTGCATATAAATATCCGTTTCCAGCCTAGAAGAGTCTTTCTGAGGAACAGAAATGTCAACCTGAGCAAAACACGCAGAGTAGCAACAACAGTGTGGATGGGGCACTTGGGGACGTGGGCTGGTGGTGGCCTTGGCAGCACTGGGTTAAAGGCTGTACTCAATGATCACAAAGGTCTCTCCCAACCTACACAATTGCACTATTCCATGATTGTGGTAACACACAAGGAAGGCTGACAAACCTATAGAATGTTTTTATTTCAGCTGTGGAAAGCGACTGCGATTTCAGAAATGCACGAGGAACCAGATCTTAACTCCTGCTTTTGCTGAGTGCATCAGGGGCTTGGAATTGTTTAAATTATAACAAATGGTTAAAGCTCAGGAACAATCACAGCCATAAAAGCCCAGGTTCTGCAGATGAAAATCAATGTTAACATTTTCTGAGCCAAGACTCAACAGGACTAAAAAACAGTGAGTGGAGCAGTTATTACTTAGCTGATTTCCACAGCTCTGTGATTATCCAAGAGGGAGTTAGTGATACAGGCTATTGTAAATTTACCACCAGGCCACCCAGTGCTGGATCTGTTCAAACACATAATGGAGACAGCTGATGTTTACCAGCTCTGCTCAGGAAAAGTGTGGGGTTTAAACGCTCAGTAAGGATAAAAGGATGTGACTTGGTTCATTTAAGTTCTGCTGTCACTGCCTGGCCCCAGTTGCTTTGCAATACCCCATTTTCATTAGCATTTCTAGCAAAAACGGGCAGCACCACACAAGCGATTCTTCATTTACACAGAAATCAGCAGAACCCTTTCTGGTTTGTTTTCATAATTCAAGCAGGAGAAAGACATTTCCTAAAGAATAATGGGCATTTCCTTAAAGGCAAAAAGCATCCGTGTTTGATCAGTCTGAAGTCAAGTGGAGCAGCCAAAACTTACAGGCACTCTCTGTCCCAGGCTGGAGCAGGAGAGGAGCACAGAGCCCAGCAGCAGCAGCAGGCTGACCCTGGAGGTGCTGGAGAGGAGCCTGGCCCAAGGAGACATTGCCACCAGACTGACATGCAAAGCAAAACAAACCCAACAGTATTTTTTTTTCCATTTTTGCAGGTTTCAGGACTCTTTACACAACACTTTGCAACACAGCGTGGGATCAGGAGTGTGACATGGCAGGAGGCACAACACCTCGAGGTGTGAGCACAGGGACTCGTGGGGCTCACTGCTAATGGGGTTTGTGACAGGTAATGCCAAGAACTCATACTGACCCCACAGGGGATGATATCTCTCCTGGAAAATATGAGGAGACCTGCAAGACTTGTTTAAAATCTCTGTGTCAGTGCCATAGATGACAACTGGAGGGAAAAATAAAAAGCCATGCAATCCCGTGAAGGCTTTTTATGCCTGTGCTTCATTTTAAGCACTGAAGTAGCTGCGTTAATTCAAATTAAACAAAACGAACCAGATGTCCAAGGAGCAGGGGTTCATCTAATCCATATGTAGATTTTTCTTGAGGAAAACAACATTTTGCAGAGGTCAGCAAGGTTTACTCAGTGGTTCCTACAGCACAAGGCTTTCCCTGCTGCTCAGAGCAGAGGCTCAGCCCAGCCATGGGGCCAGGAGCTGGCTCTGACCATGCTCAGGTGTTCCAGGGAGCAGAGCCATGGCACAGACCCACTCTGATGGGGCACAGAGCCACCCTGATGGAGCACAGAGCCACCCTGATGGGGCACAGAGCCACCCTGATGGGTACAGAGCCACCCTGATGGGTACAGAGCCACCCTGATGGGGCACAGAGCACATCATGGGTAAATGAAGGCTGCTGCTGCTGCTGTGGGTGCCAGTGCCTGGGCACAGAGCAGTTGTGCCCACCCTGCGTGTGAACGCACACACGTGTGCCCCCAGTGCCTCACACGAGGCTCGGGATCCACCTACAGCCTTCAGCTCTCTGCTGGGCTAGGGAGTGCAGCAGCCTGCCAGCACACGGGCTGCACAAGTATTTCCTTTGATTGGCTCTAAATTTATACACTGCTAAATTAAACTAAATGAGGTCTTTTGAAAGAAGATAGGACTGATTAGTTCCGTTCAAACACTCCTTCATTACTCATCCCTCCATCAAGACTGCTCCTACTGCTATCCAGGTTTTAAAGAAGTTCCTCCCCTACACACAGTCCGAAATATCTTGCTTTGCTGTCCATCAGGGTGGCACATCAGACAGCAGAGCTCTCCCTCACTGAAGCAACCACTTTGTGTCCCACAAAGCAGAAAACCTGCTCACAGCAGCACCCAACACCAGCTCTGGCACCAAAGAGCCTCTGCCCCCAGAAGCCTTCAGGGACGTGGAGGGAAGCCTCCTCTCCTTCCACCCTTTCACTGGTACCTTGTCCTTACACTCCACTTTGTTATTTCTTCCTCTCCCTGCTTGGTTTTTGCCAGAAAAGGAAGAGGAAACCAGGAGAGGGACAGAGCAGAGGTAACAGCGCACCTGATGTACTTCTGCAGCCTCCAAAAACTCCTGAGCCAGGGTCTTCCTGAGCAGCAGCCTCTTCCTTTGAGCCACCTCGACCACATCAACTGGATTTTTCTCATTAATTGGTTTTGGAACAGATCTGGATTTCTGACACCCACAGCATGCCTGAGCAATGAGCATCCCCCTGCTTAACTCACACCGTTCAGGAAAGCATCACCTCCCAGTTCCTACTTCAGTGTCTCCTCTTTCCTAAAGAGTCAAAGAACCACCTCAAGTGCCCACAAGCCCTTATTAAACCACAGCTGGAGTAAAAGAAAAGCTCCCTGTTTTCATAAGCCAACCTGTGGCCAGAGCCTCCAGCTCTCTCCTGGGACATGGCCAAGCAAATCCAGGCTACAACCAACACCCAGGCTCCTGAGCTGGCACACCCAGAGCACAATGCACAGCCTCAAACTCCCTCTGCTCCCAGATCTTGATCCTTGTGCCCTTCTGGACAGTCCCACGGTCCTGACCTCAGTCCAGTGTGACCACAACACACAATTAATTCCCTCTCACCTCAGAACAAACTAAAGCTTTTTACACAGGAACAGGTTTCTTGGTTTGATTGAGGTTTTTTCAGTTATAAAACAAGCAGCAAAACTGGAATAATGAAAAATAGATGTATCCCTCAAACTTTATCTGCAAGCCTGGAAATAAAAAGAGAAAAAAAAAAAAAAAAGAAAGAGAAATTCAACAAAGCAGTGGCTGAAAGCAAACGCACACTCCCAATAAAAACAGAGCTCACATGTACCGAGGAGGCTGCTAGGAAATGACAGCACAGCCTCTTCCAAGCCTCCAGCCTCCTGCCTGCCTGGCAGATGACATCTGCACAACAATTGGCACTTTGCTTCAGTCCCAGGTAGGCAGGAGGAGCCAACATGTGCAACAGGGGCTCTGGAGCTCCTGGAGAGGAGCTTCTGCACAGGCTGACATCTCCTTACAGACAGACACACACAGACAGCAGGAGAGGAATCCACACAGAATGTTCTGTGGACACAATGAGAGCAGGAGAGGATTTCCACACAGAATGTTCTGTGGATACAGTGGATTTCCAGAAACAACTCTCACAGCCTGTGAAGCAGAAAGGGCGGTCGTGGTGACCCCACCTGCACACGGAATGTTTGCTTGGATTTGAGGGCATCTTTGGGGATCCAGCACGTACAGCAGCCAGGCAGCAGCAAAACTGCACTAGGAAGGTCACAAATTCCCCTTGTGCAGAGTGGAGGGGCTGGTTTTTTCTCAATAATCCTTTTTGTCAAACAAAATCAGGCACTAGGGAAAGAGCAAAGGGTCAGACTCTGAGAAGTCTCCTCTGCTGGCAGTAACCCTCCTGTCAGAGATGGGGATGTTGCTGGCTGGGGGGTTCTGCTCCACAGCTCCAGAAATCCTGGTCTGCACCAACAGCAGCAGAAATAGCACAGAGCTGTGCTCCCCATTAGCAGGGACATTCCAGTGAGGGCAGAGCTGTGCACAGGGGGCTGCACAGCCCTGGGAATGCAGCTCCCACAGCCACAGGTGACAGCCCCAAGGCAGCCAGTGAGAGGAGCACATGTCATTGATGCCTCCTGCTCCTGGCAGCACTGCCCTCACAGCCCAGCACAGAGCCCACACTGCCCGTCCTGTGCCACTCCAACAAATCCTCCAGGAGCCTCATCTGAGCCCTGACATGCTGCTCCAGGAGAGCACACAGACATCCCAGAGCCCCTCAGCCCCAACATCAGCCTCTGGCTTTGCAGCCAGCTGGAAGCAGAATTCCAGAATCGCTGAGCTTGGAAGAGACTGCCAGGACCATTGAGTCCAAGTTGTGCCTGATCCCCACCTCGTCCCCTGCCCAGAGCACTCAGTGCCACCTCCAGTCCTTCCTGGGCACCTCCAGGAATGGGAACTCCAAACCGCCCTGGGCAGCCCCTCCCAATCCCTGAGCCCCCTTTCCATGGGGAAATTCTTGCTGTGCCCACCCTGAGCCTGTAGGCAATTTCCTCTTGTCTTGTCCCTCATTCCCTGGGAGCAGAGCCTGACTCCAACCTAGCTCCTCCCTCCTGGAGAAGGTTCCCCTGAGCCTCCTTTTCTCCAGGCTGAGCCCCTTTCCCAGCTGCTCCTCACAGTTCCATACACTGCTGGGACTCTCCAGCCCTTTCCCGGCTCTGTTCCCTTCCCTGGACATGCTCCAGCCCCTCCATGTTTTTCTTGCCATGAGAGCTCAGAACTGGACACAAGACTGGAGGTCCCTCAGCAGTGCCAGCACAGGGGACAGGCACTGTCCTGCTCCTGCTGCCACCCCAGTGCTGATACAAAAACACCAATTATCTACAAGAATAAGCAATACCAATAAGCTAATCCTTGTTTTCACCTAGGGATGACCTGAGGGAGCAGGATCGGTATTACAGCCTTACAAACTGTCTGCAGGTTAACTCAGGGCAGGTTTCTGTCCAGCCAGCCTCACTGAGATGGCAAGGGGAGCACCAGCAGCACACTGTGCCATCCAGCACAAAGCACCAACAGAGCTCCCTCAGTGAGAGCAGGGCAGGGATGGGAACCCCCAGGCACCTCCAGCTGAAGCAGGGCACAAAGCCCTGGCGGCACTCACAGCCTCTGAGGCTGAAGGAGAAGTTCCCTGGGCAACAGCAGCTCAGGGAATGAGCTCCAGCCAGCCGTGCACGGGGGCTGTGGGACTGGAGAGGCTCTCAGGACACAGAGTGCACTCACAGCGAGCTGAGTTCCCCTTCACACACAATGTCCTTCCAATGGTGGCATCCAGGGCCGAGCCCCTGTGACAGGCTGAGTGATGTGCATTGCCACAGACAAAGAGAAGGAAATGCAGCTGACCTGACCTGCAATTTCCCTCCTCTGAGCAAGAGGGTCCCCAGGTCTGTGAGGAGCACTCATGTTTGCTGGTGTGCTACAGACACCTTGGGAGCACCCTGTGGCCAGCTGCCCCTCCTGCTTGCCAACTGCACAGCTACACCAGCAGGAGAAAGAGGAGGCTTGGAGCTGAAATTCAGCCTATGCCTAGGACAGGAAACAGCTGGACAGCAAAGAGAGGATTATTGGGAGGCCACAGAGGATTACTGGGAGGCCACACTCTAATGCCCTTCCCCAGTCACTAGCTGGGTGTGCATAACCCTGTGCTTTCACACAGGACAACCTGCACACACCATCACCCGAGGTCAATGCCCAGGATGATCCCAGCAGCTCTGCTCCTCCAGGCATCCTGTCCTCAGGAAAGCACCCCTGTGCCTCCAGTGGGTGTCCCAGCCCCACTCCAGTGAGAGCCCCAAGCCCTGCCAGAGGGTCCCACCTGGGCACAAAGCCCCAGCCAGGCAGGGCAGCCCAGGGGGCAGCAGTTGTTTTCCAGCCCCCTCACACCCCCAGGATCCCAGTGGAGAGGGTGTAGCTGCCACACAGACCATTCCATTCATGTCGCTTATGAAATGGCTTTAAAAAAACATTTATTCTTCTTGCCTGCTCCTCATCATTTACTCCTACTAGGACCCTGCTCTGGCATGTTAAAAACACTCCTACACAAAGGGAAAAGTTGTGGGAACACCTTCTTGCTGCCTACAGAGAACCCACACAGTAAAGAAGCCACACTTTGAGGCTGGTAGGAATAAACTGGGCTGACTGGGCCCAGCCTGAGCAGGGGCAGCAGGTCCTGCTCCAAACTTGAACCAGCCCACAGGAGGGAATTGTAACACGGGCACAGGGTGGCAGGGGCAGGATAACCATGGCACAAACACATGTTTACAGAGCTTGGCATCTACTGAGCCCTCATGCAACCTTTGTAACCGCTGCTAACAAATAATAACAATAAATATTAATAACCCCTCCAGGCTACCTGTGCAGCCATCAGCTCACATCAGCCCCTCGAGCAGCAGCTTGGCCATGACATCACCCAACACAGCTCCGACAGCCCTGCCAGGTGCCAGGAGCAGGACAGGGATGTGTCCAGCAGCAGGAGACAGCCCAGCAGTGCCTGGGCACGGTGGGGGCAGTTCCTGGCACCAGCAGCTTCACCAGCACTGCCACAGCTCCCCCAAGAGCAGGGGAGGGGTTGTTGTGTGTTGGATAAAGCCAGAACCGCCCCTTCTTCGTGGCCAGAGCAACCCTGACCCTGCTGTTTATACAGCTCGCACAGTTTAACACTAAGCATCGTTTAGTCTATCATTTAAATTGACTTAATTAATTCATTCATCAAGCTGCATTCACACCAAATGCTGCTCTCCAGAGGGCAGGAGCACAGCTTTGAGCTGGGGTGGTGTGAAGGCTGAGCAAGGCTGCCCTCCCCCTCGTTAGCGGCCGTGGCACAGGGGCCACGCTCATTAGTGCTGCTGCCAGAAGGGGCCACGCTCCACCGGGGCTCAGCACGACCCCAATTCCATGAGCTGCCTCCCCCAGACCCTCCACACCAGAGACAGACTGCTGAGTCCAGCACGGGGAATCTTCTCTGCCAGCATGGAGTGTGCAGAAGCAGAGCGTGCCTCGGAGATCAGAGGCTGAATTTATCATTTATTATTTATAAGCAGCGCATCTCTCTGAATTTCTGGCAGCTGCTCTCACAGGGCTCTGCTCTGCCTGCACACCACATGACACTGACTCCTCAGAGCTCTGGGGTTGGCAGGGACCTCTGGGCCCACACCAGAGCACTGGTGCTGATTTGCTCCAATTTAGGACTTCAGGACTTGCCTGGAGATGAGAGTGCACCGGGACCTTCAGGACAAACATCTTTCTAAAAGCTGTCACACTGCCTGACCTCCACCACATGAAACAGCTTTTCCCTTCCTCTTCGCCTCCCCACCACCCCGAATCCCAGCCAAAACACCTCTCATCCTACCCATACCTATTCCCTTCTCCCACTCCTTGCTGCAATTTCCCATGCACAGCACAGACAATAAGTGATGTTTTCTCCCCCCCTCAGATCTATCCTTTCCACCAGTTCCTATTTGCAAGGTGACACGTTGCCTCACACTATCCTAGGAGTCTCCCAGCATTCCATGTGTTTTTATCCCCTCTGCTTTCCCAAGCTTGGAGAATCTAACAGGAAAGAAAACACATGCTGCACTAACAAGGTCCCAGAGAATCCTGATGTCCCACTGCAGCTGGGCCCACGAATTGCCAAAGATTTAACTGGCTTGTTCCCAGCCTCTCTGGAAACAGCTTTTTGTATTTTCCAAGTTCCTGCTGTTCACCCATGGTTCTCATAGGGAATAACAACCTCCTTCCCCTGTCAGATGCCAGCTTCCCTATAAAGAAACTCAATTAAGAGGTTAAGAAACCATGAAAAAAAAATTCCTGCTCAGTGTTACAGAAATCCAGCGGTGATGGATCCAGCACACGACTCCCACAGCAGCAGCCATACCACACTGCCTGCCCAGCACAACCATCCCTGCCCTGACTGAATCTCAGTCAGGAGCCCCAGCTCAGCCTGCAGGTTTCCTTCTCACAGGGATTGCCAAGCCAAGGAACCCCTGCCAGTCCCTGCAGAGCATTGGCACATAGCTGCCCCAACAGTGGGCACGCAAAGGACTCCTCCAGCTGCCCTATTGATCTGCCAGGAGCCACGAGCTGTGAGCTTCATGAAAAATGCATTTTCTCACCTCTCCACAGAGCGACAGTCGGTGGTGACAGCTCTAACTCCCTGTGACAAGCCAGGGGACCGGGAGCAGCAGGGAGCAGGATGGCACACGGGCAGCAAACGTGGGGCTCACCTGCTGCATGCCCTGGGTATGTGCACAGGAATAACATGGCATAGCAGCTTGTGGATTGAGCTCATGGAATGCCTGGCTGGATGTCCAGCCCTGGCTTGGCTCCCACATGCTTCCAGTTTTGTGGCAAGCTCCCAGATGAAAAGGCAGAGGCCACTGGGATCCACCTCGTGGGTCAAACCCAGTCAGGAGCTGCCAGACTGGCAGCAAAACCTGGGATAAAGCCCTAACAAGCCAATCTCAAACCCACCCCTGAAGAGGAGGAAGGAGCTCTCTGGGGATGAACACAACCTGCTGCCACATAGGCTCCCTCAGGACCAGTCCTGGCTTTGTCCCCGTCCCTGCATCAATCTGGACACATCAGTGCCCACGCTAGGGCTCAGCTGCTCCATTCCAACACTGACACCATGGTTACAAACACTGAGGTCAGCAGCAGTAGCTCCCTGTGCTTGGATCAAAGGCTTGATGCAAGTTTGCTTTTTTTCCGTCCCTGCACTGGTTCTTTCTCAGTGGTTGCAGAGGATGCCTTTGTTAAGCAATTAAATAAGCCCTGGGACAGGAATGAGCATGAAGGGAGAGCTGAGAGATTGCCAGTCCCACCATCCAGAAGTGACTCTTGTGGTCATTGCCGTTCCTCTATCCAGGCATTTCCCACCATGACTGAAAAGCAACTCTTGCTCCCCAACCATCAAAGCTTCCCCAGGACAAAGCCAAAGCAGAACAGCCAGCCACTTCAGGCAGCATTCCTTCAACAGGGTTTTTCCTAAGGAAATTTAAATTAAAACAAGCCCCAAGGCCTGCAAATGCAGAAGCAAATGCACAGACACAGAAAGCAGAAAGAGAACATAATTCCTTCCCTCTCATGTTGTTCATCTGCCACCCCTGCTTTGGGGAATGGTTTGTTGCCTTTTAGAGCTATTTTAGATGTTACTTGCAGCAATGTGTGGAGAAAACAGTTGAAATGTGATGGTGCAGCATTCTTTTTAATTAAACAATCCCTCAGGCACCACGGAATGGCTCCAGTCAAGCCCAGGACACTGCAGGTCTGCCTCCTCGGGGGGAGATGCTGGCCCCACTCCTCCAGCACAGCAGAAGGTCTCCCAGGCCCCTCTGAAGGTCTGCTATCAGATGGCCCAGATCTTCTGCAGGCTTTGTCCTTCCTGCTGCCATCCTGGCTTTTTGCCCTGTCAGCCTCTGCTAAGCAGATCTTTGATCTGCCAAGCAACTCCTGGTTCAGGGACCTTCTTTCCTTCTGCTGCCCAAACACAAAGGACATGCAGCTGGAGCTCCCCATCACCTCACCTTCAGATGGGAAGGCTTTGATGTGGTACAGAGTGCCTGGATCTGAGATTCCTCAGGTCTCTTCAAACAGCAGCAGAGCCACAGCTTGTGATCCTTGCAAAAGAGCATTTTCCTTGGGAATGGAAGTCACGCCAGCATTCATCTCCACCTTGTCATGGCAGAACAAGCTGCATCGGTGCTTCAAAGAGCTCCTCAGCCTTAAATCCTTATAAAACGTTGACTAAGTGGAGAACCTGTCTCTGAACATCTCATGAATCCCAGCAGAGGTTATGAAACAGCTTTCCTGTGACTGCCTGCACTGCCATGGGACCCTGCATGTGCCACTGGAACTGCAGTACCATGGGTTCCCCTCACAAGGAACACTCTGCTGCCCCAGGAGATCTGCATTCACGGGTTGTGGAGAGAGAACTAAAGAGCCAGTAAAGCTCCCAGGTCCCTCCTGGGCTCCATGACCAGGCTCCCTGCTCCTCAGAGCCGCGGGGTTCACTCACTCATCAAAACTTCAGCTCCATCCCCATTGCCCCTCAGCCACAGAACTCCTAAACCTGCTCTGAGGAAGAACAGAGACGTGTTCTGAGTGGGTTTCCTCCACAATTTTCTCTTCTAAGGGACAATTATTCTATTTGTAACCTCAGTACCTTCCAGTGAAAGCACTGTTTCTCATCTGGAGCTCAGACCAACAGCAGGAGATCCAGACACTCAAAAGGAAAATCCTTTTGGTGAGACACCCTATAAAGAGCCATTTCATGGACTGGTATATCTCAGTATTGAGCAGCACTGCTCCACAAAGGGTTCTTCCTTTGACAGTCCTGGCTGTCACTGTACCTGCTGGCTCTGCAAACACCCAAGCAGCAGCCAAAGGACACAGGGACTTTCACTCCCATGTCTTGGTGTTTGCTGTGAGGTGAGCTCGAAATCTGCTGTCAGAGCGAGCAGCAGGCTGTTCCCTCACACACCCTCAGCTCTGATCCAAGAGGCACCTGCAGCACCTTCCTCTCTGCTGTGAGACACCAGAACATCCTGAGCAGCTGCCTGTGCATCCTGGTGGTGCCATGGCAGGTGGGACACAGCACATCCACCACAGGTTTGCCACACCACGTCTGTACATGTCTGAGCTTCTCCCACGATAACTGCAGCTCTCAGCTGTCCCCTCCTGCACACAGGTTTTCTACCCAGCTGTTCTGCAGAGCTCCTCCATCAGCTGCCATCTAAATGAAGCTGCTCTGTGAATCCAGGCTGTTTCAATGACAGCCTCCACAGTGACTTCCAGTGACCACACACGTCACACGTCAAGACAAGTTTGGCACTGACCCCAATGAGGGAGTGAGAAATCTCCACGCACCCAGAGGCAGGCAGGGGCAGTTCCTCATATGTCAAAGGGAACAGCAGTGGGAACAGGCCACATGTTTTCTGAGGCAAGGACCCTGACAAATGGCACATTTATTGTGCTATTCAGGAAGAAACAATAACTACAGTGGCCTCCAGTCTCCAGCTCTTTTAAGTCTGTACTTAAAGAAAGAGCAAAAAAAGACCAAAGCAAACAAGGCTTCCACAAAACCCTCTGAACAGGCTTTTAGCTGCTGGACAAAAGCATGGCAGCAGGAACTGCTCTGCATTGTCCCATCTCGTTCCTGTTTCGTAACAGCCCCCGGCACTGCAGGCAAAGCACAGCAGCAGCAAAGCCCTGCTTGGGTGCTGGAGCTGCCCTGACTCCAGCTCTTGCCTTGCCAATGTGCTCCAGATGTGCTCCAGATGTGCTCCAGGTGTGCTCCAGGTGTGCTCCAGGTGTGCCCCAGGAGTGCTCCAGGTGTGCCTGGCTGCCCTGGCACGTGCTGCCTGCTGGGCTGGTTCATCCCAGGGCAAGGAGCAGGGAGCCAGTCCAGGCACCCATGATGCCATGAGGATTTTTTGCCATTCTTTTATGTACCTTTTATGTATTCTCAGTGCCCCTAACATGCACACTTGTAATTCCTTATGTCTGATCACTTACCATAAGCCTGGCATTCTGTTAGGTCAGAAAACCAAATATCCAAAAGGCCTCTCAGCTGGAGGCCAGAAAGCCCTAAGCTATCTTGAGAAACCAAGATCCCCTCTAAAATACATCCTGTAAACTAAAATTAAGCCCATCTAGTGAGAAATACTTTGAAATAGGAAGATATCAGGCTATTCCTTCAAGCCTCTCATTGAGGCATCTTTGTTAAATATGTTAATTTGCAAGGTCTATAAATTGTATACTGAGACAGAGTAAAGATCCATTCTGAATTAGGTGAAGTGTCTAAGAGAGGTGAAAAGTCTGTGAGGCCAAAGCTGAAGGAAGAACTGGCATGCCGAGACAGCAAGGAGACAGAGAAAGAAAAACAGAAAAGACCACAAGGTCGATTTGCCCCCGACTTAGAAATTCCTTTGATAAAGAAGAACTGGTGCTAAATGTCACACGGAATGAATATGTATGAACTTATTGTGAAACTGTATGCATATGCATTTGGAAGGGCGATAAAAGAAGACCCGAGGTCTTCAGAAGTACGCATGCCTTGTTGGGGGACTTGCGTCTGGCGCGTCGTAATTAAGGCATACCGGGCTTTACAACTTTTACGAAGTTGTGAGGTTTCTTCTTTTCTCCGCAAAACATTATGGCGAGCCAGCCAGGAGTTCTCTGTCCCCGCAGGGGCAGGGGAGATAGACGGACCTCCAAGGCGCGCCCTAGGATTTTTTTCCTGGTGGGGCTCCGCTCATCTCAACTTGCCACCTGCGAGGACAGACAAGGACCTGCTGGCCTGCGGAGGAAGATACGGTATGTACTGAGGGGCCCCGGGGAAGGGAAAGGAGAGCAAGGGAGTAAACCACCCAGAGACGTCTGGGTTCAGCTGATAGAGCAGCTGTAATAGAGACGGGGTTCATCGTTCTGATAGAGCAGACCGCAAGCGGTTCTGGGGGTGAGCCGGGTGAACCTGTGTATGTGTGTTGGGGGTTCATAGTTCTGATAGAGCAGAACTGTTGAGCCTGTGTGTGTTTTGTTTGTGTGTGTGTGTGATGTCCGCACACTGTGCTGCTGTACGGTTAATGTGTGCATTGTGTGGTCGGTGCACTGTGTTTCTAATCGTGCAAGTGTATAATTGTATGGTGTATAAAAGAGAATAAATCTACAATGCAGGGGGGGGGGGGTCAATACTACCCGTGTTTGAAGCAGCCGAGTGAGGCCTGAGGCGCCAGCTGCAGCAGGCTGTGGGGGCAGGGACAGAAGTGCCCCGCAGAGAAGCGAGTGGAAGAATGTCAGTGATGGTATTTATCGTGTTTAAATGTAGTGATTTGTGTAGATCTGGTACATTTTAACCGTGAGTATGAGTATGAGCTCAGAGAGTTCCTTTGCCTTGGATGTTTGATTTTGATCTCTAGACTGTATGCTGTTATTTCAATTGTGTCCAAGAAAATTGATGTGAGTAAATGCTGAATTATGGTATGCTATGTTGTGTTGAGAAAAGCGAGCACTTTGAGAGATATGCCCTTTCCCAGTGGTTTTGTGTGGTGATTTTCTTCCGCTGCATTGTGGTAATTTGATTCTCAGATTGTATAGTAGTGTTTGTGGAGATTTTAAGATTTTGTTGATACAAGAGTGGCATTTTACATAGGAGAACTATAGTACGGTGATTTATGTTTAATTACGATAGAGTTAAAGGAATTCCAAGAATTCCCCCCCTCACAGCAATTCAAGCCTTGGCTCTAGTGAATTTGAGATAAAGGGGGGGGGGGTGCGTGTGTCTGTGGGCATATCAGAGTTTCGGCTGTGACTAGCACAGCCTTTTTGCAAAGCAGTAAAACAAGCGTAAGTGGACACAGTTCTTAATTAGATTGTGCAAGAAGAGAACTAGAAAAGACTGATATTTTGTAAACCAGAGTTTATAAAGAAGAGATGAATGAGATGAATTAGTTAATGAGACTTATGAGATTTATGAGACTTCAGCTGGTACTGCAGTAAGTCTGGACTGGAAACAATCTGTAGGGATTTAAAGTTCTCTGTAACAAACAGAATAGCCTGCCTTTGCGGGCAATTTTGGGGAGCCTTTGGTGCATCAAGAGGCTGGCACACTGCATGAGGCAACAGTGGCTGTCCCCTGGGCACAGGCACAGCTCTGGCTGCCCTGTCTCCCCAGGGAACATGGGAATGGCCTGTGGGCAAAAGCTGGATCTGCAGGTATTATTGCAGTGCGGTGTTTATGAGAAACACTGGCATTGCTGTTTTGCTGTTCTAATAAATGTCAGGGCACATGTAAATTAGAGGTTTCTGGTCAAGCGGATTCAGAACCTAAGGTCTTAGAGCTTGTGTGTGGGAATCACATCTGATACCTGCCACCTGGAGCTGTCTGTATAGGAGGAATGTCATAGGAAAGGGACCAGGACACCAGGTGGTTCATCACAGGTCCAACAGGTCCGGTTTATTGAAGAAAGCATCAAACACTTATACAGCAAATAATAAGCTTATGAACACTTCCCCTGTTTTTATTTTTTATGAAAAGCAAAATTCTATGGGCTAACTGTGTCACACTCTTTGCAACACAAGAATAGGCAATTCTAACAACTATCATATTATAAAAAGTATTCTCAGCTAGCAAGGTTTCTCTCTTATAAGGGATCTAAGCTAGGAAAACAAACCAAAAAGGCTATTACTATTTATAGGATATGCTATACGACAGATACAAAAAGAATTCTATGTGCTACAAGGCTCAAACAAAACTCAGGTGTGCTAATACAACTTACAAAAATAAGCTTAAAGGAAGTTTGCTTTCTATTCTCAAACAGCAGATATACTTCAAACAGGAATGGCTCTACTCACAAATGCTTCTGATTGTCCCTTTTAACTAAAGTTTCTCTGATGTTTATAACAACATTTTGCACAAGTCATAAAATAAACGTCTATCATAAAAGTATAAATCTATCTAACATTACTTAAACTTAATAGTACTTAGACTTAAAATACTTAAAATAATAAAACTTAACAGAATCTAACTTTACTTAAACTTAATAGAAATTAAACTGAACAGCACTCAAACCTAACAGAAAATAAACTTAACAAGAACTAACTTTAATAGTATTTAACATTTAATGGCACTTAATAGATAATTTAACTTAAACTACTTAGCAACGGATAAGACTTACTATAGAAATAAAATATAGCATTTAATATAACTTACTTACAGGTCTGATTCTAAAATACTAAGCTAAAACAACTTTCTTCACGTATTTGCTGCAGCATTTTTATACTTGAATGCACTTAAACATAAGGAGTTTATTCAAGGTATACCTGTGGAAAACTTCTTTTGAATTCAGTGCTTGCTTTTACATCTATCACATCTAAACAAAGCTTAAAAAATACAAAAAACACACTCATTACATCTTACTTCTACAACGACTTTAACACATTTTTAACGTTTTTAAATTTTTCAAAATATAATTTCAGAGTTTGATGTTCCCCCGACTAAAGTCTATGCTTCTGATGTTTAAAGTCTCTGTTAATACAGGTGATTTTAAGACAGCATAACAGATGCTAAGCCAATTCGGCCGAAATTTGACTCCCGCATTCACTACGCTGATTTGTCTTTCACAGTCTTTGCTAGGAAAAACAAAAGGGTTTTTCTAACTTAGGTGAGAAACGCTGGCACAATGGTCTTGGTGTCGCTTGTTTATTATCACTGGTCTCTTAATTGCAGTAGGGGTCCTTTGTTGACAAGGGTCAGATTCATTACAGCTGTTAGGTCTTAAACTGAAGCTTTTGCCGGCTGCGGGGCGGAGGGAGAAGCGCTCCCGCTGGAAAAGCGCTCCGGTCCTGCGGCGCTTGTGTCAGAGGGGCGACCCCCCCGTGGCGGCTCCGGTCGCTCCCCCCGCGGTGGCTCCGCTCTCCCCGCTGCTGCCTCCGCTACCACCGCTGCGCCCATGCCGAGTTCGGAGTAGCACAGCCTCGCAGGCGCCCCGAGCCGCAGCTGCTGCTTTGCACTCAGAGACATGCTGAAGTGTATTGTATATCACCCGCCATGGCTTGCTCGGTTTCTTTGCTGACTTATCATCTTCTAACACTGCTTTCCACAGTATATCCCCAAATTTTCTCCATTCTGAGAGTTCATAGACCGTATGTGGGTTAAGGAAAATTTCTTCAGCGTATCCGTAGGCTAATAACAAATCTATCCCCTTTACCCCTCGCCATTCTAAATACGCGGCAGATAACTTATATGCTGCTTGCCTTTTCATACCTCTTTTGTGAGCGCTCTTGCAGCTTTCCAGACTCTGGCAGCACGTAAATGGCTTGAGTCACCGATGTGAACCCCAAGGGTGCTTCAAAATTCCGGCACTGTCCCGGCTGCAAACAGGACCCAGCTCCAACTTCCTCGACCGTGGCGTGTTCTCCCCCTTTTTCTTTTAGTCGAGACGAGGGGTTCAACATTCAGAGTCACCATTTGTTGTAGGAAGGAGACCAGGACACCAGATGGTTCATCACAGGTCCAGTTTAATAAAGAAAGCATCAAACACTTATACAGCAAATAATAAGCTTATGAATATTCTGTAAGCCAAGCAATCTATTGGTTAAACTATACCATTAACTCTTCCTCATTCCTTAGGGGTTACATCTCTCTTTTCTCATGTCTCTTTCACTGTTTGTTATCCTACTACAGCTAGGCCCAAGGACACACTATCTCACAGGTTCAGGACTTGGAATTAGCCACGGCTTTGTACTTTTCCATTCTCTAGTCTGCTAAATTTCCCAACAGAGGAAAACTGAGAAACTACTGTGAAGGTCTGTAAAAAGGTTTGAGTGAAAGCGAGATAGGGCAAGGAGAAATAAATAATGAGAACTGACCAGAGCAAAGAGGTTCCTAAATTAGCCCCTTTTAGGAGGGGCTCACTGGGAGGAGGTTGCCAGTAAGAGCAGCTCAGAAAATAAAAAGATTTATAATACTTCATTGCTGTTAGTATTGTTTTATAATAGGAAGATAAATGGGATAGAGTTTTTGTATGCTGAAATGTTTTTTTGTTTTAAGAAATCACCCAGAATGGCAAAGAGACTGTGAGATCAGACTGCCCTCTGGTCTTGTCCCTTGAAAAGGAAAACAAGGCAAAGAGAAAGCAAATCAAACATGTTGTTTAGCATGCAGCATAAGATAGCAATGTATGAAATCAAGCAAAGATTATCATGCTGAAATGCAAAGCAATCACAGTTTGCAAAATGAGTACATATGATTTGTTAAAGGCTCCTTCCAAGGTAAGGGAGGAAGGGTAAAGATGACCTCCCCAAAAGGGAAGAATTTTAGTCGATACAAGGGCCATATATTCAGTTTTAAATAAAGCTTTAGTACCTGTGGAGAATGTTTATGTTGTAGTGTGGGGAACAACTGAACAACTGGCCAGTCTGAGAAGGCATACTTTTGCAAACCTTTAAAGTAACATGTGTACTATATGTACCTAAAAGCTTTTGTACAATTCGCTAAATTCGCTAAACATTCTCAAATGAGAAAGGTTACTCTGGAGGCAAATGATATAAAGAGGTTAGGCTTAACATTAACAGACACTGAAATTAAAGACATTAGTAAGGAGACATTAGAATAAGTAAATAAGTGTTTTCAAGGGTATGGGCCACTGCTGTAGCAGGGAGAATGAAAGATGCCCCCCCCCCCATAGTAATCAAGCTTAAGGAAAGAACACAACCAGTGAGAGTTGAGTAGCACCCTCAAAAGGAAGATAAGGAAGGAATCAGCCCAATAATTGATAGTACTGGATTAAGAACTAATAAAATAACACAGAATTTGTACCCTGTGTCAGCAAATCCATATACTTTACTAACTTGTTTAACATCTGAGCTAACCTGGTTCACTGTTTTAGGCCTAAGAGATGCCTTCTTTTGCCTCCCTATCCACAAAGCCAGCCAGAAAATTTTTGCATTCAAACTCAAGCTCACATAGTCCATGTGCCTGAAGGCTTCAAAATTCCCCACCCCAATTGGAGAACAGCTTGCAAAGACCCAGAGTCCCAGGAAGCTCCACAAGAGGAAAGGAGTTGAATTTCCTAGGACTCCAAGGATGCAGAGTCTCAAAGAAGAAGGCACAGGTAGTGAAACAGAAGGTAATCTAAGAAGGTAATCTACCTGGGGTAAGAAGTGAGTGCTGAGCAGCAGACTTTAAGGCAGGGAAGCCCTATGCCAAACCCTGAAACCCCAGACAACAAAAGAACTCTGAACCTTCTTAGGCATGGCAGGGTAGTGCCAGCTGTGGGTTTACAATTATGGACTGCTCGCCAGATACCTCTATGCTCTTATTGCCAATGGAAACAGAGATCTCCAGTTGACAAGAGACACCACACGGGCCTTTCGCCAGCTAGAGAGTGCCCTCATGTCAGCTCCAGCCTTGAGACTTCCAGATGTAAGTAAACCATTCTTTCTATTTTTCCCACACAAGGAATTGCCCAGGGAATACTGGCTCAGGACTTGGGCCCATACTGAAGGGCAGTTGCTTACTTCTCTAAGCAACTAGATGCAACAGCCAAAGGATGGCCAGGTTGCCTCAGAGCTGTAGCAGCAGTCGTGCTGAATATTCAAGAGGCACGCAAGTTTACCCTGGGACAAAAATGACTGTGCTAGTGTCCCACACAGTGTCCGCAGCACTGGAAGTAAAAGGTGGCCACTGGCTTTCACCACAGAGGTTTCTGAAATACCAGGCCATCATGGTAGAGCAAGATGATGTAGAGATGTAGAGATAGTGGTGACTAATATTGTCAACGCAGCTTCCTTTCTCAGCGGAAATCAAGGAGAAGCAGTACACCAAGATTGCCTAGAGACCATTGAAGCTACCTACTCCAGCCGCCCAGACTTAAAGGACACACCTTTGGATGATGCAGAGGCCTGGTTCACTGACAGGAGTAGCTACATTGCCAGTGGAAAGCGACATTGCAAAGTACACAGTGACTACCTGCAGAGAGGTAATACAGTCTGGACCCTTACCAACAGGGACCTCTGCAAAGAAGGCTGAGATAAATGCATTGACCCATGCCTTAGAAACAGCAAAAGGCATTCAGAGTTGAGCATGCACATGGAGCCATCTGGAAGGAGAGGGGACTGCTGACCTCACAGGGAAAGAGGAGACAATCCAGCTGCTGGAAGCAGTTCAGCTACCTGAAAAAGCATATTAAGGCACACCAGAGAGTGAACTTAAAATTGAAGGAAAGAAATGAGCTGGCGGATGGAGAGGCAAAGAAAGCAGCAAAGGGTGAGGTACAGATTTTCCAGGAAGGTAAGCCATAATACAATAATACTAATCAAAAGAGACGTACAACTGCAAGGGGTGGGCTACCATTGAAAGAGAGCTAGTAATCCCTTCCCATTTTTGTGGTTACTAGTGAAAGAGGGGCACCAGAAAACACACTAGGGCCTAACTACTTAAAAGCCTTTTATAGAGTGTGGCTCCTTTCTCAAAATGACCAAGGCTGCGAGTGATACAGAGTGCATTGAAATGAAGTGTTGACTTTGAAGCAGTAATTTCCACAGGCTTTCTAGAACACACATCTGATTGAAAGAATCGTTGTATCATTCTCAGGAATTTATATGCCACTATCACTCAGGTAAGCCGACAATGTGATCCTTGCCTCCAGACTAACCCCAAAATACCCCCCGGCCAAAACTCGGTCAGACTGGGAGAGGCCATGAGCCTGTACAGCAGTGGCAAATTACTTTTCAGAACTTCCAAGGAAAGGTGGGTATCAGTATTTACTGGTATTAATAGATACATTTTCAGGGTGGCCAGAAACATTCCACACCAGAACTGTCAAAGCTCAAGAGGTGACCAGATTATTTTTACAAGAAATAATACCACACTTCAGAGTTCCAGCCACGATATCCTCAGATAAAGAATCACATTTCATTTCCAAAATAGTGCAACAGATTAGTAGCCATCTGGGCATAGATTAGGAACTTCACACCCCATACTGCCCCCAATCAAGCAGCTAGGTGGAGAGAATGAATCATTTGATTAAGCAGCAAATCATAGGACTGGGGCAAGAAATTAATCTACCCTAGCCCAAGTTCTTCCACTAGCACTAGTGCAAATTCAAACTAAATCTTGAGCTAAAGGAATGCTGAATCTTTTTGGAATGCCTTATAGAAGACCATATAAAATACAAGGGGAATGTCCAGAATGTCCACCTACATGGTGGCATTAAGCAAACAGCTCAGAGTAATTGAGAAACATGTGGTTGGAACTCGGAGCAGGGAGTTAGACAGCCTGGGGATGATGTATATGTTAAGTCTCTTACAGAGAAGACTTCGGAACCACAGTGGGAGAGACCACTGCGAGTACTTCTCACCACCTTCACTGCAATCAAAATCAAGGAGCAGAATGCCTTGATCCATCACTCTTGGGTGAAGAAGGCCCAGAAGCCCCTTCAGGAGTGACACCAGGAGACAATGAACTGAGACTAAAACTTACTCGGGCAAAATGATTATATTGCAGTCGGGAGTAGCTCATACTTTAGTGTACAGAATTGTTCTGTATGTAATTATAACTGAAGTTTTAGAACTAGAGAGTACCTCTATCCAAAGCAATGCTGAATGGCCTTGGTCCCTGGCATTTAATCAGTATACTGGATCCATGGGAAAACCTTCTGAGATAAAAGATTTAAACATATCTACTGTAGTAATCCACGAGAATCAGGTATGTGAGGAGCAAGAATAGCAGGAACAGGAACTGTGGACTCTTCAAGGAATCTGAGGAGAAGAAATCAAAGTAGGGTGCCAGGTCATCAAAAGGACGGCTTATGAGAGACCAGATGTAATTAGTGTCTGAACCTCCCCTGGTGTATATGAACACCAGGAAGTCTGTGATAACCTAAGTGAATCAGACTGTTGGTGTAATTTCACCTTGATACAGCCTGTAGAAGTGACCGGCCTTTGAGCTCGAGTTGCTATCAGACTTTTTTTTTAATTCAAAGTGGACACTGCACTTTTTACCACAGCAGGGCCTTATACACCCCATACTAGTTCAGACTCTACCCAATAGTAAAGGATGTGACTGAAGAACAGCTATTATTCAATCCAGAATGGTCTCTCAAACGTGTGGAGTTGATAATGCAAATTAACATCTCAAAAATCCAACCAGCCTGCTCCTCCTTCCAAAAAACTTCCTTCGAGGGCTGGACAACACGGTTGCAAAAACAGGCATATCTCAGGAGCAGAACAAGAAAGGAAGGAGCCAGCTCTCCTGGTGCCTAAAACCAGGAACACCAGGAAATCCTTACATCATTTTCCAAGCTGATTGGCTGAACACCCAGGCAATGGCTGGTAAAGGGTGCTGAACTGCAGGTGGTGAATTAACCCAAGCAAGGAAGGTGATTTTCTTTACTTATAGCTATCCCTTTTCCTATTGAGATTTGGATCAGTGATTGTCCCAGTCTGAGGCGGTTGGATTCTGCTTAAAGGAGGTGCAGAGACCACCCCCCCCTCAGAGCTCAGCAGCAGGCTGTAGGATTTTGAGCATCACTTTTGTGCTGAGTGTTTCAAGTAGCAGAAACCTGATCCCAGTTTCTTCTGAGGCACTGCAATGAATTTAGGCTCTTCTTTCAGATTTCCCCTTCATTATTTACTTGAGGTTTGGACCTGCCCTGAACACAGTCCACAGCTTGATCTCAGCAAGGGGCAAGGTGGGTGAAGTTTTGTAGACCAGGAGAGACATTCCTGCTTGCCACACATCTGGGAAATCAGGTGCTTTGGAGGAGGAAGGAGAGGTTAGATTCCCTGAGGTCTCTACATTTCAGAACAAACATCTGCCTCAAATATGACCTAAACCTCTGTCAGATACACTTGTGAAGTGTGTCTGAATTTGCAGTGTGAGCCCAGCACATCCCTCTGGCAGGGAGGGATGGTCATAAACAGAAAGCAGTTCCTGTTCCCCATAACAAACATCTAACTGGCATATTAGGGACAGGCTTAGGAGTTTTAAATGGAATTGATTCAGAAATACTGATGAATGAACTGGCCACTGCAGCAGGTAGCCTAACAAAATTGAAGCAGCCTTTATAGTAATCTCTATTGGCATTAGAAACTAGCCAGTGACAGATTTCAAAAGTACTGCCAAAGTAAGGAAGTATGAAAAGGCCGGGGACCAAGACCACAAGTTGATAGTAGAAGCACTTAGTACAGTTCAAGGTAATGTGTCTTTAGCTTTCAGTTGTATACAAGCACAGTTATTGATGCAAGCAACAGCAGCTCTGATCATATGGGAAAGGGGTGAAGGTAATTTTCCAGCTGAAATTGTGTGGGATAATGCAATTGATATTGAAAGGAAGTTTCAATCCTGGAGGGCTATGGTGAATTTCACCTATGATCCTGCTTCTAATGTGGCCACTGCCTTTGTGCTTACCATACGTAATGCCACTGTTTATGTTATCCATCCCATCATTGCCCTAGGATTAAACCATGAAAGAACAATACTCTATCCCTCAGAACATAGAGTGTGGGCACGAAAGATGAATGGAAAGTGGCAGACAGTAAACTTAGAGTCCTGCATTACTAGAGAAACAATGAGATTCATTTGTGAAAGCAATACTATTAATGCCCAAGATGTGTGTCTAGACACTGAACAGAGTATTTGCCACTTTGAAATTCATCCAGTCACTGACCAGAAAACTGTGCTCGTATATACTGGAAAAGGGTGTATGCCTGAGAACTGCCTGTGCTGCTGTAAAAATTGATAGCAATGATGTTATTTTGTCTAGTAGAAATCATTCTAATTTCTGTATTTGTAATTTTGTTAAGATTATTGGGTGTGATTTTTGTACTCAGCCCCAGTGACATCCCACCAGCTGGTTAAAACCAATTATACAATGTATCACAAACTGCCACCTACCCCTATTGAGATGGACCTTACATTGGTAAAACAATTAATTAAGCACCAAGACCTACAGCAAATCTTGAAAGAAATCCAAGAAAGTGGAAAGAAAACCTTAATTACTGTCCAACATGATACAAAAGAAAAAAATAGAATTCTGCAAAGAATAGAACAAAATGCAGATTATCACTGGTGGGATGTGATCTTTGGGTGGTCACCAACTGCAAATGGAATCTTTAATAAGTTGTGCCACCCCATTGTAGTTTTGCTAATATTAGTTGGGATAAGCTTAGGATTATCTATTATATTGTTAATTTGGAACTGGAGAATACTACAATGAATAGCTGTATTAACATTTTATCAAAGATATAGGGTGGAGCATTAAAAGACACTTATTGTCATGAGGGTTTTCATTAAGTAAAAGCATTTACTTATTTCCTAGGAAAGGGGGGAATGAGACAGAGTAGAGATCCATTCTGAATTAGGTGAAGTGTCTAGGAGAGGTGAAAAGTCTGTGAGGCCAAAGCTGAAGGAAGAACTCACATGCCAAGAGAGCAAGGAGACAGAAAAAGAAAAACAGAAAAGACCACGAGGTCAATTTGCCCCCGACCTAGGAATTCCTTTGATAAAGAACTGGCGATAAATGTCAGGCGGAATGAATATTTATTAACCTACTGTGAAACTGTATGCATATGCATTTGGAAGGGGGATAAAAGGAGACCTGAGGTCTTCAGGGGCACGCATGCCTATTGAGGAGAATTTTCTCCGCATGTGTCCGGCCGTAAATAAACATACCAAGCTTAAAACTTTTATAAAGTTGAGAGGTTTTTTCTTTTCTCCGCAAAACACACCTGGGCCAGGCTGTACAGGCTGACAAGATGGGGCCACACGCAGGAGCGTCATGACTACGTCAGCAGGCTGTGCTTCGGTGAGATCCAGCAGGGTCCTGTTCAGCCTGTGCTCAGCAAACTGATTGGCCAGGAGCCACTGGTGGATGTACCTGAGCAGGGCAGGAACCTGGAGAAGGCACGGGGAGACTTGGAAAGCTGCCAGAGGGAGGAATGTCCCCAGCTTCCCCCCAAAAGTGCTTCCCTTCCCACCACACTGCCATGGCCTCAAAGAGTCACAGTGACCAGCAGGTGTGGCTTGGGAGACCAAGCAATTCCTGGGAGGATCAAACCCTGGCCACAGGCTGCTTACTTGCTCTGGACTGGAAAAGCCCTCCTCTACGAGCATATCCAGCAGGGCAGCACTGGTCTTGGTTTTGAAGATGTGCGAATATGCCCTGAGCTCAGTGCCCATGGTGCTGGTCTCTTCCGCCCGAATTTTCTTGATGAATTTGCAAACCAGCTGTAGGAGAAGGGCAAGAAGCCAGGGATGTTGCAGGGAATGCTCAGGCCAGCAGGCCCAGCCCAGGTGGGGATGGCTGCAGGTACCTGGGCTGTGCTGCGGAAGAGGCCACGGGCGGGGTCCTGCTCCTGTGTGCGCTGCAGGGCTGCACCTGGCAAAGAGCGAGCGCAGCCAGAGCTGAGGGGCTGCGGGAGAGGCTGGAGAACACAGCCCAGCCCTGCGCTCCCCAGGCAGGGACAGCCCCGGGATGCCCCAGGGGATGGAGCACGGTCCCTGTGGGGTGTCTGCCCGGCCCCTCTTCCATCCTGTCCGTGGGAATGGGATGGGATTGGGTGGGATGGGATAAAATGGGATAGGATGGGATGGAATGGCGCCAAGTTGGCTGTGGGCACCAACCCTGTGGCCCAGCTCTGCCACTCACCCTCCTGCGGCAGCTCAAACGGCACCACTGCTTTGGTTGCATGTGCTGGGGCAGCTCCAGGGCTTTCTTCCTCCTCTTCCCCCCAGGCCACCTTGGGCGCTTTCAGGGGTCTCTGCTCCATGAAAATGACTGGATTTGTCAGGGCACCTGCAGAAGAGAAGCCTTTGGAAGGCCACAGGTCACCAAGTCCTGTGGTCTGGCCTCGAGCTCAGCTGCAGGAAGAACGCCTCGAAAAGGCTCCTGGTCAGACAGGACCGAGTGTGCTGTGCGGTGGCTCCTCACGGCACCGCTCTGTCCCGTTCTGCCCCGTTGTGTGTTCCCAGCAGCTGGGCAAGCTTCTGTTTCCCACGTGTCACAAAGGGCCCTTGGTCACCGGGTTCCGTTCCATGGCACCGAGACCGTGCTGCAGCGTGCCACCCAGGGCCCTTGCACACACTCCCTACTGCCCTGGGGCTGCCCCCAGCCCAGCCAAAGTGGCCCAGCTTGGAAGGAATCCCTGGCCCCAGGTGTCTAAGACAGCCCGACAGGATCTTTAGGAAGGGCTCAGAGCATCAGCAAACGCTGCCCGGCTCTGCGGGCTCAGTCCTATCCCCATATCTTTCCCTGAGAACATTTGAATTTCTAAATGAGAATCATTTGAAGGGAGGGGATTTACATTTTCCATTTCAGAGAAGCCTTCTGCCTTCATTAGCAGACACATCTCTCTTCAAACCAAGACAATTGTTTATCATCTTGCAGATGCGCAGTTGCTGGGGAGCCCCGTTTTACACCAGGGACCTGGAGAACCATTCCCAGCAATTGGGAAAATCCTAGGTGCTCCATCCACCCACAGATGAGGTCTCCAAATGTGCCCCGAAATTGGGTCCAGCTCTTAGAGGCCTAAAAGAGCAAGTCCAAGTGACTGGATGATATTTTTAGCCCAGAAAGCCCTGCAGCTGATGGCACACTTCACAATCAGCAGTGGACACAGCTAGGCCGAAGCCCAGACCTCTGCCGGGAGCCTTTCTCCTCAAATACCCTTCAAACAAACCTCCATGCAAGTCACTTGGAAAGTTTCTTCAAATGATCCATTTCTGGCACATGACTACACAGGGTTAAGTGAAAGATTCTAAAGCAGCTGCTGTGGAGTCAAAGAGCCAGCACTAAGAGTCCTTGTCATCTCTTCGTAGCTAAATCCCACTTTGGGGGATTTGAGGGAGTTTGGAATGAGCTAGAGAGCAGACCTCCGAGTTTTTTAGATGATGCCGTTGCTATTTCTTCTCTTCTACATAGACAGGAAGGGTGAGTTTGGCTCACATCTGCACTGCATGGCTCACAAGGCCCGCAAGACTTGTAGTTACAAGAGCTTTGAAGGATTTCTTGGCCAAGAAGACACTGCCAAAGAGAATATTTATGTTTTGCAGCCAATCCTTCAATATTTCGTCTTAGGGACTCGTGCTACAGTGTAAGCTTCCTTAGCCAATCATGTTATGACACACAAACTCACAGCACTGCATCCTAAGCTTCTTGTTTACCATTGTAACTACTTTGATTTTTTCTAGATCTTCAGCACTAAAGCTCTAAACTTTCCTCTAATTCAACATTCCTCCCCGTGTCTCTGCTATAATAAACTAGAAATCCACATTCTCACTTCTAGTACCTAGCGTTGCAAGCCCTTTCCAAGGTCTCCGATCAAATCCTGTGTTTAATTCTAAGCTTTGCTGACAAGACCAAAGGTCTGAGATTTCCTTGCATTTGGGTTTCCAACAACACCGATGCTGTTAGTTCCAGAGTGCCCGGGGTCCGTGTTGCAAGTCAACTCTGGCAGGAACAGGGCGCGCAGCTGCCAGGGGGCTGCTTGTGGCCTCTGACAGCCCATTGCTGAGGGCTTGCCAGCGCCCCAGCCCCTCAGGCTCTGCCTCAGCCCGACCAAGCTGCCCGGCAGCAGCGCCGCAGCCCCACAGCAGCTCCAGAGCAGCCCCATCCAGAGGCACCTGGGAGCCCTCAGCAAGGCAGCCAGCAGCACACGGGCAGGAGGACACGGATGGCGCTTCCTGCCTGGCACAGGGCTTGTGGCCATCTCCGGGCACTGCTCTCACAGGGATCCCCGCAGCCCCAGCTCCTGCCCAGCCGCTCTGTCACCAGCACAAAGGCTTCAGCAGAACCACCAAAGGCCAAGGGGCTTCTGGCCATTTCCCCTGCAACACTGCACGCCTGGGCAGCTTGCTGAGCCATGGCACACTTTTCCCCCTCTTCCCCTATGCCATGCAGACCCTGCGCAGTAAAAGAAAGCTCCTGGAAGTCTGTGTATTATAACACACTCTATATTCATATACTAATGAAAAAATAAAAAAAAGAAAAGAACAATCTCAAAGAAATGGAAAATTCCTGCTGACTCGGGTGGCCTCAGCAGAAAGAGGCATTAGCACTCGGCAGAGCTCCAGCAGCGCAGATAGCCGAGCCCCGACAGACGAGGCCGTGTCCTCCATGCCCAGCGCAGATGTTCTTGCACCCTCTGGAAGACGGAATATCGCTCACTCTGCAGTGCCTGGAGGACATACAATGTTTGATGTGCCAGGTCCGACACAGCACTGCTGGTGTCCTCTGTCAGGTGTTCAAGGGCTGAAAGAGAAAGGAACAGAGCCATGGTCAGATCCCGGATCTGCAGGGAGCCGAGGAGAGCCCCCTGCCAGGGCCATCCCAGCCGGTTCTAGCCATGGCCAGGAGGGAGCAGGGACCAACGGTAACAGCCTGAAGCTGCTGGCCATGAATTCCCCCAGGCGGCCCTGAAATCTCTGTGTGCTCTGCCCACGCCGCCCCTGGTCCGCACAGGGAGCAGAGCCCTCTTGCAGCCGGGGCAGGGCTTGCAGCTCCCCCGGCAGCCCCCGCTGCCAGCCCGCTGCCCTCACTCACTGTACAGATGAGCCAGAGCTCTTCCTTCTTCCCCCTCAGGTGCCGCCCCGCCATGCCTGTGAACACAGAGCCTGTCACGGCGCCAGCGGCACAGCTCCCTGCCACCGGCGCTGCCGGCGCTGTGGCCACACGGGCTGCTGGCCTGGCAGGGCTCAGCCCGGCCCTTGCCGCACGCTGCCGCCCCAGGGAACGGCTGCCAGAGGGCGGCAGCAGCGATGCCCGGGCCAGGCGGGGCTCCACGGCGCCAGGCCCGGCTGGCGCTGCCGGGGCAGCAGGCGGGGCTGGGGCCGAGCTGCGGCGGGTCGGGGAGGGAGCCCGGGCTCGGGACTCACCCATGAACCTGATGGCCGCCGCTCGCAGGGGCTCCTGTGGGCTCTGCAGGTAGCGCAGGGCCCGGCGCAGGTGCTCGGCCGCTCGGCTCCTGTCCTCTGCCAGCTGCAGAGAGCGGCAGGAGGGAAGCGTTGGTGCGGGCTCAGCCCCTGGGTCGGGCGCTGCCTGCGCCCAGCCCCGGCCTCCCCTGCCGCACAGCCCTGAGGCGCGGCCAGCAGCCGCCGGCGCCGGGCTCCCGAGGGGCGGGGCAGAGGGCCGGCTGCTGCCCGGGGAGCCGCGGTGCCGCCCCGCCCCGCAGCCCCGCCGGGCCCGGGCTCCCCCGGCAGCCTGGAGAAGAGCCCGCGAGGCCTCTGGCTGCAGCACCGGGCAGGACCACAGCTGCCCGCCCCGCACACTGAGCACCGTGCTCAGGGAGCTTCTCCGGGCTGAGGCTGGGGCTTGCAGGCTGTCCTTACCAGGCACTTGCTGAACTTCCACAGATTCTGGCTCTTCACCAGTCTTTCAAGATCTCTCCTCTTCAGGAACTCAGCCACACAAAGCAGAGTTTCCTGAGAAGCCTGGAGAGCAGCAGAGACACGGAGATGGCCCCACAGCCCAGGGCGCAGGACCCACGTCCCTGTGCCAAGGCCTGCAGGAGGCTGCAGCCCAGCAGGTGCCAGGGCAGGAGGCAGCCGAGCCCCCTGCCAGGGGGACAGCAGCGGCCCACGAGTCCTCACCCGTGCCACAAGCCGCTTCTCATCATGGCAGTGGAGGACGAGGGGCAGCAGGCTCTGGCGCAGGGGTGTCTTCAGGGCCTTTTTTTCCTTTTGCTGTGGAAGAGTCACCAATGTTCGGAAGAGCAGTATGGAGATGAACTGAACCTGCCAATTGTTCTGTATGGAAGGAAGAAAAAAGACCTCAGCACGGGGCTCAGCCTGGCACAGGCCTGCAAATTCACAGGGCACAAGGTGTCCGGACAGCACCCAGTGGCCGTGGCTGGGAGCAGTGAGCCTTACGTGGTCAAAGAGTGGCAGCAGTGCCTCAAGCAGCTGCAGTGTGATGGGGCCAGGCATCAGCACGTCATTGTCCAAGATGATAAAGCTGAGTAGCATGACTGTCATGAAAACTATCTCTCCATCTGCATCCCACAGGAAGTCCACAAGACTTTCCGTCAGGCTCCACATTTTTTTGGTCTGTGCAGAACACAAGTTTGTGAAACGCCATCCTGCTGCCGCAGGGCCCAGAGGCCAAAGGCCTGTCCCAAAGCACTCGGGCAGCTGAACTGGGAGGCAGGAGAGCTGAGAGCAGCTGCCCCAGAACTCAAAGCCCTGCCAAGCCCAAGCGACCACATTCCCCAGCTCAGCCTCAGCCACTGCCCCCTTCTCACCATTGAGGGCTCCTCAATGAGCTCAAGAAGGGCCCTGAGTGCCAGGCGACGCCTCTCCCTGCACTCGCTCTGCAGCTGCCTTGAGAAAATTTGCAGGACTCTGTTAGCACCACCTTCACTCAAGTCCAGGCACTCGAGGACCTGAAAGGTACAGGGCAGTGACAGGGAGCCAGCTGGCAGGAGCCCGGAGCCGCACGGGGCTGGGCCCAGGCAGCAGCACAGGGCACGGGTACCGTGCCAGGCAGCTGTGCCTACGAGTGGGCAGAGAGCTGGGAGGCAGCTCAGCCAGGCAGCGCTGGCCTTGAGGCTCACCTCCACAAGGAATGCCAGAGCAGGGAAATCCCAGTGTGGCATCTCTTCATCGAGCATGGTGAGCAGGTAGAATGCAATCCCGGAACAGAAGTGTATGGCTTAATGGCAAAGTATCCTGATGAGAGGAAAAGGAAATAAGACCCTGAGCCAGGGGGGCAATCCTCTCCCAGGAGTGACTCACAGAGTTCTCATCTTTCCCCACCACCCTTCCAGCAAGGGGACCTGGGCCACTTGAGAGTTAGTTGCTCATGGGCACCCTCCTGTCCCAGCCTTTTCCAGTGTGCTTGGCCGTCCCTCAGTGGCAAGGCCCTCTGGCCCATGACCACGGGGATTTTGTGGGACACCTGGGCACAGAGCAGCAATGTCAGAGGCAGTGGGGAGAAGGGGATCTCACCTGGCCAGCAGAGCCACGGCAGAGTGATGGGTGTCAAGAGAGAGCAGCGTGTCCCAGGCACACCTGCGCTCCATTGCCACCACCACATCCTCACAGCGGAGAAGGCAGAGCAGGGACTTCAGGGTGCACACCGCAAACCTGTGTGCACAGCAAAGCCCAGGTCACACTGGCAGCACTGGCTCCTTGGTAGGCCACATGGCAGGGACAGGAGGAGTGGGATGGAGCACCTGTTGGGGCTGGTGGCAAGGCCATGCTCTTCCTGGCATGCCTTCCAGACTGTATCGACCTCCTCTGGCATATCCAGAGTGCGGAAGAACACTTGGAAGAGCAGATGCACAAATAGGCAGGGGAAATACACCTGTTAATATCCGTGGCAGACGGCACCTGGAGGATCTTCCACATCACCACAGTTGCCTGCAAAGGACAAAGCCCCCGAGACAGCGCTCAGTGCCGAGGTGTCCGTGTAGCAGAGCCCGAGCGTGGCAGGGAGAGGCCTGGAGAGACCTTGGCAGGGGGAGCACGGGGCCTGGCGGGCCTGAAGCTGCCCCTGGGCTGGGTTTCAACCCAGCGCCTGAGGCAGGGAGATGCAGTGGGGGAAGGAGGATGGAGAGCTGCTGGAGAGGCAGCCTTGGGGCCAGCAAAGGCCAGTTGCAGAAACTCACAGCCAGGGCAAAGACAGCCGTTTCGTCCCCATCTGAGGTGCACATGCTGTGCTCTGGCCAGCTCCCCAGCACATCCAGGAGTATCAGCTGTGCCAGCTCCATAGTCCTGGCTGAGCCCATGATGGTCTTCCACATGGCCATGGCAGCTCTGTGGGGTCAGAACTCTGTCTCAGGGGGGTCTCAGACACAGCCCCGGGGGAAACTGAGCTGCCTGCCAGTTCTGCCTCTGCCCACTGGCCCTGGCTAGCAGCAGCCAGGCAGCCCAGCCCTGTGGGGACAGAGCATGGCAGCAGGCTCATGGGCTGACGTGTCAGGGCTGGGAATGGCAGCAGCCAGAGGGCCCTGGAACTCTCTGTTTCTCAGACACCTGGGACAGGCTGTACAGGGGGATGCCTGGGGAGGCCTGAGCCCTGTGCACAGGTGGGCCCCATACCTGTCACAGGACAGGGCCACACGCAGGAGCGTCATGACTGCGTCATTTGGCTGTGCTTCGGTGAGATGCAGCAGGGTCTTGTCCAGCCTGTGCTCAGCACAATCATTGGCCAGGAGCCACTGGTGGATGAACCTCACCATGGCAGGCACCTGGAGAAGGCACGGGGAGACTTGGAAAGCTGCCAGAGGGAGCAATGTTCCCAGCTTCCCCAGAGAAGTCCTTCCCTTCCCACCCCACTGCCATGTGGCCCCAAAGGCTCACAGCAACCAGCATTGCTTGGCTTGGGAGGCCAAGCAATTCCTGGGAGGATCAAACCCTTGCCTCAGGCTGCTTACTTGGTTTGGATAGTAAAAATTTTCCTCTACAAGCATAGACAGGAGGGCAGCGCTGGGCTTGGTTTGGAAGATGGGAGAGTAGGATCTGAGCCCAGTGCCCATGGCGATGGCCTCTTCCTCCTACATTCTATTGATGAATTTGCAGAAAAACTGTAGGAGAAGGGCAGGAAGCTGGGGATGTTGCATGGAGTGCTGCACACACGGTGCTGGGCTGAGCAGGGACAGCAGGCCCAGCCCAGGTGGGGGTGGCTGCAGGTACCTGCGCTGTTCTGCGGAAGCGGCCACGGCTGGACTCCTGCTCTTGTGTGCACTCCAGGGCTGCATCTGGCAAAGAGCGAGCGCAGCCAGAGCTGAGGGGCTGCGGGAGAGGCCGGAGAGCACGGCCCAGCCCTGCGCTCCCCAGGCAGGGACAGCCCCGGGATGCCCCAGGGGATGGAGCACGGCCCCTGTGGGGTGTCTGCCCGGCCCCTCTTCCATTCTGTCCTTGGGCACTTCCCCAGGGGATGGCATGGCATGGCATGGCATGGCATGGCATGGCATGGCATGGCATGGGGCCAAGCTGGCTGCAGGCACCAGTCCTACAATCAGTCTCTGCCACTCACCCTCCTGCGATGGATGGAACGGCACCACCTCCTCGGTCTCCTGTGATGGGGCAGCTCCATGGCCTTCTTCCTCCTCCTCCACCCAGGCCATCTTGGGCACTACTGGGGGTCTCTGCTCCATATCTTTGACTAGGTTGGTGGCAAGTTGCAGGAGAGATGCCTTGGAAAAGCTCCAAGTCGCCAAGTCCTGCAGTTGTGCCTGGAAGGCACCTTGAAGAGAGAAGCCTCATGAAGGCTGCAGGACAGCAAGTCCTGCACTCGGTCTCAAGGGCTCCTGCCACAAGGACAGGAGACTCCTGTCAAGGACTGTGGTCTGGCCTCGAGCTCAGCTGCAGGAACAAGGCCTTGGAAAAGCTCCGGGTGGGACACGAACGAGCGCGCTGTTGTCAAGGTCCGCCCGAATGAACGGGTGACGGATGACTTTTTGGTGCAAAAAATAACCAACAAGGCACAGGGGGTTTGCAGTAACAAATCAACAAAATGCAATTTTATTGATAATAACCACAGCTTAATATGCATTTGTATTAAAAACATAAAGACATATAAAGCTTTGCTCAACCTCATCTGGGGTGTTGCTTGGGCCACTCCCCGTTTTCTTGATGTAGAATGGTTTTAGAGTGTGGTGCGTCCTTTCAATAATTGCCTGACCTGTGTAGGAATAGGGAATTCCAAAATGTGGCGAACACCCCAGTCCATCAAAAATGTGGTCAATTTTTGAGTTGTGTATATGGGACCATTTGTCAGTTTTCATCTTGTGGGGGATCAGTTTGGCGAGCTCTGGGCCCAGTGACACTGACAAGGACAAAAGCAAAAGATGAGAGGTGCTCTCTCTTCCCAGGACCAAGTCCCACAGCTTTAATGGAGAACAGCTCCAGGAGAGAAAGGGAGTGTCCAGGAAAGGAAAGAGGATGTCCAGGGGAGGAAAGAGAGCGTCAGCCTCATGGCAGGAGACTTTAAATGCTCGGAGAGGGGGGCAGTAGAAAGGAACTGCCATAGTTTAACATAATAAATCACCACACTGTAGTTTTCTGCATAAATTGCTGCACTTGTTGCAAACAAAATCCTGAAATCTCCCCAAACACAACCGTGCAGTCCCAAATGACCACAGTGTGGGAGGAAAAACAACTCAACCCCCCAGTATTCCCAAGCACCAGGTGTCACAGGGAGCACCAACCCCTGCAACTAGAAAGTCCACACACACACACAGGCTCACCGGGAAGGGAATATCTCTTTATGAGGGGACAGAGAGCTCACTCTTCTCAACACAACACACACCATACACCACATCGGCATCCACCCACATCATCTTCCTCAAACATTCACACACTGAAAACACAGCCACAATTACAACACACAGGAAAAACAGCAGCAATAAAACAGGATTTGCTCAATTCACCCCCAGAATTGCTAGCAGGCCCTTATTGACACAGCAAATCCTTTCTGCCATCAGCCAGACCCAAGCCCAAACTGTACAGGCGTACGTTGTGCACAGGACATCTCTGCGTGACTTGTGAACAGCCCTTCCCCTGCATACGCCTTACGGGTTACTTTATACAGAGTTAAACGTTCCTTTCTCCACAGTGCCAGCAGTCTTGTCCGTCCCCCACGAGGAGCAGCCGAGAGCGGAGGTGCCTCCAGGAAAGGAACGTCCTGGCAGCGCCCAGAGACGTTCAGAGCCCGGATGTTCTCACTGGAGCAGGGAAGCGTTCCTGCCGCGGTCAGCAAATGAGGTGTGGAATAGAACTCCCCACAGTTAAAGGTAGGAGGTGGTATGTTTATTACAGCACCAGGCACACGAGGAGTTGTCTCCTAAAGACATGTGTGAAGAATCACTGGCTCTCTCTCTCATCTCTACTCATCTAAAATATCTTACACATTCATATAAATCCCAAAAAACCTAACACTTATTCATTAGCTAACACTGCCTACCCTCCTTTGAATTAAAATGTATTATAATTGAGTCCAAAGTTCCTTCACATTTCTGCAGTCTTTCACTTCAAATGGGTTGGTGGGTTTTAAAGTGGGGAATGGTCTTCTTCTAATGAAGGCCAAGACGTCTTCCTCAATTTGACCTCTTTCCTTATGATCTGTTGGCAGGCTTTCACACCCCTTGGCTATAGTAGTTTTGGGTCCCAGGTGCAGGCTACGCTCCTCTTCTTTGTCCCAAAGAAATCCGCATCCCATCCCACTTCTTCAAACATAGTAAAGACAGGCAAGTGATATATTACCCTAGCCTTAACTACCTTATCTGATAAAAATTAACCATCCCTTATTATTTATACTCTTCTTGCTATACTCTTTCCCCCTAACTAAATCTTGCTAAAATTTTAACTCTTCCAGTTCTTTTAAATCCTGGATTCATGGCCTCATCTCACACACCAGCCATGTGTGAGCCAATGCTGTAACTGGGAAATTCCACTCCTGAGCAGGAGATCCCAGGCCTGGTTCTGAGCTGGAAGGGTGAAAAGGATGAGATGCACGTGGTTTTGCTCCAGGGGATGTCCTGAAAGTGCACTGCCTACCTGCCCCTGCTGCCGAGCACCACACTCCACCTCCTTCTCCCGCTCAGCAGATTTTTAGGAATCCAGGTCTTGGTATGTATTATTTGCTACTACAACAAATAGAATGAATTTGCTTTGCAAGCCCAGTTTTGTCCTGGGTTATTTTGTGCATGGGTCTCCTCCTGAACCTGGGGCAATGACCAGTAGGGACCTACAGGACACTCCTATTCTCTTGTCAGTAAATTCGGAGAAGTGATTTAAGTATCAAGAAGTCAATAAGTATCAATCAGTAAATCAAATAATTTGGGGGAATATTTAGCCTGTGAGTTTCAGCAAAGTATTGAATATGTCTTAGATCCATGGATAGAAACTCGTAAGTGAGATTGCTGGGTGTGCACATGTTAGGGAAGTGATTCCCCACACACCCAGTGCTGAGATCAAGGATTGCCTCTCTTCTAACCCTGAGCTGGCAGCAAGAATTGGGCCCTGCTTGGTAACGTTCATTTTGAAGACTTCTGTTGAGCAGGTAAGAATGGTGAAAATGAAATCTTTTCCAGCTGTTTCCCTTTGGTTTACCAGTTTGAGGGTTAAAATTGTGTGCTGCAGGTGTCCTGGTGTCCTGGGTGTGTGCAGAGCAGTGCAGCCCCAGAAACCCCTTGGCTTGCCCACAGGTTGTCATGCCTTGCTGCCAGGTGTGCCCAGCTGTGGCAGGAGAAGGAGCCCGCAGCGCAGTGGGCACCGTGCCCTGCCCAGCTGGGGCTCTCTGGCACAGAGCAGCAGCAGCGCCAGCACCGTTCAACCCGCTCCTGCCTTGGCTTCCCCTGGCACACAGAAGCCTCTGGAAATCAGCACCGCCAGCGGCGTTCCCAGCTTGGAGCAGCTGCTGCTGGCGGGCAGATGCTGCCAGTTTGACTGCTGCCAAAGGGGAAGAGAGGCAGAGATGTACCCGCACCGGAGCCCTGGGCATGTCCAATAAAGGTGCAAATATGTGGGGAGATTTGTTAGGAAGCATTTCAGCTGTGATGCCAACAGTGGCTTCTCTCCTGGTTCTGTGTGTTCTGGACGAGTAATGCAATGGTTGGGTCTGACAATTAAGAAGCAGATGTTATGTGGATGTTCAAATGTGTAGTGATTATATTGTAATATATCCTCCCATAGTCCTCTTTCCCGTCCCCTTGTAACAGCCTGGGTAGTCAGGGCATTTGGGGAGGGCTGGCTTGTGACCAGCAGGCAGGGTGTAACAACACCTGACCTCCAGTCGGGATGCAGGAAAGTAATCTCCACCAATGGACAGCAGAGAAAGAGTTGACTGACAAAACTTTTAGAGGAGCTAAGGGTATAAAAGGCAGAGCATCCTTTTTGTAGATGAGCACGTGGCTGCTAATCAAAGAGACTCCCAATGATGCGAGTCTTCCTTAGTCAGTCCTTTGCTAAGGTTTACTAAACCTTTAAAATTTTAAAAGTGAGAGTCATTTCTCGTATGTGCAATGCTGTGGGCCATTGTCTTGGTCTGGTTTCCTTTGCTTGTGTCCCATCTGAGTGCTCAGTTGAGGTACAGGCTGTAGGTGTTTGGGGCACTCCTGGAGTTCCTCTTGGATCCCCTGAACAACAGGGTTTGGCCCATGAGGGGAATTTGTGCTGCTTTGTGACAGATGAGAACTTCCCAGGCTCTTTTGTGTCTTCTGTAGGGAAGGTTGGTTATTGCTTTGCATAAACTCACAGACCAACACAGAGCTGTCCCTTTGTGATGTCAGGGCATGGTTGCCACCTTGTCGTAGTGACATCAGAAGGTTGCCTTGGTGCACGGAAGGCCTGAATGTCAGAGCAGCCCTAGGCCTTGCTCACATCAGGAGAACTTTCCTGGCTGGCACCTTTGTCAGTGTGTAGCTGCCCACTGACAAGAGCCTTGTTTTTCCTAGTTTAGGAAAAACTCATACAACACTGTTACAATGTTTCATCATCTGGCTAAAGCAGCATTTGCTGCCTATGGCATTTCTTTTTCTGTGTATTACATTACACATTTTGCACGTAAGTAGAGGTTTCCATTCTACTTAGGTTAGGGTGTATCCTAACCTGGCTTTTGTATGTCTTCCTCCTCTTTCTTGGGGGCTGAGTTTCTGATTTTGAAAGAGAAAGAGCATTAGGATGCCAGTGGTTTGCTAAAGCTCCTGTCAAGAGGTCCAGCTAAAAGGGGGTGTCTGTAGCCACAGGGGCAGCATTTGCAGGGGAACCTGCAGGGCTTCCGTTCCCTGCACGGGAGAGTCTGTGGCAGCAGAGTCTGTCATTTCCTCAGGTTGCTGGGAGAAGCAAGACACCTTTGAAAATGTAGACTGGCAGAGCTTCTTGGAAGGCCTTCTAAAAGCTCTTCAGTTGTTCCCAGGATTCAGAGAAAGTTTATTTTCTTTTTAAATTTTGTCATGAAAGGATTTGACTGTCTAAATTAATAACCTTTTACTGTGTGCCAAAATAGTTATTACCTTTGAAAGAAAATGCAAACTCTAAAGCAGTGAGTGTCTGCTCCTGAACCCTAGAAGTGCTGCTGTGCTCTTCCACAATAGAACTGTCACAGCTGAGGGGAATTTTGGGAAGCTTTTCTGGGCAACTTTTTCCTGCAAGTTAATGAGAATTAGTGCATGTAACTGATTGGGGGAAAAAAAGAGTACCGGAAGGAGAGGATTTCAGAAGCTGTTTTATGTGTTTGGTAGAACAGGAGCATTGAGTGTTGAAGAACAATTTGCATTTTCTTGATCATATTTGTATTCATTTACTAGCTCAACAGGCCAAAGTGTTGGCACAACCATGAATATTGTCTTGATCTCTTGCTGGCTGTGTGAATGAAATGTGTCTCCTGGAGGGATGTTGTGAAACAGGAAATCATCTCTGTTTGGGTTGACTTGTTCTGTGGGATTCAGCAGCCCAGGCAGTTTTCTGACAGCATCTGGTTCATTTTCCCTTCCCACTACAGGTCACCTGAAGCATGTATTCAGCAGCGCTGAAGATCCTGAGGTGAGTGAGAAAGGAACATTTCATGTTCCTGGTGTTTAAGAATTGTAGAGGAAGATGTGAGCTTGGCCAGTAGCAGTAGACTGAAGAGGGCCAGCTAGGAAGGCCGAAAGAAAAACCATATTCATGCCTGAAACAAAAGTAACAAAGGCAGCGATAGATGTTTTTAAATTTCCTTCTCAGAGTTTGAAGAACTAAAAACCTAGTTTTGAAAAGAGAACGATGCTTGCAGACAGCAGATAGGGAAAATTTAATTAAGAGCAATTTTATGTACAGTTGAATTAGATCATTTTAATTTAAACAGAGTGACTTAGAATCCTATTCCTATCAAACTTTATGATATCTACTTGGAACATGAGGTGGTAGAACAGGAAGGCCATCTTGCAATGGTGCCTGCTGTATCTGAAGTGCAATGGGCACCTTTGTGGCTGGGGAGCTGCGTGGGCCCAAAGGACGCAGGGCTGGCGGCCGTGAGCAGCTGAAGATGAGGCAGCGTGGGGCCAGGGGTCCAAGAAGGCCAAGGGCACGGTGGCTGTGCCAGCAGCAGTGGGGCAGCAGGAGCAGGGCAGGGAGCGTGGCCCTGTGCTGGGCAGCGCTGCGGCCACAGCTGGAGTGCTGTGTGCAGCTGTGGGCCCTGGGAAGCAGAAAGTCATGGAGGGGCTGCAGCGTGTGCACACAAGGACAGGGGAGCTGGGCAAGGGGGTGCAGCACAAGGCCAGGGAGGAGGTGCTGAGGGAGCTTTAGCCTGGACCATGGGGGCTCCTGAGGGACCTTCAGGCAGACTGCCATAGATCCCTGCCTTAGATCCATAGAGCCAATGCTCAGCACGAGGGCTGTTTGCCTGCCAAACATCCCTTCACTGCATCCAAGTGCTTTAGACACTTTAGTAGGTAACACATTCATATTTTGTTTGTTTATTTGCTTGTTTGTTAGCTAGAAGGGGAAGCCTTGTGTAATTTCTCCTTCTCCAGGGAGCAAGGGATCTTTTTCTCAATCTTTCCTGCCCTTTTCCAGCACTGGCAGAAACACATCACTTTCAGGTTAATGGCTCCTGTGTCTTTTGGCACCCCAAGGAATGAGTGTGTGTTGTGTTTGGGAATTGAGCAGGAAATCAATGCCCTTGCATTCCAGCTGGTGCTCAGAGATCACAGGAGCTGGGAGGGGCTGGGCTGCATTTATCATTCCAGCCACTTCAGCACCATCAGTGTGGCCGAGTCCGAGAGAAGAACTTGCCCGAGCACAGATGCACAAAGAGAGCCGTTCCCAGTGCAATGCTCTGGGTCTGGCTGCATTCCATAAGGACCCACACGCTACAGATTCCCCAAGAGTGTGCTTTTTTGAAGCAACCGGAGAGCAATCTCAGGATTGTAGCTGAGCGGGACACTGGCTACCAAATTTTGATGTGTGTAGCAACAGAGAGGACAGTAAAGAGACATTTCAGTAATGAGATCTGTCTGTCTGTCTGTCTATCTATCTATCTATCTATCTATCTATCTATCTTATCTATCTATCTATCTATCTATCTATCTCTCTCTCTCTCTCTCTCTCTCTCTCTCTCTCTATCCATGTAACATTTACATAATTGAATCTTCCTGGCTCTGGTCCAAGGCAGTTGGAGGTGCAGAGCTCACCTAAAGCATCCCTTTCAGGAGAGGATTAGAAACATGTTCCCTCAACCAATTCTGAGCAGGCGGATATGCTTTCCCCTCCAGATATGGTGGGTTTTTTTCCCCTCAGAGTTGATTTCCTCCTCCGGCCTCTTCTGCCCTCAAGTCCCCAGTTAATTCTATAAATTTCTGCCTGTCCTAGGGAGGTGCAACAATTCCATGTTTAGGTGGTGTTTGGTGACTCTGGTCACACATGCATTATGTGACACATGGTTTCCTTCACTGGCATCCCCAGGGCTGTGTAAGTGCATTCATTCATGGGACCTTAGGAGAGTCTCTTTCCCTCAGCAGCAGCAGCAGCAGCAGCAGGGAGCGGTGGCAGGGTCAGGACGAGGAGGAGGTGCCTGCCCTGGCCCTTTGCTCCCGGGCCCCAGGCCAGGAGGGCTCTGGCTGCAGCAGGGCCCTCTTCGGGCAGCCCCTGGCAGCCTCTGCACAGAGCACGGCACGCTGCCCCATCCTGCTGGTGCCACTTTTCTTCAGCAATACCCTAGCTCCTCTTCGCAAGGAAAAAACTCCAGCAATCTAAAAAGAGATCATTCCAGTACAGTTCTACCTGCCTTTGCATTGTAGTTCAGGGCATGTGATTTTTTTGTCTATAATTTCATGATTTTTATGAAAACATGCATTCATATCTGCACATTTTTGTGGTTTTAATTATTCATATACCTAAACACTCAGTTTTAAACTCTTGATTTATTGCAGTTGGTAATTTTCAGGTAGTATATTTTAAAATGTCACAAAACAACACCTTTCGGGTAGTTTTTCTCACTCTTAAAAGAAACTCCATGAGCCATTTTAGTCTCTGTCTCTCCAAGTTGGTTCATATTGGTCTATTTTAAATCAGAGCTACAATACTTTTATAGGATTTAGAGAGGTCCAATGAAATGCACACCAGTGATTCCTCTTGTGGAATATCATGGCCCTACCATAAAGCCTCTATTTACTTTTTTTTTCTCTCATTAGCTCAACTGCAAGCACATGTTTAGTTGCAAACTTACACAGGATGAGCAAAATCAAAATGATGTGATGGGCCTTTGGGAGCTCCTTGTTGATCTTTCTGCTTCTTCAGCTGAGCAAAGATCTGATCCAGGGAAAGAGATTGCACTTAGTGCTATACAACCATTTGGCTGGAACTCTGCTGATTTCTAGAACAGCTGGAGGCCTCTATCTCCCCAGGATGTTTTGGCTGAGCCAAGCTTTGCTGGGTTTTGGCTGCAAATACCATTGCCCTTGCTTTCTTATATCCACAAGTACCATGGCTGGGCAAAAACTGCCACATGGGCCATCTTCCAAAGGCATTTTGGTCTGGAGTTTGTGAATGAACAAGAGCCTCATCCACTTCCAAACCACATGAAAAAAATCATGAAAGAGAACCTCCCATCCTTAATGAACAACTGACAATTCACAAGTGGATCTAGAGCTTCTTTACGCATTGAAAAGGAAGGCAATCTTCCAATGGAGTTGTGCTTTCATGAGTTTTTCTTCTGACTCCCACTGCCAGCTGGCACTGGAAAAAGTCATGGCTCTGGAAGCATCAGTGTCTTCTGACTGCCATCAGTTGTTTTGCTGCAACAATCAGAATAGGCATCAGGTTGGAGAGAGGCTCAGCTGATGCTTATAACAGGAGCTGCCCCAAGGAGAAAAAAGAAATTAACTTTTACCTCCCAAACCCATCTCCCCAGAGGCTCAAGCAGGATTCATCTGGTTCCCAGAAATACAAAGAAATAGGGCTGAGAAGACCCTCTGCAGCAATGTGTTCATGCCCAAGACTTTGCTGATGCCATTTGGGTTTGGCCTTTTTTCTTTTCTGTCTTTTCCGTATTCCTTGCACATCAATTTAGAGCTCTGTAGGATACTTGATTAGTGACTACTTTTCCCAGTCCTCTTCCATGGCCTTTGCCAAAGCAGTAAGACAAATTTCCAGAGCTCCAAGCGCCAAGGGGTAGAAGGCCCCAGTGTTGTCGTGGTTCTTCCTGGGACAGACCCCTGCAGGGAGCTGGTGGACTCACCATCCCTGCAAGCCTTTAAAACACGACTGGGTGTGGCACTCGGTGCCATGCTTTAGTTGAGGTATTAGGCCATAGTTTGGACTCGATCATTTTTAAAGTGTCTGTCTTCCAAGCCAGTGATTCCGTGATTCTGTGACTGACGCAGCTTTTCCTGCAGCCCGGGAAAGGGCTGTGGGGGCCCTTGGCCAAGGACGGGGATCAGGGCTCATGGAAAAGAAGCAAAGGGCTCAAGGCGAAGGCTGAGAGGGCAGAGCTGCCCCAGCACGGCCCAGAGCGAGCCTCATGTCCTCCTCCTCACCCTGCGCCCTCTGCGTTGCCCTTTGCGGCGCCGGCGGCTGCTCTCGCTGCGGGGCTCCAGGGCTTGCTGTGGGCCGGGCCCCTCATCTTCGGGAAGCGCCGGAGCCTCGGAGGTGAGCGGCTGCTGCTGTGGCCGGCAGGGGAGAGCTGCGGCTGCAGCCCTGGGCACGGCGAGCTGCCGCTATGGCCGGCTCCTGCCACGGCTCCTGCCTCTGCTCCGGTCTCTGCTGCAGCCTCTGCTCCTGCCCTGTGCTCACAGACACGGCCGAGGGCTGCCCCGCAGCTCCCTGCTGCTCCGCAGCGGGCCCGGCCGGGCTGCTGCTCTCTGCGGCCTCTGCCCGCCGCTGCCGGCCCCGCCGCGCTCCCGCCTGCCTCTGCCGCAGCCGGGCCCACACGGGAGGCAGCACATTGCGGCCGGCTCGGAAAAGCCCTGCCCGCAAACCGCCCGCCACGGCCCCGGCCGCAGGGCACAGGCTGCCGGCGTCCTCACAGCTGCGAGCCGGCCCGGGCCGCCTGCCGGCCTCGGCCACAGCTCCCGCCTGTGTCTCCACGGCCGCGGCTGCTCGGCACAGCAGGCTGAGCACAGCCAGCGCCAGCAGCAGCTCCTCACGGGCCCAGGACCTGGGCGCTCCGAGCCCGCCCAACCCCGAATTCCAGCCCTGAGGGGCTTGGCGTCCCAATGCATCCCATGGGGACAGCAGGGTCGGCCGCTGAGCTCAGCCCAAGTGACCAATGGAAAATTCACCAAATCCTCATCAGAGAAAAGACAAAACTCCCATGGTGCCTGACAGCCTGAAGCAACTGCCAATTCCAGATCATTCCATCCATGTACGAAGAGGCTTTTGCATTAAAGCAGAAAAGACTTAGCAAAAAGGAGGGCAGGAACAAACAGCAAAGTTATTTGGACTCATTCTTCTTGTGTCTGTTAGAAAGGCCAAGAAAATGCAATCCTTGCTCTTCTGACACAGCTCTCTCTGTTCATGACGTTAGACAACAAGTGCCGATGCGCAGGAGCTGATGCAAGGGACAGGGACGAGGATGCAGCAGACACAGTGCCAAGCTAACAGAGGGATGATCTCTGGCAATGGCACTGAAGGAGAAGAGTTTCAATGCAGCACAGAAAATGGCTCTTTGTTTCACCTCTTCTTTCAGTGCTGCTAAGAATGTAGCCTGGAGTGAGCTGGGAACACCAGAGCCTGGAGCCCTTTCCAGGCAGGGCTGCATCAGACACAAACCAGCAGGGGACTGAGGAGCCCCTGGGGTGGCAGTGAGCAACCTTGGGCTCTGCTCACTGCTGCTGGCATTTTCTGTTGAACCATCTCCAAGGACTTCTGTTGTGCTCTGTATTTCTAAGGGTTTCCCCCCTTGGTTTTTTTGGTTGTCTCCTGCACCTCTTTTTCTCCAAATTTTCCTACCCTGTCAGCAGCAGCCCTTGTCCAGAATTTGGCTCTAAAATATCAGCAAAGCAGGTAGGAACAACAATGGGTGGAATCCTGTGGCTCAGGAATTCGTATGCCAGAGCCCTGCCTGTGCCTGTGCCTTATGTCAGGACCTCCTTCTCTGTGCAAAAACTAGGGATTAGTGGAGTTTTTTTGCCAAACAGCTCCTGAGAAGCAAATGTCGTCCTAGGTTTCTCAGGAGTGTATCCGTTAAGTTCATGGCTGGCAAACAGAAAGTAAGGCCAGGGTAGCAGAGCAGCTGGGAGCTGGTCACTCCCTGCAAAGGGCTGGTGTATGATGTGAGAACACCACGTTCCAGGATGGGCAAGCAGGATAAATGTGCTCAAGGTCCTGCAAAAGAGGTTTGAGTTCACTCAGAGAGCAGTCAGGAGTGGTGAGCACTGAAGATCCAGCTGCAGTCCCCATCCATGTCCCTTTCAGCGCTGGCTTTAGGGTGTCTGCAGCCTGGATCCAGAGCACCCTGGGGGGCTCCTGAGGCTGCCTTTGCACTCAGGGTGAGGATGCCCAGGAGCCCCTGAGGCTGCAGTTGGGACCAGGGCTGGGGCTTGTAGCCTGGCAGGTGTGGCTCTGGGGGCTGTGACATGCCAGGGCATGGGTCACTGTCACTGCCCTCCGCAGCCCTGGCTAGCTCTGTGATGCTCCAGGGACAATGGCAAGAGTGGGGAACTGGCTAGGTTAGGGTTTTTCCTGAGCCAGAACCTCTAGGCCAAATGCCGAGCAGCAAAGACCCCTGGAGGGCCGAGTGAAGGAAGCAGAGGAGGCTCTTCTGCGGTGTAAAGGGCAGCAAATTCATCAGCAGAGGCGGGGGGGAAGTTTCACAGGCAAGAATGCCCAATGGGAACAGCTGTGGAAAGAACCCCCAGCACCCCTGTGCACCGGTTTTTAAAACCTTTCAAAACAGGGGGTGGACACCATACAGTAACCAATAAGCGACTCTTGGGGTGTGGTTTTGAGAGCTACAACAAATCAGAACAAGGGGAGGAGAGAGCGTTGGGATAGGGATTGGATCTTAGGGTGAGGGACAGGGAACTTTCTGGAACAAAGGGTAGGGTTTGGGCTGATGGATGGGGCAAAGGGGCCGGGTTGTCTTGACAGACAGGGAAAAATCTGGTGAGGAGGGAGGGGATTCCTTGAGGGACACTTGGGTAGGAGGGCATAACACAGGGGAGAAATTAACTGTAATAACTCGGGGAACGCTTGAACATACCACTATATAACAGAACATTTGACTCAATAAACTAACTCACTGCAACACAGAAATTCAGGCTTTCGGCAGCTGAGAGGTGGCACTAATAGAACCCTCAGCAGCTGGTGAAAGCCATCTCTCTCCTTCAGGTTCTTGCTGTGTGGGAAGGTGCTGCGAGTTGTGGTGGCTGCACTCCCCCTTTGTTGGGAGGATGATCTGTACCAGGGGAGAGCAGTAAGCTGCCATGGTGAGCAGAACATGCTCAGAGCATTGCAGTTCATAGAATGGCACTGCTCCTGAAGGGCAAAAAGCTCAAAAGCATAGAATTCTGTGCGGAACCGTTGCATAAATTTTCTCTTCTAGAACATGCCCATTTTTGTATACTGTAGATGAATACTCTGGATTTTATAGAATACATGGGTTTTTTTCTTAAGGTTTTTTGGAAAAACTCTCAAGTTTATTTCTGTTTGTATTTTACATCCAGCATGCATACAGGGTTTTTTTTAATTATTATTTTTCTTTAGTAAATACTTAGGAAAAAAATACCTAAGCATTTTTTAATCCTTTGGGATATTGTGGGTAATATTCTTAGAAAGAAAACCTTGTTGAACAAGTGTGAAAACACTGAGAGAGGGAAAATAGCATAAAAGTCTTTTAGAACAGGGCGTGTAATAAGGACTGCAGAACTGAGTAATTCCTCCAAGGGCAGAATTAGCAAGATATATCACCAAGAATACCTGCCAAGATACTTCCTTAAATCAAGGGAAATGTGACCTGCAGCCATACGAAGTACAGCCAAAGCAAATGAAAACCTTTGGAAAAGAGGGAATTTTGCCAGTGACATCAGTCTGTCTGGATAACTGAGGGATGCCCATCAATATTGCACTAACTTCCTCAATGTTTACAATGTCTTTTCTCCCAGTTTCTGTGAAATGAATAAGCTGTAGTTGTTTACCATTTACTTAAGCTCTTAGGGGAATTACCAAGCACTATGTATGTTTTTCTGTAGCTGAGAAGAACTTGAGTTTCCCAAATCTTCTACAAAGCAGAAGGGAACCACACAGTTACTTGTGCTAATGTTAATGAAGGGTTTCATGAAAGCAGGTGAATGAGAGCGTTGTGTTGTAAAACTTCCACATGCAAGAAAACAGGAGTCCACTTAGAATAAAACATATAAGGCTAGCATAACATCAGAACAGGATAAAATGAAATTGCTAGACAGGAACTGATGCGTCAGAAATTAGGTGTATAATTTCTAATACATCTGCACGCATTTGCAAGCTAAAACAGAAAAGGAAGGGCAGAGATAATAAGGAACAAAGATTTTAAAATTGCACTGTGCAGAAGAGACACACAAACCACCAGTGTGAACAGAGCTGGGAGATTCAGCTTGGAGATGGATTAGAGTGGAATCCATTCACTGAAGGTCTCTGGTGCACATGAGTGCAAAGACTGAGGAAAAAAGGAGAAAAGTTTAATTTCTGAAAGCTATTTAGATTCCTGGAAGCATTGTCTAGAGATCTAAAAATCTAAAGCCTCAGAGAATCTGAACCTAAAACACCCCCAAATGGATTGATCAGGTATGATGTGCACATCTCTGCTGTTTTCAGAATCAATGAAATTGACAATGAGTGTCTGGAAATTAGGAATGCCCACCCAGATTTTATCTTCATTACTTTAAGAACACCTTAATAAGGCACTTCAGGAACTGAACACTGACATTCTCACCCTGCTCTATTTACTTTACATTTGAATACAGGCTGGTAGAAGGAGAAATTTAGCTTTAATTTCTCCCCAAATTACCTGTTGCAATTTCAGATTAGGAGTAAATGTAAAATTCAGCTAATCACTCTCTCTATCCCTGAATATTCCACTAGTGAACTGACATACAGAACATCATTTTTCTCTTTTGTACCTTCCTAAATGGTGCCCAATGAACAGGACACTTGCATAAATCTCACAGAAAATCACCAAAATCGCTGAAATTAACACTAAATTCCATGATAAAAGCTTCTGAGGAAAGGCTTGACAGGATCACTGAACAAACTGAAACTTGGAATAGAAACACGAATTTCAGCACTGATCAAGGGGAAAGGAAAAGAAATGCTGTATCAATTCCAAGTGGAAGGTAAGGAGAAACACAGGAAGCAGAGAAAGAACAAGGCCCTGTCAGATGACCTGTGCAAGGTAACTTTGTGCCCCAGCACTGTTAGAGGACATTCCCTGTCATTGGTGCAAGCAGCTGGAGACATAAATGCTGATTGATATGGGGGCCACAGTCTTGGTAAGTGCAGAGGTGGTTCAATAACCTGACATGAGGGAGTTCCCTCAGAGCAACTGGGATGCCAGAAAGAAGTGAGCAGCTCCCCACAGCCTGGCCGGCTCGGCTGCTTTTCCTTCTGACCCTCCTGGGGAGGCTCTGACATTTCCTCTTCCCTGATGGAAGCGCAGCTGCTGCCAAGGGAAACGTCCCCACACTCACTCAGTGTTCCCTGTGCTTGCCAGATGTCCCATCTGCTGTCCCTGTCCAGGAGAGCTGCTCTGCTCGGGAGGAGGAGACCGAGCGAGAGCCTGGGAACATCGGCGGCTGCAATCCCTCCTGATCTAGCGCTGTTTATGGATGTGTAGCTAGATTTGGATAGTTACAAGTATAGGGATATTTACATACACTGACTGATATTTGTGTAGGGATATTATGTGTGTGTATTGTTATATTGATGCGTGTATATTCATCTGTTTACATACTTGTACAGCTCTGTAGCTGTGCATTTCTATTGCTGGGGTTGTATGGATTTTATTGGTCCATTGATATTTGTGTATTTATAGACAGGTTTGTTATATTTGTATTATATTGTCATGTTATATGTCATGAAATATGTAATGCATGTTTACATCTCTATATTGTTATGTCTATATATGTATTTACTTCTATTTATTATGTATGGAGTTGTATAGTTTTAAAATTCTATTTATTTAGTTCTGGATCTGAGATTCTTTAGAGAGGGATATTGATGTTTCTGTGTTTGTATATGGGCTGTACGGTTGTAGTAATATGTAATAAATTTAATTGTTAAACTTCAATTCAGTAACTTCAATATTTGTGTACAGTGATTTGTTGCAGAGGGTTGCATTAAAGTAATTTTTTTTTCACTGAAGTTGATATTTGTATATATTTACATAGCACAATTCTCAGAATAAATTAGATTTTAATCATAAATTGATATTTCTGTGTTTCTATATTGGTAGCACAGGTGTTCCAATTTAAAATAAATTTCATTTTTAAACATAAGTTAATGTTTGTGTATTTGTATATTAGTAGTGCGGGTGTAACTATCTGCAATAAATGCAATGTTTCAACTGAAGTAAGTGTAGATTTGTGCTACCCAAAGCCATGGGCAGATGTAAATGCTGGAGGATTTTGGCCATGCAAATCTCCGGCCATGCCCAGCACATGCCCCACCTGCACTCAGGCTGGGCAGGGGAAGCGCAGATTTGGGCTGGCAGCAGAGCCCCACGTTGGCTCAGAACTCGCTGCAGAGGCTGCTGAGAAAACTCCGGGGCTCCATGAGCACAGAATCCAAGCAGGAGCCACCCGGGGAGGACAAATTCCCCATCCCACAGGCAGCTCTTTAGGAAAGTGCTCCAAGTGTCCCCCTGAAGCTCATCCCAGAGACCAGAAGCCAGCAGGGATCCTGAGCCAGCTCTGCTGCCTTTGGCACCACTTTGGCAAATGAGCTGCAGCAAGGGGGAGGCAGCAGCGACTGTGACTGCTGCAGGCTGGGGATGAAGGAAGGGCCATGGACGCAAGTGCTGAGATGCTGCAAAATCCAGAAGGAGGCTGGAGAGCTGGGAATCAACTTGGCATTTCAGTGCCAAACTCTCACAGACACTGAAATGATGGAATCCCTTTGTGTGAAGTGACCTGGAAGAACTGACAGGGAGTTGCTGCTAGGATCAGCAGTAGCAGAAAGCAAAAATGTACAAACACTAGGAGATCGTCTAATACGCCCACAAGCAATGGCTTCAAAAATGATCTCATATATTCAATATATTATAATATTTATAATATGTTATTATATTATATTATTATATATTATTAATTATGTTATGTTATGTTATGTTATGTTATGTTATGTTATGTTATGTTATGTTATGTTATGTTATATTAGTCAAAATATATACTATATAATATGCATGAAATTTAATGCACATGTATTTTTGGACAATTTTTTTTAAAATATATATTTTCATTTAACATATCTATTTGAAATAGTCTTTCAGCTTGGGAGAGCGAAGATTTACAACAGTGCAAAACCATCTGCCCACACAGCAGTCAGCCCCCAGGTGCGTGCATGCACACCCACCCACTGTGCTTGCTCTTCTCAGCATCTCGGGGCTGCTGTTTGCACAGAATTGGGGAGAATTTAACTCAACAGAGCCACGAGTGGGGTGTCCAGGTTGTCATGAACACTCATGTGGCAACGAACAACACAGAGCTCTCAAATCACATTATCACAGATTATTTCATTCCTGCTGGGCACTGTGGAACTCTTAAAAGACACAGAAAAGGGGTGGAAAACATTGGCATTATGCTACTGCTGGTGTCTTCCTGGAGGAAAATATGTTGGGTTTCTTCAGGTGGTAGCTTTCCAAAACCTAGGAAAACTGCTCAGCACTGGTAGCCCAATTGTGAATGGTTTTCTTGACTTGGCAAAGCTGGGGTGTTACCAATGGACTCTGTCCTTGGTCCAAATCACCTGCCCTCACCTGCAGACAAAAGCACCACCAGCTACAGCAGCAGCTACATCAGTCAGTTTTCTCAAAAAGCTGTGTTAAACTTGGGAGAGGAAAGGAAAACACATCAGACACTGTGGATTAATGACAAGACTCTGAGGAACAGTTCCAAAGCAAAGGGCAGCAGCTTCTCTCTGGGGCACTCCTTGTGCTCCAAGGCAGCCGGGCTGCCCTGGCTGCCCAGGACCCTGCGCCCCGCGGGCTCTGCAGAGCTGCACAGCGGGGAGGCAGCTTCGGGCACCTCAGCCCCTGGGCAGGAGGGGCTGCTTGCTCTGCAGGGCTGCCTGGGGGCAAAAGCAGGGTGCTGGCCTTCTGCTCTGGGCCCCAGCCTGGCCTTGCAGGCCTAATCCTGTTCCCTGTTTCAAATGTGCTAAAGAAAGACTTGTTTGTTTCCAGCTCTGCACAGGTGTGATTTGCACCACAAAATACTGAAGGGCTAAGGCCTGAACAACAGACCCTGACTGAAGCCTCAACAACAGGACCTGAGCCAAAGCTGCCCTCTAGGTGACCTTCCCAAACCAATGTTCCATGTATCTGCTCCTTAACCAAGTGTTATTATCAAAAGGATTGTTGCATCCATTTACTGGTGAAACACGTCTTCACCTTTCTGCATGAGGAAAATTGACATGGCCACACCTGGCCTTGGTTCCTCCTTGAGCCCTGGGCAGGCTCAGGGAGAAAACCAAGAGGAGAATGACACCAGCTGTGCCCCAGCAGAAGCTCTGGCACATTGCTCGTCCAGCAGGATCAGAGCCGGGCTACTCTCACAGCGCACTCGGGAGCCTCGTGGCCACCAAAGGTGGAGGCACCGCAGGATTTCCCAGTTCCCGGCCATGGCTCTACAGGGCTGGGCTGGGACAGCTTCCCCCAGCTGATGTGCAGCTCTGGATGAAGGGGAAACCATTGGGGTACCTGGTGATGGATCTTCCTGAATCACCAGAGGCACCCTTTTGTAATAATGCTGAGGTGCATTGCTTAGCTTATCCTTTCCTGACTCTTTCTTGCATTAGTGCATTACAGTAAATTACACTGTTCCTTCAGCTGGTGTCTGTGTCTGCATCTCTGACCCTCTCCACCATCAAAACAAACACACAGCCAGTTTAGCATGAGACCTGCCTCTCTGCCAGCCCATCTCTTGGCAAACACCCCTGGTGGCCATCTCCACAAATGAAATTCCCACTTTGCAACTTCCTTTTCTGCAGGCAGGTGAGAAAAGGAGCCACTCCCAATTCTAGACACCTCTGGAAACCAGCTGCTTTCAGCAGTCACAACCCTGAAGTATCAATCTCCTTCCTTAGCCAGCCACAGGGAGCTCCCACCAAGAGTTCTTTTGTGCAAGGATACCCACAGAAGAGCTGGAGAAGGGAGCAGTTTGAAACACAACTGTTTCAGAGTTTAAACCTGCCTTTATCAAATGAGCACACACCAACCTGTCCCAAAGTGAAAGCAGGCAGGAAAGAGAAGCTCCTCTCCCACAACAGCAAACTCTGTGCTTCCTTCTGTTCCAGCTGGAGAGTAGAGGTCATGGGCTGCACCTCACTTTGGGAAGGAGCCCTGGGAATTGGCCTGATCTGGGAGGGCAGCAAAAGGAATTCCCCAAAAAGTAGGAAAAGATTCTCTGAAAGCATTAGATTATGACAGTATTTCTGAAGGAAAGGAAAAAAAAAAAAGAACGGGGAACTTCAAAAAGTTCCCAGACTGAAATTTGTTTGCCAATACACCAACCCCAAAGTCTCTGTAGTGTGTCATGAAGCTCAGGAATGTAGAGAGCATTTTGAGCAGACACTGGATCGAAGCAAGGTGCACAACCCTGCATAGGTTGCCTTAGACCAGAAGCATGCTGCCCTTGGGCAAACAATATAAAGAAGTTTGCCAAGATGTACCCCAGGAAAAGAGATGTGAAGCAAGATGTTCTAGGGATGTGAAGAAAAGATATGGGGCAGAATGTTCTGCTGACACTTTTGCCAATCTATGTACCTGACCAAAGATATGTTGGCTCTTTGTCCTATACATAACACTTTGTAACCACTTATAAGTATTCTCCCATTGCTGAACCCTGCATTAGCATATAAATGTACCCTGAGATTTGCAATAAACTGAGTATCGATCATTACCTCCATGAAGATTGATCTCTGCTTGCGGAGGGCTCCTTTCTCTATTACCCCTCTCCTTTTCCCCGTCTCTCTCCCATACACCTTGTTTCTCTATCTGGCGTCCGTATACTTTCTTTCTTTACAGGAATGAACTTGCAAGGCTTGGATAAACACCACTGGTGTCCGTCCCCCAGAGCACGAGCAGCTCCCCAACAAGACTTCAAGACTAAGGGACAAAGCTTCCCCCTTCAGCTCTCCACAGCAGCTCTAGGGAGTCTCTCCCCACTGCCAGATCTCCTTTGTCAGTCTACAGTGACAAGAGTTGGCTGCAGGAGGCATTTGCATTGGAGCTCTCCCCAAATGGGGGGAAAAAAAAGAAGAGGTGGTTCCTGTGGAAATACAAAGGCAACGCTGCTTGGGAAGACACCAGTGTGAGTTTGCTACAGCTCTAGGCCAAAAATCCCTTGAAGAAAGCAACATCCATCCATGGGGCAGCACTTTGGCTTTGATATCAATGCTAACAAAATTGCTTCCCATTCCTGCTGCTGTAGCTGACTCTGAATCACGAGAAATGTGCCAACTCTGCCAAAGACAGGCAGACATAGTGAAATAAAACCAGCTAGTCTGTGGAAAAGGAGACCAAATGAATGTTTTCTAATCACCCCTTTTCGTGCATTTCCCAGCCAAAACAGAGCAATGTCCTTCCTCTCTGTCACCGATGGTGACCCAGGCACGGGATGCAGAGTGGGGATAACCTGCTGTGCTGTGCCGTGCCGTGCCGTGCTGTGCAGAGCCGAGCCGAGCCGAGCCGAGCCGAGCCGAGCCGAGCCGAGCCGAGCCGAGCCCGGCCAGCCCCGGAGCCGCCCCGCCCGCGCTGTGCCCGCAGCCCCGGCTCTGCCGCGCGCGTCCCCGCGGGCCCGAGCGCAGTGCTCCCCTCGGGCCGCGCGCCGCCGGCGCAGCCGCGGCCGTTGCGCTGCGGTCGTTGTGGCCACAGTCGGTGACCGATGCCATGGCGGAGCTGCCGCTGCCCGCCGGGCTCAGCGCCCGCACCTTCCCCGCCAAGCTCTGGTGCCTGGTGAACAGCCCCCGCGTCCGCTCCGTGCGCTGGGACAGCCGCGCCCAGGGGCTGCTCATCGACCGCTCCCTCTTGGAGCGGGAGCTGCTCAGCTCGGGCCGCGCCCACAGGGGCCGTGGCCATGGGCCGGCCCCGGTCCCGCACACCTTCAGGGCCACGCAGTTCCGCAGCTTCGTGCGGCAGCTCTACCGCTACGGCTTCCACAAGGTGCCGGGCTGGCTCGGCTCGGCTGCGCCGGGTGATGCCGGGGCCTGGCTCCACTACAGCAACCCCTGCTTTCGCCGCGACCGCCCCGACCTCCTGCTCCGCATCAAGCGCCGGAGCGCGGCCAACAGGCAGCGGCCGGCGGCGGGCCGGGATGGCCGCAGGCGCCCGCCCCGCGGCTCCCAGCAGCTCCCCGGGGCGCGGCCGCTGCCGGTCGGGCGGCACGGGCGCGGTCGCTTCACGCCGCTGCCCAGGGAGCGGCCGCCGCTGCCGGCCGGGCGCCCGCCCAGCGGCTTCCTCCTGCTGCACAGGGAGCGGACGCTGCCGGACGGGCGGGAGCTGCGCAGCCCCCGGCCCGGCCGCCTCCAGCAGCACCCCGGGGAGCGGCCGCTGCTCGCCCGGCGCCCGCCCTGCGGCTTCCACCTGCTGCACAGGGAGCGGCCGCTGCCGGCCCGGCGGGAGGGGCCGAGCCGCTTCCAGGAGCTCTACGGGGAGCGGCCGCCGCCCGCCGAGCGGGCGGTGCTCGGCATCCCGCCCTGCCACTTGCTCGGGCTCCACGGGGAGCCGCCGCTGCCGCTCGGGCGGGAGGGGCCCCGCAGCCGCTCGCAGGAGCTCTGCGGGGAGCAGCTGCCTCCGGCCGAGCGGGAGGGGCTCGCCATCCAGCCCTGCAGCTTCCAGCAGCTCCACAGGGAGCAGCAGCCCCCAGCTGACGACGCACGAGGTAGGAAAAGAGTTGTAGCCTTGTTTTTCCAAAAGGTCCTGAAAAGTGACCGTTTGAAGTATTTTGCCGCAAGGCTCTGCCATTCTCGGCCAGAAGTTGTCAAGCCTACTAGGAAGGGGCACCTAGGAGGCCAAAAGATTCTCTGCTTGGTTTTGCTGCGTGCTTCCCGTGATGTTTGGTCCACAGCAGCACTAGAGCTCTGTGTCCCACAGCCACGTTGTGGAGCCTGACCAATGTGTTTGTATTCTTGCAGCCACCCTGGGCACTTTAGGGCCCAGCACTCCACCCGGCAGTGCAGCCTGTGCAGCATGGACGGCCTCCAGCTCAGCACAGAACGCACCTGGGGAGGAGGAATGGCCACCAGCAGATCTAGGCCTTGCTGTAGAGAAAATGATTCGGGAGATCAGGAGGTCCCTGTCTGAAAGATCTCCCTCTGTGCAGGTAATTCCATTGGATGGGGATAAAAGGGCTGGACTGAGAGCTTTTGAACGTTGTTACACGGTTGAGAAGCAAAGGCTTCTTTAATTGAAATTACTTCATTATTATTTAGCTATTGAATTATTCTTGGTATTGAATTCTTCTTGGATTTCTAAAAGAGGGGATGAAAAAGAAATGAAGAAGAGGTTTTACTTGCTGGGAAAGAGGAGAAGAGTGTTGGGAGAAGTGGCACTGAAGGCCAAGTGTCCTGTGCAGGGAGGGGCATGCCAGAGGTGCCTCTGTTGCAGCTGCAGTAGATGTGGGCTGTGCCTCTTTTGGGTGGGAAGGCCAAGGCAAAGCAAGGGCTGGGCTGCAGCTGCTGCTTCCTGGAGCCTTCTACTACTGCCCCATGTGTGTCCTCCAGGCATCACCTTGACCCCCTGAATCCTGAGTTTAAAAGGCTTGTCATGTGAACTGTGTGGGCAGTGTTCCCTCCTCTGTGCTCCATGTCCTTTAGGAGTGGAGAAGGACAGTTACTGTATCCCTGATATGATTCCAGCAAAATAGTGAGTGATCTTTGGGTTCCTTTCTTTCTGTTTTTCTGTTCAGGGCAATGTTGGTGTTGCCCCTGATTCTTCAGGAGGGGAGCCTGTGAACAGAGCTGCAGCAGAGGAAGCTTCATCTGGCACCGAGAGCTGCAGGAACAGTTCCCAGGAGCCCGAGGAGCCTGGTAAGGACAGAGCCCACACTGTTTTAGAGAGCTGTGAGATGGCTGCTCTGAGCAGGGTTGGTGCTTCCTGGTGCCTTGAGTTCAAATCCTGCGCTGGCACAACCTCCCTGAGCCCTGCCCTCCACGCTTCTCCAGAGGCTCTGACACGGAGTCCTCTGCTGGGGCAGAGAGCAGGGAATAAACCTGACCTTGTGTGAGTTGTGTCACCAAGCCGTGTGTCCCAATTTTGTGCTGAAGTTGGTGGATAAATTTGCTGCAGGGTGCCAGGGAAGGCTAGGCTGAGCGACACTTGAAGGAGCAGGGGAAAAAAAAGAGCAAAAATTCAGGGTAGAAGTCCAAATCACTGACTAAATGTAGTACCAGTCTGCTGGTATTGGTCCTGGCCCACAAGAAAAACAAGGAGCACAACATCAGAGGCCAACCAATTGAAAAATCACGGTAACTCCAGTATCAGAAGGAAAAGCTTGAATGACCCCTGATTAGGAAGGCCTAAGAGGAGAGAAGGAGCACTGTGGATCCATTCCTTAGCCCAGCTGGTGCAGCCTGCAGGCCTCGTAGGGAGCTCTGTCCCTCCCAGCCCTTGCTGCCAGAGCTGATGGTCGAGTTGGAGCAGCTGCTGCTCACTGCAGAGGGCAGTTTGTAGATGGCAGGTAATGGAGCTGGTTCAGGACTCAGCTCGCAGCACCTTCAGCTTCAGCCATTTCAGTGAGGACTGAGGTCTCTCTGTCAGCTCAGAGAAAGAACAAGGCTGGGCTTCCTTGTGGCAGCTGGGACTGTCTGTGTTTCAAGCTCTCCTGGGTGCCCTTTGCACTGTGGGGGCTGGGAGTTTATCGAGATAATTCAATGCTTTGAAGCACACTTTTGAACCCTTGGAATGGTCCCTGTTCTTTTAAGGGCACATTGCTTCAAAGTGCCAAGTGAGAGTCTGCATTTCAGGTCATCTTTGACAGCCCCTGGTAGAAGGACAATTACTGCCCAAGGGAAAGGTGCACAAGGGCCAATATTGACTGAGCGTTCCCTTTGCTTCCCAGATGCCATCTGACCAACATCTCCAGGAGGGCTGGAAGAGACAGGGGAGAGCCTGTGACCATCAGGCAGGTAGAACTCCTCTGCTTGTAGATATGTTTATACATTTCTATGGTTATTTATTAGTGGTTATAGTTCCATTTATAGATGATAGTGTTCTATTTATATAGACATATATTGATAGATCTGTGTAGTTAAATGTGGATATGTATATAGGTATAGATATAATATAATTATATTTTATAATATATTTACGTTTGTAGATTTTCAGAGTTAGATTTTTCTATGTGTAGAGTAATATATTTATATATATATATGAAGTTACATTTATGAATGTGTATAGTTATATAGTAAGAGGAATGTTTAGATGGAGAGATTGATGGAAGGATTGCTGTTTGTGTAGGCCTAGGCTGCATTTGTACCTCTTTCCCCCCTCAGCTGCCTTTTTCACCTCTTGCTTTTCCCCCGGTGCCCCCTGTGCCCCCTGTCCCTGTGCTGGGTCCGAGCTGGCGGCCGGGCCGGGCAGAGCAGCACTTCCAGCCCCGGCTGTCCCTGGAGCGGTGGGAGCTGCCGCTGGCCCCAGGCACTGTCCCTGAGGAGCTGCTGAAGGACGGTGAGACTGAGGGGGCTGAGGGGGCCGTGGCACTGAAGGGACGGTGACCCTGAGCTGCTGCTGGGGCTGAGGGCTGTGGGGCAGCCGAGGGCCTTGGTGGCACTGAGGTGACAGGGAAGTGGCACAGGCTGGCAGGGTGGTGGGTCTCAGGGGACGGGATGGCTCAGAAGGGACTGAGGGGCGTGAGAGGACTGTGAGGGGCTGAAGAAACTGAAGGCGGCTGGGGCTTCACTGAGAGCATGGCGGGGCTGAGGGGATGGAGGGGGCCAGCAGGGAGCACAGAGGGCTCCGGGACTGCAGCTCTGCCAGGCCTTGGAAGCAATTCCAGAGCCTCCACTTTTGCCACAGCTGCCATGAAGAACTTGAGGACAGCTGGAGACTGACAGAAACAGCAGGGAGGAGCTGAAGGCCAGCAGCGAGAGAAGTGAACGGGGACCTGCTGCTGCCAGCCTGGAGAGAGCCCGGCTGAGGCCACAGGCCCGGGGAGGCAGGTGGGGCTGAGGCTGCCGTGGGCTGTGGCCGTGGGCACTGCCCGGCGGGCCAGGAGTGGGCCCTGCCCGTGCTGGGGCTGCTCAGCGCAGCTGCCCCGGCTGGCACAGGGGCTGTCCTTGGGCAAGGCAGCTGTGCTGGCAGGGCCCAGGAGCTGTGCTGGCTCTGCCGGGCTGCGGGACAGTCTCGCCTCGGCTGCGCTCACCACAGCCCGGCCCGCCCGGCTGCTTTCTCTTTCTGACCCCCTGGGGAGGCTCTGACATTTCCTCTTCCCTGATGGAAGTGCAGCTGCTGCCAAGGGAAACATCCCCATACTCACTCAGTGTTCCCTTTGCTTGCCAGATGTCCCATCTGCTGTCCCTGTCCCTGTCCAGGAGAGCTGCTCTGCACGGGAGGAGGAGACCAAGCGAGAGGCTTTGAAGATGGGGCAGCTGGGATCCCTCTGCTTTGAGTGTTCTTTAGAGATACATGGACTTGAACATAGACAGGGATTATTACATCTGTATTTCTGTTAGTGGGTTTCTATTTGTATGGATTTATTTCCATGTGTATATTCTTGTATTTATGTATATTTATTTTGTTATGAATGCATGCTATTTGTATATATACATATATGTTTGAAATTACATATATGTGTATCAATTTATCTCTGTATACATGGATATTGTTATATCTGTGTTAATTTCTATTTCTTATGGGTACAGTGGTGTAGGTATCTCCTTTGATATGATTTTTGTTATATGGCTTTTAAAATAGGAATATTGGTATTTGTATAGGTATCTAAGTCTATTTGTATAGGTATATTTATCTGTTTATGTATGTAATTCTATTTTCATATCTATGGATGTATTTTTGTATTCCTAGATGGGCTTAATCCTTGCAGTAATATGTAATAAATTAAGTTGTTAAACGCCTAATTGATCTTTTTGTATAGTGAGTTTTTGTAGAGGTTGGCAAGAAATTAACTGAGGATGGTATTTGTATATTATTACATACACAGGTTGTAATAATCTAATAAATTCCAGTTTTTAACCTAAATTGAGATTTGTATAGTTCTGTATTGTCAGCGTGGGTGTAGCACTTTGTAATAAATGACATTTTCCAACTGAAATTGATTCTCGTGTATTTGTGGATCAGCAGCGTGGCTGTAGCAATCTGCAAGAAATGCCATTTGTTAGCTGTGATGGGTGTTCTGACATTTGTACTACCCAAAGCCATGAGCAGATGTAAATGCTGGAGGAGTTTGACCATGCAAATCTCCAGCCATGCCCAGCACATGCCCCACCTGCACTCAGGCTGGGCAGGAGAAGGGCAGATTTGGGCTGGCAGCAGAGCCCCACGTTGGCTCAGAACTCGCTGCAGAGGCAGCTGAGAAAACTCCGGGACTCCACTGAGAGTAGAACTCCAAGCAGGAGCAACCCTGACAGGAGAAATCATTCACAATGAAAAAAAGAGAGAAAATGTGGCAAAGCAGATGTGGGGATGCTCTGTGAGGCTGATAAAATGCTCTGAATCACCCCTGCCTAGGCACGTCTTCTGCAAAAAGGTTTTGTTAAAAACTGAATACCTCCCATAAAATACAGATTGCTCTTTCCCCTTCACTTACCTTGCTGTGTGAGTGGAGACACACTCTCCTCATCACTGAGAATTTTTGCCCTTCAGCACCTCACATTTAATCAAAGATGATGTACTACCTTGGCACCATCAATGAAAACAGCCCTGCCCTCGTGGCAGTGTTTGCAAAGTCTTCCCTCCTCCTGTCCCCACATGTGACAGACGGAACCATCCATTTCTGTCCAAACTGTGCCTGAGCTGAGTGAGGGCTCCAGGAGCTCAGGAGGGTGCAAGAGCACCGCATGTGGGAAGCTTTTGCAAAGCTTCCTAAGCACCAGTAAACTCTGGGTTTGCCAATCTTCCCCTGCAATATTGTCCTATTCAAGAATGATCTTGGAGGACACTGTGCCTCCAGCTCACTCAAGAAAAGTTTGTTTTCTTCAAGGCTTGAATAGAGGAAAATAAAAATTGTGGTTTTTAGAGTGAAATTCGGGGGGTGATGCAGCTGGGTTTGCTCCACTATTTGCTGTGGAAAGTAGGGCAAAAGCTTTAAATTCCCAGCAGAAGCTGACTACCAGCCCACAAAGACCTGAATGAGGCCCAGGTGGGCTTGCTGCATGCTGGTCCAAGGGAAAAGCTGGACCAAATCCCCTTTTATTGCAGATGGAGTCTGTACTAGTGTGTCCAGGGCTGTCTGTGGTAAGACACGGCAATCCAGCCAGAAACTGTGGATATGAGAGTTCCAACAGCAACCTGCTTCTCCAGGGTGAGGGACGAGGCCAGCCCGAAAGCCTGGAAGGTGCTCTGGGCACTGGAAAAGGCCAGGCTGTCCTTGAGCAGGGATGGCCTTCAAAGGGGACCTCATACCTTGTGCTGCTGACCAAGGGCAGCTGGTGGCCTTCCACAAAATGCTTCTTTTGTCCAGCTCTTGGAAAATTCCAGCCAGCAACAATTCCTGCTGCTCACACCAGCCCTTTCCAAGCAGGAGGAATTCCAGCAGCAGCCTGACAGCTTAGTGGCAGGAGAATAAAATACTTAGCTGAGCGTTATCAACTCTCTGTCAGAAGCCACATCCTCAGCCCCTCATCTCCTCCAGTTGTCTCAGACGTGGAGGAAGCAGCAGGAAATCTCTGATCCTGGAAGGGAAAGCAGAAGGAGGAGAGGCAGTGGCTGATCCCTGGGGCCTTGGGAGCAGTGAGAGCCATCCAAAACAGGATCTCTGCTGGGCTGTGGAGATAAGAGTGACCACTCAGCAATGCTCTGTGTGAGACTGGAGCCATCTGTGAAAGTGAGCATGGAAATCTGACCTTGCAAAACAGAGGAAAAGGTGTCTTTGGGTATTTGCCAAACCTCGCAGGGGCTCTGAGCCACCTGGTCTAGTGGAAGGTGTCCCTGCCCATGGCAGGGGTTTGGATCTAGAGGGTCTTTAAGGCCCCTTCCAACTCAATCCTTTCTGTGAGTCTGAATTACAAACCCACAATGACAAAGAGAACACAGCAAACCTGGCCTCCGCTGGGTTGTTGGAGATGTCTGCAGTCACTTGTGTCACCTGGAGACTGGTTTGGATCTGAAGAAATTTTCATGGTCCCAAAGTATTTCAGTGTGACTTTCCTGGTTCAGGGCCCCAAAAGATGCCAGAACAGATAATCTGCAGGCACAGAGTTGGTTAAGCTGCCTGTGAACCTGATGGAAGAAGTGTATTCATGTTATTGCAGCATTTACCCTGTACAGGTGATATTTGGTTTCCATTTTGAAGATGAAATGTTCTTGCACAATGCTTGTATATGCAGAAATACTGGCTTTAAATCCTAATTCCATCTTCACACAAGGATGTGTAATCCCTCAGAAATGTTTAACACACAGCCATATTAGCTTTGGGCTGGGTGGTGTGGTTTGTTTAGAGTTTGTGATGAGTAATGGCAGTGTTAACAAATACCACTCTTGTTAATTTGAGTCCTCCCTTTATCAACCCTGTTGCATAGAAATCACTTTTTTACAGTGGAGACTAAATGAAATTCCTTCATACAGATGAGAATTGTGCAATTCAGGCTGATGAAAGGGGAAGTTTTCTGTTATTGTGAAAGGACAATTTAGATAACCTGTTTGCTGTTCATCCTGGAGGTGCTTTGCAGTTAAGAGTGAAAAGAAAAAAGACATTTCTCTTAAGAAGTGTCTTGAAAGAGCTTTTTGTATTACCAGAAGCAGCTACATTGATATTGACCTCCACAATTAGAAATGCACAACAACCACTTAGGTGACTTAATCTGGCCATGACTTTTAGCTGCAATTCCAAAATCTCATCAAATATGTTGCTATCCTTTAAACAAGGAAGGAGAGCACAAATACCAACAATTCTCCTCAGCCTTCTGGGTTGGAAAGACCATTTAATTTATGCTCCCTTAGCTGTTAGCCTAAACCCTGCTGTGCAAACCTTACGTCTGTGTTGGACCTCATAAACTTCTTGAGCATCAACTTAGGTGCAACCCTGCTACAAAACCCTTCAGGCACCACACTGATTTAGAGCGGCAGGACTTCACTGTTCTAGCAGAGAATTTTATTTACTTGCTCCTGCAAGTCATTTCCAGAGCAGACGTGAAATCAGTGCCTTGCTATCTGGATGTGATAGGATTTTCCTCCTGTCCCAACAGACAACAGGGGAAAAGATTTGTTTCTATTATACCATTGCATCTAAATCTTTGGTTTGAGAGCAAAAGGAAAATGTTCCTTCAAGAAGTTCTGCCCAGACTTTTTGGCATGAGGACAAGCTGTGGTGTGCTGGCAGGAGCAGCACTGTCCCTGTGGGTGCAAACCCCCTGAAGGATGAACAGGCTGCTGTCACAGGGGCCACACCTGCAGCATGAAAACCCACCGTGCCATTAACTCGATGCAAACTAAACACAAGTGACTCAGCTCTGCATCCTCAGCAAGGACTTGCCTCTGCAGAGATGTTACTGACAGACTCAGCTCTTGTTTGCAAGGGCTGTTAAATTGTCACACAAATCAACCACCCCTCCCTCTCTTTGTCCTTGGCATCCGGCTGCTGAGCTGCTGCTGAGAAAGAAGAGGCAGAGTCCTTCAGGGCAAACGGGGACTTTCCAATGGGCAGAAACTTCCTCCTTTGTTTTGGTTTCAGTGACAACAGAGGGGTTTGTCTTCAGTCCCTGTGTCAGCAGGGAAATTGTGCCTGCCCATCACACCTAGGATCTGAACAACCTGGATTTTTATTGGTGTAAAATCCACAGTGACCTGACCTTCTGCAGGAATATGGAGAGAAGAGTCAAAAGGGATTCCTGGAATGTTGCAATAAGCAGAAAATGGTATTAAACATATATTGATAAAAAGGCATAAAAGCTCATATGGAACTGATTTAAACCTAATAAAAAGAGGCATTTTATTGTAATAAAGAGTGAGGGTTGCAGACCACAGTGTGAGATATAGCTACTCTTCATAGTTTAGGAAGGTTTATTAAACCTTATAAAAAATACAACAGAAGACTGAATAAAGAAAAAAGGTTACAGCACCAGGAGCAAAAGATTTTCCTCGCCATGTGCTCAGCCCCCTCACACTGGAGACTTTCCCTTTTTAACCCTTTAACCCCTCCCAAAGTTTTGTCCATCAACCTCCTCTTTGCTGTCCAGTGGTGAAGATCTCTTCCTCAAATCCTGATTGGAGGTCAAGTGTGGCCATAGTGACAAGCCAGCCCTCCCAGATATCCCAAGCCCTTGGGGACATCTGGGAGTCATAGTGACAAGCCACCCCTCCCAGCTGTCCCTTGATAACCACGGGATGGGGTGCAGCATAACTATAAATCTATAAAACTTTTCTTAACTTATATACATGATATTTTTCTATTAATTGTGAGAGTCAATCATCACATGACTCATCTATCAACACAGGAAAAGCAGTTTCTGGTGGGAGGAACACTGGTTTTAAAGGTAGGACCAGCTCTTGAGGTTTGATTTGTTCCCTCTTTCAGATTACAAGGGAGTCATGGTGTTCCAGAGTAGAAGCTGGTTCCAAAAGTTTGAGAACAGGGGGTGATAAGATCACCAGGGTATTTTATCCGTATCTAGGAAGAAGCCCTGCAGAGCTTCTCTTTAGCTTTGACTGAAAGTAGAAGTCCTGTTTTTACCAAGAATTTTGATCTCTTTGTGTTTTGGAGAAAGAAAAAGAAAACCCCAAACCACCTGAAGTTTACATTGAGGTGAGGTGTATCACAGAGGGATGAGGGCTCACCAAAGCAAGAGACCCTCCTGTAATTTAAACTGTTCTTTCAATAATAACAATAATTTCTCAGTACATGTTGATTTCAGCAGGCACCAGATTCCCTCTTCTTGTTCTGGCCTTTCACATATCACTAAGGGAAGGTGAGGCTGTGTCATTGTCATTCGGATTTTTAATTCTTCAGACGTCAAAACAGAATTCAAGTAAAGTTCATTAAACTGCAATTTACATATATGATAAATAGGTATGATTTGTGCTGATAAAAATTGAAACAGCAATCAATATTGATACAGTAATTGATATTTGAGAATAATAAAATAGTTAAAAGTTGTAATGCCAAAGAAGAGAGGGAGAGGAGGGGCTCCACCCCCCCCCCCTCCCTCTTCCCAGCAGATGTTGTCAAGGACCACAGGAAAGAAGCTGAAGATAAAGTTGCTAAAAATGAGCAAAAACCTGGTTGGGTCCCAGAAAATGCTAATTATAAGGGATTTATTGCCTTGATATGTAGATGCAGTGATACGTTAGTCTTGGCTTACATTGTACTGGCTTGGTGCGCGTGTGTAACCCAAACATGAATAAAAGGACACAGAAGAAGACTACAGAGCCTTCATCAGTGATGACCCCCAAAGACTTGTGTGACCACCAAACCGAGTGGTGGCGCATGTGTGGTAAAGGTGGTAATGAAGGCAGAGATAGAGATATGACAAACCGAAAATGGGAGGAGATGGTATTGACACATGGCATATAGGGGGTGATTTTCATTAGCAAGCTCATACGTGATGTTGCAAGGGTCCCAAAACCCTGCCCTCCGTACCCCGTGGTTATCTTTTGCTTATGCACTATTATTGGAACCAAATTATCTCTTATTTTAATCAAATTATATTGTATCTAATTTTATATATTTTTTTAATTTAACTATTCAATTAAAATTGTTACTAATTTTAATATTGTTTGGCTTTTTTTATGATAGGATAACTGGGCAAACATAACAATTTTGGTGCCGACATCCGTGACTCTCTCAACTCCGGGGAGGTGGATAGTTTCTGGGAAGGAGCTCCCCAGCAGAATTTTAAGTGGTCGCAAGGCTACACCACTCTCCCTTGGGAAAAGAGAGGTTTTATTACAATAACGCATAAGCAAATTAGTTTTTAAGAGCACGCAAGAGAGGCTCCCATCAGAGTGCTGGCTTTTGGAGAGAGAGTATCCATAGAAAACTGCTTTGAGAAGGAAGACCCTCGTGAGAAAAGGAGGCTGTGAGTATCATGGGGTTTTGGGTCGGGGGGCGGCTGTATGCATGTGTGAGTGTGTGTGCAGTGTCTGAGACGGGGGCAGGGCAGTGCCAGACCCCCGAAGTGAGCGGGACCTCCCAGTACCGCGTTTTCGTGCCCTCCGAGAGGACGCTGGCTGGGAAAGGAGGGAAGTGAAAGAAAAGTGAACGAGTGGGGACCCCGGGAGGGTTTGACCCGGGGGGAAGGAGGGGATCCCTGGTCCAGGCACCTGTGGGAATGTTGCTCGATTGATAAATGACACAAAACTCGGATAAGTTTTGTGGGTGCTTTATTAAGGGCCCGGGGAACTGGGGGACTCATGTCTCAAAATTTGAGCTTCCAAATTCACGTATGGGTGCTTCTCTTTTATACATGCGATTCACAACAAAGTCTCTAAGAAACAGTTTCTTGTTCTCTTTGCCTAGTCTCTAAGAAATAGTCTTCTGTTCTCTTTGCCAGGTCACAGACCCCTTGTGATACATTTCTTGGTTCACAAACAAGATCATTAATCTTCTGCTTATCTTATTCTAAGAGCATTGTATGCTGCCTCTAGACAGGTTAGCATTCTTACTTTCCTGCACTAGTTTAAATATTTATTAAATCCTTAAGACTACCTGCTAGGTAACACACAAAACCCAACACACACTTTCAACGGCTACAAAACTACTTTTTAACAAACTAGTTCACACACAACTCACTATAATTAAATATTTTGCTAAATTTCATTTCTTTTCCAACATTTCCCCCCGTTTGAGCATCTTTCAGTCCTGCTGCAAGGATGCTCAATCAACAGTATTGACAGTAATATCTTCATAACGAGGTGGGGAGTGTTCTTCATTCTGCCGCCCACGGGTCATCGCTTTGAGCAACCGGAGAGATCGCTTCTTTTCTTTTTCGATCACACTTAAGAGGCATCTATGTACAATCCATATAGTCACTAAAAATACTAAAAACATTATTACATACTGTATAGCAGACGTAATCTAGCTAGACAGGTGAAGCTTCAAAGAATCAAATACTGCTCTTATCTAATTATGCTGTGCTTCTTTTTCAATTTTTTTGTTTTTTGTTTCTACTTCTGCCAGTTGAGAAATATCTTTCTCAACTTCAAGTGTAACATTTGGAATGTGTACACAGCAATGATCTATTCTCTTACTCAGGTAACTACAAACTCTATGCTCTTTTAACAGTAGCAAATCTAATGCTATTCTGTTTTGTAGGGTCATTCTTGATATAGCTTGCAATTGCAAATTTAGATCTTTAAATCTTTTCTTAGTAGCTGCTGCTAACTTTTCTGTCTGTCCTAACAAATTGTTGAGCATTTTTCCGTTTCAATATGTCACTACCGGAGGGAATAATGACTCTAATATCTATCTGAATTGTACTCCTGAGCTAGGTTCATGCCACTGCTCTTCTAGGGATTCTTCTCTCTTTCTGAGTTTTTTCCTTTGGATCTATCTATTCTGTTTCTAGTATGGATACAATGTGGGAACTTTTAGGGTGATTTGTGTTACTGATCCATCTAGAGGTAAATGTGTGGTCTACTGTCCGTGTCTCAACACTCAGACTAGATTTCTAGGACTGTGCACAGTAGTATATCTGCAATCTATAGGTCCATCTATGGACTCTCTGCTAACCGTGTGAACATACTTTCTACACTCGCATCTCTACTTTAATGCCATTTTTACCGGTACTAATCCGATTCGGTCTTCTGGTGTATCACATGTAAAAACTTCAGTACAATTCTAATCTTCTTTTTGCGGTCTGAACTCTCGGGAAGATGTAGACGTGATAAGGGCCCTATAATGTGACTGATTCTTTACTCTTGACTATTGGATGCGCTATTGTACTTCTTCAAGGTAATTATAGTGTTCTAAAACACTAGGTCCCTATAATGTCTTCTAACTATTCTAGGTGTCAAAATTCTGTGTGACATTCTGACAACTCATCTCGTTTTGTTGGGATTTCGTTCTTATTCGCACTGTATTGCATGGCTCATCTATTGGGGTTGCAATTAAACACTTCCTGGTATTTTGAATCTAACTATAATGATTGGATTTCTTTTCACATTCTTCTTTAGTCATAGCCCGAGTGGTCATACATAAATCTCTCTATACATCTACTGGTTTGGGAACTGACTGGCAGGACCATGAAACATTCTTGAATGTTTCAGGCATTTTGGTTACTGGTATTATTCTTCAGGGAATTGGTTCACTTGCAGCTTGTGGTAACAGCAGGCAAGCTGTTATTTTAGTCACATTCTGCATGATCTCAAAATCTCTGATTAATCTTACCACTAAATTTTCTTGCTCAGTATTTCGTTCTATTGTATCATTAACTTCTCGTCTACTCTTTCTGTGTCTCTGTAAGGATAACATCATTCTGTCATGCCTCTACTATGCATTTCCTATTCTAGGATTAGTGACACTCGACCACTCACAACTTTTGCCTTCTTTCTTCTACTAATTGGTCTCGTCGTCTATTCTGTCTCAGGTCAGTTCTCTATTTTGCTTCTACTATTTGACTCAAAGGTTCTTTTGATATCTTGATCTTACTAGGAAGGAACAATTTATTCTGAGAGGTGGCTCATCCCACATGTCCACTGCCATTGATACTGGATTAACTCTTATGTTTTCAGCACGATCCCCGGTCCATGGCAAAACTCTCATACTCACTCTTTTGTAATCAAAACTATCTCGTATTTTGACTAAACATGTATATTCTCTCGTATCATTTGTGGTTACTTTGGTAAGATTCAGTACCGTGTTTCTTTGTTGTTTATCTTGATCTCAACTGACTCTTATCTTGCCTCGGCTTCTTTCAGCTCCTCGTTGCCATATTGCAATAACTTCACTGGCCTTAACTTTCTGGCTGTCAAATATAACACAAGTTAGGTGAACATTTATCTCTTCTATGACTGTAACTTTTCTTCAACCTGTACTAGAGTAGACTCTTGAATGGGTACTAGTCTCATGATCACTAGCAGTAATATAATTAAGAAGGCGGCTTTGCGCGGAAGATCATCTAGGTTGGAGACACTATCTGGGTTTCTCATTGGAACGGTGCCTTCTTTACCCTGGTGTAATGGATCTAAGCATCCATCTCCTGGACCTTCACCGCTGTGTAGGTCGTCATCATCACCTGGTGGGGTCTGCTCTATGATTCTCGTAGCGGATCTGTGATCTACTTCTTGACGTACACCTGGTCCCTAGGCTGGATGTCGTGGACCGAATTCTCTAGCGTGAGCGGTCTATTCTACTGTAACGTATTTCTTAAAGAATTCAAGATCTTATTAAGTGACATAACATACTCTGCAATCGCTTGGTCCCCACTCACATGTACCTCTCCTTTTAATACAGTTGCATGATATGGTTTGCTATATAATATCTCATATGGACTTACGCTTACTTTTTCTCTTGGTTTAATTCGAATCTTGAGTAGGGCCAAAGGCAAAGCTTGAGGCCAGTGCAGTTTACCTTCTTGGCAAATCTTTTTGATTTGTCCTTTCAGGGTTTGATTCATCTTTTCTACTTGTCCACTAGACTGAGGTCTCCAGGGGGTATGCAAATTCTAGGTTATATTTAACATTTGTGCTAATTCTTGCACTACTCCAGCTATAAAATGCGGACCCCTATCTGATGACAATTTTAAAGGTACTCTAAATCTTGGTATTATTTCTTTTAACAAGGTTTTTACTACTTCTTTAGCCTGATTAGTTCTACATGGAAAAGCTTCCGGCCACTATGAGAACGTACATATGTACACTAACAAGTATCTGTATCTCTGTGCCCTAGGCAATTCAGAAAAATCAACTTGCCAGTAATCTCCTGGTTGTGGCCCGACTTGCAACTTTCTTATTTGTATTTGTCTCTTAACTACTGGATTATTTTTCAAACATACCGGGCACATTGCATTAACTCTTTTTGCTATTGTTAACGTCTGATTAGAGATTATCTCATTCTTCAAAAATTTTACTAATACTTCTGCTTCCCAATGACATTTATTATGTTCTGATTCTAAAATAAATTTCATTATGCGGGTAGGTACTACTATTTGTCTCATTGGTGTAACGTACCACCTAAGTTGATTCTTCTGTGCCCCAGCAAGTTTATTAGATTTCTATCTTCTATTGAATATTTGGGCTCCTGATTCAGGTATGGGGTAGCCGGATTTGTTCTTACCGGTACCAATGCTATTTGAGTCTACACTTCCCGTGCCACTTGCCGTGCTGTAACATTAGCAAATCGATTTCTTCTGTAAACGCCTCCTTCTGCTGTCTGATGTTTTCTAACATGCATTACTGCAACTGCTTTGGGACTGTGTACTGCATCTAGTAGCTGTAGCACTTCTTCTCGGTGCTTGATGTTGGTTCTCTGTGAATTCAAAAGCTCCTTTTCTTTCTATAACGCCTTATGTACATGAACTACACCAAAGGCATATTTAGAATCTGTCTAGATATTAACCCCATTGTCTTTGCTCAAATACAGGGCTCTGGTGAGTCCAATCACCTCTGCCTTCTGGGCTGAAGTTCTAGGTAACAAAGCTTTTGCCTCTATTACTTGATCTAATGTTACCACTGCATACTCGGCATAGCGAGTCCCATTCTCGACAAAACTGGATCCATCAGTGTATAGTTCTCATTTAGGTTCTTCCAATGGTTCATCCTTTAGGTCGGGTCTGCTGGCATATACTTGTTCAATTACTTCTACGCAATCATGCACCAGTCTCTTAGCTTCTTGGTCACTGCGTAAAAACTCTGCTGGATTAACATAATTAGTAGTCTTTATTTCAATATCATCTTGTTCTCTCAGGATGGCCTGGTATTGCAACATTCGACTGGATGATAGCTAGTGACTCCCCTTTTGCTCCAAAACGGCCATGACCATATGGGGAACAAACACTTTCGTTTTTGCCTCCAAAGTCAATTTCTGGGCCTCTTGAATAAGAATTATTGTTGCCGCCATGGCTCGTAAACACGAGGGCCACCCAGAACTTACTGAATCTAGTTGTTTAGAGAAGTATCTCACTGGCCTCTTCTAGGATCTTACTTTCTGGGTGAGGACCCCCAATGCCAGTTTTTGCCTCTCATTCACGTACAACTGGAATTCTTTGGTCACGTCAGGGAGTCCTAGGGCTGGGGCCTCCTTTAGTGCCTGCTTCAATTCTTGGAAGGCCTTCTTTTGCTGTGTCGTCCACTCCAACCGATGCTGCTTCAAGGCTTGGCTAGGAGACCGAAATTCATGATCTACAGTCGACACTATCTTACTATTCTTAGAAAAGATCTCAATTCCTGATGGTTACGAGGCAAAGGAATAGCACATATTGCCTCTATTCGGTTTACTCCCAAACGTCTCTGCCCTTGTGTGATCTCACAACCGAGGTAAATAACGCTATTTTTGACCAACTGAGCTTTTTCTTTAGAAACTCGATCCCTTGCTTGGCCAAGCATGTTGAGTAATTTAATTGTTAATTCTACGCACATTTCTCTTTCCTTAGTAGCCAGAAAAATGTCGTCCACGTACTGCAGGACTACATACAAGGATGGGGATATTGTTACTTGGGTTATCTTCCATTCCTCCAGCTCTTTGGCCAGTTGGTTTCCAAAAATAGTAGGGGAGCATTTAAATCTCTGTGGGAGTCTCGTCTACATAAGCTGCTTCTTTCTCTCAAAATCAGGACTCTCCCACTCGAAGGCAAAATATTTCTTACTCTCTACTGCTAGTGGGATGCAGAAGAAGGCATCTTTAAGGTCAATCACTGAGAACCATTTAAACTCCTCCAATACAGATGTTAACAAGGTATAAGGATTAGCAACAACTGGATGTATGTCTTTCACTATTTCATTAATAGCTCTTAAGTCTTGTACTAAACGGTACTTACTATTAGGTTTCTTTACTGGAAAAATTGGAGTATTATACTCCGATTCACATTCTTGTAATATTCTTTGAGCCAAAAATTGTTTAATTAACGGGGCTACTCTCCTCCTTGCCTCAAGCTTCAAGGGGTATTGCTTTATCTTCACTGGTTGGGCCCCTTCCTTTAGCTCTACTTTTACTGGCTGCGCAGCTTTAGATTTTCCGGGGACCCCTGACTCCCATACCCAGGGTACTATAGCTTGCTCAATTTCTTCTGGAATAGGGGAGGCATCCACTTCCTTGATCACAAAAATGCTTGCTATTTGTTCCTCAGGTATTTCCAATTTCACCCTTCTCCCTTCAAATATTATTTTCGCATTAAGTCGGGACAACAGGTCTCTGCCAAGAAGGGGTGTGGGGCAGTTTGGCATATACAAAAATTGGTGATCTAATTCTTTCTCCCCAAACTTAAAATTTAAAGGTTGTAAAAATGGTTGTTCTTCTAGCTTCCCTGTTGCCCCCACCACCTGTACCGTTGTGTCACTCAAAGGTCCCAATCGTCTATTGAGTACGGAATAAGTAGCTCCAGTGTCTACCATAAATTCTTGATCCTTTCTATCTATTTCTAAAACTACTCTTAAATCTTTTTCTAGTCAGCTTTGATTCTGATAGTTTCCCAAAACTAGTGCTTGAGCGACTTCTGCTGGTCCTCCCGTGAATCTTCCCACAGGGGCATTTCTCATTGGGGCTGTCTTTAATCTCATGTTTCTTATGCCCATACTTCCTCTAACCGGGCATTCATTTTTCCAGTGTCCCAATTGTCGGCACAACGCACACTGGTTTGGATCTAACTTCTCTATGTTAGGTGCAAACCTAAATCTTCTCCGACTTCTTGGCAACTCCCTCTGTCCGCGATTAGTTCTTCCTCGACTTCGACCTCTAATGGGTCTTCTTTTTGCCCTTGTCTGTTGCATTACAGCCAGAATAGTAGCTTGTTGTCTTTTTGCAGTTTCTTTTTCTCTGTTGTTGTATACCTTCTACGCTACTTCCAGCATTTTATCTAAACTTCTAGTATCTTCTCCTTCTAGCTTTTGTAACTTTTTCTTAATATCTTCTTGTGATTGCCCCATAAACAACAATGCCAATTGAAGTTTTCTTGATTGATCTTCTACATCTAAATTAGTAAACTTCTGAGCCATGTCTTTTAATCGTTCTAAAAAGGCAGACGGAGACTCATTCTTGTCCTGCTTGACCGAATACAACTTAGACTAGTTTATAGTCTTAGGTATTCTTGTCTTAATTCTTTCTACCAACAATTCTTGATATCGTTTTACAGCCCTTATTCCTCCTGTAGAGTTTGGGTCCTACTTAGGTTCTTCACTTGGTACCAATTCATCAACTGTCTCATTTAGTTGTCTCAACTGAATTTCTTCACGAGCCTTTTCTCTAGTGGCTCTAATAACCATTTCCTTTTCTGTGGAATCTATTATAGTATCTAATAATACTTGTAAATCATTCTAGTCCGGATTCTGAGTCTTTATTACCATTTTAACCACCCTTGCCACTTTTTCAGGATCCTCCCGATAACTCCCCCCTGATTGCTTCTATATTACCAAATCTCCGGGGGAGAAAGGCACCTTTATAAGTATCCTTTCTCTCTGTGGTCTCACAGCTTCTCTCAACGGCGCAATTAAATGTGGCCCCTTTTGCCCCTTCCTTCCCTTGCGAGTCCGCCCTGCTAATGGAGTTCTTTTAACACTCTCATTCTTTTCACCATCACTACTATCACTATCACTCTCACTAGATCCCGTTTTTATAGCTATATCCGCAGGGGGAGCAGGGGGCACATTAGGAGCAACCGGAACCCTTGGAGGTGCTATACAATAAGACAAATCTTCCTCGATTGAAGGATACAAATTACGCTCCTTTCTTTCTTTACATCCCACACACTCCCTTTCATCATTCACTTCTAAAACCAAAATACCACATTCTTTTTGCCATTCCTCTTTCCGATATAAAACGAAAAACAAATCTAAAAATGGTATTTCATCTCACTTCTCATTCTTCTTTAAAAATTGCATCAAAGATTCCATTATCTCCAATTCCAGTGTACCATTCACCGGCCATCTCGCTTCCCCAATCTCATATTCAGGCTACTAATGATTACAATAATCTATCATTTTACTTTTATCCAATTCTTGATAATACCCTTCACTTTTCTACCGTTTCAATATATAACCTAATGGTGTATTTCTAGGTATTTTACCATTGGCTTGCACTAAGGTTTTAAAAGTTTTAAAAGACATCATATTACAACCTTTAATTCTACTATTAATCCAAATAAACCAATATACCTTAAACCAATATACCTTCTCGCCATCTTTCCCTAAAACAAACAGGAGGCGAGTTCCGGTCCTGCGTCCTTAGACGTCTTATGGCCGGAGCCTAGGCTTTTTTACCAACTACCAAATCCAAATCCAATTATCACCTTTTTTCCAATATAAAGCACCTTCGGGCTTACTTTAATGCAGTTTGTCTGACAGGCGTGGGGGGTTGGGCACGACCGATGACTCCCCGAGAAGTGCTCGGTGCCGGCTTGGAGTGGATCGGGACGTGAACGGCCCCAGCAGCCCTCAGAGTCCTGCCGCGGTCGGCAGAAAACTGTTGCTCGATTGATAAATGACACAAAACTCGGATAAGTTTTGTGGGTGCTTTATTAAGGGCCCGGGGAGCTGGGGGACTCATGTCCCAAAATCCGAGCCCAAAAATTCACGTATGGGTGCTTCCCTCTTATACATGCGATTCACAACAAAGTCTCTAAGAAACAGTTTCTTGTTCTCTTTGCCTAGTCTCTAAGAAATAGTCTTCTGTTCTCTTTGCCAGGTCACAGACCCCTTGTGATACATTTCTTGGTTCACAAACAAGATCATTAATCTTCTGCTTATCTTATTCTAAGAGCATTGTATGCTGCCTCTAGACAGGTTAGCATTCTTACTTTCCTGCACTAGTTTAAATATTTATTAAATCCTTAAGACTACCTGCTAGGTAACACACAAAACCCAACACACACTTTCAACGGCTACAAAACTACTTTTTAACAAACTAGTTCACACACAACTCACTATAATTAAATATTTTGCTAAATTTCATTTCTTTTCCAACAGGAGGGTCCTTGAGCAGGAGGGATTGACTCATTAGGGAGACTGAGAAAGAGAGTGAATGAATAGGTTCAAATTCTTTGGAGGGGTTGGTAGCAGGCAATTTAGTATGTGATTAGATGGTGAGAGGACGGGGCTAATAGATTGAGAAAGAGGGAGAGATAGGAGTGGAACAAGTAGATTGCAGAAGGAGACATAGCTGTGGAAGAGGTAGATTGAAAAGGCAGTGTGACAGAGCAGTAAGTGAGGAAGTTAAGCCACGAGGTGAGTGTGGGAAACTAAGGCTCTCCTGGTACCGGGGATTTCTTAGTTTGCTGCTGCCAGAAAGGGGTCAGGGAAAAAGTAAGTTCCTTGACCCAGGGGCTGCGGATTGTAGGAAAATTCGCAGTGGTTTGAGGGATCTGAGAAACGTGAGGGGGGTTCTCAGGGGGGGAGCATTCCTCAGGACAGCCCACTGGGGATGATAATACGGTTTTGGGATGAATGGGAATCCCAAAGGGAAGAAAATCAAGGAATTCAGAGGGCAGTGCCTAAGGGACATAATATAGGAAAAGCTTTGAGTGAGCATCAGAAAAAATATGAGTCCCCGGCAGAATGGTTAAAAAGATTAAAAAGAGACTTGCAATTCTATTCAGGTATAGATACTGATACTGCAGTAGGGCAGGTTCTGTTAAAAATTCAGTTTGTGACCAGATTTTGCAGTGACATCAGGAAAAAGCTGGAAAAATTAGAAGACTGGCAGGACAGGGGACTTCAAGTATTACTGAGAGAAGCACAAAGGGCATTTGTAAAGAGAAATGAGAAAAGGAGAAAGCAGATGCCAGAATTGTGGTTGCGGCAGTTCAAGAAATGCAGGCAGCTTTGAATACAGAAAAATCTGCAGGGAAAAACAAACGGCGAATGTCAGGATCTAATTTTAGGAACACAAGACCTGTGCATTTTTCCCGCCACAAGAAAAGATACTTAAAAAATTCTTGTCCTACTTTAAAGGATGCGGGACCTACCTGTTTTTATTGTCATAAAAAGGGGCACCTGCAAAAAAATTGCAGAAAGAAACAGCAAGATGAGAAAATTTCTAAGGAGAATCAGAGAGGGCAAGAGTTTTTTGTTTAATGAAGAGGACTGAAATACCACCAGAAGAGGCCTTGATAATAAAAGTAAAAGTAGGTCCTCAGAGCGAAGAAGTTATATTTTTAGTCAATACAGGAGTTTCTCAGTCGACAGTGACAAAATGGCACTGGGAACACAGGGTTTATATGGGGGATAAAAGGGTCTTATATGCAGCAACCCAGGACCAACAGGGGAAAAGACAGGTGAGAACATCTTGGGGGAGTACATATAAGGAAAAAAAGAAGTTCACGATACCAAGAAACCCTGTTGAATCCCCAAAGGCCTGCAAAAGCCTTTGGGCAAGATCATTGCATTTAGAGGAGTGTCTCACTTTAATTCATTATCTTTGCCCTTAGGTATTGCGGTTCCAGTGGTAGGCCCCTGGACCTCCACAAAACTACTACTTCCTGAGACTTCATTGCGGGGTGAGGAGCTCAGTTGTGCTGAAAGCAGAGGCCTGTCCTGGCAGCTGTCACCCAAGTGGGGCCCAGGGGCCAGTGACCGCTGCCAGCAGCAGGAATGCGGGCATGGCAAGGATGCCCTGGCTTGGCTTTTGTCTTTTGAACAAGGTGGGCTCAGGGCAGTGCAGAGCAGGCTGGGAAGCAGAGGTGGGAGCCTTTGGAGGCTTCAAGCCTTAAAGATCAGCCCCTGCAGCAGCCCAGATGCAGGTGGCCCAGTTGCCAAGGCTGTGGGGGCCTTCAGAGCGTGCAGGTGGATTTTGCATGCCTGTGGCCTGCTGCCGGCTCTGGGCCCAGGAGTGCCTGTGGCTGCAGCAGGAAGGGTGGCTGAAGGTTTGCTGGCTGCTTTGGTGGCATGGCTGCAGGGGCCAGTGCTGTGAGAGCCCCCTGGGTGAGAGCTGGTGAGAGCTGAGCTCTTGGGGACAGCGCTGTGCCCCAGGCCAGGAAGAGCAGCAGTGCCCAGTGCCAGGAGTGGTGTCAGTGGGAGCCCCTGTGCACAGGGACCACCAGCTCTGGGGTGGCTGTGCCAGCACCCGCAGGGACCTCCAGCCCCGGGAACCTAGAACAAGTGGAACCTACAGGTGTGCAAACACTGCCTGTGCCACAAGGAATGGCAAAGAGAAGTGAGGTTTTAAAAAGAAACAGTATTTATTTGCCGAAGATCGGCAAAAGCTCAGATTTACAGAACATGTTTCATTATAACAATCCTTATAACAAAACCAACAATGTACAGAACGTATTGACACGGGATCTGATGGACTAACAATCTTCAAAACGTATTTACAGGATACTTATCTTGTAGTGAACATATTTACAGGAAACTTGAAAACTTTCAAACGTATTTACAACGGTGTGGCGTCTGTGCCATGATATGCATGAGTCCTGGAAGAAAGGAAGCAGCAGAGCTGGACTCAGCCACCAGCACTGGGCCCAGCAGGGCTGGGAGCTGGGCCCCAGGGGCTGGGCCGGGGCTGGCAGGGCTGGTGTGGCCCCAGGCAAGCACAGGGCAGGCCGGGGCTGGTGCTTGTGGCACCACAATCCAGGCCCCTGTGGGCACCGTGTCCCTGAGCGGGGCCATCCAGCCCAGCCCCAGCCTGGCGTCAGGGGACCCACTGTGTGTGTGGGCAGGGCGTGGGAAGCATCTGCCTGTCTTACCTGTGGGGCTCCATCTTCATCCGAGGACGATGGGCTCCTCCTCATCATCCTCATCGACTTCCATGTCCTCAGTGTTATCCTCCTCATCAACCTCCATGTCTTCGATGTTGTCTTCCTCCTCTACTTCCATGTCGTCAACAGGATCTTCCTCGTCCACCTCCATCATCTCCTCCCTCTCCAGCTCCATGTCCACTTCCATGTCCTCCACAGAGTCTCTAGCACTCTGCAAGGGGCAGCACAATCTCCCATTGGGCTTCCTGTCCCCCACCATCCATTCCCATATGGCTGCAGCCTGCCCAAGCCGGGTGCCCCCTGCCTGGAATGGCACTGTACCTCCATTGGCACAGCAGTGCACATCCTGCTGGGTTGGTGCTTCAGAGCAGGCAGCAGGAAAAGCCCAGGCAGTAGCAGCAGCACCTCAGCGCTGAGGGTCAGAGCGCAGAGCGAGCGGCAACTGACCCTTGGCAGCCGGTGAAGTGTCTGCTGTGCTCGTTTCCAGGTCCTGGACGTTCCACCTGGAACCCTCTGGGAGCTGTGATGTCACTGAAATTTCATGGCCACTGCGCAGTGGGAGATGGGAATGGCAGAATGATCAAATCCTTGAATGGTTTGGCTTGGAAGGGACCCTAAAGATCATCTGGTTCCAAGCTGAGCAACCTCCCAGCACACCAGGTGGCTGTGGCCCCTGTCCCACCTGGCCTTGGATGTTGCTGGGGATGGGGCATCCACAGCCTCTCTACACTGGTCCCTCTGTCAGGGACAAGCACCCTGAGAGTAAAGAACTTCTTCCCATCATCAAATCTCTTCCACCTCTTGCAGTTTGATCCCATTCCTCCTTGTCCTGTCACTACAGTTCCTGACAAAGAATTGTCTCCTACTTCCCTGTGGGTCCGGCTGTTCCTGCAGGGTCACACATGTGGCTGAACCTGCAGACAGGAGAGAGAGAAGCCTTGTACCCAGTCAGAGAAAATGGGGGAAGTGACAAGAGAGATGAGAGTAGGAGGAAAAAGTAGAGACATGCAAGGCATTTGTTTTGGTGGGCTGTAGGATTCATGTCTTTTATTGGAGGCCAGGTTCCCTGGCACACTCACTTCCTGTGTGGTGGCTTTTGCACAGCCAGTCTCTGTGAGCAAACGGCACACCCAGAGCTGGGAGCATGCTTGCTTAAACTGCTGGTGAACAAGGCGATAGAGGGATTTTTGTGTGGAACTCCAAAAACTGTGTATTGCGATGAACAGGGTCCGAGGAGGGAGACAAAATGGGGCTGGGGACACAGGGTTTTATGTGGGAGGGAACAGCAGCAGAGCATTACAGTAAGCCAGGAACAATAGGTATAAGAGAGTGGGGAACATTCTAGAGGGAGTACATATAAGGAAAAAACAGCAGTTGAACTGGGTGATACCAGGAAAACATGCTGCATCAGCATCAGCCTGCAAATGCCCATGGGTGACACCACTCCATTGCAAGCGGTGTCTCTCTTTTACCTTGGTCACTTTGCCCTGAGGTATTACAGTTCCAGTTGTAGGCCCCTGGGCCCTCACCTCTCCCTCCTTTTTGTTTTCTATAAAAAAGGCTTCCGCCACAGAGTTTTGTAGGCATTTAGCAAAAATTGACACAATAACCAGCACAATGAATACAATAAACAAAGCCTGCAAAACAGCCTTAACTAGAGATGAAAGCCAGCCTTTCATCCCCCAGTGTTTGAAAAGTCCACTGAACCAGTCGTTGTTGCCTTCCATCTGGATCTTGTTTCCTTGATCTTTTAGCAGCTGGATGCTCTGGTATACTGACTCTCTATGTGACAGCAGGTATAAAAAACACGTGCCTTCAAATGCCTGTCAGCCATGGCCATGGACAAGAAATTAGGGCTTGACTGTGGTAGCACCCAGCTGAAGGCACGCGGCTCAGTGAGGAGCATCCAGATTCCTGCTGCCGCAGCAACAAACAGCAGCATCCTCTGACTTTAGCTCATGTAGTATCTGGAGGCTTGGGTGGTCTAAAAGTAAACAGATAAAGAGAAGGTGAAATGTAAGTTCTGGTTCCACTAAACTTTCTCTTCTGTAAGCCAAGGGTGTGAACACAGCTTATTAGAAGAATCATATATCAATGCTAAAATATAGTTTTTACAAATGTTAAGTCATACATCGTGGTCGTGGTTTGAGACGAAGTGAGTTTTTTGGGATGCTGTGGTCAAACCAATGGGTGCTCAGATTTGGATATTGGTACCTGTTGTGGCCACTGGGGACATGGATATGCCTCTGAGAACACAGGGGGTTAAAAGCAGAGAACTCCCAGGGGGAAGCTCTCTTGGGTTCCAGGGGAAAAAGCTGTTAGGCGGGGGAGGGGAAGCCATGCAGCCAGGTGAGGTAGGCCTGGCCCTAAGGATGGAAGGCTGGAGAAAAACTGGGAGGAATCGGGCAGCCCACCCTCCACGAGAGAGAGAGCCAGCCTGTGCCTGTGACTGTGCTACCTTGAAACTTGATAACATGTGCCAGCAGCACAGCCGAGAAGGAGAAGAAGCGGTGGGGGTTGTGCGAGAAGGTGTCTGGCCGCTGTGGGAGTTCTGGGCTGGCAGAGCTAGAGATTTTAACCCCTTTTTGGACAATGAAAACTTTGCAGAACATTAACTTTCCTAGAAGAGAGATGGAGATGAAACAGAGGAAGAAATGGGCAAGTGTGATGAAAGTTCCTCTAAGTGAAAGATGTTGGAAGAGTGGAGAAGAATCTTAGGTGGGAAGAGATGATGGAGTGGCCTTAGCTGGACTTTTCTTGTATAGCCCTGGACAGAACCATATTTCCTGTGACACAGAGATTGCATCCAGGGGCAGGTAATGGCTCAGAGTCAAGAGGTTTCAGTGTTGAGACCCCTCGGCCCCAGGGGGTGAAATTTGCGGGGGACAGGTGTCCCAAAGGAGAGACTGTGCTCTTTTTGGAATGGGACAAAGCATCCTTAAAAGGAAAACCCTAGAAACAGCTCTGGTCCATGTTCAGTGGTGAGAGCACCGGACATGGAAGGAAGATGTCACGACGGCAGATGTTCTCTGGGTGGTGCCACAAGTGACATGGAAACACACGAGGTTTCGATGGTGTTTCCTGAGGAAGCCTATGGTACAAGAAGCACTCCTCTCCTCTTGATGAATTGAGAATTGATTATCTAAAGGGTGGTGATGGACTGATAGTTGGTGATCTGAGGGATGGATGTATTGGAAATTTGGGGGGGGGAGGAGGAAAAGTTTTTGGAAGGTATTCATTTTTCCTGTGTGTTTCTTTTTACATGTAGTTGTAGTTTAGTTAATAAAGTTTTCTTTTTCTTTATTTCTAAGTGGGGGCCTGCTTTGCTTATTTGTGGTCACATCTCACAGCAGACACCAGGGAGAGTGTATTTTCATGGGGGCACTGGCATTGCGCCAGCGTCAAACCATGACAACTATATGGAATATAGGGACCATGGTTAAATATGCTAAATAAATAAATTAATAAAATCATTAAATAAAATATATTTATAAATACATAAATAAAAACATTCCCAGATGTTGCAGGACAGCCTCATGATCTGGGAAGAAAACTTATCAGCATGAGTCAGCAGAGTGGCTCTCCAGATGGCTTTGCAGAATGGCTGGTATTACTGCCTAGTGTTACAGGGTTAATATTGGGGTGCAAGGAAGCAGCATTTTTGAATTTCACTAGGCTTAATATGGAATATTAGGGGAAGAACCAAAGGAGGAAAATGGAGGGATCAAGGTGGTTTGGAGAAAAATAGACATGGGAAAATAAAGGAATAATACAAGAAGTGGTGTCAGTCATGCTGACAGATGCTGACAAATGCTGATCAGTGTGCTTGTAAGGCCCTGCCTTGCACCTGGTCCCTGTCCTGTTCCACAGTACCCTGTTTCCTCATTAGACTCAATTTTTTGACTGCTCTGCAGAGCCAGTGGGATCTGGTGGAGTCAGATGAGAAACCTTTTTGCACACTTGTCTGTGTGTATGAACATGTCTGTATGAGGTAGCTGAAAAGTTGAGTGTCCAAAGGCCAGCTACAGGGTGGTCCATATAGTGTTGATAAAGGTACCCTTTATCATGGTATACCATGAGAACTTATCCTTTGGGGCTCAGTAATCTAAAGATTTAAAGAATGTCTTAGTCTAAGAATAGGCCTTAGTTACCCTTAGTTATTGGAAAAATGGCTCCCAATATTACCAGTTAGATTGTGCCTGGGCCGGTCTGACCCTCGCTGCTGGGCCAAAGGCAGCAACTGCAGTGTATCACCCCAGAGATACCTTGGCTTGCTGGTGGTTGCAGCTGGGCACTGAACAATTTCGAGGCTTGTTGGAACCCCGTTGACCTCAGGAGGAATATCTTCAGGCGATGGTGAAGAGAAAACGGAGAGGATTCTGCTGGAGGGTTTAATGTCCAGAAGTTTATTCCATGGTTACAGAGGTCTGAACGTGAGGAACTGCTCCAACAGAATTCCGGCCGCGTGCTCTGATCACCTTTTTAAGCTCAGGGACAGGGGGAGGGGAGGTACAGGTGAGCCACCAACCAGGTGAGAGGGGCAGGGTCTCAGGGGAAGATGACACCCAGAAAGGCCAATGACCTCTGGGCATAGGGGCATCCTTTAAACTTGACCAACCACACGACGCCTTGCTGGAATGTTAAGCCTGATTGACAGGACTCACTCAGCATGGGGGCAAGGGGGAAGGGAGAGAGGCAAGGCACACCTGGGGGGATGACCTGGAAGGCCAAAATGGGACATTACAGTGCACCACAACACTTAGTCACCCCTTTCTTCCTCTAAAGATACAAGTGACATCAGGTTACTTATAATTTCACACATGAATTTCTTAAAAAAGAAGCACCATAAGAATGCAGGACAAAGTCACTTCCCAAATGTTCTCTTCAGTTATGTTTCAAGCTTCCAGAACGATAGTTGTATTGAAAAATGCATGGACTCTAACTTGGCCCCTTCCAGGAGTGCTATGGTGATGAATCCCTATGCCTAAAATGATTCCTAATTATTTTTACCTTCTTATTAGATATTACACACAAAGAAGGACAACTTTCTGTTCAGAAAGGTCACTTTCATTATAATGAAAAGCACCAATGGATAGTATAGAGACTTATGATCCAATATTTTCAGAAAAAAGGGATGAGAATTTATGTTTTAGTGTTCTGTAGCCAACCATGTGGACAACAATCCAATAGGCACAGGTATGTCTCCAGAAGGTACAGGGGAACCTGTTCCCAGAGCCTGCAGGGACAGAGGCGCAGGGCAGGGACACCGTGGGACAGCCTGGGATGCACAGGGCACAGGCATGTGCAGCAGCTGCACGACAGCCCTGCCCGAGCCAACTTGGGCAGCACTTTGGCCATGGCTGCTGGGCCTGAGGCTGGAGCAGGAGACAAGTGACCCTTGCAGGGCTGGGGCCTCATTGCCTCCTTGTCCCTGCTCAGCAGCCTGGCAGGGGCCGCCCCATGTTCCTGCCCTTGCCATTGCACATCCCCACATGCCAGTGCCCATGCTGGGAAGAGCCCTGAGCAAGGAGGGAGGGACAGGATCTGCCTGGCCAGGGGCTGGGGCTCGGGCCTTGGCCCTTTGCATTCCTCAAACACATCCAGCTTTGCTCAGCACCAGAGACACCTTTGCCTTGTTTGTCCCCAGCTGTCATCACTGCCTCCAGTGCTCTGCTCTAAGTGGAACCTGGGGACACTTTTCTCAGTCATCTCCCTCAGTGGGACCCATTAAAACTTCAAGAAACTTCAGGCAACATGGGAAACTAGGGAACATGGCATTGAGTGGGTGTACCATATCCCCTACCATGCACCATCTGCAGGAAAGGTAGAGAGGTTCAACTAAAAACCCAGTTGAAAGCTTTGGGTGGGGGATCTTTCAAAAGTTGGGAGCAGCATTTAGCAAAGGCCACCTGGTTAGTTAACACCCAAGGTTCCACCAGCCGAGTAGGTCCTGCCCAGTCCGAGTCCCTGAATATAATAGAAGGAGACAAAGTCCCAGTGGTACATATCAGAGGTTTGTTAGGGAAGACTGTGTGGATCAATTCTGCCTTGAGTACAGACAAACCCATTCGTGGGGTTGTTTTTGCTCAGGGACCAGGTTGCACATGGTGGATAATGCAAAGAGATGGAACGACACGTTGTGTACCTCAGGGAGATCTGATTGTGGGGTAAGAATGATGTGCAATATCACTGTTCATTGGATGTTACTGCCATTGTCTGTACATTAAACCATACAGACATGAGATAGAAGAAAATGTGTAAGTGTTGAAGGTCTGGGCAAGTGGAAGATGGAGAAGGAAATGTGTAAGTGTCGAAGGTCTGAGCAAGTGATAGATGGAGCTTTAAGTGAGTAAAGTGACAAGGGGAATCCTGCAGCTCTGTAATATAGGGCCTGGATTCAGTGGTCCAGTGTGGGGATGTGATGAAGGCATGATGGGTATTGCTTGTAATTTTGGAGGAACAGATGGAAATTTTGTATGAATAATGCATGATGTGTTGTAGTATGTTGATGATATGGGGATAAGGGGTGGAATGTCCTGGGGTGACGTTATGATGCTTGTATCCCCATTCATCTGTTCTGTGCCTTTAAGACCAGCTCTGAAGAGTGGAAGTTTTGTTTGGGTTTCTCTTATCAGGGACACAGAGACGGGCAGTACATAGGGCTGTTTTTCACTTCTTGCTTTCAGCTTGCTGCTTTGCTTGCTCTCTTTTCTGCTCTTGCTTCTGCTCTCGCTTTTGCTTCTGCTTATTAGCTAGTTTAGCTAAACATTCCAAATTCCTTCCTGGACTGTTTTTCCTCTCCTGTTTCTGTGACCATCTCGAACCTGTTCCGGACTGGGACCTGGGAACACCGAGGGTTTGCACCGTTTGGCTGCAGCAGCTGGCCAGCACTGGAGGGACTGAGAACAGAGCAACCACCCTCAAAAGAGACTTTCTGATTTTGTCATCTTTCTCAGAGCGGTGTCATCAGGTATTGTTCATTTTGTGTGCTGGGGGGTGCTGTGCCTGTCAAATAAACAGGTTCTTTCCACCTGTCTCCGAGGAATTCTTCCCGAACCAGTGTGGAGGGGGAGGGGCCGTGTGTGCTTGCTTTCTGGAGGGGCCCTCCTTTGCAGATTCTTTAACAAATTTGCCCTAAACCAGGACAAGGGTGAACTCCTCAGACACTGTTGGGACATTGCACATAGCTCAGGGAAGAGTGTTATTGTTATTAAATTGTGTCCTGTTCAACTATGGTCTGCTGGCCATGAAGAGAAACTTTCTGTGCCTCTGAGTCTCACCAGGTCCTGTCCCTCAAAGGACACAGACCTGATGAGTTGTGGTTCCCACTCCAGTGGTGGCACCTGCACCTCCCTCCATTGCCACAGCAGAGCTCCGTTTTCCCAGAAAGTCCCTGGAAATGCAGGGACTGAAGGAAACAGGACAGGCTGTGAGAATCAGGGGCAGGGCACAGCCAGGGATTTGGGGTGGTTGTGAGCCCAGGGCAGGACGTGGCCCTTGGCCTTGGTGAACCTCATCCAACTGTCCTGGGCCCATGGCTCCAGCCTGTCCAGATCCCTCTGTAGGGCTTCCTGCCCTCCAGCACAGTCCCACTGCCACCCAGCCTGGGCTCACCTGGGAACTGACTGAGGGTGCCCTCGATGGCCTCGTCCAGATCAGCAATAAAGAGATTTCACTGGCCTGGCCCCAATCCTGAGCCTTGGGGACACCCCTGGATGTGACTCCTCAGCTGCTCTGAGTGCCAGGGCTTGGATGAGGGAAATGGTGGGGATGTGTTTCAGGAATGCAAAGGGCCAAGGCCTGAGCCCCAGCCCCTGGCCAGGCAGATCCTGTCCCTCCCTCCTTGCTCAGGGCTCTTCCCAGCATGGGCACTGGCATGTGGGGATGTGCAATGGCAAGGGCAGGAACATGGGGCGGCCCCTGCCAGGCTGCTGAGCAGGGACAAGGAGGCAATGAGGCCCCAGCCCTGCAAGGGTCACTTGTCTCCTGCTTCTGCCTCAGGCCCAGGGCCAGCAGTCATGGCCAAAGTGCTGCCCAAGTTGGCTCTGGCAGGACTGTCTTGCAGCTGCTGCCCATCCCTGTGCCCTGTGCAGCCCAGGCTGTCCCACGGTGTCCCTGCCCTGCGCCTCTGTCCCTGCAGGCTGTTGGCATCCCCTGGCTGCCCCACCTGGCTGGGCCCTTCCTTTGCTGACAGCTCTGCCTCCTGCCTGCCTCTGCCTGCCCACACAAAGCCTTGGGCTGCTCCAGGCTCCTGCTGGGGGCCGTGCTGCACCACAGCCCTGCCCTGGCAGGGAAATTCCTTTCTCCTGGTGCCATTCTGGGCCTCCCCAGCTGCCCTTAGCATTAATACTTCCTCTCTCTGGCTGTTTTCCATTATATCAAAAGGATCCACCATCCCTGAAGCTGCTCTTTAAACACTCTCATGGCTCTGCTCCACTGTCCTCAGTCTCCAACCCACTGAGCACAGAGTTCCATTGTCCCTATACTGTGCTCATGTGCCCAAGGCCTCCAAACCCCTCCTTGGGACACCTCTGGGCCCTCTCCAAGGTGTTTCCAAATCAAAACATTCAGCTCATAGTCTAAGAAAATCACAAGAGGACAGGCCCAGCCTGACCTGTCTGTCCTGGTTACTTTTGTCTGGGAGCTATCCTTGGATGTATGGAATTTGGGAGGCCAAATTCTAATTTTGGCCATCATCCCTGGACAAGAAGGCTGGTTCTTTTCCATAGGAATGAAGGAACAGAGCCCCTCTGTTTCAGGGGCAGATGAGAGGTCACCACCAGAGGCCAAGGCCAGCCAGGGCTGGCAGGTTTTGTTTTGCAAGATACCCTTGCAGAGAGGAAACATTTTAGGGAGAGTATGAATTTTGGCAATGGGCATCTGAAAAGTGAGATAGTTCTTTTCCATAGCAAGGAAAGCACGGAGCCTCAGTGCTCCAGGAGCTGATGAGAGGCAGCCCTTGACTTCCCAAGATCAGCCAGACCTGTCACGTGGCCCCTGGGAGGCCAAGCCAGCCAGAGCTGTTCCATGTTCCCTGGGTTCCATGGGGCCCCATGGTGTCCCAACGGTCCCTTGCTTCGAGGTGACCCTTGGGGACGTGGTTTTGCGGTGATGATGGTGCTGCCAGGGTGCTGGTGGCACTGGGTGAGCGTCAGGGTCTCTTCCCACCTCGATGACTCTGGGATTCCCTGCTGAGTGCTTTGGCACCAATCGTGTCCCACGTGTGATGTTTAGGGCTGGCCCCAGCAGTGACTGTGGGTGCTGGGGAGATGCTCCAGGCTGGCCGGGGCAGCTGAGGCTGCAGGGCCATGTCCAGGCCGAGGCTGCCCGTGTGGCTCCCTGGGGCCCCGCACAGGGAGCAGCCGCCATCGGCCGGCCCAGGCTGGGCAGGGCCATGGGCGCTGCTCCTGCAGCTGCCGCGCCAGGCAGGGCCAGCAGAGCAGTGCCCGCAGTGCCCGCAGAGCCCGCCTGAGGCGGCCGGGCCGTTTGCTTGGGGCAGCCGCTGCTGCCTGTGGGCCTGCGCTCCCGGCTGGCCAGCTGAGGTGCCGCCAGGGCTCTGTGGGGCAGGCCCCAGGCTCTGTGGCCCTGCCTCGGGCCCCTGCTGGCCCACAGAGCCTTCACTGCACAGGGAGGGAAGCGAGGCACACAGGGACTCCGCTGCCTGCCCCTCAACCCAGACCTCCTGAGGGATGGGTAGTGGTAGCCTATCTGCCGCAAGATCTGCCAGCCTTTGGGCCCTGCCTTCCCCTTCAGACAGCTCGTGGATGCTGACTTCATCCCAGTCACTGTCCTCCTCCGCCCACAGCAAGGGAGTGGGTGCAAAGCTGAAGATGCTGTTACCTTCACAGCAGTCCTGTGGCAGGTCTGTGCTGCTGCTGTCTTCCTCCATGGAATCATCTCAGAGTTCTCTGAGCTCTGGTTCACTGCAGTCTTCCCAGCTGGAGAGGTCTTGGGAGCTGCTGAACTCTCCTTGGGACAGCTCTGGCTCTGCCTCACCTTGGCACTCTTGGCACAGCTCAGTCTGGCTGTAGGATTCCCAGTCTTCATCATTGCCAGCTGAGGTGCTCTCCTCACTCTCCTTCTCTGCCAGCACTGAGCCCTGCTCTGCCTCTTCCTGCTGCTCACTGGGGGTTTGGACTCCCAGTGGGCTGGGTGAGGGGCTGGGGGGGCAGCAGGGGCTGTCTGGAGCAGGGACTGGGCTCTGTGTCCCTGCTGATGGCACCTCCTCCCTAGGGGCAGGAGAATGTGCCTGCTTCTCCTGGCTGTTCACACTTCCTTCCCCTCGCTGGCTCAGCTTTGGCTCAGTCACCTCCTTTTCCATTGGGGGCAGCTCCTGGACTGTTGCCCTTTGCTGCCCCTGGTAGGGCTGTTGCTGTGCCCCATCTCCCCACAGCACCCTCACAGCCGCCTTCCACGCTGCAACTCATGGGCACTCCTTGCTCTGTGTGGGGACGCTTCCTTGACTGCCATTGTTGGCACTGACTGGGAGAATTCACAGCTTGTGGCCTCTTCCCTCAGGCCAAGCTCTCGGGCCACAACATCTCCCCACTTGTTATCTCTGTCAAGTTTCTTCTCTTCCTCCTCCTCCTCAGTGTCTGCCCGTGGCCAGGATGAGGCACCCACTGCTCCCACCAAGTGCCGGCTGAGGGCCTGGTCTTGCCCCCAGCTGGGCAGGGGGCTGGGTGACTGGAAGGAGTTGTGCTTTGTCTTGCTGTCTTCCATCTCGGAGCTCCTGTAGCACGGACAGATCCCGGGAGCTGCTTCCTTCTATGAGAGTAGCTCTCACAGGACTGGGCACCCCAGGGCTTTGCACCCCTTATATACACCCTCAGTCACGGTGGGGCTCTCTGATGTCACAATGGTCTCTGGCCACCATGTCCTGCATCATCAAGGGCCCTGTGTCACAAAGGGCCACACCCAGTGGCCCTTCAGCAGCTGAGCACACTGGAAGCTGCATGGAGAAGCCCCTGGCCTTGGGCACTTGCAGCCCTTGCTGTGCCCAGGCCCTTCCCACAGTCCCACCGTGCACCCACTGTGTCATGGTCCTACTTGACAGACTGACCTGCACCCTGAGAGCCCTGCCTTGGCAGAGTGGGCTGCTGTGGACACGAGCCATTGGCCAGATGGACGCAGCCAGGCACTTGTGGGTAGTGGCTCCATGTGCAGCATCAGACTGGGTATGGGGGACTGTTGAGAGTTTTTTGCAGATTGAGGAGTTCTTGCTAGACAATGGCCACATTCAGCCGATGCACAATCCAACCTGCTTGTACTAATGGACAATGGACACATCCACAAACAATGAATAATGGACATATTCAGAAATGGGGCCAGTATATCCTTGAAAAAGATACAAGAAGAAGTGTTGTTAAGACTCAGAAGGTTTGTCAGCGAGCTTGGGAACGTAAGAAAAAAGTGAGCCATGGTTGGGCCAGATGACCACAGCAAGATGCATGAAAAATTAAGTGATCCAATCCAAATTCTAATTTAGATGCGTGAGCAGCTAGGATTAACCAATCATGTATTAGCTAGAGATGCATGGACAGTAGAGATTTATTATAAATATAGTCTTTTTAGGGATAATAACTTTGGCTTCACTGGATCATATTGGTTATGGTGTGATGTCCCTGAACCTCCACACCGCACATTTCTAGTGAGAACGCAGGCAGGCCCAATGTCATAGCACTAAAGGGACTCGAGGTCGGCAATTTGGCTGATGTGCAGAGGATCGGAGCCAAACCTCGAGGAGCGGAGAAGCTGATCGAAAGTATCTTCACTGCCCCGGGGAGAGGGAAAGGTTACTGGAGCTCCGGTCGTAGACTACTTGAATCTCACTCTGATCAAGGTGAGTGGCCGGGCAGGAGATGGGGTCTGAACATGAAAGGGAAGGTGTTCAGAAACTCCTCCAACATATCCTCTCTAAGAGACAACTAAAGTATGATGCTTCCAATTTTAAGGGACTATTGCACTGGGCTTGGGACCATAATCTCATAGCAGGAGCACAGGTTTCTTTTGAGATTTCGACATGGGAAGCTGTGGGGCGGATGTTGTGGGATAGCATTGCATCTGGCAGAAGTGAGGCAAAAGAGGCGTCTAAATATGCTATTTTGGGGAAAATTATCATAGAGGTGTTGCAAGCCTTAAAGGCAGAGAGGAAAGCTGCTGCTGTGGCTTGTGCAGCCCTTGCCTCCAAGTCAGAACAGCCTCAGGCATTTCCAGTAACTTCAGTTCAGCAACTGTTTTCTACCACATTAGATATTCCCTCACGCAGCCCCCAACCCCGCAGCTCAGAATCGAGCGTTACACTGACTGCTCCTCCAGCTCAGAGTGGGAATAAGGAAGCTGCTGCCTCTTTGTGGGGGTTAGCCTGCAGACCAAAGGACAGTTGTATTTAGAGTTTAAAAGCTGTTGACCACGGAAACGAAACATGCTGTAAGGGAAAAGGATAAGGAAGGAGATGTTATTATGAATAGTGCTTCTATTGAAGAGGATTTAAAATCTTTAGTGGACAATTTGCAAAAATTGGTAATTCAACAAAAGGATTCAGTTGTCTCCAAAAGAGACTATTCTTTGGAGAAAATGGACTTGTCAATGATAGTGGGTTCGGACAGACAACCAGGAAAGTGTTTACCACCCTCTAGGTTTGTCTCTGAGCCAGTGTGACCCTGAAATTGAAGCAGCTCATAAACAAAAGTGGAAGGGAGTTATTACAGAAGCTATTGTAGAAGGGACTTTTCTCTCACATGATGTAGAGGCTTTTCCTGTAGTAACTAATGCTTCAAGTAGAGTTTGAGAACCTTTTGATTGGAAGATTTTAGAAAAGTTGAGAGCTGCAATTTCACAATTTGCTTGAAAATCCCAACTTGCACAATCACTTCTGCAGTATATTTTTACATCTAACACATTAATTCCAGCCGATGTGCATACCCTAATAAGACTTAGAATGGCACCCCATCAGCAGGTGATGTTACATAAAAGCTGTGAGGAAAAGTGTGCTCAAGAAGCAGCAAGACCTAGAGTGCAGGGTTACCCTCTGTATGGTTCAACAGCACAACAGTTATACTTGGCAAAGGGCCCTGGGCTACTGCCACTGCCCAGGCTAGGAGCATTTATCAAGTCTTACAGATGAGCCAACAACTAGCATATAATGCTGTCCTTGCACTTACAGATAAGTTCCACCCCATGTCTTTTACACAAATTCACCAAAGAAGAATGAAGACTTTAATAAATTTGTACACAAATTGCATGAAGCTGTCTATAATAATTCTGATTTAAATTCAGACACAAAGATACAATTGTATGGACTTTGGGATCATTACTCCATTCCAAATAGCTTTCCCTTCAGTCACAAGAGCCTTCCATCTCTTCCAAAAATTGCCTACTGAAACTCTTCTGCTCCCTTCCAAATCAGTTCACTACTCCAGCATAACCCTTGAAGCATGGACAGATGACTCTTCAACTAATTATTGTAGAAAAGAAGGGTATTTATTGCAGCACTGGACACATGTGAACTGGTTTCCAAAGACACGCGCAAGGAGTTGCAGACTCCTGCTCTCTATTTCTACAGAAAAGGTTTCACATTAGGTTTCAAAGGGCCCATAATACATAATTATTATCTGCCTGCTTCACATTTTTATCAGCTGAATATCTATTACAGCTGCACAATTGTATTTCCTTAACTGGGTCAGTGGGATTTTGAAATGAGGGAGTGGTTTTATGGGAAGAAGAAAGCCGTCTTCCTCATGGTGAACTCTTCTCCCATGGCCAGCTGGCAAGACCTTTGGACCTGCTGCTCGTGGTCCAAGCCTCTCCTAACTGTTCAATTATTCTTAAGGCAAGGTATTTCTATGGTCTCAGCTTCTTCACAATTGCTTCCTCTATCCCTGTGACTCCTAGCTTTATGTTCCTAATATATTTGGTACTCTTTAACTAGGGTACATGATTTCTGCTGGCTGTATTACTAACTTAGCTTCTTATCTAATTTTAAAATCTTAACTAAAATATGCAATCTTCTACTATCCCAATTCTATTCCCAGCTGGCCCCTCAACTCATCTGCACTTTTCAATTATCCTAATTCCATTTCCAGCTAACCCCTTGACTCACCTCAGGCACATCCCCGACTGCCTCTCTCCCAGCAGCTCAGAGCTGCATTGCACAGCACTTGCTGTGCGACAGAGAGCACAAAGCAGGCTGGCCTGCTGGGCCTGAATATTTCTGCCAAACACTCTGCATCTCACACCTTTGCTCTGGCTCAGTGCAGAACTGCAGGATTGCAGGCGCTTCCTCCCAGAGCTGCGTGAGGCGCTGGCTCCTGCAGATGTGCCCTGCCAAGCTGTCCCTGCCTCACGCTGGCCTTGCTTCCCCTGGCACGAGTGCTGGGCCTGAAGGAGCTGCCCTGTGCTCCAGCCTGCCGAGCAGCCCATCACCCTGCCCCAGTGCCCAGAGTGCTGCACACACTGCTGGCCTTTGCCAGGAGTTGCAGGGCAGCTGGCAGAAGAGGAGGAATCCTCAGGCAGCCCAGCGGCCCGTGGCTGCCCTTGGCCTTTCCCTGCTCCTGGGAACACTCCAGACGGCCAATGCCTCCAGGCTGGGCTGTGCCCAGCACGGCTGCACTTCCCCTCGGCAGCAGCCAGCTGCCACCTGGGCTCTGAGAGCAGAGGATTCACTCCCAGGAAGAGGCACCCAGGGCCTGGCTGCTGCCTCTTGCAGCTCCAAGGGCCTCGTTCCAGCCTGCCTCTGCTGGGACTCAGGCTGCTGCGGCCTCTGCCAGGGCTCTGCTGGGGCTCCAGCCCGGGCAAGGCTGGGCCCGCTCTCACCTCACAGGCACTGACAGCTCTGCGCCATAGGAGACCTTCCCGAGCACCCTCTCTGATCTTTCTGCTTTCTCACTTGAGCAAGGCTCTCCTCCAGCCAAAGAGATTATTGCATTTAGGGATCCAAATCCAAGTGGCAGGAACCCCAATGCTCTCCAGTCACAGCTGAAGGCCTGTGAAATAAACAGGGCCAGGAGACTTCTTCTCCTTTTTAATGCCTTTATTAAAAGTGATCAGCTCAGGATTGGGCGGCTCGACGGGTCTGCAGCGTCCCGTTGTCTCCCAGGGCGACTCAGAGGAGGAGGATATGCACAGCTCTGTCCACCAGGGGCAGAGCTGGGGGAATCCAGTCCTCGTGGGAGCCTTCAGGGCGTGATGTCCCCTTCAGATGTTAGTTCGGTCTGAGTCTCGCTCCCCTCCCAGACCTGGCCCCGGAGATCTCCAAGACAGGGTGAGGAACGATGAAGGTTTCCTGCATCTCTTGCAGGCCCAGCACTCCGCTCCTCACATCCAGACATCACTCCAGTCTCTCAACTCTTAGGTGGCTCGTTGTTTTTGGGGTTTCTCCGTGAGCTTGAAGTCGGGGGTCCCACAAAGCATTCTGGTCTTGGGAGTCACTTTGCATAACTCCCCCCCACCTTCTCAGGTGTCTTCCCTATTCTGAGAAAGGTAAAACTTAGCCTCGGGAAAGGCTCTGCTAATACAAAAGGAGCAATTAGCAAAAACGTCCCGTGATTACAATAACAAAACACACAGAACTTGGGCAGGGCCAGTGATCTGGCTGCCTCTTTGTAACTTTTTCTCCCAAAAAAATATTAACCAAATTTTTTTTCATAGCAGCCTGCATCTGCACAAGATGTTTGGGCTGCCTCATTCTTCCTTTGGTTTTGCCTTCAAATGCCATTGCTCTTTCTGCCTCAACTAGAAATACCACAGCTGTGCCATAACCAGCCAGTGGGTCATATTCCAAAAGCAGTGTGGTCTGGAGAGGATGAATGAAGAAGAGCCCTCCTCACTTATGAAACCATACAAAAAAAGCTGTATGTGTGACTTAGCACCAATAAAAAACAATTAGTAATTCAGAAGGAAATGTTGAATTTTCTGAATGGGTCAGAAGGAGGAGAATTTTCCAAATGAGTTGATGTTTCAGAAACTTTATTAATTACAACTCTAATCTATAATTCTATGCTACAAATCTCCTCAGCAACCCTACTCTACAATCCTTCTCTAAATTGGTAACAGAGATAACATCTTGACATGATTGCTATGTTCTCCTCTCCTAGGGTTAGGGTTAGGGTGAGGGTTAGACTTAGGCTTAGATTTAGGCTTAGATTTAGGCTTAGGCTTAGGGATAGGGTAAGGGTTAGAGATAGGGATAGGGTTAGGGTTTGGGTTTGGCTTAGCATTTAAGGTTAGGGTTAGGGTTTAGGGTTAGGGTTAAGGGTTAGGTTTATTCGTCTTCTTCACTGAGTTGATGAGTTGTTCCAGGATGAATGGTGGCTTGGCTGAAGTTACAAATGGATGCTGTCCACCGGAAAAAAAAAATACAACAAAGAACAGTGAACCATTACTTTCCGAGCTCATTGCTTCAGGGACTCAACCAGGATACATCAAGTTCCTGGAAAGACCCAGAAAGAGGAGCAATGGGACCATCTGCTCCCCAGTCATCCCCAATGTGCAAGACCTTGCCATCACAGGCAAACCTGGCCCAGAATCCCACTCATCTGTTTATTGTGATGTCTTCATCATGCTGGGATTTTTGCCCTGCCAGTGCTCTAGAAATGGTGCTTTCTGTCCCTAGGTTTTCTTCCTTTCAGGAAACTCCAATGACTCACATAGGCCTCTGTCTTTGAAAGACAGGCACTGTGCTGATTCCCACAGGGACAGAAAGCAGTGTCTACCTTTCCATGCTCTGCCCCTCATGTGCTGGATGGCACCTTCCTTCCCAGCAGGGCCAGCCCAGTGGCACTGGGCCCTGCAGTTCCCTCTCTGCCGCACAACCTGGCAGCAACCCTGGCGCAGATCCCGTCTGCTTGAGCGTGCCAGGCAGCAGATGGGGCTGGGACAAGTCCCTCCCAGCTGTCCCTGTTTGTGTGGCAGAAACCTCTGAGGGTGGGCTGGGGGTCACAAACCAGGGCCCCTCAGAGGCTCACAGTGAGCCCCCCACAGCCCCTCCTTCCCACAGCCAAATCTCTGACTGCTCAGCTGGGACTGGCTTCCTTGGGTTCCTCCACCACCATTTCATGTCTCTGTACCCCGCGTTGCTCTACTTCAATTCTTTTGCCATTAGATAAAACTGAACACCCCACCAAATCACAAAAGAGGGCAACAGACGCAGTCAGAGGACAGAGCACCTCTCCTGTCAGGAAATGCAGAGAGAGCTGGAGTTATTCAGTTTTGTGAAGAACAGGCCCCAGGGAGACTTTATTGCCACTTTCCAAGACTTCAGAGTGGCTTTGAAGAAAGGGGGGGATATCTTTTTTAACAGGGCCAGTTACAATAGGATATGGACAAATATTTTTAAACACAAAGGGCATCTAATCAGAGTAGGTCTAAGGAAGAACTTGCTTACTCGGAGCATGGTGCAACCCTGGGACAGCTTGCCCCAAGAACTTGTGGGAGCCCTATCCCTGCAACCATTCCAGCTCTGGTGGCAAAGGGCTCTGAGCAACCTGATCTCTTTAAGGATGTCCCTGCTCATTGCAGGACACTTGCACCACAGGACTTTTACAGGGCCCTGCCAGCCCAGCCCAGTCTAGGATTCCTCAGTGTTTGCATTTGAAGAGCACCAAGAGTGGAGGTGAGGAGGAAGGGGGCTCATCTGATGCCTTGAACTTGAGTGGAGGAGGAGCCCATCCCTCAGAGCCTGTTTCACCTGCAGCCCCTTCACATTTTACCTGCAGGAGCTCCTTGGCAGACCAGCGCTGCTCCTCGTCTGTCTGCAGGCAGCAGCTCAGGAAGTCACGCAGCAAAGCCGAGAGGAGCTTGGGCTGCCGCAGCTTTGGGGTCCCTACTGTGGCTATCAGGTGTGTAGCCTGGAGAAAAAGGAGGCACCAGGCTCCACCTCCTGCTTTCACATCTCTAAGGCTCTCCCAGATCCCTTTGTTTTTACCTCTGTTCTTCAGTGGCAGTTTCTGCCCTGGCACAGACCCAGAGATGACTTTCCTTTACCAACCAAAAACTCAAACCCCGATGCAGCCACAGCTTTTCCACCATCCTGCAGATCTTGCCTTGGCAGCTGATTTCATTGACTGACCTAGTTAGTGGGAACAACATCAGCAAAAGGACATTTGTTTCTCTGAGGATTCATACCAGCTTGAGAGGCTTTTTGGAAGAGGGACTTTGCTATACTAACTAATTTCAAGGGTTAGTACATGAAAGGCATCTCTGCAGTGCTTGTTGGTCCTTTAAGCGCACGTGCCCTAGAACAAAACTCATCAAGCTTTTTGTGCCGTTCTTGAAAACAATGGTTATTGGAAGAAAAGAAAGGAAATCCATCAGTTAATACCCAGGTAGGGAAACAAACATTTACAATCTCCTCTTCAACACAGACACATTAAGATGCCTGCACAAATGTATTGGGATGAAAATGCCTGCTTGGGCACACAGGAGCCACCTGCAACTCTGTCTCTCAGCAGTGTGAAAATTTCAGCTTCCCATTTTTGCAGCAAAAGAAAAATTGTCTAGGTCAGAAGAAGGAGACGTTCCATCCCTATGGTCACCCTCTAGTCATTTGTCAAGTCAATGCATAGTCAAGTCAATGCATTAATGGTAGGCCCATCCCAGAAAGTGCCAGGAATCACTGGGAGGTTTTGGCAGGCTCTCCAAATCACCAGGCTCTGGCTTGGTGATGGGCAGAATGTGCCTTGGGCTAGGAGAGAAACACGGTCACTGAGTGTTTCAGCAGCACCGCACAAGAAGCAGAAGAGACTCTGTGGCCTTTACACCCTCATGCCCAGGTTTCAGGCATGTTTCCCAGTGAGAAGAAACTGCACACGGAGCTAGGTTCCTCTCTAAAGACCACAGTTTTAGCAACTTTGTTGGGTTTGGGTTTCCTTCCTTCATTTCTGGAAAGATAACAGTTTTAAGATGCTTTTTTCCTGTTATTAAGGCCATCTACACAGACAAAAGAACTGGAACCACTAACCCAAAGGAAAGTGTTGCCTGAGAATGGAGTTTGTTTGGAGTTTGTTTGCATGTGGTAAGGCTTGAGTTCCCCCACTGATACAACCAAAGCTACAGCAGATGCTGATGTGTTGCAGGGACATTTGTAGCAGGGGACGTTGGTGGAAGTACTCCCAGAGATGGCAATGGGATTTTGTCCAGTGGCACACAGGACAGGGGACAGGTGAGAAAGATGGTGGGATCAGTGATATTTGCTCCTTACCGTGCCAGAACTTTCACTCAAGTAAGAGGTTCTTGTTCTATCATTTCAATTCCCACAATTCCAAAAGACCATATGTGCACTTTGGGGCCATATGGTTGACCTGTCACCACTTCAGGCGCCATCCACCAAGGAGTCCCGGTTAGCGAGCAGTGTTTGCTCTGCTCATGGGTGAGCTGAGTAGAGAGGCCAAAATCAGCTGAGGAGAAAGCAAAATACTGCATTTATTTGAATTCTGTGCAATTAGGAAAGCAAGCAAAAGAATTCCCCAGTAGAAGTTTGAAAATGTGCTGTTGAATCTCCTGGCATTGGCGACTTTTAAAAATCCCCCCATTTTTACACTGCCTCTAGCAGTGGCTTTTGTTCTTTGGAATCTTTAGACTTGTAACTCCCTCCCTCTGGAAGGGACACACACAGAGCAAGGCCACTCTTGACTGCTTGTGGCTCCTTCTGCCTCTGTGCACGTTGCAACCGTGCCGTCAGCTCGCAGCAGGGGTGCCTGCACTGCCACCAGAACCATTTTTGGGGAGCTGGCAGTCACTCCAAGCAGCCCCACACCCACATCCCTGGAATGCTGCACCTGACCAAGAATATACTGACCCAGTTTGGCAGAGCCGTTGGTTCTGAGAAGGATGTTGTCGCTCTTCACGTCTCGATGGATCACATTGTTTGAATGAAGAAAATCCAGTCCTTGCAGGCACTGAGAGAGAAAACAGAAAGAGGAGGGCAAAAATGAGTGATGTGATTTCATCACACAAGAAAGGAAACAGCTCCAAAAGATTCCCTCTCCAGGGGAATGGGGAGTAATGGCAGAACAGTAGTGGCCACTGAGAGGAAGAGCTTGCTGCTCCAACACTTGCAGAGCAGGACCTTTCTGAGGAAAGGCACGTCAGCTTTTGAAAGAGCAACAGCACCTGCTGTTGTAGGCTGTCCCCTGCCGACCAGCCAGGATGACTCGTGCTGCAGTGCATGTGCTCAGAAGCAAAGAGCATTCTGGCTGCACTCCTATCCTTTTTAGCTGAGGATTGACAGAAACGAGTCTCTCTCTTTTTTCTTTGCTGTTTGTTTCAAATCCTGCCACAGCACCTTTGCTTTTACAGGACAGGAATGCAGTGAAGACAGACTCCAGGCAAACATTTAGAGAGGCAAGGTGGAGAACAGCAAACACAAATACAAGAGACAGAGCGAGAATACAACAGCAGGAGATAAGAGTACTGGCACTGAGTACAGGGAGTGCAGGGGCACTGGCAGGCCTTTCACTTGAGATGCTTTTACTTGCCCATAGAATAGCAGCAACACAGAAACAAGCTTGGCACAGGAAACCTCTCCTGTTCTGAGCCCCTGTTTCTCAGACAATGCTGCCCAAGCCCTTGGAAACACAGATGGGATTGCTGACCTCCCGACTGATGGCTGCTGTCTCATCTTCTGACAGGCAGGTCTTGCTGATGATATCGCTCAGGACACCTCCATCCATGTACTCTATAACCAGCAAGAGTTCCTCGCCCCGAAGGTAGCTGAAAGAAGAAAACCAGGGCGTGGAGATGAATGTACATGGCTACGTTGATTTTTTGCTTCCGGGTTTCTTATTTCCAGATGCCTTTGTGACAAGGACAGAATCAAAGGACTAGATATTCCCTCTTGGCTGTGCATTGTTTGCAATCTGTGCAGTCTCAAGGAGAAAGACACATCTGTGAAAAAGGAGATGTCTTAGATGGGCAGCAAATGAAAAGTGCGGTTTAGAAACAGCCCAGATAAAAAACCTGGCATGGTGTTTCTGGAAATAAGCACCTAGTCTTCCTGGCATGCACAGCAATGGCAAAGGGAAATCCACTTTATGATGGTTCATCTGCACTTAAGAAACTTTAAAAAATCAATCCCAAATAAATGTGGAGGCAGTGAACTTTGAGGCTATTGAGTTAGGAAGATACAGCTGATCCAGGTATTGAATAATTTTGGAATAATTATCAAACTAGGTGTGCCAGGGAAGACTCATGCAGACAAGATGCACTCTCTTCTCATCCATTGGAGAGGAGTAGAGAAATATGAATAAAAATTAACAGGTCTACTTTCTGCCACTGACCAAAGTGGGTTTTTAACCTCTCATGTTTGCTTTATGTAAACACACATCCATGGGATAAGACCATGACCTCTCACCTGTCTAAATAATTCACAACACTGGGACTCCTATGCCTCTTCATGATCTTTATTTCATTAAAGGTTAGCTCCTTCCTCCTCAGTCCTTGAAGATTTATTTTTTTTTATTGTCACCTAAAATGACATTGAAAATCAGTAACTTGAGAGGTTGGTGGCACGAGACCAAAAGGCACGTGGAGCGAGTGATTTTGCAATGACACATCTGAGCTGTGCCAAACTGCCTTGTGATTAGGCACTGCAGTAATCAGGAACTGACATTCCAACAGCCCATTTCTCTGCTCCCTTGGGAGCCAGTTACAGGACACGTGGGGCCACTGACATTTTGCCTTGACCACTTGGTAACAACGGTGTCTCAGTTATCACCCACAAACCTCTGACCGCACTCTCTGCTGCTTGGTTTGGGACTCAGAAGAAGGAATCCATGCCTTAAAACTCTGTGGATACATCTTGTGATATGGGCAGGGCTTAGGGCTTTCAGGGACGCCTTGCAGATCTCTCCCTATGTGCAGTTCCCAAGTGCAGCACTGCAGGTGGCTAAGGAACTACCAGTAACTTTCAGATGGATTTGCTGGCAGCCAGAAATGAGAATCCAGGACTCTGAAGCTGTAGCCCCAAAGAGCAGTGAGGTGCTCGCAGGCACCACCTTTGTTTTAGCAATGGAGAGCGAGTGAGCGCGTCCTTCTCTGAAAGGAACCGCTGCCCTCCGTGCCTTCCTTCCGGCAGCTGAGGAGGACAAAGTCCCAAATGTGTTCTGTGGGCTGGCACCAGTCTGTGCTTCTTGTGCCTTTTCAGCACAGCTCTGCCCAAAGCTCCAGCCACAGCTCATACCAGAGGGGAAAGCCCTCGAGTGCAGCAGAGCCTGCAGGGGCTGTTGACATTTACCTCTCCTCCTGTGGCACTGTCGAGTGCTCTGTAAACATCTCCAAACCCCCTAGAAACAAAACAGAAGCAGAGAAAGGAGAAGCTGTTTAGATCTTGCAGTGAAAGCCAGCCCACACAGGAGATCTCTGCTGGAAGTGTCAAAACCTGCAGGATGCAGGAGGGCTCTGCCAGAAGGCAGATGATGCATTTTCCTCTCAAGTGCATGGGCACTGGGCCTGTTCCTGAAGCACTGGGGTTCAACTTCTAAAAGGAGGTTAGTCTTTCCTCTTGGGTTTCACTGTCTAAACAGTGTGGTTCCTATCCTGACCACAGAGTGTTTCCTTTTTCAAACCAGGGGAAAGAATTGTTCCTGGGAACTGTTATCTCACAGCTTTGATAGGGCATAGGTTGCTCTTTCAGGCAAGCAAGTTTCTTCTCTTTTCATTAGTGTGCCAGTATGATTTTGAGACATACAAAAAATGCTAAAGAAATTAACACAGAGCTGTCCCACACTTGAGAGACAAGGAGACCTTCCAGGTCCTGTTCCTTGATGCAGGCAAGACCTTGGTAGCAATGCATCTCTGACAATGCCTTCTGAGCCCACTCACAAATTCTGAGCAGCATTGAGAGATGGGACAATCTATCCCCAGTGTGTGAACATCTTTGCAGCTGGCCTGACTTCACGCTGGATAGACATTCCACCAGAAAAACACCTGGCCCCTGGTTGTGCAAGAGTAACTGCTGTTGGACTCACCCGCTGCCAATATATTTCAGATGCGTGTATTTCATCAGGGGATTTTCAGTGGGGTTCACCATTCTCCCTGAGGGAAACAAAATGCAAGATGCTGACTTTAAAGCAAAGATCCCAGCTTCCAGGAGATACAAAAGGCAGCCCCAGTGCCTGGAGCTCTGAGCCCTTTGTGGTCGGCTGGGTAACAACAACCACAAGCAGGCAGACAGCCCTGCAGCACAGGTGGCCAGCACAGAGACTGATTTTGTACAGTCCTTTGAAGAGTTCTCTTGACAGGAAACAAAGCACAGGGACATACAATCCCAGGAGAGGAGGACATCTTCCCCACCTTTCAGCAGTTTGCCAAAGGAATGCCTTCCCATTTGTAAACCAGAGCAGCTCCAGCTGTAACTGATCCTGACGGGGCTTTCAGCATCAGGACCCTGACCTGTTTATGAGCAGGCTGAGCTCAAAGATGCCCCTCTCCCAGCTAAGGAAGGCTCCAGCCTCTGCAGTCCCTCCAGCCCTCAGGGACAGGGCAGCGACCACAACAAGGCTGGCAAAGCCCAAGCATGAGCACTGACAGGCACTGATGGGAAGAAGCCAAAGCCAGCCAGAGCCCCGGACAAGCTGTTGCCCCCATTCAGGACACACCAGGATGGGCTTTGAGATCAGCCACACCAAGGCACAGATCAGTGCCCTTTTTGTCCCAACAGGTGATGGCAGACACAGAATCCACTGGGCTCTGGTCTCAGCCCCACCAGGTCTCTTATCAGAGAGCACAGCACTGGCAGCTCTTACGGGCAAGAAGCAGATTCATTGGGTTGTGCTGCAGAATCACAAAGGGCTTGATGTGTTCTCCTAGAGACTGATCTGAGCAGGGCTTGGGCCAATGGGCAGGATTCTAACAGTCATGGGAAAGAGTGGGAATCGGGTATGGAAAAGTGCCATGGATCTGAGGAATATACCATGGCTGGGCTGGAGGCTCTCTCCTGAGAAATGCCTGCAGTACAGTTTTATCTGATCGCGCCACTTGGATGTGTCTCCTGGACACATCTTGATAAGCAGAAAACTAGAAGCTTAAATAAAGGTTGTCATCAAAGTCTCTGTTTTTTCTTTGGGGGCACATGGAAAACACCTCATGCTCTCTATTTGTCCTGTAACCTGATGTTCTTTCAAAGTAGTTCTTATTGACAAAAAGATAGCATTCTCTTATTGACAAAAATATAGCATTCTCATGAAAATAAACTGTAGATGTAGTAGTGGTAACAGTAACAGTCATAAAAATGACATCAGTAAGACATGGGGTAGAAGGGCTCCTTCAGGATGGAGAAAAACACAACAAAAAACCCCCACCAAAAATGAACAACACAAAAGCAATCCCACCCCCCCCCCCAAAAAAAAAAAACAAAACAACAAAACAATCCCCAACCAAAATGACAAAACTCCAAAGTCAGTCCATTTCTGTGAAGTTCTTTTGCTCTGATGACTGGTTGGAAGTCAGGAGTGTAAGGAGAATTTAGGAAGCTAAAAATTCTGTTCAGTTTGGCCACTAGCACCCAGGACTTGCCTAGATCATTTGCTAGGTCACAGCCTTCTGCAGATCCAAAAACAATCCCTGCATCAGCCTTTAGCAGAGAGGGAAGCTCAGGCAAGCCCAAGCCACTCCCAGGTGCCCTCAGAGCCAACAGGAACATCCAGAGCTCTCTCGCTGCCTTGGAGCACAGCACTGCCTCTGGGGAGTCCTAAATGGCCCTGTGACACCAAGCTCAGGAGGAGCATTTGGTACAGCTCTGCTGACACCTGCACACAATACACTGTCCCTCAGATAAGAGACACCCCAGACGTACCCAGCAGCTCCAGGTACTCCTCCTCAATCTCCTTTTCCCAGGATCTGCCCGAGCCTGAGTTCCCAGGTTTCACACAAGGGTGTGGTAGTCAGGGAGAGGCGCTGCGGAGGATTGTCGTGATGTTACGGAAAGGCAGGACCCTCTGTTTCCCGTAGATAAGACCCTCAGTTACTCATAGATAAGAAACTAACAATAGGAATGTGGCCCCACTAACAATAGGAATGTTGCCCCACTGAAGTCAGCAACCTTCCATTCCTTACCCAGCACTTTTCCATTCCCTACTAACCATAGATAAGAAAGACAAACCCCTTTTTGACGTAGAGACCCCTTAGACTATAAGACCCCACGAGAAGAAGTAATAAACGCCTTTTGACCGTCCATCATATTGATGTCTGCGTGTGTCATTGGCCCGAACGGCCCTGGAGAGTGGGCTGTCGAGCTGCACCTCAGAACCAGGTCGCCTGCCTTGATATAGAAGGCAACATTTTGGTGCCGGGACCCGGGACAGCGGCTTGCGCCCGGGGAACGGGGATACTCCTGGACAGAGGACAGTGGCTGTGGCAGCAGGTCTGACCACAGCGGGGAGGACGCTCCCGGACTAGTGTGGACCATGGAATCCACAGCGAAGGTCGTAAGTCAGGCTCATGAGCGATGGGGAATTAAAGGTGAGCTCAGGAATTCTAATCTTGCTATTGCAAGGCTCCTAGAGCTGGGGACGATCGAACGTCCGGTAAATATATTCAGAAGCGCGGGAGAAGTGCACTGCTGCCTCAGCAGAGGACTCTAAGTCCACAGGCAGTGGTAAAAAACCTCAAAGCGTGGGGGAAAGTAGAAGAGGCCCTACGCGAGACGTTAGAAGAACAGGAGACGCGGGAAGCCGCGCGTATACGTTTATTAGCTACACCAAAGCCGGGGGTGGGGGCCGCAATGCAGACCGCCTCTGAGAGTGATCGGATTGAAGGCGGGAATATGCGGGGGCCGGGCGCATTCCACCCCTTCCCAAGCCCGAGCCCAGACCCCCCAGAGCCCCCAGGAGACCCCCTGGAACCCCCAGGGGACCCCCCGACCTTCCCGCGGAGCCCGCCGGGTCCTAGTCCCCCCACAGATTCGTCCAAAAAATCCGCGGTTTCTCTATCCGTCTCTTCCCTGCCGGCCGCCGGTCCGGCGCAAGAAGCAGAGCAGCGCGCGCGATGCTTCTGGCAGGGACTCACGGAGGAGGCATGGAACGAGGCCGGATTGTCAGACCCCACCGGGATTGGTAAAACTCGCCCCTGCCATGTGCGTTTAAAAATGGCGCCGAACCACATGGCGAGGACGGAAGGGAGGAGGCGGGGGGCGGAAACGGAGTCAGCCTGCTTAACAATGCATGCGCGGGCGAGCGGGGAGACGGGGCGGCCCCCGCGGTAGAGTGCAAAACCAATCAGAGTGCTCTATTCAAATTAGGTCCTTATAGGGCAAGGACCTCCCCCGGCAGGAGGCGGGGGGACCCCAGGGGGAGGGAGCAGCACCGCCCCCAAAGGGAGGAGCGAGGTCGAAGCCGCACAAAATGGCACAGAGCGCCGGAAGTCAGCTTCTGCCTCAGAGTCAAGTAACAGCTGCTCAGAAAGCTCGGAAGAGCCGACTGAGGCCGGCTGGAACTCGGAAACCGAGAGAGCATAATTAATGCGGTTTTGAGCGAAACCGAATAAAGCTTTAAACAATATCGGGATACAATCGCAACACAAACTCACCGATTGGGGAAAAATAAAAGCAGCCTGTGGGGACCGGGCACCGGCAGCCTCCATGCACGCTTTCCCGGGGGGGGTTGCCGGAGCGCGGGGGAACCAACAAAGGGCATATACCCCAGTTAACCCAAAAGAAGCCAAAGCGATTTCAGAAATAGGGATCAACTCAGCTGTAGTACCCACTCTCGAGGACGACCTTTCTAGCAATAACGATCTGCTCACTTTTGATATTACGCAAATAAACTGCATGCATTTTCATGGGGTGGGGCGGATTGTATTTAAGCGGGAATGGCAGCACGACCGCGTTAGCCCAGGCTTCCAGGGAAGGGCAGCCACTCAGCGAGCTGTCCCCAGCCGGCACAGCTTTCCCTGGCAGCACCCTCACTCCAAGCATCCTGGCCCCGGGGAAACGGGACGCCCTTTCCATGCTCGGATTTCGGATTACAAATTTATCCTGAGGGCCATTGCCGTACACCCTCCGCTGCCAATCAAGTTGACTTGGAAATCATCAGACCCTGTATGGGTGGAGCAGTGGCCCCTAACAGAGCCTTGAATGGCAGCCTTGCAGGAACTGGTCGACCGCGAACTGCAAAAGGGTCACGTAGAACCCTCCACCAGCCTATGGAACACCCCTGTATTCGTGATCCCCAAAGGTCCGGAGAAGGCTATCGTCTCGTCCACGACCTGAGAGAGGTGAACAAGATGATCTGACCCATGGGTCCAGTCCAGACATTGCTACCCGCAAACTCAGCCATCCCCGCAGGGCAGCCGTGCGCAGTACTGGATATCAAGGACTGTTTCTTTTCAATACCCCTGCACCCTGAGGACAGAGAACAATTCGCCTTTTCCGTGGTGTTTCGGAACGGCGAGCAGCCCAACCTTCGCTTCCAATGGAGAGTGCTCCCACAAGGCCTGGTCGACAGCCCGACCATATGCCAGATCACCGTGGACAAAGCACTGATGCCAGTCCGACACTCCTATCCCACCGCAACCATCATCCAGTACATGGACGACATCCTAGTTGCAGCACCATCGACAAGCCAAGTAGATGACCTGGTGACCACAATCACAGAGACCCTTTAGGCCAACGGCTTCGAGATCACGAGCGCAAAGATCAAGAGAGGACCCTGTGTGACCTTCCTGGGAGTAGGAATCAGAAGCTCCTATGTGACACCCCCCAAGATGAAGATCAACCGAGAAGTCGAGACGCTCCACGATGTGCAACGCCTGGTGGGATCGCTGCAGTGGCTTCGCAACATTGTCCTGATTCCTCCCGAGGTCATGGACCTTCGGTATGACCTCCTGAAAGGAAAGCACCCCTGGGAACCCAAGGAGCTGACACCGCAAGCAACGAGCTCCCTCGACTTCACCGAAAGCCAGATGTCCACTTGCCAGGTGGAACCCAGCCATGCCACTGGACCTGTACGTCCACTTTACACCGAAGGGGGGAGTGGGAGCACTGGCCCAAGGACTTGCTGAAAAGGCCCGACCGATTCAATGGGTGGTCCTCGGAAGACCCGCTCGTGCATTTTCCCCAGGAATCGAATGCATCGCCAGCCTCATCATGAAAGGCAGGAGACTTGCCTTGAAACACCTAGGGACCGAGCCGACAAGCATCCACCTTCCGTTTCGCAAGCAGCCGACCACGGAGTCAGCCACAATATCGGAGTACCTGGCCCTTGCTCTCTCCGGCTTTGGAGGAGAAATCTCCTACTCCTCCAAGCCAACCTGGACGAAGCTGCTGACCATAGTCGACATAGACATGCCACCGAAGGTCAAGGACAGACCGCAGCCAGGACCAACGGTCTTCACAGACGCTTCCTCCACAACTTCAACCGCAGCAGCAGTGTGGCAGGCAGGAGAGCAATGGCACTGCGTCAAAGCGTGTGACCCCACACTGTCAGTGCAACAGCTGGAGGCAGCAGCAGTGGTTTTGGCGTGCGGGCTCTTCCAAGACGAACACCTCAACATCGTAACGGACTCTATATTCGTGGCAAGGCTCTGCCTAGCCATGGCAGGACCAGGTGTGTCAACATCGGCAGCAGCCCTAATGCTGGAAGAAGCACTCTCCTCGCGACAGGGCACCGTGTCAGTCATTCACATCAACAGCCATGACCCAGTCAAAGGTTACTTCCAGATCGGCAACGACAAAGCGGACGCCGCAACAAAAGGCGTTCGGACCTTGCAAAGAGCTCGTCAACTGCATGAGTCGCTCCACATCGGAGTCAAATCACTGGTGAAGAGATGCGGAATCTCGACGGCGGACGCAAAACATGTGGTAGCCACCTGCCCTTACTGCCAGAAGTCACCCCTTTGGACCTACGGGGTCAACCCGAGAGGTCTCAAGCCCTCAGAAATCTGGCAGTCGGACTTCACCTGGTGCGAACTGCTGAAGCCCCGAGCATGGCTTGCAGTGACAGTGGACACTTATAGCGGAACGATCATAGCCACACAGCACCCAAAACTAACTCCAAAGCCACAATTCAGCACTGGCTGACAGCCATGGCTTGGCTTGGTATCCCCAAGCAGATCAAAATGGACAACGGCTCCAATTTCACCTCCAAACAAGTACAGGCATTCGCCTCGAAATGGGGCATCACATTAGTGCAAGGCATCCCATATAACAGTACCGGGCAGGCCATAGTTGAGAGAGCAAACCAGAGCCTGAAAACCAAGATAGAAGTGTTGGCAAAAGCAGAGGGCTTTGCCAATGCCATTCCCCCAGGAGATCAGGCACGTATGCTGGCAACCGCTTTGCTGGCACTGAATCAATTCCCTAGGGGAGATGAAATAACAGCCCCGTCCAAAAACACTGGGCCACTCGAACGCTAGAAGAGGGCCCACAGGTGGTAATCAGAAACGAGCTAGGCGAGTGGGAACGGGGCTGGAGGCTGATGCTCATGGGGCAAGGGTACGCGGCTGTCAAAAAGGACGGCAAAATCAGGTGCTGTCCACTTAAGTCGATTAAACCGGACCTTCATAGCGAGCAGAATGAGACTGACTAGAATTGCGAGTCTTTGTTTACAGGACCTGCTCGTGGGACGTGCTCGTGACGCGTACATCCCGGTTCCAGATGAAAGCGACAGGCCACCAAGCCATCAGGCAGAACCCGAGAGACCCGCACGGGTGAGACCCAAGCACCAAGGGTGTTTCTATGTGATTTTGCTGTTGGGGCTTGTCGCCAGAGGGCAAGCCAGCCCAGACCACTACCCCCATCGGCCATTCAGGTGGGTCATGCGACACCTTAGTAGTGGCAAAGTACTCAGAGAAATCACCACACCAAACACCCATCCTTCGTGCTCCGTATCACCGACCTGTTTCCAGGACAGCCAAGGGTAAACCCCTATTCCCCACACGTCACACACTCGTACCTATCCTACTGGTGCCCAGCTTCAAACCCTGGGAAAAGCTACTGCAATCACCCAGGGTGGGGATATTGTGGGCACTGGGGCTGCAAAACCATAGTTACAGACGCCAGACTGTCGGGGCCTGGGTGGGATCCACACAGTTCACCTGGGCACCCAGCGGCTGCAAAACACCCTTCTTCTCCCACGGAAACTTCCATCGAAACCAACATAAAGTCCCTAGTTTTCGGGTGTGCACAGATTATAACATGACGGTCTTGCAGCCAGATCACCCTAGCTGGGCCACAGGTAAAACGTGAACAGTGGTCCTTCAAGGGTCAAAAGAGAGGGTGAACGTGCAAATTATCAGGCTCCAACCGTTGGCACCCCGAGCGGTCGGACCAAACAAAGCGATTAAAAGCGTGCCGAAAGGAAGAAATATAACCTACCCCAAAACCTTACCCACAGGGGTCAGCAATGTCCCGACCAGTCAAGCGGAAACCTTTCAGATGAGCCGCTTAACCGGGTCAGACGCAGACCCAATCCTTCGTATGTTAGAAGCTACCTTTGTGTCCCTGAACGAATCCAACCCTAACCTAACCGAATCCTGCTGGCTTTGTTACGATGTCAAACCCCCCTTTTACGAAGGAGTCGCTCTAAACACTCCCTTCAGTTATTCCTCAGCCGACGCCCCTCACCAGTGCAGATGGGATACCCCTCGCAAGGGAATCACCCTGAGTCAAGTCACAGGCCGAGGCAGATGCTTTGGCAGTGCAACCCTAGCTAAGCGGGGAGGCAACATCTGCACCAAAATTGTCAAGCCTAACAGGAAAAACAGTAAGTGGGCAGTCCCATCCACATCTGGGATGTGGGTTTGCCAGCGATCCGGAGTGAGTCCTTGTGTGTTCCTTCCCAAATTCAATGACTCTAACGACTTCTATGTCCAAGTTCTGATTGTTCCTAGGGTCTTGTACCACTCAGACGAAGAGATGTACCATCTTCTTGAGGGACCTAGCCGGATCCACAAAAGAGAAATATTAACAGGCAACGATCGATGAGGACCGGCAGAGGATCGAGAAATCCATCTTTCTAGAGAAGTCAGTCTCCTCACTCTCAGAAGTGGTCCTGCAGAGCAGGCGAGACCTGGACCTCCTGTTCATGCAGCAAGGGGGCCTGTGTGCCGCCTTGAAAGGGTTTCTATGTAGACTACACGGGAGTAGCGAGAGACTCCATGGCAGAACTCCGGAACCGACTGGCTCAGAGACAGAAAGACAGGGAAGCCCAACAGGGCTGGTACGAGTCCTGGTTCAATCAATCACCTTGGCTAACCACCCTGATTTCTGCCTTGATAGGTCCATTGGCGATGCTGTTTCTAACAGTCACCTTCGGACCATGCCTGCTGAACAAGTTGGTCTCGTTCGTTCAGAGCCGCCTGGAACGGACCAACATCCAGCTCATAGGGCGACGACAATTGCTGTGAATTCGACCAGGGAATTCAACCAAGGAACACTGCCAGTCACGAGATTTTCTAAACTTGTCTGGCAAAAGCTTACTCAGGTTTCCCAAAACCCCTTTCCCTTGTCAAGTTACAACCTTATACCTCATTTCAGTACCTATGTATATGGCTACCTCATTCATTTGTGAAAAGTGGGGGGGAGATGTGGTAGTCAGGGAGAGGCGCTGCGGAAGATTGTCGCGATGTTACGGAAAGGCAGGACCCTCTGTTTCCCGTAGATAAGACCCTCAGTTACTCATAGATAAGAAACTAACAATAGGAATGTGGCCCCACTAACAATAGGAATGTTGCCCCACTGAAGTCAGCAACCTTCCATTCCTTACCCAGAACTTTTCCATTCCCTACTAACCATAGATAAGAAAGACAAACCCCTTTTTGACGTAGAGACCCCTTAGACTATAAGACCCCACGAGAAGAAGTAATAAACGCCTTTTGACCGTCCATCATATTGATGTCTGCGTGTGTCATTGGCCCGAACGGCCCTGGAGAGTGGGCTGTCGAGCTGTACCTCAGAACCAGGTCACCTGCCTTGATATAGAAGGCAACACAAGGGCTTCCTCGAGGTGATGCTGCTGCGGCAGCAGGTTCAGAGCCCATGATGTGCTGGATCTGGAGCATTTCTGGTGGGCACTGTTCCTGTGCCTCACTTCTAACTTGGGGTTCTTCATTGCCACACATTCCCTGGAAGTCTTCGCCGGCTGCCTGGTGAGACATCAACACTTGCACTTCAAGTCAAACAGAACAAAGCAGTCAGACACTACAGCTTGTCCCTGTCAGCCAGGAGTCATCGACTGTGAGGAAAGGCAAAGAACAGATTGACAGGGGATACAACAGCTTGTTTCAATCCTCCATCTGGGTCACCAAGTTCCACTGTAAAAACACCTCAAGAAAAAAGGAGAGCAGGAACAGGCCAGCAGGAATCAATTTGGATGACTTCTGGCCAAAAGGCCAAAGGACAAGTTTCACTGTCCAGGCCAGCATTTGAGATTCAGCACACCAGGAAATGTCCTTCAGAGTGACTGTGATACACACACTACAGCAGCATGGCACTCAGAGGCATGGCCCCACTCCCTGCTGCTCTGCACTGGAAAGGCAAGAAGGGCAGAAACCACCAGATTGGTGACTGCAGTGGCTGCATCCCTCTTTCACTCACCTGGTTTTGCAGAGACTGATGGAAGCAATTAAGTTTCTCTCTGATGATTTTCATTTCTTTCTCCAGCTGCTTATGCCTTGCCTTGATCATACTGTGAGCTGTCTGAAGCTCTGCATCCAGCTGTTCCTTCATGTTCTCTAACAAACAAAGGAGAGAACATTTCATGAGTGGAGTGGCTGCCACTCTTTCATTCACCTGGTTTTGTTGATCGCCCCTCTGCTGATGGAGATTCTCCTCTTGAATTCTTCCCATGTCTTCCTTGTTCTTTCTCTTCACTGCCATGATGTCACTCTGAGCTTCGGGCAGCTCTGCTTGTGGCTCTGCCTTGATGTTCTGTACACACAAAAGCAGAGCAAGGGACTGAGAGCTGCCATTAGGCTCAGCTTTTTTCCTCTTGCAGCCTCAAAAATCACATTTATTCAGCCCCTTCTTTCTGCTTCCCTCCCCACATCTGCCTCCATTGCAAATCTCCTGTCCCAGGGCTGATCTCTGCAGATTCCAAGGCTCTGTCCTTTCAGTGCCTGTGGGACTCCTGGCCTCCTCAGTCCCAGGAGCTCTGGTTTATGCCCCTTTTCCTGCCCTTCCCTCTGTGCCCTGGCCAGTCAGGCTCACCTGGCCATTCTCCTGTGGCTCTTCCACCTGCTGCCTGAGCTGCTCTTCCTGCCCTCGGGCAGGGAACAGCTCTCCCTGAGTCTGGCATGGCAGCTCAGATGAGGCAGTGTGCTCCTGCTCTTTCTCTAGAAGCACCTGCACAGAAAGCAGGAGAAGATGGGTTTCAACTTCCCATATGCCCTTTGTGGGCCAAGACTCACAGACTGCTGGGCTCACACGTTCCCAAAGCACTGTGCTGCTGCTCTCCTGGGTCGTTCTCTGCCCGAGGGGAGGCACGGATTCCAAAGTGACCCTGGCCCTACAATCAGGGGCCATCTGGGACTGAAGCTCCAACAGCCTCTCAGGCAGCTGACAGGGAAGGGGTGGCATTTCTCAAGGGTCTGGTGAGGGCCTCCCTTTGCTTCTGCCGTGTCCTGTTTGTCTTTCAGTAGTGACTGACTCCCCGCCCTGTCCCACAGCTCCATCCTGGCTCTGCAGGAGCTTCCTGGGTGAGCTCATTCCTTGTGAGAGACACTTCTGGAGTTCACGTTCTCTTCAGGCCTGCACCAGCTTTGTGACTTCCTGACATCCACACTCTTGTTGGAAATCCGGGTCATTCAGGAGATGAGGATGCATGCAGAGATCTCTGATGGAAGTCAGAGAGTCAGAGAACCTCTATGGTCACCTCAGTATATGGAGGAGGACCAAGGTGTTTCTTCTCCCTCTTTTGTCAACTGAGAATTCTGACCAGCAGTAACAGAGTTTCTCATAAGGCCCCATTAACGAATGCACTTACAGAGCCCTGGGGGTGCCAGTGAAGGAAACCATGTGTCATGTATGGCATGGCATGTATGACCAAAGTCACCAAACACCACCTAAACAGGGAATTGTTCCACCTTTCTAGGAGAGGCGGAAGTTTAAAGAATTAACTGGAGACTTCAGGGCACAAGAGGCTGGAGGAGGAAAACAGCACTGAGGGGAAAATACACCATCTCTGGAGGGGGAAACAACTCTGCCTACTCAGAATCGGTCAAGGGAACATGTCTCAAATACTCTCCAGAAAGGGATGCTTTATGTGACCTTTGTGCCTCCAACTGCCTTGGACCAGAGCCAGGAAGATTCAATTATGTAAATGTTACATAGATAGATAGATAGACAGACAGACAGATAGATAGATAGGCAGATCCTATTACTGAAATCTCCCTTTACTGTCCTCTCTGTTGCTACAGATATCAAAATTTGGTAGCCAGTGCCCCACTCAGCTACAATCCTGAACTTGCTCTCCTGTTGCTTCAGTAACCCACACTCTTGGGGAATCTGGAGTGTGTGGGTCCTTATGGATTGCAATCAGACCCAGAGCATTGCACTGGGAACGGCTCTCTTTGTGCATCTGTGCTCGGGCAAGTTCTTCTCTTGGACTCGCCCACACTGATGGTGCTAAAGTGGCTGGAATCAGAAATGCAGCCCAGCCCCTCCCAGCTCCTCTAATCTCTGAGGGCCAGCTGGAATGCAAGGGCATTGATTTCCTGGTCAGTTCCCAAATACAAGACACACTGATTCCCTGGGCTGCCAAAAGACACAGGAGCCATTAACTTGAAAAGGATGGGCAAGCCCTACTGGATGGTCTGGCACCAGAACAGCTCGTTCTGCACCAAAATCCCTGCCCCAAACTATGTGTTCTTGTGCAAAAATACTGCCTTATCCAGAACTGCCTCCTTGAAAACTAAAATTCTAGCAGAATTTCTCCCAGTGCCGTAAAAGGGTAGGAAAGATTGAGAAAAAGCTCCCTTGCTCCCTGGAGAAGGAGAAATTGCACAAGCCTTCTCCTTCTATCAAACAAACAAATAAACAAAATATGAAAGTGTTACCTACTCCAGTGTCTAAAGCACTTGGATGCAGTGAAGGGATGTTTGGCAGGCAAACAGCCCTTGTGCTGAGCATTGGCTCTATGGATCTAAGGCAGGGATCTATGGCACTCTGCCTGAAGGTCCCTCATGAGCCCCCATGGTCCAGGCTAAAGCTCCCTCAGCACCTCCTCCCTGGCCTTGTGCTGCACCCCCTTGCCCAGCTCCCCTGTCCTTGTGTGCACACGCTGCAGCCCCTCCATGACTCTCTGCTTCCCAGGGCCCACAGCTGCACACAGCACTCCAGCTGTGGCCGCGGCGCTGCCCAGCACAGGGCCACGCTCCCTGCCCTGCTCCTGCTGCCCCACTGCTGCTGGCACAGCCACCGTGCCCTTGGCCTTCTTGGCCCCCTGGCCCCACGCTGCCTCATCTTCAGCTGCTCACGGCCGCCAGCCCTGCGTCCTTTGGACCCACGCAGCTCCCCAGCCACAAAGGTGCCCATTGCACTTCAGATACAGCAGGCACCATTGCAAGATGGCCTTCCTGTTCTACCACCTCATGTTCCAAGTAGATATCATAAAGTTTGATAGGAATAGGATTCTAAGTCCCTCTGTTTAAATTAAAATGATCCAATTCAACTGTACAGGAAATTGTTCTTAATTAAATTTTCCCTATCTGCTGTCTGCAAGCATTGTTCTCTTTTCAAAACTAGGTTTTTAGTTCTTCAAACTCTGAGAAGGAAATTTAAAAATATCTATCTCTGCCTTTATTATTTTTGTTACAGGCATGAATATGGATTTTCTTTTGGTCTTCCTAGCTGGCCCTGTACAGTCTATTGCTACTGGCCAAGCTCACATCTTCCTCTACAGTTCTTAAACACCAGGAACATGAAATGTTCCTTTCTCATTCACCTCAGGATTTTCAGCACTGCTGAATACACGCTTCAGGTGTCCTGTAGTGGGAAGGGAAAATGAACCAGATCCTGTCAGAAAACTGCCTGGTCTGCTGAATCCAACAGAACAAGTCAACCCAAGTCAATCCAGAAAGGATTTGCTGTGTTAATCAGGACCTGCTAGCAATTCTGGGGGTCAATTGAGCAAATCCAGTTCTATTGCTGCTATTTTTCCTGTGTGTTGTAATTGTGGTTGTGTTTTCAGTGTGTGAATGTTTGAGGAAGATGATGTGGGTGGATGCTGATGTGGTGGTGGATGGTGTGTATTGTGTTGAGAAAACTGAGCACTCTGTCCCCTCATACAGAGATACTTCTTTCCCGGTGAGCCTGTGTGTGTGGACTTTCTAGTTGCAGGGGTTGGTACTCCCTGTGACACCGGGTGCCTGGGTATACAGAGGGGTTGAGTGATTTTTCTCCCACACTGTGGTCATTTGGGACTACATGGTTGTGTTTGGGGAGATTTTAGGATTTTGTTTTCAACAAGTGCAGCAATTTATGCAGAAAACTACAGTGTGGTGATTTATTATGTTAAAGTCTGGTAGTTCCTTTCTACCACCTCTCCTCCCCCAGGGTTTCAAATCTCCTGCCATGAGGTGGACGCTCTCTTTCCTCCCCTGGATACTCCCTATCTCTCCTGGAGTTGCTCTCCATTAAAGCTGTGGGACTTTGGTCCTGGGAAGAGAGAGTGCCTCTTGTCTTTTGCTTTTGTCCTTGTCAGTGTCACTGGGTCCAGAGCTCGCCAAACTGATCCCCCACAAGATGAAAACTGACAAATTGCCCCACATACACAGCTCAAAAATTTGCCACAATTTTGATGGACTGGGGTGTTTGCCACGCTTTTGGAATTCCTTATTCCCACAAAGGTCAGGCAATTGTTGAAAAGACACATCACACTCTAAATCCCATTCTAGATCAACAAAAGGGGGAGTGGCCCAAGCAACACCCTAGATGAGGCTGAGCAAAGCTGTATATGTCTTTTTGTTTTGAATAGCTCATTTGCAGGACCTAATCCTCCAATTTTTAGGTACTTTTCAAACAGCACACAGGAAAAATTGAAAGAAAATCCTTCAGTTTTGATCAGAAACCTTGAGTAGGACAAATTGAAGGACCATTTCCACTAATCACTTGAGGCAAAAGGTATGCTTGCATTTGCACAGGTGCCTGACCTAAGTGGGTCCCCACAAAGGATGTGAAACTGTCTCATACACAAGAGCACACCAACAATTCCACCAGCAGGGAAATGAGCATGTGTCCTGGTTTAGGGCAAATTTGTTAAAGAATCTGCAAAGGAGGGCCCCTCCAGAAAGCAAAACCCACACAGCCCCTCCCCCCAACCGGTTCGGGAGAAAATTCCTTGGAGAGAGGTGGAAAGAACCTGTTTATTTCAGGCTCAGCACCCCCCAGCAGACAAAATGAACAATGCCCGATGACACCGCTCTGAGAAAGATGACAAAATAAGAAAGTCTCTTTTGGTGGTGGTTGCTCTGTTCTCAGTCCCTCCGGCACTGGGGCAGCTGCTGCAGCCAAACCTTCAGTGTTCCCGGGTCCCAGTCTGGAGCAGGTTCGAGATGGTCACAGAAACAGGAGAGGAGAAACAGTCCAGGAAGGAATGTGGACTGCTTAGCTAGACCTAGCTAATAAGCAGAGGCCAAAGCAGAGCAGAAGCGAGAGCAGAAAAGCAAGCAAAGCAGCAAGCTGAAAGCAAGAAGCGAAAACAGCCCTATGTACTGCTCGTCTCTGTGTCCCTGATAAGAGAAACCCAAACAAAACTTCCACTCTTCAGAGTTGGTCTTAAAGGCACAGAACAGATGAACGGGGATACAAGCATCATAACGTCACCCCAGGACAGCACGCAGACGTGAGCCTCACAGAGAAGCTATGGTGCATGCCAGACGTTCCCTGTTCAGCCTGTGAAAGCTACAAATCTTGAGTTTGATGTTGATTTTTGGACTGTGAACATGGTTTGTATCATAGAGCTCTTTCAGCAAAAGCGTGGTGTCCATTGTGTTCAAAGGAATTCTGAGATATCCAAATTTGTAAAAATTGAAGGTTAGAGGGACAGTTCAGTGCCCTGTAGGTGGCCAGTCCCTGAACACGTGCTAAAAGATTTGGTTTCAGAGAACTGAAATAGATGGGGAAACTTTTGCCAAAAAGCAACTGAACAGGAACATGGAGTTTGATCAAATGATATACTGGCGCTTGTTGGTTTTGCTTGCTTGTTTTGCTGTGCATATATGCCTGTAGATCAACCAAAAATGAATGTTTGCCTTGCTTTAGCCAAGTCAGCAGGCTCAGACACCACGTGTTTGACCAATTTGAGCTCAGACAAATCCTTTGCAACCTTTTTAGTCAGTGGGGCTGTGCCATCCAAGGAGTAGCCAATACCCAATCATGACAAATATTGGTGTGAGGCTGCCAACGAGATCAATCCCATAAGCAGCTGGCATCATTGGGACCCTGATCTTCTTATAGCACCTTCTGAACCTCAAGAATAGGAATTCTTGGTTCATTGGTGATGGAATTTTGTGCTGAGTTTCAGTACCAGGGAGATCCACAGTTAAATGTTACTCCCCATCATCCTGAGGACAAGATACTCAAGTTTGTGGTGCAATTGTACTACCCCAGTGCCCCCTAAGGGTGAAACTGCTGACAAGTAGATGACCTAGACGAGTCCCCATGACAATGAGCAACAGAATATTGGCTCATTTGTGGAGATAGAGCCTGGCAGGACTTTCCCTCAAAAATCAAAGGTAGCCCATGTAGCATCAGACAACTCACTGTGATAGCACCTAGCGTTAAAAAAGCCATCAAGAAAAAACACAGAGAAAAAAGGTTTGCCATTCATCATAAAAAAAACCTGTAATAGCAATTTCAGACCCTAGGGCCCTGCAAAATGAGGTACATCAACTTTATTTCTACATCAACTTGCCTTGGGCGAGGCATTGAAACCATTATACCGATTGGGGTGTTGGCTGAAGAAAGAAGACAGTGCTACTTCCATTGCAGTTAGTGACATGATTACTGATGTTAGTGCTGTCAGACATGCAACCTTACAGAACAGAGCAGGAATTGATTTTCTTTCACAGGCACATGGGCTTGGTTGTGAGGAATTTGAAGGATTGTGTTGCATGAACCTGTCTGATCACTCTGAGTCTATCCACAAAAGCCTACAAAAGCTGAAAGATTTGACAGCTCCAATTAAAGAAGATGGTGGGTCATGGTTAGATGATTTGTTCCAAGGATGGAGCTTTGCACCTTGGCTAAGGGAACCTTGGCTAAGATTTTGGTAGTGATAGTAATAGTAATGCCTTGCATAATTTGGTGTGTGTGACAAATGATGGACGAAACTATCAAAGAAGTTTTTATCACACAAGAGAGAGAGGTAGGAAATAGATTCACAGAGAGTTCTTGAAATCTCACACAGATGGTGGATGATAGTATAGACGTGGAGGAAGGTTTTGAATTAAAACTTTGGAACAGGCAAGACTTTTTTTGGACAACGACTTGTAATTGCTATCAGACATGACTTATGCCCTTTTGAACTGACTGGACTTCCACAGCATTAAAATTGCTGTGTTGTAATACAGCAAGGCTTAATGCGAGCAAAAAGGATGCTTTAAGCAAGAAGTAAGCAGGTATACTATAGTAAAGCTATGAAATGCAAGGTAGTTAATAAACAACACGGTTACAAAGGTTTCTTTTTAGTTGTACCGAGAGGGGTGTCAGGGTCCGTCCTTAGTGGACAGATGACCTAATGGTTCGTAGGAATGATCTCAGAATGCAAAAACCAACACGGTACAAGGGGGTTTGCAGTGATAATCAAAACAAATGTAGTTTTATTGAAATAACAACAGCAAAAATGCGATAGAGGGATTAAGGGAGAGGAAAAGAGAGAGAAAGAGAGAGAGAGAGAGAGAGAGAGAGAGAGAGAGAGAGAGAGAGAGGAGGGATATAGCTACCAATGCAGAGAGAGAAAGAGAGAGAGAGAGAGAGAGAGAGGGGATATAGCTACCAATGCAGAGACAAAGTCCTTTGGTGCAGTCCAGCCGAGGGTCCATCTGCTACGCTGGGGAGATCTCAAAGGCTCTAGCTAACTCAGAGGTTTTTATTACTGAAAATTGTGAGGGGGGGGAAACAGATACAATAGGGAACAGATGTATTGAAATAACTACAGGTAGTCCATGTTCTCAGCAGTAAATGAGCTTGATAGATGTAACAGGTAGTCTATGTTCTTAGCAGTAAGCGAGAGCCATTGTATTCTCGGTCCAGTGGTCACAATCTGCAGGCAAACATCTCACTTCGGTCAGCTTGCCTCCCCACACACCTCCCCCGGGCTGGGGGTTTCAGTCCCAGTCCTTGGAAGGAGCAGAGGGGCCTTTCAGGAGTTTCATGTCTCAGTCTTTAGTGGAGAAGCTTCTTACATCTTAGTCTGTCTGTCACGGTGGTTGTAAAACAGGCGAGGGTCTTCTGTGGGAGACCACCTGAAACTCAGGAGAAGTCCAGCCAGGCCGAGAGGTGAGGCAGCTTCCAGAGCTGCTGTTGTTGCAAACGGGGCATGGTGCCCTCTTCTTAGCATACAGCAAACACACCTGTGAAAACAATAGCTCAAAACTGAGCTTTCAGGTCTCAGGGCCTGTGGCATGTGACTTTTCTCCTTCAGAGCCAGATATAGACGGGGGGGGGGGGGGTCTTCTCTTCAGTGGTCTCCCAAGGACGATCGTGAGGCACATGAGGGAAAATTAGGACAGACTCTCACAAGGGGCAATTGTGGGAATCCTTCAAATCAGAGGGTTTTGGGGAAGCTGCAAAAGGCAGGCCTCAGAGACAGCAGAACTGCAATTAGAGCTAAGCAGCAGCCATAAGATTTGTCAGCAGAAAACTTATATAGGAAGTAGAAAAGTAAGGACAAAAAGAACAATGGTTTGTGTATTAATACTTGGCTAGAATGACTCCCTAAGCTTCAAAAAAATATCTCTAGCAAGATATTAGGAACTTCTAAGCTTAATAATGGAGCTCGGTGCATTGTGTTTTAAGGTTTACAAGCAGGTATTGTATTCAAAATAAGCAAGCAGTGTTTTAACCAAAGGTACGTGTGCTTATAGTGGTTGGGTAGAACTACTGTCAATATGCTTCTGCTTTGTGTGATTGGTCAAAAAACTTTTCAAGTAAGTTGTACCATTAAGTTCATTGCCCACTGCCAGAGGTGTGACCTGTTGGCATCTTCCCATTGTCATAACCATGGAATGAGACTGATGCTGGAAAACAAACAGCTCGAGGTGTGTTCCTCAGCAGCCCTGCCATGTTCGTGATTTGTACAGAGACCCCCTGCCGGCAATAGTATGTAGGTGTTAAATTACATATATGATAAATTAATATGTATTATTTCATTCATTTTGATATCTTTTCATTCCATATAGATTTATATCTTTTCATATAGATTTGTTTTCTTCCTCCAGCTTGGGAGTGTGATGATTTACAACAGTTCAAAACCTTCTGCCCACACAGCAGTCAGCCTCTGGGTGTGTGCATGCACACCCACCCACTGTGCTTGCTCTTCTCAGCATCTCGGGGCTGCTGTTTGCACAGATTTGGGATAAATTTAACTCCACAGAGCCACGAGTAGGGTGTCTAGCTTGTCATGAACACTCATGTGGCAACGAACAACACAGAGCTCTCAAATCACATTATCACATGTCGTTTCATTCCTGCTGGGTACTGAGGAACTCTTAAAAGACATAGAAAAGGGGTGGAAAACATTGGAATCATGCTACTGCTGGTATCCTCCTGGAGGAAAATATGTTGGGTTTCTTCAGGTGGTAGCTTTCCAAAACCTAGGAAAACAGCTCAGTTGTGGTAGCCCAATTGTGACTGGCTTTCTTGACTTGGCAAAGGCTGGGGTGTTAACAATGGACTCTGTCCTTGGTCCAAATCACCTGCCCTTAGCTGCAGACAAAAGCACCACCAGCTACAGCAGAAGCTGCATCAGTCAATTTTCTCAAAAAGCTGTGTTAAATTTGGGAGAGGAAAACATGTCAGACACTGTGGATTAATGACAAGACTCTGAGGAACAGTTCCAAAGCAAAGGGCAGCAGCTTCTCTCTGGGCCACTCCTTGTGCTCCAAGGCAGCCGGGCTGCCCTGGCTGCCCAGGACCCTGCGCCCCGCGGGCTCTGCAGAGCTGCACAGCGGGGAGGCAGCTTCGGGCACCTCAGCCCCTGGGCAGGAGGGGCTGCTTGCTCTGCAGGGCTGCCTGGGGGCAAAAGCAGGGTGCTGGCCTTCTGCTCTGGGCCCCAGCCTGGCCTTGCAGGCCTAATCCTGTTCCCTGTTTCAAATGTGCTAAAGACAGACTTGTTTGTTTCCCACTTTGCATAGGTGTGATTTGCACCACAAAATACTGAAGGGCTAAGGCCTGAACAACAGACCCTGACTGAAGCCTCAACAACAGGACCTGAGCCAAAGCTGCCCTCTAGGTGACCTTTCCAACCCAATATTCTATGTATCTGCTCCTTGACCAAGTGTTATTATCAAAAGGATTGTTGCATCCATTTACTGGTGAAACACGTCTTCACCTTTCTGCATGAGGAAAATGGACAAGGCCACACCTGGCCTTCGTTCCTCCTTGAGCCCTGGGCAGGCTCAGGGAGAAAACCAAGAGGAGAATGACACCAGCTGTGCCCCAGCAGAAGCTCTGGCACATTGCTCATCCAGCACGATCAGAGCCGGGCTACTCTCACAGCACACTCGGGAGCCTCGTGGCCACCAAAGGTGGAGGCACCGCAGGATTTCCCAGTTCCCGGCCGTGGCTCTGCAGGGCTTGGCTGGGACAGCTTGCCCCAGCTGATGTGCAGCTCTGGATTGAAGGGGAAACCATTGGGGTACCTGGTGATGGATCTTCCTGAATCACCAGAGGCACCCTTTTGTAATAATGCTGAGGTGCATTGCTTAGCTTATCCTTTCCTGACTCTTTCTTGCATTAGTGCATTACAGTAAATTACACTGTTCCTTCAGCTGGTGTCTGTGTCTGCATCTCTGACCCTCCCTACCATCAAAACAAACACACAGCCAGTTTAGCATGAGACCTGCCTCTCTGCCAGCCCATCTCTTGGCAAACACCCCTGGTGGCCATCTCCACAAATGAAATTCCCACTTTGCAACTTCCTTTTCTGCAGGCAGGTGAGAAAAGGAGCCACTCCCAATTCTAGACACCTCTGGAAACCAGCTGCTTTCAGCAGTCACAACCCTGAAGTATCAATCTCCTTCCTTAGCCTGCCACAGGGAGCTCCCACCAAGAGTCCTTTTGTCCAAGGATACCCACAGAAGAGCTGGAGAAGGGAGCAGTTTGAAACACAACTGTTTCAGAGTTTAAACCTGCCTTTATCAAATGAGCACACACCAACCTGTCCCAAAGGGAAAGCAGGCAGGAAAGAGAAGCTCCTCTCCCACAACAGCAAACTCTGTGCTTCCTTCTGTTCCAGCTGGAGAGTAGAGGCCATGGGCTGCACCTCACTTTGGGAAGGAGCCCTGGGAATTGGCCTGATCTGGGAGGGCAGCAAAAGGAATTCCCCAAAAAGTAGGAAAAGATTCTCTGGAAGCATTAGATTATGACAGTATTTCTGGAGGAAAGGAAAAAAAAAAAGAACAGGGAACTTCAAAAAGTTCCCAGACTGAAATTTGTTTGCCAATACACCAACCCCAAAGTCTCTGTAGTGTGTCAGGAAGCTCAGGAATGTAGAGAGCATTTTGAGCAGACACTGGATCGAAGCAAGGTGCACAACCCTGCATAGGTTGCCTTAGACCAGAAGCATGCTGCCCTTGGGCAAACAATATAAAGAAGTTTGCCAAGATGTACCCCAGGAAAAGAGATGTGAAGCAAGATGTTCTAGGGATGTGAAGAAAAGATATGGGGCAGAATGTTCTGCTGACACTTTTGCCAATCTATGTACCTGACCAAAGATATGTTGGCTCTTTGTCCTATACATAACACTTTGTAACCACTTATAAGTATTCTCCCATTGCTGAACCCTGCATTAGCATATAAATGTACCCTGAGATTTGCAATAAACTGAGTATCGATCATTACCTCCATGAAGATTGATCTCTGCTTGCGGAGGGCTCCTTTCTCTATTACCCCTCTCCTTTTCCCCGTCTCTCTCCCATACACCTTGTTTCTCTATCTGGCGTCCGTATACTTTCTTTCTTTACAGGAATGAACTTGCAAGGCTTGGATAAACACCACTGGTGTCCGTCCCCCAGAGCACGAGCAGCTCCCCAACAAGACTTCAAGACTAAGGGACAAAGCTTCCCCCTTCAGCTCTCCACAGCAGCTCTAGGGAGTCTCTCCCCACTGCCAGATCTCCTTTGTCAGTCTACAGTGACAAGAGTTGGCTGCAGGAGGCATTTGCATTGGAGCTCTCCCCAAATGGGGGGAAAAAAAAGAAGAGGTGGTTCCTGTGGAAATACAAAGGCAACGCTGCTTGGGAAGACACCAGTGTGAGTTTGCTACAGCTCTAGGCCAAAAATCCCTTGAAGAAAGCAACATCTATCCATGCATGGGGCAGCACTTTGGCTTTGATATCAATGCTAACAAAATTGCTTCCCATTCCTGCTGCTGTAGCTGACTCCGAATGACGAGAAATGTGCCAACTCTGCCAAAGACAGGCAGACATAGTGAAATAAAACCAGCTAGTCTGTGGAAAAGGAGACCAAATGAATGTTTTCTAATCACCCCTTTTCATGCTTTTCCCAGCCAAAACAGAGCAATGTCCTTCCTCTCTGTCACCGATGGTGACCCAGGCACGGGATGCAGAGTGGGGATAACCTGCTGTGCTGTGCCGTGCCGTGCCGTGCTGTGCAGAGCCGAGCCGAGCCGAGCCCGGCCAGCCCCGGAGCCGCCCCGCCCGCGCTGTGCCCGCAGCCCCGGCTCTGCCGCGCGCGTCCCCGCGGGCCCGAGCGCAGTGCTCCCCTCGGGCCGCGCGCCGCCGGCGCAGCCGCGGCCGTTGCGCTGCGGTCGTTGTGGCCACAGTCGGTGACCGATGCCATGGCGGAGCTGCCGCTGCCCGCCGGGCTCAGCGCCCGCACCTTCCCCGCCAAGCTCTGGTGCCTGGTGAACAGCCCCCGCGTCCGCTCCGTGCGCTGGGACAGCCGCGCCCAGGGGCTGCTCATCGACCGCTCCCTCTTGGAGCGGGAGCTGCTCAGCTCGGGCCGCGCCCACAGGGGCCGTGGCCATGGGCCGGCCCCGGTCCCGCACACCTTCAGGGCCACGCAGTTCCGCAGCTTCGTGCGGCAGCTCTACCGCTACGGCTTCCACAAGGTGCCGGGCTGGCTCGGCTCGGCTGCGCCGGGTGATGCCGGGGCCTGGCTCCACTACAGCAACCCCTGCTTTCGCCGCGACCGCCCCGACCTCCTGCTCCGCATCAAGCGCCGGAGCGCGGCCAACAGGCAGCGGCCGGCGGCGGGCCGGGATGGCCGCAGGCGCCCGCCCCGCGGCTCCCAGCAGCTCCCCGGGGCGCGGCCGCTGCCGGTCGGGCGGCACGGGCGCGGTCGCTTCACGCCGCTGCCCAGGGAGCGGCCGCCGCTGCCGGCCGGGCGCCCGCCCAGCGGCTTCCTCCTGCTGCACAGGGAGCGGACGCTGCCGGACGGGCGGGAGCTGCGCAGCCCCCGGCCCGGCCGCCTCCAGCAGCACCCCGGGGAGCGGCCGCTGCTCGCCCGGCGCCCGCCCTGCGGCTTCCACCTGCTGCACAGGGAGCGGCCGCTGCCGGCCCGGCGGGAGGGGCCGAGCCGCTTCCAGGAGCTCTACGGGGAGCGGCCGCCGCCCGCCGAGCGGGCGGTGCTCGGCATCCCGCCCTGCCACTTGCTCGGGCTCCACGGGGAGCCGCCGCTGCCGCTCGGGCGGGAGGGGCCCCGCAGCCGCTCGCAGGAGCTCTGCGGGGAGCAGCTGCCTCCGGCCGAGCGGGAGGGGCTCGCCACCCAGCCCTGCAGCTTCCAGCAGCTCCACAGGGAGCAGCAGCCCCCAGCTGACGACGCACGAGGTAGGAAAAGAGTTGTAGCCTTGTTTTTCCAAAAGGTCCTGAAAAGTGACCGTTTGAAGTATTTTGCCGCAAGGCTCTGCCATTCTCGGCCAGAAGTTGTCAAGCCTACTAGGAAGGGGCACCTAGGAGGCCAAAAGATTCTCTGCTTGGTTTTGCTGTGTGCTTCCCGTGATGTTTGGTCCACAGCAGCACTAGAGCTCTGTGTCCCACAGCCACGTTGTGGAGCCTGACCAATGTGTTTGTATTCTTGCAGCCACCCCGGGCACTTCAGGGCCCAGCACTCCACCCGGCAGTGCAGCCTGTGCAGCATGGACGGCCTCCAGCTCAGCACAGAACGCACCTGGGGAGGAGGAATGGCCACCAGCAGATCTAGGCCTTGCTGTAGAGAAAATGATTCGGGAGATCAGGAGGTCCCTGTCTGAAAGATCTCCCTCTGTGCAGGTATTCCATTGGATGGGGATAAAAGGGCTGGACTGAGAGCTTTTGAACGTTGTTACACGGTTGAGAAGCAAAGGCTTCTTTAATTGAAATTACTTCATTATTATTTAGCTATTGAATTATTCTTGGTATTGAATTCTTCTTGGATTTCTAAAAGAGGGGATGAAAAAGAAATGAGGAAGAGGTTTTACTTGCTGGGAAAGAGGAGAAGAGTGTTGGGAGAAGTGGCACTGAAGGCCAAGTGTCCTGTGCAGGGAGGGGCATACCAGAGGTGCCTCTGTTGCAGCTGCAGTAGATGTGGGCTGTGCCTCTTTTGGGTGGGAAGGCCAAGGCAAAGCAAGGGCTGGGCTGCAGCTGCTGCTTCCTGGAGCCTTCTACTACTGCCCCATGTGTGTCCTCCAGGCATCACCTTGACCCCCTGAATCCTGAGTTTAAAAGGCTTGTCATGTGAACTGTGTGGGCAGTGTTCCCTCCTCTGTGCTCCATGTCCTTTAGGAGTGGAGAAGGACAGTTACTGTATCCCTGATATGATTCCAGCAAAATAGTGAGTGATCTTTGGGTTCCTTTCTTTCTGTTTTTCTGTTCAGGGCAATGTTGGTGTTGCCCCTGATTCTTCAGGAGGGGAGCCTGTGAACAGAGCTGCAGCAGAGGAAGCTTCATCTGGCACCGAGAGCTGCAGGAACAGTGTCCAGGAGCCCGAGGAGCCTGGTAAGGACAGAGCCCACACTGTTTTAGAGAGCTGTGAGATGGCTGCTCTGAGCAGGGTTGGTGCTTCCTGGTGCCTTGAGTTCAAATCCTGCGCTGGCACAACCTGCCTGAGCCCTGCCCTCCACGCTTCTCCAGAGGCTCTGACACGGAGTCCTCTGCTGGGGCAGAGAGCAGGGAATAAACCTGACCTTGTGTGAGTTGTGTCACCAAGCCGTGTGTCCCAATTTTGTGCTGAAGTTGCTGGATAAATTTGCTGCAGGGTGCCAGGGAAGGCTAAGCTGAGCGACACTTGAAGGAGCAGGGGAAAAAAAAGAGCAAAAATTCAGGGTAGAAGTCCAAATCACTGACTAAATGTAGTACCAGTCTGCTGGTATTGGTCCTGGCCCACAAGAAAAACAAGGAGCACAACATCAGAGGCCAACCAATTGAAAAATCACGGTAACTCCAGTATCAGAAGGAAAAGCTTGAATGACCCCTGATTAGGGAGGCCTAAGAGGAGAGAAGGAGCACTGTGGATGCATTCCTTAGCCCAGCTGGTGCAGCCTGCAGGCCTCGTAGGGAGCTCTGTCCCTCCCAGCCCTTGCTGCCAGAGCTGATGGTCGAGTTGGAGCAGCTGCTGCTCACTGCAGAGGGCAGTTTGTAGATGGCAGGTAATGGAGCTGGTTCAGGACTCAGCTCCCAGCACCTTCAGCTTCAGCCATTTCAGTGAGGACTGAGGTCTCTCTGTCAGCTCAGAGAAAGAGCAAGGCTGGGCTTCCTTGTGGCAGCTGGGACTGTCTGTGTTTCAAGCTCTCCTGGGTGCCCTTTGCACTGTGGGGGCTGGGAGTTTATCGAGATAATTCAATGCTTTGAAGCACACTTTTGAACCCTTGGAATGGTCCCTGTTCTTTTAAGGGCACATTGCTTCAAAGTGCCAAGTGAGAGTCTGCATTTCAGGTCATCTTTGACAGCCCCTGGTAGAAGGACAATTACTGCCCAAGGGAAAGGTGCACAAGGGCCAATATTGACTGAGCGTTCCCTTTGCTTCCCAGATGCCATCTGACCAACGTCTCCAGGAGGGCTGGAAGAGACAGGGGAGAGCCTGTGACCATCAGGCAGGTAGAACTCCTCTGCTTGTAGATATGTTTATAGATTTCTATGGTTATTTATTAGTAGTTATAGTTCCATTTATAGATGATAGTGTTCTATTTATATAGACATATATTGATAGATCTGTGTAGTTTAATGTGGATATGTATATAGGTATAGATATGATATAATTATATTTTATAATATATTTACGTTTGTAGATTTTCAGAGTTAGATGTTTCTATGTGTAGAGTAATATATTTATATATATATATGAAGTTACATTTATGAATGTGTATAGTTATATAGTAAGAGGAAGGTTTAGATGGAGAGATTGATGGAAGGATTGCTGTTTGTGTAGGCCTAGGCTGCATTTGTACCTCTTTCCCCCCTCAGCTGCCTTTTTCACCTCTTGCTTTTCCCCCGGTGCCCCCTGTGCCCCCTGTCCCTGTGCTGGGTCCGAGCTGGCGGCCGGGCCGGGCAGAGCAGCACTTCCAGCCCCGGCTGTCCCTGGAGCGGTGGGAGCTGCCGCTGGCCCCAGGCACTGTCCCTGAGGAGCTGCTGAAGGACGGTGAGACTGAGGGGGCTGAGGGGGCCGTGGCGCTGAAGGGACGGTGACCCTGAGCTGCTGCTGGGGCTGAGGGCTGTGGGGCAGCCGAAGGCCTTGGTGGCACTGAGGTGACAGGGAAGTGGCACAGGCTGGCAGGGTGGTGGGTCTCAGGGGACGGGATGGCTCAGAAGGGACTGAGGGGCGTGAGAGGACTGTGAGGGGCTGAAGAAACTGAAGGCGGCTGGGGCTTCACTGAGAGCATGGCGGGGCTGAGGGGATGGAGGGGGCCAGCAGGGAGCACAGAGGGCTCCGGGACTGCAGCTCTGCCAGGCCTTGGAAGCAATTCCAGAGCCTCCACTTTTGCCACAGGTGCCATGAAGACCTTGAGGACAGCTGGAGACTGACGGAACCAGCAGGGAGGAGCTGAAGGCCAGCAGCGAAAGAAGTGAACGGGGACCTGCTGCTGCCAGCCTGCAGAGAGCCCGGCTGGGGCCACAGGCCCGGGGAGGCAGGTGGGGCTGAGGCTGCCGTGGGCTGTGGCCGTGGGCACTGCCCGGCGGGCCAGGAGTGGGCCCTGCCCGTGCTGGGGCTGCTCAGCGCAGCTGCCCCGGCTGGCACAGGGGCTGTCCTTGGGCAAGGCAGCTGTGCTGGCAGGGCCCAGGAGCTGTGCTGGCTCTGCCGGGCTGCGGGGCAGTCTCGCCTCGGCTGCGCTCACCACAGCCCGGCCCGCCCGGCTGCTTTCTCTTTCTGACCCCCTGGGGAGGCTCTGACATTTCCTCTTCCCTGATGGAAGTGCAGCTGCTGCCAAGGGAAACATCCCCATACTCACTCAGTGTTCCCTTTGCTTGCCAGATGTCCCATCTGCTGTCCCTGTCCCTGTCCAGGAGAGCTGCTCTGCACGGGAGGAGGAGACCAAGCGAGAGGCTTTGAAGATGGGGCAGCTGGGATCCCTCTGCTTTGAGTGTTCTTTACAGATACATGGACTTGAACATAGGCAGGGATTATTACATCTGTATTTCTGTTAGTGGGTTGCTATTTGTATGGATTTATTTCCATGTGTATATTCTTGTATTTATGTATATTTATTTTGTTATGAATGCATGCTATTTGTATATATACATATATGTTTGAAATTATATATATGTGTATCAATTTATCTCTGTATACATGGATATTGTTATATCTGTGTTAATTTCTATTTCTTATGGGTACAGTGGTGTAGGTATCTCCTTTGATATGATTTTTGTTATATGGCTTTTAAAATAGGAATATTGGTATTTGTATAGGTATCTAAGTCTATTTGTATAGGTATATTTATCTGTTTATGTATGTAATTCTATTTTCATATCTATGGATGTATTTTTGTATTCCTAGATGGGCTTAATCCTTGCAGTAATATGTAATAAATTAAGTTGTTAAATGCCTAATTGATCTTTTTGTATAGTGAGTTTTTGTAGAGGTTGGCAAGAAATTAACTGAGGATGGTATTTGTATATTATTACATACACAGGTTGTAATAATCTAATAAATTACAGTTTTTAACCTAAATTGAGATTTGTATAGTTCTGTATTGTCAGCGTGGGTGTAGCACTTTGTAATAAATGACATTTTCCAACTGAAATTGATTCTCATGTATTTGTGGATCAGCAGCGTGGCTGTAGCAATCTGCAAGAAATGCCATTTGTTAGCTGTGATGGGTGTTCTGACATTTGTACTACCCAAAGCCATGAGCAGATGTAAATGCTGGAGGAGTTTGACCATGCAAATCTCCAGCCATGCCCAGCACGTGCCCCACCTGCACTCAGGTTGGGCAGGAGAAGGGCAGATTTGGGCTGGCAGCAGAGCCCCACGTTGGCTCAGAACTCGCTGCAGAGGCAGCTGAGAAAACTCCGGGGCTCCACTGAGAGTAGAACTCCAAGCAGGAGCAACCCTGACAGGAGAAATCATTCACAATGAAAAAAAGAGAAAATGTGGCAAAGCAGATGTGGGGATGCTCTGTGAGGCTGATAAAATGCTCTGAATCACCCCTGCCTAGGCACGTCTTCTGCAAAAAGGTTTTGTTAAAAACTGAATACCTCCCATAAAATACAGATTGCTCTTTCCCCTTCACTTACCTTGCTGTGTGAGTGGAGACACACTCTCCTCATCACTGAGAATTTTTGCCCTTCAGCACCTCACATTTAATCAAAGATGATGTACTACCTTGGCACCATCAATGAAAACAGCCCTGCCCTCGTGGCAGTGTTTGCAAAGTCTTCCCTCCTCCAGTCTCCACGTGTGACAGACGGAACCATCCATTTCTGTCCAAACTGTGCCTGAGCTGAGTGAGGGCTCCAGGAGCTCAGGAGGGTGCAAGAGCATCGCATGTGGGAAGCTTTTGCAAAGCTTCCTAAGCACCAGCAAACTCTGGGTTTGCCAATCTTCCCCTGCAATATTGTCCTATTCAAGAATGATCTTGGAGGACACTGTGCCTCCAGCTCACTCAAGAAAAGTTTGTTTTCTTCAAGGCTTGAATAGAGGAAAATAAAAATTGTGGTTTTTAGAGTGAAATTCGGGGGGTGATGCAGCTGGGTTCGCTCCACTATTTGCTGTGGAAAGTAGGGCAAAAGCTTTAAATTCCCAGCAGAAGCTGACTACCAGCCCACAAAGACCTGAATGAGGCCCAGGTGGGCTTGCTGCATGCTGGTCCAAGGGAAAAGCTGGAACAAAGTCCCCTTTTATTGCAGATGGAGTCTGTACTAGTGTGTCCAGGGCTGTCTGTGGTAAGACACGGCAATCCAGCCAGAAACTGTGGATATGAGAGTTCCAACAGCAACCTGCTTCTCCAGGGTGAGGGACGAGGCCAGCCCGAAAGCCTGGAAGGTGCTCTGGGCACTGGAGAAGGCCAGGCTGTCCTTGAGCAGGGATGGCCTTCAAAGGGGACCTCATACCTTGTGCTGCTGACCAAGGGCAGCTGGTGGCCTTCCACAAAATGCTTCTTTTGTCCAGCTCTTGGAAAATTCCAGCCAGCAACAATTCCTGCTGCTCACACCAGGCCTTTCCAAGCAGGAGGAATTCCAGCAGCAGCCTGACAGCTTAGTGGCAGGAGAATAAAATACTTAGCTGAGCGTTATCAACTCTCTGTCAGAAGCCACATCCTCAGCCCCTCATCTCCTCCAGTTGTCTCAGACGTGGAGGAAGCAGCAGGAAATCTCTGATCCTGGAAGGGAAAGCAGAAGGAGGAGAGGCAGTGGCTGATCCCTGGGGCCTTGGGAGCAGTGAGAGCCATCCAAAACACATCTGCTGGGCTGTGGAGATAAGAGTGACCAGTCAGCAATGCTCTGTGTGAGACTGGAGCCATCTGTGAAAGTGAGCATGGAAATCTGACCTTGCAAAACAGAGGAAAAGGTGTCTTTGGGTATTTGCCAAACCTCGCAGGGGCTCTGAGCCACCTGGTCTAGTGGAAGGTGTCCCTGCCCATGGCAGGGGTTTGGATCTAGAGGGTCTTTAAGGCCCCTTCCAACTCTAGCCTTTCTGTGAGTCTGAATTACAAACCCACAATGACAAAGAGAACACAGCAAACCTGGCCTCCGCTGGGTTGTTGGAGATGTCTGCAGTCACTTGTGTCACCTGGAGACTGGTTTGGATCTGAAGAAATTTTCATGGTCCCAAAGTATTTCAGTGTGACTTTCCTGGTTCAGGGCCCCAAAAGATGCCAGAACAGATAATCTGCAGGCACAGAATTGGTTAAGCTGCCTGTGAACCTGATGGAAGAAGTGTATTCATGTTATTGCAGCATTTACCCTGTACAGGTGATATTTGGTTTCCATTTTGAAGATGAAATGTTCTTGCACAATGCTTGTATATGCAGAAATACTGGCTTTAAATCCTAATTCCATCTTCACACAAGGATGTGTAATCCCTCAGAAATGTTTAACACACAGCCATATTAGCTTTGGGCTGGGTGGTGTGGTTTGTTTAGAGTTTGTGATGAGTAATGGCAGTGTTAACAAATACCACTCTTGTTAATTTGAGTCCTCCCTTTATCAACCCTGTTGCATAGAAATCACTTTTTTACAGTGGAGACTAAATGAAATTCCTTCATACAGATGAGAATTGTGCAATTCAGGCTGATGAAAGGGGAAGTTTTCTGTTATTGTGAAAGGACAATTTAGATAACCTGTTTGCTGTTCATCCTGGAGGTGCTTTGCAGTTAAGAGTGAAAAGAAAAAAGACATTTCTCTTAAGAAGTGTCTTGAAAGAGCTTTTTGTATTACCAGAAGCAGCTACATTGATATTGACCTCCACAATTAGAAATGCACAACAACCACTTAGGTGACTTAATCTGGCCATGACTTTTAGCTGCAATTCCAAAATCTCATCAAATATGTTGCTATCCTTTAAACAAGGAAGGAGAGCACAAATACCAACAATTCTCCTCAGCCTTCTGGGTTGGAAAGACCATTTAATTTATGCTCCCTTAGCTGTTAGCCTAAACCCTGCTGTGCAAACCTTACGTCTGTGTTGGACCTCATAAACTTCTTGAGCATCAACTTAGGTGCAACCCTGCTACAAAACCCTTCAGGCACCACACTGATTTAGAGTGGCAGGACTTCACTGTTCTAGCAGAGAATTTTATTTACTGGCTCCTGCAAGTCATTTCCAGAGCAGACGTGAAATCAGTGCCTTGCTATCTGGATGTGATAGGATTTTCCTCCTGTCCCAACAGACAACAGGGGAAAAGATTTGTTTCTATTATACCATTGCATCTAAATCTTTGGTTTGAGAGCAAAAGGAAAATGTTCCTTCAAGAAGTTCTGCCCAGACTTTTTGGCATGAGGACAAGCTGTGGTGTGCTGGCAGGAGCAGCACTGTCCCTGTGGGTGCAAACCCCCTGAAGGATGAACAGGCTGCTGTCACAGGGGCCACACCTGCAACATGAAAACCCACCGTGCCATTAACTCGATGCAAACTAAACACAAGTGACTCAGCTCTGCATCCTCAGCAAGGACTTGCCTCTGCAGAGATGTTACTGACAGACTCAGCTCTTGTTTGCAAGGGCTGTTAAATTGTCACACAAATCAACCACCCCTCCCTCTCTTTGTCCTTGGCGTCCGGCTGCTGAGCTGCTGCTGAGAAAGAAGAGGCAGAGTCCTTCAGGGCAAACGGGGACTTTCCAATGGGCAGAAACTTCCTCCTTTGTTTTGGTTTCAGTGACAACAGAGGGGTTTGTCTTCAGTCCCTGTGTCAGCAGGGAAATTGTGCCTGCCCATCACACCTAGGATCTGAACAACCTGGATTTTTATTGGTGTAAAATCCACAGTGACCTGACCTTCTGCAGGAATATGGAGAGAAGAGTCAAAAGGGATTCCTGGAATGTTGCAATAAGCAGAAAGTGGTATTAAACATATATTGATAAAAAGGCATAAAAGCTCATAAAAGCTCATATGGAACTGATTTAAACCTAATAAAAAGAGGCATTTTATTGTAATAAAGAGTGAGGGTTGCAGACCACAGTGTGAGATATAGCTACTCTTCATAGTTTAGGAAGGTTTATTAAACCTTATAAAAAATACAACAGAAGACTGAATAAAGAAAAAAGGTTACAGCACCAGGAGCAAAAGATTTTCCTCGCCATGTGCTCAGCCCCCTCACACTGGAGACTTTCCCTTTTTAACCCTTTAACCCCTCCCAAAGTTTTGTCCATCAACCTCCTCTTTGCTGTCCAGTGGTGAAGATCTCTTCCTCAAATCCTGATTGGGGGTCAAGTGTGGCCATAGTGACAAGCCAGCCCTCCCAGATGTCCCAAGCCCTTGGGGACATCTGGGAGTCATAGTGACAAGCCACCCCTCCCAGCTGTCCCTTGATAACCACGGGATGGGGTGCAGCATAACTATAAATCTATAAAACTTTTCTTAACTTATATACATTATATTTTTCTATTAATTGTGAGAGTCAATCATCACATGACTCATCTATCATAACAGGAAAAGCAGTTTTCTGGTGGCAGGAACACTGGTTTTAAAGGTAGGACCAGCTCTTGAGGTTCGATTTGTTCCCTCTTTCAGATTACAAGGAAGTCATGGTGTTCCAGAGTTGAAGCTGGTCCCAAAAGTTTGAGAACAGGGGGTGATAAGATCACCAGGGTATTTTATCCGTATCTAGGAAGAAGCCCTGCAGAGCTTCTCTTTAGCTTTGACTGAAAGTAGAAGTCCTGTTTTTACCAAGAATTTTGATCTCTTTGTGTTTTGGAGAAAGAAAAAGAAAACCCCAAACCACCTGAAGTTTACATTGAGGTGAGGTGTATCACAGAGGGATGAGGGCTCGCCAAAGCAAGAGACCCTCCTGTAATTTAAACTGTTCTTTCAATAATAACAATAATTTCTCAGTACATGTTGATTTCAGCAGGCACCAGATTCCCTCTTCTTGTTCTGGCCTTTCACATATCACTAAGGGAAGGTGAGGCTGTGTCATTGTCATTCGGATTTTTAATTCTTCACAAGTCAAAACTGAATTCAAGTAAAGTTCATTAAACTGCAATTTACATATAAATAGGTATGATTAGTGCTGATAAAAATCGAAACAGCAATCAATATTGATACAGTAATTGATATTTGAGAATAATAAAATAATTAGAAGTTGTAATGCCAAAGAAGAGAGGGAGAGGAGGGGCTCCACCCCCCCCCCCCTCTTCCCAGCAGATGTTGTCAAGGACCACAGGAAAGAAGCTGAAGATAAAGTTGCTAAAAATGAGCAAAAACCTGGTTGGGTCCCAGAAAATGCTAATTATAAGGGATTTATTGCCTTGATATGTAGATGCAGTGATACGTTAGTCTTGGCTTACATTGTACTGGCTTGGTGCGCGTGTGTAACCCAAACATGAATAAAAGGACACAGAAGAAGACTACAGAGCCTTCATCAGTGATGACCCCCAAAGACTTGTGTGACCACCAAACCGAGTGGTGGCGCATGTGTGGTAAAGGTGGTAATGAAGGTGGAGATAGAGATATGACGAACCGAAAATGGGAGGAGATGGTATTGACACATGGCATATAAGGGGTGATTTTCATTAGCAAGCTCGTACGTGATGTTGCAAGGGTCCCAAAACCCTGCCCTCCGTACCCCGTGGTTATCTTTTGCTTATGCACTATTATTGGAACCAAATTATCCCTTATTTTAATCAAATTATATTGTATCTAATTTTTTTTTTTTATTTTAACTATTCAATTAAAATTGTTACTAATTTTAATATTGTTTGGCTTTTTTTATGATAGGATAATTGGGCAAACATAACAATTTTGGTGCCGACATCTGTGACTCTCTCAACTCCGGGGAGGTGGATAGTTTCTGGGAAGGAGCTCCCCACCAGAATTTTAAGTGGTCCCAAGGCTAGACCACTCTCCCTTGGGAAAAGAGAGGTTTTATTACAATAACGCATAAGCAAATTAGTTTTTAAGAGCACGCAAGAGAGGCTCCCATCAGAGTGCCGGCTTATAGGAGAGAGAGTATCCATAGAAAACTGCTTTGTGAACGAAGACCCTCGTGAGAAAAGGAGGCTGTGAGTATCATGGGGTTTTGGGTCGGGGGGCGGCTGTATGCATGTGTGAGTGTGTGTGCAGTGTCTGAGATGGGGGCTGGGCAGTGCCAGACCCCCGAAGTGAGCGGGACCTCCCAGTACCGCGTTTTCGTGCCCTCCGAGAGGACGCTGGCTGGGAAAGGAGGGAAGTGAAAGAAAAATGAACGAGTGGGGACCCCGGGAGGGTTTGACCCAGGGGGAAGGAGGGGATCCCTGGTCCAGGCACCTGTGGGAGGGTCCTTGAGCAGGAGGGATTGACTCATTAGGGAGACTGAGAAAGAGAGTGAATGAATAGGTTCAAATTCCTTGGAGGGGTTGGTAGCAGGCAATTTAGTATGTGACTAGATGGTGAGAGGACGGGGCTAATAGATTGAGAAAGAGGGAGAGATAGGAGTGGAACAAGTAGATTGCAGAAGGAGAGATAGGTATGGAAGAGGTAGATTGAAAAGGCAGTGTGACAGAGCAGTAAGTGAGGAAGTTAAGCCACGAGGTGAGTGTGGGAAACTAAGGCTCTCCTGGTACCGGGGATTTCTTAGTTTGCTGCTGCCAGAAAGGGGTGAGGGAAAAAGTAAGTTCCTTGACCCAGGGGCTGCGGATTGTAGGAAAATTCGCAGTGGTTTGAGGGGGGTTCTCAGGGGGGGAGCATTCCTCAGGACAGCCCACTGGGGATGATAATACAGTTTTGAGATGAATGGAAATCCCAAAGGGAAGAAAATCAAGGAATTCAGAGGGCAGTGCCTAAGGGACATAATATAGGAAAAGCTTTGAGTGAGCATCAGAAAAAATATGAGTCGCCGGCAGAATGGTTAAAAAGATTAAAAAGAGACTTGCAATTCTATTCAGGTATAGATACTGATACTGCAGTAGGGCAGGTTCTGTTAAAAATTCAGTTTGTGACCAGATTTTGCAGTGACATCAGGAAAAAGCTGGAAAAATTAGAAGACTGGCAGGACAGGGGACTTCAAGTATTACTGAGAGAAGCACAAAGGGCATTTGTAAAGAGAAATGAGAAAAGGAGAAAGCAGATGCCAGAATTTTGGTTGCGGCAGTTCAAGAAATGCAGGCAGCTTTAAATACAGAAAAATCTGCAGGGAAAAACAAACGGCGAATGTCAGGATCTAATTTTAAGAACACAAGACCTGTGCATTTTTCCCGCCACAAGAAAAGATACTTAAAAAATTCTTGTCCTACTTTAAAGGATGCGGGACCTACCTGTTTTTATTGTTATAAAAAGGGGCACCTGCAAAAAAATTGCAGAAAGAAACAGCAAGATGAGAAAATTTCTAAGGAGAATCAGAGAGGGCAAGAGTTTTTTGTTTAATGAAGAGGACTGAAATACCACCAGAAGAGGCCTTGATAATAAAAGTAAAAGTAGGTCCTCAGAGCGAAGAAGTTATATTTTTAGTCAATACAGGAGTTTCTCAGTCGACAGTGACAAAATGGCACTGGGAACACAGGGTTTATATGGGGGATAAAAGGGTCTTATATGCAGCAACCCAGGACCAACAGGGGAAAAGACAGGTGAGAACATCTTGGGGGAGTACATATAAGGAAAAAAAGAAGTTCATGATACCAAGAAACCCTGTTGAATCCCCAAAGGCCTGCAAAAGCCTTTGGGCAAGATCATTGCATTTAGAGGAGTGTCTCACTTTAATTCATTATCTTTGCCCTTAGGTATTGCGGTTCCAGTGGTAGGCCCCTGGACCTCCACAAAACTACTACTTCCTGAGACTTCATTGCGGGGTGAGGAGCTCAGTTGTGCTGAAAGCAGAGGCCTGTCCCGGCAGCTGTCACCCAAGTGGGGCCCAGGGGCCAGTGACCGCTGCCAGCAGCAGGAATGCAGGCATGGCGAGGATGCCCTGGCTTGGCTTTTGTCTCTTGAACAAGGCAGGCTCATGGCAGTGCAGAGCAGGCTGGGAAGCAGAGGCGGGAGCCTTTGGAGGCTGCAAGACTTAAAGATCAGCCCCTGCAGCAGCCCAGATGCAGGTGGCCCAGTTGCCAAGGCTGTGGGGGCCTTCAGAGCGTGCAGGTGGATTTTGCATGGCTGTGGCCTGCTGCCGGCTCTGGGCCCAGGAGTGCCTGTGGCTGCAGCAGGAAGGGTGGCTGAAGGTTTGCTGCCTGCTTTGGTGGCATGGCTGCAGGGGCCAGTGCTGTGAGAGCCCCCTGGGTGAGAGCTGGTGAGAGCTGAGCTCTTGGGGACAGTGCTGTGCCCCAGGCCAGGAAGAGCAGCAGTGCCCAGGGCCAGGAGTGGTGTCAGTGGGAGCCCCTGTGCACAGGGACCACCAGCTCTGGGGTGGCTGTGCCAGCACCCGCAGGGACCTCCAGCCCCGGGAACCTAGAACAAGTGGAACCTACAGGTGTGCAAACACTGCCTGTGCCACAAGGAATGGCAAAGAGAAGTGAGGTTTTAAAAAGAAAGAGTATTTATTTGCCGAAGATCGGCAAAAGCTCGGATTTACAGAACATGTTTCATTATAACAATCCTTATAACAAAACCAACAATGTACAGAACGTATTGACATGGGATCTGATGGGCTAACAATCTTCAAAACGTATTTACAGGAAACTTATCTTGTAGTGAACATATTTACAGGAAACTTGAAAACTTTCAAACGTATTTACAACAGCGTGGCATCTGTGCCATGATATGCATGAGTCCTGGAAGAAAGGAAGCAGCAGAGCTGGACTCAGCCACCAGCACTGGGCCCAGCAGGGCTGGGAGCTGGGCCCCAGGGGCTGGGCCGGGGCTGGCAGGGCTGGTGTGGCCCCAGGCAAGCACAGGGCAGGCCGGGGCTGGTGCTTGTGCCACCACAATCCAGGCCCCCTGTGGGCACCGTGTCCCTGAGCGGGGCCATCCAGCCCAGCCCCAGCCTGGCGTCAGGGGACCCACTGTGTGTGTGGGCAGGGTGTGGGAAGCATCTGCCTGTCTTACCTGTGGGGCTCCATCTTCATCCGAGGACCATGGGCTCCTCCTCATCATCCTCATCGACTTCCATGTCCTCAGTGTTATCCTCCTCATCAACCTCCATGTCTTCGATGTTGTCTTCCTCCTCTACTTCCATGTCGTCAACAGGATCTTCCTCGTCCACCTCCATCATCTCCTCCCTCTCCAGCTCCATGTCCACTTCCATGTCCTCCACAGAGTCTCTAGCACTCTGCAAGGGGCAGCACAATCTCCCATTGGGCTTCCTGTCCCCCACCATCCATTCCCACATGGCTGCAGCCTGCCCAAGCCGGGTGCCCCCTGCCTGGCATGGCACTGTACCTCCATGGGCACAGCAGTGCACATCCTGTTGGGATTGGTGCTCCAGAGCAGGCAGCAGGAAAAGCCCAGGCAGCAGCAGCACCTCAGCGCTGAGGGTCAGAGCATAGAGCAAGCAGCAACTGACCCTTTGCCGCCGGTGAAGTGTCTGCTGTGCTCGTTTCCAGGTCCTGGACGTTCCACCTGGAACCCTCTGGGAGCTGTGATGTCACTGAAATTTCATGGCCACTGCGCAGTGGGAGATGGGGATGGCAGAATGATCAAATCCTTGAATGGTCTGGCTTGGAAGGGACCCTAAAGATCATCTGGTTCCAAGCTGAGCAACCTCCCAGCACACCAGGTGGCTGTGGCCCCTGTCCCACCTGGCCTTGGATGTTGCTGGGGATGGGGCATCCACAGCCTCTCTACACTGGTCCCTCTGTCAGGGACAAGCACCCTGAGAGTAAAGAACTTCTTCCCATCATCAAATCTCTTCCACCTCTTGCAGTTTGATCCCATTCCTCCTTGTCCTGTCACTACAGTTCCTGACAAAGAATTGTCTCCTACTTCCCTGTGGGTCCGGCTGTTCCTGCAGGGTCACACATGTGGCTGAACCTGCAGACAGGAGAGAGAGAAGCCTTGTACCCAGTCAGAGAAAATGGGGGAAGTGACAAGAGAGATGAGAGTAGGAGGAAAAAGTAGAGACATGCAAGGCATTTGTTTTGGTGGGCTGTAGGATTCATGCCTTTTATTGGAGGCCAGGTTCCCTGGCACACTCACTTCCTGTGTGGTGGCTTTTGCACAGCCAGTCTCTGTGAGCAAACGGCACACCCAGAGCTGGGAGCATGCTTGCTTAAACTGCTGGTGAACAAGGCGATAGAGGGATTTTTGTGTGGAACTCCAAAAACTGTGTATTGCGATGAACAGGGTCCGAGGAGGGAGACAAAATGGGGATGGGGACACAGGGTTTTATATGGGAGGGAACAGCAGCAGAGCATTACAGTAAGCCAGGAACAATAGGTATAAGAGAGTGGGGAACATTCTAGAGGGAGTACATATAAGGAAAAAACAGCAGTTGAACTGGGTGATACCAGGAAAACATGCTGCATCAGCATCAGCCTGCAAATGCCCATGGGTGACACCACTGCATTGAGAGCGGTGTCTCTCTTTTACCTTGGTCACTTTGCCCTGAGGTATTACAGTTCCAATTGTAGGCCCCTGGGCTCTCACCTCTCCCTCCTTTTTGTTTTCTATAAAAAAGGCTTCTGCCACAGAGTTTTGTAGGCATTTAGCAAAAATTGACACAATAACCAGCACAATGAATACAATAAACAAAGCCCACAAAACAGTCTTAACTAGAGATGAGAGCCAGCTTTTGATCCCCCAGTGTTTGAAAAGTCCACTGAACCAGTCGTTGTTGCCTTCCGTCTGGATCTTGTTTCCTTGATCTTTTAGCAGCTGGATGCTCTGGTATACTGACTCTCTGTGTGACAGCAGGTTGAAAAAACACGTGCCTTCAAATGCCTGTCAGCCATGGCCATGGACAAGAAATTAGGGCTTGACTGTGGAAGCACCCAGCTGAAGGCACGCGGCTCAGGGAGGAGCATCCAGATTCCTGCTGCAGCGGAAACAAACGGCAGCATCCTCTGACTTTAGCTCATGTAGTATCTGGAGGCTTGGGTGGCCTAAAAGTAAACAGATAAAGAGAGTAGAAGGTGAAACCTAAGTTCTGGTCCCCCTAAACTTTCTCTTCTGTATGCCAAGGGTGTGAACACAGCTTATTAGAAGGATCATATAACAATGCTAAAATATAGTTTTTACAAATGTTAAGTCATATATCCTGGTTAGTGGTGTCTGAGCTATCTTGGTCTTGGTGTGGGTGGTCAAAGCTGCTTAGGAGATCTTTGTCTGTCCTTTTATCCTTTCTCTTTCCCAGGCTGCTGCTGTCACTCTTAGGCTTTCATTCTGTTCTTCTGATGGTGGCTCTAGTGTTTGCCTCGCCGTTCCCAGAAATGGTTTTATGATTTTGCTGGGGTCTGTCTTGGGTTTGCTGCTGTAGAGACAAGTGTATTTTCTTCCCCAAGTAATTAATGGGAACGGGCCCATAATTTCTTTAGATTCAGGTCCTTTGATCAACACAGGTGGCTGTTCTTTTAATTGGGCTTCAGCTGACTTAGTAAAATGCCTGATGATTGGGGGAGTTGGCTCCATAAATGAGTTGTTCAAAATGCTGAATACCTAAAGAGCCTTGGCCAGTCTCTCAAAGGGAGATAATATCTGGACTCCCCCTCTCTGTTGATCAAGGATCCTTTTGATGGAACAGTAAGCCCTCTTCACTCGGGACTGTCCTGTGGAGGAGTGTGGTATGCCTGTAACATGTTTTATACTACCCCAGTGGTCAGAAACGTGTTGGAATCAGTACAAGGTATAAACAGGAGCATTATCAGTTTTAATTTCCTGTGGAACTGCTAAGGTGCAAAAAATTAAAAAGTAATGTTTTATAGCGTCTTTTGATTTTTTCACCAACATGGGCAGAGGCAAAAATCGCACTGGAAAAGGCATCGATTGAGACGTGGATGTTTTTTAGTCTGCCAAAGCAGCTTAGTGTGCGATGTCTGATTGCCAGACGTGGAGACTCTCTTGTCCTCTTGGATTGACTCCAGCTCTGACAGAAGCAAGGCCATGTTCCTGACAATTTGGGCAGGTGGCTACAGTGGATCTTGCCTGGTCTCAGGTAATTTCAAACATCCTGAGCAGCACAGGAATATTTTGATGATCGAAGTGATGGCTGATCCTAGCCTATGTAGAAACTATCTAAGCCGTATTGCAGTGGTTCAGATGTTTGAAGTAGCCAATTGAGGTGTTTTTGAGTGAGAAGTAGGTATATATTCACAAGGTCTGTTCCTGCAAGGGAGCACTGACGCTCTCTTGCTTTCCTGACAAGTTCTGCAGTAACTTTCTGTGAGGTTGTAATAATTTTAGTAGGTTGGTGTGCTCTGAAAACGCATTCAATTTCTGTCAGGGGATCTGAGGTAGTTGAGTCCCACAGAAACAATAATGCATGGAATTTTGGACTTACACCAAGGATTGCCAGGGAGGAAGGAAAATCAGCGTGGTATCTGTGTGCCTGTTTAGTTTGAATCACCTGGGGTACCTTTTGTACAGCTGCTTCCTCTGCCGGTGTCAGTGATCACGGGGAGTTGAGTTCTTCACTGTGTTCAAAGAGCAGCAGGAACAGTGGCGTGAGATCTTCTGTGGTGATTCCCAGCAGTGAATGTACCCAACTGATGCTTCCACAGAGTCTGTGGAGTCCTCGCAGAGTCTCTGGGTTGTCCTTGATTTGCAGTGTTTGGGGTGTGATGGTTCTCTCTGTGGTTTTTAGGCCAAGGTACTTCCAGGGGGCTGTCTTTTGAACTTTATCTGCTGCAATCTCAAAACCTTTCTCCTGTACTGCAGTGGTGACGTCTTCTACTGCAATGTCCAAAATGATTTGAGCTTCTGCACAAATGAGTGTATCGTCCATATAATGAAAAATGATAGCATTAGGATGTCTTTTCCGGCTGGATGAGAGAATTTGGGCTCCAAGGCATTGACAAATAGCAGGGCTCTGCTTCATTCTTTGAGGAAATACGGTCCACTGGTACCTCTGTAAAGGTGCTTGTTGGTTTAGGGATTGAAAAGGAAAACCAGATTTGTCATTAGGGTGCAAGAGGGAGTCAACAAATCAGTCATTTAGTTCTATAACAACCATCTATCAATCTTGAAGTATCATAGAGGCTGAGGGCAGGCTGGGCTGGAGGGGACCCATGTCCTCAATGACCTCATTGATTTTCCTAAGGTCCTGCAGGAGCCGCTTCTTTTCTTTGCCAGGCTTTTGTATGACAAGGACAGGCTTATTCCAGGGGCTAGTAGATGGTACAATGTGGCCCACAGACAGCTGCTCCTACACGAGGGACTGCAGGGCCTTTAACTTTCTGCCTGGGAGGGGCCACTGATCCACCCATATGGGGTCGTTGGTCTTTCTGGTTAACTGAAGGGTGGCGCGCTGCTCGGTTGCCCTGTCTAGAAATCCTGAGGTGTTGATAGGATCTCTAGCCTTGTCCTCCACTGGGACAAGAGGTCTCTTCCCCAAAGCGTTATTGGTGCCCAGGTGATGAATGATCTTACTGTAGCAACTGTGCCCTCAGGACCTTCCATGCAGATGGTGTCTTGACTCCAGAAGCTGGTAGTGGCTCTCCCGATGGCTAAAATTTCCCCAGCAGTTGGAACCAGGGGCCATTCTTTAGCCAATCAGAGCGAGAAATTATCGTGATGTCAGGTCCTGTATCTAATAATCCTGAAAGACATCTCTTTCTCCCTTCACATGACAAAGCACACTTTAGAACGGGTCTAGTTCGGCCCGTAATCTGTGCCCACATCACCATTGGATCAGCTGGTGTGGTGATCATATCCAGTAGGAGGTAGGCTCTGGCTATAACTGTTCCTTTTGGAATGAAAAGGGGAGGGTCTAAGCATAGAGCCTGGACAGTTATCTCCTGCAAAGATGTCAAGGCGACCACATCAGATAGTATAGTGAGTGCCTCCATCTCTTCCCTGGTGTTGGTTAAAAATCAAAATGTCTCTGGGCTGTTCTTCAGGCCGTATTTGCCTGTTGGAATATGGTGAACATAAATATCATGGATTGGAATTTAAATGGCTCTTACCAGCTGCCTTTGGGTTCCAGGGCAGAGCTGTCTTCTGTCGAGTTTCTGCAGCAATCGAGCTGTTCTGATAGATCTGAGAAGGTCACTCTGCTGGTTTTCCACGATGTTGGGGAGAGTAGGGCTGAACAGCCTCACATTTGGTGTCATTGCGCGGGGCCTTTCCACGTCTGTGTGGGGTTTCCTGCAGACCACCGGTTTTGCTGGTTTTGGAAAGCAAGTGGATGAGGGGGGCAGTGAGGACAGTGGTTGTGACACCTAGAAGGTCCCTGGTAATAGCCTGTATTTTTACAATTCTGTTGAAAATGCCTCATTTCCCCACATTTAATGCAAGGTCACTTTTCATGTGTATGTCATGGAATAACTTGGGAGGCTACTAGCACCACAAATACACCCTGACTGGTAGCTTTATCTAGGCTGGCATAAAGGTGTTAGGATGCCCTAAGGGTGCATGCCTCGACCATTTGTGCAATGGTAGGTTTTAGGGAAAGTGACATGAGGGATGAGAGAAGGACAAAAACATACTGACATGCAAGGCTTTGGGTTTAGTGGCCTGTGGGATTTATGCCTTTTATTAGAGGCCAGGTTCCCTGGTGCACTCAATTCCTGCCTCTTCCTGAGATTTCATTGCTAGGGGAGGAGCTCAGCAGCGCTGAAAGCTGAGGCCTGTCCTTTGTGTTCCCTTTGGGATGGCAGTGGAAGTGCCCTGACTGCACATTTAGACGCACCTACATGACTTCTCATGCCACAACACCAAAACTAAATGTGCAAGGTGGCTTCCTTGAATGACATGTAGTCCTTTGAAACATCTGCAGCAAGTGGTCTGAAACTGCTTTCTGAGCTGGCTCTTTGGGATCAGCTGTGAGGCGCTGAGGGCTGGCCTGAGCCTGCTGCTGTGTCCCACTGGGAGCAGCCCCACAGCCTCACCTGCAGAGCAGGCCCTGCCAGACGCCCTGGAGATCTCACCTGCCCTGCAGCCACCTTTGTCAAGGTGCTGTAAACATCAGCTGATGCTGACTTTCCCCTTGGACCCCTAGGTTTAGTCACCATTGGGAATTTCTTTCCTGAAGCCCGTGGGATTTCCCCCTGGCAGCTGTGATGGAGATGCTTGGGGAGTGTGGGGCTTTGTGGGCAGCTGGCCGGGCAGGGGCTGAGCTCGGGGCCCTGTTGGGCCTATGGCCCCCAGCAGCAGCAGCAGCAGCAGCTCCAGGGCCCAAAGCCCCGTTCCCCCTGCCCAGCACAGCCTGCCCTGTCCCTGCAGCTGTCACCCAAGTGGGGCCCCGGGCCAGTGACTGCTGCCAGCAGCAGGAATGCGGGCAGGGTGAGGATGCCCTGGCTTGGCTTTTGTCTCTTGAACAAGGCGGGCTCAGGGCAGTGCAGAGCAGGCTGGGAAGCAGAGGCCTGAGTCTTTGGAGGCTGCGAGCCTTAAAGATCAGCCCCTGCAGCAGCCCAGATGCAGGTGCCCCAGCTGCCAAGGTTGTGGTGGCCTTCAGAGGATGCAGGTGGATTTTGCATGCCTGTGGCCTGCTGCCGGCTCTGGGCCCAGGAGTGCCTGTGGCTGCAGCAGGAAGGGTGGCTGAAGGTTTGCTGCCTGCTTTGGTGGCGTGGCTGCAGAGGCCAGTGCTGTGAGAGCCCCCTGGGTGAAAGCTGGTGAGAGCTGAACTCTTGGGGACAGTGCTGTGCCCAGGCCAGGAGTGGTGTCAGTGGGAGCCCCTGTGCACAGGGAACCCCAGCCCTGGGGTGGCTGTGCCAGCACCTGCAGGGACCTCCAGCCCCAGGAACATGGAACAAGTGGAACCCACAAGTGTGCAAAGGCTGCCTGTGCCCAAAGGAATGGCCAAGAGAAGTCAGGTTTTAAAAAGAAACAGTATTTATTTGCCGAAGATTGGCAAATCTAGGATTTACAGAAGATGTGTCATTATAACAATTGTTATAACAACAACAACAATGTACAGAACATATTTACATGGAATCCGATGGAGTAACAATCTTCAAAACATATTTACAGAAAACTTCTAACGTACTGAACGTATTTACAAGCAACTTCCAAACTTTGAAACGCATTTACAAAGGCATCCCAGCTGTGCCATCATCTGCATGAGTCCTGGAAGAAAGGAAGCAGCAGAGCTGGACTCAGCCACCAGCACTGGGCCCAGCAGGGTTGGGAGCTGGGCCCCAGGGGCTGGGCCGGGGCTGGCAGGGCTGGCGTGGCCCCAGGCAAGTGCAGGGCAGGCCGGGACTGGTGCTTGTGGCAGCACAATCCAGGCCCCCTGTGGGCACCGTGTCCCTGAGCGGGGCCATCCAGCCCAGCCCCAGCCTGGCGTCAGGGGACCCAGTGTGTGTGTGGGCAGGGCGTGGGAAGCATCTGCCTGTCTTACCTGTGGGGCTCCATCATCATCCAAGGACCATGGGCTCCTCCTCATCCTCCTCATCGACTTCCATCTCTTCGGTGTCATCCTCCTCATCCACTTCCATCTCTTCAGTGTTGTCTTCCACCTCTACTTCCATGTCCTCAACAGGGGAGGACATGGAAGTAGAGGAGGAGTCCACCTCCATCATCTCTTCCCCATCCAGCCCCAGGTCCACTTCCATCGCTTCCACAATGTCTCTGTCAGTCTGCATGGGGCAGCACAATCTCCAGTGGGCTTCCTGTCCCCCACCATCCATTCCCACATGGCTGCAGCCTGCCCAAGCCGGGTGCCCCCTGCCTGGCATGGCACTGTACCTCAATTGGCACAGCAGAGCACATTGTGCTGGATTGGCGCTCCAGAGCCGGCAGCAGGAAAAACCCAGGCAGGAGCAGTTGCTCACTGCTGAGGCTCAGAACAGCAACTGACCCTTGGCAGCCAGTGAAGTGTCTGCTGTGCTCGTTTCCAGGTCCTGGACGTTCCACCTGGAACCCTCTGGGAGCTGTGATGTCACTGTAGTTTCAGCGCTGCTGCTCAGTGGGAGATGGGCATGGCAGAATGATCAAATCCTTGAATGGTTTGGCTTGCAAGGGACCCTCAAGATGATCTGGTTCCAAGCTGAGCAACCTCCCAGGAGAGCAGGTTTCTGTGGCCCTTTTCCCACCTGGCCTTGGATATTGCTGGGGATGGGGCACCCACAGCCTCTCTCCACTGGTCCCTGTGTCAGGGACAAGCACCCTGAGAGTAAAGAACTTCTTCCCATCATCAAATCTCTTCTACCTCTTACAGTTTGATCGCATTCCCCCTTGTCCTGTCACTACAGTTCCTGACCAAGAGTCCTCTCCCACTTCCCTGGGTCAGGCTCTTCCTGCAGGGTCACACGTGTAGTTGAACCTGCAGAGAGGAGAGAAAGAAGCCAAGTTCCCAGTCAGACAAAGTGGGGAAAGTGGCATGAGGACTGAGAGAAGAAGGATAAAGACGAGACATGCAAGGCTTTGCGTTGGGTGTGCTGTGGGATTCATGCCTTTTATTAGAGGCCAGGTTCCCTTGTGCACTCAGTTCCTGTGTTTCAGCCTGTCCACAGCCAGCCTCTTTGAGTGACCTGCACTCCCTCCCAGAGCTGGGAGCCTGCTTGCTTAAACATGCTGGTTAATGAGGTGAGAGAGGGATCTTTGTGTGGAACTTCAAACACTTCAGTGGATTACACTGAAAAGGGTACAGGAAGGGTGACAAAATGGGGCTGTGCACAGAGCGGGAAAATGGGGGGGGGATTCGGGGTAGCAATGCAGTAAGCCAGGTCCAAAATGGTATAAGAGAGGGGAAAACATTCTAGAGTGAGTACATATAAGAAAAATACTGCAGCTGAACTGGGTGATACCAACAAAACGGTCTGCATCACCATGAGCCTGCAAATGCCCATGGGCGACACCATTGCATTCAGAGCGATGTCTCTCTTTTACCTTGGTCAATTTGCCCAGAGGTATTACAGCTCCAATGGTCAGCCCCATGGCCCCCAGAACTTCCCCTTTTTGTTGTCTATAAAGAAGGCTTCTGCCATAGAGTTTTGCAGGCATTTAGCATAATGTATAAAATAACCAACAAAATGAATACAATTAACAGAGTCCACAAAACAGTCTTAACTAAACATGAAAGTTAGCCTTTTATACCCCAGTGTTTGAAAAGTCCAGTGAATCAGTTGTAGTTGCCTTCCATCTGGATCTTGTTTCCTTGATTTTTAGCAGCTGGATGCCCTGGTATACTGACTCCCTATGTGACAACAGGTAGAAAAAACACATGCCTTCAAGTGCCTGACATGCATGGCCATGGCCATGAAATTGTGGCTTGTCTGTGGAAGCACCCAGCTGAAGGCATGTGGCTCTGTGAGGAGCATCCAGATTCCTGTTCAGTAGCAACCAATGGCAGCATCCTCTGATTTAGGCTAATTTATTATCTGGAGGCTTGGGTGTCCTAAAAGCAAACAGATGAAGAGATTAGAAGATGAAACTTAAGTTGTGTTCCCACTAAACTTTCTCTTCTGTAAGCCAAGGATGTGAACACAGCTTATTAGAAGAATCATATATCAATGCTAAAATATAGATTTTACAAATGTTAAGACATATATCTTGGTTAGTGGTGTCTGAGCTATCTTGGTCTTGGTGTGTTTGGTCAATGCTGCTTAGGAGATCTTCTTCTGTCCTTCTCCTTCTTCTTTTCCAGGCTGCTGCTGTCTCCCTTAGGCTTCCATTCTGTTCTTCTGATGGTGGCTTTGGTGTTTGCCTCGCGGTTCCCCGAAAAAGTTTTAATGTATTTTGCTGGGATCGATCTTAGGAGTGTTGCTCTAGAGACAAGGGCATCTTCTCTTCCCCAAGTAATTAATGGCTAGGTGCCCGTAAATTTGTTTAGATTCAGGTTCTTTGAGCAACACAGGTGGCTGTTCTTTTAATTGGGCTGCTGTTGAATTAGTAAAATGCCTGATGACTGGGGGAGATGGCTCTATAAATGAGTTGTTCAAAAAGTTGAGTACGTAAAAGGCCTTGGCCAGTCTGTCAATGGAAGACAATATCTGGATTACCTCTCTCAGTTGATCAAGGATCCTTTTGATGGCTCAGTGGGCCCTCTCAGCTATGGACTTTGCTGTGGCGGAGTGTGGTATGCCTGTAACATGTTTTATACCCCAGTGGTCAGAAACTTGTTGGAATCAGTGCAAGGTATAAGCAAGAGCATTATCAGTTTTAATTTCCTGTGGAATTGCTAAGGTGGAAAAACCAAAAAGGTAATGTTTTATAGCATCTTCTGATTTTTCACAAGCATGCGCAGTGGCGAAAACCGCACTGGAAAAGCTGTCGATTGAGACGTGGATGTATTTTAGTCTGCCGAAAGGGGCCTAGTGTGTGATGTCTGATTGCCAGATGTGGAGACTCTCTAGTCCTCTTGGATTGACTCCAGCTCTGACAGAAGCAAGGCCGTGTTCCTGACAATTTGGGCAGGTGGCTACAATGGATCTTGCCAGGTCTCAGGTAATTTTGAACTTCCTGAGCAGCACAGGAATGTTTTGATGGTAGAATTGGTGGGTGATCCTAGTCTGTGTAAATTTGATTTGAGGCGTATTGCAGTGTTTCAGATGTTTGAAGTAGGCAATTGAGGTGCTCTGGAGTGAGAACTAATTATATATTCAGAAGGTCTGTTCCTGCAAGGGAGCACAGATGTTCTGTAGCTTTCCTGATTACTTCTGCAATAACTTTCTGTGGGGTTGTTATCATTTTAGTAGGTCGGTGTGCTCTGAAAATGCATTTAATTTCTATGAGGGGAATCTGAGAAAGTTGAGTCCCCCTGAAACAATAATGCATGGAATTTTGGACTTACACCAAGGATTGCCAGGGAGGAAGGAAAATTAGGGTGATATCTGTGTGCCTGTTTAGTTTGAATCACCCAGGAGATCTTTTGTACAGCTGCTTCTGCCTCCGGTGTCAGTGGTTGCAGTCGAGTCCTTCTCTGCCTTTAAGGAGCGGGAACACTGGGGAAAGATCTTCTGTGGTCATTCCCAGCAGTGAACGTACCCAACTGATGCTTCCACAGAGTTGGTGGAGTCTCCACAGAGTCTTTGGGTTGTCCTTGATGTGCAGTGCTGTCACCGACATCTTTTCATAAAAATCCTTTCTTTAGGTTTTTCCCTTCTGGGAAGCTGTGGCCCCAGAGAAAGGATGTAAACAATGGTTATCTGCTGCTGTGAAATGCAACAGGTGCATCTGTGATTGGCCCATGTTGGATGTGTACAATAAATGGCCAATCAAGGACCAAGCTCTCTCTGGGACAGAGTCGGGGAGAGCTCCTTTGTTATTGATTCTTTTTCTATTCCTAGCTTAGCTAGCCTTCTGAGAACTTTTCCTTCTATTCTTTTTAGTATAATAATATTGTGGTATACATATAATAAAATAAAAAATCAAGCCTTCTGAACATGGATTCAACATTCTCGACTTTCTCTTCACCCAACAACCCTTGCGACCACTTTGACAAAGTGCTTGGGGTGTGATGGTTCTCTCTGTGCTTTTTAGGCCGAGCTACATCAAGGGGGCTGTCTTTTGAACTTTATCTGTTGCTGTCTCAAAACCTTTCTTCTGTACTGCAGTGATGACATCCTGTACTGCAAAGTCCAAAATGATCTGAGGTTCTGCACAAACTAATATATGGTCTATGTACTCAAAAAGGATAGCATTAGGATATCTTTTCCGGCTGGGCGAGAGAATTTGCGCTGCAAGGCATTGACAAGTAGTTGGGTTCTTCATCATTCCCTTGAGGCAATACGGTCCGCTGGCACCTCTGTAAAAGTGCTTGTCAGTTTGGGGATGGAAAAGGCAAACAAGGGGCTTTCATTGGGTTGCAAGGAGAAGTCAAAAAAGCAGTCATTTAGATGTATCACAAGCATCTGCTAGTCTCAGGGTATGATGGAGCCTGAGGGCAGGCTGGGCAGGAGGGCACCCATGTCCTGGATGACCTCGTTGATTTTCCTGAGGTCCTGCAGGAGCCGCCTCTTGTCCTTGCCAGGCTTTCATATGATAATGACAGGCACATTGCAGAGGCTAGTAGATGGTACAATGTGGCCCACAGACAGCTGCTCCTACACGAGGGACTGCAGGGCCTTTAACTTTCTGCCTGGGAGGGGCCACTGATCCACCCATATGGGGTCGTTGGTCTTCCAGGTTGACTGAAGGGTGGCGCGCTGCTCAGTTGCCCTGTCTAGAAATCCTGACGTGTTGATAGGATCTCTAGCCATGTCCCCCTTTGGGACAAGAGGTCTCTTCCCCTAAGTGTTATTGTTGCCCGGGTGACAAATGATCTTACTGTAGCAACTGTGCCCTCAGGACCTTCCAAGCAGATGGTGCCTTGACTCCAGAAGCTGGTAGTGGCTCCCCTGCTAGCTAATAATTACCCCAGCAGCTGGAACCAGGGGCCATTGATTTAGCCAAATAGAGCAGGAAATTATGGTGATGTCAGCTCCTGTATCTAATAGTCCTGAAAGACATCTCTTTCTCCCTTTACATGACAAAGCACACTTTAGAATGGGTCTATTTGGGCCTGTAATCTGTGTCCACATCACCATTGGATCAGCTGGTGTGGTGACCATGTCCCGTAGGAGGATGGCTCAGGCTCTAACTCTTCCTTTTGGAATGAAAAGGAGAGGGTCTAAGCATAGAGCCTGGACAGTTATCTCCTGCAAAGATGTCAAGGCGAGCACCTGAGGTAATGTAGTGAGTGTCTCCATCCCTTCCCTGGTGTTGGTTTAAATCAAAATGCCTCTGGGCCATTCTTCTGGCCTGTATTTGCCTGTTGGAATATGGTGAACATAAATATTGTGGATTGGAAATGAAAAGGCACTTACTAGCTGCCTTTGGGTTCCAGGGCAGAGCTGTCTTCTGTCGAGTTTTCTGCAGTGATCGAGCTGTCCTGCTGGATCTGAGAAGGTTGCTGTGCTGGTTCTCCACGATGTTGGGGAGAGTAGGGCAGAATGGCCTCGCATTTGGTGTCATCGCACAGGGCCTTTCTGTGTCTGTGTGGGGTTTCCCGCAGGCCACCGGTTTTGCTGGTGTAGGAAAATGTGTGGACGATGGGGGCAGTGAGGACAGTGGTTGTGATGCCTAGAAGGTCTCCAGTAATAGCCTTTATTTTTACAGTTCTGTTAAAAATGTCCCATCTCTCCACATATAAAGGAAGGTCCTTTTTCATATGTTTGTGGGTGAGAAACTTACAGGGTATTAGCACCTCTACTACACCCTGACTGGTAGTCTTATCTAGGCTGGCATAAAGGTGTTAGGATGCCCTAATGGTGCATGCCTTGACCATTTGTGAAATGGCAGGTTTTGGGAAAATTGACATGACCGATGAGAGAAGGACAAAAAAAGTACAGACGTGCAAGTCATTGGGTTTAGTGCCCTGAGGGATTTATGCCTGTTATTTCAGACCAGGTGCCCTGGTGCACGTAATTCCTACATCTTCCTGAGATTTCATTGCTGGGTGAGGAGTTCAGCAGTGCTGAAAGCTGAGGCCTGTCCTTTGTGTTCCCTTTGGGATGGCAGTGGAAGGTGCCCTGAGCGCACATTCAGAGGCACCTTCATGGCTCCTCATGTCACAACACCAAAATTAAATGTGCAAGGTGGCTTCCTTGAATGACATGTAGTCCTTTGAAACATCTGCAGCAAGTGGTCTGAAACTGCTTTCTGAGCCTGCTCCTTGGGATCAGCTGTTAGGCGCTGAGGGCTGGCCTGAGCCTGCTGCTGTGTCCTGCTGGGAGCAGCCCAACAGCCTCTCGTGCAGAGCAGGCCCTGCCAGACGCCCTGGAGATCTCACCTGCTCAGCAGCCACCTTTGTCAAGGTGGGTAAACATCAGCTGATGCTGACTTTACCCTTGGACCCCTTGGTTTAGTCACTATGTCGAATTTTTTTCCTGAATCCCTTGGTATTTACCCCTGGCAGTTGTGATGGGGATGCCTGGGGAGTGTGGGGCTTTGTGGGCAGCTGCCCTGGCAGCTGCCCTGCCCTGGCAGGGACTGAGCTTGGGGCCCTGTTGGGCCCATGGCCCCAAGCAGCAGCAGCAGCAGCAGCAGCAGCAGCAGCAGCAGCAGCAGCAGCAGCAGCAGCCCCAGGGCCCAAAGCCCCATGCCCCCTGCCCAGCACAGCCTGCCCTGTCCCTGCAGCTGTCACCCAAGTGGGGCCCAGGGCCAGTGGCCGCTGGCAGCAGCAGGAATGCGGGCAGGGTGAGGATGCCCTGGCCTGGCTTTTGTCTCTGGAACAAAGCAGGCTCAGGGCAGTGCAGAGCAGGCTGGGAAGCAGAGCCCAGGGCCTTTGGAGGCTGCAAAGCTTACAGATCAGCCCCTGCAACTGTTAGCGTTCAGAAACACATAATCACGGGGGATTATATGCGGTGCTTTTTATTAAGAGCTCTAGGAATCGGGGTATATTCAACCCAAATCTGACTCCGACCATACATCCGAAATGATCATGTTTTATACTCTATCGTTACATAACTTTCATGTTAATTATTAAACTTATATTGTTCTATTGTATACATAAATTTAGCCCCTCTCTGAATTTCCAACATAGTTTCTCACGATTCTTCTTATGGTTATATAATAATTACATTTAATTACTAAACAATCATCACATCTAACAATTATATAATTTATCATACTGCTTACGCAGGTGCAGTTGATCTGGGAAAGCACAAAGCCTAACATTTTAGATTCTATCTTTAACTTTTTCCAGTGTTCCACTATTATTCTCCCCCCTTTGAAAGCATTTTCACTTCACTATAGGTGTAAATGTTTTCACTTGATACAGTCCTTTATTCCTCAGTTTGTACTCGGTTCTTCAAATCCAGGGTTGATCGTGGATGCTGTTACGAACTGGAGAACCAGAAGATGGTGGGCGTGGATCTCGTGTTAGTGCCTTTATTATCCTCTGGTTCCAGGATGTTTTCTTCTGTATCTCTCCCTTTAAGATGCTGTAAACTAACCAAATTGCTAAGAATACAATTAGTAAGATTATCACACTCTCAATGATAGATTTAATCCATGAACTCACATTGCACCCTAAAAAGATTTAAAGATTTTTCCTAACCAGCTTGTAGCCAAATCCTTTTGCTCTTCTTGTGCTTCATGATCTATTTGTTTCAACTGATTGATGTCATATTCTACATCTGCAGTTACATTTGGGATATGAACGCACAATGATCAACTTGTCCCTTTAAAAATCCACATACTCCATGCTCTTTCAGGAGTAACATATCTAGGGCCAATCCATTTTGTAAAGTCATTTTTGTGGCGGCTTGTAACTGTATATTTAATTCTTTAAATCCTTCCCGGGTAACTCTTGCCAGTCTACCTACCTGACCTGTAAGTTTGTACAGCATCTCTCTGCTCTTATAGTTTGCTATAGGACCAAGCAATGACTCTAGGGCCCATCCAAATTTCACTCCACTAGAGGGTTCTTGCCAAGTGTCATCTGGATTTGCATTGTCTAGAACTTCTCGTCTTGCTCTTATCTGCAGAAGTTCATGTTCTCCATTAAATGGGGACTTTTTCCAAATTGGACATAAGGTTGGGAGGCCTAAAGTAATCTCCTTTACTTTCCTGTCTACAGGCAGATGTGTTGTCCAGGTACCATCGCTTGCTGCCCATACAAATTGTCCTGGACCTTGGATTGTATTCCTGGTACACCCTATAATTACTTTATAATTCACTCTGCCTTGTTTTTGTTTGATCCCTCTGCAAGCACAATCAATTTGTAGGGCTATTGCCAGGGGTGGCATCTGTTTTATCTCTTCATCATCTGAAGTGCAGTCGTAAGTTTTATTACATGCCTACCAACTTTGTCTGCCCTCGTTCTGCTACTAGTGTCAGTGTTCGTTATTGCTGGATCTGTTTCATTCTCAGGGCCTTCCCACTTAATACACCAAGGAGTGTTTGCCATATATTGGAATCTTTGAAGAATACTCACAGACCACGCACTGTCCCAAGGTTCTATCTGATCTTTCTTATCCTTGGCCTCACATTCCCATACCAGAGTTGTTTCTGTGACTTGCCTCGATTCAGGTACCAGTTTACATGTAATTGTTTTGTTCTTTTGTATTTCAGGTAGTTTTGATGTTATGATTCCCCAGTTTACTGGGTCTCCTGCTGCCTTTGGTATTGGCAGGCAGGCAGTTATTCGGCTGGCATTTTGCATTTTGGCAAAATCTTTGACTAATCCAATCATTACATTCTCAGCCCGAACTGCATTAGAAACCTTTATCACCTGTGTTTCCGTTTGTACCTCTCTCTTCATTCTAGAATGAAGAGTGGTTAGTTGATCATTTTGCATTCCACATCCCAAAGATATTAATAACCATAACGTTAGCACAATTACTGGTAGCATTCTGAAAGGAATTAAACACGTCTTATCTGCAGCCTTTGTTCATTCCAGAGTGTCCTGGTTTAGGACAAATTAGGGGAAATCTCCAAAAGGGAGCCCCCCCCCAAAAAAACAAACCTCCAACCACCCCTCCCCCAATACCGGGTTCAGGAAGGAATTTCTCGGAGGAGCAAAGCGGAAAACAAAACCTATTTATTGACAAGTAACAAAAGAACACTCCCCAACACAAGAAAAGAAAAGAAACCAGGCAGTGTTGTGGAGGGCGCTGAGCTTCTCTTGCAGACTCCAGGGGTCCTGGACGTCTCAGGTCAGGTCCGGAGCCGGTCCAGTATCTTCAGGGGAGGGTAAGAAAGAGGGAACGAAAGAAAAGAAAAAAACAGCGCAGAAAGCAGAAAGCAGCAAAAAAGCAGCTATCAGCTAGGGGCCGAGGCAGGAGCAAGCAAGCAAGCAAGCAAGCAGCGGCAAGCCAAGCCAAGCAGCCAAAAGCCAAAAGCGAAAGTGCCCGGTCACACTCACTCCTCCCTCCCCGCCCCGCCGTGGCAAAATGGCCGGGGATGGGGGGGAGAGAGAAAAGGCACAGCTGCCAGACACAACACACGATATTGGGATAAAGGCTGTCACCCCACGACACTCCACCCCTTATCCCTTATCGTGAACATACAATAAAAAACTTTAATTTCACTTACTCACGCCTTTGACACTTACGCATTCCTCTCATCTTTCTTGCTCAGACCTTTGACGCTTACAGTTTCCTTCTGTCTCACATTCAGCAAACAATGGCATTCATATATGAGTCTCATCCCACAATCAGGTCTCCCTGAGGTACACACCGTGTTGTTCCATCTTTCTGCATTATCCACCATGTATAACCTGGTCCTTGAGCAAAGACAATCCCACGGATGGGTTTGTCTGTACTTGAGGCAAGGTTGATCCATACTGTCTTTCCCAACAAACCTCTGACATGGGCCACGGGGGCTTTATCGCCATCTACTATATTAAGGAGCTCAGACTGAGCAGGACCCGCTCAGTTGATGGAACCTCGAGTGTTAACTAACCAGGTAGCCTTTGCCAAATGCTGCTCCCAGTTTTTTAAAGACCCCCCACCCAATGCTTTTAAGGTGGTTTTTAACAATCCATTGTACCTTTCCACTTTCCCTGCAGCTGGTGCATGATAGGGGATATGGTATACCCACTCAATGCCATGTTCCCTAGCCCAAGTATTAATAAGATTGTTTTTAAAAAGAGTTCCATTATCTGACTCAATTCTCTCGAGAGTACCATGCCTTCAAAGGACCTGCTTTTCAAGGCCAAATGTAGTGTTACAGGCTGTAGCATGAGACACAGGGTAGGTTTCCAACCATCCCGTGGTGGCTTCTACTATGGTTAGTACATAGCGCTTGCCTTGGCGGGTTTGAGGCAGTGTGATGTAATCAATCTGCCAGGCCTCCCCGTATTTGTACTTAGACCACCGCCCCCCATACCAGAGGGGCTTCACCCGCTTGGCCTGCTTAATGGCAGCGCACGTCTCACAGTCACGAATAACCTGAGAGATACTGTCCATGGTTAGATCCACCGCTTGGTCTCGTGCCCACTTATAGGTGGCATCTCTACCCTGGTGGCCTGAGGCATCATGGGCCCATCGTGCTAAGAATAACTCTCCCTTATGCTCCCAGTCGAGATCTATCTTCCACTCCCCTATCTTTGCAGCCTGATGGACTTGCTGGTTGTTTTGCTGCTCTTCATTAGCTTTGCTTCTGGGGACATGGGCATCTACATAGCGAACCTTCACAGGTAACTTCTCTAACCGAGTAGCTATATCTTTCCACTCTTCCGCAGCCCAAATTGGTTTTCCTCTGCGCTACCAGTTCGCCTCTTTCCATCTCTTCAGCCATTGCCATAGAGCGTTGGCTACCATCCAAGAATTGGTATACAAATAAAGCCTTGGCCACTTCTCTCTCTCTGCAATACCTAGGGCCAGTTGAATAGCTTTGATTTCAGCAGATTGACTGGATTCACCCTCTCCTTCAGTAGCCTCTGCAACCCATCGAGTGGGACTCCATACAGCTGCTTTCCACCTCCGTTTCATCCCTATGACGCGACAAGAACCATCGGTGAATAGAGCGTAACATGTTTCTTCTGCTGGCAACTGATTCTATGGCGGAGCTTCCTCAACCCGGGTCACTGGCTCTTGTTCCTCATCCGCGACACTAAAGCTTTCACCTTCGGGCCAATTTGTAATTATTTCCAGAATCCCAGGGTGATTTAACTTCCCAATTCGAGCGCGCTGCGTAATGAGGGCAATCCACTTACTCCAAGTAGCATTGGTGGCATGGTGGGTAGAGGGAACCTTTCCTCTGAACATCCATCCCAGCACCGGTAGTCAGGGTGCTAGAAGGAGTTGTGCCTCTGTACCAATCACCTCCGAGGCTGCTTGGACTCCTTCATAGGTGGCCAAGATTTCCTTTTCTGTTGGAGTATAGTTACCTTCAGACCCCCTGTAGCTCCGACTCCAAAATCCCAATGGTCTGCCTCGGGTCTCACCAGGCAGCTTTTGCCAAAAGCTCCAGGACACACCATGGCTCCCGGCTGCAGAGTAGAGCACATTCTTCACATCTGGTCCCGTCCTGACTGGACCAAGGGCTGCAGCATGAGCAGTCTCCTGCTTGCTCTGGACGAAAGCTTGCTGCTGCTCAGGGCCCCAATGGAAGTCGTTCTTCTTGCGGGTAACCAGATAAAGGGGTCTCACAATCTGACTATACTCAGGGATGTGCATCCTCCAGAAACCTATAGCACCTAAGAAAGCTTGTGTTTCCTTCTTATCAGTTGGTGGGGACATAGCAGTGATTTTGTTAATAACATCCGCAGGAATCTGACGCCGTCCATCTTGCCACTTCACCCCCAAGAACTGAATTTCTCGCGCAGGTCCCTTGACTTTGCTCTTCTTAATGGCAAATCCGGCTTTCAGGAGAATATGAATGATCTTCTCTCCTTTCTCGAACACTTCTATTGCCGTGCTCCCCCAAACAATGATATCATCAATATATTGTAAATGTTCTGGAGCCTCACCCTCTTCTAGTGCAGCCTGGATCAGTCCATGACAGATGGTAGGACTGTGTTTCCACCCCTGGGGCAGTCGGTTCCAGGTATACTGCACTCCCCTCCATGTAAAAGCAAACTGAGGCCTGCATTCTGCTGCCAGAGGGATGGAGAAAAATGCGTTAGCAATATCGATGGTCGCGTACCACTTTGCTGCCTTGGACTCCAGCTCGTACTGCAGTTCCAGTATGTCCGGTACAGCCGCACTCAGTGGTGGAGTCACTTCATTCAAGGCACGATAGTCCACAGTCAATCTCCATTCTCCGTCAGATTTTCACACGGGCCAGATAGGGCTGTTAAATGGTGAGTAGGTTTTACTGACCACCCCTTGGCTCTCCAGCTCTCGGATCATCTTGTGGATGGGGATCATGGCATCTCGATTCGTCCGGTACTGCCTGCGGTGCACTGTTGAGGTGGCAATTGGCACTCGCTGCTCCTCTACCTTCAAGAGTCCTACTGCAGATGGGTTCTCTGATAGTCCAGACAAGGTATTCAATTGTTCAATACCCTCTATCTCCACTGCAGCTATTCCAAAAGCCCACCTGAATCCCTTAGGATCTTTGTAATAGCCATTCCAGAGGAAGTCTATGCCCAAATAACACGGAACCTCTGGACCAGTCACAATTGGATGTTCCTGCCACTCCTTCCCAGTCAAGCTCACCTCAGCTTCCAACAAAGTCAACTGTTGTGATCCCCCCGTCACTCCAGCAATGGAAACAGGTTCTGTCCCCACGTGTTCTGATGGCGTTAAGCTACACTGTGATCCAGTGTCAACCAATGCTTCATAGTCTTGTGACTCTGATGTGCCAGGCCATCACCTGATCCACACCTTCCAAAAAACCCAGTTCTCCCCTGCCTCTTCCTGGCTGGAGGCAGGGCCCCTCTAAGCCAGATTGTCCTTCTTTCCTTGGGCATATGCCTTAGAAGTTCCTTCAAGGGGATCGGACATGTCATCGTCATCAGCATACTTAACATCTCGGCGACGAGCGACCGGAGCTGCTATCTTTTTGGTGATACTTCCTCTTTTCTTCAAATCATGCACCCGTTGTGCCAAAGCAGCGGTGGGTTTTCCATCCCATCTCCTCATGTCTTCTCCAGATTCACGCAGAAAAACCCATAACTCAGCCCGTGGGATGTACCTTCTCTCCCCATCAAAGGAGCGCCAGCGTTGGACACCAGGGCCTCTAATTTGTACAGCTGAGATTTGAATAAGGTCCTCCTTAATCTCTTCCCGGAGTTTCTTATGATTCTCCTCTATTTTTTCCTCTAGTTTCTGCAGTCGGGTTTCCACTGCTGCAATTCTGGCATGAGTTGGGCCATGCACAGCATCTGCATACGCTCAAAGCTTCTTTGCCATATCGAGCACAGTCTCATATGTATCATCCCGCTTCATTATTGCTAGGGCAGAAGCGTATTCAGGTGGCCCAAGTCGCACAAGTTTCCTCCACATTACAGGTGTGCATGGTACCAGGTCCGGATTCCTAGTTGTTGTATCATCTGAGAAAATGAGCTCTGCCACCGCCATCTCTCTCAGGCGTTGGATCCCCTGTTCTATGGTCTTCCACTGTGTCTGCTGTATATATAGATCATCTGTACACAGGTATCGTTCTGCTACGCTTCTTAGGACCCATTCCCAGAGGCTGTGAGGGTTAGCCACCCTCATCATACCTTGATCGATGACAGGATCATGTGACAGGGATCCCAAATGCCTCGCTTCGGTACCATCCAAAATCGTAACCTCCCCTGCAGCATCCCAAAGGCGGACTAACCAACTAATTATAGATTCGTCAGGTTGTCTGTAATCCTTTCTTAGGCCTCTGAGGTCCTTCAGAGAAAAGGAGTCAATATTAGCTCCAGATTCTGTGCCCCTTGATGTGGCCTCTGATTTTGGTGAGGGTCCTTCTCCTGCATCATCATCATCATCATCCTCCACCTTTCGATCGGTCGCATCATCCTCATCATCCTCCACCTTTCGATCAGTCTTGCCTTTACACTTTCCACCTCTTGTATTAGCTGCAACAGCCATGGGTTGGGGCCTATTGTCTGATTCAGCTGCTAGCCTGGAGCCTGGGATGTTAGCTGCAGCCTGGGTCACTGGGATAGTAACTAACTTATCTCCCTGTTCCCTTTCTGCTATCTGCTGCTCCACAGTATCTAGCAGACTATGGTAAACAAACGCCAAGGCCCAGCTCACTGCAGTAATCCTTTCTTCCTTAGTATTACCATAGCACTTCTCCCTCAAATACTTTGCCATCTCGACTGGATCCTGAATTTGATCAGATGGAAAGTCCCAGTATATAGGATCGGAAAATTCCTTTAAAATCTGGCCCATATCCTCCCATTTCCTACTCTAGTCAAGATTTTTCCTGCTTTGTTTTAGTCCTAAGTCAGGAGTGTCTCTAACCCCTCTAGAAATCTCAGTTTTCATTTTATACACACTCCAGACAGTATAGAAAAGGCTTAATAAATTAAATGCCAGAAAGATGGTTTCTTTCAAACTCAGGGGAAATTCAGTATTTTCTAATAGAGATGTCAACAATTTGGAGGAGAAGAAGGAAGACAAAGGCTGAAAAGCCCCTTCCCCTTCTTCTCCCCAAACAAACTGAGTACATAGCTATAACAACAATCCATACGTTCCTGAAACAAAGTCCAGCATTTTTATCCAACACATCATCACACATAAGACCAGCACAATGACTGTTCTGGTTAGTGCCCCCCCGCTTACAAAAGCTACTTATTAGGGACAACACCAGAGCTATTTTTGGGTAAGGAAATAACCCTAGGGACCACAAAGGTATTAAAACTTCAAAAACCTTTAGCGGCCAGAAATACCGGCAAGCTTCCACTCCAAATGACATTATGAATCACCAATATGCCCACAAAATAACCAAAACCAAAATATTATTGTTATAGTTTTTTTTCCACTGTTTTTTGGCCTCCGTTTCCCGGCCAACGCACAAAAGATATACTGTCCTGGTTTAGGACAAATTAGGGGAAATCTCCAAAAGGGAGCCCCCCAAAACAAAACAAACCTCCAACCACCCCTCCCCCAAAACCGGGTTCGGGAAGGAATTTCTCGGAGGAGCAAAGTGGAAAACAAAACCTATTTATTTACAAGTAACAAAAGAACACTCCCCAACACAAGAAAAGAAAAGAAAACAGACTGTGTTGTGAGGGCGCCAAGCTTCTCTCGCAAGTTCCAGGTGTCCTGGATGTCTCAGGTCAGGTCCGGAGCCGGTCCAGTATCTTCAGGGGAGGGTAAGAAAGAGGGAACAAAAGAAAAGAAAAAAAAAAACAGCGCAAAAAGCAGAAAGCAAGCAAGCAAAGCGGCTAGCCAAGCCAAGCAGCCAAAAGCCAATAAAAAGGACCTGGTCAAACACTCCCCCCTCTCTTCCCCGCCCCGCCGCAGCAAGATGGCCGGGGGCGGGGGAAGAGAGAAAAGGCACAGCTGCCAGACACAACACACGATATTGGGATAAAGGCTGTCAACCCACGACAGATATATATACTACATTATAACTATACTAAAAGAAATAAAAGGAAAGTTCTCAGAAGCTAGCTAAGCTAAGAATAGAAAAGAATGAATAACAAAGGAGCTCTCTCCGACTCTGTCCCAGAGAGAGCTTGGTCCTTGACTGGCCATTAATGATACACGTCCAACATGGGCCAATCACAGATGCACCTGTTACATTCCACAGCAGCAGATAACCATTGTTTACACTTTGTTGCTGAAACTTCTCAGCTTCAGCAGGAAAAATCCTAATGAAAGGATTTTAATGAAGAGATGTCTGTGACATGTCACCCTTCTAAATTTAGTTTAATTTAAGCATAAAATTAAACATAAGAGAGACTAAACATAGTCTCTCTTCCTCATTTAAATATGAGTCTAACAATAGTTCACTGCATCAGCACAGCAAAAAAAATTCAAACATACCAGGGTGGTTTTGGTTTATTTTTAATCTGTTTTCCTATTCAGATACCTATGTATAAATTCTTTTTTTTTTAGCACTCCCAGTTTTGGACTAGGTTTTGACTACAAATAAAGAAAAAAGAGGCATTTTAAAGTTTAAGAATACACTTTGCCACTTTATCTACAACTCAACAAAAAGACTGCTTAAAGAAAAGTCTAGGTTTGCAATTTTTTCCTGTTTCAGTAGCAGAAGAGACTGTGTCAGAAGCAACATAGTAATCCAAAACATCACAACTACAAATTCATAGGGAAAAAACACCCAGGCTCTCACTATCCAATTTCTGAATCTTGCTCCCCAAATGATAAATTATACTGCAGCAAACACGTGAAAAGCTTTCTCCCACAATGTTTAGAGCTAGACAGATATGCACAGGAGGAACATATTTTGTTTTCAAACTGAAATAGAGAGGAGAAACATGATTATGTTTATGCAAACATGCCTAAAAGAAAACAAGTGTTGCTACTGAAGATACAAAGAAGGGCATATCTAGAAAAACTGAGGTTTCAAGAAGGTTTTACAGGAACTAGACTAATTTCAGTCTTCCACTGTCAAAAGTGCATTCACTGCTACACATTACTCCAAGAAAACCAAAAAAACCTGCTACATATTTGGGTAAAGAATCACAGCGCATTTAGTTTCCCCCTCCTCCTCTCTCTTTGAGAGGCTTCAGCTTACCCTTTGTTGGTAACTCACAGGCGGAGCAGGAAGAGCAGTGCCATCTCCTTGGCTTCCACAGACAGTGAAAGTTTCCCCTGGCACGAAGCCGCACTGGCACTCCTTGTTCGCGCATGGCAGCGGGCAGTGGCAGCGGCTGTACGAGCTGGGGAGCGAGAGAGGGGTGAGCAGTCACCACCACCTGCACTTCCACCTGCCTTTGGCTTCTCACTTCGAACTCAGCTCTTTCTGCAGAGCCACCAAGAAACCTGCTTTTTCACACCCTGCTGCAAACAGGCAATTCATGCCCCAGCATCCCAGCCAATGCCTGGTAGAGCAATTTCTGTTGTGACTCACTAGGACAAGCTGTCATAACTCTGACAGCCTCTCTTCCCTGGACTGAGGTAGAATGCTATCTGAGGGCCAAGCTGGTGTCTTGCCTCTCAGTTGCTCACAAGGCTGATTTTATTTCTTTTTATCCTCCCTGAAGTTAGTGCAGCGCTCTTTATTTTGGATGCTGTTTTGAAGAAGTATTTCAGACTCCTGGGCCAGCTCACTAACATGGGACTGGCTGGGAGCAGCCTCTGCTATGAGTGGTTTGTGGACAATATTCTGATGCAGTTTAAGTTTTTCCAGAGCTTCCCTTGTTTTCTCTCCAGGTGATATGTATGTACACCATGTCTACAAAACATGTATGCACCCCTGTCTACAAAACATGTATATACACCATGTCTACAAAACGTGTATATACACTGTGTCTACAAAACGCGTATATACACCGTGTCTACAAAACGGGAACATACACCGTGTCAAAAAATGTGTATATACACCACGTCTACAAAACGTGTATACACCCATGTCTACAAAACGTATACATACACCATGTCTACAAAACACGTATATACACCATGTTCACAAAAAACGTACGTACACCATGTCAACAAAACATGTACATCGATCACGTCTACAAAACGTGTACATACACCATGTCTACAAAACACGTGTATACACATCTACAAAATACGTATATACACCATGTCTACAAAACATGTATATACACCATGTCTGCAAAACACGTATATACACCGTGTCTGCAAAACATGTATATACACCATGTCTACAAAACGTGTATATACACCATGTTTATAAAACATGTATATACAACATCTACAAAACAAGTATACACACCTTGTCTGCAGAACAGGGAGATCCCCTGAGTTTAAAGGGGAACAGGTGCAACCACCAGAAGTGCCTCTCAGCTGCAGTTTTACCTGAACAGCACAAACTCTCTCCTAACCAGTCTGCAGCAAGAGTGAACAGGAAACAAGTGACCAGCTCAGGTTCTCAAAGGTCTCTACCTGGGCATGCCGTGGTCGCGGTGCCGTCTGGGAGGGTTCTGCTGGTGACAGGGTGTGCAGGATGCCATGGCTGCAGCTCCCTGGGAGCAGGGGATGGGAGGGAAGTGCCCTGGGGGAGCGCTGTGCTGCGGCCGGGGGACAGCACTGACTGGCCCCTGCTGTAAGCCACAGCCATGAGCACCTCCTTCCCAGGGACCTTCTTGGGCATCCTCTTCCGTGTTTTCATATCCATTTCTGCAGTTTCCATTGAGACAGAAAAGAGATTTACACCTTAAACCTGAGCTATGGCCTCAAATGATAAAGTGAGGAATTAACATTTGAACCCATAGAGAAGAAAGCAAGTGGCTTGTTCCAGAAAAAGTGCGTTGTAAATATGGACACTACAGAGCCTTCTTTAAAAGAATCGAGCAGGAATTCCACATGATACAAGCATCTGACATGGGAGTACCTTCCTAGCTTCTGCTGATCCAACCACTACTTAGAGTTAAAACCTCTCTATGCAGGGTGTGTTTATTTATAAAAGTAAAATCCCTCACAATTCCTCCTCCAAATTAAATTGAACCCATAAACCCAGTGGATCCGTGGTCCATCCATGCATGCTCATGCCAGGTTAGACAAGCTCTCTGGTTCACTGACATGTCTTTTAGATGTTCTCAAGTGGCAAATTTGTTCTGGGCAATTTTGAGCAATACCAAATTTGCTCTGAATTTCAATAGATTTGCTCTTTTGCAAAGTCAAATTCATCCCTGTCTGAAAGATAGCTTTCCATCAAATCCCCACAATGGCCAAGTTTTACATCACAGGGTGAATTGAGTCCCTTCCAATATCCAAAGACTGCCACAGTTACAACTCCCATGAGCAACTCCTCTACTTCCTCAGGGAAGAAATGCTTCTTGTACAAACCTATTCCTGAGAAGTGTACAAGGAAGCCTTGTACAAACCTATTCCTGAGAAGCATCCGCCTGTTACTTTCTGATAAGCTCCTCTTCTGTTGTGAGCCATATTCCAAGCATGGACAGGAGCTACTTTTGCCACGGCTTTAAGTTTGCCAAAGGAACTCTGTGCCTGCAGGAAGGACACACATGTTAGCAGTGCCCCAGGGATACACTCTGCACAATAACATAGGCTGAAGCAACACCAAGACAGAGGAAATAGCTTGTGAAAATAAATAATCTGCTTCTCTGGCACCAAGCACACATTACTGCACTTGTTTAATAAGAAAAGACAAGCTAGGCTTTAGTTTCAACACTATTATTTCTTGGGTCAAGTCTCTCTTCCCTGACTCCAGAGGTTCACCTAAAAGCAGGCGCACAGAATTTTTGCAGGATGTTGTCAATCCCAGCTTTGGAGGAGGGCGAATGATTGAACAGCAAGGGGGAGAAAGTGATTAGATTCACTCAAAGTGTCAATTATTTCGTTGCTTGGGTACAGCATAAAAACTCCAGAGAAAGCCAACTGCAGAGGGCAATTTGCTCTCTGTGAATTAAGCCCAAACTGTAAAGAACAGTTTTACATTCCAGTGAAGGAAGAGCAACAAGATTTCATACAAAGCATTACAATAATGAGTTTGGACATTAGAAAAAAAAAAAAAAAGTCCTCAATCAGAAAGAGTTTAAACTTGAAGTCATCACCAGACTGCTTACTTTTCTGCCAGCTCCTCAACAAATACAGCAAATGTGTCACTATCCTGTTCAACTTCCTGGATGTGAGCATCGTAATACATCTCTCCTGGTTCCAGATGCACCTGGAGAGAGAGTAAGGAAAGCTCTAAAAAACTTAAACTGCATCAGAATATTGTCCACAAACCACTCATAGCACAGGCTGCTCCCAGCCAGTCCCGTGTTAGTGAGCTGGCCCAGGAGTCTCAAATACTTCTCCAAAACAGCAACCAAAATAAAGAGCGCTGCACTAACTTCAGGGAGGATAAAAAGAAATAAAATCAGTCTTGTGAGCAACTGAGAGGCAAAACACCAGCTCCCTAACTCATTTTTATCCCCTGAGCCCAGCAGATAAGTGCCAAGGAAGACTGTTGCTTAAGAACTTGAGGAGAACAGAAGATAAAGTAGAAAAAGGAAAGCTTTGCACAGCAAGAAATAAATCACTGAGTGAATACCCAGCACTACCTTAAATATTTATAAAAAAAAATGTGCCCTCACTACCCATGACATCAGAATACAAAGAAAACAGGCCTTCCTTCCAGCATCTCCTGTCCAGATCATTCTACTCCTCCCTTTTTAGCTCTTCCCTTTTTATTTTACAAAAATATTTTGCTACTTCACTTCTGAGAAAAATAAATCTATCCAGACTTGTTGCTTCACCCAAGTGAAAAGTCTAAAGACAACTCCATTAACAGCACCCCCTGTGCATTTTGAGCTCTGCCTGGAACTTCCACACTCAGAGAATGTGGATGACTGGTTTACATTGAATCCCTAAACTACTTTTCTATCAGACTACCAAGTTTAAAGGTAGATTTCACAAAGAAATTACATTTAAAAGAATACCTACAGGGAAGAGAATTAGAAAAGCATTAGGGAATTCTATGAAGTCAAATCACTTCATTGTTTATCATAGTCCATTTAAAGTAGTAGTTTTAACAGTTGATCATAACCGAGTCTCCTTTGAGTACTGACCTGACACTTACCTCCTAAATAGTAATGTCTCCCAGCAAACACCTTGTAGTCAGGTTTTTGAAGCTCTAAAAAGAAATGAATACATAAATAAATGGGGGGAAAAAGCCTTTAAGCTACTGTTCTTTCTTCACATATTCTACAATACTTCACAACAGCAGCCAACTACAATTTATAGGTCAATTGAGTTTAATACTTCCTGTGCATACCTGAATATTCCCCATAGTAACAGTGGAGTAACTCTAGGTGTTCTTACAATAGACCATAACCAGGCTAAGTCACATGAGACCAGCAACAGCCACATAATGCAGCAAGCAGCACTGCTACAACACTGCAGCTTCTGTGGTGGCATACAGCTAATCCTGCATTTAATATAAATCCTGGAATTAAAAATGTTGGACATCTCTTATCTTGCCAGAGTCCAGTGGCACTTGGCAAACATGAAATGTCATCCAGGAAAAGCTAACATTGCCTGAAGTCTCCTTGCTGTTAGATTTCAGCTTTTTTTACCTCTGTTCTTTGCCTGGCTTTTCTGCATGTCAGTATTCTACACAGAGAATTGGTTACCATGCTCTGTTCCAAGAACTTTAATGATCCTCATTACTGATTGCGCTGTGGTGAAACGCTGCAGTTCTTCAGCATGCAAAGCACTTTGGGTCAGACATCAAGCATCACTTTAAAACTTCTCTTTCTTGGTAACTTCTTGCTTTACAGATCAGCAACAGCGAATGCCAAAAAGCAGCCAACCTTTCCCAAGCCATGAGAACCACAAAATCTCTGCAGAATGTTCAAGCCCAGGAGGGCTGGGAGGCAGGAGAAAAACTCATTGGAAAGATCTCAATGCTAAATTTGAGATCTTCATTATTATACAATTCTGAGGCCAAAATCGTGCTCTAAAAAGAAGTCTTTGCACACATGCTGTAACAAAAAACTCTCACATTCGAATGCTTTCCAATACAACAGAATGGCAACAGAGTTCTGCGCTCTGCTGTGAATCCTCCTATTTCATGTGTACAGTCAATGAAGAGCAGAGATCAAATTTTTAGCAACCTTGTACCATTATACAGTATCAAAAGCTGGATATTTTGTGCTTTGAATGGCAGACAACACCAAGAACACGTCCTACCTACAGCTATCTGCTGGGTTCACCTCTGTCCTTCACATTTCAGATGTGAAGAATTAGGTGACAGGACTCAAGATTTGTAAATTTAATGCTAACCCTATTACAGAAAGAGTTTTTGACGGATCCTTTTCCAAAAGATACCTCTTACACTGTCCAGCCAAACATCAAACTCCACATTTCGATGGAAGGTAGAGTCCAGTGCCTTTAGCGCTTTATAAGGAACAGGCATCTTTGGAGGATTTTCTGGAGGCTAAAAACGGAATTGGAATGGAGCATTAACAAGTACATTTCATGTGTTCAGCAAAGTGTCTATTCTGCCAGCATCTGTGCACCATTTAAAAAAGTACAGATGCTGTTTTCCAAAATTTTCACTTCCACTGTATTTCCCTAAAAACTAAAACTCAAGAGTATGAACACAGATCCAGGCACTCAGGTGCTGAGAAAACTGACTCTGGAAAGCAGAACAGGCTCAAGAGTAACACTTGGCATTGTTCTGTACTCAAAATGAATTAAAGAAGCCAACCAGACCAATGATGCCGCACCTTCAAAAGTAAGTGAGCGTTTCAGTTATTGTATCTGAAAACCCTGTACAATTTTCAGAAGTATTCTGAAGCAATTTATATTATGGTCAAGACAAAAGTGAACTAATTTAAACCACATTCTGGGAAAAACAAACAAATCAAGAAACATCTTCTAAGCTCCATCTTTTGGGGGAAATAAAAATCAGCTAGAGAAAGACTAGAGAATTTCAGAAAGTAAAAGAGCCATTTCCAGTTTAAGAGAATCTCAAGGGCAAAACCAAAAGACAAGTAGATGTGTTTTGTGGAGAAAAGAAGAGAACTCCACAATTTTGTAAAAGTTGTAAAGCTGGTATGTTTATCACAGCGCTGGACGCATGCGGAGATTGCTCTCCTCAAAAAAGGCATGCGTGCTTCTGAGAACTTCAAGTCTCTTTTTATCTCTCTCTCAAATACATACGCATACAGTTTCACAACAGGTTCATACATATTCATTTTTTTGGGTTTCGTGTGACATTAACCACAAGTTCCTTTTTATCAGAAAAAATTCCGAGGTCAGGTTGACTTGCCCTTACAGCAGTCCCTGTCTCTCCCTATCATCTTCTGTCTCCCCCCTTTATCTCTGTCCTTTGCTGAAGTAACCTCACTGAGCTTTGGCCTTGCAGTCTGGCTAAATAACTATGGTTTCTAACCACAGACTCAACTCAAAAATATACATTTCACCAAAATTAAAATGGATTTCTATCCTGGAAAATTTTCACTTTGCTTCAGATGGAAGAAATAAACCACCTACTAACCAAAAATACATTTTTAGAAACTCGTAAAGAAGATTCAGCCCTAACAAGGGTAACATCATTCAATAGGGAAAAAAAAACCCAAAAGCAAGCCATAAGGATTTTTCCCAAACTGCCAAACCTTTTGTTCTTCAGTGCTTTGTTCGAGCTTGGTTTCCTGTGGATTGTCGGCATCATTGCCTTTCCAGTCCTCCAGTCTAAAAAATTGAAAATAAGATAACAAAAGCCACAACACATGATTTCCAGACAGGCTTAATATCACCAACTGTTCAGACAACCTGAAAAAGCACCACGGTGCCATCAAGTGGCACATTTTGCCTTAAACACCAGCAAGGTGCAATGCACTGCAGGATCAGCCTTTTCCAAGCTTTGAGAACTTGACCTTTGCTCCTTCCAATACCCACCCCTAATGAGGGCTACTGCTTGCATTAGGAAAGGATGGAGGTGATCCCACTGACTGAATTCTGGCACTGTCAAGGACAAAAGGACACTCGGTGCCATGCGCCATCAAACCTGTCTGCAAGCATTCAGAGGCAGCTCTCAAGCCTTTCAGAACTATGGAGGCTTAGAAGAATAAGTCTCTCATTAAAAAATAATTTTAAAATCTCTAATGAATAAGGAGCAATTTCACTTACAAATAAGCTGCCATTTTACAGAGTAACACACAACTATAGCACAGCCTGCAGCAGAGGACAGTCAATTATGTGGCACTTCCCAGCTCCAAGAAAAGCACACTCTTCCATTGCATACTTGAGCTTTGTGTTTGTGTCATAACATAGGAAAAGAAGAGTTAATATTTCATAAAATTAATAGAAACTTGGAAAGGTTGTCCTTTGCAAGGTTTTTAAGGAGTTTTTTGGGGTTAGTTTTTGCTTTCCTCTTACCAGATCCCCTTCCCAACACACTACCTCTTTTCTGATGGATTTCGGGGCACTTCTTCATGGAGACAGCCAAAGTTTACATTCCCACTTCCTGCAGGAGCACTCTTTCTGTTCTTCTTGGATCCACTTCGGAGCACATCAACTGCAGACCTTAATTCTTCCTCATCCACGCCAAACACATTTTTGTAGAGGATCTCATATAACACAGCTGAACAAACCAACACAAAGCTTGATAATACGAGATCCATAAGAACTCCTGCAGTTTAAGGCAGGCAAATTGTAAATTTTCATGTTTTTCTTCCGGCTGATTTATGTCCTGCGATTGCTCAGGGATGTCACTTGCTCGGTTTCTCGGCTGTTTAGGCCTGTAAGTTTTCTGTGCTGTTTTTGTGGCCTGGAAAGGACCAGGGATGGCCTTGAAGAGCCCGGCGCTTCAAAGGACGAGGAGAGACTTCTGATCTTGTCTCGGTCTTGGTGTTTATTAATTGTTTATCTAAAAGATTTTCTTTCAGCCCGACAGGTCTGCACAGCAAGTCAGCCATGGGCACACTCCGCAAGCCTCCGGGCGGTCACTTATCTTTATACCCGAAGTTACGTGTACAATATTTATCATTTCTCCCCAATACCTTCTACCCTTATTAACCGGTGCACTTTTAGTAATAACCAATCCCCAAGTGCCACCATCACCACAGAAGATGGAGGCCAAGAAGAAGAAGAAGAAGGACAGGACACACCCCAATTCCTCCATCTTACTTCTTTAGACGCCCCTGTACCAAAATCCTAAACCCTGTGTTTTACACTCTAATTAACTTATCCCTTCACCATTCACCCAGTGGAATCCTCCCAGTCCTCATACAGGTCTCGTCTCCTGTGTAGGATCAAAGTCCTGCCACCAGACACTTCTGGCAACATTCCAGGACTCCCGAGCCCCCCAAGGGTGGTCTCGGCCACTCTGCACCTCCATCCTGAGGTGCTGAGATCCCACAGCAAATCTTCAGATATTATCTACTGTTACAAGGCTGTAGTAACATCAAATGCAGTTAAGGACAGGACCATAACGTAACTCAGTTGGGAATAAGGGACCTCTGAAAGTCATTTGGTTTAAAAACCCACTTAACAAGTTAAAAAAAAATGAGTCTATGCATAAAATATACCAGAAGTGAGCTTCCATCTATCTTCTCCCCACCCCTGAAAATTGAAACAAACCCTGCCTCTAAACAAATGAAAACACAAAATTCTCTTTCAGAGAAAAATTATTTCAAGTTTACCGTGGCAAATAGCAGCATTTTCCTGAAATTGCTTTATATATAAAGAGTCATAATGGCCGTTACTAGAACAACACAGTAAAATCTGGGAAAATTAAAAAAACAAAGTTTTAAGGCTGGAATAATGTAATCCAATCAATTATGATGAATTCAGTAATTTCTGAAACCGACTGGCAGGGGAACAGTTGGAAATCTCCCTCACTTCCTCTGATCATTTCTTCAAAGCCATTGTCTGTGGTACGTGTGGGTTCCTCTGTCCCCACAGGGCTGGGCTGTCGGGCTGCTGCTGGCCAGGGCCAGTGGGCAGAGGCAGAAATGGCAGCCAGCTCAGCTCCCCACAGTGCTGTGTCTGAGATGCCCCTGAGACAGAGCTCTGACCCCACAGAGCTGCCATGGCCATGTGGAAGAGCATCATGGGCTCAGCCAGGACTGTGGAGCTGGCGCAGCTGATCCTCTTGGATGTGCTGGGGAGCTGGTCAGAGCACAGCATGTGCACCTCGGATGGGGACAAAACAGGTGTCTTTGCCCTGGCTGTGAGTTTCTGCAACTGGCCTTTGCTGGCCCCAAGGCTGCCTCTCCAGCAGCTCTCCATCCTCCTTCCCCCACTGCATCTCCCTGCCTCAGGCGCTGGCCTGAAACCTGGCCCAGGGGCAGCTTCAGGCCCACCAGGCCCCGTGCTCCCCCTGCCAAGGTCTCTCCGGGCCTCTCCCTGCCACGCTCGGGCCCTGCCACAAGGACACCTCGGCGCTGAGCGCTCTCTCGGGGGGCTTTGTCCTTTGCAGGCAACTGTGGTGATGTGGAAGATCCTCCAGGTGCCCTGTCTCCCACGGATATTAAAGGTGTATTTCCCCTGCCTGTTTGTGCATCTGCTATTCCAAGTGTTCTTCAGCACTCTGGATATGCCAGAGGAGGCCGATACATTCTGGAAGGCATGTCAGGAAGAGCGCGGCCTTGCCACCAGCCCCAACAGGTGCTCCATGCCACTCCTCCTGTCCCTGCCACGTGGCCTGCCAAGGAGCCAGTGCTGCCAGTGTGACCTGGGCTTTGCTCTGCACACAGGTTTGCAGTGCGCACCTTGAAGTCCCTGCTCTGCCTTCTCCGCTGCGAGGATGTGGTGGTGGCAATGGAGCGCAGGTGTGCCTGGAACACGCTGCTCTCTCTTGACACTCACCACTTTGCCGTGGCTCTGCTGGCCAGGTGAGACCCCCTTCTCCCCACTGCCTCTGACATTTGTGCTCTCTGACCAGGTGTCCCACAAAGTCCCCGTGGTCATGGGCCAGAGGGCCTTGTCACTGAGGGACGACCAAGCACACTGGAAAAGGCTGGGAGAGGAGGGTGCCCATGAGCAACCAACTCCCAAATGGCCCAGGTCCCCTTGCAGGAAAGGTGGTGGGGAAAGATGAGAATTCTGTGAGTCAGTCCTGGGAGAGATTTGCCTCACTGGCTCAGGGTCTTGTTTCCTTTTTCCTCTTGTCAGAATCATTTACCATTCAGCAATACACTTTTTTACCAGGATTGCATTGTACCTGATCGCCATGCTCAGAGAAGAGATGCCATACTGGGATTTCCCTGGCCTGGCATTCTTTTTGGAGCCTCAAGGCCAGCACTGCCTGGCTGAGCTGCCTCCCAGCTCTCTGCCCTCTCACAGCCACAGCTGCCAGGACAGTGCCCGTGCCCTGTGCTGCTGCCTGGGCCCGGCCCTGTGCGCTGCTGGGCTCCTGCCAGCCGGCTCCCCTGTCACTGCCCTGTGCCTTTCAGGTCCTCGAGTGCCTGGACTTGAGCGAATGCAGTGACAGCGTTCTGGAGATCCTGGCACAGAACCTGCAGAGCGAGCACATGGCCAGGCGTTACTTGGCACTCCGAGGCCTCGTAGTGCTGGGCAAGAATCCCTTGATGGTGAGAAGGGGGCAGTGGCTGAAGCCGTGCAGGCAGCGTGGGGCTGGGCAACGCAGTCGCTTGGCCTTGCCTGGGCTTCAGCCACTGGGGCAGCTGCTCCCAGCTCTCCTGCCTCCCGCTTCAGCTGCCCCAGTGCTTCGGGACAGGCCTGTGGCCTCTGGGCCCTGTGGAAGCAGGGTGGCCTTTCACAAACTTGTGTTTCACACAGGCCGAAAAAATGCAGACCCTGACTGAAAGTCTTGTGGAACTCCTGCAGGAAAATGATAGCGACATGATCAGGAGGACCATTCTTCTACTGAGATATTTGCTGCTGGATAATGGTGCCCCAATACCCACCCCCGTGGCCCTGCAGCTGGCTGAGGCGCTCCTGCCACTCTTTGACCATGTAAGGCTCTGTGCCCACAGCCACGGCCACTGGCTGCTGCCCGGACACTTGGTGCCCTGTGGAGATGCAGGCCTGTGCCCTGGGGGCCTGAAGCAGTTGATGCTGAGCTCTTTTGCCCTTCCTTTCATATAGGATGATAGCCAGGTGCAGCTGAGCTCCATGTGTCATGAGCTCCATCTTTCAAGAGATGACGGATTCATTAACCAAAGATGGAAGAAAGGCCCTGAAATCCCTTGGGCGCCAGAGCCTGGTCCCACTCTACTTCCACTGCCATGATGAAAATCAGATTGTTGCTCAGGTGAGGACCTGTGGCCAGCTGCTGTACCCCTGGGAAGGGGCTGGGCTGCCTCCTGCCCTGGCACCTTGCGGGCTGCAGCCTGCTCCAGGCTGTGCCACTGGGATGCTCCTGTGCCATGGACTGTGGGGCCATCTGTGCCTCTCTGCTCTGCTCTCCAGGCCTCCTGTGTAGTACTGCATTGTGCAGCCAGATTCCTGAAGAGAAGGAATCTCGAACAAATGCCAGAGGTGGATCAGACATGGAGGTTCGGCGAAAGCCTGGTAAGAGCAGCCAAGAATCCTCAGCCTGGAGAAGGCCCCTGAGCGCGGTGCTCACTCTGGGGGCTGGGCAGCTGTGGCCATGCCCGCTGCTGCAGCCAGAGAGTGCGCGGGCTCTTCTCCCAGCTCCCGTGGGCCCGAGCCGGGTGCCCATAAAGCCCCAGCCCGGCGGGGCTGCGGGGTGGCACCGCGGCTCCCCAGCAGCAGCCGGCCCTCTGCCCCTGCCCTCGGGTGCCCTTGGCCAGCGGCTGCTGGCCTCGCCTCAGGGCTGTGCGGGCAGGGGAGGCCGGGGCTGGGCGCAGGCAGCACCTGGCCCAGGGGCTGAGCCCGCGTCAACCCTTCCCTCCTGCCACTCTCTGCAGCTGGCAGAGGACAGGAGCCGAACGGCTGAGCACCTGCGCCGGGTCCTGCCCTACCTGAAGAGCCCACAGGAGCCCCTGCGAGTGGCGGCCATCAGTTTCGCGGGTGAGCCACGAGCCCGGGCTCCCTCCCCGGCCCGGCCGGCGCAGCTCGGCCCCAGTCCCGCCTGCTGCCCTGGCAGCGCCAGCCGGATGTGGCTGCGTGAAGCCCCGCCTGGCCCGGGCATCGCTGCTGCCACCCTCTGGCAGCCGTGCCCTGGGGCGGCAGTGTGCGGCAAGGGCCGGGCTGAGCCCTGCTGGGCCAGCAGCCTGTGTGGCCACAGCGCCGGCAGCGCCGCTGGCAGGCAGCTGTGCCGCTGGCGCCGTGACAGGCTCTGTGTTCACAGGCATGGCCGCGCGGCACCTGAGGGGGAAGAAGGAAGAGCTCTGGCTCATCTGCAACGGTGAGTGAGGGCAGCGGGCTGGCAGCGGGGGCTGCCGGGGGAGCTGCTGGCCCTGGCCCGGCTGCAGAGGGCTCTGCTCCCTGTGCGGACGAGGGGCGGCGTGGGGAGAGCACACAGAAATTTTAGGGCCACCTGGGCAATTCCTGGCCAGCAGCTTTGGGCTGGTCCCGTTGGTCCCTGCTCGCTCCTGGCCATGGCTAGAGCCGGCTAGGATGGCCCTGGCAGGGGGCTCTCCTCGGCTCCCCGCAGATCCAGGATCTGACCATGGCTCTGTTGCCTTCTCTTTCAGCCCTTGAACACCTGACAGAGGACATCAGCAGTGCCGTATCTGATCTGGCACTTGAAACATTGTATGTCCTCCAGGCACTGCAGAGTGAGCCATATTCCCTCTTCCAGAGGCTGCAAGATCAGCTCCGCAGGGCATGGAGGACACGGCCTCGTCTATCGGGGCTCGGCTGGCTGCGCTGCTGGATCTCTGCTGAGTGCTGATTCCTCTGTCTGCTGATGCCACCTGAGCCAGCGAGAATTTTCCATTTGTGAAAGATTGTTCTTTTCGTTTTTTGCTTTCTCTTTAGTATAAAAATATAGAGTATGTTATAATACACAGACTCCCAGGAGCTTTCTTTTGCTGCCCAGGGTCTGCAGGGCATTGGGGAAGAGGGGGAGAAGGGTGCCATGGCTCAGCAAGCTGCCCAGGCGTACAGTGTTGCAGGGAAAATGGCCAGAAGCCCCTTGGCCTTTGGTGGTTCTGCTGAAGCCTTTGTGCTGGTGACAGAGCGGCTGGGCAGGAGCTGGGGCTGCGGGGATCCCTGTGAGAGCAGTGCCCGGAGATGGCCACAAGCCCTGTGCCAGGCAGAAAGCGCCATCCGTGTCCTCCTGCCCGTGTGCTGCTGGCTGCCTTGCTGAGGGCTCCCAGGTGCCTCTGGATGGGGCTGCTCTGGAGCTGCTGTGGGGCTGCGGCGCTGCTGCCGGGCAGCTTGGCGGGGCTGGGGCAGCCCATGAGGGGCTGGGGCGCTGGCAAGCCCTCAGCAATGGGCTGTCAGAGGCCACAAGCAGCCCCCTGCCAGTCGCCTTGTTCCTACCAGAGTTGACTTGCAAGAGGGACCCTGGGCACTCTGGAACTAACAGCATCAGTGTTGTTGGAAATCCAAATGCAGGGAAATCTCAGACCTTTGGTCTTGTCAGCAAAGCTTAGAATTAAACACAGGATTTGATGGGAGACCTTGGAAAGGGCTTCCAAAGCTAGGTGCTAGAAGAGAGAATGTGGATTTCTAGTTTATTATAGCAGAGACACGGGGAGGAACGTTGAAGTGGAGGAAAGTTTAGAGTTTTAGTGCTGAAGATCTAGAAAAAATCAAAGTAGTTACAATGGTAAACAAGAAGCTTAGGATGCAGTGCTTTGAGTTTGTGTGTCATAATTGGCTAAGGAAGCTTACGCTGTAGCATGAGTCCCTAAGACGAATTATTGAAGGATTGGTGGCAAAACATAAATATTATTGTTGGCAGTGGCTTCTTGGCCAAGAAATCCTTCAAAGCTCTTGTAACTACAAGTCTTGCGGGCCTTGTGAGCCATGCAGTGCAGATGTGAGCCAAACTCACCCTTCCTGTCTATGTAGAAGAGAAGAAAAAGCAATGGCATCATCTAAAAAACTCGGAGGTCTGCTCTCTAGCTCGTTCCAAACTCCCTCAAATCCCCCAAAGTGGCATTTAGCTACAAAGAGATGACAAGGACTCTTAGTGCTGGCTCTTTGACTCCACAGCAGCTGCTTTAGAATCTTTCACTTAACCCTGTGTAGTCATGTGCCAGAAATGGATCATTTGAAGAAACTTTCCAAGTGACTTGCATGGAGGTTTGTTTGAAGGGTATTTGAGGTGAAAGGCTCCCGGCAGAGGTCTGGGCTTTGGCCGAGCTGTGTCCCCTGCTGATTGTGAAGTGTGCCATCAGCTGCAGGGCTTTCTGGGCTAAAAATATCATCCAGTCACTTGGACTTGCTCTTTTAGGCCTCTAAGAGCTGGACCCAATTTCGGGCACATTTGGAGACCTCATCTGTGGGTGGATGGACCACCTAGGATTTTCCCAATTGCTGGGAATGGTTCTCCGGGTCCCTGGTGTAAAACAGGGCTCCCAAGCAACTGCGCATCTGCAAGATGATAAACAATTGTCTCGGTTTGAAGAGAGAGGTGCCTGCTAAGGAAGGCAGAAGCCTTCTCTGAAATGGAAAATGTAAATCTCCTCCCTTCAAATGATTCTCATTTAGTAATTCAAATGCTCTCAGGGAAAGATATGGGGATAGGACTGTGCCCGCAGAGCCGGGCAGCGTTTGCTGATGCTCTGAGCCCTTCCCAAAGATCCTGTGCGGGCTGTCTTAGACACCTGGGGCCAGGCATTCCTTACAAGCTGGGCCACTTTGGCTGGGCTGGGGGCGGCCCCAGGGCAGAAGGCAGTGTGTGCAAGGGCCCTGGGTGGCACGCTGCAGCACAGTCTCGGTGCCATGGAACGGAACCCGGTGACCAAGGGCCCTTTGTGACACGTGGGAAATAGAAGCTTGCCCAGCTGCTGGGAACACACAACGGGGCAGAACGGGACAGAGCAGTGCCGTGAGGAGCCCCCGCACAGCACACTCGGTCCTGTCTGACCAGGAGCCTTTCCAAGGCGTTATTCCTGCAGCTGAGCTCGAGGCCAGACCACAGGACTTGGTGACCTGTGGCCTTCCCAAGGCTTCTCTTCTGCAGGTGCCCTGACAAATCCAGTCATTTTCATGGAGCAGAGACCCCTGAAAGCGCCCAAGGTGGCCTGGTGGGAAGAGGAGGAAGAAAGCCCTGGAGCTGCCCCAGCACATGAAACCAAAGCGGTGGTGCCGTCTGAGCTGCCGCAGGAGGGTAAGTGCCAGAGCTGGGCCACAGGGTTGGTGCCTGCAGCCAACTTGGCGCCATTCCATCTCATCCCATTTTATCCCATCCCATTTTCTCCCATTCCATACCCACGGACAGGATGGAAGAGGGGCCGGGCAGACATCCTGCAGGGGCCGTACTCCATCCCCTGGGGCATCCCGGGGCTCTCCCTGCCTGGGCAGCGCAGGGCTGGGCCGTGTTCTCCGGCCTCTCCCGCAGCCCCTCAGCTCTGGCTGCGCTCGCTCTTTTCCAGATGCAGCCCTGCAGCGCACACAGGAGCAGGACCCCACCCGTGGCCTCTTCCGCAGCACAGCCCAGGTACCTGCAGCCACCCCCACCTGGGATGGGCCTGCTGGCACCGTGCTTGGAGCATTCCCTGCAACATCCCTGGCTTCTTGCTCTTCTCCCACAGCTGGTTTGCAAATTCATCAAGAAAATTCGGGCGGAAGAGACCAGCGCCATGGGTACAGGGCTCAGGGCATATTCGCACATCTTCAAAACCAAGACCAGTGCTGCCCTGCTGGATATGCTCGTAGAGGAGGGCTTCTCCACTCCAAAGCAAGTAAGCAGCCTGTGGCCAGGGTTTCATCCTCCCAGGGAATTGCTTGGTCTCCCAAGCCACGCCTGCTGGTCACGGTAACTCTTTGAGGCCATGGCAGTGTGGTGGGAAGGGAGGAACTTCTGTGGGGAAGCTGGTGACATTCCTCCCTCTGGCAGCTTTCCAAGTCTCCCCGTGCCTTCTCCAGGTTCCTGCCCTGCTCAGGTACATCCACCAGTGGCTCCTGGCCAATCAGTTTACTGAGCACAAGCTGAACAGGACGCTGCTGGATCTCACCGAAGCACAGCCTGCTGACGTAGTCATGACGCTGCTGCGTGTGGCCCCATCCTGTGACAGGTATGGGCCCAAAATGCCCAGAGGGCTCAGGGCTCGCCAGCCCATCAGCCTGTACAGCCTGGCCCAGGTGTGTGACCAGCAGAGAGTTCCAGGGCCTTCTGGCTGCTCCCTTGGCCAGCCCCGGCACGTCAGCCCCCGAGCCTGCTGCCATGCTGCCTTGCTGCCCCTCAGGAGCCTGTCCCCAGTGGCCTGGGCTGCCTGGCTTCTGCTGGCGAGTGGCAGTGGGCACAGGCAGAGCTGGCAGCCAGCTCAGGTCCCCACTGCTGCCCAGGCCACGGTGCTGTGTATGAGACAGAGCTCTAACCCCACAGAGCTGCTTTGACCATGTGGAAGAGCATCATGTGCTCACCCAGGACTGCAGAGCCAGCGCTGCTGATACTCCTGGATGTGCTGGGGAGCTGGCCAGAGCACAGCATGTGCACCTCGGATGGGGACAAAACGGGTGTCTTTGTCCTGGCTGTGAGTTTCTGTAACTGGCCTTTGCTGGCCCCAAGGCTGCCTCTCCAGCAGCTCTCCATCCTCCTTCCCCCACTGCATCTCCCTGCCTTAGGCACCGGGTGGAAACCCGGCCCAGGGGCAGCTTCAGGCCCACCAGGCCCCATGTTCCCCCTGCGTCTGTCTGAGCCTCTCCCTCCCCTGCTCGGGCCCTGCCACACGGACACCTCGGCACTGAGCCCTGTCTCGGGGGGCTTTGTCTTTTGCAGGCAACTGTGGTTATGTGGAAGATCCTCCAGATGCCCTGTGTCCCACATATGGTGACAGTGTATTTGCCCCGCCTCTTTCTGCATCTGCTCTCCCAAGTGTTTTTCAGCACTCTGGATACGCCAGAGGAGGTCGATGCATTCTGGAAGGGATGCCAGGAGGAATACGGCCTTGCCACCAGCCCCAACAGGTGCTCCATCCCACTCCTCCTTTCCCTGCTACGTCCCTGGGCAGGAGCCAGTGTTTCCAGCGTGACCTGGGCTTTGCTGTGCACGCAGGTTTGCAGTGCGGACCCTGAAGTCCCTGCTCTGCCGAATGCAGCATGAGGATGTGGTGGTGGCAATGGAACGCAATTGTGGCTGGGACACGCTGCTGTGCGCTGACACTCACCACTATGCCGTGGCTCTGCTGGCCAGGTGAGACCGCCTTCTCCCCACTGCCTCTGGCATTTGTGCTCTGTGCCCAGGGAGCTCCACACAGTCCCCGAGGTCGTGGCCCAGAAGGCCTTGTCACCGAGGGATGGCCAAGCAGACTGGGAAAGGCTGGGAGAGGAGGGCGCCCACCAGGAGCTGCCTCCCAAATAGCCCAGGGCCCCTTGCAGGATGCTGGGGAAAGACCAGACCTCTGTGTGTCAGTCCTGGCAGAGGTTTGTCCCCCTGGCCCACAGTCTTGGTTCCTTTTCTTCCTGCCAGGGAGATGTGCTGTGTCTCCATCCCCTTGTGTTCCCGGATCGCTCGCTACCTGCTCCGGCTGCTCAGCACACAGGAGCCACGCTGGGAGCTGCCCGCCATGGCGTTCCTTGCAGAGGTGAGCCTGACGGCCAGCGCTGCCTGGCTGAGCTGCCTCCCAGCTCTCTGCCCTCTCGGAGCCGCAGCTGCCTGGCACGGTGCCCGCGCCCTGTGCTGCTGCCTGGGCCCAGCCCCGTGCGGCTCCGGGCTCCTGCCGGCCGGGTCCCTGTCACTGCCCTGTACCTTTCAGGTCCTCGAGTTCCTGGACTTGAGTGAAGGTGGTGCTAACAGGGTCCTGCAAATTTTGTCAAGGCAGCTGCAGAGCGAGTGCAGGGAGAGGCGTCGCCTGGCGCTCAGGGCCCTTCTTGAGCTCATTGAGGAGCCCTCCATGGTGAGAAGGGGGCAGTGGCTGAGGCTGAGCTGGGGAATGCGGTTGCTTGGGCTTGGCTGGGCTTTGTGTTCTGGGGCAGCTGCTCCCACCTCTCCTGCCTCCCAGTTCAGCTGCCCCAGTGCTTCAGGACAGGCCTTTGGCCTCTGGGCCCTGCGGCAGCAGGATGGCATTTCTCAAACTTGTGTTCCGCACAGACCAAAAAAATGTGGAGCCTGACTGAAAGTCTTGTGGACTTCCTGTGGGATGCAGATGGAGAGATCGTTTTCATGACAGTCATGCTACTCAGCTTTATCATCTTGGACAAAGACATGCTGATGCCCGGCCCCATCACACTGCAGCTGCTTGAGGCGCTCCTGCCACTCTTTGACCACGTAAGGCTCACTGCTCCCAGCCACTGCCACTGGCTGCTGCCCGGACACTTTGTGCCCTGTGGATTTGCAGGCCTGCACCAAGCTGAGCCCCATGCAGCCACAATGCTGAGGTCTTTTTTTCTTCCTTCCATACAGAACAATTGGCAGGTGCAGCTGCTCTCCATACTGCTCTTCCGAACACTGGTGACTCTTCCAGAAGGGGAAAAGGAAAAAAAGGCCCTGAAGACATCCCTGCACCAGAGCCTGCTGCCCCTCTTCTTTCACTGCCACGATGAGGAGCGGCTTGTGGCACAGGTGAGGTCTCGTGGGCTGCTGCTGTCCCCCTGGCAGGGGGCTCGTCTGCCTCCTGCCCTGGCACCTGCCAGGCTGCAGCCTCCTCCAGGCCTTGGCACAGGGACGCGGGCCTTGCACCCTGGGCTGTGGGGCCATCTCTCCCTCTCTGCGTTTCTGCTCTTCTCCAGGCTTCTCAGGAAACTCTGCTTTGTGTGGCCGAGTTCCTGAAGAGGAGGAATCTTGAAAGACTGGTGAAGAGGCAGAATCTGTGGAAGTTCAGCGAGTGCCTGGTAAGGACAGCCTGCAAGCCCCAGCCTCAGCCTGGAGAAGCCCCCTGAGCGCGGTGCTCAGTGTGTGGGGCTGGCAGCTGTGCCCCTGCCCGGTGCTGCACCCAGAAGCCGTGAAGGCTCTGCCCCAGGCTCCCTTGGGCCCGAACTGGGGCACGATGGAGCCCCGGCTTGGCGGGGCTGCGGGGCTGCGGGCCGGCACCGCGGCTCCCCGGGCAGCAGCCGGCCCTCTGCCTCTCCCCTCGGAAGCCCTTGGCCAGCGGCTGCTGGCCGCGCCTCAGGGCTGTGCGGGCAGGGGAGGCCGGGGCTGGGCGCAGGCAGCACCTGGCCCAGGGGCTGAGCCCGCACCAACCCTTCCCTCCTGCCGCTCTCTGCAGCTGGCAGAGGACAGGAGCCGAGCGGCCGAGCACCTTCGCCGGGTCCTGCCCTACCTGAAGAGCCCACAGGAGCCCCTGCGAGCGGCGGCCATAAGTTTCGCGGGTGAGCCACGAGCCCGGGCTCCCTCCCCGGCCCAGCCGTCGCAGCTCGGCCCCAGCCCCACCTGCTGCCTGGGCAGCGCCAGCCGGACCCGGCGCCGTGGAGCCCCGCCTGGCCCGGGCATTGCTGCTGCCGCCCTCTGGCAGCCGTGCCCTGGGGCGGCAGCGTGCGGCAAGGGCCGGGCTGAGCCCTGCCAGGCCAGCAGCCCGTGTGGCCACAGTGCCGGCAGCGCCGCTGGCAGGCAGCTGTGCCGCTGGCGCCGTGACAGGCTCTGTATTCACAGGCATGGCCGCGCAGCACCTGAGGGGGAAGAAGGAAGAGCTCTGGCTCATCTGCAACGGTGAGTGAGGGCAGCGGGCTGGCAGCGGGGGCTGCCGGGGGAGCTGCAAGCCCTGCCCCGGCTGCAGAGGGCTCTGCTCCCTGTGCGGACGAGGGGCGGCGTGGGGAGAGCACACAGAAATTTTAGGGCCACCTGGGGAATTTATGGCCAGCAGCTTCAGGCTGTTACCGTTGGTCCCTGCTCCCTCTTGGCCATGGCTAGAACCGGCTGGGATGGCCCTGGCAGGGGGCTCTCCTCGGCTCCCTGCAGATCTGGGATCTGACCTTGCCTCTGTTCCTTTCTCTTTCAGCCCTTGAACACCTGACAGAGGACATCAGCAGCGCCGTGTCAGATCTGGCACTTGAAACATTGTATGTCCTCCAGGCACTGCAGAGTGAGCCATATTCCCTCTTCCAGAGGCTGCAAGATCAGCTCCGCAGGGCATGGAGGACACGGCCTCGTCTGTCGGGGCTCGGCTGGCTGCGCTGCTGGAGCTCTGCTGAGTGCTGATCCCAGAGGCTCTGTCTGCTGAGGCCACCTGAGCCAGCGGGAATTTTCCATTTCTGAAAGATTGTTCTGTTTCTTTTTTTCTATTTGTTTTTTCTTTAGTGTATAAATGTAGAGTATGTTATAATACACAGACTCCCAGGAGCTTTCTTTTGCTGCCCAGGGTCTGCAGGGCATTGGGGAAGAGGGGGAGAAGGGTGCCATGGCTCAGCAAGCTGCCCAGGCGTACAGTGTTGCAGGGAAAATGGCCAGAAGCCCCTTGGCCTTTGGTGGTTCTGCTGAAGCCTTTGTGCTGGTGACAGAGCGGCTGGGCAGGAGCTGGGGCTGCGGGGATCCCTGTGAGAGCAGTGCCCGGAGATGGCCACAAGCCCTGTGCCAGGCAGAAAGCGTATCCGTGTCCTCCTGCCCGTGTGCTGCTGGCTGCCTTGCTGAGGGCTCCCAGGTGCCTCTGGATGGGGCTGCTCTGGAGCTGCTGTGGGGCTGCGGCGCTGCTGCCGGGCAGCTTGGCGGGGCTGGGGCAGCCCATGAGGGGCTGGGGCGCTGGCAAGCCCTCAGCAATGGGCTGTCAGAGGCCACAAGCAGCCCCCTGCCAGTCGCCTTGTTCCTACCAGAGTTGACTTGCAAGAGGGACCCTGGGCACTCTGGAACTAACAGCATCAGTGTTGTTGGAAATCCAAATGCAGGGAAATCTCAGACCTTTGGTCTTGTCAGCAAAGCTTAGAATTAAACACAGGATTTGATGGGAGACCTTGGAAAGGGCTTCCAAAGCTAGGTGCTAGAAGCGAGAATGTGGATTTCTAGTTTATTATGGCAGAGACACGGGGAGGAACGTTGAAGTGAAGGAAAGTTTAGAGTTTTAGTGCTGAAGATCTAGAAAAAATCAAAGTAGTTACAATGGTAAACAAGAAGCTTAGGATGCAGTGCTTTGAGTTTGTGTGTCATAATTGGCTAAGGAAGCTTACGCTGTAGCATGAGTCCCTAAGACGAATTATTGAAGGATTGGTGGCAAAACATAAATATTATTGTTGGCAGTGGCTTCTTGGCCAAGAAATCCTTCAAAGCTCTTGTAACTACAAGTCTTGCGGGCCTTGTGAGCCATGCAGTGCAGATGTGAGCCAAACTCACCCTTCCTGTCTATGTAGAAGAGAAGAAAAAGCAATGGCATCATCTAAAAATCTCGGAGGTCTGCTCTCTAGCTCGTTCCAAACTCCCTCAAATCCCCCAAAGTGGCATTTAGCTACAAAGAGATGACAAGGACTCTTAGTGCTGGCTCTTTGACTCCACAGCAGCTGCTTTAGAATCTTTCACTTAACCCTGTGTAGTCATGTGCCAGAAATGGATCATTTGAAGAAACTTTCCAAGTGACTTGCATGGAGGTTTGTTTGAAGGGTATTTGAGGAGAAAGGCTCCCGGCAGAGGTCTGGGCTTTGGCCTAGCTGTGTCCCCTGCTGATTGTGAAGTGTGCCATCAGCTGCAGGGCTTTCTGGGCTAAAAATATCATCCAGTCACTTGGACTTGCTCTTTTAGGCCTCTAAGAGCTGGACCCAATTTCGGGCACATTTGGAGACCTCATCTGTGGGTGGATGGACCACCTAGGATTTTCCCAATTGCTGGGAATGGTTCTCCGGGTCCCTGGTGTAAAACAGGGCTCCCCAGCAACTGCGCATCTGCAAGATGATAAACAATTGTCTCGGTTTGAAGAGAGAGGTGCCTGCTAAGGAAGGCAGAAGCCTTCTCTGAAATGGAAAATGTAAATCTCCTCCCTTCAAATGATTCTCATTTAGTAATTCAAATGCTCTCAGGGAAAGATATGGGGATAGGACTGTGCCCGCAGAGCCGGGCAGCGTTTGCTGGTGGTCTGAGCCCTTCCCAAAGATCCTGTGTGGGCTGTCTTAGACACCTGGGTCCAGGCATTCCCTCCAAGCTGGGCCACTTTGGCTGGGCTGGGGGCGGCCCCAGGACAGAAGGCAGTGTGTGCAAGGGCCCTGGGTGGCACGCTGCAGCACGGTCTCGGTGCCATGGAACGGAACCCGGTGACCAAGGGCCCTTTGTGACACGTGGGAAATAGAAGCTTGCCCAGCTGCTGGGAACACACAACGGGGCAGAACGGGACAGAGCAGTGCCGTGAGGAGCCACCGCACAGCACACTCGGTCCTGTCTGACCAGGAGCCTTTCCAAGGCATTATTCCTGCAGCTGAGCTCGAGGCCAGACCACAGGACTTGGTGACCTGTGGCCTTCCCAAGGCTTCTCTTCTGCAGGTGCCCTGACAAATCCAGTCATTTTCATGGAGCAGAGACCCCTGAAAGCGCTCAAGGTGGCCTGGGGGGAAGAGGAGGAAGAAAGCCCTGGAACTGCCCCAGCACATGAAACCAAAGTGGTGGTGCCGTCTGAGCTGCCGCAGGAGGGTGAGTGGCAGAGCTGGGCCACAGGGTTGGTGCCTGCAGCCAACTTGGCGCCATTCCATCTCATCCCATTTTATCCCATCCCATTTTCTCCCATCCCATACCCACGGACAGGACGGAAGAGGGGCCGGGCAGACACCCCGCAGGGGCCGTGCTCCATCCCCTGGGGCATCCCGGGGCTCTCCCTGCCTGGGCAGCGCAGGGCTGGGCCGTGTTCTCCGGCCTCTCCCGCAGCCCCTCAGCTCTGGCTGCGCTCGCTTTTTGCCAGGTGCAGCCCTGCAGTGCACACAGGTGCAGGACCCCGCCCGTGGCCTCTTCCGCAGCACAGCCCAGGTACCTGCAGCCATCCACACCTGGGCTGGGCCTGCTGGCACCGCGCTTGGAGCATTCCCTGCAACATCCCTGGCTTCTTGCTCTTCTCCCACAGCTGGTTTGCAAATTCATCAAGAAAATTCAGGCGGAAGAGACCAGCACCATGGGCACTGGGCTCACAACATAATCCCACATCTTCCAAACCAAGACCACTGCTTGTGGTGTCACTGGGCCTCAAGAAAACAAAGATCTGTTTTGATAATATGGAGGCTTATGGAACCAAGGGACAATTGTGGTGCTGCAGGTCACCAAGGAGGTCTGATTGGCTTGACCTGACTGGTCCAGCTGACCTTTCATGTTGAGGGTTCCTTCTCGTCTGCCCCTTAAACTCTGGAGTTCTGTGCTTTCCTTCCTGTGGGAAAGAACTCTCCATTTCCTCCAGGTGTTCATGGCCAAAATTAGGATTTTACCTCCATATTTGATTAAATCCAAAGATTCTTTCTATATAAAACCTGCCAGAACAGACTCCTCTGGATGGCCTTGGCATCTTGGGGGCCACCTCTCATCTGCCTTCAAAACACTGGAGGGATGTGCTTTTCTTTCCATTGAAAAAAACATCTTTCAATCCAGGCGTCTCTGGCCAAAATTGGGAATCTGCCTCCAAAATTCCTTATATCCAAGGATAGCTCCCAGACAAAAGCTGCCAGGACTGTCTAGGTTCCCTTGGCTTCCTGAGGGCCATCTCCCACCTGTCTATGAAATACTTGGGCTCTGTACTTTCCTTCCTATGGAAAAGAACTGTCCTTCTTGTCCAGGTGCTCATGGAAAAAAAAATGGTATTTGGCGTCCCAAACTCTGTCTATCCAAGGATTGCTCCCAGACAAAAGCTCTGAAAACAAACAGGTCTGGCTGGCCTTGGCCTCATTGAGGCTGCCGCTGATCGGCCTTCAAAACTCTGGGGCTCTGTGGTTTCCTTCCTGTAGAAAAGAACTGTCTTTCTTGTCCAGGCACCCTGGCCTCAAGCACACGAGCACTGTACAGGGCCAGAGGAGCTCTGTGCTCAGTGGGGTGGGGACTGAGGACAGCAGAGGAGAGCCCTGGGAAGAATTGAAGGGAGGTTTTAGAGATGGTGGATCTTTTAAATATAATAGTAAACAGGGAGAAAAATGGAAAAACTTAATGTAAATTGCCACTGAGGAGATCAGGACTGGACAAAAGGACAAAGGAATTTCCCTGGCAGGGCAGGGCTGTGGTGCAGCACGTCCCCAGCAGGAGCCTGGAGCAGCCCAAGGCTCTGTGTGGGCAGGCAGAGGCAGGCAGGAGGCAGAGCTGTCAGCAAAGGAAGGGCCCAGCCAGGTGGGGCAGCCAGGGGATGCCGACAGCCTGCAGGGACAGAGGCGCAGGGCAGGAACACCGTGGGACAGCCTGGGCTGCACAGGGCACAGGGATGGGCAGCAGCTGCAAGACAGCCCTGCCAGAGCCAACTTGGGCAGCACTTTGGCCATGGCTGCTGGGCCTGGGCCTGGGGCAGGAGCAGGAGACAAGTGACCCTTGCAGGGCTGGGGCCTCGTTGCCTCCTTGTCCCTGCTCAGCAGCCTGGCAGGGGCCGCCCCATGCTCCTGCCCTTGCCATTGCACATCCCCACATGCCAGTGCCCATCCCAGCAAGAGCCCTGAGCAAGGAGGGAGGGACAGGATCTGCCTGGCCAGGGGCTGGGGCTCAGGCCTTGGCCCTTGGCATTCCTCAAACACATCCAGCTTTGCTCAGCACCAGAGACACCTTTGCCTTGTTTGTCCCCAGCTGTCATCACTGCCTCCAGTGTTCTGTTCTAACAGGAACCTGGGAACACTTTCTCAGTCATGTCTCTCAAATGGGACCCATTAAACTTCAAGAAACTTCAGTGCTTAATTTTTACTTTGACTTCTTGAGAAGTTTTTTGAAGACACTCCCAGGGACTGAGTCCAATGTAAACAAGACCAAAACCCTGAGAGGGTCATTAAAGTTTTCCCAGTCCTGTGTTAGAGAAATATTTCAAAGACTTGTAAGAAATACACTTTCATATTTTAATTTTTTTTTTTTTTTTTGGACCAGAGGTGATTGCAACATTCTGTGATTGATATTGACCCAGGGTCTCTCCTCAGCAGCTCTGGCCTGCTCACAGAAGCTGTGCCTGGAGCTCTGACCTTGCTCCACATTGTCCAGCCCCATCCTGTCTCTCCTCACTCCCCTGGGACCTGTGGTGCTTGCAGAGCTGGCTGCACTCAGCCTAAGAGGGGTTTTCACTTTTTGTAGTTTTTGAAGCAATCTGATACTCCTGAGTTTCCCCACTACAAACAGACACACTGCTCAGGTGTGTGCCAGCCCCAGGTGACACCAAAGGCACTGCAGAGCTGCCCTGGGCCAGCTGTGAGGGTGGATCATCAGCCCAAGCTGCACTGGGCCCCTGCAAGGGGCTGTGGCCATGGGCACTGCACTGACCCCACTGCTGGGTTTGGCTGCAACGGCCACTGAGAGAAATGAAACTGTCCTTGGAAACACTGGGGAGGCCTGGGACATACTGGGGAACACTGGGAACGCTGTGGAAGACACTGGGACATACTGCGAGTGACACTGAGGAGGACTGGGAGAACCTGGGTAACACTGGGGACATTGCAGAGAAGACCGGGAGACACTGGGGCATCCTGTGGATGACAATGCGGGGAGGGGAACTGGGTGGGACTGGGAATGAACTCAGGTGTATTGGAATGGACTGGGCTCTACTGGGAGGGAATGAAGGAGCACCAGGGTTGAACTGGGTTCTACTTGGGATGAACTGGGCTGTACTGGGGTTGTACTGCTCTGTACTGTGAATGAACCTGGTGGGACTGTAGGAGTTTGAATGGGCTGTTCCTGCCTCCATCGCATCCCATTTCTCTAGGCTCCCATCCATCACCGCCTGCAGCCAATCAGCGCTGGAGATCAGGGATACGGGGGCGGTGCCTAGAGTGGGAAACTTTCTTTGCCAGCAACTCCCGTCATGCCCTGTGGCTCAACTGAGCCCCATTGGAGCCGGGACCACAACGCCTGCCATGCCCTGCGCTCCACAGAACCCCGGGATCCGCTCCCTTCTTTGTCCCGTAAGTGTCCCCCAGACCCTCCAGGATCCCTCAGTACCCCCCCAGCACCCATTTGGGAGCCCCCCAAAAGCGTCCCCAGACCCCCTGAGTGCTCCCAACCCCACAGATGCCCGGCACAGCCACTTCTGGGAATTCATCTCCTCTCATCCCCTGCGGCCCCAGAGCCCCTCAGAACACAGTCCCGCGCTTAAAACTCCTCCCGTGACCCACACCCTAAAGAGCCCAGTTAGAGCTCCCAGACCTCCTCCCAAGGGCTCCCAAACCATTTACGTTCCCCCCGAGGGCTTTAGGTCGTGGCTCGGACGCAAAAGTATCCCCAAGAGCCTTCCCGGACCCCCAAACATTGTGTTCGAGCTTCTTCCGGGACTACAGTTCCCATCAGGCTCCGCGGCGAATGTCCGGCGCTAGTCCAGCCGGGACTTCGCCTCCCGTCATGCCCCGCGCCTCACCGAGAGCCATTGCAGCTTCGCCTCGAACTCCCGTGATGCTCCACCACCCCGTTAAACCGTAATATACTCTCGCCTACAATTCCTGTCATCCCCCGCGCCTCAGAGAGCCCCGTTCGAGCCCCCCAAGGACCCTGAAGGGCCCCAAATTCCCCTCCCTGACCTCCATGGCCCCCCTGGACCTCCAAGTGCTGCCCTGGACCCCAAACTGTCCCTCAGAATCCCTGAGTGCCCCTCCAAGTGCCCACCTGGCTTCCCCCAAGTGTCCTCGTGACCCTCAAGTTTTCTCTGAATTCCCTCCCCAGACCCAAAACTGCCCCAAATGTGCCCTAGAAATGTCTCCATGAACCCCAAAGTGGCCCCTTTTACCCTGTCTGTGATAATGATAAAAATGATGACAAAAGGATTTAAAATAGGACTAATTAGCATAAAGGAGGAGAAATCAATAGCCACACTGGTCAATGAATTAATGAAGGGAGCTGTGTTACTTAGAACCAATGACCAATAAATTTTTTGCTTGCTAAAAATGCATAGATTCCAAAAAGTAAATATTAAAATTTGGTAATACAAATATAGAATAACAGTATTATAAATAAATTAGGGTAAATAATTATAATTTATTAATTCATTACTTGTTTTTACAGGAAAATGCATAAATTTTTAATTCTTTGGGATGTCATTCCGTAAGAGATGGTCCAAAGATCCCTCATCTGCCTCACAGCCACCATCAAGGACAGAGATTGAAGCCCTCCCCAAGGACTGAGATGAGACCCTTCAAATTCTAACCCGGGGGTGCTGGCCTGACTGGAGCGGGATGCCTGCCATGGGAAGCGGGATGTTTCCCATAGGAACCAGTCCTGAAACAACGGGCCCTGCTCACTCCTGGCACCGGATTGTGCTGTTCAGAACTGGACTGTCTGTACCTGTTCTCAATGGATTTATTCTCCACTGTGCCCTCCATGTGCCATCCTGCCCCCCTCCCGGTGGTAGATTATAAAAGAGCCCTGAGTTAACCAAAGACTTTGAGATTCTCCCCAATGTGACCAGACGGATCTCTTGGCCAGACCACAAGGATTTCATCTCTCTGTTGGTAGCTATTCCCCCCACCCAACCCTCCTTTCTCTCTCTCTCTGTCCTTTATCTCCTTTCTAATCCTTCTGTCGCATCTGCTGTGGGCACTCAATAAAAGGTGCATTTGTTTTGATTGAATGTCCCCTGATGTGTGTCTTTAGGTACTGGAAAATAATGATAAATAAAGTACACATAGTTCATAGTATAAAATGTAGACACCAGCCCAGGGGCAGGGAGTGTGCCTCTGTCTGACCTCTGGCAGGCCAGAGAAAAAATGTTATAGAGAAGAAACAATAAACAACCTTGGAAACCCGAGCCGAAGAATTCAGACTCCTTCTTCAAAATACCAGGCTGGGAAAAAAGGATTTTCAGCGTCATCCCTGACTGCAGGGAACCTGAGATTGGCTATCTGGGCTGTCTGGGTCAACATTAGAGTAAATCTGGAAGTTTTGATCTAGCAGTATTAAGTCATGGTGCTCGGGTCTCATCTTTTTTCTGGGTGCTGTCAAACACTAACCTGGTATCACTCCCTCTAGGTGTTGGAAAAGAAATGAAATTTAGTGAAATGTTTAATTACAGTTTAGTTATGAGTTGTGTGTGAATTGGTTTGTTAAAAGCAGTTTTGTAGCCGTTGAAAGTGTGTGTTGGGTTTTGTGTGTAACCTAGCAGGTAGTCTTAGGAATTTAATAAATATTTAAACTAGTGTAGGAAAGTAAGAATGCTAACCTGTCTGAAGGCAGCATACAATGCTCTTAGAATAAGATAAGCCGAGGATTAATGATCTTGTTTGTGAACTAAGGAATGTATCACAAGGGATCTGTGGCTAGGCAAGGGGAACTGTTTCTTGGAGACCTTGTTATGAATCGCATGTGTAAGAGGGAAGCACCCATACGTGATATTGGGGCTCGGACTTGGGACGCTAGTCCACCGGATCCCCGGGCCCTTAATAAAGCACCCACAAAACTTATCCGAGTTTTGTGTAATTTATCAATCGGGCAACATAGGGACTGATTCTTTTATCCCTCAGGTCATCAGGGACCTGTAATCTCTCATATTCCTTCTCACCTCTTCTTGATTAGGGTCCCAGTCAGGCTCCACTGAAGGCATTTTTTGGTCACCTGGGGGCCCGGGTTGGTTTTCACCCTCCTAAATTTGCATTCCTGCAGTTCTTATTAATTTTCTTGGGAAAATAGGATGTTAAAGATGGAGTTTAATTCTCCCCATGTATAAATATTAGGGCTAAAAATGGATCAATTTGATTTGCTATTCCTACTGGGTCTTCCACTAAATTTCACAATTCTTTCTTAAAGTTTCTAACTTCGGACGCAGTCAAAGGAGCGTTTACAAATCCAATCTCACTGGCCACCCCACCCATGGGAACTTCTCTGAGGGGGAACAATTTTTCCACTTTAGCTGCTTTGGTGTTACAACATCAGCTGTGGAGGCTGGCTGGGTAGCTTCACTCTTGGGCATGAGATTCTGAGATGTTGTTTGGCTTCTCATTTGTGGTGGGGAGGCAGAGCAGGAACTTGCTGGTGAATAAGGGCTGCATGAGATGGCAGAGGTAAGGGGACAGTAGTGAAGGGCAAAGAGAGTAAGGAGAGGGTTGAGGGGAAGATGGTGGAGGTATGACTGGGTTAGGAGGTGGTAAAGGAATGACAGCTGGGAGAGGAGGAGGAATTGGGTCCACAGCAAGAGGAATTGGAGGAAGGATTTAAGGTACTGCAAGGGTAGGAGGGAGGAAAGTGATCAAGGAGGTCCCAGTTTTTGTTAGCCTTCCCAGCCTCTTCTTCTACTTTACTAGCTTGCTTTCCCTGATTTAATTTACAGTCTACTGTATTTTCCTCTTCTGAGTTGTACTTTAGCCAACAGGTGACGTTCTGGATGTGATGGGCCTTTTGCAGGAACTTGGGGAAAAAGGAAGGTGCATCATCTTTGGACAGAGAGCGAGGTAACTCAGGGAAGATTTAAGGATGTTTTTAGGTCATGCAGAAAGAAAATTAGAGAGGTGAAAGCTAAAGGCTTACCCAGGCTACTTCTGTGAAGAATAATAAAAAGATTTCTATAAATAAATTTATGGCAAAAGGAGGTAGAAGGACAATCTGCATTCATTATTTGGGGAGATGGGGTTACCAAATGTGAGGGAAATGCCCTAAGGGTTAGGTACCTAACCCTTCTTTGCCTCATTTTTCAAGAATAAGACAGGTTGTCCTAAGGACAAGTGTTCTCCTGAGCTGGTGGATGTGCACAGGGAGCAGAACAGCCCCCTGTAATCCAGGAGGAAGTAGCTGGGAACCTGCTGAGCCACTCAGATGCTCACAGGTGTCTCTAGGAGCAGATGGGATCCATCTCAGAGGGATCAGGGAGCTGGTGGATGAGCTCCCCAAGCTCTCCATCATTTACCATCAGTCCTGGCTCAACAGGGAGGTCCCAGAGCACTGGAGGTGCCAATGTGAGCCCATGCCCAAGAAGGGCTGGAAGGAGGAGCTGGGGAACTCCTGGCCAGTCAGCCTGACCTGGGTGCCTGGAAAGGTTATGGAACAGATCACCTTGAGTGCCATCACAGGACACCCACAGGATGGCCAGAGCCAGCCAGCGTGGATTTCAATATCAGCACAGATGATCTCCATGAGGGGACTGAGACCAGCATCAGCAAATTTGCAGATGACACCAAGCTGGGTGTGAGTGTGGATCTGCTGGAGGGTAGGAGGGCTCTGCACAGGTCCCTGGACAGGCTGGATCCAGGGCCCAAATCCAACAAGGTGAGGTTGAACAAGTCCAAGTGCTGGGCCCTGCACTTTGGCCACAACAACCCCTGTAGTGCTACAGGCTGGGGACAGAGTGGCTGGAGAGCAGCCAGGCAGAAAGGGACCTGCAGGGACTGATGGACAGCAGGCTGGACAGGAGCCAGCAGTGTGCCCAGGTGGGCAAGAAGGCCAATGGCTCCTGGCCTGGATCAGGAATGGTGTGGCCAGCAGGAGCAGGGCAGTGATTCTTCCCCTGTGCTTGGCACTGGTGATGCCACACCTCGAGTGCCCCCGATTTACGAAGGCCATGGAGGGGCTGGTGGCTGTCCAGAGAAGGGCAATAAGGCTGGTGAGGGTCTGGAACACAAGTCCAGTGAGGAGAAGTTGAAGGAGCTGGAGATGTTTATCCTGGAAAAGAGGAGGCTCAGGGCGACAAGGTCGTGGCCAGGCACAAGTTGGACTTGATGATCTCCAAGGCCTTTTCCAACCTTGCTGATTCAGGGATTCTCTGAAACCACCCTTGGAGCAGTTGCACAATGAGCCCGGGGCCTCCTCTTCACAAGCTCCAGCAGCCCAGGTCCCTCAGCGTCTCCTGCCAGCCCCAAAGCCCATCCTGTCAGTCCTGCAGAGCCTCTGCAGCTCCTGCTCATTGCCCAGAACAGGGAGCCCCAGAGCCAGACACAGCAGCCCAGATGTGCCCCCCTGGCCTGGGGTGCCTCTGGCAAGGGAGCAGCACCAGGCACTGCAGGAGCCTGCAGACAATTCCTGCAGCACTTGTAGGATGATCCTTCTGCCCAAGGGACGTTCCCATGGTGCCAAGTCAGGAACTGCAATGGGGAGTGGGGCCAGAGAGGAAAGGGCAAACAGGGATGGGCTGTGTGCAGGGGAAGGAACAGCGATGGGCGAGAAGAAGAAATCTGTGTCAGGAAAGAAGAAAGAAAGCAAAGGTGAAGCCAAGGAAATGCTCAGGGCAGTTTGGGGCTGGCTGCCAGGCTGCCCTGGCTCTGAGCAACAGCGTCTGCAGTGGCACAGCAAACTCCCAGCTGATGGGAACAAACTTTCTGGCTGACTGTAGAGGTCAGGACAAAGCTGAGTGGTTTCCTTGGTGTCCCCCAGCCCTTGCTGGCCCCAGGGGCTGATGGCATTTGTGCTCCCTCAGGTTCATGTCCCCACACCAACAGCATGCAGGTGCTCCCCCTGCTCTGTGCAATGCAAACAGGGGCTGCTGAGGCAGTGCTGCTATGTCTGTGCCTGCAAGGATGGGGCACCTGTGTGAGCTGGGGGAGAGGCCAGGGCTGCCAAGGAGGGATGTTGTTGGCTGTTATGAACAAAAATTCGGTTAATATTTTTTTGTGAGAAAAAAGTTGCCACTACTGCTGGGCTGCTGCCTGTGTTATGGTAATTACGGGTCATTGTCGTTAATGGTTGTTTTTGTATTAGTAAAAGCCCTTGCTGGGGCGAGTTAATGGCCCTTCTCCTGAGACAGTAACGGGTGGAGACCTTCCTGAACAGTGAGGAAAAGAGACCTGGAGGGGGGGGTTATGCAAAGTGACTCCAGGACCAGCATGCTTTGTGGGACCTCCGACTCCAAACCCACAGAGAAACCCCAAAAACAACGAACCAGATAAGAGTTGAGAGACTGGAGTGATGTCTGGACATGAGGAGCTGAGTGCTGAGCCTGCAGAGATGCAGAACACCTTTGGAGCCTCTCGCCCTGACCACGGGAGTAGCCCCCGGAGATGAGGGCCTGCTAAGACAGGCAGCAAAAGCAGGAAGACCTGTTGAGGACCACCACGCCCTAGAGGCTCCCATGAGGACGGGATCCCCCAGCTCTGCCCTTAGTGCACAGAGCTGTGCATATCCTCCTCCTCTGAGCCGCCCTGGGAGAGAGGACTGACGCTGCAGACTCGTCGAGCCGCCCAATCCTCACCTGATCACTTTTAAGAAAGGCAATAAAAAGGAGAAGAAGTCTCCTGGCCCTGTTTATTTCATTGGCTACTCCGTGAGGACGCTCTGGGACCCTGCCCTGGGCTGTCCAGCGCACTGGGGATGGGTCAGCCCCTGCTCTGCTGCTCCTTCCCATCTGCCCCAGGGCCATTGCAGAGCACCAGCCATGCTGTTTGCCCCCAGCCTGCCCACGGCCAGCCTGGGGCTGCTCACGGGGCTTTTTGTGCTGAGCATTGGCCTGGGCATGTTCTTGAGAGAGCCTGGGCAAGGAGCCTGGAGCCCCCAGGCCCTGGCCTGAGGTGTCAGCGCTGCCCCAGCAGTGCCCATGGCCTGTCCCTGCTGCAGCCCCAGCACTGCCACCCCCAGGGCTGTGCCCGGTCCCGAGAGCACTCAGGCCCTGCAGAAACACCAGGGCCACCAGGGCAGCGGGGCAGGGCCACGGCAGCAGCACTGGCAACACCAAGTGCTGCTGCTGGGCACAGCTGCTGGGCCAGCGCTGATCTGCCCCCAGCTCTGCACACAGACATTGCTGCTGCAGCTCCAGACAAGGCAACAGAAGGGGCATCTGTAGTTAAAACTTTGCTGGGAGAGCCTTTCGTTCATTTACAGTCACTAAAAGCACAGCTACTCCTTGACAAGTCTGGGGCCACAGGACATTTTAAGAGAAAGAAAATGAGAAATGGAATAAAGAAAAGCCTAGATTTAGAGACAATAATAAAAACTAAAACAGAGGGGAAAAAAAACCAAATCAACAGAACTATCCAAGATGACTTTTATTATAGATTATTTGCAGAATCTGGCCAGCCATTTAATGTTTCTGAAACCATCCAGTCATCAGTCTCCACACTGTAGCCTTGAGCTCCTGGTTCCTCAGGCTGTAGATGAGGGGGTTCAAGACTGGAGGAACCACCGAGTACAGAACTGACACCACCAGATCCAGGGATGGGGAGGACATGGAGGGGGGCTTCAGGCAGGCAAAAAAGCCAGTGCTAAGAAACAGGGAGACCACAGCCAGGTGAGGGAGCCAGGTGAAAAAGGCTTTGTGCCGTCCCTGCTCAGAGGGGATCCTCAGCACAGCCCTGAATATCTGCACATAGGAGAAAGCAATGAAAACAAAACAACCTACAGCTACAGAGATAGAGAAAAGAGAAACCTCAATTTCCCTGAGGTAGGATTTGGAGCAGGACAGTTTGAGGATCTGAGGCATTTCACAGAAGAACTGGCCCAGGGCATTGCCATGGCACAGGGGCAGGGAAAATGCATTGGCTGTGTGCATGAGAGCATTGAGAAAGGCACTGGCCCAGGCAGCTGCTGCCATGTGGGCACAAGCTCTGCTGCCCAGGAGGGTCCCGTAGTGCAGGGGTTTGCAGATGGACACGTAGCGGTCGTAGCACATGATGGTCAGGAGGAAATACTGTGCTGAGAGGAAGAACATTATGAAAAAGAGCTGTGCAGCACATCCAGTGTAGGAGATGTCCCTGGTGTTCCAGAGGGAATTGTGCATGGCTTTGGGGACAGTGGTGCAGATGGAGCCCAGGTCGCTGAGGGCCAGGTTGAGCAGGAAGAAGAACATGGGCGTGTGCAGGTGGTTGCCACAGGCTACGGCACTGATGATGAGGCCGTTGCCCAGGAGGGCAGCCAGGGAGATGCCCAGCAAGAGGCAGAAGTGCAGGAGCTGCAGCTGCGGCGTGTCTGCCAATGCCAGCAGGAGGAAGTGCCTGATGGAGCTGCTGTTGGACATTTTTTCACTCTGGCCATGGTGGACTGTTGAAAGAAGACATTGACAAGCGCTTTGAGTCAATCCTATGAGGTTATTTTAGGAATTCCCTCAAAACTACTTTTCTATCTGTGGGGGAATTTCACTAAGCATTTTTTATTTTTGATTTGGTTTATGCTTTTGAGTTCCTTCCTCATCTTCAGCATTGCTCTCAGCCTGAACCCCAGGGAAGCCCAAAAGGCAAAGCAGGGCTCTCTGTGCCCCAGTGCAGTCAGACCTACTGTTCCCACACAGGTGCCTATGCCTATTACATCTCCTCTTATTTCAGGGTGATGAAATTTTAAACATGTTTAAAAACAAAAGTGGAGTTTCTAAAGACTCCAGTTTCAAAGTCAATTTCTCTAAGTCCGTCTCTCTTTCCCAGTGCACCTGAACAGAAAGGGATACCAAGGATGCGTCTGGCTCTCTGCTGTCTGTAACTTTGCCTACTTGGAGCTGTTCCTCTCTATCCAAGCCTTGTCCCTGCCAGTGCTGCCAGAGCCCAGCCAAGCCCTGGGGGCTCAGCTCTGCCCTGCAGACCCCTCCCATCACAGGGCATTTCCCAGGGGCATCTCCGTGGCAGCAGGGCCTTAAGGGCAAGCCAGACAGAGATGCTGCAAGCCAAGCTGCTGCTGCTGCTGTCTGTAGGGAGAGGAGGCTGAGGAGGCACTTTCTGAGGGAGATCTGAGGCACATCTGCTGATGCCCAGGCTGACAGTGCAGGAGTCTCAATGACACAGCCAAAATTGACAGCCCCTTTCCCTTCCCTTTAGGAGAAAGCCGAGAGAAGCCCTGGCCATGCAGCACCATCTCCAGAGCAGGAGGAATCTGCCCTGATGGGGGTGGCTCCTTCCACCTCCAACTTCTCCCCTGCAGCGTCCATGGGGAGCTGCCAGGCAGGCTGGGAGCTGCCCCTGGCAGGTGGCACATGCCCTGGGCTGGCCAAGAGCCCTGAGGGCTGCAGGAGCTGCTCTGCAGGACAGCCCTGGGCAGCCCTGGATGCAGCCCCAGCTTAAGCCCCTGCAGCCGTCCCTGGCAGCAGGAGCCGTCCTGCCCTCTCCCTCTGACGGTGCCCAGGGCAGCTCTGCTCTGCATCACATCCTCCTCCTCCTCCTCCTGTGCCACAGAGAAACTGAGAGAGTCCTCCTGACACATCCCCCAGGCTGTGGGGTGTGCTGGCTTCAGGAGATCCCTCCAGGAGCACAGGGGACATTGCCCTGCACCCACACACTCACCATGCAGAGGTCTGTGAAGATGTTTCCCCAGGTGAAGTCTCAGCTCAATGTCTTCCCAATCCTGATTGCCTTCAGCCTGTCTCTGCCTGGCTCCTGTCCCCTCAGTGCCTGCAGGCAGAGCCCTCAGCCCTGCTGGGCTGGGAGAGGACGTGGCCCTGGGAAGAGCTGTTCCTTTAAAGCTCAGCAGCACAGACACAGCACAAGGACCTTAATGAGCCTCTTGGGGATTTGGTGTTGTTACATCAGACTCATTCCCTGAGAGCATCTTCCAGAAACTTCTCAAGAACTCAAAATTAAATTTAGACTCCAAAGTTTCTTGAAGTTTTAATGGGTCCCACTGAGGGACACGACTGGGAAAGTGTCTCCAGGTTCCTGTTAGAGCAGAACACTGGAGGCAGTGATGACAGCTGGGGCAAACAAGGCAAAGGTGTCTCTGGTGCTGAGCAAAGCTGGATGTGTTTGAGGAATGCAAAGGGCCAAGGCCTGAGCCCCAGCCCCTGGCCAGGCAGATCCTGTCCCTCTCTCCTTGCTCAGGGCTCTTGCTGGGATGGGCACTGGCATGTGGGGATGTGCAATGGCAAGGGCAGGAGCATGGGGCGGCCCCTGCCAGGCTGCTGAGCAGGGACAAGGAGGCAATGAGGCCCCAGCCCTGCAAGGGTCACTTGTCTCCTGCTCCCGCCTCAGTGCTTTCCTTTTTATTGAAAAGAATCATCCCTCCTTCCCAGGCACGCATTGTGGGAAAACAGGACTCCCATACTAATAACCAGTATGATTAAGCAGAAGCCATTGATTGTTTATGTTATGCACTTATTTGTACATTCTAACCCTACTGCATAGACTGATCACGCTCTTCTTCATTGGTGTATCTCTCTTGTCCTTGTGTTCTGCACGCACTTCGCAGGATATGTGATTGTTTCCAGTCTAGGTGGTTCACAGCCTTCTTTTATCGAGTTCTTCTGGTCCTGGTATTTTGTTTCTCAGCCTTTTCTTTCTTCATTTAGCACACTTTATGTCTTAGTAATCTTGGTGAATTCCAGAGGGCTCTGATAAGAATGACTACAAGCGACATGGCTGGTGCACAGTGTGGCCTAAGTTGCTCAGATACATTGCTACAATTCCCCCTTCTTCTTCTTGCACCAGCCAAACCCTTTTTACTGTATTTTCTACCAAGCAGGTCACCAATTTCACTATGCATGGAATAGCACAAAGCAATGTAATAATAACTACTAGTAATAACAAAGCTCTCTTTAAGGTATCTTTCAATCATCCAGTTATTCCTCATCCCTCAAACCATTCATCCAAGCCCCAGTCATTGAGAGTCAATTTCTTCATGTTGTCTTCTAGTTGTTTGAGTTTCCTGTGAATAGAAGAGAGGTTCATAAAACACATTCCTTCAAAATTCTCACACCTGTGCCCATGTGCTAACAGCAAAAAATCTATAGCAGCTCCATTTTGTAGTGTGCCATGTCTATTATTATCTAAATTAGTGTGCATTTGATTTAAAATAGCTGAACTTGTGTCCACTGTGAGAATCCACAAAATCAGAGGGTTTCTGGAAAGCTGCAAAAGGCAGGCCTCAGAGACAGCAGAACTGTGATTAGAGCTAAGCAGCAGCCATGAGATAAATCAGCAGAAAAATTATTTGAAAAGTAGAAAAGCAAGGACAAATAGAACAATGGTCTGTGTATTAATGCTTGTCTAGAATAACTCCTTAAGATACAGAAAAGTTTTTCTGGCAAGATATTAGGAAGTTTGAAGCTTAATAATGGAGCTCTGTGCATTGTGTTTTCAGGCTTACAAGCAGGTATTGTATTCAAAATAAGTAAGCATTGTTTTATCCAAAGGTACCTGTGCTTACAGGGGTTGGATAGAACTGTCAATATGCTTTTGCTTTGTGTGATTGGTCAAAAAACTTATAAAGTAAGTTGTAACATTAACTTCTTGGTCTGCTGCTTGGGATGTGAGTTGATGGCATCTTCCCACTGTCATAACCATGTAATGAGACTGATGCTGGAAAATAAAACAGCTCAAGGCACGTTCCACAGCAGTCCTGTCCTGTTTGTGATTTGTGCATAGCCCCCAGCTCCCTCCTTTCACAAGAAAGACTGTGCAAAGTAGTTTATGTTATTCGAATTTCATTAATTCTAATATCATATCTATTTCATGAATTGCTCTCAAAAAGAACCAAACCCCCTGTCTTAAGGCACTTTCATACCAACATGTACACACACCTCAAAGAAAGACCTCCAGTACTTGACCAGAATCATGAATGTAAAATTATTGAAGGGCAATAGCCTCTCATTATGTGGGGGAGAGGATATGCTTGTGTTTCTACAGATACAGGACCCCAATGGATTCCCAGAAGATTTATCAGTCCCTATGTAGACCACAGATCCGAAGACGACCCCTCAAATGAACACAAAGTCAGCTCCCTCTCCCACCATGCCCCAGAAGCAGCTTTCTCTTGGAGATGAAGAAAAAAGAAATTCATCTATCCAAACACTGTGGCAAGGACACTCATTGCACGTAGATATATCCCACTGATAACGTCCATGTCAATCTCAAATGCAGACACACCCCTCCCTTTTCCGTCCCTCTACCAGTGACCCTTTATCTCTACCGCTCCCTCTTTCCCCTCTTGAAACTACTCCCTTTTCCCTGCCTCAAACTTCCCTTAAAAAAGAGAAGGCAGTGACTGGGAGGAGTTGTTAAGAACTATAGGGGGAACTTAAGAATATTTAAGGATGTCTTAAAATAAGTCAACTAATGTGTGTTTTTGCCATATACAAGTGAAAACTACCCAGTGGGAAAGAAGAAGTATGATTCTTTCTGCAACATCCTCCAGGGCACCCTGCAGCAGTACCAGTGTCACCGTTGCCATCGTCTTTATTCAGCCCTCATCCATATCCAAGTGACCACTATTACAGCGACCTGATAAGGTCTTCAGGGTGAGAGAAGTGGACGAGAATCTTGTTTCATGATCAGAAGGCTAGATTTATTGATATATGATATATAATAAATTATTACTATACTAAAAAGAATAAAGAGAGAAGTTGCAGAGGCTGCTAACCTAAGAATAGCATAGAAAAGAATGAATAACAAAGTCCAGCAGAAAGGAAGGACAAACTCTCCTGTGAGTGGTCAGCAAATCCAAACACTCACAGAAGACCAATCACCGCTGCACCTGTTGCATTCCACACCAGCCGATAACAATTGTTTACATTCTTCTTCTGGGGCCTCAGCTTCCCAGAAGATGAACAAATCCCAAAGAAAGGATTTCTATGAAAAAATGTCTGCAACAGACCACCAGCTGGATCGTCCCTCAGCCAAAACAAAACATCTGGGTCACTTTGGCAAAGTCATTAAAGCCAGACAATCTATGCATGGCCATGGGAAGCATAGACGATCTGCTCTCAACATGCCTGGTGGGAGCTCCCCTGTCACCAAATGACAACCCATACCTAGGTAAGAAACCCAACCCCGTGGACACCTGGGACAAATGGACAAAGATCCTCCCACACCATGTCTCCACAGGATTTGCTTTTCCAGGCCCAGGATGGTGTTCTGGGCAGTGGCATGAGGCACAGGGTAGGTTTCCAACCATCCAGTGGTGGCTTCCACCATGGTGAGCATGTAGCGCTTGCCCTGGTGTGTCTGGGGCAGTGGGATGGAGTCAATCTGCCAGGCCTCCCCATACTTGTACTTGGACCACCGCCCACCATACCAGAGGTGGCCTGCTTGGCCTGCTTGAAGGCAGCACACATCTCACAGTCATGGATAACCTGAGAAATACTGTCCATGATTAGATCCACCTCTCGGTCTCATGTCCACTTATAGGTGGCATATCTGTCCTGGTGACCTGAGGCATCATGGGCCCATCAAGCTGGGAACAACTCCCCCTATGCTGCCAATCTATCGTTGACACCTCTATCTTTGCAGCCTGACCTACCTGCTCATTGTTTTGGTGCTCCTCACTGGCCCAGCTCTTGGGGACAGGGGCATCTACATGGTGGACAGTCACAGATAGATTTTCTACCTGAGAGGCAATGTCTTTCCATCCATCAGCAGCCCAGATTGATTTTTCTCTATGCTGCTGGTTTGCCTTTTTCCACCTTTCCAGCCAACCTGACAGAGCATTGGCTGCCATCCATGAATCAGTGTAGAGGTAAAGCTTTGGCCACTTCTTTCTCTCAGCAATGTCCAGGGCCAGTTGAACAGCTTTGAGTTCAGCAAGTTGGCTTGATCCACCTTCTCCTTCAGTAGCTTGTGCAAATGTTGTGTGGGGCTCCATACGGCTGCTTTTCACTTCTGGCTCATCCCTACAATGCGACAGAAACCGTCAGTGAAAAGCGCATAGTGTGCTTCCTCTGCTGGTAGCTAATTGAATGGTGGAGCTTCTTTAGCCGTGTCACTTGTTTCTCTTCATCAGTGAGACCAAAGTTCTCACCTTCCAGCCAGTGTGTAATTGTCTCCAAAATCCCAGGGTGATTCAGGTTTCCAGTACGGGCGTGCTGTGTGATGATGGCAATTAATTTACTCCATGTGGCATCGGTGGCATGGTGGGTAGAGGGAACCTTTCCTTTAAACATCCACCCCAGCACTGGTATTCAGGGTGCCAGGAGGAGTTGTGCTTCCATGCCAGTCACCTCTGAGGCAGCCTGGACTCCTTCACAGGCAGCCAAGATTTCCTTCTCTGTGGGAGTGTAGTTGGCTTCGGACTCTCTGTAGCTTCGGCTCCAGAATCCTGGTAGTTGGTATTGAGTATCCGCATGCACCATCTGCCAAAGGCTCCAGGACAAGCCACGGTTCCCAGCTGCAGAGTAGAGCACATTCTTCACCTCTGGTCCTGTCCTGACTGGGCCAAGGGCAATTGCATGAGCCATCTCCTGCTTGATCTGAGCAAAGGCTTGTTGCTATACAGGCTCCCAGTGGAAATCATTCTTCTTGTGGGTGACCAGGTAATGAGGGCTCACGATCTGGATGTGCATTCTCCAAAAGCCTATGGCACCTTGGAAAGCTTGTGTTTCCTTCTTGCTGGTTGATGGAGACATTGTTTGGATCTTACTGATGACCTCAGTGGGAATCTGACACAGTCCATCTTGCCACTTTACTCCCAGGAATTGGATCTCTTGGGCAGGTCCTTTGATTTTGCTCTTCTTGATGGCAAAGCCGGCTTCTCGCAGAATCTGGATGATCCTCTCCTTTCTGAAACACTTCCATTGCCATGTTCCCCCACACAATGATGTCATCGATGTACTGCAGATGTTCTGGAGCCTCACCCTTTTCCAGTGCAGTCTGGATCAGTCCATGGCAGATGGTGGGGCTGTGCTTCCATCCCTGGGGCAGTCGGTTCCAGGTGTACTGCATGCCCCTCCAGGTGAAAGCAAACTGAGGCCTGCATTCTGCTGCCAGAGGAACAGAGAAAAATGTGTTAGCAATGTCTATAGTGGCAAAACACTTTGCTGCCTTGGACTCCAGCTTGTACTGGAATTCCAGCATGTCTGGCACAGCAGCGCTCAACAGTGGAGTCACTTCATTCAAGGCACGATAGTCCACTGTCAATCTCCATTCTCTGTCAGACTTGTGCACAGGCCAGATGGGACTGTTGAAGCGTGAGTGGGTCTTGCTGACAACCCCTTGGCTCTCCAGCTTATGGATCATTCTGTGGATGGGGATCACGGCATCTTGATTTGTTCAATATTGCTGGCAGTGCACCATTGAGGTGACAATTGGTACTTGTTGCTCTGCCACCCTCAGGAGTCCTACTGCAGATGGGCTTTCTGATAGGCCAGGCAAGGTGGTTAATTGATTAATGTCCTCTGCCTCTACAGCAGCTATTCCAAACGCCCACCTGAGTCCCTTTGGGTCTTAGTAAAGCTGTTCCAGAGGAAGTCTATGCCCAGAATCCACGGGGCCTCTGGGCCAGTCACAATAGGATGTTTCTGTCACTCCTTCCCAGTCAGGCTCCCCTCAGTTCCCAACAGGGTCAATTGCTGTGATCCCCCCATCACCCCAGCAATGGAAACACGTTCTGCCCCCACATGTCCCGATGGTATCAGGGTACACTGCACACCTGTATCAACAAAGGCGTTGTGTTTTTGTGGTTCTGATGTGCCAGGCCATTGGATCCACACCATCAGGAACATCCAGTTTTGCTGTACCTCTTCCTGGCTAGAGGCAGGGCCCCCCTAGCCCTTGTTATTATTTCTTTCTTGGGCATACATACTAGAGGTACTTTCAAGGGAATCTGACAGATCACACCTGGTAACTTGGTCATGGGAGGTTGAGGCCACCTTCACTTTAGGGGAACTCCCTCAGTTAGTGTTTCCCTCCTTGAGTTGATGCATCTGTGCTGCCAGGACAGAAGTGGGCTTCCCACCCCACCTTCCCATGTCTTCCTCATGGTCACACAGGGAGAACCACAGGTCAGCCCATGGGGTGTACCCTCTCTCTCTGGCTGGGGGATGTTGGGCTCTGACTTTGGGGCCTGTGACTCACACTGGTGCCATGTGGGAACTGTTCTTCCTCCCTCCACCCTCATCTCTTCTTGTAGGCTCTTAATTACAGCAGAGACATGAGCCTGCATTGGGCCATTGATCACACTCTCACAATATCTAAGCTTGTTGGTGACAGAACCCACTGTCTCTCGGTTGGTATCAGCATTAATCGTTGCAATGAAGGTGGTGTGTTGGGATGGCCCCAGATTTGCCAGACTGCACAACATTTGCCCTGGGCACCTGACCTTGCTGGGGTCATTATCATGCTGTCCATCCCTCCCAAAGAGTACCTCCAATACTGCCACTTCTCTCAGCTCTTGGAGCCCTTCCTCGAGGGTCTTCCAGCACATTCTATGGTGGTGCTCCTGCAGTCTCTCCCTGTGGACAAACCTCTCTCTGACACTCATTAAAAGCCACTCCCAGAGAGAAGGGGACCTTGACTCCCTTACAAAAATCGGATTCCCACCTGAATCCTGGGTCAAGGGTCCCAAATTCCAGCCTCACCACCATCCAGCTACACGCCTTTACCCATAAGGTCCCAGACCCAGAGTAGCCAGGTTGTATAAGCCTCATGTCCCCGTCATACTATGTCTTTGTGCAGATTACAGAGACTTTTGTACATCAGGGACTCGGTGATGATCTCAACTGTTCGCTCCCCTCTGGGTTGTGAGAGCCCTCCTTTCTTATCCTCACCTGGGTGCTCTGATTTCATCTTAGACCTCCTCGTTTCCACAGGAGCAACTGCTGCTGGCTGTGACTGCCCTTGCAGTTCAGCTGGAACCTGGACAGTTGTAACAGTTGTGTTCCACTGCTGCACTATCAGACTCTCCCTCTGTGAGGCAGGGGGAGGGTTTCTCACCAGCTGGGAAAATGTGCTCCTTCAGCATCTGGCCCATCTCCTTCACTAGAACCCACCCAGTCTGGGTGGTTCATTTCTGAGGTGGGCTGTGGGGCAGGGGCAGGCTCTGGGGCAGCAGCATCCCTTGTCTCTGGGGTAGGTGTCAGCGTGGTTTTATCCAGGTCAATCTTCCCTTATCTCTGAATGCTAAATAGAACAGTCCTATCAGCAACACCACCCACTGTATGATATCATTAGCATTTAGAGTGGATCTGAACCCTTTGAAAACTGGTGGGGCAGACCAAAAGAGCTGGGTGAAGGGTTGGGAGAAAATTTCCACCGGTGTCATTTCCTCACAGCAAGTACCATTATTAAAGTAAGCCCAAAACCACACAGTTAGTGTGTGATAGCTCTGAATCCATGTGCCTGCTTTCCAGTGGAACTTAAAAATCCATTAATTCCTCACCTTATTGTGATATATGTTATGGAATAATTTGTGTCTGTGTAAAATATACATTAAATAAGTTGTGCTTCTACAAAAAAATTCTTAAAGATTTAAAACCACAAGCTGCAGCCAGGGACAAGATTGCTTCACAAATTGAGAAATCACAGACGGCAGTGGAGAGAAAAAACTAATTAGCAAGCAAAAAGACGTGGCTCTGTGCAGAGATGGGCCCTTTCCCAGGACAGTCCAGAGACACCAAAGCGATGAATACTCAGTAAGTATCTATGATCAAGATAGTCAGAGTCTTCAAGGGTGTGCATCCCAATGCTCGGTTCCCGTAACTCGACAATCAGCATTCATCACTTCCCAGAAACAGTTCTGTCCAGCCCAGCACAGAGAAAAGGAAACTACATAAAAATGTGAAGGGACAAGAAGAATAGGAGAAACTCTGCCCCAGGTGGAAAAAGCTGTATAAAACCAACCTGAAGGAGACAACATTTGTGAGCAGAGGGGATCCAAAGTGATAGAGTTTAGATCAGTGTTCACCCAGCGCCAATCCCAGGCTCAAAGCTGTCCCTTTGATTGTGGCTATCGGAAACCGAATCTTGGTTGTGAAAAAAAAAATAAAAATTATTGATTATTGATTGGCTTTATCATTTCTTACTTGTAACATTATTAAGCCATAAAACAAATTGGATTGCTGGGGAAGATGAAACAGGAAAGCCTTATAAATATGATTGCCTTTTAAAAGATTTTGAGGATATAGAAACTATAAGCAAGATTGAAATGAAAGCAAGCTTTGAGATACCTCAGTTACTGAACAACTGGAAAACAATGATATGGGCAACTGAAGGTAATCCCCTTTTGATAAAACAATTCCCTCTGCTTGCAGACAGCTCCAAGGGTCCAAGCAGACCCCACTAGCTTGGCAGAAGGGGTCCAAAGAGGAGTTTTTAGGGTTTAAAATGTAACACAGTATGGTAATGTAATGATTCCTATAGGCTGTATGTAAATGCTATAGGATTTGTATCTTGTACTAGATTGGTTAGTGAGAATTAGAATATTCAACACAGAAGATGATTTATTGTATTTTAATGAGAACCTCGCTCTCTCATCCACTCTCTCTCTCTCTCATCTCTTTACCACACTCTTGCCTTCTCTCTTTCCCACTCTCTTTACTTCTCTCAGGCCTGCTCCAGCTGTGTCTGGCAGCTCTGAACAGGGCCTGGCACCCATACCCTTTACAATAAACTGCAAGTTCCACAGCCTGGCTTCAGAGATCTCTCCAGATCCCTTGGAAGGTGAGACCACCTGGAGACCAGAGGAGACCAGCTGGATCTCCAGGCACAGCTGATGATTGGCACAGCTGAGTCTGTGGGAAGCTCCCATAGCTCCTTCCTTCTCCCTCCCTGTTGACAGCTCCCTCCCTCCAGTCCTCAGACCCTACCTGTGGTAGTTGGTGTTCTACAGGTGTTTTAACATAAAAGTTAGATTTCCTATGTTAGTTAGTTATAATGGTTTCTCCCATGTACCCCATTTTGTTCCCCCTAATGGTTCAGTCCTAAATTGTTTACCACAAAGTTTTCCCGCCACTTGTCTGCCCGTCAGTGTGTCAGTCTCCCTGCTCCTCCCCTCATTCCCTTCTAAGCCCTTGTCAATCTCACTTGTACTACTCCTACTCTTGTCAGACTCTGTAGTCACTCCCCATGTATTCTCAAATGTTCTGTGTTAGTCAGCTATGTCTCAATGGTTGATTGGTTTGTGAGGCTTCTTCCCTCCCCTAAATGATCCTTATTGGAGTTGCTGAGTGATCTGTTCCTCCCCTAAGATCCCCTCACTGGGTGAGAGTTGTATCCACCCCTTGCACCATCCCCTCTTTAAAAATGCTAGTCAGACCTGTTAAAAATTGAGACGACAATTTGCCAAGTAAAACCAATTGAGAATTTATTGATTACAGCGGGCAAGGCAATAAGCAAATCAGCACTGGGCGAGGGGAGTCTCCGCTCCGCCACTGTCACACCCTTCTGATTTTCTGTGGAGTTCTTATACAGTCCTGCTTCCGGGTTGATGTGTAGTACTCTGCATATTCTTCTTTTGCGTTTAGGTGGTCATAGTCCACTTCCCGGGGTCTGAAGATGAAGGTTGGTAATTTTCCTTTGTCTGATTCCTGGAATTTTTAGGCTCAATCTGCTGAGTTCCTGGAATCCTACGTTTACTGAGCGGATAAGCTGATACTGTGTTATCAATCATAGCAAACCCCCCACCCACATTAACAATTTACTTAACAGATAAACAAATGTTTGTGAAACTGATTGTCTTTTTGGTTTCACCTTCCTTATCCTTTAAAGTCTGGAAATTTACTTAAACAAACTTGAGGTGATGCAGCAGTCTTACTGGAATAACTTTGTCAGTTTTGATGAACAAACTTAAAGTTTTAACCCATTACAATTCCCCCCTTTTTCTTTTTAACCATTTTGTTCATCAAATCGTTTCAGTTCTTGTTTTGCTAGCTCTTAAACAGCATCAAATGTGCAACTTCTAAACGTCTTTTTACTATGGCAATTAATCTATAAAAGGCATGGCCCAAAAGTGAGCCCGAGTAGTGTATCTACTGCTCTCTCTTCTTCTGGGAGCCAAGATTCTTCTATCATTCAACTGTCCTTGTTCTAAATACAATTAACAATCAAAACACAAGGCAAAATAAACAAAAGCAGTAAAAATCACACCCAATATTCTTATAACATGTGTTACAAAAGTACAGGCTAGACCACCAAGTATGTCCAGAAAGCGCTAATAACTTTTCTTAAACTCAGGCAAAACGATGATTGTTTAGTTTGATTAGCAAACATTACTCATGTTTTCTTTTTGGCTGGTTAAAGCATGTTACTTCTGTGATACCAGCTCTTACAACACTAAGAAATACAATAAAAAATAAGTTTTATTTTTCCTTTCCCTTTTTCTTTTCCTTCCTTTTTCTATCAACCTTTAGCTTTACTCCTGGCTGTTGTAGTCTAAAGTCCTGTAATTCTTTTATACATTGATCTAATGCTTTATCAGGATTTCCTTTAATGGGCCCTACAATAGAACGATGTGTTGAGGGCACCAATCTCCTACACCTTGCGGAAGGTATATAAGACCTACTTTGAGCTTTAACCTTTTTTATAGTAAGCTTTATCTCCCACCGATAGTGAGCCAAAATCTTCTGTTCAGGAGATTCGTAAAAATCTAAAGCCGAAGCGGTATCCAGCCCCGTCTGCCTCCTCAGGTCCCTCTGCCAGCTATCAAATGTGTGCTTGTGCTGGCATGTGTTGCACCATAAGTGCCAGAGCAAAGATTGTTCCACCCAAAAGGTTTTACCACAACCCCCACAATACAGTGCTACCCAAGTGGCACAATACGGGCTATAACACTCAAGGCAGTTTTTCCCTGCTGGTCCCCTTATGTAAAAAGGCGATAATGATTCAACAGTGTCAATCAATTCCTTAGCCGTTTGGCGGTGTGTCACGGCCCTGTCGACGGCTTTCGAGTGTCCTTTCAGTTGTATCAGTAGTGGCCGCAGGATCAGGGGTAGCTTCTCCTCTAATCGCTCCTTGTCTGCCAGCTTGTCCACCTGCCGTTGCATTGAAAGCAGGCTTGGTCCACTTTGCAGGTAGTTATACAGCTCCTGTAGGGGTAGAAACACAGGGATATGCCCTTCCCCAATATAAAACTCTGGCAGAACCTTATCCACTCAGGTTACAACATTTAGAAGAGAAAAACCAGAACCTGCCAGGTCGGACGGTAGATATTGCCTCCGGATTTAAATATTTGCCAATTCATTCCCCAACTTAGTGACTGTTCCCCTTTTCCTTTTAGGAGTTCATGCTCTGCCTGTTCCATAATCTTTCTCTTTGTTAGGCTAGAATCGATTCCTCCACAGGTACTTACCACTCTGCCTTTGCTTGTCAACTCGGTTGCCTCGTGCTACGAGAGAGGTATAGTCTTCTCGGCAGCAGAGGTATTTCTTCAGGAGGGTCTAACCTATCACTGTTATGCTGTTTCGGAGAGAAGGAGCTCATTATCAAAAGGTACGAGGGATAGGATTACAGGGGCACCGTCTATGATTTTGCCAAGAACTTGACTCCCCCCTTTTTCTTTTGTGGCTGATTCTACCGTCTATCTTGACAAATTTTACATTTACACCCTCTACTGTGGGGTTAATGAAGTCTTCTTCCATGATTTAATGAATATACAATCACCTGGTTTAAATGTGGTAGTCCATTTTTCAGGTTTCTTCACAAGACTTTTGGTTCTGCTGGCATGAAATTCACCTTCTTTCTGTGGTGGTCTTTTGGGCTATCATGCTCTTTTCCGCAGTTCTTCCCTATATCGCATTAGGGTGGTCAAGTATGTGTTAATCTGCTGGTCCCTGAGGCTGGGGTGGTCTTGGAGTGTATCCCGTACAGCATTTCGAAGGGGTAAACCCCCACATCAGCCCTAGGCTTGGCGACTGCGGCAGGACTCCAAGGGCTGCTGGGGCGGTTCGTGTCCCGATCCACTCCAAGCCGGCACCGAGCACTTCTCGCGGAGTAATCGGTCGTCCCCGACATCCCGCGCCTGTTGGACAACTGCCAAGGTAAGCCCGAAGGTGCTTTATATTGGAAAAAGGTGATAATTGGATTTGGATTTGGTGGTTGGTAAAAAAAGCTTAGGCTCCGGCTATAAGACATCTAAGGACGCAGGACCGGAACTCGCCTCCTGTTTGTTTTAGGGAAGGACGGCGAGAAGGTATATTGGTTTAAGGTATATTGGGTTTATTGGGATTAATAGTGGAATTAAAGGCTGTAATATGATGTCTTTTAAAACTTTTAAAACCTTAGTGCAAGCCAATGGTAAAATACCTGGAAATATACCATTAGGTTGTATATTGAAACGGTGGAAAAGTGAGGGGTATTATCAAGAATTGGATAAAAGTAAAATGATAGATTATTGTAATCATTGGTGGCCTGAATATGAGATTGGGGAAGCGAGATGGCCGGTGAATGGTACACTGGAATTGGGGATAATGGAATCTTTGATGCAATTTTTAAGGAGAAATGAGAAATGGGATGAAATACCATATTTGGATTTGTTTTTCGTTTTATATCGGAAAGAGGAATGGCAAAAGGAATGTGGTATCTTGGTTTTAGAAGTGAATGATGAAAGGGAGTGTGTGGGATGTAAAGAAAGAAAGGAGCGTAATTTGTATCCTTCAGTCGAGGAAGATTTGTCTTATTGTATAGCACCTCTGAGGGTTCCGGTTGCTCCTAATGTGCCCCCTGGTCCCCCTGCGGATATAGCTATAAAAACGAGATCTAGTGAGAGTGATAGTGATGGTGGTGATGGTGAAAAGAATGAGAGTGTTAAAAGAACTCCGTTAGCAGGGCGGACTCGCAAGGGAAGGAAGGGGCAGAAGGGGCCACATTTAATTGCGCCGTTGAGGGAAGCTGTGGGACCACAGGGAGAAAGGATACTTATAAAGGTGCCTTTCTCCCCCGGGGATTTGGTAATATGGAAGCAATCAGCGGGGAGTTATCGGGAGGATCCTGAAAGGGTGGCAAGGGTGGTTAAAATGGTAATAAAGACTCAGAATCCGGACTGGAATGATTTACAGGTATTATTAGATACTATAATGGATTCCACGGAAAAGGAAATGGTTATTAGAGCCAGTAGAGAAAAGGCTCGTGAGGAAATTCGGTTGAGACAACTAAATGAGACAGTTGATGAATTGGTACCAAGTGAGGAACCTAAGTGGGACCCAAACTCTACGGGAGGAATAAGGGCTGTAAAACGATATCAGGAATTGTTGGTGGAAGGAATTAGGACAGGAATACCTAAGACTATGAACTGGTCTAAGTTGTCTTCGGTCAAGCAGGACAAGAATGAGTCTCCGTCTGCCTTTTTAGAATGATTAAAAGACATGGCTCGGAAGTTTACTAATTTAGATGTAGAGGATCAGTCAGGAAAACTTCAATTGGCATTGTTGTTTATGGGGCAATCACAAGAGGATATTAGGAAAAAGTTACAAAAGCTGGAAGGAGAGGATACTAGGAGTTTGGATAAAATGCTGGAGGTAGCGTGGAAGGTATACAACAACAGGGAAAAAGAAACTGCAAAAAGACAACAAGCTACTATTCTGGCTGTAATGCAACAGACAGGGGCAGGAGGAAGACCCATTAGGGGTCGAGGTCGGGGAGGAGCTAATCGCGGACAAAGGGGGTTGGCAAGAGGTCGGGGAGGATTTGGGTTTGCACCTAACATGGGGAGGTTGGATCCAAACCAGTGTGCGTTTTGCCGACAATTGGGACACTGGAAAAATGAATGCCTGGTTAGAGGAGGTATGGGCATGGGAAACATGGGATTAAGGACAGGTCCAATGGGGAATGCTCCTGCGGGAGGATTCACGGGAGGACCAGCAGAAGTCGCTCAAGCACTAGTTTTGGGAAACTATCAGAATCAAAGCTGACTAGAAAAGGATTTAAGGGTAGTTTTAGAAATAGATGGAAAGGATCAAGAATTTATGGTAGACACTGGAGCTACTTATTCTGTACTCAATAGATGATTGGGACCTTTGAGTGACACAACGGTACAGGTGGTGGGGGCAACAGGGAAGCTAGAGGAACAACCATTTTTACAACCTTTAAATCTTAGGTTTGGGGGGAAGGAATTAGATCACCAATTTTTGTATATGCCAAACTGCCCCACACCCCTTCTTGGCAGAGATTTGTTGTCCCGACTTAATGTGAAAATAATATTTGAAGGGGGAAGGGTGAAATTGGAAATACCTGAGGAACAAATAGCAGGCATTTTTGTGATCAAGGAAGTGGATGCCTCTCCTATTCCAGAAGAAATTGAGCAGGCTGTAGTCCCCTGGGTATGGGAGTCAGGGGTCCCCGGAAAATCTAAAGCTGCGCAGCCAGTAAAGGTGGAACTAAAGGAAGGGGCCCGACCAGTGAGGATAAAGCTTGAAGCTTGAGGCAAGGAGGGGAGTAGCCCCGTTAATTAAACAATTTTTGGCTCAAGGAATATTACAGGAATGTGAATCGGAGTATAATACTCCAATTTTTCCAGTAAAGAAACCTAATGGTAAGTACCGTTTGGTACAGGACTTAAGGGCTATTAATGAAATAGTGAAAGACATACATCCAGTTGTTGCTAATCCTTATACCTTGTTAACATCTGTATCGGAGGATTTTAAATGGTTCTCGGTGATTGACTTTAAAGATGCCTTCTTCTGCATCCCACTGGCAGTAGAGAGTAGGAAATATTTTGCCTTCGAGTGGGAGAGTCCTGATTTTGGGAGAAAGAAGCAGCTTACGTGGACCAGAATCCCACAGGGATTTAAAAACAGCCCTACTATTTTTGGAAACCAACTGGCCAAGGAGCTGGAGGAATGGAGAATAACCCAGGTAACAATATCCCCATCCTTGTATGTAGTCCTGCAGTATGTGGACGACATTTTTCTGGCTACTAAGGAAAGGGAAATGTGTGTGGAATTAACAATTAAATTACTCAACATGCTTGGCCAAGCAGGGTATCGGGTTTCTAAGGAAAAAGCTCAATTGGTCAAAAATAGCGTTATTTACCTTGGTTGTGAGATCACACAAGGGCAGAGACGTTTGGGAGTAAACCGAATAGAGGCAATATGTGCTATTCCTTTGCCTCGTAACCATCAGGAATTGAGATCTTTTCTAGGAATGGTGGGATGGTGTCGACTGTGGATCATGAATTTCGGTCTTTTAGCCAAGCCACTGTAAGAGGCCTTGAAGTAGCATCAGTTGGAGTGGACGACACAGCAAAAGAAGGCCTTCCAGGAATTGAAGCAGGCACTAAAGGAGGCCCCAGCCCTAGGACTCCCTGACCTGACCAAGGAATTCCAGTTGTACATGAATGAGAGGCAAAAACTGGCATTGGGGGTCCTCACCCAGAAGGTGGGATCCTGGAAGAGGCCAGTGGGATACTTCTCTAAACAACTGGATTCGGTAAGTTCCGGGTGGCCCTCGTGTTTACGAGCCGTGGCGGCAACAATAATTCTTATTCAAGAGGCCTGGAAATTAACTTTTGGGGCAAAAATGAAAGTGTTTGTTCCCCATATGGTCATGGCCGTTTTGGAGCAAAAGGGGGGTCACTGGCTATCATCCAGTCGAATGTTGCAATACCAGGCCATCCTGAGAGAACAGGATGATACTGAAATAAGGACTACTAATCATGTTAATCCAGCAGAGTTTTTACACAGTGACCAGGAGGCTGGGGGATTGGTGCACGATTGCGTAGAGGTAATTGAACAAGTATATGCCAGCAGACCCGACCTAAAGGATGAACCATTGGAAGAACCTGAATGGGAACTGTACACTGATGGATCCAGTTTTGTTGAGAATGGGACTCGCTATGCTGGGTATGCAGTGGTAACATTGGATCAGGTAATAGAGGCAAAGGCTTTGTTACCTGGAACTTCGGCCCAGAAGGCAGAGGTGATTGGACTCACCAGAGCCCTGTATTTGAGCAAGGACAAAAGGGTTAATATCTGGACACATTCTAAATATGCCTTTGGTGTGGTTCATGTACATGGGGCGTTATGGAAGGAAAGGGGGATTTTGAATTCACAGGGAACCAGCATCAAGCACTGGGAAGAAGTGCTACAGCTACTGGATGCGGTACACAGTCCCAAAGCAGTTGCAGTAATGCATGTTAGAGGACATCAGACTGCGGAAGGAGACGTTTACAGAGGAAATCGATTTGCTGATGTTACAGCACAGCAAGTGGCATGGGAAGTATGGACTCAAATGGCATTGGTACCAGTAAGAACAAATCCGGCTACCCCATACCTGAATCAGGAGCCCAAATATTCAATAGAAGATGGAAAACTAATAAACTTCCTAGGGGCACAGAGGAATCAACTTGGATGGTACGTTACACCAATGGGACAAATAGTGGTACCTACCCGCATAATGAAATTTATTTTGGAATCAGAACATAATAAATGTCATTGGGGGGCAGAAGTATTGGTAAAATTTTTGAAGAATGAGATAATCTCTAATCAGATGTTAACAATGGCAAAAAGAGTTAATGCAATGTGCCCGGTATGTTTGAAAAATAATCCAGTAGTTAAGAGACAAATACAAATAAGAAAGTTGCAAGTCAGGCCACAACCAGGAGATTACTGGCAAGTTGATTTTTCTGAATTGCCTAGGGCACAGAGATACAGATACTTGTTAGTGTACATATGTACGTTCTCATAGTGGCCGGAAGCTTTTCCATGTAGAACTAATCAGGCTAAAGAAGTAGTAAAAACCTTGTTAAAAGAAATAATACCAAGATTTAAAGTACCTTTAAAATTGTCATCAGATAGGGGTCCGCATTTTATAGCTGGAGTAGTGCAAGAATTAGCACAAATGTTAAATATAACCTAGAATTTGCATACCCCCTGGAGACCTCAGTCTAGTGGATAAGTAGAAAAGATGAATCAAACCCTGAAAGGACAAATCAAAAAGATTTGCCAAGAAGCTAAACTGCACTGGCCTCAAGCTTTGCCTTTGGCCCTACTCAAGATTCGAATTAAACCAAGAGAAAAAGTAAGCGTAAGTCCATATGAGATATTATATAGTAAACCATATCATGCAACTGTATTAAAAGGAGAGGTACATGTGAGTGGGGACCAAGCGATTGCAGAGTATGTTATGTCACTTAATAAGATCTTGAATTCTTTAAGAAATACGTTACAGTAGAATAGACCGCTCACGCTGGAGAATTCTGTCCACGACATCCAGCCTAGGGACCAGGTGTACGTCAAGAAGTAGATCACAGATCCGCTACGAGAATCATAGAGCAGACCCCACCAGGTGATGATGACGACCTACACGGCGGTGAAGGTCCAGGAGATGGATGCTTAGATCCATTACACCAGGGTAAAGAAGGCACCGTTCCAATGAGAAACCCAGATAGTGTCTCCAACCCGGATGATCTTCCGCGCAAAGCCGCCTTCTTAATTATATTACTGCTAGTGATCATGAGACTAGTACCCATTCAAGAGTCTACTCTAGTACAGGTTGAAGAAAAGTTACAGTCATAGAAGAGATAAATGTTCACCTAACTTGTGTTATATTTGACAGCCAGAAAGTTAAGGCCAGTGAAGTTATTGCAATATGACAACGAGGAGCTGAAAGAAGCCGAGGCAAGATAAGAGTCAGTTGAGATCAAGATAAACAACAAAGAAACATGGTACTGAATCTTACCAAAGTAACCACAAATGATACGAGAGAATATACATGTTTAGTCAAAATACGAGATAGTTTTGATTACAAAAGAGTGAGTATGAGAGTTTTGCCATGGACCGGGGATCGTGCTGAAAACATAAGAGTTAATCCAGTATCAATGGCAGTGGACATGTGGGATGAGCCACCTCTCAGAATAAATTGTTCCTTCCTAGTAAGATCAAGATATCAAAAGAACCTTTGAGTCAAATAGTAGAAGCAAAATAGAGAACTGACCTGAGACAGAATAGACGACGAGACCAATTAGTAGAAGAAAGAAGGCAAAAGTTGTGAGTGGTCGAGTGTCACTAATCCTAGAATAGGAAATGCATAGTAGAGGCATGACAGAATGATGTTATCCTTACAGAGACACAGAAAGAGTAGACGAGAAGTTAATGATACAATAGAACGAAATACTGAGCAAGAAAATTTAGTGGTAAGATTAATCAGAGATTTTGAGATCATGCAGAATGTGACTAAAATAACAGCTTGCCTGCCGTTACCACAAGCTGCAAGTGAACCAATTCCCTGAAGAATAATACCAGTAACCAAAATGCCTGAAACATTCAAGAATGTTTCATGGTCCTGCCAGTCAGTTCCCAAACCAGTAGATGTATAGAGAGATTTATGTATGACCACTCGGGCTATGACTAAAGAAGAATGTGAAAAGAAATCCAATCATTATAGTTAGATTCAAAATACCAGGAAGTGTTTAATTGCAACCCCAATAGATGAGCCATGCAATACAGTACGAATAAGAATGAAATCCCAACAAAACGAGATGAGTTGTCAGAATGTCACACAGAATTTTGACACCTAGAATAGTTAGAAGACATTATAGGGACCTAGTGTTTTAGAACACTATAATTACCTTGAAGAAGTACAATAGCGCATCCAATAGTCAAGAGTAAAGAATCAGTCACATTATAGGGCCCTTATCACGTCTACATCTTCCCGAGAGTTCAGACCGCAAAAAGAAGATTAGAATTGTACTGAAGTTTTTACATGTGATACACCAGAAGACCGAATCGGATTAGTACCGGTAAAAATGGCATTAAAGTAGAGATGCGAGTGTAGAAAGTATGATCACACGGTTAGCAGAGAGTCCATAGATGGACCTATAGATTGCAGATATACTACTGTGCACAGTCCTAGAAATCTAGTCTGAGTGTTGAGACACGGACAGTAGACCACACATTTACCTCTAGATAGATCAGTAACACAAATCACCCTAAGAGTTCCCACATTGTATCCATACTAGAAACAGAATAGATAGATCCAAAGGAAAAAACTCAGAAAGAGAGAAGAATCCCTAGAAGAGCAGTGGCATGAACCTAGCTCAGGAGTACAATTCAGATAGATATTAGAGTCATTATTCCCTCCGGTAGTGACATATTGAAACGGAAAAATGCTCAACAATTTGTTAGGACAGACAGAAAAGTTAGCAGCAGCTACTAAGAAAAGATTTAAAGATCTAAATTTGCAATTGCAAGCTATATCAAGAATGACCCTACAAAACAGAATAGCATTAGATTTGCTACTGTTAAAAGAGCATAGAGTTTGTAGTTACCTGAGTAAGAGAATAGATCATTGCTGTGTACACATTCCAAATGTTACACTTGAAGTTGAGAAAGATATTTCTCAACTGGCAGAAGTAGAAACAAAAAACAAAAAAATTGAAAAAGAAGCACAGCATAATTAGATAAGAGCAGTATTTGATTCTTTGAAGCTTCACCTGTCTAGCTAGATTACGTCTGCTATACAGTATGTAATAATGTTTTTAGTATTTTTAGTGACTATATAGATTGTACATAGATGCCTCTTAAGTGTGATCGAAAAGGAAAAGAGGCGATCTCTCCGGTTGCTCAAAGCGATGACCCGTGGGCGGCAGAATGAAGAACACTCCCCACCTCGTTATGAAGATGTTACTGTCAATACTGTTGATTGAGCATCCTTGCAGCAGGACTGAAAGATGCTCAAACGGGGGGAAATGTTGGAAAAGAAATGAAATTTAGCAAAATATTTAATTATAGTGAGTTGTGTGTGAACTAGTTTGTTAAAAAGTAGTTTTGTAGCCGTTGAAAGTGTGTGTTGGGTTTTGTGTGTTACCTAGCAGGTAGTCTTAAGGATTTAATAAATATTTAAACTAGTGCAGGAAAGTAAGAATGCTAACCTGTCTAGAGGCAGCATACAATGCTCTTAGAATAAGATAAGCAGAAGATTAATGATCTTGTTTGTGAACCAAGAAATGTATCACAAGGGGTCTGTGACCAGGCAAAGAGAACAGAAGACTATTTCTTAGAGACTAGGCAAAGAGAACAAGAAACTGTTTCTTAGAGACTTTGTTGTGAATCGCATGTATAAAAGAGAAGCACCCATACGTGAATTTGGAAGCTCAAATTTTGAGACATGAGTCCCCCAGTTCCCCGGGCCCTTAATAAAGCACCCACAAAACTTATCCGAGTTTTGTGTCATTTATCAATCGAGCAACACTCCCACAGGTGCCTGGACCAGGGATCCCCTCCTTCCCCCTGGGTCAAACCCTCCCGGGGTCCCCACTCGTTCACTTTTCTTTCACTTCCCTCCTTTCCCAGCCAGCGTCCTCTCGGAGGGCACGAAAACGCGGTACTGGGAGGTCCCGCTCACTTCGGGGGTCTGGCACTGCCCAGCCCCCATCTCAGACACTGCACACACACTCACACATGCATACAGCCGCCCCCCGACCCAAAACCCCATGATACTCACAGCCTCCTTTTCTCACGAGGGTCTTCGTTCACAAAGCAGTTTTCTATGGATACTCTCTCTCCAAAAGCCGGCACTCTGATGGGAGCCTCTCTTGCGTGCTCTTAAAAACTAATTTGCTTATGCGTTATTGTAAAAAAAGACTCTTTTCCCAAGGGAGAGTGGTCTAGCCTTGGGACCACTTAAAATTCTGGTGGGGAGCTCCTTCCCAGAAACTATCCACCTCCCCGGAGTTGAGAGAGTCACGGATGTCGGCACCAAAATTGTTATGTTTGCCCAATTATCCTATCATAAAAAAAGCCAAACAATATTAAAATTAGTAACAATTTTACTTGAGTAGTTAAAAAAAAAAAAATTTGATACAATATAATTTGATTAAAATAAGGGATAATTTGGTTCCAATAATAGTGCATAAGCAAAAGATAACCACGGGGTACGGAAGGCTGGGTTTTGGGACCCTTGCAACATCACGTATGAGCTTGCTAATGAAAATCACCCCCTATATGCCATGTGTCAATACCATCTCCTCCCATTTTCGGTTCGTCATATCTCTATCTCCGCCTTCATTACCACCTTTACCACACATGCGCCACCACTCGGTTTGGTGGTCACACAAGTCTTTGGGGGTCATCACTGATGAAGGCTCTGTAGTCTTCTTCTGTGTCCTTTTATTCATGTTTGGGTTACACACGCGCACCAAGCCAGTACAATGTAAGCCAAGACTAACGTATCACTGCATCTACATATCAAGGCAATAAATCCCTTATAATTAGCATTTTCTGGGACCCAACCAGGTTTTTGCTCATTTTTAGCAACTTTATCTTCAGCTTCTTTCCTGTGGTCCTTGACAACATCTGCTGGGAAGAGGGGGGGGGGTGGAGCCCCTCCTCTCCCTCTCTTCTTTGGCATTACAACTTCTAACTATTTTATTATTCTCAAATATCAATTACTGTATCAATATTGATTGCTGTTTCGATTTTTATCAGCACAAATCATACCTATTTATCATATATGTAAATTGCAGTTTAATGAACTTTACTTGAATTCAGTTTTGACTTGTGAAGAATTAAAAATCCGAATGACAATGACACAGCCTCACCTTCCCTTAGTGATATGTGAAAGGCCAGAACAAGAAGAGGGAATCTGGTGCCTGCTGAAATCAACATGTACTGAGAAATTATTGTTATTATTGAAAGAACAGTTTAAATTACAGGAGGGTCTCTTGCTTTGGTCAGCCCTCATCCCTCTGTGATACACCTCACCTCAATGTAAACTTCAGGTGGTTTGGGGTTTTCTTTTTCTTTCTCCAAAACACAAAGAGATCAAAATTCTTGGTAAAAACAGGACTTCTACTTTCAGTCAAAGCTAAAGAGAAGCTCTGCAGGGCTTCTTCCTAGATACGGATAAAATACCCTGGTGATCTTATCACCCCCTGTTCTCAAACTTTTGGGACCAGCTTCTACTCTGGAACACCATGACTTCCTTGTAATCTGAAAGAGGGAACAAATCAAACCTCAAGAGCTGGTCCTACCTTTAAAACCAGTGTTCCTGCCACCAGAAACTGCTTTTCCTGTTGTGATAGATGAGTCATGTGATGATTGACTCTCACAATTAATAGAAAAATATCATGTATATAAGTTAAGAAAAGTTTTATAGATTTATAGTTATGCTGCACCCCATCCCGTGGTTATCAAGGGACAGCTGGGAGGGGTGGCTTGTCACTATGACTCCCAGATGTCCCCAAGGCGTTGGGACATCTGGGAGGGCTGGCTTGTCACTATGGCCACACTGGACCCCCAATCAGGATTTGAGGAAGAGATCTTCACCACTGGACAGCAAAGAGGAGGTTGATGGACAAAACTTTGGGAGGGGTTAAAGGGTTAAAAAGGGAAAGTCTCCAGTGTGAGGGGGCTGAGCACATGGCGAGGAAAATCTTTTGCTCCTGGTGCTGTAACCTTTTTTCTTTATTCAGTCTTCTGTTGTATTTTTTATAAGGTTTAATAAACCTTCCTAAACTATGAAGAGTAGCTATATCTCACACTGTGGTCTGCAACCCTCACTCTTTATTACAATAAAATGCCTCTTTTTATTAGGTTTAAATCAGTTCCATATGAGCTTTTATGAGCTTTTATGCCTTTTTATCAATATATGTTTAATACCACTTTCTGCTTATTGCAACATTCCAGGAATCCCTTTTGACTCTTCTCTCCATATTCCTGCAGAAGGTCAGGTCACTGTGGATTTTACACCAATAAAAATCCAGGTTGTTCAGATCCTAGGTGTGATGGGCAGGCACAATTCCCCTGCTGACACAGGGACTGAAGACAAACCCCTCTGTTGTCACTGAAACCAAAACAAAGGAGGAAGTTTCTGCCCATTGGAAAGTCCCCGTTTGCCCTGAAGGACTCTGCCTCTTCTTTCTCAGCAGCAGCTCAGCAGCCGGACGCCAAGGACAAAGAGAGGGAGGGGTGGTTGATTTGTGTGACAATTTAACAGCCCTTGCAAACAAGAGCTGAGTCTGTCAGTAACATCTCTGCAGAGGCAAGTCCTTGCTGAGGATGCAGAGCTGAGTCACTTGTGTTTAGTTTGCATCGAGTTAATGGCACGATGGGTTTTCATGCTGCAGGTGTGGCCCCTGTGACAGCAGCCTGTTCATCCTTCAGGGGGTTTGCACCCACAGGGACAGTGCTGCTCCTGCCAGCACACCACAGCTTGTCCTCATGCCAAAAAGTCTGGGCAGAACTTCTTGAAGGAACATTTTCCTTTTGCTCTCAAACCAAAGATTTAGATGCAATGGTATAATAGAAACAAATCTTTTCCCCTGTTGTCTGTTGGGACAGGAGGAAAATCCTATCACATCCAGATAGCAAGGCACTGATTTCACGTCTGCTCTGGAAATGACTTGCAGGAGCAAGTAAATAAAATTCTCTGCTAGAACAGTGAAGTCCTGCCGCTCTAAATCAGTGTGGTGCCTGAAGGGTTTTGTAGCAGGGTTGCACCTAAGTTGATGCTCAAGAAGTTTATGAGGTCCAACACAGACGTAAGGTTTGCACAGCAGGGTTTAGGCTAACAGCTAAGGGAGCATAAATTAAATGGTCTTTCCAACCCAGAAGGCTGAGGAGAATTGTTGGTATTTGTGCTCTCCTTCCTTGTTTAAAGGATAGCAACATATTTGATGAGATTTTGGAATTGCAGCTAAAAGTCATGGCCAGATTAAGTCACCTAAGTGGTTGTTGTGCATTTCTAATTGTGGAGGTCAATATCAATGTAGCTGCTTCTGGTAATACAAAAAGCTCTTTCAAGACACTTCTTAAGAGAAATGTCTTTTTTCTTTTCACTCTTAACTGCAAAGCACCTCCAGGATGAACAGCAAACAGGTTATCTAAATTGTCCTTTCACAATAACAGAAAACTTCCCCTTTAATCAGCCTGAATTGCACAATTCTCATCTGTATGAAGGAATTTCATTTAGTCTCTGCTGTAAAGAAGTGATTTCTATGCAACAGGGTTGATAAAGGGAGGACTCAAATTAACAATGTTGGAAAAGAAATGAAATTTAGCAAAATATTTAATTATAGAGAGTTGTGTGTGAACTGGTTTGTTAAAAAGTAGTTTTGTAGCCGTTGAAAGTGTGTGTTGGGTTTTGTGTGTTACCTAGCAGGTAGTCTTAGAGATTTAATAAATAATTAAACTAGTGCAAGAAAGTAAGAATGCTAACCTGTCTAGAGGCAGCATACAATGCTCTTAGAATAAGATAAGCAGAGGATTAATGATCTGTCTGTGAACCAAGGAATGTATCACAAGGGGTCTGTGACCAGGCAAGGGGAACGGGGAACTGTTTCTTGGAAACTTTGTTGTGAATCGCATGTATAAGAGGGAAGCACCCATACGTGAATTTGGGGGCTCGGACTTTGGGACGTGAGTCCCCCAGTTCCCCGGGCCCTTAATAAAGCACCCACAAAACTTATCCGAGTTTTGTGTCATTTATCAATCGGGCAACAACAAGAGTGGTATTTGTTAACACTGCCATTACTCATCACAAACTTTAAACAAACCACACCACCCAGCCCAAAGCTAATATGGCTCTGTGTTAAACATTTCTGAGGGATTACACATCCTTGTGTGAAGATGGAATTAGGATTTAAAGCCAGTATTTCTGCATATACAAGCATTGTGCAAGAACATTTCATCTTCAAAATGGAAACCAAATATCACCTGTACAGGGCAAATGCTGCAATAACATGAATACACTTCTTCCATCAGGTTCACAGGCAGCTTAACCAATTCTGTGCCTGCAGATAATCTGTTCTGGCATCTTTTGGGGCCCTGAACCAGGAAAGTCACACTGAAATACTTCGGGACCGTGAAAATTTCTTCAGATCCAAACCAGTCTCCAGGTGACACAAGTGACTGCAGACATCTCCAACAACCCAGCGGAGGCCAGGTTTGCTGTGTTCTCTTTGTCATTGTGGGTTTGTAATTCAGACTCACAGAAAGGCTAGAGTTGGAAGGGGCCTTAAAGACCCTCTAGATCCAAACCCCTGCCATGGGCAGGGACACTGTCCACTAGACCAGGTGGCTCAGAGCCCCTGCGAGGTTTGGCAAATACCCAAAGACACCTTTTCCTCTGTTTTGCAAGGTCAGATTTCCATGCTCACTTTCACAGATGGCTCCAGTCTAACACAGAGCATTGCTGATTGGTCACTCTTATCTCCACAGCCCAGCAGAGATCCTGTTTTGGATGGCTCTCACTGCTCCCAAGGCCCCAGGGATCAGCCACTGCCTCTCCTCCTTCTGCTTTCCCTTCCAGGATCAGAGATTTCCTGCTGCTTCCTCCACGTCTGAGACAACTGGAGGAGATGAGGGGCTGAGGATGTGGCTTCTGACAGAGAGTTGATAACGCTCAGCTAAGTATTTTATTCTCCTGCCACTAAGCTGTCAGGCTGCTGCTGGAATTCCTCCTGCTTGCAAAGGCCTGGTGTGAGCAGCAGGAATTGTTGCTGGCTGGAATTTTCCAAGAGCTGGACAAAAGAAGCATTTTGTGGAAGGCCACCAGCTGCCCTTGGTCAGCAGCACAAGGTATGAGGTCCCCTTTGAAGGCCATCCCTGCTCAAGGACAGCCTGGCCTTCTCCAGTGCCCAGAGCACCTTCCAGGCTTTCGGGCAGGCCTCGTCCCTCACCCTGGAGAAGCAGGTTGCTGTTGGAACTCTCATATCTACAGTTTCTGGCTGGATTGCCGTGTTTTACCACAGACAGCCCTGGACACACTAGTACAGACTCCATCTGCAATAAAAGGGGACTTTGTTCCAGCTTTTCCCTTGGACCAGCATGCAGCAAGCCCACCCGGGCCTCATTCAGGTCTTTGTGGGCTGGTAGTCAGCTTCTGCTGGGAATTTAAAGCTTTTGCCCTACTTTCCACAGCAAATAGTGGAGCAAACCCAGCTGCATCACCCCCCGAATTTCACTCTAAAAACCACAATTTTTATTTTCCTCTATTCAAGCCTTGAAGAAAACAAACTTTTCTTGAGTGAGCTGGAGGCACAGTGTCCTCCAAGATCATTCTTGAATAGGACAATATTGCAGGGGAAGATTGGCAAACCCAGAGTTTACTGGTGCTTAGGAAGCTTTGCAAAAGCTTCCCACATGCGGTGCTCTTGCACCCTCCTGAGCTCCTGGAGCCCTCACTCAGCTCAGGCACAGTTTGGACAGAAATGCATGGTTCCATCTGTCACATGTGGGGACAGGAGGAGGGAAGACTTTACAAACACTGCCACGAGGGCAGGGCTGTTTTCATTGATGGTGCCAAGGTAGTACATCATCTTTGATTAAATGTGAGGTGCTGAAGGGCAAAAATTCTCAGTGATGAGGAGAGTGTGTCTCCACTCACACAGCAAGGTAAGTGAAGGGGAAAGAGCAATCTGTATTTTATGGGAGGTATTCAGTTTTTAACAAAACCTTTTTGCAGAAGACGTGCCTAGGCAGGGGTGATTCAGAGCATTTTATCAGCCTCACAGAGCATCCCCACATCTGCTTTGCCACATTTTCTCTCTTTTTTTCATTGTGAATGATTTCTCCTGTCAGGGTTGCTCCTGCTTGGAGTTCTACTCTCAGTGGAGTCCTGGAGTTTTCTCAGCTGCCTCTGCAGCGAGTTCTGAGCCAACGTGGGGCTCTGCTGCCAGCCCAAATCTGCCCTTCTCCTGCCCAGCCTGAGTGCAGGTGGGGCATGTGCTGGGCATGGCTGGAGATTTGCATGGTCAAACTCCTCCAGCATTTACATCTGCTCATGGCTTTGGGTAGTACAAATGTCAGAACACCCATCACAGCTAACAAATGGCATTTCTTGCAGATTGCTACAGCCACGCTGCTGATCCACAAATACACGAGAATCAATTTCAGTTGGAAAATGTCATTTATTACAAAGTGCTACACCCACGCTGACAATACAGAACTATACAAATCTCAATTTAGGTTAAAAACTGGAATTTATTCGATTATTACAACCTGTGTATGTAATAATATACAAATACCATCCTCAGTTAATTTCTTGCCAACCTCTACAAAAACTCACTATACAAAAAGATCAATTAGGCATTTAACAACTTAATTTATTACATATTACTGCAAGGATTAAGCCCATCTAGGAATACAAAAATACATCCATAGATATGAAAATAGAATTACATACATAAACAGATAAATATACCTATACAAATAGACTTAGATACCTATACAAATACCAATATTCCTATTTTAAAAGCCATATAACAAAAATCATATCAAAGGAGATACCTACACCACTGTACCCATAAGAAATAGAAATTAACACAGATATAACAATATCCATGTATACAGAGATAAATTGATGCACATATATGTAATTTCAAACATATATGTATATATACAAATAGCATGCATTCATAACAAAATAAATATACATAAATACAAGAATATACACATGGAAATAAATCCATACAAATAGCAACCCACTAACAGAAATACAGATGTAATAATCCCTGTCTATGTTCAAGTCCATGTATCTGTAAAGAACACTCAAAGCAGAGGGATCCCAGCTGCCCCATCTTCAAAACCTCTCGCTTGGTCTCCTCCTCCCGTGCAGAGCAGCTCTCCTGGACAGGGACAGGGACAGCAGATGGGACATCTGGCAAGCAAAGGGAACACTGAGTGAGTATGGGGATGTTTCCCTTGGCAGCAGCTGCACTTCCATCAGGGAAAAGGAAATGTCAGAGCCTCCCCAGGGGGTCAGAAAGAGAAAGCAGCCGGGCGGGCCGGGCTGTGGTGAGCGCAGCCGAGGCGAGACTGTCCCGCAGCCCGGCAGAGCCAGCACAGCTCCTGGGCCCTGCCAGCACAGCTGCCTTGCCCAAGGACAGCCCCTGTGCCAGCCGGGGCAGCTGCGCTGAGCAGCCCCAGCACGGGCAGGGCCCACTCCTGGCCCGCCGGGCAGTGCCCACGGCCACAGCCCACGGCAGCCTCAGCCCCACCTGCCTCCCCGGGCCTGTGGCCTCAGCCGGGCTCTCTGCAGGCTGGCAGCAGCAGGTCCCCGTTCACTTCTCTCGCTGCTGGCCTTCAGCTCCTCCCTGCTGGTTCCCGTCAGTCTCCAGCTGTCCTCAAGGTCTTCATGGCAGCTGTGGCAAAAGTGGAGGCTCTGGAATTGCTTCCAAGGCCTGGCAGAGCTGCAGTCCCGGAGCCCTCTGTGCTCCCTGCTGGCCCCCTCCATCCCCTCAGCCCCGCCATGCTCTCAGTGAAGCCCCAGCCGCCTTCAGTTTCTTCAGCCCCTCACAGTCCTCTCACGCCCCTCAGTCCCTTCTGAGCCATCCCGTCCCCTGAGACCCACCACCCTGCCAGCCTGTGCCACTTCCCTGTCACCTCAGTGCCACCAAGGCCCTCGGCTGCCCCACAGCCCTCAGCCCCAGCAGCAGCTCAGGGTCACCGTCCCTTCAGCGCCACGGCCCCCTCAGCCCCCTCAGTCTCACCGTCCTTCAGCAGCTCCTCAGGGACGGTGCCTGGGGCCAGCGGCAGCTCCCACTGCTCCAGGGACAGCCGGGGCTGGAAGTGCTGCTCTGCCCGGCCCGGCCGCCAGCTCAGACCCAGCACAGGGACAGGGGGCACAGGGGGCACCGGGGGAAAAGCAAGAGGTAAAAAAGGCAGCTGAGGGGGGAAAGAGGTACAAATGCAGCCTAGGCCTACACAAACAGCAATCCTTCCATCAATCTCTCCATCTAAACATTCCTCTTACTATATAACTATACACATTCATAAATGTAACTTCATATATATATATAAATACTCTACACATAGAAAAATCTAACTCTGAAAATCTACAAACGTAAATATATTATAAAATATAATTATATCATATCTATACCTATATACATATCCACATTTAACTACACAGATCTATCAATATATGTCTATATAAATAGAACACTATCATCTATAAATGGAACTATAACCACTAATAAATAACCATAGAAATCTATAAACATATCTACAAGCAGAGGAGTTCTACCTGCCTGATGGTCACAGGCTCTCCCCTGTCTCTTCCAGCCCTCCTGGAGATGTTGGTCAGATGGCATCTGGGAAGCAAAGGGAACGCTCAGTCAATATTGGCCCTTGTGCACCTTTCCCTTGGGCAGTAATTGTCCTTCTACCAGGGGCTGTCAAAGATGACCTGAAATGCAGACTCTCACTTGGCACTTTGAAGCAATGTGCCCTTAAAAGAACAGGGACCATTCCAAGGGTTCAAAAGTGTGCTTCAAAGCATTGAATTATCTCGATAAACTCCCAGCCCCCACAGTGCAAAGGGCACCCAGGAGAGCTTGAAACACAGACAGTCCCAGCTGCCACAAGGAAGCCCAGCCTTGTTCTTTCTCTGAGCTGACAGAGAGACCTCAGTCCTCACTGAAATGGCTGAAGCTGAAGGTGCTGGGAGCTGAGTCCTGAACCAGCTCCATTACCTGCCATCTACAAACTGCCCTCTGCAGTGAGCAGCAGCTGCTCCAACTCGACCATCAGCTCTGGCAGCAAGGGCTGGGAGGGACAGAGCTCCCTACGAGGCCTGCAGGCTGCACCAGCTGGGCTAAGGAATGGATCCACAGTGCTCCTTCTCTCCTCTTAGGCCTCCCTAATCAGGGGTCATTCAAGCTTTTCCTTCTGATACTGGAGTTACCGTGATTTTTCAATTGGTTGGCCTCTGATGTTGTGCTCCTTCTTTTTCTTGTGGGCCAGGACCAATACCAGCAGACTGGTACTACATTTAGTCAGTGATTTGGACTTCTACCCTGAATTTTTGCTCTTTTTTTTCCCCTGCTCCTTCAAGTGTCGCTCAGCCTAGCCTTCCCTGGCACCCTGCAGCAAATTTATCCACCAACTTCAGCACAAAATTGGGACACATGGCTTGGTGACACAACTCACACAAGGTCAGGTTTATTCCCTGCTCTCTGCCCCAGCAGAGGACTCCGTGTCAGAGCCTCTGGAGAAGCGTGGAGGGCAGGGCTCAGGCAGGTTGTGCCAGCGCAGGATTTGAACCCAAGGCACCAGGAAGCACCAACCCTGCTCAGAGCAGCCATCTCACAGCTCTCTAAAACAGTGTGGGCTCTGTCCTTACCAGGCTCCTCGGGCTCCTGGACACTGTTCCTGCAGCTCTCGGTGCCAGATGAAGCTTCCTCTGCTGCAGCTCTGTTCACAGGCTCCCCTCCTGAAGAATCAGGGGCAACACCAACATTGCCCTGAACAGAAAAACAGAAAGAAAGGAACCCAAAGATCACTCACTATTTTGCTGGAATCATATCAGGGATACAGTAACTGTCCTTCTCCACTCCTAAAGGACATGGAGCACAGAGGAGGGAACACTGCCCACACAGTTCACATGACAAGCCTTTTAAACTCAGGATTCAGGGGGCCAAGGTGATGCCTGGAGGACACACATGGGGCAGTAGTAGAAGGCTCCAGGAAGCAGCAGCTGCAGCCCAGCCCTTGCTTTGCCTTGGCCTTCCCACCCAAAAGAGGCACAGCCCACATCTACTGCAGCTGCAACAGAGGCACCTCTGGCATGCCCCTCCCTGCACAGGACACTTGGCCTTCAGTGCCACTTCTCCCAACACTCTTCTCCTCTTTCCCAGCAAGTAAAACCTCTTCTTCATTTCTTTTTCATCCCCTCTTTTAGAAATCCAAGAAGAATTCAATACCAAGAATAATTCAATAGCTAAATAATAATGAAGTAATTTCAATTAAAGAAGCCTTTGCTTCTCAACCGTGTAACAACGTTCAAAAGCTCTCAGTCCAGCCCTTTTATCCCCATCCAATGGAATTACCTGCACAGAGGGAGATCTTTCAGACAGGGACCTCCTGATCTCCCGAATCATTTTCTCTACAGCAAGGCCTAGATCTGCTGGTGGCCATTCCTCCTCCCCAGGTGCGTTCTGTGCTGAGCTGGAGGCCGTCCATGCTGCACAGGCTGCACTGCCGGGTGGAGTGCTGGGCCCTGAAGTGCCCGGGGTGGCTGCAAGAATACAAACACATTGGTCAGGCTCCACAACGTGGCTGTGGGACACAGAGCTCTAGTGCTGCTGTGGACCAAACATCACGGGAAGCACACAGCAAAACCAGGCAGAGAATCTTTTGGCCTCCTAGGTGCCCCTTCCTAGTAGGCTTGACAACTTCTGGCCGAGAATGGCAGAGCCTTGCGGCAAAATACTTCAAACGGTCACTTTTCAGGACCTTTTGGAAAAACAAGGCTACAACTCTTTTCCTACCTCGTGCGTCGTCAGCTGGGGGCTGCTGCTCCCTGTGGAGCTGCTGGAAGCTGCAGGGCTGGATGGCGAGCCCCTCCCGCTCGGCCGGAGGCAGCTGCTCCCCGCAGAGCTCCTGCGAGCGGCTGCGGGGCCCCTCCCGCCCGAGCGGCAGCGGCGGCTCCCCGTGGAGCCCGAGCAAGTGGCAGGGCGGGATGCCGAGCACCGCCCGCTCGGCGGGCGGCGGCCGCTCCCCGTAGAGCTCCTGGAAGCGGCTCGGCCCCTCCCGCCGGGGCGGCAACGGCCGCTCCCTGTGCAGCAGGTGGAAGCCGCAGGGCGGGCGCCGGGCGAGCAGCGGCCGCTCCCCGGGGTGCTGCTGGAGGCGGCCGGGCCGGGGGCTGCGCAGCTCCCGCCCGTCCGGCAGCGTCCGCTCCCTGTGCAGCAGGAGGAAGCCGCTGGGCGGGCGCCCGGCCGGCAGCGGCGGCCGCTCCCTGGGCAGCGGCGTGAAGCGACCGCGCCCGTGCCGCCCGACCGGCAGCGGCCGCGCCCCGGGGAGCTGCTGGGAGCCGCGGGGCGGGCGCCTGCGGCCATCCCGGCCCGCCGCCGGCCGCTGCCTGTTGGCCGCGCTCCGGCGCTTGATGCGGAGCAGGAGGTCGGGGCGGTCGCGGCGAAAGCAGGGGTTGCTGTAGTGGAGCCAGGCCCCGGCATCACCCGGCGCAGCCGAGCCGAGCCAGCCCGGCACCTTGTGGAAGCCGTAGCGGTAGAGCTGCCGCACGAAGCTGCGGAACTGCGTGGCCCTGAAGGTGTGCGGGACCGGGGCCGGCCCATGGCCACGGCCCCTGTGGGCGCGGCCCGAGCTGAGCAGCTCCCGCTCCAAGAGGGAGCGGTCGATGAGCAGCCCCTGGGCGCGGCTGTCCCAGCGCACGGAGCGGACGCGGGGGCTGTTCACCAGGCACCAGAGCTTGGCGGGGAAGGTGCGGGCGCTGAGCCCGGCGGGCAGCGGCAGCTCCGCCATGGCATCGGTCACCGACTGTGGCCGCAACGACCGCAGCGCAACGGCCGCGGCTGCGCCGGCGGCGCGCGGCCCGAGGGGAGCACTGCGCTCGGGCCCGCGGGGACGCGCGCGGCAGAGCCGGGGCTGCGGGCACAGCGCGGGCGGGGCGGCTCCGGGGCTGGCCGGGCTCGGCTCGGCTCGGCTCGGCTCGGCTCTGCACAGCACGGCACGGCACGGCACAGCACAGCAGGTTATCCCCACTCTGCATCCCGTGCCTGGGTCACCATCGGTGACAGAGAGGAAGGACATTGCTCTGTTTTGGCTGGGAAAAGCATGAAAAGGGGTGATTAGAAAACATTCATTTGGTCTCCTTTTCCACAGACTAGCTGGTTTTATTTCACTATGTCTGCCTGTCTTTGGCAGAGTTGGCACATTTCTCGTGATTCGGAGTCAGCTACAGCAGCAGGAATGGGAAGCAATTTTGTTAGCATTGATATCAAAGCCAAAGTGCTGCCCCATGGATGGATGTTGCTTTCTTCAAGGGAATTTTGGCCTAGAGCTGTAGCAAACTCACACTGGTGTCTTCCCAAGCAGCGTTGCCTTTGTATTTCCACAGGAACCACCTCTTCTTTTTTTTCCCCCCATTTGGGGAGAGCTCCAATGCAAATGCCTCCTGCAGCCAACTCTTGTCACTGTAGACTGACAAAGGAGATCTGGCAGTGGGGAGAGACTCCCTAGAGCTGCTGTGGAGAGCTGAAGGGGGAAGCTTTATCCCTTAGTCTTGAAGTCTTGTTGGGGAGCTGCTCGTGCTCTGGGGGACGGACACCAGTGGTGTTTATCCAAGCCTTGCAAGTTCATTCCTGTAAAGAAAGAAAGTATACGGAAGCCAGATAGAGAAACAAGGTGTATGGGACAGAGATGGGGAAAAGGAGAGGGGTAATAGAGAAAGGAGCCCTCCACAAGCAGAGATCAATCTTCATGGAGGTAATGATCGATACTCAGTTTTTTGCAAATCTCAGGGTACATTTATATGCTAATGCAGGGTTCAGCAATGGGAGAATACTTATAAGTGGTTACAAAGTGTTATGTATAGGACAAAGAGCCAACATATCTTTGGTCAGGTACATAGATTGGCAAAAGTGTCAGCAGAACATTCTGCCCCATATCTTTTCTTCACATCCCTAGAACATCTTGCTTCACATCTCTTTTCCTGGGGTACATCTTGGCAAACTTCTTTATATTGTTTGCCCAAGGGCAGCATGCTTCTGGTCTAAGGCAACCTATGCAGGGTTGTGCACCTTGCTTCGATCCAGTGTCTGCTCAAAATGCTCTCTACATTCCTGAGCTTCCTGACACACTACAGAGACTTTGGGGTTGGTGTATTTGCAAACAAATTTCAGTCTGGGAACTTTTTGAAGTTCCCCGTTCTTTTTTTTTTTTCCTTTCCTCCAGAAATACTGTCATAATCTAATGCTTCCAGAGAATCTTTTCCTACTTTTTGGGGAATTCCTTTTGCTGCCCTCCCAGATCAGGCCAATTCCCAGGGCTCCTTCCCAAAGTGAGGTGCAGCCCATGGCCTCTACTCTCCAGCTGGAACAGAAGGAAGCACAGAGTTTGCTGTTGTGGGAGAGGAGCTTCTCTTTCCTGCCTGCTTTCACTTTGGGACAGGTTGGTGTGTGCTCATTTGATAAAGGCAGGTTTAAACTCTGAAACAGTTGTGTTTCAAACTGCTCCCTTCTCCAGCTCTTCTGTGGGTATCCTTGGACAAAAGGACTCTTGGTGGGAGCTCCCTGTGGCAGGCTAAGGAAGGAGATTGATACTTCAGGGTTGTGACTGCTGAAAGCAGCTGGTTTCCAGAGGTGTCTAGAATTGGGAGTGGCTCCTTTTCTCACCTGCCTGCAGAAAAGGAAGTTGCAAAGTGGGAATTTCATTTGTGGAGATGGCCACCAGGGGTGTTTGCCAAGAGATGGGCTGGCAGAGAGGCAGGTCTCATGCTAAACTGGCTGTGTGTTTGTTTTGATGGTAGAGAGGGTCAGAGATGCAGACACAGACACCAGCTGAAGGAACAGTGTAATTTACTGTAATGCACTAATGCAAGAAAGAGTCAGGAAAGGATAAGCTAAGCAATGCACCTCAGCATTATTACAAAAGGGTGCCTCTGGTGATTCAGGAAGATCCATCACCAGGTAGCCCAATGGTTTCCCCTTCAATCCAGAGCTGCACATCAGCTGGGGGAAGCTGTCCCAGCCAAGCCCTGCAGAGCCACGGCCGGGAACCGGGAAATCCTGCAGTGCCTCCACCTTTGGCGGCCACGAGGCTCCCGAGTGCGCTGTGAGAGTAGCCCGGCTCTGATCCTGCTGGACGAGCAATGTGCCAGAGCTTCTGCTGGGGCACAGCTGGTGTCATTCTCCTCTTGGTTTTCTCCCTGAGCCTGCCCAGGGCTCAAGGAGGAACGAAGGCCAGGTGTGGCCTTGTCCATTTTCCTCATGCAGAAAGGTGAAGACGTGTTTCACCAGTGAATGGATGCAACATTCCTTTTGATAATAACACTTGGTCAAGGAGCAGATACATAGAATATTGGGTTGGAAAGGTCACTAGAGGGCAGCTTTGGCTCAGGTCCTGTTGTTGAGGCTTCAGTCAGGGTCTGTTGTTCAGGCCTTAGCCCTTCAGTATTTTGTGGTGCAAATCACACCTATGCAAAGTGGGAAACAAACAAGTCTGTCTTTAGCACATTTGAGACAGGGAACAGGATTAGCCCTGCAAGGCCAGGCTGGGGCCCAGAGCAGAAGGCCAGCACCCTGCTTTTGCCCCCAGGCAGCCCTGCAGAGCAAGCAGCCCCTCCTGCCCAGGGGCTGAGGTGCCCGAAGCTGCCTCCCCGCTGTGCAGCTCTGCAGAGCCCGCGGGGCGCAGGGTCCTGGGCAGCCAGGGCAGCCCGGCTGCCTTGGAGCACAAGGAGTGCCCCAGAGAGAAGCTGCTGCCCTTTGCTTTGGAACTGTTCCTCAGAGTCTTGTCATTAATCCACAGTGTCTGACATGTTTTCCTCTCCCAAATTTAACACAGCTTTTTGAGAAAATTGACTGATGCAGCTCCTGCTGTAGCTGGTGGTGCTTTTGTCTGCAGCTAAGGGCAGGTGATTTGGACCAAGGACAGAGTCCATTGTTAACACCCCAGCCTTTGCCAAGTCAAGAAAGCCAGTCACAATTGGGCTACCACAACTGAGCTGTTTTCCTAGGTTTTGGAAAGCTACCACCTGAAGAAACCCAACATATTTTCCTCCAGGAGGATACCAGCAGTAGCATGATTCCAATGTTTTCCACCCCTTTTCTATGTCTTTTAAGAGTTCCTCAGTACCCAGCAGGAATGAAACGACATGTGATAATGTGATTGGAGAGCTCTGTGTTGTTCGTTGCCACATGAGTGTTCATGACAAGCTAGACACCCCACTCGTGGCTCTGTCGAGTTAAATTTATCCCAAATCTGTGCAAACAGCAGCCCCGAGATGCTGAGAAGAGCAAGCACAGTGGGTGGGTGTGCATGCACACACCCAGAGGCTGACTGCTGTGTGGGCAGAAGGTTTTGAACTGTTGTAAATCATCACACTCCCAAGCTGGAGGAAGAAAACAAATCTATATGAAAAGATATAAATCTATATGGAATGAAAAGATATCAAAATGAATGAAATAATACATATTAATTTATCATATATGTAATTTAACACCTACATACTATTGCCGGCAGGGGGTCTCTGTACAAATCACGAACATGGCAGGGCTGCTGAGGAACACACCTCGAGCTGTTTGTTTTCCAGCATCAGTCTCATTCCATGGTTATGACAATGGGAAGATGCCAACAGCTCACACCTCTGGCAGTGGGCAATGAACTTAATGGTACAACTTACTTGAAAAGTTTTTTGACCAATCACACAAAGCAGAAGCATATTGACAGTAGTTCTACCCAACCACTATAAGCACACGTACCTTTGGTTAAAACACTGCTTGCTTATTTTGAATACAATACCTGCTTGTAAACCTTAAAACACAATGCACCGAGCTCCATTATTAAGCTTAGAAGTTCCTAATATCTTGCTAGAGATATTTTTTTGAAGCTTAGGGAGTCATTCTAGCCAAGTATTAATACACAAACCATTGTTCTTTTTGTCCTTACTTTTCTACTTCCTATATAAGTTTTCTGCTGACAAATCTTATGGCTGCTGCTTAGCTCTAATTGCAGTTCTGCTGTCTCTGAGGCCTGCCTTTTGCAGCTTCCCCAAAACCCTCTGATTTGAAGGATTCCCACAATTGCCCCTTGTGAGAGTCTGTCCTAATTTTCCCTCATGTGCCTCACGATCGTCCTTGGGAGACCACTGAAGAGAAGACCCCCCCCCCCCCCGTCTATATCTGGCTCTGAAGGAGAAAAGTCACATGCCACAGGCCCTGAGACCTGAAAGCTCAGTTTTGAGCTATTGTTTTCACAGGTGTGTTTGCTGTATGCTAAGAAGAGGGCACCATGCCCCGTTTGCAACAACAGCAGCTCTGGAAGCTGCCTCACCTCTCGGCCTGGCTGGACTTCTCCTGAGTTTCAGGTGGTCTCCCACAGAAGACCCTCGCCTGTTTTACAACCACCGTGACAGACAGACTAAGATGTAAGAAGCTTCTCCACTAAAGACTGAGACATGAAACTCCTGAAAGGCCCCTCTGCTCCTTCCAAGGACTGGGACTGAAACCCCCAGCCCGGGGGAGGTGTGTGGGGAGGCAAGCTGACCGAAGTGAGATGTTTGCCTGCAGATTGTGACCACTGGACCGAGAATACAATGGCTCTCGCTTACTGCTAAGAACATAGACTACCTGTTACATCTATCAAGCTCATTTACTGCTGAGAACATGGACTACCTGTAGTTATTTCAATACATCTGTTCCCTATTGTATCTGTTTCCCCCCCCTCACAATTTTCAGTAATAAAAACCTCTGAGTTAGCTAGAGCCTTTGAGATCTCCCCAGCGTAGCAGATGGACCCTCGGCTGGACTGCACCAAAGGACTTTGTCTCTGCATTGGTAGCTATATCCCCTCTCTCTCTCTCTCTCTCTCTCTTTCTCTCTCTTTTTCTCTGCCTTAATCCCTCTATCGCATTTTTGCTGTAGTTATTTCAATAAAACTACATTTGTTTTGATTATCACTGCAAACCCCCTTGTACCGTGTTGGTTTTTGCATTCTGAGATCATTCCTACGAACCATTAGGTCATCTGTCCACTAAGGACGGACCCTGACACCCCTCTCGGTACAACTAAAAAGAAACCTTTGTAACCGTGTTGTTTATTAACTACCTTGCATTTCATAGCTTTACTATAGTATACCTGCTTACTTCTTGCTTAAAGCATCCTTTTTGCTCGCATTAAGCCTTGCTGTATTACAACACAGCAATTTTAATGCTGTGGAAGTCCAGTCAGTTCAAAAGGGCATAAGTCATGTCTGATAGCAATTACAAGTCGTTGTCCAAAAAAAGTCTTGCCTGTTCCAAAGTTTTAATTCAAAACCTTCCTGCACGTCTATACTATCATCCACCATCTGTGTGAGATTTCAAGAACTCTCTGTGAATCTATTTCCTACCTCTCTCTCTTGTGTGATAAAAACTTCTTTGATAGTTTCGTCCATCATTTGTCACACACACCAAATTATGCAAGGCATTACTATTACTATCACTACCAAAATCTTAGCCAAGGTTCCCTTAGCCAAGGTGCAAAGCTCCATCCTTGGAACAAATCATCTAACCATGACCCACCATCTTCTTTAATTGGAGCTGACAAATCTTTCAGCTTTTGTAGGCTTTTGTGGATAGACTCAGAGTGATCAGACAGGTTCATGCAACACAATCCTTCAAATTCCTCACAACCAAGCCCATGTGCCTGTGAAAGAAAATCAATTCCTGCTCTGTTCTGTAAGGTTGCATGTCTGACAGCACTAACATCAGTAATCATGTCACTAACTGCAATGGAAGTAGCACTGTCTTCTTTCTTCAGCCAACACCCCAATCGGTATAATGGTTTCAATGCCTCGCCCAAGGCAAGTTGATGTAGAAATAAAGTTGATGTACCTCATTTTGCAGGGCCCTAGGGTCTGAAATTGCTATTACAGGTTTTTTTTATGATGAATGGCAAACCTTTTTTCTCTGTGTTTTTTCTTGATGGCTTTTTTAACGATAGGTGCTATCACAGTGAGTTGTCTGATGCTACATGGGCTACCTTTGATTTTTGAGGGAAAGTCCTGCCAGGCTCTATCTCCACAAATGAGCCAATATTCTGTTGCTCATTGTCATGGGGACTCGTCTAGGTCATCTACTTGTCAGCAGTTTCACCCTTAGGGGGCACTGGGGTAGTACAATTGCACCACAAACTTGAGTATCTTGTCCTCAGGATGATGCGGAGTAACATTTAACTGTGGATCTCCCTGGTACTGAAACTCAGCACAAAATTCCATCACCAATGAACCAAGAATTCCTATTCTTGAGGTTCAGAAGGTGCTATAAGAAGATCAGGGTCCCAATGATGCCAGCTGGTTATGGGATTGATCTCGTTGGCAGCCTCACACCAATATTTGTCATGATTGGTTATTGGCTACTCCTTGGATGGCACAGCCCCACTGACTAAAAAGGTTGCAAAGGATTTGTCTGAGCTCAAATTGGTCAAACACGTGGTGTCTGAGCCTGCTGACTTGGCTAAAGCAAGGCAAACATTCATTTTTGGTTGATCTACAGGCATATATGCACAGCAAAACAAGCAAGCAAAACCAACAAGCGCCAGTATATCATTTGATCAAACTCCATGTTCCTGTTCAGCTGCTTTTTGGCAAAAGTTTCCCCATCTATTTCAGTTCTCTGAAACCAAATCTTTTAGCACGTGTTCAGGGACTGGACACCTACAGGGCACTGAACTGTCCCTCTAACCTTCAATTTTTACAAATTTGGATATCTCAGAATTCCTTTGAACACAATGGACACCACGCTTTTGCTGAAAGAGCTCTATGATACAAACCATGTTCACAGTCCAAAAATCAACATCAAACTCAAGATTTGTAGCTTTCACAGGCTGAACAGGGAACGTCTGGCATGCACCATAGCTTCTCTGTGAGGCTCATGTCTGCGTGCTGTCCTGGGGTGACGTTATGATGCTGGTATCCCCATTCATCTGTTCTGTGCCTTTAAGACCAACTCTGAAGAGTGGAAGTTTTGTTTGGGTTTCTCTTATCAGGGACACAGAGACGAGCAGTACATAGGGCTGTTTTCGCTTCTTGCTTTCAACTTGCTGCTTTGCTTGCTTTTCTGCTCTCGCTTCTGCTCTGCTTTGGCCTCTGCTTATTAGCTAGGTCTAGCTAAGCAGTCCACATTCCTTCCTGGACTGTTTCTCCTCTCCTGTTTCTGTGACCATCTCGAACCTGCTCCAGACTGGGACCCGGGAACACTGAAGGTTTGGCTGCAGCAGCTGCCCCAGTGCCGGAGGGACTGAGAACAGAGCAACCACCCCCAAAAGAGACTTTCTGATTTTGTCATCTTTCTCAGAGCGGTGTCATTGGGCATTGTTCATTTTGTCTGCTGGGGGGTGCTGAGCCTGAAATAAACAGATTCTTTCCACCTCTCTCCAAGGAATTTTCTCCCAAACCGGTTGGGGGGAGGGGCTGTGTGGGTTTTGCTTTCTGGAGGGGCCCTCCTTTGCAGATTCTTTAACAAATTTGCCCTAAACCAGGACACATGCTCATTTCCCTGCTGGTGGAATTGTTGGTGTGCTCTTGTGTATGAGACAGTTTCACATCCTTTGTGGGGACCCACTTAGGTCAGGCACCTGTGCAAATGCAAGCATACCTTTTGCCTCAAGTGATTTGTGGAAATGGTCCTTCAATTTGTCCTAACTCAAAGTTTCTGATCAAAATGGAAGGATTTTCTTTCAATTTTTCCTGTGTGCTGTTTGAAAAGTACCTAAAAATTGGAGGATTAGGTCCTGCAAATGAGCTATTCAAAACAAAAAGACATATACAGCTTTGCTCAGTCTCATCTAGGGTGTTGCTTGGGCCACTCCCCCTTTTCTGGATCTAGAATGGGATTTAGAGTGTGGTGTGTCCTTTCAACAATTGCCTGACATTTGTGGGAATAAGGAATTCCAAAAGCGTGGCAAACACCCCAGTCCATCAAAATTGTGGCAAATTTTTGAGCTGTGTATGTGGGGCCATTTGTCAGTTTTCATCTTGTGGGGGATCAGTTTGGCGAGCTCTGGACCCAGTGACACTGACAAGGACAAAAGCAAAAGACAAGAGGCACTCTCTCTTCCCAGGACCAAAGTCCCACAGCTTTAATGGAGAGCAACTCCAGGAGAGATAGGGAGTATCCAGGGGAGGAAAGAGAGCATCCACCTCATGGCAGGAGATTTGAAACCCTGGGGGAGGAGAGGTGGTAGAAAGGAACTACCAGACTTTAACATAATAAATCACCACACTGTAGTTTTCTGCATAAATTGCTGCACTTGTTGAAAACAAAATCCTAAAATCTCCCCAAACACAACCATGTAGTCCCAAATGACCACAGTGTGGGAGAAAAATCACTCAACCCCTCTGTATACCCAGGCACCTGGTGTCACAGGGAGTACCAACCCCTGCAACTAGAAAGTCCACACACACAGGCTCATCGGGAAAGAAGTATCTCTGTATGAGGGGACAGAGTGCTCAGTTTTCGCAACACAATACACACCATCCACCACCACATCAGCATCCACCCACATCATCTTCCTCAAACATTCACACACTGAAAACACAACCACAATTACAACACACAGGAAAAATAGCAGCAATAGAACTGGATTTGCTCAATTCACCCCCAGAATTGCTAGCAGGTCCTGATTAACACAGCAAATCCTTTCTGCCAGCAGCCAGACCCAAACCCAAACTGTACAGGCGTACGTTGTGCACAGGACGTCTCTGTGTGACTTGTGAACAGCCCTTCCCCTGCATACGCCTTACGGGTTACTTTATACAGAGTTAAACATTCCCTTTCTCCACAGTCCCAGCAGTCTTGTCTGTCCCCCACGAGGAACAGCCGAGAGTGGAGGTGCCTCCAGGAAAGGAATGTCCTGGCAGCGCCCAGAGATGTCCAGAGCCCAGTTGTTCTTGCTGGAGTAGAGAAGCGTTCCTGCCGCGGTCACCAAATGAGGTGTGGAATAGAACTCGCCACAGTTAAAGGTAGAAGGTGGTATGTTTATTACAGCGCCAGGCACACGAGGAGTTGTCTCCTGAAGGCATGTGTGAAAAATCACTGGCTCTCTACTTATCTAGAATGTCTTACATATTCATATAATTGCCAAAAAACCTAATACATATTGATTAGGCAACACTGTCTACCACCCTTTGTATTAAAATATATTGTAACTGAGTCCAAAGTTCCTTCATGTTTCTGCAGTCTTTCACTTCCAATGGGTTGGTGGGTTTTAAAGTGGGGAATGGTCTCCTTCTGATGAAGGCCAAGACATCTTCCTCAATTTGACCTCTTTCCTTATGAGCTGTTGGCAGGCTTTCGCACCCCTTGGCTGTAGCTGTAGTTTTGGGTCCCAGGTGCAGGCTACGGTCCTCTTCTTTGTCACAAAGAAATCCGCATCCCATCCCGCTTCTTTAAACATAGTAAAGACAGGCAAGCGATATATTACTCTAGCCTTAACTACCTTATCTGCTAAAAATTAACCATCCCTTATTATTTCTACTCTTCTTGCTATACTCTTTCCCCCTAAGTAAATCTTGCTAAAATTTTAACTCTTCCAGTTCTTTTAAATCCTTGATTCATTGGCCTCATCTCACACTCCAGCCATGTGTGAGCTGATGCCGTAACTGGGAAATTCCACTCCTGAGCTGGAGATACAAGGCCTGGTTCTGAGCTGGAAGGGTGAGAAGGATGAGATGCACATGGTTTTGATCCAGGGGATGTCCTGGAAGTGCACTGCCTACCTGCCCCTGCTGCCAAGCACCACGCTCCACCTCCTTCTCCTGCTCAGCGTATTTTTGGGAATCCAGGGGTTGGTATGTATTATTTGCTACTGCAACATATAGAATGAATTTGTTTTGCAAGCCCAGTTTTGTCCTGGGTTATTTTGTGCATGGGTCTCCTCCTGAACCTGTGTCAAAGACCGGCAGGGACCTACAGGACACTCCTATTCTCATGTCAGTAAATTCGGAGAAGTGATTTAAGTATCAATAAGTCAGTAAGTATCAATCAGTAAATCAAATAATTTGGGGAAATATTTAGCCTGTGAGTTTCAGCAAAGTATTGAATATGTCTTAGATCCATGGATAGAAACTCGTAAGTGAGATTGCTGGGTGTGCACGTGTTAGGGAAGTGATTTCCCCACACACCCAGTGCTGAGATCAAGGATTGCCTCTCTTCTAACCCTGAGCTGGCAGCAGGGATTGGGCCCTGCTTGGTAACGTTCACTTTGAAGACTTCTGTTGAACAGGTAAGAAAATCTTTTCCAGCTGTTTCCCTCTGGTTTACCTGTTTGAGGGTTAAAACTCTATGCTGCAGGTGTGCTGGGTGTGTGCAGAGCAGTGCAGCCCCAGAAAGCCCTTAGCTTGCCCACAGGTTTTCATGCCTTGTTGCCAGGTGTGCCCAGCTGTGGCAGGAGAAGGAGCCCGCAGCGCAGTGGGCACCGTGCCCTGCCCAGCCGGGGCTCTCTGGCACAGAGCAGCAGCAGCGCCAGCACCGTTCAACCCGCTCCTGCCTTGGCTTCCCCTGGCACACAGAAGCCTCTGGAAATCAGCACCGCCAGTGGCGTTCCCAGCTTGGAGCAGCTGCTGCTGGCGGGCAGATGCTGCCAGTTTGACTGCTGCCAAAGGGGAAGAAAGGCAGAGATGTACACGCACCAGAGCCCTGGGCATGTCCAATAAAGGTGCAAATATGTGGGGAGATTTGTTAGGAAGCATTTCAGCTGTGATGCCAACAGTGGCTTCTCTCCTGGTTCTGTGTGTTTTAGATGACTAATGCAATGGTTGGCTCTGACAATTAAGAAGTAGATGTTATGTAGATGTTGAAATGTGTAGTGATTATATTGTTATATATCTTCCCATAGTCCTCTTTCCCATTCCCCTTGTAACAGCCTGGGTAGTCAGGGCATTTGGGGAGGGCTGGCTTGTGACCAGCAGGCAGGGTGTAACAACACCTGACCACCAGTCAGGATGCAGGAAAGTAATCTCGACCAATGGACAGCAGAGAAAGAGTTGACTGACAAAACTTTTGGAGGGGCTAAGGGTATAAAAGGCAGAGCATCCTTTTTGTAGATGGGCACATGGCTGCTAGTCACAGAGACTCCTAATGCTGCAATTTTTCCTTAGTCAGTCCTTTGTAAAGGTTTACTAAACCTTAAAATTTTTAAAAGTGAGAGTCATTTCTCACATGTGCAATGCTGTGGGCCATTGTCTTGGTCTGGTTTCCTTTGCTTGTGTCCCATCTGAGTGCTCAGTTGAGGTACAGGCTGTAGGTGCTTGGGGCACTCTTGGAGTTCTTCTTGGATCCCCTGAACAACAGGGTTTGGCCCATGAGGGGATTTTGTGCTGCTTTGTGACAGAGAAGAACTTCCCAAGCTCTTTTGTGTTTTCTGTAGGGAAGGTTGGTTATTGCTTTGCATAAACTCACAGACCAACACAGAGCTGTCCCTTTGTGATGTCAGGGCATGGTTGCCACGTCGTCATAGTGGCATCAGAAGGTTGCCTTGGTGCACGGAAGGCCTGAGTGTCAGAGCAGCCCTAGGCCTTGCTCAGATCAGGAGAACCCTCCTGGTCAAAGCATCTGTCAGTAGGCAGCTGCCCACTGACAAGAGGCTTGTTTTTTTAGCTTTTAGAAAAATTGCAGAAATGCCAGTAATTAACCATCTGGCCACTGCAGCTTTTGCTGCATATGGCATTACTTATTCCATTTATTATTTTATGAATTTCGCACGTAAGAAGAGGCTTCCCTTCTGCTTAGGTTAGGGTGTATCCTAACCTGGCTTTTGTATGTCTTCCTGCTCTTTCTTGGGGGCTGAGTTTCTGATTTTGAATGAGAAAGAGCGTTAGGATGCCACTGGTTTGGTAAAGCTCCTGTCAAGAGGTTCAGCTAAAAAGGGGGTGTCTGTAGCCACAGGGGCAGCATTTGCAGGGGAACCTGCAGGGCTTCCGTTCCCTCCATGGGAGAGTCTGTGGCAGCAGAGTCTGTCATTTCCTCAGGTTGCTGGGACAAGCAGGACACCTTTGATAATATAGACTGGCAGACTTTCTTGGAAGGCCTTCCAAAAACTCTGCAGTTGTTCCCAGAATTCAGAGAAAGCTTATTTCTTTTTAAATTTTGTCATGAAAGGATTTGACTAACTTGACCTTTTACTGAGTGCTAAAATAGTTGTTCCCTTTGAAAGGAAATGCTGTTGTGCTTTTCCACAATAGAACTGCACCACCTCTGGGGGATTTTGGGGAAGCTTTTCTGGGCAACTGTTTGCTGCAAGTTAATCAGAATTAGTGCATGACATTGACTGAAAAAAAAAAAGAGTACCTGAAGGAGAGGATTTCAGAAGCTGTCTTATGAGTTTGGTAGAACAGGAGCATTGAGTGTTAAAAACACTTTGCATTTGCTTGATCATATTTGTATCCATTTCCTGGCTAAACTGGCTGCAGTGTAGGCACAAGCAAGAAGATTGTCCTGATCTCTTGCTTGCTGCGAGAATGAAATGTGTCTCCTGGAGGGGTGTTGTGAAACGGGAAATCATCTCTGTTTGGGTTGACTTGTTCTGTTGGATTCAGCAGACCAGGCAGTTTTCTGACAGGATCTGGTTCATTTTCCCTTCCCACTACAGGACACCTGAAGCGTGTATTCAGCAGTGCTGAAAATCCTGAGGTGAGTGAGAAAGGAACATTTCATGTTCCTGGTGTTTAAGAATTGTAGAGGAAGATGTGAGCTTGGCCAGTAGCAATAGACTGTACAGGGCCAGCTAGGAAGACCAAAAGAAAATCCATATTCATGCCTGTGACAAAAATAATAAAGGCAGAGATAGATATTTTTAAATTTCCTTCTCAGAGTTTGAAGAACTAAAAACCTAGTTTTGAAAAGAGAACAATGCTTGCAGACAGCAGATAGGGAAAATTTAATTAGGAGCAATTTCCTGTACAGTTGAATTGGATCATTTTAATTTAAACAGAGGGACTTAGAATCCTATTCCTGTCAAACTTTATGATATCTACTTGGAACATGAGGTGGTAGAACAGGAAGGCCATCTTGCAATGGTGCCTGCTGTATCTGAAGTGCAATGGGCACCTTTGTGGCTGGGGAGCTGCGTGGGCCCAAAGGACGCAGGGCTGGCGGCCGTGAGCAGCTGAAGATGAGGCAGCGTGGGGCCAGGGGTCCAAGAAGGCCAAGGGCACGGTGGCTGTGCCAGCAGCAGTGGGGCAGCAGGAGCAGGGCAGGGAGCGTGGCCCTGTGCTGGGCAGCGCCGCGGCCACAGCTGGAGTGCTGTGTGCAGCTGTGGGCCCTGGGAAGCAGAAAGTCATGGAGGGGCTGCAGCGTGTGCACACAAGGACAGGGGAGCTGGGCAAGGGGGTGCAGCACAAGGCCAGGGAGGAGATGCTGAGGGAGCTTTAGCCTGGACCATGGGGGCTCCTGAGGGACCTTCAGGCAGAGTGCCATAGATCCCTGCCTTAGATCCATAGAGCCAATGCTCAGCACAAGGGCTGTTTGCCTGCCAAACATCCCTTCACTGCATCCAAGTGCTTTAGACACTGGAGTAGGTAACACTTTCATATTTTGTTTATTTGTTTGTTTAATAGAAGGAGAAGGCTTGTGCAATTTCTCCTTCTCCAGGGAGCAAGGGAGCTTTTTCTCAAACTTTCCTACCCTTTTACGGCACTGGGAGAAATTCTGCTAGAATTTTAGTTTTCAAGGAGGCAGTTCTGGATAAGGCAGTATTTTTGCACAAGAACACATAGTTTGGGGCAGGGATTTTGGTGCAGAACGAGCTGTTCTGGTGCCAGACCATCCAGTAGGGCTTGCCCATCCTTTTCAAGTTAATGGCTCCTGTGTCTTTTGGCAGCCCAGGGAATCAGTGTGTCTTGTATTTGGGAACTGACCAGGAAATCAATGCCCTTGCATTCCAGCTGGCCCTCAGAGATTAGAGGAGCTGGGAGGGGCTGGGCTGCATTTCTGATTCCAGCCACTTTAGCACCATCAGTGTGGGCGAGTCCAAGAGAAGAACTTGCCCGAGCACAGATGCACAAAGAGAGCCGTTCCCAGTGCAATGCTCTGGGTCTGATTGCAATCCATAAGGACCCACACACTCCAGATTCCCCAAGAGTGTGGGTTACTGAAGCAACAGGAGAGCAAGTTCAGGATTGTAGCTGAGTGGGGCACTGGCTACCAAATTTTGATATCTGTAGCAACAGAGAGGACAGTAAAGGGAGATTTCAGTAATAGGATCTGCCTATCTATCTATCTATCTATCTGTCTATCTATCTATCTATCTATCTATCTATGTAACATTTACGTAATTGAATCTTCCTGGCTCTGGTCCAAGGCAGTTGGAGGCACAAAGGTCACATAAAGCATCCCTTTCTGGAGAGTATTTGAGACATGTTCCCTTGACCGATTCTGAGTAGGCAGAGTTGTTTCCCCCTCCAGAGATGGTGTTTTTTTCCCCTCAGTGCTGTTTTCCTCCTCCAGCCTCTTGTGCCCTGAAGTCTCCAGTTAATTCTTTAAACTTCCGCCTCTCCTAGAAAGGTGGAACAATTCCCTGTTTAGGTGGTGTTTGGTGACTTTGGTCATACATTCCATGCCATACATGACACATGGTTTCCTTCACTGGCACCCCCAGGGCTCTGTAAGTGCATTCGTTAATGGGGCCTTATGAGAAACTCTGTTACTGCTGGTCAGAATTCTCAGTTGACAAAAGAGGGAGAAGAAACACCTTGGTCCTCCTCCATATACTGAGGTGACCATAGAGGTTCTCTGACTTCCATCAGAGATCTCTGCATGCATCCTCATCTCCTGAATGACCCGGATTTCCAACAAGAGTGTAGATGTCAGGAAGTCACAAAGCTGGTGCAGGCCTGAAGAGAAGGTGAACTCCAGAAGTGTCTCTCACAAGGAGTGAGCTCACCCAGGAAGCCCCTGCAGAGCCAGGATGGAGCTGTGGGACAGGGCGGGGAGTCAGTCACTACTGAAATACAAACAGAACACGGCAGAAGCAAAGGGAGGCCCTCACCAGACCCTTGAGAAATGCCACCCCTTCCCTGTCAGCTGCCTGAGAGGCTGTTGGAGCTTCAGTCCCAGATGGCCCCTGATTGTAGGGCCAGGGTCACTTTGGAATCCGTGCCTCCCCTCGGGCAGAGAACGACCCAGGGGAGCAGCAGCACAGTGCTTTGGGAACGTGTGAGCCCAGCAATCTGTGAGTCTTGGCCCACAAAGGGCGTATGGGAAGTTGAAACCCATCTTCTCCTGCTTTCTGTGCAGGTGCTTCTAGAGAAAGAGCAGGAGCACACTGCCTCATCTGAGCTGCCATGCCAGACTCCGGGAGAGCTGTTCCCTGCCCGAGGGCAGGAAGAGCAGCTCAGGCAGCAGGTGGAAGAGCCACAGGAGAATGGCCAGGTGAGCCTGACTGGCCAGGGCACAGAGGGAAGGGCAGGAAAAGGGGCATAAACCAGAGCTCCTGGGACTGAGGAGGCCAGGAGTCCCACAGGCACTGAAAGGACAGAGCCTTGGAATCTGCAGAGATCAGCCCTGGGACAGGAGATTTGCAATGGAGGCAGATGTGGGGAGGGAAGCAGAAAGAAGGGGCTGAATAAATGTGATTTTTGAGGCTGCAAGAGGAAAAAAGCTGAGCCTAATGGCAGCTCTCAGTCCCTTGCTCTGCTTTTGTGTGTACAGAACATCAAGGCAGAGCCACAAGCAGAGCTGCCCGAAGCTCAGAGTGACATCATGGCAGTGAAGAGAAAGAACAAGGAAGACATGGGAAGAATTCAAGAGGAGCATCTCCATCAGCAGAGGGGCGATCAACAAAACCAGGTGAATGAAAGAGTGGCAGCCACTCCACTCATGAAATGTTCTCTCCTTTGTTTGTTAGAGAACATGAAGGAACAGCTGGATGCAGAGCTTCAGACAGCTCACAGTATGATCAAGGCAAGGCATAAGCAGCTGGAGAAAGAAATGAAAATCATCAGAGAGAAACTTAATGTGGGGAATAGGGGTTTACCCTTGGCTGTCCTGAAAACAGTTTGGTGACACCGAGCACGAAGGATGGGGTGTTTGGTGTGGTGATTTCTCTGAGTACTTTGCCACTACTAAGGTGTCGCATGACCCACCATAATGGCCGATGGGGGTAGTGGTCTGGGCTGGCTTCCCCTCTGGCGACAAGCCCCAACAGCAAAATCACATAGAAACACCCTTGGTGCTTGGGTCTCACCCGTGCGGGTCTCTCGGGTTCTGCCTGACGGCTTGGTGGCCTGTCGCTTTCGTCTGGAACCGGGATGTACATGTCACGAGCACGTCCCACGAGCCGGTCCTGTAAACAAAGACTCGCAATTCTCGTCAGTCTCATTCTGCTCGCTATGAAGGTCCGGTTTAATCAACTTAAGTGGACACCACCTGATTTTGCCGTCCTTTTTGACAGCCGCGTACCCTCTCCCCGTGAGCATCAGCCTCCAACCCCGTTCCCACTCGCCTAGCTCGATTCTAATTACCACCTGTGGGCCCTCTTCTAGCATTCGAGTGGCCCAGTGTTTTTGGACGGGGCTGTTTGTTTCATCTCCCCTAGGGAATTGATTCAGTGCCAGCAAAGCGGTTGCCAGCATACGTGCCTGATCTCCTGGGGGAATGGCATTGGCAAAGCCCTCTGCTTTTGCCAACACTTCTATCTTGGTTTTCAGGGTCTGGTTTGCTCTCTCAACTATGGCCTGTCCGGTACTGTTATATGGGATGCCTTGCACTAACGTGATGCCCCATTTCGAGGCGAATGCCTGTACTTGTTTGGAGGTGAAATTGGAGCCGTTGTCCGTTTTGATCTGCTTGGGGATACCAAGCCAAGCCATGGCTGTCAGCCAGTGCTGAATTGTGGCTTTGGAGTTAGTTTTGGGGTGCTGTGTGGCTATGATCGTTCCGCTATAATTGTCCACTGTCACTGCAAGCCATGCTCGGGGCTTCAGCAGTTCGCACGAGGTGAAGTCCGACTGCCAGATTTCTGAGGGCTTGAGACCTCTCGGGTTGACCCCGTAGGTCCAAAGGGGTGACTTCTGGCAGTAAGGGCAGGTGGCTACCACATGTTTTGCGTCCGCCGTCGAGATTCCGCATCTCTTCACCAGTGCTTTGACTCCGATGTGGAGCGACTCATGCAGTTGACGAGCTCTTTGCAAGGTCCGAACGCCTTTTGCTGCGGCGTCCGCTTTGTCGTTGCCGATCTGGAAGTAACCTTTGACTGGGTCATGGCTGTTGATGTGAATGACTGACACGGTGCCCTGTCGCGAGGAGAGTGCTTCTTCCAGCATTAGGGCTGCTGCTGATGTTGACACACCTGGTCCTGCCATGGCTAGGCAGAGCCTTGCCACGAATATAGAGTCCGTTACGATGTTGAGGTGTTCGTCTTGGAAGAGCCCGCACGCCAAAACCACTGCTGCTGCCTCCAGCTGTTGCACTGACAGTGTGGGGTCACACGCTTTGACGCAGTGCCATTGCTCTCCTGCCTGCCACACTGCTGCTGCGGTTGAAGTCGTGGAGGAAGCGTCTGTGAAGACCGTTGGTCCTGGCTGCGGTCTGTCCTTGACCTTCGGTGGCATGTCCATGTCGACTACGGTCAGCAGCTTCGTCCAGGGTGGCTTGGAGGAGTAGGAGATTTCTCCTCCGAAGCCGGAGAGAGCAAGGGCCAGGTACTCCGATATTGTGGCTGACTCCGTGGTCGGCTGCTTGCGAAACGGAAGGTGGATGCTTGTCGGCTCGGTCCCTAGGTGTTTCAAGGCGAGTCTCCTGCCTTTCATGATGAGGCTGGCGATGCATTCGATTCCCGGGGAAAATGCACGAGCGGGTCTTCCGAGGACCACCCATTGAATCGGTCGGGCCTTTTCAGCAAGTCCTTGGGCCAGTGCTCCCACTCCCCCCTTCGGTGTAAAGTGGACGTACAGGTCCAGTGGCATGGCTGGGTTCCACCTGGCAAGGGTGCCAGTGGACATCTGGCTTTCGGTGAAGTCGAGGGAGCTCGTTGCTTGTGGTGTCAGATCCTTGGGATCCCAGGGGTTCTTCCCTTTCAGGAGATCGTACAGAGGGTCCATGACCTCGGGGGGAATCAGGACGATGTTGCAAAGCCACTGCAGCGATCCCACCAGGCGTTGCACATCGTGGAGCGTCTCGACTTCTCGGTTGATCTTCATCTTGGGGGGTGTCACATAGGAGCTTGTGATTCCTACTCCCAGGAAGGTCACACAGGGTCCTCTCTTGATCTTTGCACTCGTGATCTCGAAGCCGTTGGCCTGAAGGGTCTCTGTGATTGTGGTCACCAGGTCATCTACTTGGCTTGTCGATGGTGCTGCAACTAGGATGTCGTCCATGTACTGGATGATGGTTGCGGTGGGATTGGAGTGTCGGACTGGCATCAGTGCTTTGTCCACGGTGATCTGGCATATAGTTGGGCTGTCGACCAGGCCTTGTGGGAGCACTCTCCATTGGAAGCAAAGGTTGGGCCGCTCGCCGTTCCGAAACGCCATGGAAAAGGCGAATCGTTCTCTGTCCTCAGGATGCAGGGGTATTGAAAAGAAACAGTCCTTGATATCCAGTACTGTGCACGGCTGCCCTGCGGGGATGGCTGAGTTTGCGGGTAGCAGTGTCTGGACCGGACCCATGGGTCGGATCGTCTTGTTCACCTCTCTCAGGTCGTGGACGAGACGATAGCCTTGTCCGGACCTTTGGGGATCACGAATACAGGGGTGTTCCATAGGCTGGTGGAGGGTTCTACGTGACCCTTTTGCAGTTCGCAGTCGACCAGTTCCTGCAAGGCTGCCATTCGAGGCTCTGTCAGGGGCCACTGCTCCACCCATACAGGGTCTGATGATTTCCAAGTCAACTTGATTGGCAGCGGAGGGTGTACGGCAGTGGCTCTCAGGATAAATTTGTAATCCGAAATCCGAGCATGGAAAGGACGTCCCGTTTCCCCGGGGCCGGGATGCTTGGAGTGAGGGTGCTGCCAGGGAAAGCTGTGCCGGCTGGGGACAGCTCGCTGAGTTGCTGCCCTTCCCTGGAAGCCAGGGCTAACGTAGTCGTGCTGCCATTCCTGCTTAAATACAATCCGCCCCGCCCCATAAAAATGCATGCGGTTTATTTGCATAATATCAAAAGTGAACAGATCGTTATTGCTAGAAAGGTCGTCCTCGAGAGTGGGTACTACAGCTGAGTTGATCCCTCTTTCTGAAATCGCTTTGGCTTCTTTTGGGTTAACTGGGGTATATGCCCTTTGTTGGTTCCCCCGCGCTCCGGCAACCCCCCCCGGGAAAGCGTGCATGGAGGCTGCCGGTGCCCGGTCCCGACAGGCTGCTTTTATTTTTCCCCAATCAGTGAGTTTGTGTTGCGATTGTATCCCGATATTGTTTAAAGCTTTATTCGGTTTCGCTCGAAACCGCATTAATCCTGCTCTCTCGGTTTCCGAGTTCCAGCCGGGCTCAGTCGGCTCTTCTGAGCTGTCTGAGCAGCTGTTACTTGACTCTGAGGCGGAAGCTGACTGCTGGTACACTTCCGGCGCTCTGTGCCATTTTGTGCGGCTTCGACCTCGCTCCTCCCTTTGGGGGCGGTGCTGCTCCCTCCCCCTGGGGTCCCCCCACCTCCTGCCGGGGGAGGTCCTTGCCCTATAAGGACCTAATTTGAATAGAGCGCTCTGATTGGTTTTGCACTCTACGGCGGAGGCCGCCCCCTCTCCCCGCTCGCCCGCGCATGCGTTGTTAAGCAGGCTGACTCCATTTCCGCCCCCCGCCTCCTCCCTTCCGCCCTCGCCATGTGGTTCGCCATTTTAAAATGCACATGGCGGGGGCGAGTTTTTACCGATCCCAGCGGGGTCCGACAATCCGGCCTCGTTCCGCGCCTGCTCCGCGAGTCCCTGCCAGAAGCATCGTGCGCGCTGCTCTGCTTCTTGCGCCGGACCGGCGGCCGGCGGGGAAGAGACGGATAGAGAAACCGCGGATTTTTTGGACGGATCCGTGGGGGGCCGAGGACCCGGCGGGCTCCGCAGGAAGGTCGGGGGGTCCCCTGGGGGTTCCTGGGGGTCTCCTGGGGGCTCTGGGGGGTCTGGGCTCGGGCTCAGGAAGGGGTGGAACGCGCCCAGCCCCCGCATATTCCCGCCTTCAATCCGATCGCTCTCAGAGGCGGTCTGCGTTGCGGCCCCCACCCCCGGCTTTGGTGTAGCTAATAAACGTATACGCGCGGCTTCCCGCGTCTCCTGTTCTTCTAACGTCTCGCGTAGGGCCTCTTCTACTTTCCCCCACGCTTTGAGGTTTTTACCACTGCCTGCGGACTTAGAGTCCTCTGCTGAGGCGGCAGTGCACTTCTCCCGCGCTTCCGAATATAATATATTTACCGGACGTTCGATCGTCCCCAGCTCTAGGAGCCTTGCAATAGCAAGATTAGAATTCCTGAGCTCACCTTTAATTCCCCATCCCTCATGAGCCTGACTTACGACCTTCGCTGTGGATTCCATGGTCCACTCTGGTCCGGGAGCGTCCTTCCCGCTGTGGTCAGACCTGCTGCCACAGCCGCTGTCCTCTGTCCAGGAGTATCCCCGTTCCCCGGGCGCAAGCCGCTGTCCCGGGTCCCGGCACCAAAATGTTGCCTTCTATATCAAGGCAGGCGACCTGGTTCTGAGGTGCAGCTCGACAGCCCACTCTCCAGGGCCGTTCGGGCCAATGACACACGCAGACATCAATATGATGGACGGTCAAAAGGCGTTTATTACTTCTTCTCGTGGGGTCTTATAGTCTAAGGGGTCTGTACATCAAAAAGGGGTTTGTCTTTCTTATCTATGGTTAGTAGGGAATGGAAAAGTGCTGGGTAAGGAATGGAAGGTTGATGACTTCAGTGGGGCAACATTCCTATTGTTAGTGGGGCCACATTCCTATTGTTAGTTTCTTATCTATGAGTAACTGAGGGTCTTATCTACGGGAAACAGAGGGTCCTGCCTTTGCGTAACATCGCGACAATCTTCCGCAGCGCCTCTCCCTGACTACCACACCCTTGTGTGAAACCTGGGAACTCAGGCTCGGGCAGATCCTGGGAAAAGGAGATTGAGGAGGAGTACCTGGAGCTGCTGGGTACGTCTGGGGTGTTTCTTATCTGAGGGACAGTGTATTGTGTGCAGGTGTCAGCAGAGCTGTACCAAATGCTCCTCCTGAGCTTGGTGTCACAGGGCCATTTAGGACTCCCCAGAGGCAGTGCTGTGCTCCGAGGCAGCAAGAGAGCTCTGGGTGTTCCTGCTGCCTCTGAGGGCACCTGGGAGTGGCTTGGGCTTGCCTGAGCTTCCCTCTCTGCTAAAGGCTGATGCAGGGATTGTTTTTGGATCTGCAGAAGGCTGTGACCTAGCAAATGATCTAGGCAAGTCCTGGGTGCTAGTGGCCAAACTGAACAGAATTTTTAGCTTCCTAAATTCTCCTTACACTCCTGACTTCCAACCAGTCATCAGAGCAAAAGAACTGCACAGAAATGGACTGACTTTGGAGTTTTGTCGTTTTGGTTGGGGATTGTTTTGTTGGGTTTTTTTTTGGGGGGGGGGGGGGTGGGATTGCTTTTGTGTTGTTCATTTTTGGTGGGGGTTTTTTGTTGTGTTTTTCTCCATCCTGAAGGAGCCCTTCTACCCCACGTCTTACTGATGTCATTTTTATGACTGTTACTGTTACCACTACTACATCTACAGTTTATTTTCATGAGGATGCTATATTTTTGTCAATAAGAGAATGCTATCTTTTTGTCAATAAGAACTACTTTGAAAGAACATCAGGTTACAGGACAAATAGAGAGCATGAGGTGTTTTCCATGTGCCCCCAAAGAAAAAACAGAGACTTTGATGACAACCTTTATTTAAGCTTCTAGTTTTCTGCTTATCAAGATGTGTCCAGGAGACACATCCAAGTGGCGCGATCAGATAAAACTGTACTGCAGGCATTTCTCAGGAGAGAGCCTCCAGCCCAGCCATGGTATATTCCTCAGATCCATGGCACTTTTCCATACCCGATTCCCACTCTTTCCCATGACTGTTAGAATCCTGCCCATTGGCCCAAGCCCTGCTCAGATCAGTCTCTAGGAGAACACATCAAGCCCTTTGTGATTCTGCAGCACAACCCAATGAATCTGCTTCTTGCCCGTAACAGCTGCCAGTGCTGTGCTCTCTGATAAGAGACCTGGTGGGGCTGAGACCAGAGCCCAGTGGATTCTGTGTCTGCCATCACCTGTTGGGACAAAAAGGGCACTGATCTGTGCCTTGGTGTGGCTGATCTCAAAGCCCATCCTGGTGTGTCCTGAATGGGGGCAACAGCTTGTCCGGGGCTCTGGCTGGCTTTAGCTTCAGCTTCTTCCCATCAGTGCCTGTCAGTGCTCATGCTTGGGCTTTGCCAGCCTTGTTGTGGTCGCTGCCCTGTCCCTGAGGGCTGGAGGGACTGCAGAGGCTGGAGCCTTCCTTAGCTGGGAGAGGGGCATCTTTGAGCTCAGCCTGCTCATAAACAGGTCATGGTCCTGATGCTGAAAGCCCCGTCAGGATCAGTTACAGCTGGAGCTGCTCTGGTTTACAAATAGGAAGGCATTCCTTTGGCAAACTGCTGAAAGGTGGGGAAGATGTCCTCCTCTCCTGGGATTGTATGTCCCTGTGCTTTGTTTCCTGTCAAGAGAACTCTTCAAAGGACTGTACAAAATCAGTCTCTGTGCTGGCCACCTGTGCTGCAGGGCTGTCTGCCTGGTTGTGGTTGTTGTTACCCAGCCGACCACAAAGGGCTCAGAGCTCCAGGCACTGGGGCTGCCTTTTGTATCTCCTGGAAGCTGGGATCTTTGCTTTAAAGTCAGCATCTTGCATTTTGTTTCCCTCAGGGAGAATGGTGAACCCCACTGAAAATCCCCTGATGAAATACACGCATCTGAAATATATTGGCAGCGGGTGAGTCCAACAGCAGTTACTCTTGCACAACCAGGGGCCAGGTGTTTTTCTGGTGGAATGTCTATCCAGCGTGAAGTCAGGCCAGCTGCAAAGATGTTCACACACTGGGGATAGATTGTCCTATCTCTCAATGCTGCTCAGAATTTGTGAGTGGGCTCAGAAGGCATTGTCAGAGATGCATTGCTACCAAGGTCTTGCCTGCATCAAGGAACAGGACCTGGAAGGTCTCCTTGTCTCTCAAGTGTGGGACAGCTCTGTGTTAATTTCTTTAGCATTTTTTGTATGTCTCAAAATCATACTGGCACACTAATGAAAAGAGAAGAAACTTGCTTGCCTGAAAGAGCAACCTATGCCCTATCAAAGCTGTGAGATAACAGTTCCCAGGAACAATTCTTTCCCCTGGTTTGAAAAAGGAAACACTCTGTGGTCAGGATAGGAACCACACCGTTTAGACAGTGAAACCCAAGAGGAAAGACTAACCTCCTTTTAGAAGTTGAACCCCAGTGCTTCAGGAACAGGCCCAGTGCCCATGCACTTGAGAGGAAAATGCATCATCTGCCTTCTGGCAGAGCCCTCCTGCATCCTGCAGGTTTTGACACTTCCAGCAGAGATCTCCTGTGTGGGCTGGCTTTCACTGCAAGATCTAAACAGCTTCTCCTTTCTTTGCTTCTGTTTTGTTTCTAGGGGGTTTGGAGATGTTTACAGAGCACTCGACAGTGCCACAGGAGGAGAGGTAAATGTCAACAGCCCCTGCAGGCTCTGCTGCACTCGAGGGCTTTCCCCTCTGGTGTGAGCTGTGGCTGGAGCTTTGGGCAGAGCTGTGCTGAAAAGGCACAAGAAACTCAGACTGGTGCCAGCCCACAGAACACATTTGGGACTTTGTCCTCCTCAGCTGCCGGAAGGAAGGCACGGAGGGCAGTGGTTCCTTTCAGAGAAGGACACGCTCACTCGCTCTCCATTGCTAAAACAAAGGTGGTGCCTGCGAGCACCTCACTGCTCTTTGGGGCTACAGCTTCAGAGTCCTGGATTCTCATTTCTGGCTGCCAGCAAATCCATCTGAAAGTTACTGGTAGTTCCTTAGCCACCTGCAGTGCTGCACTTGGGAACTGCACATAGGGAGAGATCTGCAAGGCGTCCCTGAAAGCCCTAAGCCCTGCCCATATCACAAGATGTATCCACAGAGTATTAAGGCATGGATTCCTTCTTCTGAGTCCCAAACCAAGCAGCAGAGAGAGCGGTCAGAGGTTTGTGGGTGATAACTGAGACACCGTTGTTACCAAGTGGTCAAGGCAAAATGTCAGTGGCCCCACATGTCCTGTAACTGGCTCCCAAGGGAGCAGAGAAATGGGCTGTTGGAATGTCAGTTCCTGATTACTGCAGTGCCTAATCACAAGGCAGTTTGGCACAGCTCAGATGTGTCATTGCAAAATCACTCGCTCCACGTGCCTTGTGGTCTCGTGCCACCAACCTCTCAAGTTACTGATTTTCAATGTCATTTTAGGTGGCAATAAAAAAATAAATCTTCAAGGACTGAGGAGGAAGGAGCTAACCTTTAATGAAATAAAGATCATGAAGAGGTATAGGAGTCCCAATGTTGTGAATTATTTAGACAGGTGAGAGGTCATGGTCTTATCCCATGGATGTGTGTTTATATAAAGCAAACATGAGAGGTTAAAAACCCACTTTGGTCAGTGGCAGAAAGTAGAGCTGTTAATTTTTATTCATATTTCTCTACTCCTCTCCAATGGATGAGAAGAGAGTGCATCTTGTCTGCATGAGTCTTCCCTGGCACACATAGTTTGATAATTATTCCAAAATTATTCAATACCTGGATCAGCTGTATCTTCCTAACTCAATAGCCTCAAAGTTCACTGCCTCCACATTAATTTGGGATTGATTTTTTAAAGTTTCTTAAGTGCAGATGAACCATCATAAAGTGGATTTCCCTTTGCCATTGCTGTGCATGCCAGGTAGACTAGGTGCTTATTTCCAGAAACACCATGCCAGGTTTTTTATCTGGGCTGTTTCTAAACCGCACTTTTCATTTGCTGCCCATCTAAGACATCTCCTTTTTCACAGATGTGTCTTTCTCCTTGAGACTGCACAGATTGCAAACAATGCACAGCCAAGAGGGAATATCTAGTCCTTTGATTCTGTCCTTGTCACAAAGGCATCTGGAAATAAGAAACCCGGAAGCAAAAAATCAACGTAGCCATGTACATTCATCTCCACGCCCTGGTTTTCTTCTTTCAGCTACCTTCGGGGCGAGGAACTCTTGCTGGTTATAGAGTACATGGATGGAAGCGTCCTGAGCGATATCATCAACAAGACCTGCTTTCAGAAGATGAGACAGCAGCCATCAGTCGGGAGGTCAGCAATCCCATCTGTGTTTCCAAGGGCTTGGGCAGCATTGTCTGAGAAACAGGGGCTCAGAACAGGAGAGGTTTCCTGTGCCGAGCTTGTTTCTGTGTTGCTGCTATTCTATGGGCAAGTAAAAGCATCTCAAGTGAAAGGCCTGCCAGTGCCCCTGCACTCCCTGTACTCAGTGCCAGTACTCTTATCTCCTGCTGTTGTATTCTCGCTCTGTCTCTTGTATTTGTGTTTGCTGTTCTCCACCTTGCCTCTCTAAATGTTTGCCTGGAGTCTGTCTTCACTGCATTCCTGTCCTGTAAAAGCAAAGGTGCTGTGGCAGGATTTGAAACAAACAGCAAAGAAAAAAGAGAGAGACTCGTTTCTGTCAATCCTCAGCTAAAAAGGATAGGAGTGCAGCCAGAATGCTCTTTGCTTCTGAGCACATGCACTGCAGCACGAGTCATCCTGGCTGGTCGGCAGGGGACAGCCTACAACAGCAGGTGCTGTTGCTCTTTCAAAAGCTGACGTGCCTTTCCTCAGAAAGGTCCTGCTCTGCAAGTGTTGGAGCAGCAAGCTCTTCCTCTCAGTGGCCACTACTGTTCCGCCATTACTCCCCATTCCCCTGGAGAGGGAATCTTTTGGAGCTGTTTCCTTTCTTGTGTGATGAAATCACATCACTCATTTTTGCCCTCCTCTTTCTGTTTTCTCTCTCAGTGCCTGCAAGGACTGGATTTTCTTCATTCAAACGATGTGATCCATCGAGACGTGAAGAGCGACAACATCCTTCTCAGAATAAACGGCTCTGTCAAACTGGGTCAGTATATTCTTGGTCAGGTGCAGCATTCCAGGGATGTGGGTGTGGGGCTGCTTGGCGTGACTGCCAGCTCCCCAAAAATGGTTCTGGTGGCAGTGCAGGCACCCCTGCTGCGAGCTGACGGCACGGTTGCAACGTGCACAGAGGTAGAAGGAGCCACAAGCAGTCAAGCGTGGCCTTGCTCTGTGTGTGTCCCTTCCAGAGGGAGGGAGTTACAAGTCTAAAGTTTCCAAAGAACAAAAGCCACTGCTAGAGGCAGTGTAAAATTGGGGGGATTTTTAAAAGTCGCCAATGCCAGGAGATTCAACAGCACATTTTCAAACTTCTACTGGGGATGTCTTTTGCTTGCTTTCCTAATTGCACAGAATTCAAATAAAAGCAGTATTTTGCTTTCTCCTCAGCTGATTTTGGCCTCTCTACTCAGCTCACCCATGAGCAGAGCAAACGCTGCTCGCTAACCGGGACTCCTTGGTGGATGGCGCCTGAAGTGGTGACAGGTCAACCATATGGCCCCAAAGTGGACATATGGTCTTTTGGAATTGTGGGAATTGAAATGATAGAACAAGAACCTCTTACTTGAGTGAAGGTTCTGGCACAGTAAGGAGCAAATATCACTGATCCCACCATCTTTCTCACCTGTCCCCTGTCCTGTGTGCGACTGGACAAAATCCCATTGCCATCTCTGGAAGTACTTCCACCAACGTCCCCTGCTACAAATGTCCCTGCAACACATCAGCATCTGCTGTAGCTTTGGTTGTATCAGTGGGGGAACTCAAGCCTTACCACATGCAAACAAACTCCAAACAAACTCTATTCTCAGGCAACACTTTCCTTTGGGTTAGTGGTTCCAGTTCTTTTGTCTGTGTAGATGGCCTTAATAACAGGAAAAAAGCATCTTAAAACTGTTGTTATCTTTCCAGAAATGAAGGAAGGAAACCCAAACCCAACAAAGTTGCTAAAACTGTGGTCTTTAGAGAGGAACCTAGCTCCGTGTGCAGTTTCTTCTCACTGGGAAACATGCCTGAAACCTGGGCATGAGGGTGTAAAGGCCACAGAGTCTCTTCTGCTTCTTGTGCAGTGCTGCTGAAACACTCAGTGACCGTGTTTCTCTCCTAGCCCAAGGCACATTCTGCCCATCACCAAGCCAGAGCCTGGTGATTTGGAGAGCCTGCCAAAACCTCCCAGTGATTCCTGGCACTTTCTGGGATGGGCCTACCATTAATGCATTGACTTGAGTAGCCAAATGACTAGAGGGTGACCATAGGGATGGAATGTCTCCTTCTTCTGACCTAGACAATTTTTCTTTTGCTTCAAAAATGGGAAGCTGAAATTTTCACACTGCTGAGAGACAGAGTTGCAGGTGTCTCCTGTGTGCCCAAGCAGGCATTTTCATCCCAATACATTTGTGCAGGCATCTTAATGTGTCTGTGTTGAAGAGGAGATTGTAAATGTTTGTTTCCCTACCTGGGTATTAACTAATGGATTTCCTTTCTTTTCTTCCAATAACCATTGTTTTCAAGAACGGCACAAAAAGCTTGATGAGTTTTGTTCTAGGGCACATGCGCTTAAAGGACCAACAAGCACTGCAGAGATGCCTTTCATGTACTAACCCTTGAAATTAGTTAGTATAGCAAAGTCCCTCTTCCAAAAAGCCTCTCAAGCTGGTATGAATCCTCAGAGAAGCAAATGTCCTTTTGCTGATGTTGTTCCCACTAACTAGGTCAGTCAATGAAATCAGCTGCCAAGGCAAGATCTGCAGGATGGTGGAAAAGCTGTGGCTGCATCAGGGTTTGAGTTTTTGGTTGGTAAAGTCATCTCTGGGTCTGTGCCAGGGCAGAAACTGCCACTGAAGAACAGAGGTAAAAACAAAGGGATCTGGGAGAGCCTTAGAGATGTGAAAGCAGGAGGTGGAGCCTGGTGTCTCCTTTTTCTCCAGGCTACACACCTGATAGCCACAGTAGGGACCCCAAAGCTGCGGCAGCCCAAGCTCCTCTCGGCTTTGCTGCGTGACTTCCTGAGCTGCTGCCTGCAGACAGACGAGGAGCAGCGCTGGTCTGCCAAGGAGCTCCTGCAGGTAAAATGTGAAGGGGCTGCAGGTGAAACAGGCTCTGAGGGATGGGCTCCTCCTCCACTCAAGTCCAAGGCATCAGATGAGCCCCCTTCCTCCTCACCTCCACTCTTGGTGCTCTTCAAATGCAAACACTGAGGAATTCTAGACTGGGCTGGGCTGGCAGGGCCCTGTAAAAGTCCTGTGGTGCAAGTGTCCTGCAATGAGCAGGGACATCCTTAAAGAGATCAGGTTGCTCAGAGCCCTTTGCCACCAGAGCTGGAATGGTTGCAGGGATAGGGCTCCCACAAGTTCTTGGGGCAAGCTGTCCCAGGGTTGCACCATGCTCCGAGTAAGCAAGTTCTTTCTTAGACCTACTCTGATTAGAGGCCCTTTGTGTTTAAAAATATTTGTCCATATCCTATTGTAACTGGCCCTGTTAAAAAAGATATCCCGCACTTTCTTCAAAGCCACTCTGAAGTCTTGGAAAGTGGCAATAAAGTCTCCCTGGGGCCTGTACTTCACAAAACTGAATAACTCCAGCTCCCTCTGCATTTCCTGAGAGGAGAGGTGCTCTGTCCTCTGACTGTTTCTGTTGCCCTCTTTTGTGATTTGGTGGGGTGTTCAGTTTTATCTAATGGCAAAAGAATTGAAGTAGAGCAACGCGGGGTAAAGAGACATGAAATGGTGGTGGAGGAACCCAAGGAAGCCAGTCCCAGCTGAGCAGTCAGAGATTTGGCTGTGGGAAGGAGGGGCTGTGGGGGGCTCACTGTGAGCCTCTGAGGGGCCCTGGTTTGTGACCCCCAGCCCACCCTCAGAGGTTTCTGCCACACAAACAGGGACAGCTGGGAGGGACTTGTCCCAGCCCCATCTGCTGCCTGGCACGCTCAAGCAGACGGGATCTGCGCCAGGGTTGCTGCCAGGTTGTGTGGCAGAGAGGGAACTGCAGGGCCCAGTGCCACTGGGCTGGCCCTGCTGGGAAGGAAGGTGCCATCCAGCACATGAGGGACAGAGCATGGAAAGGTAGACACCAGGTTTGCCTGTGATGGCAAGGTCTTGCACATTGGGGATGACTGGGGAGCAGATGGTCCCATTGCTCCTCTTTCTGGGTCTTTCCAGGAACTTGATGTATCCTGATTGAGTCCCTGAAGCAATGAGCTTGGAAAGTAATGGTTCACAGTTCTTTGTTGTATTTTTTTTTTCCAGTGGACAGCATCAATTTGTAACTTCAGCCAAGCCACCATTCATCCTGGAACAACTCATCAGCTCAGTGAAGAAAACGAATAAACCTAACCCTTAACCCTAACCCTAAACCCTAACCCTAACCTTAAATGGTAAGCCAAACCCAAACCCTAACCCTATCCCTATCTCTAACCCTTACCCTATCCCTATCTCTAACCCGTACCCTATCCCTAAGCCTAAGCCTAAATCTAAGCCTAAATCTAAGCCTAAGTCTAACCTTCACCCTAACCCTAACCCTAACCCTAACCCTAACGCTAGGAGACGAGAACATAGCAATCATGTCAAGATGTTATCTCTGTTACCAATTTAGAGAAGGATTGTAGAGTAGGGTTGCTGAGGAGATTTGTAGCATAGAATTATAGATTAGAGTTGTAATTAATAAAGTTTCTGAAACATCAACTCATTTGGAAAATTCTCCTCCTTCTGACCCATTCAGAAAATTCAACATTTCCTTCTGAATTACTAATTGTTTTTTATTGGTGCTAAGTCACACATATGGCTTTTTTTGTATGGTTTCATAAGTGAGGAGGGCTCTTCTTCATTCATCCTCTCCAGACCACACTGCTTTTGGAATATGACCCACTGGCTGGTTATGGCACAGCTGTGGTATTTCTAGTTGAGGCAGAAAGAGCAATGGCATTTGAAGGCAAAACCAAAGGAAGAATGAGGCAGCCCAAACATCTTGTGCAGATGCAGGCTGCTATGAAAAAAAATTTGGTTAATATTTTTTTGGGAGAAAAAGTTACAAAGAGGCAGCCAGATCACTGGCCCTGCCCAAGTTCTGTGTGTTTTGTTATTGTAATCACGGGACGTTGTTGCTAATTGCTCCTTTTGTATTAGCAGAGCCTTTCCCCAGGCTAAGTTTTACCTTTCTCAGTATAGGGAAGACACCTGAGAAGGTGGGGGGGAGTTATGCAAAGTGACTCCCAAGACCAGAATGCTTTGTGGGACCCCCGACTCCAAACTCACGGAGAAACCCCAAAAACAACGAGCCACCTAAGAGTTGAGAGACTGGAGTGATGTCTGGATGTGAGGAGCGGAGTGCTGGGCCTGCAAGAGATGCTGGAAACCTTCATCGTTCCTCACCCTGTCTTGGAGATCCCCGGGGCCAGGTCTGGGAGGGGAGCGAGACTCAGACCGAACTAACATCTGAAGGGGACATCACGCCCTGAAGGCTCCCACGAGGACTGGATTCCCCCAGCTCTGCCCCTGGTGAGAGCTGTGCATATCCACCTCCTCTGAGTCGCCCTGGGAGACAACGGGACGCTGCAGACCCGTCGAGCCGCCCAATCCTGAGCTGATCACTTTTAATAAAGGCATTAAAAAGGAGAAGAAGTCTCCTGGCCCTGTTTATTTCACAGGCCTTCAGCTGTGACTGGAGAGCATTGGGGTTCCTGCCACTTGGATTTGTATCCCTAAATGCAATAATCTCTTTGGCTGGAGGAGAGCCTTGCTCAAGTGAGAAACCAGAAAGATCAGAGAGGGTGCTCGGGAAGGTCTCCTGTGGCGCAGAGCTGTCAGTGCCTGTGAGGTGAGAGCGGGCCCGGCCTTGCCCGGGCTGGAGCCCCAGCAGAGCCCTGGCAGAGGCCGCAGCAGCCTGAGTCCCGGCAGAGGCAGGCTGGAACGAGGCCCTTGGAGCTGCAAGAGGCAGCAGCCGGGCCCTGGGTGCCTCTTCCTGGGAGCGACTGAATCCTCTGCTCTCAGAGCCCAGGTGGCAGCTGGCTGCTGCCGAGGGGAAGCGCAGCCGTGCTGGGCACAGCCCAGCCTGGAGGCATTGGCCGTCTGGAGTGTGCCCAGGAGCAGGGAAAGGCCAAGGGCAGCCACAGGCTGCTGGGCTGCCTGAGGATTCCTCCTCTTCTGCCAGCTGCCCTGCAACTCCTGGCAAAGGCCAGCAGTGTGTGCAGCACTCTGGGCACTGGGGCAGGGAGATGGGCTGCTCGGCAGGCTGGAGCACAGGGCAGCTCGTTCAGGCCCAGCACTTGTGCCAGGGGAAGCAAGGCCAGCGTGAGGCAGGGACAGCTTGGCAGGGCCCATCTGCAGCAGCCAGCGCCTCACGCAGCTCTGGGAGGAAGCGCCTGCAATCCTGCAGTTCTGCACTGAGCCAGAGCAAAGGTGTGAGATGCAGAGTGTTTGGCAGAAATATTCAGGCCCAGCAGGCCAGCCTGCTTTGTGCTCTCTGTCGCACAGCAAGTGCTGTGCAATGCAGCTGTGAGCTGCTGGGAGAGAGGCAGTCGGGGATGTGCCTGAGCTGAGTCAAGGGGTTAGCTGGAAATGGAATTAGGATAATTGAAAAGTGCAGATGAGTTGAGGGGCCAGCTGGGAATAGAATTGGGATAGTAGAAGATTGCATATTTTAGTTAAGATTTTAAAATTAGATAAGAAGCTAAGTTAGTAATACAGCCAGCAGAAATCATGTACCCTAGTTAAAGAGTACCAAATATATTAGGAACATAAAGCTAGGAGTCACAGGGATAGAGGAAGCAATTGTGAAGAAGCTGAGACCATAGAAATACCTTGCCTTAAGAATAATTGAACAGTTAGGAGAGGCTTGGACCATGAGCAGCAGGTCCAAAGGTCTTGCCAGCTGGCCATGGGAGAAGAGTTCACCATGAGGAAGACGGCTTTCTTCTTCCCATAAAACCACTCCCTCATTTCAAAATCCCACTGACCCAGTTAAGGAAATACAATTGTGCAGCTGTAATAGATATTCAGCTGATAAAAATGTGAAGCAGGCAGATAATAATTATGTATTATGGGCCCTTTGAAACCTAATGTGCAACCTTTTCTGTAGAAACAGAGAGCAGGAGTCTGCAACTCCCTGCGCGTGTCTTTGGAAACCAGTTCACATGTGTCCAGTGCTGCAATAAATACCCTTCTTTTCTACAATAATTAGTTGAAGAGTCATCTGTCCGTGCTTCAAGGGTTATGCTGGAGTAGTGAACTGATTTGGAAGGGAGCAGAAGAGTTTCAGTAGGCAATTTTTGGAAGAGATGGAAGGCTCTTGTGACTGAAGGGAAAGCTATTTGGAATGGAGTAATGATCCCAAAGTCCATACAATTGTATCTTTGTGTCTGAATTTAAATCAGAATGATTATAGACAGCTTCATGCAATTTGTGTACAAATTTATTAAAGTCTTCATTCTTCTTTGGTGAATTTGTGTAAAAGACATGGGGTGGAACTTATCTGTAAGTGCAAGGACAGCATTATATGCTAGTTGTTGGCTCATCTGTAAGACTTGATAAATGCTCCTAGCCTGGGCAGTGGCAGTAGCCCAGGGCCCTTTGCCAAGTATAACTGTTGTGCTGTTGAACCATACAGAGGGGCACCCTGCACTCTAGGTCTTGCTGCTTCTTGAGCACACTTTTCCTCACAGCTTTTATGTAACATCACCTGCTGATGGGGTGCCATTCTAAGTCTTATTAGGGTATGCACATCAGCTGGAATTAATGTGTTAGATGTAAAAATATACTGCAGAAGTGATTGTGCAAGTTGGGATTTTCAAGCAAATTGTGAAATTGCAGCTCTCAACTTTTCTAAAATCTTCCAATCGAAAGGTTCTCAAACTCTACTTGAAGCATTAGTTACTACAGGAAAAGCCTCTACATCATTGGAGAGAAAAGTCCCTTCTACAATAGCTTCTGTAATAACTCCCTTCCACTTTTGTTTATGAGCTGCTTCAATTTCAGGGTCACACTGGCTCAGAGACAAACCTAGAGGGTGGTAAACACTTTCCTGGTTGTCTGTCCGAACCCACTATCATTGACAAGTCCATTTTCTCAAAAGAATAGTCTCTTTTGGAGACAACTGAATCCTTTTGTTGAATTACCAATTTTTGCAAATTGTCCACTAAAGATTTTAAATCCTCTTCAATAGAAGCACTATTCATAATAACATCTCCTTCCTTATCCTTTTCCCTTACAGCATGTTTCGTTTCCGTGGTCAACAGCTTTTAAACTCTAAATACAACTGTCCTTTGGTCTGCAGGCTAACCCCCCCAAAGAGGCAGCAGCTTCCTTATTCCCACTCTGAGCTGGAGGAGCAGTCAGTGTAACGCTCGATTCTGAGCTGCGGGGTTGGGGGCTGCGTGAGGGAATATCTAACGTGGTAGAAAACAGTTGCTGAACTGAAGTTACTGGAAATGCCTGAGGCTGTTCTGACTTGGAGGCAAGGGCTGCGCAAGCCACAGCAGCAGCTTTCCTCTCTGCCTTTAAGGCTTGCAACACCTCTATGATAATTTTCCCCAAAATAGCATATTTAGACGCCTCTTTTGCCTCACTTCTGCCAGATGCAATGCTATCCCACAACATCCGCCCCACAGCTTCCCATGTCGAAATCTCAAAAGAAACCTGTGCTCCTGCTATGAGATTATGGTCCCAAGCCCAGTGCAATAGTCCCTTAAAATTGGAAGCATCATACTTTAGTTCTCTCTTAGAGAGGATATGTTGGAGGAGTTTCTGAACACCTTCCCTTTCATGTTCAGACCCCATCTCCTGCCCGGCCACTCACCTTGATCAGAGTGAGATTCAAGTAGTCTACGACTGGAGCTCCAGTAACCTTTCCCTCTCCCCGGGGCAGTGAAGATACTTTCGATCAGCTTCTCCGCTCCTCGAGGTTTGGCTCCGATCCTCTGCACATCAGCCAAATTGCCGACCTCGAGTCCCTTTAGTGCTATGACATTGGGCCTGCCTGCGTTCTCACTAGAAATGTGCGGTGTGGAGGTTCAGGGACATCACACCATAACCAGTATGATCCAGTGAGGCCAAAGTTATTATCCCTAAAAAGATTATATTTATAATAAATCTCTACTGTCCATGCGTCTCTAGCTAATACATGATTGGTTAATCCTAGCTGCTCACGCATCTAAATTAGAATGTGGATTGGATCACTTCATTTTTCATGCATCTTGCTGTGGTCATCTGGCCCAACCATGGCTCACTTTTTTCTTACGTTCCCAAGCTCGCTGACAAACCTTCTGAGTCTTAACAACACTTCTTCTTGTATCTTTTTAAAGGATATACTGGCCCCATTTCTGAATATGTCCATTATTCATTGTTTGTGGATGTGTCCATTGTCCATTAGTACAAGCAGGTTGGATTGTGCATCGGCTGCATGTGGCCATTGTCTAGCAAGAACTCCTCAATCTGCAAAAAACTCTCAACAGTCCCCCATACCCAGTCTGATGCTGCACATGGAGCCACTACCCACAAGTGCCTGGCTGCGTCCATCTGGCCAATGGCTCCTGTCCACAGCAGCCCACTCTGCCAAGGCAGGGCTCTGAGGGTGCAGGTCAGCCTGTCAAGTAGGACCATGACACAGTGGGTGCACGGTGGGACTGTGGGAAGGGCCTGGGCACAGCAAGGGCTGCAAGTGCCCAAGGCCAGGGGCTTCTCCATGCAGCTTCCAGTGTGCTCAGCTGCTGAAGGGCCACTGGGTGTGGCCCTTTGTGACACTGGGCCCTTGATGATGCAGGACATGGTGGCCAGAGACCATTGTGACATCAGAGAGCCCCACCGTGACTGAGGGTGTATATAAGGGGTGCAAAGCCCTGGGGTGCCCAGTCCTATGAGAGCTACTCTCATAGAAGGAAGCAGCTCCCGGGATCCGTCCGTGCTACAGGAGCTCCGAGATGGAAGACAGCAAGACAAAGCTCAACTCCTTCCAGTCACCCAGCCCCCTGCCCAGCTGGGGGCAAGACCAGGCCCTCAGCGGGCACTTGGTGGAAGCAGTGGGTGCCTCAGCCTGGCCACGGGCAGACACTGAGGAGGAGGAGGAGGAAGAGAAGAAACTTGACAGAGATAACAAGTGGGGAGATGTTGTGGCCCGAGAGCTTGGCCTGAGGGAAGAGGCCACAAGCTGTGAATTCTCCCAGTCAGTGCCAGCAATGGCAGCCAAGGAAGCGTCCCCACGCAGAGCAAGGAGTGCCCATGAGTTGCAGCAGTGGAAGGCGGCTGTGAGGGTGCTGTGGGGAGATGGGGCACAGCAACAGCCCTACCAGGGGCAGCAAAGGGCAACAGTCCAGGAGCTGCCCCCAATGGAAAAGGAGGTGACTGAGCCAAAGCTGAGCCAGCGAGGGGAAGGAAGTGTGAACAGCCAGGAGAAGCAGGCACATTCTCCTGCCCCTAGGGAGGAGGTGCCATCAGCAGGGACACAGAGCCCAGTCCCTGCTCCAGACAGCCCCTGCTGCCCCCCCAGCCCCTCACCCAGCCCACTGGGAGTCCAAACCCCCAGTGAGCAGCAGGAAGAGGCAGAGCAGGGCTCAGTGCTGGCAGAGAAGGAGAGTGAGGAGAGCACCTCAGCTGGCAATGATGAAGACGGGGAATCCTACAGCCAGACTGAGCTGTGCCAAGAGTGCCAAGGTGAGGCAGAGCCAGAGCTGTCCCAAGGAGAGTTCAGCAGCTCCCAAGACCTCTCCAGCTGGGAAGACTGCAGTGAACCAGAGCTCAGAGAACTCTGAGATGATTCCATGGAGGAAGACAGCAGCAGCACAGACCTGCCACAGGACTGCTCTGAAGGTAACAGCATCTTCAGCTTCGGGCCCACTCCCTTGCTGTGGGAGGAGGAGGACAGTGACTGGGATGAAGTCAGCATCCACGAGCTGTCTGAAGGGGAAGGCAGGGCCCAAAGGCTGGCAGACCTTGCGGCAGATGGGCTACCACTACCCATCCCTCAGGAGGTCTGGGTTGAGGGGCAGGCAGCGGAGTCCCTGTGTGCCTCGCTTCCCTCCCTGTGCAGTGAAGGCTCTGTGGGCCAGCAGGGGCCCGAGGCAGGGCCACAGAGCCTGGGGCCTGCCCCACAGAGCCCTGGCAGCACCTCAGCTGGCCAGCTGGGAGCGCAGGCCCACAGGCAGCAGCAGCTGCCCCAAGCAAACGGCCCGGCCGCCTCAGGCGGGCTCTGCGGGCACTGCGGGCACTGCTCTGCTGGCCCTGCCTGGCGCGGCAGCTGCAGGAGCAGCGTCCATGGCCCTGCCCAGCCTGGGCCGGCCGATGGCGGCTGCTCCCTGTGCGGGGCCCCAGGGAGCCACACGGGCAGCCTCGGCCTGGACATGGCCCTGCAGCCTCAGCTGCCCCGGCCAGCCTGGAGCATCTCCCCAGCACCCACAGTCACTGCTGGGGCCAGCCCTAAACATCACGCGTGGGACACGATTGGTGCCAAAGCACTCAGCAGGGAATCCCAGAGTCATCGAGGTGGGAAGAGACCCTGACGCTCACCCAGTGCCACCGGCACCCTGGCAGCACCATCATCACCGCAAAACCACGTCCCCAAGGGCCACCTGGAAGCAAGGGACCGTTGGGACACCATGGGGCCCCATGGAACCCAGGGAACATGGAACAGCTCTGGCTGGCTTGGCCTCCCAGGGGCCACCTGACAGGTCTGGCTGATCTTGGGAAGTCAAGGGCTGCCTCTCATCAGCTCCTGGAGCACTGAGGCTCCGTGCTTTCCTTGCTATGGAAAAGAACTATCTCACTTTTCAGATGCCCATTGCCAAAATTGGTACTCTCCCTAAAATGTTTCGTCTATGCAAGGGTATCTTGCAAAACAAAACCTGCCAGCCCTGGCTGGCCTTGGCCTCTGGTGGTGACCTCTCATCTGCCCCTGAAACAGAGGGGCTCTGCTCCTTCATTCCTATGGAAAAGAACCAGCCTTCTTGTCCAGGGATGATGGCCAAAATTAGAATTTGGCCTCCCAAATTCCATACATCCAAGGATAGCTCCCAGACAAAAGTAACCAGGACAGACAGGTCAGGCTGGGCCTGTCCTCTTGTGATTTTCTTAGACTATGAGCTGAATGTTTTGATTTGGAAACACCTTGGAGAGGGCCCAGAGGTGTCCCAAGGAGGGGTTTGGAGGCCTTGGGCACATGAGCACAGTATAGGGACAATGGAACTCTGTGCTCAGTGGGTTGGAGACTGAGGACAGTGGAGCAGAGCCATGAGAGTGTTTAAAGAGCAGCTTCAGGGATGGTGGATCCTTTTGATATAATGGAAAACAGCCAGAGAGAGGAAGTATTAATGCTAAGGGCAGCTGGGGAGGCCCAGAATGGCACCAGGAGAAAGGAATTTCCTTGCCAGGGAAGGGCTGTGGTGCAGCACGGCCCCCAGCAGGAGCCCGGAGCAGCCCAAGGCTTTGTGTGGGCAGGCAGAGGCAGGCAGGAGGCAGAGCTGTCAGCAAAGGAAGGGCCCAGCCAGGTGGGGCAGCCAGGGGATGCTGACAGCCTGCAGGGACAGAGGCGCAGGGCAGGGACACCGTGGGACAGCCTGGGCTGCACAGGGCACAGGGATGGGCAGCAGCTGCAAGACAGCCCTGCCAGAGCCAACTTGGGCAGCACTTTGGCCATGGCTGCTGGCCATGGGCCTGAGGCCATGAGGGGACAAGTGACCCTTGCAGGGCTGGGGCCTCATTGCCTCCTTGTCCCTGCTCAGCAGCCTGGCAGGGGCCGCCCCATGCTCCTGCCCTTGCCATTGCACATCCCCACATGCCAGTGCCCATGCTGGGAAGAGCCCTGAGCAAGGAGGGAGGGACAGGATCTGCCTGGCCAGGGGCTGGAGCTCAGGCCTTGGCCCTTGGCATTCCTGAAACACATCCCCACCATTTCCCTCATCCAAGCCCTGGCACTCAGAGCAGCTGAGGAATGGAGTCACATGCAGGGGGTGTCCCCAGGGCTCAGGATTTTGTCCAGGTCAGTTCAATCTCTTTATTGCTGATCTGTATGAGGCCATCGAGGGCATTCTCAGTCAGTTCCCAGGTGAGCCCAAGCTGGGTGGCAGAGTGGCTGTGCTGGAGGGCAGGAAGCTCTGCAGAGGGATCCCTCTGCAGGAAGCTCTGCAGAGGGATCTGCTGGAGCCATCCATGGGCCCGGGACAATTGGATGAGGTTCACCAAGGCCACGGGCCGGGTCCTGCCCTGGGCTCACAACCACTCCAAATCCCTGGCTGTGCCCTGCCCCTGATCCCCCAGTCTGTCCTGTTTCCTTCATCCCTGCATTGCCAGGGACTTTCTGGGACAAGGGAGCTCTGCTCTGGTGATAGAGGGAGGTCCAAGTGCCACCACTGGAGTGGGACCCACAACTCATCAGGTTTGTGTCCTTTGGGGGTCAGGAACTGGTGAGACTCAGAGGCACAGAAAGTTTCTCTTCATGGCCAACGGACCACAGCTGAACAGGACACAATTTAATACCAATCACGCTCTTCCCTGAGCTATGTGCAATGTCCCAGCAGCATCTGATGAGTGCATGATCCACAGGTGATTTCCATACTAGAATTAATTTTAGACAAACATGGTTCTGTGATAGATATAAACAGAATTAAGTTATTGTATCAGGATGCCCATCCTGGAGTGGGGGCAAAACAGCTCAAACAATTCCTGATTTGAAAAGTGGCCAGTGGTGGATGGAGAAGGGAGATCAGGCTGCTCTTGGTGTTAAGGAAATGCTGAAACCAGCCTGACTCATTTAATCTCCTCATGCCCTGGCTGATCTCCCCTCTTTCCCCTTCTACCCATCAGCTTTTGTCTCCCACCAGCCCCCCCAGTGAAGAGCCTGGCTCTGTGTTCTCCATCCCCTCCTCCCTGGCACTGCCAGGCTGAGATGAGGAGCCCCTCAACCTTCCCTGCTCTGGGCTGGACAAGCCCAGCTCACTCAGCCTCTGCTCACAGCCCAAGGGCTCCAGCCCCACCTTGGAGGCCCTTCCCAGACCCTGCTCCAGCTGCCAGACATCTCTCCTGCCCTAGGCAACCCAACCCAGGCCACAGTCACCTGGATAATCCCCGTCCTTGGTGTCCTGGTCACACAGCCCTAGCCCCTTGTCCCCTGTCAGGCTCTGGGGTGGATCCTGTGGAACATCCTTAGGTGGAGGTTGTGGCTCCTGGTGGGCCGGGGGGATCCTGGGGGACAGGGACCCTGCTGGGCATGGACAGCATTGGAGTTGTTGGGAGAAACTGTGAGGGGGAGCTGGGGCAGAGTGACCAACCCAGTGATCTCACACAGCCCTGCTGGGATGTCACACAGCCCATCTGTGCTGTCACAGCCCATTCTCTAATGTCACACAGCTGGTCTCTGATGTCACAGCCAACTCTGTGATGTCACAATCTGCTCTGTGATTTCAGACCCTTGCCCAGTGATGTCACAGCTGGCTCTGTGATGTTAAAGAGGATGTCTGTGATGTCATCGCTTCTCAATGACCTCACATGACCCATTCTATGATGTCATAGCCCAGTCTGTGACCTCATATTAGCAGATGATAAATTGTCTACACCAGCTGAGCTGACACCTGGAGTTTGTTCTCCAAAGCCCCAGGCCTATGGAAACCACACAATGCCCATTGTGTGAGAAGGGGAACTGCAAGTTCTCCCGCCTCAGTGTCCTGCCAGCTCAGCCAGGCCCACGGGAACATTCTGGTCCACGACAACCAGGGACCACCAGAGAGACCCCCAGGACAGAACAACACATAGGTTAAGGGGAGGGGAAATATGTTAATGATTTTGGGTAAATAATTATCACGTGTTAAAAAGAATAGAAAATTTCCATATTTGCAGATGACACCAAGCTGGGTATGAGTGTGGATCTGCTGGAGGGTAGAAGGGCTCTGCACAGGGCCCTGGACAGGCTGGATCCAGGGCCCAAATCCAACAACGTGAGGTTTAACAAGTCCAAGTGCTGGGTTCTGCACTTTGGCCACAACAACCCCTGCAGTGCTACAGGCTGGGGACAGAGGGGCTGGAGAGCAGCCAGGCAGAAAGGGACCTGCAGGGACTGATGGACAGCAGGCTGGACAGGAGCCAGCAGTGTGCCCAGGTGGGCAAGGAGGCCAATGGCTCCTGGCCTGGATCAGGAATGGTGTGGCCAGCAGGAGCAGGGCAGGGATTCTTCCCCTGTGTTCAGCACTGCTTGGGCAGCACCTCGAGTGCTGTTTGCAGTTCTGGGGCCCCAAATTTAGGAAGGACATGGAGGGGCTGGAGCATTTCCAGAGAATGGCAACAAGGCTGGTGATGGAGCTGGAACACAAGAGCTGTAAATAGCAGCTGAGGGAGCTGAGGTTGTTTATCCTGGAGAAGAGAAGGCTCACGGGAGACAAGGCGGTGTCAGGGCACAGGCTGGACTTGATGATCTCCATGGCCTGTTCCACCCTTGCTGATTCTGGGATTCTCTGAAACCACCCTTGGAGCAGTTGCAGGATGAGCCCTGGGCATCCTCTTCAGAAGCTCAAGCAGCCCAAGTCCCTCAGCTTCTCCTGCCAGCCCCAAAGCCCATCCTGTCAGTCCTGCAGAGCCTCTGCAGCTCCTCCTCACTGCCCAGAACAGGGAGCCCCAGAGCCAGACACAGCAGCCCAGATGTGTCCCCCTGGCCTGGGGTGCCTCTGGCAAGGGAGCAGCACGAGGCACTGCAGGAGCCTGCAGACAATTCCTGCAGCACTTGTAGGATGATCCTGCTGCCCAAGGGACGTTCCCATGGGGCCAAGTCAGGAACTGCAGTGGGGAGTGGGGCCAGAGAGGAAAGGGCAAACAGAGATGGACTGTTTGCAGGGGAGGGAACAGGGCTGGGCAATGGGAAGACATGTGTATCAGGAAGAGGAAAGAAAGCAAAGGTGAAGCGAAGGAAATGCTCAGGGCAGTTTGGGGATGGCTGCCAGGCTGCCCTGGCTCTGAGCAACAGCGCCTGCAGTGGGACAGGAAACTCCCAGCTGATGGGAACAAACTTTCTGGCTGACTGCAGAGGCCAGGACAAAGCTGAGTGGTTTCCCTGGTGTCCCCCAGCCCTTGCTGGCCCAGGGGCTGATGGCATTTGTGCTCCCTCAGGTTCATGGCCCCCAGCCACAGCATGGGGGTGCTCCCGCCTGCTGTGTGCAGTGCAAACAGGGGCTGCTGAGCCAGTGCTGCCGTGTCTGTGCCTGCAAGGATGGGGCACCTGTGTGAGCTGGGGGAGAGGCCAGGGCTGCAGAGGGGGGATGTTGTTGGCAGCTCCATGAGGACACTCTGGGACGCTGCCCTGGGCTGTGCAGCACACTGGGGATGGGTCAGCCCCTGCTGTGCTGCTCCTTCCCGTCTGCCCCAGGGCCCTTGCAGAGCCCCAGCCATGCTGTTGGCCCCCAGCCTGCCCACGGCCAGCCTGGGGCTGCTCACGGGGGTTTTGTGTGCTGAGCATTGGCCTGGCCGTTTTCTTGAGAGAGCCTGGGCAAGGAGCCTGGAGCCCCCAGGCCCTGGGCTGAGGCGTCAGCGCTGCCCCAGCAGTGCCCATGGCCTGTCCCTGCTGCAGCCCCGGCACTGCCACCCCCAGGGCTGTGCCTGGCCCCGAGAGCACTCAGGCCCTGCAGAAACACCAGGGCCACCAGGGCAGCGGGGCAGGGCCACGGCAGCAGCACTGGCGACACCAATTGCTGCTGCTGCTGGGCACAGCTGCTTTGCCAGCCCTGATCTGCCCCCAGCTCTGCACACAGACATTGCTGCTGCAGCTCCAGAGAAGGAAACAAAAGGACATCTCTGGTGAAAACTTTGCTGGGAGAACCTTTAGTTCCTTTAAAGCCAACAAGAGTGCAGCTCCTCATTGACACAGTCTGGGGCCACAGTGAAGTTGGAGAGAAACAAAATAAGAAATGGCAGAAACAATGGTCTTGGTTTAGGGAGAATATTTAAAAATTAAAAGAGAGTAAAAAAAACCCCATCCAACCAGAAGTATCAAAGATTACTTTTTTTACAAGATATATGCAGAAATTGGCAACCAGTTTAATGTTTCCAAAATTGTCCACTCATCAGTCTCCACACTGCAGCCTTGACCTCCTGGTTCCTCAGGCTGTAGATGAGGGGGTTCATGGTTGGAGGCACCACTGAATAGAGAACTGAAACGGCCAGATCCAGGGATGGGGAGGAGATGGAGGGGGGCTTCAAGTAGGTAAAAATGCCAGTGCTGAGGAACAGGGAGACCACAGCCAGGTGAGGGAGGCAGGTGGAAAAGGCTTTGTGCCGTCCCTGCTCAGAGGGGATCCTCAGCACGGCCCTGAAGATCTGCACATAGGAGAAAACCATGAACACAAAACAACTAAAACCTAAACAGACACCAAGCAATGAAATCCAAATTTTTCTGAAGTTGGAGTGTGAGCAGGACAGCTTGAGGATCTGGGGCACCTCACAGAAGAACTGGCCCAGGGCATTGCCATGGCACAGGGGCAGGGAAAATGTATTGGCTGTGTGCAGTAGGGCATAGAGAAAGGCACTGGCCCAGGCAGCTGCTGCCATATGGGGACAAGCTCTGCTGCCCAGGAGGGTCCCGTAGTGCAGGGGTTTGCAGATGGACACGTAGCGGTCATAACACATGATAGTCAGAATGGAAAGCTCTGCTGACATAAAGAAAAGAAAAAAGAAAACCTGTGCAGAACATCCTGAGTAGGAGATGGTCCTGGTGTCCCAGAGGGAATTGTGCATGGCTTTGGGGACAGTGGTGCAGATGGACCCCAGGTCAGAGAGGGCCAGGTTGAGCAGGAAGAAGAACATGGGCGTGTGCAGGTGGTGGCCGCAGGCTACGGCGCTGATGATGAGGCCGTTGCCCAGGAGGGCAGCCAGGGAGATGCCCAGCAAGAGGCAGAAGTGCAGGAGCTGCAGCTGCGGCGTGTCTGCCAATGCCAGCAGGAGGAAGTGCCTGATGGAGCTGCTGTTGGACATTTGCTGCCTCTGGACTTTGGAACCTTTTGAAGAAGAAATTATAGTGATTATTGAGGGGAGATTTCACACAGAAAATCAAAGCCCCTTCTAATAGACTCCTTCCTTCCACTACACACCTACCCCTGTCCATGTCTAGGAGATCTCCTTTCACATATGTTGCTGTAGCCCTGATTGCTGCTGGCCAATGTTGTGTGAGGAGCTGGACCTTGGCCTGCAGGACACCTGGGAGTCAGCCCTGACCCCCAGTCAGTGCAGGGGAACAGTGAGGGCAAACTGGTGTTTGGACTTAGATAAAGAATGTTCCCCTAAGGCAGAGGAGCTGCATGAGTGAAGGGTTGGGGATTGCAGGAGGCAGAATGAGAGATTCTGCTGCACAGATGGGAGAACAGAGAGTCCAGTGAAGCAGGACTATTGTCTGAGGCTTAGTGCAGACTGAGGGGAGCTGCTCGGTCCCTCTCTCCTGTTCCAGTGGCCCTGGACTTGCACCTTTCTGAGATCCACTCCTGTGTTACCCTGGACAGCCCGCAGACACTGCTGAGAGCAGAGAGATCCCTGGCACACAAAGTGGCTCCTGCCTTTCCCAGAGTCAGGACAGTGGGCTCATTGCCAGCCTCCCAGGCTGCCCTGCCCAGACCTTACCGGGCAAAGGGAGCTGGGACACCCCATTGCTGTGCTCAGCCTGCACAGGAGGAGCCCAAGGGCTGGGCCTGGCCCTGCAGCTGGAACTGCCATTGCAGAGAGCCCCTCAGCAATGCCAGCAGCACCTGGGCAAGGCAAGGAGAGAGAGAGAGCTGGGCCTGAGGAAAAGCCTTTCCCTGCCCAGCCCTGCTCAGCCCCTGCCAGGCAGCAGCAGGGCAGGACAGTGGCCCTCAGGCCCTGGTCAGCAGGGAATGGGCACATGGCCGCAGAGATGCCCTTCATCTCTGGGGCTGCTCTGCTGGCCCAGGAGGGACTGAGGGCCCCGAGCCCCCGGGCTGAGGGCTGTGCTGGCTGCAAGGGGACACAAGAGCTGTGCTGCTCAGGGTAGTGTCTGCCCTGCAGGGCAGGCCTGGCAGGTGCCACATCTGCCCTGCAGCAGGGCTTCCCTCAGCACTGCCGCCCTCCATCCCTGCCCACAGCTCTGCTGCTGGAGCTGTCCCAGCCCCCACTGCTCCTGTGGCCCCAGACTCCTTCCCTGCCAGAGCTGCCAGAGCCCAGCCCTGCCCCTGGGCCAGCTCTGCCCTGCAGCTGCTGGGCCCTGCAGAGATTAAAGAACAGCTCCCCCAGCCTGGGCACCATGGAAAGGTGCATGGATCTGGGCAGGTGGAGACACTTGCTGAGGTGCCATGGAATCCTCAGGGTGATGGTTTAAGAGTTTAATCCTCAGCTGTTAAAGAGCACAGCTGAGTTTCCATTGCCTCCAAGCTGAGCCAGGGAAAAGTGGGAGCACAGATCCAGGAAAGCAGAGACCCAAGCAGGAAAATCCTGCCCTGAATGTGGTCATGACAAGTCCCCTCAGAAGGGGAGCCCTGCACTACAAGATGTCCTCCTCCTCCTCCTCCTCCTCCTCCTCCTCCTCCTCCTCCTCCTCTGCCACAGAGAAACTGGGAGAGTCCTCCTGACACATATCCCAGACTGTGGGGTGTGTTGGCTCCAGGAGATCCCTCCAGGAGCACAGGGGACATTGCCCTGCACCCATCCACTCACCATGCAGAGATCTGTGAAGATGTTTCCCCAAATGAAGTCTCAGCTCAATGTCTTCCCAATCCTGATTGCCTTCAGCCTATCTCTGCCTGGCTCCTGTCCCCTCAGTGCCTGCAGGCAGAGCCCTCAGCCCTGCTGGGCTGGGAGAGGAGCTGGTCCTGGAAGAGCTGTTCCTTTAAAGCTCAGCAGCACAGACACAGCACAAGGATTTTAATGAGCCTCTTGGGGATTTGGTGTTGTTTACATCAGACTCAGTCCCTGAGAGAGTGTTTTAAAAACTTCTCAAGAACTCAAACTTAAATTGAAACTCTTAAGTTTCTTGAAGTTCTAATGGATCTCACGAAGAGACTCGACTGAGAAAGTGTCCCCAGGTTCCAATCAGAGCAGAATACTGGAGGCAATTATGACAGGTGGGGACAAACAAGGCAAAGATGTCTCAGATGCTGAGCAAAGCTGGATGTGTTTGTGGAATGCAAAGGGCCAAGGCCTGAGCCCCAGCCCCTGGCCAGGCAGATCCTGTCCCTCTCTCCTTGCTCAGGGGTCTTCCCGGGATGGGCACTGGCATGTGGGGATGTGCATTGCCAAGGGCAGGAGCATGGGGCGGCCCCTGCCAGGCTGCTGAGCAGGGACAAGGAGGCAGTGAGGCCCCAGCCCTGCAAGGGTCACTTGTCTCCTGCTCCTGCCTCAGGCCCAGGCCCAGCAGCCATGGCCAAAGTGCTGCCCAAGTTGGCTCTGGCAGGGCTGTCTTGCAGCTGCTGCCCATGCCTGCGCCCTGTGCAGCCCAGGCTGTGCTACGGTCTCCCTGCCCCTCTGTCCCTGCAGGCTCTGGGAACAGGTTCCCCTGTACCTTTTGGACACACACCTTGGCGTATTGGAATGTTGTCCACATGGATGGCTACAGAGCACCAAAACATAAATTCTCATCTCTTTTTTCTGAAAATATAGGATCATAAGTCCGTATATTATCCTTTGGTGGTTTTCATTATAATGAAACTGACTTCTCTTAATAGAAGGGTGTCCTTCTTTGTCTGTAATATCTAATACAAAGGTAAAAATAATTAGGAATCATTTCAGGCATTGGCATTCATGACCATAGCACTCCAGGAAGGGGCCAAGTTAGAATCCATATGTTTTTCAATACAACTATTTTTCTGGAAGCTTGAAACATAACTGAAGAGGACAACTGGGAAATGACTTTGTCCTGCAGCCTTATGGTTCTTCTTTTTTAAGAAATTCATGTATGAAATTATAACTAACCTGATATCATTTGTATTTTTAGAGAAAAAAAGGGGTGATTCAGGGTAACTAAGGCCTATCCATAAGACATTCTATAAATCTTTAGATTACTGAGCCCCAAGGGATAAGTTATCATGGTATACCATGATAAAGGTATCACCTTTATCAATACCATATGGACCACCCCTTATCTGGCCTTTGGACTCTCAACTTTTCAGCTACCTCATACAGACATTTCATCCACACAGACAAGTGTGCAAAAAGGTTTCTCATCTGACTCCACCAGATCCCACTGGCTCTGCAGAGCAGTCAGAAAATACACATAGAGTCTAATGAGGAAACAGGGTACTGTGGAACAGTGCAGGGAGCAGGTGCAAGGCAGGGCCTTACAAGCACACTGATCAGCATTTGTCAGCATCTGTCAGCATGACTGACCCCCCTTACTGTATTATTCCTCTATTTTCCTATGTCTATTTCTCTCCAAACCACCTTGATCCCTCCCTTTTCCTTCTTTGGTTCTTCCCTTAACATTCCATATTAAGTCTAGTGAAATTCAAAAATGCTGCTTCCTTGCACCCCAGTATTAACCATGTACCACTAGGCAGTAATACCAGCCATTCTGCAAAGCCTTTTGGAGAGCCACTCTGCTGACTCATGGTGATACGTTTTCATCCCATACCATGAGGCTGAGGCACTCCTGGAACATCTGGGAATGTTTTTATTTATTTATAAATGTATTTTTGAATTTAATGTATTTTATTTATTTATTTAACGCCGTTTACCATGGTCCATATGGTACACCATGTCCCCTGCTACAGAAGACTCCAGTATCACTGCTCTTGCTTTCAAAATGAAGATAATACAGAATAAACTTTTGTCCTTCAGTGGAACCAAACTAATGACAGAGGTCTGATGTGAATTTCTCATGGTCACTTTGTGTTACAGTGATTGACAGGGGTGTTGGCCAAATAATATCTCCCAAGGATGCAGCCATCTTTTGGCAATGTGGAACAGGTCCTGGACCACATAAGTAATGTTGTAAAACTCATCCCCTGGCTGCCCCACCTGGCTGGCCCCTTCCTTTGCTGACCGCTCTGCCTCCTGCCTCCTCTGCCTGCCCACAGAAAGCCTTGGGCTGACCAGACTCCTTCTGGGGAATGTGGTGCACCACAGCCCTGCCCTGGGAGCAAAGTTCCTTACTCTTTGTTCCCAATCTGGGCTCCCCAGCTGCCCTTGGCATTGATATTTTCCTTTTTCAGGTTGTTCTCTACCATGTTAAAAGGATCCACCATCTCTGAAACCTCCCTTCAGTCACTCCCAGGGCTCTCCTCTGCTATCCTCAGTCCCCACCCGACTGAGCACAGAGCTTCTCTGTCCCTGTACAGTGCTCATGTGCATGAGGCTATGACTGCCTGGATAAGAAGGACGGTTCTTTTCTACAGGAAGGAAACCACAGAGCCCCAGGGTTTTGATGGCAGATCAGAGGCAGTCACGAGAGGCCAAGGCAAGCCAGATCTGTCTGTCCTTGCAGCTTTTGTCTGGAAGCAACCCTTGGATATTTGGGGAGTTTTGGAGGTGCAATTCCATTTCAGCCATGGGTGCCTGCACCAGTTCTCCACAGGAAGGAAAGGGCAGAGCCCCAGTATTACACAGGCTGATTAGAGGAAGCCCCAAGGAGGACAAGGCCAGCCCGACCTGTTTGTCTTGGCAGCTTTTGTCTGGGAGCAATCCTTGGATAGAGGGAATTTGGGAGGCCAAATCCCAGTTTTGCCCATGGGCACCTGGACAAGAAGGGCAGTTTTTTTCCATAGGAAGGAAAGTACAGAGCCCCAGTGTTTCACAGGCAGATAAGAGCTGGTCCTCAGGAAGCCAAGGGAACCTAGACAGTCCTGGTAGCTTTTGTCTGAGAGATGTCCTGGGATATAAAAAATTTTGGAGGTGGATTCCCAGTTTTGGCTATGGACACCTGGACTTGAAAGATGTTTTTTCCATGGAAAGAAGAGCTTGGCTGCTCAACGTTTTGAAGGCAGATGAGAGGTGGTCCGTAAGATGACAAGGCCATCCAGAGCTGCCTGTTCTGGATGGTTTCATGTGGGACAATCATTGGATATAATCAAATATGGAGGTAGAATCCCAATTTCATCCATGAACCCCTGGATAAGGAGAGTTCTTTCCCACAGGGAGGAAAGCACAGAACTCCAGGGCTTCAGGGGCAGATGAGAAGACACCCTCAACATTCCAAGGTCAGCTGGACCAGTGAGGCCAAGCCAACCAGAACTTTTCCATGTCAGAGGCCCCTTGGTGCCATGGGGACTCAGAGTGCCAGAATGGTCTCAGCATTTCCATGAGGCCCTGCAGTGTCACAAAGAGTTCCTTGGTTCCACAAAGCCCTGCAGAGCCCATAGACTCTACAAGGCCTCAAAGTGCCATAATGGTCTCCAGGATTCCATGAGGCCCCGCAGTGTCACATGGGCACCTTGGCTCCACGAAGTCCTGAAGTATGGAATGGCCCCTTGATTCCATTAGGCTCCTCGCTGTTACATGAGTTCTTGGTTCCATCAAGCCTTGTAGTGTCACAATGGTCTCTTTGGTTCCACAGAGTCAGAATGTCCCCGTGATCTCATGGACCCCCAGTGTGATCTCCTTGATTCCATGATGCCCTGCTGTGCTACAATAAGCCCTTGGTTAAATGAGGCCCTGCAGTGTCACAGTGGCCCCTTGGTTCCAGTGGGTCCTGAAGTGTCATAATGGTCTCCATGGTTCCATGAGGCCCCAGAATGTCTCAATGGACTTTTGACTTCATTAAGTTTCCATATGGCAAACAACTCTCCTTGGTTCCACAGTGTCATAAGTAACCCTTGGTTCCATGAGGTGTCTAGCCTCCCATAGCCTCTCAGAGAGCCTTCTCTCCCTCAAGGTCCCTAACAGCCCTTCATGGCCCCTCAGAGAACCCTTCATGGCTCCTAAAAACTCCTTATGACCCCTCATGGTCCCTCTCAGCCCCTCATGGCCCCTCACAGCCCCAGGCCTGGGGCTCCTCCCAAAGGAGAAGGTGTCGGGCCATGCTTGTTCTCCTTTTATTTCGGTTCCTTCACAGCCACGAGTGCAGAAAGGCTGAAATGGAGCCTTTCCCCAGCGTTTCCCTCAGGTCTAACTGTGGACTGAAGCTCTGTGCTGGCGCTGGCCCCAGCGCCACCATCCCTGCAGCCGCCAGGCCTTTGCTGTCCCCCCCGTCCGTTCCCTGTCCCCGAGTCCCGCCCAGCTCAGGCAGCAGCAGCAGCCGCAGCGCAGGGGGCGCCGGCCCGGCTCAGCCGGGGCTCCCGGCCAGGAGCAGCAGCAGCGCCAGCCCCTTCTCGCCTGCTCCTGCCTCGGCTCCCAAGGGCTTTTTCCAGCTCAATTCTGGACTAGAGCAGCCAGCACCCACACACAGCCCTGACTGCTCAGGGCCCACCTGTGCTGCCCTGAGCCAGCCCTCAGAGGAAGAAAGGATCGGGTTCCAGCGCTGTTTTCAGCGCTCTTTTACTCACCCTGAGCTGACAGCAGGAGGCTGCTGGTGCCTCTGCCTTGGCAATTGGAGATCACGGCTGCTCTTGGCCCTCTTCTGCTTGCCACCTGAATTTTATCAGTACAATAGCACTTGCCTCTTTCAATCACTGCTACCTACTGTGCTTTTGTGATGGTGAACTCAAGGTTTTTGTCACAGGCATCATGATTAGCAGAGATTGAAACGTTCACAAGTCCTTGAGCACTAAGTCGAGGGGAATGAAAGCCTCACAGACCACTTTTGCAGCACTCAAACACCGCCCTGCTGCTGGTGCTGTTGAAATAGAATAAACTTACAGAGACCATCACAGAACTTGCCTCTGGAGTGGCAAATCAAATGAAAAAATCCACCAGGAGAACGAAAAAACAACTTGACTGCCTTCATTGCTTCCTCAGAGCAACAGAAAATGGAGATGCCCAGAGGTATTTTGTACTGCTGCTGACCCCACTTGGAGCCCAGCTCTCTGCAGAGTCCCAGCGGGAACCCGAGCCCAGCCCAGGGAGCTCCCAGAGTGTCCTGGAGATTCTGCATTCGGTCAGGCTTGCATTCCCCAGCAAGTCCCCAACAAAACCTCCTGTTCTCTTGGGTTAGAACAGACACAATGAAAAACTCAGCAATGGCACAATTGCCCAGCCCACAAGGAAAAGAAAGGACAAGTTGTCAAGGAATCCAAACATTTGTCTTGTTTTGCTGCAGAAGTCGTGCTGCACTCACGGTGTGGAAAGCCAAGAGAAGCTGCAGTTGGGGGCACATCTTGTGACAGAAACTGCACCTTGTTCTCCAGGAAAGGTTCTTGAAAAGGGCAGACAGGACTGGGGAGAAGATTCCTGGGGAAGTTAAACAGCTATCCAGAGGTGAAATGAAAATGGAAAGGAGCAATCCGAGATGTTTTCCTCTATTTATTTCTATGCTCCCCATTTCCATGTTGCACTACTTCTCCATGCCATGAGTTCCAAATACATCTCACCTCTAAGATTGGTGACTTAGCGAGTTTTAGACACTGTAAAATACCATGAGCTGCACACAGTTTGCCTTGCCCTGGTTTTGTTGGAAAGCAATGCTGGAGCCATCCGTGCAGTGCTTGGGTTGGGCACGAATCCTGCAGGCAGGGAATGTGCCCTGCCAGTGTCTGAGCCTTAGCAGGGACAATGCACAGCAGCGAGCGAGGGATTTCCTGTGCCCTGTGCAGGAGTCAGGACTCTGGATCTCGGCTCAACACGGTGAAGTTCCCGTGTTTGGACGGACTCAGGGGCTGCCCCGAGGGCAGCAAACCGGGAGAGTTCCTGGCTGGGAGAGCCCCAGCAGAGGAGATGATCTTGTCCCTCCTCAAGGCCCTTTAAGAGTCTTCAGGCCACTTTGCAATGGAGGTTTTCTTTTATGAGGGTTTTTTGGGGGGGATCCCACCACTCCAAGTGTGTTTTTTCTTTCCCATTTTAGGGTGTTTGTGGGGCTGCAGCCACACAAGCCCCTTTCAAGGGGGGATCATGACAGTTTTAAGAGGCATTTTTATGGGGCCCCCACTCCAAGCCCCTGCAAGGGGATGTTTTGCCTCCCAGGGTGGTTTTTGGGGTTCTCTGTACCATTGCCACTTTAAGGGCCTCCACTACATTCGGGTCCCATTATAAGTCCCCTTAAAAGGACAACACCGCTCCCGTTGATTCCAGACACTGGAGCCCAGGAGGGGGAGTTAGAGATCCTGGGAATGTCTGGAGTCCCAAGGGAGTTTGGGGGTCCCAGGAGGGTTTTAGAGTCCTTGGGTGATGACGATGGGGACTCAGTACTGGGTATAAACTGTTGTGAGGGGTTCCTGGGGAGGTTTTGTGTACACTGATGGTTTTGGGGGGTCACGGTGGATTTTTGGGGGTTCCCAAGGGAGGTTTTCTGGGGTCCAAAGGGGGGATTAGTGTTGACGGAAGGGAACCAGGACATCCGTTTGATCATCACAGGCTCAATTTTATTGATCAGTACGGCGGGTTAAATACAGTTAATAATGAGCTTCATACATATTGCAAAAGTTGAGGTCAGGATTGGTCAGTTACATATCAGCACCTACGCCTACTTCTGCATTCCTATGGTTCTACTTTTGATACTTTCTACATATTCTCAGGATATATTCAGGACTAATCTGTACTCCCTATCCTCATGTTGCAGCAAGGTCACTGCTGACTTTTCCTTTCAGCTTGCTGACTGCTGACTTTTCTCCTTCAGCTTAACCAGCGACATTATGTCAGTATGGCCTTTCTCAGCTAACCAATTATTAATAATACTCTCCACATTTCCCCCGTTTTCTTCTTGTGCAAGGAGATTAGTTTGCCATGTTTTTGCTATTGTACGGCTGACCATGTTTTGAATACAGTTAAAGATACAAGGCAAAATAAGCAAAAACAGTAAAATTACACCCAGAAGTCCTATAGCATAGATCACAAGGTTCCTCAGCCACGGTCCAAGTCCTAAGCCTTTAAGCCATTTGTCAATTCCTAAACCGTCTTCTTCCTTAAGTTTGTGAAGTCCCTGTTGTAATTCTTTTATCTTAGTGTGAATGGACACTGAATGATCAGACAGATTCATGCAACACATTCCCTCGAACTCTTCACATCCATGCCCTTGTGCTAAGAGCAAAAAATCTACAGCAGCTCTATTTTGCAAAACAGCATGGTTAACGCTTTGCACATCTGCAGTTAACATGTCTAGAATTTGTGATGTCTTGTTCAGCTCATCCCTTGCCCAGCATCCTAATTGTTTTGCTAAATTCATGGCTTTATTGGCAGATCCTCCTGGCAAGATAGTTGAAACCACCACCTGTTTGAATGTGCCCCAAAACCGTGGATCTCCTATCTTGCTGCAGTCTAAGTCATGTATGCTACATCTTTTCCTGTTTGAATTTTGACTCAGCTGCATTAGCAAGGACACATTAGGGTGAAACAGTGACAATTTTCCCAAAAAACAGGGTCCACCCTGTGGTTTAGCTGGTATACCATTCCACGCCCTGTCTCCACAAATCAAAAATATTCCTGTGGGTAATTTCATTGGTGCTGTGATATTTGTGCCATTACATTGACTGTAATGCTGTGGAGAGAATTCACTCACATTCAGGGATGAATCTATGGTAGCCCATGTTTCTTTAGGTTGGTTTAAATTCTGAGCATCCGAAAATTTGAAGCTAAACCATCCGCCAGCTGTAGTGTTAGACATACTGGCATTTGTACTTCCAAAAAGATCCAATTCCTCAGGAGGAGAATGCAAAGAGGTGTTAAGTGATTGGATTAGTAAGCATTGACGATAGCCATCACTCTGACCTGCAGTATACCTTTGTTGCACTGGCAATGTGATGTTTGACATGTTAGACATACATAAGGTTTGGTTGTTTATCAAACTGCAAAATTCTCCAGGAGACCACACCGGAAGTCCCACCAGGCATGTTCGAAATGGGTTAGTGACTCCTCCAAGACTAAGACAAAGTGATGATTGGTTAGTTTGATTAGCAAGTGTCACCCATAAATTTTCCTTTGGTTGACTAAAGTGTGTTACTCCTACTGCTTCACTTGCTACAGCATTGAGCAGTATAACAAGAACAAACCTCATTTTTCTTTTTCCTTGCTTTGCTTCTCCCTTTCTTCCTTCTGCTTGCGTTGTTTTTCCTTTCTTCGCTGTCTTTTCCCTGGTTTGTTAGATTGTCTATTGTAAGGCTGAGTCAATTTTTGAATATACTGATCTAATTCTAAATCAGCATCCTTGCTCACAGGTATAGCATGAGGTAAGTTTGAAGGCAAATCAGCTTTACAGCGAGCTGCTATGATGCGTGAGGCTTTAGTAATTTCAAATATTCTAAGGTTTTCCTGTAACTTCCACCTAAGATATGCTATAATCACTTGTTCTGCACTCTCAAAAAGCTGTAATCCTGTCCGTCCTGGCAGGCCAGTACTTTGTTCAAGAGCTCTAACCCAGAAAAAATTTCGAATCCACCTTCCAAAACAAGGTGCACACCATAAATATCCCAATGACCTCTGTGAATATCAATAAACCTGATTACAATCTGCACAATGCAAAGCTACCCATGCATAGCATTTATCTTTATCCTTTTTGCAAACATAACAAGGAAGTGAATATAAGTAAGGACCAGTATAAAATTGTGGTTCTTCAATCCAAAGCAACCAATTCAATGGTGGTGATCGCAAAGCCTCTTCAGCTTTTTTACTATATGAGGCTAACAGCTCAAGGTCTCTCTTTAACACAAGGTGTATCTTATTTCGTAATCGTAGTTCTTGTTCATTATCCTCCTCAACAACTATATCCTCCTGAGGGTTCCACAACTGTAAAATTGTTCTAATCATAGAAAATTAATTAGCAATCACTGATACCCTTATTCAAATGAGACCGTTCCCTTTTTGCCTTCTTTTTCTTATCTGTCTTTAATCTTACTGCTCCTGATTTCACTGGTCCTGCCACTTGCAAACTCAATTTTTGCAACCTTTCAATGCAGCAATCTAATGCTCTATCAGGAACCCCTTTGAAGGGTCCTACAATTGAATGCTGTGTTAAAGGCACTAATTTCCTACACCTTATAGAAACTATACGTGATTTACTTTGAACCTTAATTCTATTTACAATACATTGTACTTCCCATCGATAATAAGCAAGAATTTTCTGTTCAGGAGACTCATAAAGATTTAAAGTTATATATGCATTTTGCCCTGTTTGTCTCCTTAATTCATCTTGCCAACTTTTACCCCACGTGTGCTCTTGTTCACAAGTATGACACCACAAATCCCACAATAGTGATTGTTCTATCCAAAAAGTTCTTTCACAACCCCCACAATGTAGGGCTATCCAGGCAGCACAATGTGGATTGTAACAGTCAAGGCAATGTAGTTTCGCTGGATTCGTTAGGCGAAAAGTTGATAATGAGTCAATAAAACCAATCAGCTGCTGGGCCGTCCGATAGTGACGTGTCAGTGCTCTGTCCAACGCTTCCGAGTACCCCTTCAATTGTAACAGTAGTGGTTGTAGGACTAGAAGCAGTTTCTTCCCCAGTCGCTCCCTGTCCTCCTCCGTGAGGCGATCCACCAGAGGCTGCATCAAAAACAGGTTTAGTCCACTTAGCAGGCACCCACAAAGGCCCTGTAGGTGAGGAAACACAAAGATACCCCCGACCCCAATATAATACTTTTGCAGGTTTTTCCCATAGTCCTGTAGTCGGGTTCTAATACTTAACCCAGACCTCTGTTTCCTTAGTATTTTCCTGACCTGACCTCGGATGATGTTTCATTGCAGGGGGGGTATCATCTTCCCCAAAAATGCATAAATGGTTAATCACATACAAAACTATAGACAAACATGCTTGTGGATCTACCAAATCTTGATGTTTTTCAATATACTGCTTAAGGGTACCGTTTGCTCTTTCCACTATTGCTTGTCCAGTAGGAGAGTGTGGAATACCTGTCACGTGCTTAACAGACCACTGATTCAAAAATTTTCGAACCCTAGCACTTACATAAGCTGGACCATTATCGGTTTTAATACTCTTTGGAACTCCCATAACAGCGAAGCAACTTAACAGGTGTCTGATAACATGTGTAGCTTTCTCTCCTGCCTGAGCCGTAGCCCATATGTAATGACTGTATGTATCTATGGTGACGTGCACATGCTTGACTTTACCAAATCTGGCTATGTGTGTAACATCCATTTGCCATTTCTCATTTATTTCTAAACCTCGAGGATTAACCCCGATGCCTAGACATATCCCACCATTATGATAACTACATGTTGGACATGCTCTGACAATGGCCTTGGCTTCTGAAAAACTCAGCTCAAAGTGTTTTGCTAAACCTCTTGCATTTTGATGATATCTACTATGTGCTTCTCTGGCCAATGTGTGCTTGTCAATAGGACAAGAATTATCAATGGGTAGGGTAACGAATTTATCTGCACATTCATTCCCTTCTCCTAAACCTTCAGACCACTTATGACTCCTAATATGAATCACAGAATATGCTGCATTTCTTTCTTGTAAAGCCTTCCTTAACTGTATCAGTAACTCATACAATCGTTTATTATTCACTTCCTTAACTGCTGCTTCCTCTATTCGTTTGGCTACTCCTGCAACATACATAGAGTCTGTGACCACATTTAAAGGCTCCTGTAAGTTGGACACCGCCCATACTACTGCTAACAATTCCAAAGTTTGTAAGCCATCTGCAGGGTCTACTGTAAAGAGTTGATGCTTCCATTGTCCTTTTTCTTGCCAGGTAACAGCAGCACGCCTTGATTTCTTTCCTGCATCTGTAAAAACTGTAATAGCTCCTTCTATGGGGTTTTCTTCTCTCAAAGGTCGAGTAATCCAGTTCCATTCTGTCATCCATTGCAAAACTCTAGGCACTAATTTACTAGTCTCTACTTTAGCAGGTGACATCAATAATGCTTCTTGTAAATTCTTTGAATTAATCAAGTACCAGTCCAAGGTTTCCTTTTCCATAGGCAATCTAATAGTAGCAGGTTCTCTACCATCCACTTCAAGAATTCTGTGACGCCCCTTTTTGATTAATGCAGCCAATTGTTCAATTTTTGAAGATATTGTTTTCTTATGCTGTAGTGGTGGTGATAACCATTCCAACACCCGTATCTCCCCCGTTTTCTTTTGCAACTGAGAGAGAGCACCAAGCAAGTGGCAAGGGCTATTCCAGATAGTAAGGTCAATGGGGTGGTCGAGTTGTCGATGAGACACATACCCTTGCTGTACACAGTTACTAATTTGCTGCAAGGCAAGATGATGCTCCTTTGTCAGGTGTACAGGAGTAGTAGGGTCCACGCCTTTTAACAAAGGCCGTAGGGCTTCTAGTAAATGATTTGGTATTCCCACAATAGGCTTCAGCCACTGTAAGTCTCCCAGCAACTTCTGTGCATCATGTAGAGTTTTAATGTCCAATTGTAATTCCAATTTTTGTGGTATTACTATTTGATCTATCAGAGTCTATCCCAAATATTTCCAGGGCTTTGTGGATAAACGTAGGTGTCCCTTTTGTATATTGTTCCTGTACCAATTCATGGGCATGCATAAGACTCTCCCCTTTTAATGGCCATTGCTTAACCATCACCGGTGTATCCGTTTTCCAGGTGAGTGGAATGGGGAAAGTCCAAGCAATGGCAATTACCCCAAAGGGTGCTGATTAGTCAACACCACTCCTGTGAGCATGTTTGATGAAGGAAATAGAGGCCAATGTTGTGGCCACGCATCTGGAGAAATGATGCTAGTATCTGCTCCTGTATTCAATAATCCATAAAGGGTTATGCTTTGATGCCCATAAGTGATTTCAACCTTTTGCTTTGGTCTATTTTGTAAATCCACAGTTAAAAGTGTAACACCAGTAGAGCCAAAACCTTTTTCATCCCGTGTTTGTCCAGTAAATGATTGTATTCCTGATGTCATTTGTGACAGTGGTACCAATTGTGCAATGCATTGTCCCTTTGTAATTTTAATCGGAGGATAAAGGGTGTAAACCATGATTTGTATTTCCCCTGTAAAGTCTGCATCGATAACACCAGGCAAAACAAATAACCCCAACATAGTTGTAGAAGAATGTCCCAGCAATAATGCTCCACATGTTTGTCCATTTAATATAAGAGGGCCCTTTACTCCAGTGGGTATCCTCTCAGGCCGGTTTGTCCTTAGTGTGACGTCTACTGCTGCTGATAAGTCCAAGCCGAGGCTCCCTGCTGTTGCGGGTTGCAGACAGGAGGTAGCAGCGATGTTACGGCAGCAGCTGGTGTCTCCGATGACACGGCAGCAACTTGTGTCTGTCCCTCATTGCCGCATCGGTAACACTTGATGAATGGTCTCGAGCCTCCTTACGTGACTGCCAGTGAGCCACTTAGGAGAGGAGCAAGAGCAGCTAACACCTGACTCTGAGAAAACTCTGCTTGCTTTTGCAACCCTAATCCTAATTCCTTTAAGGCTTCTACTATAAATGCCTATGAAGCTGTTGGCATTAATGCCATTCGCTCTAATGCTTCCTCAATAGCCCAATTTGCCCCTAAAGCAGCTAACACTCTTTGGGTTGCTGGATTGCTATTTTGCAAGGCACACTACTTCAATAGCGCCCTGCAACACCAGCCCGATCTATAGCAGTAGCTGCTCTATCGATAAAATTTCCAAATGATTCTTCTCTACCTTGTTTAATGCCCATATAAACCGGTAACCCTCCTGGCTCTTTAACCATGTCTATTGCAGCACTCACTAACCACATAGACTCTCTAAGTTTATCTTCTCCCGATATCATCTGTGCCTCTGTATGTAAAAATGCCTCTAAGCCCATCAGCTCCTTTACTGTTACTCCATGTAATGGGTCATGAGCATTAAACAATAACTGCTGATGCTGAGTGAATATCAACCGAACTATTCCTCTTAAATCATTAGGACATAAAACCTGAGTATTAAAAAGATAATCTAGCATTTGCCTAACAGGTTCACTTTTTACTCCAAACTGACTAACCGTAGAATGTAGCTGAGTTAACAGCTTCCAATCTAAGGGAGTATATTCTGCTATATTATGCGTAAGGTTCCCCTGTGTATCATACTGTGGTGTGTATGTTACCGGACATGCAAGACTAGAGGCTATTTCCACCGCTTCACCATCCCCCATTTGCATTACTTCTTTCGCCAAAGCAGCCCAAGCTTCCCTCCTCTGTTTAGCCATCTCCCCCCACGGATCACGGTGTGCCCCTGGGATGGGATCTGGCTCTTTAAGGGTGCTATGCTGCTGGCGCTTCGGTGCAGACACCGAGTTTTCGCACGGGGAAGGCAGTGAAGCAGAGGCTGGCTCGCGCGGGGGAAGCAGGGGAAGCGGCCCCCCCGCTGGAGCCGACAGTGTAACCGGAGCCGGCTCACTCGGGTGAAGCGGCGGAGGCAAGGCTGGCGGCGGAGGCAAAGCTGGCTTGCTCCCACTCCCACCATCCGACTCGCCCGAAGCCGGTAGCGGAGGCAAAGCTGGCTTGCTCCCACCCCCACCGTCCGACCCGCCTGAAGCTGGTGGCGGAGGCAAAGCTGGTTTGCTCTTACCCCCACCATCCGACTCGCCCTCCCCCTCTGACAGGAAAGGTGCAGACGGTTCCACTGCGCCTATAGGAAAATCTTCCACACTACTTTCCTGGGGACCCTTAGGCATAAGTATCTTAGTTACAGAAGGTGCCAGGGGATCATCCTCACGACCATACCCTATATTCCTCTTATGAGCTTCTGTTGCCCTTTCTGCTGCCTTTCTCTCAGAGACCTGCTGCAGTAACGTGTTATACACCACCCGCCATAACTTCCCGAATTTCTTTGCTGACTTATCATCGTCCAACACTGTATCCCACAATATTTCCCCAAACTTCTTCCACTCTGCTAGCTCATGAACTGTATGAGGATTAGAAAAGATACCTTTAGCATGGCCATAGGCTAATAACCCTGGTAACTCCTTTTTTAAATCTATCCCTTTTATCTCTCGCCACTCTAAATATGGGGCGAATAAATCATATGCCGCTTGCCTATCCATACCTATTAATCAGCGCGCGCTGTTGCAGCTCTCCAGGCTCCTGCGGACACATATTGGCTTAAGTCACCGTTGTGAACCTTAAGGGTGCTTCAAATTCCGGCACCGTCCCTGCTGCCGGGACCCAAACCCAACTTCCTCGACCGTGGCGTAATCCCTTTTTCTTTTAATCCGAGAAAAAGGGCAGAGATTCGGTTATGCCCGCATTCTCCACCATTTGTCGACGGAAGGAGACCCAGACATCCGTTTGATCATCACAGGCCCGATTTTATTGATTAGTACGGCGGGTTAAATACAGTTAATAATAAGCTTCATACATATTGCAAAAGTTGAGCTCAGGATTGGTCAGCTTACATATCAGCATCTACGCCTACTTCTACATTCCTATGGTTCTACTTTTGATACTTTCTACATATTCTCAGGATATATTCAGGAATATCTCTACTCCCTTTCCTCATGTTGCAGCAAGGTCACTGCTGACCTTTCCTTTTAGCTTGCTGACTGCTGGCTTTTCTCTTTCAGCTTAACCAGCGGCATTATTTCAGCGTTGCCTTTCTCAGCTAACCAATTATTAATAAATCTCTCCACACAGGGTGTGTTCCCAGTCACTCTCAGATGCTCCCAGTATTAGTCCAGTCCCTCCCAGTATGATCCAGAGATGATCCCAGTGTGCTCCCAGTCACTGCCAGTATGAACCAGTTGTGCCCCACATGGTTCCAGTTGTTCCCTTTCACCCTCACTTTTGTTCCGGTCGCTCCCAGTCTCTCCCAGTGTACCCCAGTTCCTTCCAGCACATTCCCATTCACTCCCAGTTCCTTACAGCACGATCCCATTTGCTCACAACCACTCCCAGTCAGCCTCAGTGTAGTGGCACTCACTGCCACTATGATCCCAGTCACCTCCAGCATGATCCCAGTTCATCCCAGTATAAGGTCAGTGGCTTCCAATCACCCCAGCATGCATCCAGTCACTCCCAGTTCCTCCCAGTTGCTCCTTGCATGATCCCAGTTGCTCAGAGCTGCTTCTGGTCACCCTCAGAATGATCCCAGTCACTCCCAGTATATCCTATCTGTCCCCAATATGGTCTCAATTGCCCCCTGCAGGCTCCTACTCCATCCCAGTATGATCCTGTCGGTTTCTTGGCTGTTTAGGTGACCTGGAAAGGCCCGGGGTGGCCTTGGACAGCCCGCGCTTCAAAGGACGAGAAGAGGCTTCAGATCTTTTCTCGGTCTTAGTGTTTATTAATTGTTTATCTAAAAGATTTTCTCTCGGCCCAACAGAGGTCTGCACAGCAGCCAGCCATGAGCACACTGAGAGCCCCTGGGGCGGTCACCTATCTTTATACTCGAAATTACGTATACAATATTTATCATTTTTCCCCAATACCTTTTACCCTTATTAACCAGTGCACTTTTAGTAATAACCAATCCCAAAGTGCCAACATCACCACAGAAGATGGAGACCAAGAAGAAGAAGAAGAAGAAGAAGAAGAACAGGACACGCCCCAATTCCTCCATCTTACTTCTTTAGACCCCCCTGTACAGAAATCTTAAACCCCGTGTTTCACACTAATTAACTTATCCCTTCACCATTCACCCCAGTGAAATTCTCCCATCCTCATACAGGTGTCGTCTCCTGTATAGGATCAAAGTCCAGCCACCAGACACTTCTGGCAACATTCCAGAACTCCCGAGCCCCCCAAGGGTGGTCTCGGTCACTCTGCACATCAGTCCTGAGGTGCTGAGATCCCACATGATCCCAGTATGATCCCAGTATGATCCCAGTATGATCCCAGTCTCCCTCAGTGTGATCACAGTCTGCCCTGGCATGGGCCCAGCTGGTCCCAGTATGATCCCGATAGTATCCCCGTACAATCCCAGTCACTGAAGGCATTGATCTTTGACATCCCCAAAGGTCCCTTTTGGTCCTGAAACAGACTTGCAGAATCCTGAAACAAAGAATGGCAGAAGAAAAATCACTAATAACTATTAAAAGAAATCCCTTGATATTTATCAAACAATATTGAGAAAATTTCTGGAATGCCTTGGCACTGTCCTTAATTGAATCACTTGGGCTGAGTCTGACTCATGGCTTTCCAGTACTTTGAGCTGGTAGCTCTGTCCACCTTCCACAGAACGGTGCCCTGGGCCCGGGTAGGGGGATCAAAGCCCCCAAACCCAACTGTGGGCAGGCCAAACAGCCCAGACCTGGCCTGCAGGGCGGGGTCTTTGTTCTCACAGCCCACCACCACCGTGCTGCCAGTGCCTCGGCAGCAGGAGTGACCAAACGCTTTTTCCCTCTCCCCCAGAACCACCAGTGCATGCTGGTGGCTGGGAAGGAGAAACTTTCCCAGGGATCTCCAACCCGGATCTGTGAGTGTTCTTTCCCCAGAAAAAGTGAGCGATGCTCGCTGTCCACCCCCCCCCCCCCACCCCTAACCCTGCGATTCAAATTCCAATGTTCCTGTTTTCTGCTCCTCAACATCACCCCCATCCCCTCTGGGATTGTGGCCAGAGGCAGCACCTCTGGGAGCCACATCCCCCACACCTCTGGCGCACGTGAAGGGAGTCAGGCACCCCAAATCCCAGCGAGAAGCACCTGACCAAACATGAATCAGCCTGTGAAAAAAGTTGTGTCCCAGAAAAACACTGAGTTTGAAAGTTTTCAGCTGGGAGGCACCAGCTGTCAGCAAATGAGCCGCGCCTCCCCTGAGGGACAGGCCAGCATCCCCTTCTTCTCTCCCAGCTCCCACTACAGGGGTGTTATACATGAGAAGCTTGACTGGGCCAATATTCAACCAGCAATCAAATCATTAATTACTATGGTAAAGTATGAGCAATACAGCGATGGGTACAGTGGGGGAAGTTTTCCATCCAACTGCACACTGATAGTTGAGGCTTACAGGCATTTATAGGGGTACTCATCAGCTTTCTCAGAAGTTTCTATTCCCAAGTCTTCTATTCCTAATTCCATACCTATTGTGATTTAGTTTTTCTCAGGATGTATCCCAGAAAGGAGTATCCCCAGATGGTGGTGGTTCAGTTTCTGAAAGAAGGAAGAAATCTCCCAGGTGGTGTAGTCCAGATTCCAGATGTGGGTCCACCTTTTAATTGCAGAGACGATAAATCTCAAAACAGTGATGTCCAGCTTCCCTTGGTTGAAACTATTAATCCTTGAGTTGATGTTCATCTTCCTTTTTCAAGCTGCTTTTCACTGTTTTGTTAAAGTGTGAGATGTTTCTTTTTATATATTCTAAAGCTATCATTTCAAAGATCCTTACTACAAGCAATATTCTAATATTATACTTCAAAAGGTTATTATTGCAAAACTCCTGAAGGCTTAGCTACAAGCAGAAAGTTCCTGTCAAAAAGCAACATACTTAAAGCTTTAATTCAAATGCTCCTAAATCAAATTAACAGTTATAAAGGTTAATTAAGAACAAAGGATAGGTTCAAAGGCCTTCTTCCATGCTTTACTTTCCTCAATAATTATTAGAATTCATCTTTATAACTGTCCCATGGTCGGTTTCCACACATACCACAATCACAAATACAAACGTTGCCTGTATGTACCTGACATGAAACAAAGCTTTGTATTTCACAAGGGGGCACAGGGATGGCTCCTTTGAGAAGCTGCTGGAAGCTTCCACCGTGTCTGGCACAGCCAATTCCTGGTGGCTTCAAAGATGGACCTGCTGCTGGCAAAGGCTGGGCCAGTTACAAATGGTGGCAATGCCTCTGTGATAACAGATTGAAAAAGAAATCAAAATGGAGATTGTGGCACAGTTTAAACTCCAGTCAGAGGAGAGCAGAGGGAGAACATGTGAGAAAAACAACTCTGCAGACATCAAGGTCGGTGCAGAAGGAGGGGCAGGTGGTGCTCCAGGCCCTGGAGACCCAGGCACCCTGCAGCAGAGCCATGGAGAGAGGGGCCCTGCTCCCAGGCTGGAGCAGCCTGTCCCTGGAGGAATGCACCCCCTGGAAGAAACTCATACCATTTTAGCAAGCAAAAAATGTATTGGTCATTGGTTCTAAGTAACATGATTCCCAACATTAATTCACTGCCCAGTGTGGCTCTTGATTTCTCCTTTATGCTTATTAGTCCCATTTTAAATCCTTTTGTCATCTTTTTTATCATTTTCACAGACAGGGTAAAAAAAGGCCACTTTGGGGTCCATAGAGACATTTCTGGGGCACATTTGGGGCAGTTCTGGGTCTGGAGAGGGAATTCAGAGAGAACTTGATGGTCTGGAGGAACCTTGCAAGAGCCGGGTGGGCACTTGGAGGGGCACTCAGGGATTCCAAGGGACGGTTCGCGGTCCGGAGCAGCACCCGGGGGTCCAGGGTGGCCCTTGGAGGTCAGGGAGGGGAATTTGGGGCCCTTCGGGGTCCGGGCGGGCCCTTGGGAGGCTCTGACTGGGATCTCTGGGGCGCGAAGGTTTATGGGAGTTGTAGGCGACGGTCTAATACGGTTAAACAGGGCCGCGGAGCATCACGGGAGTTTGAGGCGCAGCTGCAATGGCTCTCAGTCAGGTGCAGGGCATGACGGGAGAAGAAGTCCCAAGTGGAACTGCGCTGGACATGCGCCGCAGAGCATGACGGGAGCCAAAGTCCCGGAAGTGGCTCCAACGCTTTGTTTGGGAGTCCGGGAAGGCTCTCGGGGGAGACTTCTGCGTCCGAGCCGCGACTTGAGATCCTCGGGGGAACGTAAGCGGTTCGAGAGAACTTGCGGGGAGTTCGAAGACCTCGAACAAGGCTCTTTAGGGTGCGGGGCAAGGCAGGAGTTTTAGGCGCAAGACTGTGTTCTGAGGGGCTCTGGGGCCGCGGGGGAGGAGATGAGATGAACTCCCAGAAGTGGCTGTACCGGGCATCTGTGGGGTCGGGAGCACGCAGGGGGTCCGGGGGCGCTTTTAGGGGGTTCCGAATGGGCGCTGAGGGGGCACTGAGGGATCCTGGAGGGTCTGGGGGACACTTAAGGGACAAAGGGGTGGCGGATCCCGGGGTTCTGTGGAGCGCGGGGCATGACGGGGGTTGTAGTCCCGGCTCCAATGGGGCTCAATGAGGCCGCGGGGCATGACGGGAGTTGTGGCTACCGTAGGCACCGTCCACGAGTCTGCGTTCTCTGGCGCTGATTGGCTTCGAGTGATGACGGGCGGGAGTCTCGGCAAATGGGATGTGTCAAAGGCGGGAAGAGCCCATTCAACCTGTCCAGTCCCTCCCAGTACAGCCCAGTTCATCCCAATTAAAGGCCAATACAACCCCAGTGCCCCTCCAGTCCCTCCCAGTATTGCCCCGTCCCTCCCAATCACCCTGAGTTTATTCCCAGTCCCTTCCAGTTCCCTCCAGTGTCATCCACAGGATGCCCCAGTGTCCCCAGTCTTCTCCACAATGGCCCCAGTGTCTCCAGTATGTCCCAGTTTGCCCCAGTGTCACTCCCAGTGTGTCCCAGTGTCTCCCACAGCGTTCCTAGTGTCCCCAGTATGTCCCAGTCCTCCCCAGTGTCACTCCCAGTATGTCCCAGTGTCTCCCACAGCGTTCCCAGTGTTCCCCATTATGTCCCAGTCCTCCCCAGTGTTTCCAAGGATAGTTTCATTTCTCACGGTGGCCGTGGCAGCCAAACCCAGCAGTGGGGTCAGTGCAGTGCCCATGGCCACAGCCCCTTGCAGGGGCCCAGTGCAGCTTGGGCTGATGATCCACCCTCACAGCTGGCCCAGGGCAGCTCTGCAGTGCCTTTGGTGGCACCTGGGGCTGGCACACACCTGAGCAGTGTGTCTGTTTGCACTGGGGAAACTCAGCAGTTTGAGATTGCTGCAAAAACAACAAAAAGGGAAAACCCCTCTCAGGCTGGGTGCAGCCAGCTCTGCAAGCACCACAGGGCCCAGGGCAGTGAGCACAGACAGGATGGGGCTGGGCAATGTGGAGCAAGGTTGTCCACACTGGGTCAGAGCTCCAGGCACAGCTTCTGTGAGCAGGCCAGAGCTGCTGAGGAGAGAGCCTGGGTCAATATCAATCACAGAATGCTGCAATCACCTCTGCTCTAAAGGGAAATTTAATAAAAGACACCCTTTAAAATGGGAATGTGTATTTTATTACTGTTTTTTGAAATCTTTCTCCATAACTGGACTAGGAAAACTTTAATGACCCTCTCAGGGCTTTGCTGTTGTTTACATCAGACTCAGTCCTTGAGAGTGTCTTCAAAAAACTTCTCAAGAACTCAAAGTTAAATTTAGACTCCAAATTTTCTTGGAGTTTTAATGGCTCCCACTGAGAGACACAACTGGGAAAGTGTCCCCAGGTTCCAGTTAGAGCAGAACACTGGACGCAGTGATGACAGCTGGGGAGAAACAAGGCAAAGGTGTCTCTGGTGCTGAGCAAAGCTGGATGCGTTTGAGGAATTCCAAGGGCCAAGGCCTGAGCCCCAGCCCCTGGCCAGGCAGATCCTGTCCCTCCCTCCTTGCTCAGGGCTCTTGCTGGGATGGGCACTGGCATGTGGGGATGTGCAATGGCAAGGGCAGGAGCATGGGGTGGCCCCTGCCAGGCTGCTGAGCAGGGACAAGGAGGCAATGAGGCCCCAGGCCTGCAAGGGTCACTTGTCTCCTGCTCCTGCCTCAGGCCCAGGCCCAGCAGCCATGGCCAAAGTGCTGCCCAAGTTGGCTCTGGCAGGGCTGTCTTGCAGCTGCTGCCCATCCCTGTGCCCTGTGCAGCCCAGGCTGTCCCACGGTGTCCCTGCCCTGCGCCTCTGTCCCTGCAGGCTGTCGGCATCCCCCGGCTGCCCCACCTGTCTGGGCCCTTCCTTTGCTGACAGCTCTGCCTCCTGCCTGTCTCTGCCTCCCCACACAAAGCCTGGGGCTGATACCAAAAGGGTTCATTCCATTTTTACCCTGCCTGTGAACTTTCAGCACAGGAACAAGGCATGCAGGGGCTGCTTTCCCAGCAAGGATGGTTGGAAGAGAAGATGAAGACATCTGGCTCAGGAGTGCAGGGACAGAGAAAACAAGGAGTGAATCTGGGAACTTGGGGTGGGTTTTATGAAAATGGGTAAATTGTAATTCACATTTAGTGACTGTATATAAGCAACACGCTGGTAGAATTACATGTCCATGTGAGGTTGAGAGTTATCCCTCACTAGAGCTCTGGCCTGAATAAATGACACCCTCTCAAACAGCAAATTCATGTACAGGGACAAAGCAGCTCTGTGCTCAGTGGAGTGGAGACTGAGGACAGCAGAGAAGCCATGGGAGGGATTGAAGGGACGTTTCAGAGATGGTGGATCCTTTTGGAAAAATAGAGAACACCCAGAATAAAGAAAGAATAAATGCAAAGGGCAGATAGGGAGAGCCAGACAGGACCCAAACAGAAAGGAATTTCCCTGCAAGGACAGGGCTGTGGTGCAGCACGTCCCCCAGAAGGAACCTTTGTGTGAGCAGGCAGAGGCAGGCAGTCGTGTCCCTCTGTGGGACCCATTAAAACTTCAAGAAACTTTGGAGTCTAAATTTAACTTTGAGTTCCTGAGAAGTTTTTTCAAGACACTCTCAAGGACTGAGTCTGATGTAAACAACAGCAAAGCCCTGAGAGGGTCATTAAAGTTTTCCTAGTCCAGTTATGGAGAAAGATTTCAAAGAGCAGTAATAAAATATACATTCCTATTTTAAAGGGTGTCTTTTATTAAATTTCTCTTTAGAGCAGAGATGATTGCAGCATTCTGTGATTGATATTGACCCAGGGTCTCTCCTCAGCAGCTCTGGCCTGCTCACAGAAGCTGTGCCTGGAGCTCTAACCCAGTGTGGACAACCTTGCTCCACATTGCCCAGCCCCATCCTGTCTGTGCTCACTGCCCTGGGCCCTGCTGTGCTTGCAGAGCTGGCTGCACCCAGCCTAAGAGGGGTTTTCCCTTTTTGTTGTTTTTGCAGCAATCTCAAACTGCTGAGTTTCCCCAGTGCAAACAGACACACTGCTCAGGTGTGTGCCAGCCCCAGGTGCCACTAAAGCCACTGCAGAGCTGCCCTGGGCCAGCTGTGAGGGTGGATCATCAGCCCAAGCTGCACTGGGCCCCTGCAAGGGGCTGTGGCCATGGGCACTGCACTGACCCCACTGCTGGGTTTGGCTGCAACGGCCACCGTGAGAAATTAAACTGTCCTTGGAAACACTGGGGAGGACTGGGACATACTGGGGAACACTGGGAACGCTGTGGGAGACACTGGGACATACTGGGAGTGACACTGGGGAGGACTGGGACATACTGGGGAACACTGGGAACATTGTGGGAGAGACTGGGACATACTGGGAGTGACACTGGGGGATATTGGGACAACCTGCGAACACGGGGAGTGCTGAAGGGGAATCTCTGTGGACTGGGAATGGACTCTGGGGGTGCACTGAGACAGACTGGGACATACCAGGACATACTGGGGGATACTGGGTCAAACTGGAGACACTGGGGCCATTGCAGGGAGCACTGGGGACACTGGGCATTGTGTCGATGACACTGGGGGGAACTGGGAGGGACTGGTAATCAACTTGGGTGTATTGGGAGGGACTGGGCTGTACTGGGAGGGACTGGAGGGGCACTGGGTTTGTACTGGGTTCTACTTGGGATGAACTGGGCTGTACTGGGGGTGTACTGGTCTGCACTCGGGATGAACTGGGCTGTACTGGGAGGGACTGGAGAGGTTGAATGGGCTGTTCCCGCCTCCACCGCATCCCATTTGCCAACACTCCCGCCCGTAATCGCCCGAATCCAGCATCCCATTTGCTGAGACTCCCGCCCGTAATCGCCCGAATCCAATCAGAACCAGAGAACGCAGACTCGGGGACGGTGCCTACGGTACCCACAACTCCCGTCATGCCCCGCGGCCCGACTGAGCCCCATTGGAGTCAGGACTGCAACTCCCGTCATGCCCTGCGCTCCACAGACCCCCCCCCCCCCCCCCCCCCCCAGGATCCGCCACCCCTTTGTCCCTTAAGTGTCCCCCAGACCCTCCAGGATCCCTCAGTGCCCCCTCAGCACCCATTCGGGACCCCCCAGAAGCGTCCCCGGACCCCCTGAGTTTTCCCAATCCCACAGATGCCCGGTACAGCCACTTCTGGGAATTCATCTCTTCTCCTCTCCCAGAGCCCCTCAGAACACCGTCCGGCGCCTAAAACTCCTGCCGTGCGCTGGGCCCTAAAGAGCCCGGTTAGAGCTCCCCAAGATCCCCGCAAGTGCTCCCGAACCGTTTGCGTTCCCCCGAGGACCTCAAGTCGGGGCTCGACGCAGAAGTTTCCCCGAAGAGCCTTCCTGCACCTGCAAACGCCGCGTTCGAGCCACTTTCGGGACTACGGCTCCCATCATGCTCCGCGGCACACGTCCAGCGCTGTTGGAGCCGGGACTTCATCTCCCGTCATGCGCTGCGCCTCCACTGAGAGCCATTGCAGCTGCGCTTCGAACTCCCGTGATGCTCGGCGGCCACGATAAACTGCAATACACCCGCGCCTTCAACTCCCATCACCCCCCGCGCCCCAGAGAGCCCCGCCAGAGTCCCCCAAGGGCCCGCCCGGACCCCGAAGGGCCCCAAATTCCCCTCCCTGACCTCCAAGGGCCCCCCTGGACCCCCAAGTGCTGCCCCGGACCCCGAACTGTCCCTCGGAATCCTGAGTGCCCCTCCAAGTGCCCACCCGGCTCCCCGAAGTGTCCTCCAGACCCTCAAGTTCTCTCTGAATTCCAGTCCCAGACCCAAAACTGCCCCAAATGTGCCCCAGAAAGTTCTGCACAGACCCCAAATGGCCCTTTTTACCGTGTCTGTGAAAATGATTAAAAAAAATCACAAAAGGATTTTTAATGGTACTAATTAGCATAAAGAAGGAGAAATCAATAGCCACACTGTTCAATGAATTAATGAAGGGAATTATGTTACTTAGAACCAATGACCAATAATTTTTTTGCTTGCTCAAAAGGTATGGACTTTAAAATATAAATATTACAATTTGGTAATACAAATATAGAATAATACTATTATAAATAAGAAAAATAATTTAAATTTTATGAATTCAGTAAATTTTCTTTATAAGGGGAAAGGCATAATTATTTTTATGTTTTGGGATGTCAGTCTGTAAGAGATGGTCCAAAGATCCCTCATCTGCCTCACAGCTGCCTACAAGGACAGAGATTGGAGCCCTCCCCAAGGACTGAGACTGAGACCCTTCAAATTCTAACCCAGGGGTGCTGGCCTGACTGGAGCGGGATGTCTGCCATGGGAAGCAGGAGGTTTCCCATAGGAACCAGTCCAGAAACAACGGGCCCCGCTCACTGCTGGCACCGGTTTGTGTGTTCAGAACTGGACTGTCTGTACCTGCTCCCAATGGATTTATTCTCCACTGTTCCCTCTATGTGCCGTCCTGCTCCCCTTCCGGCGGTAGATTATAAAAGAGCCCTGAGTTAACCAAAGACTTTGAGACTGTCCCTGACATGACCAGACGGATCGATTGGCCGGACCATGAGGATGATTTAATCTCTCTGGTGGCAGCTATTCCCCCCCTCCTTTTCTCTGTCTCTCTATCCTTCATCTCCTTTCTAATCCTTCTGTTGCATCTCCTGTGGGCACTCACAAAAAGGTGCATTTGTTTTGGTCAATACTGAAAGTCCCCTGCTGTGTGTCTTTGCACCCTGAGATCAGTGAAACGAACCATCGTGACCCCCCTTGTATCAGGGGATGGTGACATGGCCTGATGGGGTTGCTGCCCACAGCGTGTGAACGTGATCTTCTTGGTGGCAACTGCACTGGTTCATCTGCTCTTGCTTTCTGGTCTCCCTATCCCAGAATTACTTGTGCCACCTGCTTTTCTTATATTGTGGTTCTCTGTAGTTCCTTCAATAGTCAGCCCTTCGTAAGTTCACTCTTGGAATAGGGGATTATCACCTCCCCATCATAGCGAGTGCATTCAAATGCACTTGAATGCATTTTGCCTGCATTCAAAATATGGTCCCTGTTTTTGATTTACTGTGGAATCTGTTTGTATTTTCTATCTCTGTCGAGGCTGGGATTGAAGGTACTTGAGATGATATTTGTTGTTCAGATTCAGGTGGTTTTTGTTTCTTGTCAGTGACACAGCCTCACAACCATGAGTTCTGCAGCTTTTCATCTAAGGCACAGAATGGCTCCCTATCTCTTGTTACAAGGCCTGGATGGTACCAAGGAGATCATGTTGATACTGGGGATCCAAGGAGACCGTGGTGACACTATGGACACTCATGGAACCATGGACATTGTGACACAGCAGGACTCCTTCATGGAACCAAGGAGTCAATTGTGACACTGAAGAATTTCAGGGAACCAAGAGTCTCTTGTGACACAGGGGGTACTCATGAAACCACGGAGACCATTTTGAAACTTCAAGGCCTGATGGAACCAAAGGGTCATTCTGGCACTTCTGAGCCTTGGAAGCAAAGGGACCACAGTGACACAGTGGGGCTCTGTAGAACCAAGGGGCCGTGGTGACATTGTGGAGTGTCATTGAACCATCTGTCCACGGTGACACTGCAGGGCCTGATGGAATCATGGACACCATTGTGACACTGCAGGGTGTCATGGAAGCAAAGGGCCATTGTCACACTCTGGGGCCTCTTGGGATCCAAGGGCAGTTGTTTTACCATGGAAATTATGGCAACTGTGGCACCATGAAACCAAGGAGACCATTGTGACCCCAGAGGACCCCATGGAACTAAGGATTCATGGAACAGTGCAGGACACATGGAACCCAGGGGCCATTGTGAAGCTGTACAACCAAAAGAGCCCATTGTGACACTGTGGGCCTCCATGGATCCAAAGGTCCATTTTGACATTGCAGGGCCTCATGGAATCCTGGAGACCACTGTGAAACTTTGGGGCCTTGTTGAATTAAGTGGCCCTGCAGGGCCTGATGGAACCAATGAGACCCCATAGAGCCAAGGGTCCATTGTGACCCTGTGGTACCAAGGTGTCGTGGGTTGACCCAGGCCAAATGCCAGGCATCCATGTGGGCTGCTCACTCACTCCCCTCTGCAGCTGGACAAAGAAAATTTAATAAAGGGTTCATGGGTTGAGATAAGGACTGGGCGAGATAGCTCATCAAATACTGTCCTGGGAAAAACAGGCTTAGCTTAGAGATGTGAAATTCATTTATTACTGTCAAGGTCAGAGCAGGAAAAGGGGAAATAAAATAAGCCACTCACCTCCCTCCTTCAAGCTCTGTCTCCCATCCCAGCAGTGCAGGGAGACAGGGAATGGGGGTTATGGTCAGTTCATCACCCATGGCTTCTGCCCCTGCTCAGGGAGAGGAGTGGTTCCCCTGCTGCACCGTGGGTCCCTCCCAAGGGAGACAGTTCTGCAGGAGCTTCTCCCATGTGAGTCCATTTCAGGGGCAGCAGCCCTCTGCAAACTGCTGCAGTGTGAGTCCATGCCAGGGACAACAGTCCTTCCCAAACTGCTGCAGCATGGGTCACTCTTCCAGGGGGTGCATTCTTCCAGGGACAGGCTGCTCCAGCCTGGGAGCAGGGCCCCTCTCTCCATGGCTCTGCTGCAGGGTGCCTGGGTCTCCAGGGCCTGGAGCACCACCTGCCCCTCCTTCTGCACCGACCTTGATGTCTGCAGAGTTGTTTTTCTCACATGTTCTCCCTCTGCTCTCCTCTGACTGGAGTTTAAACTGCGCCACAATCTCTATTTTGATTTCTTTTAAAATCTGTTATCACAGAGGCATTGCCACCATTTGTAACTGGCCCAGCCTTTGCCAGCAGCAGGTCCATCTTTGAAGCCACCAGGAATTGGCTGTGCCAGACACGGTGGAAGCTTCCAGCAGCTTCTCAAAGGAGCCGTCCCTGTGCCCCCCTGTGAAATACAAAGCTGTGTTTCGTGCCAGGTACATACAGGCAACGTGGTATTTGTGATTGTAATTTGTGTGGAAACTGACCATGGGACAGGTATAAAGATGAATTCTAATAATTACTGAGGAAAGCAAAGCTTGGAAGAAGGTCTTTGAACCTATCTATCTTTTGTTTGTAACTATCCTTGATAAGTCTTAAAGTGATATAGGAGCATTTGAATTAACGCTTTTAGGATATTGCTTTTTGACAGGAACTTTCTGCTTGTAGATAAGTCTTAAAGAGTTTTGCAATAATAATAACCTTTTGAAGTATAATTTGAGAATACTGCTTGTAGTAAGGATCTTTGAAACTATAGCTTTAGAATATATAAAAGGAAACAGGCTTATCACACACTTAAAACTGTGAAAAGCAGCATGAGAAAGGAAGATGAACATCAACTCAAGGATTTATGGTTTCGACCAAGAGTAGCTGGACATCACTGTTATGAGATTTATAGTCCTTGCAATTAAAAGGTGGACCCACATCTGGAGAGCTGGACCACACCATCTGGGAGATTTCTTCCTTCTTTCGGAAATTGAACCACCACCATCTGGAGATACTCCTTTCTGGGATGCATCCTGAGAAAAATTAATTCACAATAGGTATAGAATTGGGATGTAAAAATTGGGAATAGAAACTGCTGAGAAAGCTGATGAGTACCCCTATAAGTACCTGTAAGCCTCAACTATTGGTGTGCAGTTGGAGGGAAAACTTCCCCCACTGTACCCAGCGCTGTATTGCTCATGCTTTACCATATTAATTAATAAATTGATTGCTGCTTGAATATTGGCCCAGTCAAGCTTCTCATTTATAACACAGTGCCCAGTGGATGCTTGAGGGGTCTCTGTACGTCATGGCCTGGGAATCCTTGGGAGGGGCTGGAGGGGTTGTCCCTGTCCCTGTCACCCCAGGCCATTCCCAGGGGGTCTCCATCGTTCTCACCCCAGGGAATGCCTGGGGGTTCCACTCCCCCTCACACCCTGTGCCAGGGGATGCTCGGGGCAGTCTCTGTCCCTCTCAGCCCAGGGGGTGCTCGGCGGGTCTCCATCCCTCAGGCCTCAGGCAATGCCTGTGCAGGGCTGGGGACAGGGGCTCTGTGTCCCTCTCACCGCTGAGGGTGCTCGAGGCCGGGGGGACGGATCCGCCCCGGGGGGGTCCCCGAGCCCCCTGCCCAGCCCTGGGGCCGATCGGGGGCTCCCCCACCCAGCAGCCGGTGCTGCGGGGCCGCGGGGCAGAGCGGTGGGAAAGGGGGATCCGGGCTGGAGCGAAGGAAATGCGGGAGCGAGAGGAGGGAGAGGAGGAGCAGGAGCGGGAGAATCGCGGCGCTCGCAGCGCCCGCACGCCGAGCCTGCAGCACCCCTGCCCCGGGAGCATCGCCCCCAGCCCCGAGCCGCAGGTGAGGGCGGAGGCCGAGCTCGCCACGGCTCCAGCCAGGGGTCTCCGGGAGGATTTTTTGGAGAGTGTTCGGAGCCAGCAGATCCCGGACTCGAGCCCCGGATATCTCCGGGCTCCCTGAGAGGAGCTTTTTCGGGGGGAGAGGAGCCGCGATCGCCCCTCGGGAGGGTCCGGGGGGTCCACGTGGGGATGGCCCGGTACCGACGGGGCGGGACATTGGTTTTGGGGATCCCCGTGAGAGCCGGGGCTGTGGAACGGGGGACCCCCGGGGGGGGGGAGAGGGAAAGGGGCGATACCGGAGCTGGGGGACCCCCGGCAGCCCGGAGATGAGGCGGGGACGGGACCCCCTGACCCTGACAGGGGTGTCCTGGGGTGACTTCATGATGCTCGTACCCCCATCGGTCCGTTTAGCCCAGAAATGAGTTCTGCACCTTTAAGGCTGGTTCTGAGAGTGAAGGGGAGGAGGGAGAAGCAGTAGTTTGTTTTCATACACTGAACTCACTCCTCCACATTCCGGCTCCTGCACTGTTGTACCTTATGGAGCTGGAACAGAGGCCAGACGGAGTTAAGAGGAATAAAGTTGATTTTTATTGAAGTGCCTTCAAAGGCCACACCCTGGCAGCAGAGGAGCCATAGCTGTGGCTCTGTGTGGATGGCTCCAAGATGGGAGCAAAAGAGGGCTTGCTCATGAGATCTCACATTTTTATGAGTTTTAGTCCATTTGTATATAGAAGTTAACTGCTCAATTAATAGTTTCAAATTATGAAGTTACATCTTCCTTGCTTGCATGCCTGCTCTCCTCTTTTCACGTTGTTTATGCTTTGGGCCTGAAGTTTTAAGAGATTGTCCTTGAGTCTCCAGCTAGAAAAGGATTGTTTTGTCTTCACCACCCTGTGAAAAGATCCCAGTAACACTTAATATAAAGCTAAAAGCTGCACATCAAAACAGAATGGAAAAATTTAAAACCTAAGGTATTGGTTGTCTGCAGTTGGACAGACAGCAGGACAGAGCTCTCCTTTGCTTTTAGTTAGTTTTAGCTCCCTGAGGCAGAGAAGTTCCCCCAACTGTGGTTTTTCTATTTCTTTGGAGCTGTTTAAACCTGCTCTGGACTGAACACCCAGAACACCACTGGCAGCTCACACCTGTGGCCGACCAGGCTGAGCCTGGGCCGCAGCAGTTCCAGTGCTGGAGGGGCCGTTAACAGACTCATAAGAGACTGATAAGAGACTGAGTGAGCTGAGCTACAGCCCACGGAGGGACTTTCTGAGTTTGTCATCTCTTTTGGAGCGGCAAGAGGTTTTCTTTTTTAATATTGTTCATTTTTTGTGCTGGTGAATGCTCTGCCTGTTAAATAAACAGGTTTTTTCCCCTTTTCTCCATGGAAATATTTTCTTGATCTGGTTGGAGGAGGGGCCACTTGAATCTGCTTTCTAGAGGAAACTCTTTTGGAGATTTTCTCCCAAATTTGCCCTAAACCAGGACAGGGTGGTGGGAAGAGGGGACAGCCCCTAGTGACAGGACTGGGGTGAAGCTGGAGAAGGGGACCCCAAAACCCCCCAACATCCCCAAGCAGGACCCTGGAGAGGGGAGATCCCCAGTGCTCATGGGATCTCCAACAGCCCTGAGACAGGGGACCACCAGAACCCAAGAGACTGGAAACGGGAAAATCCTGGTGGCTTTTTTTGATTCACTCTTGATTTTTGAAGGATTTTATGGACACCAGATGACTTCTAGTGATGGACTTGGGTGGGAGCAATCCCCAGCCCAAGGCATTCACACCTTGTTTTTCCCCAAACCAGGATTTCCCATTCCCAAATCTTGGCAATATGGAGGAGGAGAAGGCTTGGAGGAAGAGGAAGATGCCCCAGGACACCCAGGCAGGTGAGGAGGAAGTCAGTGCCCCTTTCCCCCTCTCTCCTGCTCCATCTCCCAGCCCAGCACGGGCCCCGGCTGCAGGACAACCCTGCTGCAAACCCCGTCCTGCTGGGGATGCACTGGGGGGATCTCCTTCCCCTTTCGGGTGGCAAGGAGGCAAATCCCATCCTCTCCTTGTCCTTCCTTCCCCAGGGAAGGAGCTGAGGATGGAGACCAGGGAGGACAAATCCCCACAGCAGAACCTCATGGAAGAGGCTGTTTTGAGTGACTCCACTGTGCAGGAACCCAATGGGGAGGAAAAGCCCCGGCAATTCCGCACAAGGAGGGGCTGCAAACCCAGCCCAGGGTGCTCTGAGGAGGAAAGACCCACCCTGGGCCAGGAAGGTGGACAGAGCTTCAGCCAGAGCACAGAGCTGGTGGCCCATGAGCAGCTTCATGCCAGCGAGAGGCCCTATGAGTGCTTGGAGTGTGGGAAGAGCTTCAGGAAGAGATTCAACCTGATCTGCCACCAGAGGATCCACACTGGGGAACGGCCCTACGAGTGCTTGGAATGTGGGATGAACTTCAGCCACAGGTCTGACCTGGTTGTCTACCAGAGGTTCCACACTGGGGAGAGGCCCTACGAGTGTCCCCAGTGTCAGAAGAGGTTTCACACCAGCACCCACCTCCTTGTACATGAGCGCATTCACACCGAGGAGAGGCCCTTCTGCTGCCCTGACTGCAGGAAGGGCTTCAGGCACAACTCCACCCTCATCACCCACCGGCGCATCCACACCGGGGAGAGGCCCTAAGAGTGTCCCCAGTGTGGGAAGAGCTTCTCAGACCGCTCGTTCTTTACCCAACACTAACGGAGGCACCGGTAAGGGCAGCCCTGTGAGTGCCCCAGCTGCAGGGGGAGCTTCATGCTCTGCTCCAGCTTCATCCCCCATGGGAGGACCCACGTTGGTCAGAGCCCTGGCCATCCACATTCCTGGTGATCTGCATTGGGAAGGCGGCTGGACTTTCTTTTGTTTTGACCCTAATTTTCTTTGGATTCATCTTCATCTCTTTAAAAAAGAGAAAATTGGGGTAAAACTCAATAAATTCATCAAGGGCATCTAAAGCCTCACTTTTTACTTGTGTTTCAGGGCAATCTGGGATTCAGGGAGATAATTGGGAGAATTTGGGGGTATTTGATGTACTTGTTTCCCTTTCTTGGCACTAAAAGAGACAAGAGGGTTCAATCTGTCAACTCAATGCCACTGAAAACTACTCAATCCCACCCCAAAACTCCTGGATTCCACAGCTCTTTGGTGTGGAATGGGGTTGGAAGGGGATTGAGCAAAGTGGCCTTCAAATCAGGAGGCTTGACATGGGCATTAGGTGGGGCAGGATGGGTGGGATGGGGTTTGGGAGGTGGGAAATGGGGGAAATATGGCTTGGAAAGGGGGCGTTGATGTCCAGGAGGGGTGGGATGGGTTGGGGATTGACTGGGGAGGTGGCCTGGGGTCTGGAATGAGACAGCCAAAGTTTGGGGATGATGAAGGGAGGGGGAGCCCATTACTGAATGAGTTCTTGAATAATCCACATTCCTGAAGAGATTTTGGAGTATCTCATGTTTCTGAGGCAGTTTTGGGCACTCCCCAGCTCTTGGGGGTCTTTCCTGAGAGCAGCTCCATGGAGCCCCATTGCCAGGGGTGGTTGCCTTGGGCACGAGCTCAGAGCTGTAGCCAGAGTCCGTTGCCTTGGTGCTGGAGAGCAGAGAAATGATGAACGGCCCCAGACATCTCCAGTGCGTGTTTGGGGGCAGGGAGAGTTCTGCATAGGTGGGGTGGTCACTGCCCCAACCCAGCCACTGCAGCCTCTGGCCCAGCCCCAAAGTGATTGCCAAGCCCCTGGCACCCCAAAAACCCCACCTGAGAGAGGGACCAGAGCAGGTCAGGCTGTGACACGGGTGTGACACTGACACATCCCACGGCCCTGGAGCTCACAGCAGCTGAGATCCATGACTGACTGTGGATCTCTGTCTCCCTCTCTCTCTTCTCCTGACTTCATCTTCTCGAAATCTGGATAACTTGAAGTTGGACAGGTTAGAGTTTGCTAAGTCAGTGCTTTATGAAGTGATTTACTGTAATTCAATGCTATTTAAGATTTCCCAAGTACCTCATTCTCTGAAGTTTGCAACTAAAAGTTTGTTCTCCACCCTCCTGAGAAGATGTTTTCTCTCCTTGGCCATCTGTCCTGCAGGCTGTGCCCCCTGTGCGTGCTGCTCCTCTGCCCTGGCCAGCTGCACTCGCCCATCTCGCTGTGCCCCAGCATTTCTCACCCAGCGTTTCTGTGCCCTCCCTGGACTCCCTGCACCCAGCACTGCCAGCTCCTGGCACAAAGAGCCAGGGCAGGAGCCCACCCTGCCAAGGGGCTCTGGAGCAGGGCGGGGGCTGCGATGGCTTCTGTGCTCAGCAGCTGCTCCTGGCATGGTTCCATGGAGACCGAGCACAGCAACGCTGCTGAGCATTGTCCCTGCTGAGGGTCACACACTGCCGGGGCACATTTCTTGCCTGCAGGATTGCTGAGCATTGTCCCTGCTGAGGGTCACACACTGCCAGAGCACATTCCCTGACTGCAGGATTTGTGCCCGACCCAAGCGCTGCACTTGTGTCTCCAGCTTTGCTTTCCAACAAAAACAGGGGAAGGCAAACTGTGCAGGTCATGGTATTTTAGTGTGCCTAAAACTCACTAAGTCGTTGATCTTAGAGGTGAGATGCATTTAGAACTCATGGCATGGAGAAGTATTGCAAGATGGAAAAGAGGAGCATAGAAATAAACTGAGGAAAACATTTCAGATGATTTCTTTCCATTTTCATTTCACTTCTGGAATGCTGGTTCAGTTTTCCAGGAATCTTCTCTGTGATCCTGTCTGCTCTTCTCAGAGACCTTTCCTGGAGAATGAGGTCGAGCTCTTGTCACAAGACGTGCCACCAACTGCGGCTTCTCTTGGCTTTCCACACTGTGTGCAGCAGGACTCTTGCAGCAAAACAGGACAAAAGTTTTGAGGACTTGACAACTTGTCCTTTCTTTTCCTGGTGGACTGGGGAGTTGTGCTATGGGTAAGGTTTTCATTGTTGCTTTTCTAGGCTAAGAAAATAGGAGGTGGTACAAAGAATTGTTAGGGAATACAAGCCTGGCTGAATGCAGAGAAAGAATCTCCAGAGCCTGCAGCCTCAAGTGGAGAGTTGTGTGACGATCATTCCAACCCGTCACTGGACATCTTGAAAATTATCTGGAATGTGAAAATGCTCTGACAGAGGGAGTTTGTTTCTGAATTCCACATCTGGTGCCTTGGTGCATAAATCAAGAGCACAATCAGTTCATGATAAGTACCAGAACAAGATGGACCTCTCAGAGTAGCTGACTGAAACAATCTGAAAAGGAGAAATGCAGGGAATGACCGGGTGAACCTTGCCTGGAAGAAGGGTAAATTTTTCTAATAATTACTAATCCATTCCCTCATCTTTTGGCTTTCTTAGCAAGGCCATTTGCATCCCAGATTCCCTATGAAGTGTGAAGCCTGAGCTTGTGGAAGTGGCTGAAAGATGCCCTGTTCCTCTGCAGGGACACTCAGGCTGGAACAGGAGCTGGAGCCCTCTCTGGGGCAGCCTCCTCCAAGCTGGAATTTGTGCCGTGCTGTGAGAGGAGGAGGAGGGGGAGAAGGCTGGCGCTGTGTGGCAGGAGCAGCAGGTTTGGGCCGCAGGACATTCCGTCTGTGCCGCTGCCCCGCAATGGGCGGCCGTGCCCGGGGCTCTGGGCCTGGCCCCGCGTGCACTGAGCTCCCTGGGCTGGGCTCAGGTTCCCGCTGGGACTGGGCAGAGCCTGGGCTCAAACTGGGGGCAGCAGCAGTGCAAAACACCTCTGGGCATCTGTGTTTCCTGCTGCTAGGAAGGAGCAATGAAGCGAGTCGAGAAGTTCTGGTTTCTGTTTCTCCTGGTGGATTTTTTTATTTAATTCCACATTGTGGAGGCAAATTCTGTGACAGCCTCTGTCAGCTTATTCTATTTCAACAACGTCAGCAACAGGGCTGTATTTGAGCGCTGCAAATGTGGCCTGTGTGGCTTTAATTCCCCTCATCTTAGTGTTCAGGGGCTGGTGAGCTTTTCAGTATCTGCTGATCTTTATGCCTGTGATAAAAATACTGACTTCACTGTCATGAAAGCACCATGGGTAGCACCAACTGAAAGAGGCACTTGCATTTTTATGGATAAAATTCAGGTGGCAAGCAGAAGAGGGCCAAGAGCAGCCATGATCTGCAGTTCCCAAGGCAAAGGCACCAGTGTCGCAGACATTTTTTCACAGAAATACTTTCTTTCAGATTTCTGCATTTTCTGGGAAGCTGAGGGCCCCAGAGGAAGAGAATGTAAACAATTGTTATCAGCTGCTGTGGAATGCAATAAGATGCACCTGTGATTGGTTCATGTTCTGATGTTTATAATTAAGAGCCAATCACAGGAGCAAGCTGGGGACAGAGTCCCTGGACACAACTTTGTTATAGATTCTTTCTTTCTATTCTTAGCTTAGCTTAGCAGCTCTGCAACTTCTCTCTTTATTCCTATTAGTATAGTCATAATGTATTATATATCATATATCAATAAATTCAGCCTTCTGATCAAGAAACAAGATTCTCGTCTTTCTCTCACCACCCCAGCGACCCACTCAGGTTGCTGTAATACACCAGCAGCCTCTTCCTGTCACCTCAGGGTGAGTAAAACAGAGCTGGAAACAGTGCTGGAACCCAATCCTTTCTTCCTCTGAGGGCTGGCTCGGGGCAGCACAGGCGGGCCCTGAGCAGTCAGGGCTGTGTGTGGGTGCTGGTTGCTCTGCTCCAGAACTGAGCTGGAAAAAGCCCTTGGGAGCTGAGGCAGGAGCAGGTGGGAAGGGGCCAGCGCTGCTGCTGCTCCTGGCTGGGAGCCCCAGCTGGGCCGGGCCGGCGCCCCCTGCGCTGTGGCTGCTGCTGCTGCCAGAGCCGGGCGGGACTCGGGGACAGGGAACGGACACGGGGGGACAGCAAAGGCCTGGCGGCTGCAGGGATGGTGGCGCTGGGGCCAGCGCCAGCACAGAGCTTCAGCCTGCAGTTAACCCCGAGGGAAACGCTGGGGAAAGACTCCATTTCAGCCTTTCTGTACTCATGGCTGTGAAGGGACTGAAATGAAAGCAGAACAAGTAGGGCCCAACCTGTTCTCCTGCCTTGGGTGGAGCCCCAGGCCTGAGGCTGAGAGGGGCTGTGAGGGGCTGTGAGGGGCCATCTGTCATGAGTGAAATAAACAGGGCCAGGAGACTTCTTCTCCTTTTTAATGCCTTTATTAAAAGTGATCAGCTCAGGACTGGGCAGGTCGGCAGGGCTGCAGTCCCTGTCGTGGCGCCCAGGGCGACTCAGAGGAGGAGGATATGCACAGCTTTGTCCACAAGGGGCAGAGCTGGGGGATCCGGTCCTAGTGGGAGCCTTTAGGGCGTGGTGTCCCCATCAGATGTTGGTTTGGTCTGGGTCTCGCTTCCTCCCACACCTGCCCCGGGGGCTCTCGAAGACAGGGTGAGGAACAATGAAGGCTTCCATCATCTCTGCAGGCCCAGCACTCCGCTCCTCGCATCCAGACATCACTCCAGTCTCTCAACTCTTATATGGCTCGTTGTTTTTGGGGTTTTCTCAGTACATTCGGAGTGGGGGACCCACACAGAATGCTGGTCTTGGAGTCACTTTACATAACCCCCCCACCTTCTCAGGTGTCTTCACTATTCTGGGAAAGGTATAACTTAGCCTCGGGCAAGGCTCTGCTAATACAAAAGGAGCGATTAGCCACAACGACCCATGATTACAATAACAAAACACGCAGAACTTCGGCAGCTACAGTGCTCTGGCTGCCTTTTTGTAACTTTTTCTCACAAAAAAATATTAACCGAATTTTTGTTCATAACAATGAGGGGCCATGAAGGGCCTTGAGAGGCCATGAGGGGCCATGGGGAACTCAGAGAGGCCTTAAGGCCCTGTGAGGGGCTGTGGGAGCCAGGCCCCTCATGGAACCAAGGGTCCATCATGTCCCAGCACGGCCTTGTGGAACCAAAGGGACCATGGTGCCACTATGGAGCCTCATGGTATCACAGGTCCATTGTTACACAGCAGCCACAGCCTGGCTGCAGAACCAAGGAGATCATTGTGACACTGCACAACTGTGGAAACCTGTGAGCCTACCAGGGAAAAGCCAGCAGAAATGGCCTGGAGAGACACACTGTAGGCTTTGGGCATTCCTCACAGCTCAGGGTGAGGAAAGAGGCTTCCCCATGGTACTCTGCAGCACTATGTTAATTTTTCCCAGTTCTGTACTGTCCCTTGGCCTTCTCTACCCGTTTAACTCTTATAAGTTCATGTTCTGGTGAGTTCTCCCTTCCCTGTTTTCCCACTGGTGTGTAACCCTGCCCATCCACCCTGGCATTTACTATTGGTCCCTTCCATGTGTACCGCCCCTGAACCCTCAGAGCATTGGATCCCCGGTGCTCTACTCTGAACCCTCTTTTCCTGCATTTGTACCCTGGACTCTCCTTTGTCTTTGTTTTTGGCCCCTGGACACTTTCAGCATTTCTCTGTGTGTGTGTGTGTGTGTGTGTCTGTGAGTGTGTCTGTGTGTGTGTCTGTGTGTCTGTGTGTCTGTGTGTCTGTGTGTTTGTCTGTGTGTCTATGTGCTGGTGCTCTCGTGGTTCCTACCCATTGGCACAAGAAACTTGGGGACGGTTGTGTGCAGACCACCTCAGACTGCAACAATAACTCCTTTTTTCATTTACTTTGTGGTGGGAATGAACCATTCTGTCTAATCACGATCAGAATAAATCAGAGCTGTATTTATATAAATTTATCTGGTATTCAATCTTTAATGCTGGGGGGAAAATTGCATTAAAGTTCAATTCCACCTGTCTAATCTTTAACACCTTTGACAAAGTCTGGGGCTGGGATTGGATCCAACCGCTTCCAGTCTCCTCTCTTTGAAGGAATTTTAGAAGTCTAGAGGCCCTGCAGGGATTTGAGGATCCGCGGTGGCTGTTAGGTGTCATTTCTCAACCTCATGTCTCAGCAGAAGTTTCTCCAATAAAGGAATAAAGGTTTTGCCTGAAGCTCCCTTTGTGCCCATGACAGGAACCCCTGTGAGTGTCTGGGACATCCCAGCTCTTTGGCAGCCTGGGGACTCCTGGGATGTCACCGTGGAGCCCCCGTGAGTGCCTGTGACAGATTGGTGCCTTTGCAGCACAAGGTGCCCTGGGATGTCACCACGGAATGGCTGTGACTGCCTCTGACCACACGGCTCTTTACCATCCCAGTAATCCCCTGGGAGGTCTCCATGGAGCCCCTGTCTGTGCCTGTGACATTCAAGCTCTGGAACAGCCTGGAGACTCTTGGAAAATCCCCATGGAACACCTCGGAAGGCCTGTGACAAAACTGATCCTTAGCAGGCAATGATCACCAGCCCCCTGTTCCTATGGTCAGTTTCCATGGTAACCATCACCAGCCCCCTGTTGCTATGGTCAGTCCCTCGGCAGCTCCATGGAGACCCCATGCCAGGGGTGGTTGCCATGGACACCAGCTCAGGTCTGCAGCCAGAGGCCGTTGCCATGGCAACCATTGGCAGCCCCATCCCCAGGCTCATGGGATCCCAGAACCACAGAATTGGCTGAGCTGGGAGAGACCCATCAGGATCCTCCAGTCCAACTGCTGGCCCTGCCCAGGACACCCCAACAATGCCAGCCTGGGCCTGGCAGCGCTGTCCAAACGCTGCTGCAGCTCAGAGAGCCCTGGAGCTGGGACCCTTCCCTGGGGAGCCTGGGCAGGGCCCCAGCAGCCTCTGGGCAAAATCCTTTTCCTGACATCCAACCTGAGCCTGCCCCGACTCAGCTGCAGCCGTTCCCTCCACTCCTGTCCCTGGGCACCAGAGGGAAGAGGTTCCCACAGCCCCAGCCAGGGACCCGCTCCCAAGGCTGTTGCCATGGCCACCAGGGCTGGGACCAGCTGGGATGCTCGGTTTCCATGGGCCAGGGTTCAGGAATGGGATTCCCCAATTTCCTGCTCCTGCTAAAACCGTGCTGCCCTCGCTGCCCTCCCGCCTTCCATGGAAAGCACAAAAGGCAAAGATTCCAGGCTGGGATAAAAACCATTTATTGGGAACAGCAATGAGATAAGGAACAAACAGGAACAAAAACAATATTGATAACAGAAGGGATAAATAAAACTGTTTACAGGGAAAATTAAACACAACTCACTGGGTCTTCCTGGCCACAATTTCCCATGCCTGGAAATTTCACCCTTCTCCTCAGGGAGAGAGAGAGTCCCTTTCCTGCCCCTGGCAATGACCTGAGGTGGGAGTAAATGTAATGACAGGGCCATGGCCAGACCCTCATGTTCTTCCATCCCACATCATGTCATTGGCAGGGGCAGGAAAAGGGACAGGTGTCTTCCTGGCATGGATCACAGGGAACATGGATCACCAGGGCTCTTTCCAATATGGGTCCTCCAATGAGGGATGAAGCTGGAGCTGGGCATGAAGCTCTTCTGCTGTTGGGCCACTGACAGAACGTCCCTTACCGGTGCTTCCATTGGTGGCTGGTCAAGGCAGAGCTCTGGGTGAAACTCATCCCACACTAGGGACACTCGAAGGACCTCTTCCCTGTGTGGATGCGCTGGTGCCTGATGAGGGTGAACTTATGCTTGAATCCCTTCCCACAGTCAGGGCAGCGGAAGGGCCTCCCCTCTGTGTGAATCCGCTCATGCAGACGGAGATCTGAGCTGGTCTGAAACCTCTTCCCACACGTGGGGCACTCATAGGGCCTCTCTCCAGTGTGGATGCGCTGGTGGATGATGAGGTGGGACTGGCGCTTGAAGCCCTTCCCACACTCAGGGCAGCAGAAAGGCCTCTCCCCAGTGTGAATGAGCTGGTGTCTGAGGAGATCGGAGCTGGTCCGAAAGCTCTTCTGGCACTCGGGACACTCGTAGGGCCTCTCCCCGGTGTGGATGCATTGGTGGGTCACAAGGGTAGACCTGTAACTGAAGCCCTTCCCACACTCCCCACACTTGTAGGGCCATTCCCTTGTGTCGATCATCTGGTGGCTGATCAGGGTGCTGCTGTGCCTGAAGCTCTTCTCACACTCTGAGCACTTGTGGGGATTCTCCCGATCATGAAGCTGCTCACTGACCACCAGCTCTGTGCTCTGGCTGAAGCTCTGTCCACCTTCCTGGCTCAGGGTGGGTCTTCTCTCCTCAGAGCACCCTGGGCTGGGTTTGCAGCCCCTACTCCTGTGGAATCTCTGGGGATTATCCTCCCCATTGAATTCCTGTGTCATGGAGCTGCTCAAAATGGCCTCTTCCACAAGGTTCTGCTCAGGAGATTTGTCCTCCCTGGTCTCCATCCTCAGCTCCTTCTCTGGGGGAGGAAGGACAAGGAGAGGATGGGATTTGCCTCCATGCCAGAGGGAAAGGGAAGGAGATCCCCTCAGTGCATCCCTGGAAGGACGGCGTTGGCAGCAGGGTTGTCCTGCAGCCAGGGGCCGTGCTGGGCTGGGAGATGGAGCAGGAGAGAGGGGGAAAGGGGCATTGACTTCCTCCTCACCTGCCTGGGTGTCCTGGGGCATCTTCCTCTTCCTTGCAGTCTCTCCCTCCATCTGGCTAAGTTTTAGGAATGGGAAATTCTGTTTTGGGAGGAAAACAAGAAATGAGCACACTAAATTTTGTACCGGATTGAAGGTGAACCAGCGGGAAAGTCTAAGTCAGAATTCCAATTCAAAAACAAAATTAGGATCAAGGCAATGATACAGAAACACTGCCTTAAACTGACAGAGTCAGGATATAACCTGACACCATGTTGGTCAGGGTGGTGGCTGCAGTCCCATTAAATGGTGGCTGCAGTCCTATTGGAATGATGAACATGATTCTGTCCAAGAAGTGATGCTGTAGAAGAGTCTGGTCTTCCTCTGAAGGTCCACTGGTGGTTATGGAGCTCTTGTCCTCTGGGAATCCAGTAGGCAAGGTGCTGCTGGTGTTGCCAGCCTCAGCTTATATCCAGGTAGGAATTCTTGGATCCTCCCTCTGGGCGGAGCATCCCACAGTGGGATGATGGAATTTTATTAGTCCTGCAGTGACACTCAATGGCCCATTCACAGAAGATATCTCCCCTGGAGGGCGTTATCAGAGGTGATTCATGGAAGAGATAAAGAACTCTGCCCCACCTGCTTATAGCAGTTGATGAAGATGGGGATTGAAAACATGCATTTGGTTACATCTTGCATTGCAACCTGAAACAGTGGGGTAATCCCTGCTCAGGGGGTGAACACCACCCCCCTTATCCAAACTGGCTCAGGTGTAAAACCCCCACCCTGGGAAGGCCACACACACAGGGGACAATGTCACAGTTGACCCTGCTCTAGGTGAGGCCTCTGTCCCTTGTCACTCCCTTATTCTCCCCCCTTTTCTCTTTCTTTCCAACTCACTCTCTACCTCACATTTACTGTTCAATAAAATCCACCTTGGATTTGGTCTTGTTAGTATCTTAACTGGGGCAGAGGAATCTCTCCAAAAATTTTCTTAAGCAGATTGCGACATTATTTTGCCATAGTGGGTTAAGGGCACCGTTGTCTGACCCCTGGTGCCTTTGACAACAGCATGGTTCACTCCTCTGAGGAGGTTGTGGTTCTCTCTGGAGGAACTCTTGGAAACTTGGACACAGCTTCCTCTGAGCACCTTATGGGAGAACTGATGAGGAAAATGGCTGTTAGAGGTGGCCAGTGAAAAAGAAAATATTTTGTTGTCCTTCCTTGAAAAGTTTGTTAAAATCACTGGAGGAAAGGGAGCAAATGTTACCAGCGAGACTGACAAGGTTCATTCACCCCATGGTGAGGAACCCAAGGCTGCTAAAAGTCCAACAAAAAACGCAATTCAAGTAGCTAAATTCCCAAATAACTCTGGAATTCACAGGCTTGGGTTCTTTGCCAAATGTGAGAATCATTATTCTCTTCATCCCTGTCACCTTTGTGACAGCTACACAGAGTTTCCCCTTCCTTCTATTAATCTGATTGGGCCTAATTTCCACTTTCCTTTTATTGGAACCTGCCAGCAGCTGAGCTGGAGCTGTGCAGGAACCAATGAAACTTGGAATTGCCACAGAATTTCTTCTATTGCCAGTTTACTCCTGTTTGAGATTTGTTTGCATTTCCATCACATGTGACTCTCGGGAAAATCAAATATTCATCAAAGTATTTTATGTAGGATTAGGTTTGATTTATGCCTAGTTTATTTTGTCCAGTGCCCTGGGGATGCTCAAGGGGTCTCTGTGCCTCTTGCCCTGGGGGATGCTCAGGAGGAATTTGTTGCGATTGTCCCTGTCCCTGTCACCCTAGCCCATGCCCTGGGAGTGTCCTTGTCCCTGTCACCCCAGGCCATTCCCCAGGGGGTCTCCATCATTCTCACCCCAGGAAATGCCTGGGGGGTCTCCCTCCCTCTCACCCCTGTGCCAGGGGGTGCTCGGGGCAGTCTCTGTCTCTCTCAGCCCAGGGGATGCTCAGGGGTCTCTGTCCCTCTCAGCCCAGGGGGTGCTCGGCGGGTCTCCATCCCTCTGGCCTCAGGCAATGCCTGTGCAGGGCTGGGGACCAGGGGCTCTGTGTCCCTCTCACCGCTGAGGGTGCTCGGGGCTGGGGGGGCTCTCTGACCTTCTCACACCTGGGGAGGCCGGGGGGGTCTCTGTCCCTCTCAGCCCTGCTGTGACCCCACCCAAACATCATCGGGGTCAGAGGGACAGAGACACCCCCAAAGCCCCAGAAGGGCTGAACTTGTGGCGGGAAAAAGCTCAGCTGCCCTTTTCTTCTGGTGCCTCCTCCTCTCCTCAGCTGAGGATGTCAAACTCCCCAGGAGCAGGAAAATCCCCATTCCCTGTTTCCTTGTAGCTGCAGCCTGGAACATCCACTCAGAGTGAAGAATTTTCTGATAGCTCTGCTGAATGACAATGGCAAGAGGTTTGTGAGAATGGGAAGAAATTGTGTTTTGATAGTAAATAAAATGTGTAAAATTATTTCGTTCTGACATATTCCTTTTCAGTCAGTTCTGGTTTATTTTCAGAGTGCCACCTTCTCAGCTGATTGTGTTTGTGCCTTCCTTTCTCTCCTACCTTTCTTTGCCTGCTCAGTTTCTCTCTCAGCATCTCCCTTGACCCAGGTTCCAGTCTGAGCAGAACACTGGAGGCGGTGATGACAGCTGGGGACAAACAAGGCAAAGGTGTCTCTGGTGCTGAGCAAAGCTGGATGTGTTTGAGGAATGCCAAGGGCCAAGGCCTGAGCCCCAGCCCCTGGCCAGGCAGATCCTGTCCCTCCCTCCTTGCTCAGGGCTCTTGCTGGGATGGGCACTGGCATGTGGGGATGTGCAATGGCAAGGGCAGGAGCATGGGGTGGCCCCTGCCAGGCTGCTGAGCAGGGACAAGGAGGCAATGAGGCCCCAGCCCTGCAAGGGTCACTTGTCTCCTGCTCCTGCCTCAGGCCCAGGCCCAGCAGCCATGGCCAAAGTGCTGCCCAAGTTGGCTCTGGCAGGGCTGTCTTGCAGCTGCTGCCCATCCCTGTGCCCTGTGCAGCCCAGGCTGTCCCACGGTGTCCCTGCCCTGCGCCTCTGTCCCTGCAGGCTGTCGGCATCCCCCGGCTGCCCCACCTGGCTGGGCCCTTCCTTTGCTGACAGCTCTGCCTCCTGCCTGCCTCTGCCTGCCTACACAAAGCCTGGGGCTGATACCAAAAGGGTTCATTCCATTTTTACCCTGACTGTGAACTTTCAGCACAGGAACAAGGCATGCAGGGGCTGCTTTCCCAGCAAGGATGGTTGGAAGAGAAGACATCGGGCTCAAGGGTGCAGGGATAGAGAAAACAAGGAGTGAATCTGGGAACTTGGGGTGGGTTTTATGGAAATGGGTAAATTGTAATTCAAATTTAGTGACTCTGTATAAGCAACACACTGGTAGAATTACATGTCCATGTAGGGTCGGGAGTTATCCCTCACCTGACCTCAGACCTGAATAAATTACTCCCTCTGAAATAGCAAGTTAGTGTTATGGAGTCTTGTTCTGATATTTCAGAGATTTGGTGACAGTGTTTCCTCACAGACCTAAGGAGTCAGCTGTGACACTGTGGAACCCCATGGAACAAAGGGTCCATTGTGACACAGCAGAACCCCATGGAACCTAAATCCAGTTTGGCACATTGGGGCCACATTGAACCAATGGTCCATTGTGATACTGCAGATCCAAGGAGACCATGGTGACCCTGAGAAACCTCTTGGAACCAAGGGGCCATTGTAACACAGCAAGGCCTGGTGGAACCATGGGTCCATTGTTACACTGCAGAACCTCACGGAACCAAGGTGACCGTGTTCTACTGCGAAACCTCATTGAACAAAGGATCCATGGTGACACTGCATAACCAAGGAGACTGCTGCTGGCAGTGTGAGAGCTCATGGAACCACAAGTCCATTGTGACACAGCGTGGCCACATGGAGCCAAGGGGTCACTGTGACACTGTGGATCCAAGGAGACCATTGGGACTGAGGAACCTCATGGAACCAAGTGTCCATTGTCCCACTGTGGGGCCCTGTGGAACCAAGGGGAGCAGAGTGACATTGCGGGGCCTCATGGAACAATGGAGACTGTTCTGACACTTTGGGACCCACTGGAACCAAGGGGCCATTAGAGCATGGCAGGGCCTGGTGGAATCAAGGGGACTGCAGTGAACACTGTGGGCGTCCATAGGGTGAAGGGTCCATTCTGACGCCGTGGAACCAAAGACTCCATTGTGACACTCTGGGGCATCATGTAACCAAAGGTCCATTGTGACACAGCAGGGCCTCATGGAAGCATGGAGGCCATTTTTACACTCGGAGGCCTTGTGAAACTAAAGGGCCATTGTGGCACTTCAGAGCCTTGTGGAGCCAAGGGGACCATAGTGACACTGTGGGGCTCAGTGAAACCAATGGTCTGTTGTGACACTGGAAGGCCTCAGGGGATCATGGACACCATTGTGACACTCTAAGGCCGCATGGAACAAAGGATCCACTGTGACACTCTGGAGTGTTGGCAGGCCAAGGGGCAGTTGTCACACTGTGTGGCACCATGGAACCAAGGAGGCCATTGTGACACTACAGGGCCCCATGGAACTAAGGATTCATGGAACAGTGCAGGACCCCATGGAACCAAAATTCCATTGTGACATTGTGGGGCCTCATGGAATCCTGGAGGCCATTGTGACACTTGGAGGCCTTGTTGAATCAAGGGGCTCTGCAGGGCCTCATGGATCCAGGAGACCCTTCTGACACTGTGAGTCCCCATGGAACCAAGATGCCATCGTGACACTGCGGCACCAAGGAGACCCTTGTGACACTGCCATGCCTCATGGAAGCCAGGGACCATTGTGACACTCTGGAGCCCCATGGAAACAAGAGGCCAGTGTGACACATCTGGGCCTGATGGAACCAGGGATCCAATATGACACCACCACTGTGACACTGCAGGGCCCCATGGAAACAAGGGAACAGGGAACAGGTCTGGTTGGCTTGGCCTGACTGGTCCACCTGCCCTTGGCATGTCGAGGGCCTCTTCTCACGTACCCCTGAAACCCTGGGACTCTGGGCTTTCCTTCAAATGGTAAAGAACTGCCCTTCTCATTCAAGCATCCATGGCCAAAATGGGATTCCCCTCTAATCTTCCCTCCCTTGTCAGGGATTGCTCCCAGACAAAAGCTGCCATTACCAACAAATCTGGCTTCCTTTGGCTTCCTGAGAGCTGGGTCTCACCTACCTTCAAACTGGGGTTCAGTGCTCTCCTTCCTATGGAAAAGAAACATCCTTCTCAACGTGCCCATGGCTGGAATGGGGATTCTACCTCCAAAAGTCCTATATCCAATGATTGCTCCTATACAAAAGCAGCCCTTACAGACAGGTCTGGCTGGCCTTGGCCTGCTGAGGGCCAGCTCTCACCTGCCTTCCAAACACAGGGGCTCTGTGCTTTCCTTTCTGTGGAGAAGGACTGGCCTTCTCCTCCAGGAGAGAAGTGGCTGAAATTGGGATTCCACATACATAATTTCAAATAACAAAGGGTTGCTCCCAGACAAAGCTGCCAGGAGAGACAGATCTGTGTGCCCTTGCCCTCTGATCACTGCAGTTCATCAGCCCCTGAAACACCGAGGCTCCGTGGTTTCCTTCTTGTGGGGACCACTGTGACACTGTGGGGCCCTACGAAACCAAAGGGTCACTGCGACCCTGAAGGGCCTCGTGGAAGCACGGGGCCATTGTGACACTGCAGAAGCAAAGAGAACATTGTGACACTGCAGGGCCTTGTGGAACCAAGGGGACATGGAACAGGTCTGGCTTGTTTGGCCTCCCAAGGCCACCTGACAGGTCCAGCTGATCTTGAGATGTTGGAAGCTGCCTCTCATCAGTCCCCGGAGAGCTGGGGCTCTGTGCTTGCCTTCCTATGGAAAAGAACCATCCCTCTGTCCAGGTGTCCACTGTCAAAATTGATACTCCCCCCAAAAATTCCCTATATGCACAGGGTGTCCCAGACAAAAGCTGCCAGGACAGAGAGCTATTGCTGGCCTTGGCCTCTGCTGGTCACCTCTCATCTCAAGGAAGCCCTGAGGAAAGTATTTGAACGGGTTTGGCTACTAGAACATCAATGAGTCTCTCCTCTGAAAAACTCAGATGCTCTTCTGATCATACATATGTCTTTTGTTTCTCACTGTGTATTATGCATGAAATATTAATTTAAGTCAGGAAACATTATTCTTCTCACTCTACCAGTCTTATCTGACACACAAAACCTCCTCTATATATGGATCCAGGTCACCTGTACAAGCAAACACAAGAAAGAATGCAGCAGGAATGATTTGTCCCTGCTCCCATCTGTCCCATCTCCTCTGGAGTTGGTGGTGCAGCCCCAGCACTTGGCAGGGCTCAAGAGCTCACAAGCTCAGCTTCCACACAGAGAACTTGCAGACCCTGGGCTGCTCTTCTTGGCCCCTGCATGCTCAGCCAGGCTGAGATGGACACTGATGGTTTCTGGGCCAGGCTCTCTGAGCCCAGCCCAGCTCCCTGCAAGCTCTGTCAGCTGCCCTGAGCTCTGGGCAGCACCAAGGGCCTCTCCCCAGCCCAGCCCAGCCAGCTCTGGCCCCACAGCTCTGCTCAGGCCAGGCTGCTCTGGGCACTGGCCCCATGGCCTCAGCCCCTGGCAAGGGCACAGCAGCAGCTGCAGCTGCCACAGGACTCAGCCCCAGCCATGGGGGAAGGCGCTGGGCCAAGGCCAAAGGAGGCTCCCTGGCTGCCCTGCTCCCCTTGGGCTGAGGTGCTGAGAGCTCTGCAGCCCCTGCTGCTGTCCCATCTGCCCAGGGCAGCACAAGAGCCGTGGCCTTGGGGCCCTCAAGAGCTGCTCCTGCTCCAGGCCCAGGGCCATGCCAAAACTGGGGCAGCCACAAAGCTGTGCCTATTTCTGCTCATTGCTGCTCTGATCAGGATGGATCCTCAGCACCTTGGAGTTTCCCATATGAATTTTACTTCTTCAGAGGCTTGTTCCGCCTTTAGCTTTTCAGTTCAGGAATTCTGAGCTGGAGGGCTCATTAACATTTTAAAACCCTCTGACAAGACAAGCCCTTGGGAATAATTTCATTTAGGGTCTACAAATTTTTTTGGTTAATTAGACGGATTTCAAAATAGTTTTTGAACTGAATCTACTATATTGGAAACAATGCAAAGATAGTATTTTTTCCTGTTAATTTTCTTTTCCTGTTTGTAGATTGATACCAGCAATTTCCTGTTGATAGTGATCTTAGCACATCCTAATGCAGGGTGAATAGACATGAACATCAGTACCCTTTGTGGCTGACAATCAATCAGACTTTTTCCCGACCCACTCCCCACCATTTCCCTCATCCAAACCCTGGGGCCCTGAGCGGCCTTGTGCAAATCTGAGCTTCCTTCACTGCAGGCTGCACCTGCAGCTTTCAACTCCTTGGCATTAACTCCCACCAGCTTTTTTGTAGAAGAAACTGCCTGAGGCACACCGGGGCTCTGTGCTCTCCATCCCCTCCTGGCTGGCACTGCCAGGCTGGGATGAGGAGCCCCTCAGCCTTCCCTGCTCCAGGCTGGAGAAGCCCAGCTCCCTCAGCCTCTGCTCACAGCCCAAGGGCTCCAGCCCCACCTTGGAGGCCTTTCCCAGACCCTGCTCCAGCTGCCAGACATCTTTCCTGCCCTGGGGAACCCAACCCAGGCCACAGTGACCTGGATAATCCTTGTCTGTGATGTCCTGGTCACACAGCCCAGCCCCTTGTCCCATGTCAGTCTCTGGGGTGGATCCTGTGGAACATCCTTTGGTGGAGGCAGTGGCTCCAGGTGGGCCAGGGGGATACCAGGGGGATACCAGGGATACCTGCTGGGCATGAACAGCTCTGGACTTTGGGGGGAAACTGTGAGGGGGGGCTGGGGCAGAGTGACCAACTCAGTGACCTCACACAGCCCTCCTGTGATGTCACAGCCTTCTCTGTGATGTCACAACCCATTACTATTGTCATACATATAGTTGTGTCTGATGTCACTACCAACTCTCTGATGTCATAGTCCGCTCTGTGATGTCAGACCTCTGCCCTGTGATGTCACAGAGACAGCCTATGATGCCATAGTTGCTCGATGACCTCACATAACCCACTCTGTGATGTTGTATTCCCCTCTGTGACCTCATGTTACCAGATGATAAATTGTCTACACCAGGTGAGCACACACAATGCTGGTTCTCCAAAACCCCAGGCCTATGGAAACCACACAATGCCCATTGTGTGAGAAGGGGAACTGAAATTCACCAGCCTCAGTGTCCTGCCAGCTCAGCCAGGCCCACGGGAACATTGGGGTCCAGGAGCACCAGGGACCACCAGAGAGACCCCCAGGATGGGAGAATGCATGGGTAAAGGGGAGGGGAAATATGTTAATGAATTTGGGGAAATGATTATCATATGTGTGTTTAGTGCAGGACAATCAATGAATATGTATGCAAAATACAGAATATGAACAGGAGCTTTCCTGTACTCAGCATGCACAGCTTTGGGAGGAGCTATTCCCTGTGCATGCAGCCAAATAAAGAATGCTGCCTCTTAATGCTACATTGGGGCTATGGAGTTTTATTATTTCGCTAAATTTTTGGTAACAGTCCCACTCCCAAGGAAAGCTCTGTCTCCTTCTGTTCACAAAGAGAAGGGCTGGTGAGAGATGTGGTGGTTGAAAGCTGCCAGAGGCAAAGTCACCATGAAATAACAGAGTTTCCAATATTCTATGCAAGAAAGAGGGGCTGCAACAAAACTTCAACACTGGAATCTGGAGGGCAGATGTTGGCTTATTCAGGGTGCAGATTTGGAGAGTACCAAATCAGATACTGACTTTTTAAGGGAAACAGTCCTTAAAAACAAAGGTGTCCAGGAATGATGGACACACCTCAAGAAAGAAATCTTGAGGGAGAAGGAGCAGCCTGTGCCTCTGTGCTAAAGTTGAGCCAGCTAATTCTTGTCCTGGCTGGCCATGGAGCTTTTGTGGGAACTGAGGGAAAAAAGAGGGTGCATCATCTTTGGACAGAAGATCAGGCATTTCAGGAAGTGTTTAAGGATGTTGTTAGGTCATGCAGAAAGAAAAGTAGAGTGGTAAAAGGTTAATTAAAACCTAACACAGCCACTTCTGTGAAAAATACTAAAAAATGTTTTAAAATGAACCAAATAGCAAAAGGAGGGATAAGTAGAACATCTACTCTTTATTGGAGGCAGTGGGGAATACAATAAGTAAGATAAGGAAAAGCTGAGCTGCTTAAAACCTTCTTTGCCGCAATATTCAAGAATGAGTCAGGTTGTCCTCAGCACAAGTGTTCTCCTGAGCTGGTGGATGGGCACAGGGAGCAGAACAGCCCCCCTGTAATCCAGGAGGAAGAAGCTGGGGACCTGCTGAGCCACTCAGATCACAGAATCACAGAAGTTCAAGGCTGGAAGAGACCTATAAGATCATCAAGTCCAGCCGATGTTTTAACTGTTCAACTAGATCATGGCAGCAAGTGCCACATCCAGTCTTTTTTTGAATTCTTCAAGGGATGATGACTCCACCACCTCACTGGGTAAATGATTCCAGTATCTGACCACTCTTTCTGTGAAATATTTCCTTCTTAATTCTAACTTACATCTCGCTTGACGCAGCTTGAGACTGTGTCCTCTTGTTCTATCTGTTGTCGCTTGGAGAAAGAGGCCGACCCCCAGCTCACCACAGCTACCCTTCAGGAAGTTGTAAAGAGCGATGAGGTCGCCCCTTAGTCTCCTTTTCTCTAGGCTAAACAACCCCAGCTCCCTCAGTCGCTCTTCGTATGGCTTGTGCTCCAAGCCCCTTACTAGTCTCGTTGCCCTCCTCTGGACACGCTCAAGTAACTCGACATCCCTCCTAAAGTGAGGGGCCCAGAACTGGATACAATACTCCAAGTGAGGCCTCACCAGTGCCGAGTACAGGGGAAGAATGACCTCTCTGCTCCTGCTGGTCACTCCATTCCTGATACTGGCCAGGATGGCATTGGCCCTCTTGGCTACCTGGGCACACTGCTGGCTCATATTCAATCGACTGTCAACCAGCACCCCCAGGTCCCTTTCCACCTGGGCACTATCCAGCCACTCCGTCCCCAGCTTATATCGATGCAGGGGGTTATTGTGGCCGAAGTGCAGTACTTGGCACTTGGACTTATTGAAGTTCATCCCGTTTGATTCTGCCCATGCATCTAACCTTTCCAAATCTCTCTGGAGAGCCCTACACCCCTCTAGCAGATCTACACTCTTTCCCAATTTAGTGTCATCAGCGAATTTACTAATAAAAGACTCTAAGCCCTCATCCATATCGTCAATAAAAATGTTGAACAAAACTGGCCCCAACACAGACCCCTGAGGGACACCACTGGTGACTGGTCGCCAGCTGGATGTGACACCATTCACCACCACTCTCTGGGCCCGGCCATCCAGCCAGTTCTGAACCCAGCAAAGGGTATTCCTATCCAGACCACGGCCAGCGAGTTTGTCTAGGAGTATGCTATGGGAAACAGTGTCGAAGGCCTTGCTGAAATCCAGAAAAACAGCATCTACAGCCTTCCCTGCATCCACTGGCCGGGTTACCTGATCATAAAAGGTGATCAGGTTAGTCAGACATGATCTACCCCTCCTAAATCCGTGCTGGCTGGGTCTGATACCCTGGCCATCCTGCAAATTTTGCATGATGGCACGTAATATAAACTGTTCCATTATTTTGCCAGGTATAGAGGTCAGGCTGACTGGTCTATAATTGCCAGGATCTTCCTTTGCACCCTTTTTGTGAATGGGTATCACATTTACCAGCTTCCAGTCATCCGGAACCTCACCAGTGATCCATGACTGTTGGTAAATGATAGAGAGTGGCTTTGCAATCTCATTTGCCAGCTCTCTCATTACCCTAGGGTGGATCCCATCTGGTCCCATAGATTTATGAATATCCAAGGATTTCAATAGTTCTATAACAGCCTCTTCTTGGATAATGTGGGGACCATTCTGTTCCCTAAAACCAACGACCAGCCTAGACGGACGGGAGTCTTGAGGGCAAGTCATCTAACATTAAAAACCGAGGCAAAATAGGCATTGAACACTTCTGCCTTCTCCTCGTCTGCATATACTAACTTCCCACCTTTGTCCAGTAAGGAACAAAGGCTGGTCCTACCTTTCTTCCTACTATTAATATATTTATAAAAACATTTTTTATTATCCTTAACAACAGTCGCTATCCTGAGTTCAAACTGAGCTTTGGCCTCCCTAATTTTTTTCCTGCATACTCTAGCAGCCCTCTTGAATACTTCCTTGGAGACCTGACCCTTTTTCCAACTCTGATACGTCCTCTTTTTATTCCTAAGTTCCTCCAAGATCTCCTTTCCCAGCCAGGCTGGACGTTTGCCCCGTTGACTGATCTTTTGGGATACAGGAATGGTTTGTTCCTGCGCCCTCAAGATCTCTGCCTTGAAGTAAGGCCACCCTTCCTGAACTCCTTTATTTTTAAGGGCAGCTTCCCAAGGGACGCTCTGAATTAATCTCTTAAACAGGCCAAAGTCCGCCCTCCGGAAATCCAATGTACGAGTTATACTGGTGCTCTTCCTAATATCGCCAAGTATTGAAAACTCTATTAATTCATGGTCACTCTGCCCCAAACGACCTCCAACCATCACATCTCCCACCAGCCCATCCCTATTTGTAAATAACAGATCTAATGTAGTCCCTTCCCTGGTGGGTTCATCTACCAGCTGTAACAAAAAGTTATCTTCCATAGATTCTAAGAATTTTCTGGATTGCCTCTTGACTGCTGTATTAAGTTCCCAGCAGATATCTGGTAGATTAAAATCACCAACAAGAACAAGGGTTGATGATCTAGAAACATTGCACAACTGCTTATAGAATAAATCGTCTACTTCTTCTTCTTGATCGGGTCGACAATAACAGACTCCCAATATGATGTCGGCGTTGTTGGCCTTCCCCTTGATTCTTATCCATAAACATTCAACACCTTCTTCCTTTGTTTCAATTTCAATGGCATCGAAGGTTTGCTTAACATAAAGAGCTACGCCACCTCCTCTTCTTCCTTTTCTATCTCTCCTGAAGAGTCTGTATCCAGCCAATGTAGTACTCCAGTTATATGAGTCATCCCACCACGTTTCCGTGATGGCAACTACATCATAGCTTTGCAGTTGTACCATGGCCTCCAGCTCTTCTTGTTTATTGCCCAAACTGCGTGCATTGGTATACATGCACCTCATCTGGGCAACTGAGTTCACCCCTATCTTACGCTTACAATTCTTGGGCCTGTTTCCAGTTAGCTCAGCTGGTTCCCCTTCCCCCTTCAAGCTTAGTTTAAAGCTCGCTCAATGAGGTCTGCCAGTTCATAAGCTAAAATCCTTTTGCCCTTAACGGAGAGGTGTACCCCATCTGATTCCAGCAAAGAAGATGCTGTAAAAGTTTCGCCATGATCATAAAATCCAAACTTATGTCGATGACACCAACCCTTAAGCCACTTGTTAATGATACGGATTCTTCTATTTCTTTCATCATTATCCTCCGCCACCAGAGGGACTGAGCACATCACTACCTGTGCTCCTGCCTTGTCAATTACCTGACCCAGTACCTTAAAGTCCTTCCTGATTGCCTTAATGCTCCTCTTCTCGATCTCATCACTGCCAGCCTGAAGTATCAGCAGTGGATAATAATCAGAGGGCTGAATCAGTGTAGGAAGTCTCTCAGTAATATTTTGTACCCGTGCTCCAGGGAGGCAACAAACTTCCCTGTGGGGATGGGTCTGGTCGACATATAGGGCCTTCAGTTCCTTTCAGGAGGGAATCACCTACGACGATTATCCTTCTTTTCTTCTTGGTACTAGAGGTAATAATTCGTGTTGCAGGTGAAACATAATTAGGAGGTTCACTAGGCAGACAATTCTCTCCTAAACCATCTAGTTGTATCTCTGGATCCAGTATCTCATACCTGTTTTGTAGTGGTACTTGGCTGGATGATGGAGGGGGGCAGGTCTTTTCATTTTTACCACCCCGCACAGGGACCCATTTCCACTCCTCTTCGTCCACCAAATGCCCTTCTGTTATCTGAGAATGGGAGGCATATAAGTCCTCAGTCTCTTGATTAGTAACCTCCCTTAAAGATGATAGTGCTGAATTCCACCAATCTATCTCCCTTTTTACTTTCCCTAATACTCCTTAATCTTTCAACTTCTTCCCTAAGCTCAGCCACCATTAGAAGGAGGTCATTCACTTGTTCGCAACGTAAGCAGTTCTCCTCCACAGCACTCCCTGATGCCACCAATAAACTCAAACATTCTGGGCAGGGGTGGGTCTGTACACTCACATCGTTTTTGGAGGGCCCAACTTGATCACTTATACCAGCCACAGCTTTTGATCTTGTAGAAACCATTGTTAACAAACACCTCAGAAACAACCAGACGGCAGGGGATTCAAAATCCGGAGGTTCAGGAATCCGGGGATTCAGGAAATCCGAGACTTTAGGAATCCAAGGATTCCAAAATCCGAGGTTACAGGAGTCCAGGGATTTAAGAATGCAGAGATTTGGAAATTCAAGGATTTAGAAATCCGGGGTTTCAGAGTTCCAGGAGTTCTCCAGCAGCAAGTCGGCACCGCAGAGCTGCTAAGGTAGTAACAGAGACTCTTCGAGGGATGCAGAATGCAGGGAAGGGAGCAAAGCACAGCTCCACAGTACCGCTTCACGACACAATTCCGCGGCACAGCTCCAAAGCTCACCTCCACAGCACAGCTCCGCGGAACAGCTACACGGCCTAGCTCCGCGGCCTAGCTCCGCATCACGGCTCCGCGGCACAGCTCCGCGGCACAGCTCCACGGCCAAGCTTCAAGGCCCGGCTCCGCGGCACAGTTCCGCAGCACAACTCCGTGGACCAGCTCTGAGGCCTGGCTCCGCGGCACAGCTCCGCGGCACAGCTCCGCAGCACAACTCCGTGGCCCAGCTCGGAGGCCTGGCTCCGCGGCACGGCTCCTCAGCACAGCTCCGCAGCCCAGCTCTGCAGCCTAGCCATGAGACCCTATTCCGCAGCACACCTAGGTGCAGAGACACGGTCTTGTCCGCTAAAAAAAAAAAAAAAAAAAAAAAAAACATTCTCTCTGTAAAGAGAGACTTAAAGGCATGAATGAGAAAAGCATAGAAAGTGGATGATAATCAAGAGAGAGAAAAAGGAAAAGAGCTCCCTGCAGCCATGGTGGCAGCTCTGGATCGGCACCAGGGAGAGGACGTGGCACGCCTCTGGATGAAGCAGAGGCAGGGGCAACAATATCAGAGGCAGAGGAGGTTCAAAGCAGCCACAGACCAAGCTGGGGCCAAATCAATGTGCATCTTGTAAGAAATCAGGACACTGGAAATAACTCCAGTGCCCAGAGTTAACAGACAAAGTACACAAAACTCTTGCAGCCACTCTAGATGATAAGAAATGACCGAGACTGGCAATTCTTACCCTAGCAGGCCACCGGTTAAAATACAGCTAAAGAATGATAAAGAAGTTGAATTTTTAAGAAATTGTTGAGACACATTTTCACTCTTGAATCAAGCGCTGATACCCAAAAGTGAAAACTATCTCAAGCAATAGGAGCCACTATAGGCCAGCCAGAAAAAGTTTTCTTCCTGAAACCACTTCAATGTAAAATCAAGAAGAAGCTGGGAATACATCAGTTTCTTTATTTACCCAACTAAGCCAAATCTGTCCTAGGCAGGGATTTGCTTGAAAATTTGGAAGCAACAGTTCTGTTTAGAAAAAGAAAACTTAAATGGAAGGTACCTGAAGACAAATGAGCACTTTTAGCAGTAGGACTGACAATTGACACAAGAGCAACAAACAAGAAGAACTATTTAGAGCAAGTATTGCATCAGGTGTATCCAAGAGTATGGGATACTCATAGCCCAGGAACATCCAAACGAGCAGAGCCTATGAAAATTGAGCTACAGACAAGAGTTAGGCCAGTAGTCAGAAAGCAATACCCTTGAAGATTAGAAGCTAGGAAAGGAATAGAGCCAACAACCAATAAATTCCTGACATCAGGACAATTGGAAGAATGGGAGTCAAAATTTAATACTGGTAGGTTAGCAATAAAGAAACCTAATGGAACTTAGAGACTAGTGCCAGATTTCCAGGCAATGAATGAGTTCTACCTTACTAGCTCACTAGCTAAACTTGGAGATGATTTTATTTGGTGCGGGGAAGGTCCATGGGCAGGTGCTGTGGAGAGCCGTTCCCTCTTGGTCTGAGAGAGCAGCTCCCCCAGCCCACCTTGCTCTCATGCCCGGAGGTTGTAATGTGCGCTCGACCGGCAGCCGAAGGAGGGCTCTTGACACCGTGTCTGATGCAACAGGATTTATTGAAGGTAGGTCAGAGGGTGCAGGTTGGGTGAAGGTGAGAAGAGGGACAGGAAGAGGCAGGAGCACAAGCACTGTAACATGACACCTAAGGCACCTGCAAGCTGCTGGGGAAGCCTCAAGTCTGCTCAGTGAGCCACGTGTGCCCTCAGCACTGGCACAGCCACCTTTCCCTCAGTGAGCCTCACATCCCAGGGTCAGCAAATCAAGAGGCACCAGGCATGCTGTAGGTGACTCAGAGCGAGTGCAGTGGGTCATGGTGGCCAGGGGCCAGAAGCAGGCAGAAAGCCATCGGGGCTGGGGAAAAGGCTCTGCTCTGCTTACAGCGTGGGCTGAGGGCCGGGAGAGCTCCATTTCCCCCTTGAGATGTTGGAGACGGGGCCTTTCAGCCTCCTGATAGGGCTGCCCCTGGCTGCAGGCAGCCAAAGGAGTACGACGACACAAGGCCGAGAGCGGCAAAGCAAAGAGCCAGCCGTGCACAGCACAGGGAGGTGGCCCAGTGCAAAGCCAGCGTGGCACTCTGAAGGTGCCCGCTGCACTCTCATGTGTCCCTGGCCTGGGAAGGACAGGAACGCTCGTGGTCTAAGAAAGCCTTTCTGTGTCCTCTGTGGGCTCAAAGCTGCTGCTCTTCTGGCTCAATGGGGCCTAAAGCCACAGAGCTCGGCCTCCCCCACAGCAACAGGAAAAAGACTTGGCAATCAGGCAGTGGAGCTCAATGCCTAAGGCTGAGGGGTGGGAGGCTGCAGTCTGGAGCACAGGGAAGGCACACGCCCAGCCCCACAACAGCTGGCCTCACAGCCCTGAAAGGCCAGGATCAGGGTTCCACGCCTGATTCCAGGGGGCTGCCTATGGCCTCTGACAGCCAATTGCTCAAGGCTTAGCAGTGCCTCAGCCCCTCAGGGTCTCCCCCAGCCTGGCCAAGCTTGCAGGCAGCAGTGCTGCAGCCCCACAGCAGCTCCAGAGGAGCCCCATCCAGAGGTGCCTGGGAGCTCTCAGCAAAGCAGCCAGCAGCACCCGGGCAGGAGGACACGATGGCCCTTCCCGCCTGGCACAGGGCTTGTGGCCATCTCCAGGCACCGCTCTGGCAGGGATCCCTGCAGCTCTGGCCCCTGCCCAGCCGCTCTGTGGGCAGCACAAAGGCTTCAGCAGAACCACCAAAGGCCAAGGGGCTTCTGGCCATTTTCCCTGTGACACTGCACGCCTGGGCCGTTGGCTGTGCACAAGCACCCTTTTCCCCCTCTTCCCCTATGCCTTCTAGACCCGGTGCAGGAAAAGAAAGATCCTGGGACTCTGTGTATTGAAAGATATTCTATATTGACATACTCAAATCCAACGAAAATAAAAATACAAAAATCTTGAAGAAGAAAAAGAAAATTTCTGCTGGCTCAAATGGCCCCAGCAGACAGTCTTGCAGATCACCTCTCCGGGGAGCTCCAGCAGAACAGCAAGGCAGTGCCGCACAGACGAGGCCATTTCCTCCATGCATTGCGGAATCGATCTCGCAGCCTGCGCCATGGGGAGTAGGGAGCGCTCTGTACAGCCCGGAGAACTAAACAAAATTCAACTGCAGCATCTCTGATGGCAGGACTGCTGTCATATGCCATTTCTTCGAGGGCTGCAAGAGAGAGGAACAGAGGCAAGGTCAGATCCCACATGTGCAGAAAGACCAGGAGAGCCCCCTGCCAGGGCCATCCCGGCCATCTCTTGCCATGGCCCGCAGGGAGCAGGGAGCAAGGGGCTCAGTCTGAAGGTGCTGGCCACGAATGGCACACGTGGCTCTGAAATCTCACGGGAGCAGAGCCCTCCGCAGCCGTGGCAGGGCTTGCAGCTGCCCCCGCCAGCCCCCGCGGTCAGCCCGCTGCCCTCACTCACTCACCACTGCAGATCAGCTGGAGCTCTTGCTGCTGCCCCCTCAGGTGCCGCCCCGCCATGCCTGTGAACACAGAGCCTGTCACGGCGCCAGCGGCACAGCTCCCTGCCACCGGCGCTGCCGGCGCTGTGGCCACACGGGCTGCTGGCCTGGCAGGGCTCAGCCCGGCCCTTGCCGCACGCTTCCGCCCCAGGGCACGGCTGCCAGAGGGCGGCAGCAGCGATGCCCGGGCTGGGCGGGGCTCCACGGCGCCGGGTCCGGCTGGCGCTGCCGGGGCAGCAGGCGGGGCTGGGGCCGAGCTGCGGCGGGTCGGGGAGGGAGCCCGGGCTCGGGACTCACCCATGAACCTGACGGCCGCCTCTCGCAGGGGCTCCTGTGGGCTCTGCAGGTAGCGCAGGCCCCGGCGCAGGTGCTCGGCCGCTCGGCTCCTGTCCTCTGCCAGCTGCAGAGAGCGGCAGGAGGGAAGGGTTGGCGCGGGCTCCGCCCCTGGGCCGGGCACTGCCTGCGCCCAGCCCCGGCCTCCCCTGCCCGCACAGCCCTGAGGCGCGGCCAGCAGCCGCTGGCCAAGGGCTCCCGGGGGCAGGGGCCAGAGGGCCGGCTGCTGCCCGGGGAGCCGCGGTGCCGGCCCACAGCCAGGCTGTTCCGGGGTTCCATGGGCACCTGGCTCTGGCCCACAGGAGCCTGGAGAAGAGCCCGCCCGGCCTCTGGTTGCAGCAGCAGGCACAGCTGCAAGCCCCGCACGCTGAGCACCGCCCTCAGGGACCTTGGCCATGCTGAGGCTGGGGGTTCTCGTCTGCTCTTACCAGGCACTCGCCAAAGCTCTGATCGTCGTGTACCATTTGTTCGATATCCCTCCTCTTCAGGAATCTGGCTGAGGAATGCAGCGTTTCCCGGGAGGCCTGGAGAGCAGCAGAGATGCACAGATGGCCCCCCAGTCCAGGGCACAGGAGCATCCCAGTGGCACAGGCTGGAGGAGGCTGCAGCCCGCAAGGTGCCAGGGCAGGGGGCAGCCCAAGCCCCCGCCAGGGGGACAGCAGCTGGCCACAAGTGCTCACCTCAGCAACAATCTGATTCTCATCATGGCAGTGGAAGTAGAGAGGGAGCAGGCTCTGGCGCACGTGGGACTTGAGGGCCTTTCTTGCCTCTTCTGTTAACAGGTGCAGCATCTCTTGAAAGAAAGCCATGGAGCTCAGCTGCAGCTGGATATCGTCCTGGATGAAAGGAAAGGGCAAAAGACCTGAGCATCAGCTGCTTCAGGTCCCCCAGGGCACAGGCCTGCATCTGCACAGGGCACCAAGTGTCCCGGCAGCAGCCAGTGGCCGTGGCTGTGGGCACAGAGCCTTACGCTGTCAAAGAGTGGCAGGAGCGTCTCAGCCAGCTGCAGGGCCACGGGAGTGGCTATGGGGCCACCATTATCCAGGAGCAAGTATCTGAGTAGAAGGATGGTCATCCTGATCATGTCGTTGTCATTTTCCTCCAGGGGCTCCACAAGACTTTCAGTCAGGCTCTGCATTTTTTCGGCCTGTGCGGAACAGCACTTTGTGAAAGGCCGCCCTGCTGCCGCAGGGCCCAGAGGCCAAAGGCCTGTCCCGAAGCACTGGGGCAGCTGAAGCGGGAGGCAGGAGAGCTGGGAGCAGCTGCCCCAGCGGCCGAAGCCCAGGCAAGGCCAAGCGACTGCGTTGCCCAGCCCCACGCTGCCTGCACGGCTTCAGCCACTGCCCCCTTCTCACCATCAAGGGATTCTTGCCCAGCACTACGAGGCCTCGGAGTGCCAAGTAACGCCTGGCCATGTGCTCGCTCTGCAGGTTCTGTGCCAGGATCTCCAGAACGCTGTCACTGCATTCGCTCAAGTCCAGGCACTCGAGGACCTGAAAGGCACAGGGCAGTGACAGGGGAGCCGGCCGGCAGGAGCCCAGCAGCGCACAGGGCCGGGCCCAGGCAGCAGCACAGGGCACGGGCACTGTCCTGGCAGCTGTGGCTGCGAGAGGCCAGAGAGCTGGGAGGCAGCTCAGCCAGGCAGCGCTGGCCTTGAGGCTCACCTCCACAAGGAATGCCAGGGCAGGGAAATCCCAGTATGGCATCTCTTTGCCGAGCAGGGCGAGCAGGTAGAATGCAACCGCGGAACAAAAGTGGATGGCTAAGCGGCGAATTTCTCTGAAGAGGGGAAAAAGGAAACAAGAGCCTGAGCCAGTGAGGCAAACCTCTCCCAGGCGTGACTCGTCCAGTTCTCATCTTTCCCCAGCAGCCTTCCAGCAAGGGGACGTGGGCCATCTGGGAGTTGCTTGCTCATGGGCACCCTCCTCTGCCAGCCTTTTCCAGTGTGCTTGGCCGACCCTCAGTGACAAGGCCCTCTGGCCCATGAGCATAGGCTCTTTGTGGGGCACCTGGGCACAGAGCAGCAATGTCAGAGGCAGTGGGGAGAAGGGGGTCTCACCTGGCCAGCAGAGCCACGGCAAAGTGGTGAGTGTCAAGAGAGAGCAGCGTGTCCCAGGCACACCTGCGCTCCATTGCCACCACCACATCCTCGCAGCGGAGAAGGCAGGGCAGGGACTTCAAGGTGCGCACTGCAAACCTGTGTGCGGAGCAAAGCCCAGGTCACACTGGCAGCACTGGCTCCTTGGCAGGCCACGTGGCAGGGACAGGAGGAGTGGCATGGAGCACCTGTTGGGGCTGGTGGCAAGGCCGTGCTCTTCCTGGCATCCCTTCCAGAAGGTGTCCACCGCCTCTGGCATATCCAGAGTGCTGAAGAACACTTGGAATAGCAGATGCACAAATAGGCGGGGGAAATAGACCCTCAAGATGCGTGGGAGGCAGGGCTCCTGGAGGATCTTCCACATCACCACAGTTGCCTGCAAAGGACAAAGCCCCCCGAGACAGCGCTCAGCTTTGGAGTGTAAAAATGTTCCTGTACAAGCATAGACAGCAGGGCAGCACTGGTCTTGCTGTGGAAGATGGGCGAGTATGGTCTGAGGCCTACGCCCATGGCAATGGTCTCTTGCTCCTCAATTCTCTTGAGGAAGTTGCAAACGAACTGTAGGAGAAGGGCAAGAAGCCGGGCATGTTGCATGCAGTGCGGCACACACGGTGCTGGGCTGAGCAGGGACAGCAGGCCCGGCCCAGGTGGGGGTGGCTTCAGGTACCTGCGCTGTTCTGCGGAAGCGGCCACGGCTGGACTCCTGCTCTTGTGTGCGCTCCAGGGCTGCATCTGGCAAAGAGCGAGCACAGCCAGAGCTGAGGGGCTGCAGGAGAGGCCGGAGAGCACGGCCCAGCCCTGCGCTGCCCAGGCAGAGAGAGCGCCGGGATGTGCCAGGGGATGGAGCACGGCCACTGCGGGGTGTCTGCCCGGCCCCTCTTCCGTCCTGTCCGTGGGCATGTCCCCAGGGGATAGCATGGCACCGCACACAATGGCACGGCATGGCGTGGGGCCAAGCTGGCAGCAGGCACCAGTCCTGTGGCCCAGCTCTGCCACTCACCCTCCTGCGGTGGCTGGAAGGGCACCACCTCTTCAGTCTGCTGTGCCGGGGCAGCTCCAGGGCCGCCTTCCTCCTCCTCCTCCACCCAGGCCAGCTCGGGCACACCCGGGAGTCCCTGCTCCATGTCTCTGACTGGATTGGTGGCTATTTGCAGGAGAGATGCCTTGGAAAAGCTCCAAATCAGCACGTCCTGCAGTGGTGCCTGGAACCTTTAGTCCTCACTTTGGAAACAGATAAGAGGCAGAAAAGAAAGAGATGTTGTTCAGCATTCAGCATAGGGCAGAGATGTTTGAAATTGGCTCCAATGCACCAGGAAGATTGTGTTCTATGTGTCCAAGACTTAGAGCCGAGTTAGTCCAGGCCAGCTCAGGTACACTCCCCATCAGGCAACCACTCCGGCCCCTGAATGAAAGCCAAATGGCAGTGAGGATGAGATGAATAATTGTCCCCAGGTGAGGGGACAATTTCAGAGACCCCCAGTGACAAGCAAGCCAAGGAATAAAACCAAGAAAGCTTTGCCTTTAGTCACCCCCTTAAGGCAAGTCTCGAGTCCCCCAGGAGGAGCCATGAGGGTGAACATCTGCTTTTCTACTGGTGACCTGAACAGCTGGTGGGAAAAAGTTACAATGCATGGAGAAAACCCTAGCAAAGTAGCAAAAAGACTGGAGTTCATAGTCAAGAATCAAGAGCCAGAGTGAGGTGATACTGATTTCATGTTGACAGAGCTAACACAACCAGCAGAAGAGTTGGTGATCAAGGTAGCCAGAGCACGTGTGCAGGCACAAATTGCTAGTGGAGCCTTACAAGGTACAGTGGACCAGCTGTGTCCTATTGTAAGCCCTTTGTGGGACGGGAACGATGCAGGCAGCTGTGCACTGTTAACCAGATACCAGGAACTAGTCCCATTGGAATTAAAAAATGCCCTTCCAAAAGCAATGACTTGGTCAGTAAGAGATAACGTTACACAGGGACAGCACGAGTCACCCACTGACTTTGTGGACAGGCTCTGAGCAGCTGCACGTAAAGGCACAGCCCTGGATCCCTGGTCGCATATGGCAAAGCAGCAGTGGGTTTCCCTGATGTCAGGGCAATCTAACCCAGATGTCAGGCAGAAACTTGAGAAGCTGAAAGAGCCTGTAAAGAGAGACTTAAAGGCATGAATGAGAAAAGCATAGAAAGTGGATGATAATCAAGGGAGAGAAAAAGGAAAAGAGCTCCCTGCAGCCATGGTGGCAGCTCTGGATCGGCACCAGGGAGAGGACGTGGCACGCCTCTGGATGAAGCAGAGGCAGGGGCAACAATATCAGAGGCAGAGGAGGTTCAAAGCAGCCACAGACCAAGCTGGGGCCAAATCAATGTGCATCTTGTAAGAAATCAGGACACTGGAAATAACTCCAGTGCCCAGAGTTAACAGACAAAGTACACAAAACTCTTGCAGCCACTCTAGATGATAAGAAATGACCGAGACTGGCAATTCTTACCCTAGCAGGCCACCGGTTAAAATACAGCTAAAGAATGATAAAGAAGTTGAATTTTTAAGAAATTGTTGAGACACATTTTCACTCTTGAATCAAGCGCTGATACCCAAAAGTGAAAACTATCTCAAGCAATAGGAGCCACTATAGGCCAGCCAGAAAAAGTTTTCTTCCTGAAACCACTTCAATGTAAAATCAAGAAGCAGCTGGGAATACATCAGTTTCTTTATTTACCCAACTAAGCCAAATCTGTCCTAGGCAGGGATTTGCTTGAAAATTTGGAAGCAACAGTTCTGTTTAGAAAAAGAAAACTTAAATGGAAGGTACCTGAAGACAAATGAGCACTTTTAGCAGTAGGACTGACAATTGACACAAGAGCAACAAACAAGAAGAACTATTTAGAGCAAGTATTGCATCAGGTGTATCCAAGAGTGTGGGATACTCATAGCCCAGGAACATCCAAACGAGCAGAGCCTATGAAAATTGAGCTACAGACAAGAGTTAGGCCAGTAGTCAGAAAGCAATACCCTTGAAGATTAGAAGCTAGGAAAGGAATAGAGCCAACAACCAATAAATTCCTGACATCAGGACAATTGGAAGAATGGGAGTCAAAATTTAATACTGGTAGGTTAGCAATAAAGAAACCTAATGGAACTTAGAGACTAGTGCCAGATTTCCAGGCAATGAATGAGTTCTACCTTACTAGCTCACTAGCTAAACTTGGAGATGATTTTATTTGGTGCGGGGAAGGTCCATGGGCAGGTGCTGTGGAGAGCCGTTCCCTCTTGGTCTGAGAGAGCAGCTCCCCCAGCCCACCTTGCTCTCATGCCCGGAGGTTGTAATGTGCGCTCGACTGGCAGCCGAAGGAGGGCTCTTGACACCGTGTCTGATGCAACAGGATTTATTGAAGGTAGGTCAGAGGGTGCAGGTTGGGTGAAGGTGAGAAGAGGGACAGGAAGAGGCAGGAGCACAAGCACTGTAACATGATACCTAAGGCACCTGCAAGCTGCTGGGGAAGCCTCAAGTCTGCTCAGTGAGCCACGTGTGCCCTCAGCACTGGCACAGCCACCTTTCCCTCAGTGAGCCTCACATCCCAGGGTCAGCAAATCAAGAGGCACCAGGCATGCTGTAGGTGACTCAGAGCGAGTGCAGTGGGTCATGGTGGCCAGGGGCCAGAAGCAGGCAGAAAGCCATCGGGGCTGGGGAAAAGGCTCTGCTCTGCTTACAGCGTGGGCTGAGGGCCGGGAGAGCTCCATTTCCCCCTTGAGATGTTGGAGACGGGGCCTTTCAGCCTCCTGATAGGGCTGCCCCTGGCTGCAGGCAGCCAAAGGAGTACGACGACACAAGGCCGAGAGCGGCAAAGCAAAGAGCCAGCCGTGCACAGCACAGGGAGGTGGCCCAGTGCAAAGCCAGCGTGGCACTCTGAAGGTGCCCGCTGCACTCTCATGTGTCCCTGGCCTGGGAAGGACAGGAACGCTCGTGGTCTAAGAAAGCCTTTCTGTAGCCCCTGTGGGCTCAAAGCTGCTGCTCTTCTGGCTCAATGGGGCCTAAAGCCACAGAGCTCGGCCTCCCCCACAGCAACAGGAACAAGACTTGGCAATCAGGCAGTGGAGCTCAATGCCTAAGGCTGAGGGGTGGGAGGCTGCAGTCTGGAGCACAGGGAAGGCACACACCCAGCCCCACAACAGCTGGCCTCACAGCCCTGAAAGGCCAGCAGGACCAGGGTTCCACGCCTGATTCCAGGGGGCTGCCTATGGCCTCTGACAGCCAATTGCTCAAGGCTTAGCAGTGCCTCAGCCCCTCAGGGTCTCCCCCAGCCTGGCCAAGGTTGCAGGCAGCAGTGCTGCAGCCCCACATCAGCTCCAGAGGAGCCCAATCCAGAGGCGCCTGGGAGCTCTCAGCAAAGCAGCCAGCAGCACCCGGGCAGGAGGACACGATGGCCCTTCCTGCCTGGCACAGGGCTTGTGGCCATCTCCAGGCACCGCTCTGGCAGGGATCCCTGCAGCTCTGGCCCCTGCCCAGCCGCTCTGTGGGCAGCACAAAGGCTTCAGCAGAACCACCAAAGGCCAAGGGGCTTCTGGCCATTTTCCCTGTGACACTGCACGCCTGGGCCGTTGGCTGTGCACAAGCACCCTTTTCCCCCTCTTCCCCTATGCCTTCTAGACCCGGTGCAGGAAAAGAAAGATCCTGGAACTCTGTGTATTGAAAGATATTCTATATTGACATACTCAAATCCAACGAAAATAAAAATACAAAAATCTTGAAGAAGAAAAAGAAAATTTCTGCTGGCTCAAATGGCCCCAGCAGACAGTGTTGCTGATCACCTCTCCAGGGAGCTCCAGCAGAACAGCAAGGCAGTGCCGCACAGACGAGGCCATTTCCTCCATGCATTGCGGAATCGATCTCGCAGCCTGCGCCATGGGGAGTAGGGAGCGCTCTGTACAGCCCGGAGAACTAAACAAAATTCAACTGCAGCATCTCTGATGGCAGGACTGCTGTCATATGCCATTTCTTCGAGGGCTGCAAGAGAGAGGAACAGAGGCAAGGTCAGATCCCACATGTGCAGAAAGACCAGGAGAGCCCCCTGCCAGGGCCATCCCGGCCATCTCTTGCCATGGCCCGCAGGGAGCAGGGAGCAAGGGGCTCAGTCTGAAGGTGCTGGCCACGAATGGCACACGTGGCTCTGAAATCTCACGGGAGCAGAGCCCTCCGCAGCCGGGGCAGGGCTTGCAGCTGCCCCCGCCAGCCCCCGCGGTCAGCCCGCTGCCCTCACTCACTCACCACTGCAGATCAGCTGGAGCTCTTGCTGCTGCCCCCTCAGGTGCCGCCCCGCCATGCCTGTGAACACAGAGCCTGTCACGGCGCCAGCGGCACAGCTCCCTGCCACCGGCGCTGCCGGCGCTGTGGCCACACGGGCTGCTGGCCTGGCAGGGCTCAGCCCGGCCCTTGCCGCACGCTGCCGCCCCAGGGCACGGCTGCCAGAGGGCGGCAGCAGCGATGCCCGGGCTGGGCGGGGCTCCACGGCGCCGGATCCGGCTGGCGCTGCCGGGGCAGCAGGCGGGGCTGGGGCCGAGCTGCGGCGGGTCGGGGAGCGAGCCCGGGCTCGGGACTCACCCATGAACCTGACGGCCGCCTCTCGCAGGGGCTCCTGTGGGCTCTGCAGGTAGCGCAGGCCCCGGCGCAGGTGCTCGGCCGCTCGGCTCCTGTCCTCTGCCAGCTGCAGAGAGCGGCAGGAGGGAAGGGTTGGCGCGGGCTCCGCCCCTGGGCCGGGCACTGCCTGCGCCCAGCCCCGGCCTCCCCTGCCCGCACAGCCCTGAGGCGCGGCCAGCAGCCGCTGGCCAAGGGCTCCCGGGGGCAGGGGCCAGAGGGCCGGCTGCTGCCCGGGGAGCCGCGGTGTTGGCCCGCAGCCAGGCTGTTCCGGGGTTCCATGGGCACCTGGCTCTGGCCCACAGGAGCCTGGAGAAGAGCCCGCCCGGCCTCTGGCTGCAGCAGCAGGCACAGCTGCAATCCCTGCACGCTGAGCACCGCCCTCAGGGACCTTGGCCATGCTGAGGCTGGGGGTTCTCGTCTGCTCTTACCAGGCACTCGCCAAAGCTCTGATCGTCGTGTACCATTTGTTCGATATCCCTCCTCTTCAGGAATCTGGCTGAGGAATGCAGCGTTTCCCGGGAGGCCTGGAGAGCAGCAGAGATGCACAGATGGCCCCCCAGTCCAGGGCACAGGAGCATCCCAGTGGCACAGGCTGGAGGAGGCTGCAGCCCGCAAGGTGCCAGGGCAGGGGGCAGCCCAAGCCCCCGCCAGGGGGACAGCAGCTGGCCACAAGTGCTCACCTCAGCAACAATCTGATTCTCATCATGGCAGTGGAAGTAGAGAGGGAGCAGGCTCTGGCGCACGTGGGACTTGAGGGCCTTTCTTGCCTCTTCTGTTAACAGGTGCAGCATCTCTTGAAAGAAAGCCATGGAGCTCAGCTGCAGCTGGATATCGTCCTGGATGAAAGGAAAGGGCAAAAGACCTGAGCATCAGCTGCTTCAGGTCCCCCAGGGCACAGGCCTGCATCTGCACAGGGCACCAAGTGTCCCGGCAGCAGCCAGTGGCCGTGGCTGTGGGCACAGAGCCTTACGCTGTCAAAGAGTGGCAGGAGCGTCTCAGCCAGCTGCAGGGCCACGGGGGTGGCTATGGGGCCACCATTATCCAGGAGCAAGTATCTGAGTAGAAGGATGGTCATCCTGATCATGTCGTTGTCATTTTCCTCCAGGAGCTCCACAAGACTTTCAGTCAGGCTCTGCATTTTTTCGGCCTGTGCGGAACAGCACTTTGTGAAAGGCCGCCCTGCTGCCGCAGGGCCCAGAGGCCAAAGGCCTGTCCCGAAGCACTGGGGCAGCTGAAGCGGGAGGCAGGAGAGCTGGGAGCAGCTGCCCCAGCGGCCGAAGCCCAGGCAAGGCCAAGCGACTGCGTTGCCCAGCCCCACGCTGCCTGCACGGCTTCAGCCACTGCCCCCTTCTCACCATCAAGGGATTCTTGCCCAGCACTACGAGGCCTCGGAGTGCCAAGTAACGCCTGGCCATGTGCTCGCTCTGCAGGTTCTGTGCCAGGATCTCCAGAACGCTGTCACTGCATTCGCTCAAGTCCAGGCACTCGAGGACCTGAAAGGCACAGGGCAGTGACAGGGGAGCCCAGCAGCTCACAGGGCCGGGCCCAGGCAGCAGCACAGGGCACGGGCACTGTCCTGGCAGCTGTGGCTGCGAGAGGCCAGAGAGCTGGGAGGCAGCTCAGCCAGGCAGCGCTGGCCTTGAGGCTCACCTCCACAAGGAATGCCAGGGCAGGGAAATCCCAGTATGGCATCTCTTTGCCGAGCAGGGCGAGCAGGTAGAATGCAACCGCGGAACAAAAGTGGATGGCTAAGCGGCGAATTTCTCTGAAGAGGGGAAAAAGGAAACAAGAGCCTGAGCCAGTGAGGCAAACCTCTCCCAGGCGTGACTCGTCCAGTTCTCATCTTTCCCCAGCAGCCTTCCAGCAAGGGGACGTGGGCCATCTGGGAGTTGCTTGCTCATGGGCACCCTCCTCTGCCAGCCTTTTCCAGTGTGCTTGGCCGACCCTCAGTGACAAGGCCCTCTGGCCCATGAGCATAGGCTCTTTGTGGGGCACCTGGGCACAGAGCAGCAATGTCAGAGGCAGTGGGGAGAAGGGGGTCTCACCTGGCCAGCAGAGCCACGGCAAAGTGGTGAGTGTCAAGAGAGAGCAGCGTGTCCCAGGCACACCTGCGCTCCATTGCCACCACCACATCCTCGCAGCGGAGAAGGCAGAGCAGGGACTTCAAGGTGCGCACTGCAAACCTGTGTGCAGAACAAAGCCCAGGTCACACTGGCAGCACTGGCTCCTTGGCAGGCCACGTGGCAGGGACAGGAGGAGTGGCATGGAGCACCTGTTGGGGCTGGTGGCAAGGCCGTGCTCTTCCTGGCATCCCTTCCAGAAGGTGTCCACCACCTCTGGCATATCCAGAGTGCTGAAGAACACTTGGAATAGCAGATGCACAAATAGGCGGGGGAAATAGACCCTCAAGATGCGTGGGAGGCAGGGCTCCTGGAGGATCTTCCACATCACCACAGTTGCCTGCAAAGGACAAAGCCCCCCGAGACAGCGCTCAGCGCCGAGGTGTCCGTGTGGCAGGGCCCGAGCGTGGCAGGGAGAGGCCCGGAGAGACCTTGGCAGGGGGAGCACGGGGCCTGGTGGGCCTGAAGCTGCCCCTGGGCCAGGTTTCAGGCCAGCGCCTGAGGCAGGGAGATGCAGTGGGGGAAGGAGGATGGAGAGCTGCTGGAGAGGCAGTCTTGGGGCCAGCAAAGGCCAGTTGCAGAAACTCACAGCCAGGGCAAAGACAGCCGTTTCGTCCCCATCGGAGGTGCAGGTGCTGTACTCTGGCCAGCTCCCCAGCACATCCAGGAGGATCAGCTGCGCCAGCTCCACAGTCCTGGCTGAGCCCATGATGGTCTTCCACATGGCCATGGCAGCTCTGCAGGGTTAGAGCTGTGTCTCAGGGGGGTGTCAGACACAGCACCAGGGGCAGCTGAGCTGGCTGCCATTTCTGCCAGTGCCCACTGCCCCCCTGCCAGCAGCAGCCCGACAGCCCAGGCCTGTGGGGACAGAGGCCTGAGAGGCGGCAAGGGAGCATGGCAGCAGGCTCAGGGGCTGGCCTGGCAGGGCTGGGAAAGGGAGCAGCCAGAGGGCCCTGGAAGTCTCTGTTGCTCAGACACCTGGGGCAGGCTGTACAGGGTGATGGGCTGGGGAGGCCTGAGCCCTGTGGGCAGGTGGGCCCCATACCTGTCACAGGACGGGGCCACACGCAGGAGCGTCACGACCGCGTCATTTGGCTGTGCTTCGGTGAGATGCAGCAGGGTCTTGTCCAGCCTGTGCTCAGCAGAATCATTGGCCATGAGCCACTGGTGGATGTAGCTCACCATGGCAGGCACCTGGAGAAGGCACAGGGAGACTTGGAAAGCTGCCAGAGGGAGCAATGTTCCCAGCTTCCCCAGAGGAGTGCTTCCCTTGCCACCACACTGCCATGTGGCCTGAAAGGCTCACAGCAACCAGCATGCGTGGCTTGGGAGGCCAAGCAATTGCTGTGAGCATCAAAGCCTGGCCACAGGCTGCTTACTTGCTTTGGAGTGTAAAAATGTTCCTCTACAAGCATAGAGAGCAGGGCAGCACTGGTCTTGCTGTGGAAGATGGGCGAGTATGGTCTGAGGCCTACGCCCATGGCAATGGTCTCTTGCTCCTCAATTCTCTTGAGGAAGTTGCAAACGAACTGTAGGAGAAGGGCAAGAAGCCGGGCATGTTGCATGCAGTGCGGCACACACGGTGCTGGGCTGAGCAGGGACAGCAGGCCCGGCCCAGGTGGGGGTGGCTTCAGGTACCTGCGCTGTTCTGCGGAAGCGGCCACGGCTGGACTCCTGCTCTTGTGTGCGCTCCAGGGCTGCATCTGGCAAAGAGCGAGCACAGCCAGAGCTGAGGGGCTGCAGGAGAGGCCGGAGAGCACGGCCCAGCCCTGCGCTGCCCAGGCAGAGAGAGCGCCGGGATGTGCCAGGGGATGGAGCACGGCCACTGCGGGGTGTCTGCCCGGCCCCTCTTCCGTCCTGTCCGTGGGCATGTCCCCAGGGGATAGCATGGCACCGCACACAATGGCACGGCATGGCGTGGGGCCAAGCTGGCAGCAGGCACCAGTCCTGTGGCCCAGCTCTGCCACTCACCCTCCTGCGGTGGCTGGAAGGGCACCACCTCTTCAGTCTGCTGTGCCGGGGCAGCTCCAGGGCCGCCTTCCTCCTCCTCCTCCACCCAGGCCAGCTCGGGCACACCCGGGAGTCTCTGCTCCATGTCTCTGACTGGATTGGTGGCTATTTGCAGGAGAGATGCCTTGGAAAAGCTCCAAATTAGCACGTCCTGCAGTGGTGCCTGGAAGGCACCTTCAAGAAAGAAGCCTCAGGAAGGCTGCAGGACAGCAAGTCCTGCACTCGGTCACAAGGGCTCCTGCCACAAGGACAGGAGACTACTGACAAGGACAATGATCTGGCCTCAAGGGCACCTGCAGAAGAGAAGCCTCAGGGAGACCACGGGTCCGCAAGTCCTGTGGTCTGGCCTCGAGCTCAGCTGCAGGAACAACCCCTCAGAAAAGCTCCGGGTGGTACGCGAACGAGCGCACTGTGCGGGGGCTCCTCACGGCACTGCTCTGTCCCGTCCTGTCCCGTCGCGTGCTCTGAGCACTGTGGCGTGCTCTTGTCACCGCCAGCTCCTATGTCACCAGGTGTCACAGAGGTCCCTTGGACACCCGGTTCCATGTCACAATGACTGTGCTGCATCGTGTCACCAAGGGCCCTTGCGCCCACGGCTGCCTGCATGGGGCCACCCCCAGCCCACCCAAAGAGGCCCAGGTTGGAAGGAATGACTGGCCCCAGGTGTCTAAGGCAGGCGGACAGGATCTTTAGGAAGGGCTCAGAGCGTCAGCGAAGGCTGCCCTGCTCCACGGGCCCAGGGCAGCAGTAGGAGCCCCCAGGGCTGCCGACGCAGCCGCGCTGGGAAGGGCACGGGGCCTTGCAGGGAAGCTGGCAGGGCCTCTTTGGGACACGTCCCGGCTGGCGGCCATCCTAAACCCGGCGGTGTTAAAGGCACAAGGAACGTGCGGGCCCGGGCACGAATGCTGCTCTGAGGCCTGGGGCCCGGGGAGCGCTGACATCAGCAGGTGTGGCAGCGTCCCCGGCCAAGCAGACCTGCCACTCCCGAGCCCTGTCAGCGCTGGTGCCTGACTCCTGCCCCAGAGACCTGTGCCCCCGGGGGGCTTCTGTGCCAGAAGGAGCCAAAGCCCACATGCATTAGGGGCTGTGCTCCTTCCTGCAGGGGCTGATGGAAGAAGCACCTGGAGCAACTGCTGACACACTTGGTCTCTGTCAGATGATGTTGCTCCTTCCTGAAATGAATTTTTCTCATGGAAGGCATTTGCAGTAGCACCAGAGCACCATCCATTGCTGAGTTTCCCAGGGCAATTAAATTGCAAAGTAACAGTCTGAAATTTCCTTGCGCTTTTCTCACTCTCTTTCCCACATTCTGGAAAAAATGGAATCTGCTCAGCCTCTGCTATTCTCAGCCTCAGTTGCTGCACGTCTTGCTCTGGCAGCTCATGTCCAAACAAAACTGTGTCCCTGCTGAGCACAGCAAGGAGCGGCCACAAAGTGGCAAGTTCCTCAGTGAACATCAAGGCAGAGACGTGGAAGTGCGGAGGATAAGGACAACTCTGGGAGGAGAAGCTCTTCTGTGTCTCTGATGATGGTGGCCACACCCTGAAGCAGCAGCCAAGAGAAGCGCTGCAAGCAGACGGGCGCAGTTTTGGGCAGCACAACAGAAAAAGTTATGAAGCCATTAGGCAGAATGCAAAGGAGGACTGCAAGGATGGAGTGTGGTCTGGAGGGGAAGGCCTAGATGCAGCTGAGGCCACTTTGTTCAGCCTGGAAGAGGGTAAAGGGCGTCATTGTGGTCTTCAACATCCTCCTGAGGGGAATCAGAGGGGCTGCTGCAGCTCTCGTCACTGTTGGGAGCAGTGACAGGACTGGAGCAAAGGGCAGGCAGCTGGGACAGGGCAAGTTTCATTTCCATAGCAGGAAAAGGTTTTTCACCCAGAGCACGGTTGGGCACTGGGACGGGTTCCCCATGGACGCAGCCCAGCGGAGCCCGGGCTGGCTCTTGGCAAAACTGCGGCGCTGCGCCGGGAGTGGGGAACGGCCAAGGCATGGGTTCTGCCCGCGGCTGACCCTGGCGAGCCACTGCTCAGTGGTTCAGGGTCTACTAACTACAGCACAGAGCAGGCCAAAGAGAAGGAGGAGGCTCCTCAATGGCGAGGTTCCACAGGCAAAGGTTTATTCCAAGGGAAGGATTCAGCACGAGAGTCGCCAGCACTTCTGTGCACGGGATTTTATCGGGGTACAACTCAGGGGGTGGATACAAACGATTGAGCAAGAAGGAATCTGCAGGGGAGGAGCGAGGGGATTCCATCAGTTGCTTGGCACTAATTAGGACAGATGAGGGGAGAGGGGAGGTCCCATGGGCCAGTGGGGCTTCCAGCAACAGAGGAATTCCAAAGGGGGGGTGCAGTCAGGGATCGGTCCAAGGCAAAAGTGACAGGGAAGGTTCAGGAATAAAGAGCTGGATTATTTTGAGAGGCAGGGAAGGAGCTGGAACAAAGAGTGGGGAATGGCATGAGGGACAGCTTTGAGGGAGGGCATAACCTAGCGGTTACCCAACTTGGGGAAAATACGGGGTACATGAAAACAAACCATTCTACGATAACTGATAAATAAACACGAACCGGAATACCCCAGGGAAAGGGGCACAGCACCAAGCCCGTCTGAGTTTGAGAAGAGTTTGAGCAACATGGAGCAGTCACCTACGCTTTTAGACACTCCATCAAAAGTCAAGGGTTGTGACCTCTAGGTTTACATGAGTATATACTCCTGAGTATGAATTCAGGCAGTGTTTTACAAAACTCGTTTTATGTCCGATCATACCCCAATTCCTTGTAGATTGTGTGGAACGTGGAATCCTTTTGTTTTCATTGCTTGTTTAGGACTATGAGAAAGTATATTGGTGCAGGGTGACTCAGAGACAGCCCGTAGGGGTTAAGTGTAGTCTACAGGGGATAAAGAGAAGAAAAAGAGAAGTACTAATACATCCTGATAAGTTTGGAAATGTAGATAGCATGAAGAATGAATAACACAAGAAGTAAAGGTGGTATTAAAAAGAGTCCACTAGAATGTAATTTAGCAGATGAGAAAGATTTGGGAGGAATCCCAGAGGGTAATTTTTGAAGGAAAAGTAATCGGAAGAAATACTCTTCCCAGTGGTAGGCTTGGTATCCATTAGAAAGTGGTGAGAAGTCACCCCCTAATGGAACTTTACCATACACTGTTACAGTTGATGTTATTTTTAAGACAAGAAGAAAAATGAGATCCTGTGATATATGCAGACATGTTTTTCACCCTGAAGAATAAAGCTGAGTGTCAGAAAGAATGTGGCTTTGATTTGGCCCCACAGGACCTTTAGTCCTCACTTTGGAAACAGATAAGAGGCAGAAAAGAAAGAGATGTTGTTCAGCATTCAGCATAGGGCAGAGATGTTTGAAATTGGCTCCAATGCACCAGGAAGATTGTGTTCTATGTGTCCAAGACTTAGAGCCGAGTTAGTCCAGGCCAGCTCAGGTACACTCCCCATCAGGCAACCACTCCGGCCCCTGAATGAAAGCCAAATGGCAGTGAGGATGAGATGAATAATTGTCCCCAGGTGAGGGGACAATTTCAGAGACCCCCAGTGACAAGCAAGCCAAGGAATAAAACCAAGAAAGCTTTGCCTTTAGTCACCCCCTTAAGGCAAGTCTCGAGTCCCCCAGGAGGAGCCATGAGGGTGAACATCTGCTTTTCTACTGGTGACCTGAACAGCTGGTGGGAAAAAGTTACAATGCATGGAGAAAACCCTAGCAAAGTAGCAAAAAGACTGGAGTTCATAGTCAAGAATCAAGAGCCAGAGTGAGGTGATACTGATTTCATGTTGACAGAGCTAACACAACCAGCAGAAGAGTTGGTGATCAAGGTAGCCAGAGCACGTGTGCAGGCACAAATTGCTAGTGGAGCCTTACAAGGTACAGTGGACCAGCTGTGTCCTATTGTAAGCCCTTTGTGGGACGGGAACGATGCAGGCAGCTGTGCACTGTTAACCAGATACCAGGAACTAGTCCCATTGGAATTAAAAAATGCCCTTCCAAAAGCAATGACTTGGTCAGTAAGAGATAACGTTACACAGGGACAGCACGAGTCACCCACTGACTTTGTGGACAGGCTCTGAGCAGCTGCACGTAAAGGCACAGCCCTGGATCCCTGGTCGCATATGGCAAAGCAGCAGTGGGTTTCCCTGATGTCAGGGCAATCTAACCCAGATGTCAGGCAGAAACTTGAGAAGCTGAAAGAGCCTGTAAAGAGAGACTTAAAGGCATGAATGAGAAAAGCATAGAAAGTGGATGATAATCAAGGGAGAGAAAAAGGAAAAGAGCTCCCTGCAGCCATGGTGGCAGCTCTGGATCGGCACCAGGGAGAGGACGTGGCACGCCTCTGGATGAAGCAGAGGCAGGGGCAACAATATCAGAGGCAGAGGAGGTTCAAAGCAGCCACAGACCAAGCTGGGGCCAAATCAATGTGCATCTTGTAAGAAATCAGGACACTGGAAATAACTCCAGTGCCCAGAGTTAACAGACAAAGTACACAAAACTCTTGCAGCCACTCTAGATGATAAGAAATGACCGAGACTGGCAATTCTTACCCTAGCAGGCCACCGGTTAAAATACAGCTAAAGAATGATAAAGAAGTTGAATTTTTAAGAAATTGTTGAGACACATTTTCACTCTTGAATCAAGCGCTGATACCCAAAAGTGAAAACTATCTCAAGCAATAGGAGCCACTATAGGCCAGCCAGAAAAAGTTTTCTTCCTGAAACCACTTCAATGTAAAATCAAGAAGAAGCTGGGAATACATCAGTTTCTTTATTTACCCAACTAAGCCAAATCTGTCCTAGGCAGGGATTTGCTTGAAAATTTGGAAGCAACAGTTCTGTTTAGAAAAAGAAAACTTAAATGGAAGGTACCTGAAGACAAATGAGCACTTTTAGCAGTAGGACTGACAATTGACACAAGAGCAACAAACAAGAAGAACTATTTAGAGCAAGTATTGCATCAGGTGTATCCAAGAGTATGGGATACTCATAGCCCAGGAACATCCAAACGAGCAGAGCCTATGAAAATTGAGCTACAGACAAGAGTTAGGCCAGTAGTCAGAAAGCAATACCCTTGAAGATTAGAAGCTAGGAAAGGAATAGAGCCAACAACCAATAAATTCCTGACATCAGGACAATTGGAAGAATGGGAGTCAAAATTTAATACTGGTAGGTTAGCAATAAAGAAACCTAATGGAACTTAGAGACTAGTGCCAGATTTCCAGGCAATGAATGAGTTCTACCTTACTAGCTCACTAGCTAAACTTGGAGATGATTTTATTTGGTGCGGGGAATGTCCATGGGCAGGTGCTATCGAGAGCCGTTCCCTCTTGGTCTGAGAGAGCAGCTCCCCCAGCCCACCTTGCTCTCATGCCCGGAGGTTGTAATGTGCGCTCGACCGGCAGCCGAAGGAGGGCTCTTGACACCGTGTCTGATGCAACAGGATTTATTGAAGGTAGGTCAGAGGGTGCAGGTTGGGTGAAGGTGAGAAGAGGGACAGGAAGAGGCAGGAGCACAAGCACTGTAACATGATACCTAAGGCACCTGCAAGCTGCTGGGGAAGCCTCAAGTCTGCTCAGTGAGCCACGTGTGCCCTCAGCACTGGCACAGCCACCTTTCCCTCAGTGAGCCTCACATCCCAGGGTCAGCAAATCAAGAGGCACCAGGCATGCTGTAGGTGACTCAGAGCGAGTGCAGTGGGTCATGGTGGCCAGGGGCCAGAAGCAGGCAGAAAGCCATCGGGGCTGGGGAAAAGGCTCTGCTCTGCTTACAGCGTGGGCTGAGGGCCGGGAGAGCTCCATTTCCCCCTTGAGATGTTGGAGACGGGGCCTTTCAGCCTCCTGATAGGGCTGCCCCTGGCTGCAGGCAGCCAAAGGAGTACGACGACACAAGGCCGAGAGCGGCAAAGCAAAGAGCCAGCCGTGCACAGCACAGGGAGGTGGCCCAGTGCAAAGCCAGCGTGGCACTCTGAAGGTGCCCGCTGCACTCTCATGTGTCCCTGGCCTGGGAAGGACAGGAACGCTCGTGGTCTAAGAAAGCCTTTCTGTAGCCCCTGTGGGCTCAAAGCTGCTGCTCTTCTGGCTCAATGGGGCCTAAAGCCACAGAGCTCGGCCTCCCCCACAGCAACAGGAACAAGACTTGGCAATCAGGCAGTGGATCTCAATGCCTAAGGCTGAGGGGTGGGAGGCTGCAGTCTGGAGCACAGGGAAGGCACACACCCAGCCCCACAACAGCTGGCCTCACAGCCCTGAAAGGCCAGCAGGACCAGGGTTCCACGCCTGATTCCAGGGGGCTGCCTATGGCCTCTGACAGCCAATTGCTCAAGGCTTAGCGGTGCCTCAGCCCCTCAGGGTCTCCCCCAGCCTGGCCAAGCTTGCAGGCAGCAGTGCCGCAGCCCCACAGCAGCTCCAGAGGAGCCCAATCCAGAGGCGCCTGGGAGCTCTCAGCAAAGCAGCCAGCAGCACCCGGGCAGGAGGACACGATGGCCCTTCCTGCCTGGCACAGGGCTTGTGGCCATCTCCAGGCACCGCTCTGGCAGGGATCCCTGCAGCTCTGGCCCCTGCCCAGCCGCTCTGTGGGCAGCACAAAGGCTTCAGCAGAACCACCAAAGGCCAAGGGGCTTCTGGCCATTTTCCCTGTGACACTGCACGCCTGGGCCGTTGGCTGTGCACAAGCACCCTTTTCCCCCTCTTCCCCTATGCCTTCTAGACCCGGTGCAGGAAAAGAAAGATCCTGGAACTCTGTGTATTGAAAGATATTCTATATTGACATACTCAAATCCAACGAAAATAAAAATACAAAAATCTTGAAGAAGAAAAAGAAAATTTCTGCTGGCTCAAATGGCCCCAGCAGACAGTGTTGCTGATCACCTCTCCAGGGAGCTCCAGCAGAACAGCAAGGCAGTGCCGCACAGACGAGGCCATTTCCTCCATGCATTGCGGAATCGATCTCGCAGCCTGCGCCATGGGGAGTAGGGAGCGCTCTGTACAGCCCGGAGAACTAAACAAAATTCAACTGCAGCATCTCTGATGGCAGGACTGCTGTCATATGCCATTTCTTCGAGGGCTGCAAGAGAGAGGAACAGAGGCAAGGTCAGATCCCACATGTGCAGAAAGACCAGGAGAGCCCCCTGCCAGGGCCATCCCGGCCATCTCTTGCCATGGCCCGCAGGGAGCAGGGAGCAAGGGGCTCAGTCTGAAGGTGCTGGCCACGAATGGCACACGTGGCTCTGAAATCTCACGGGAGCAGAGCCCTCCGCAGCCGTGGCAGGGCTTGCAGCTGCCCCCGCCAGCCCCCGCGGTCAGCCCGCTGCCCTCACTCACTCACCACTGCAGATCAGCTGGAGCTCTTGCTGCTGCCCCCTCAGGTGCCGCCCCGCCATGCCTGTGAACACAGAGCCTGTCACGGCGCCAGCGGCACAGCTCCCTGCCACCGGCGCTGCCGGCGCTGTGGCCACACGGGCTGCTGGCCTGGCAGGGCTCAGCCCGGCCCTTGCCGCACGCTGCCGCCCCAGGGCACGGCTGCCAGAGGGCGGCAGCAGCGATGCCCGGGCTGGGCGGGGCTCCACGGCGCCGGATCCGGCTGGCGCTGCCGGGGCAGCAGGCGGGGCTGGGGCCGAGCTGCGGCGGGTCGGGGAGGGAGCCCGGGCTCGGGACTCACCCATGAACCTGACGGCCGCCTCTCGCAGGGGCTCCTGTGGGCTCTGCAGGTAGCGCAGGCCCCGGCGCAGGTGCTCGGCCGCTCGGCTCCTGTCCTCTGCCAGCTGCAGAGAGCGGCAGGAGGGAAGGGTTGGCGCGGGCTCCGCCCCTGGGCCGGGCACTGCCTGCGCCCAGCCCCGGCCTCCCCTGCCCGCACAGCCCTGAGGCGCGGCCAGCAGCCGCTGGCCAAGGGCTCCCGGGGGCAGGGGCCAGAGGGCCGGCTGCTGCCCGGGGAGCCGCGGTGTTGGCCCGCAGCCAGGCCGTGCCGGGGTTCCATGGGCACCTGGCTCTGGCCCACAGGAGCCTGGAGAAGAGCCCGCCCGGCCTCTGGCTGCAGCAGCAGGCACAGCTGCAATCCCTGCACGCTGAGCACCGCCCTCAGGGACCTTGGCCATGCTGAGGCTGGGGGTTCTCGTCTGCTCTTACCAGGCACTCGCCAAAGCTCTGATCGTCGTGTACCATTTGTTCGATATCCCTCCTCTTCAGGAATCTGGCTGAGGAATGCAGCGTTTCCCGGGAGGCCTGGAGAGCAGCAGAGATGCACAGATGGCCCCCCAGTCCAGGGCACAGGAGCATCCCAGTGGCACAGGCTGGAGGAGGCTGCAGCCCGCAAGGTGCCAGGGCAGGGGGCAGCCCAAGCCCCCGCCAGGGGGACAGCAGCTGGCCACAAGTGCTCACCTCAGCAACAATCTGATTCTCATCATGGCAGTGGAAGTAGAGAGGGAGCAGGCTCTGGCGCACGTGGGACTTGAGGGCCTTTCTTGCCTCTTCTGTTAACAGGTGCAGCATCTCTTGAAAGAAAGCCATGGAGCTCAGCTGCAGCTGGATATCGTCCTGGATGAAAGGAAAGGGCAAAAGACCTGAGCATCAGCTGCTTCAGGTCCCCCAGGGCACAGGCCTGCATCTGCACAGGGCACCAAGTGTCCCGGCAGCAGCCAGTGGCCGTGGCTGTGGGCACAGAGCCTTACGCTGTCAAAGAGTGGCAGGAGCGTCTCAGCCAGCTGCAGGGCCACGGGAGTGGCTATGGGGCCACCATTATCCAGGAGCAAGTATCTGAGTAGAAGGATGGTCATCCTGATCATGTCGTTGTCATTTTCCTCCAGGAGCTCCACAAGACTTTCAGTCAGGCTCTGCATTTTTTCGGCCTGTGCGGAACAGCACTTTGTGAAAGGCCGCCCTGCTGCCGCAGGGCCCAGAGGCCAAAGGCCTGTCCCGAAGCACTGGGGCAGCTGAAGCGGGAGGCAGGAGAGCTGGGAGCAGCTGCCCCAGCGGCCGAAGCCCAGGCAAGGCCAAGCGACTGCGTTGCCCAGCCCCACGCTGCCTGCACGGCTTCAGCCACTGCCCCCTTCTCACCATCAAGGGATTCTTGCCCAGCACTACGAGGCCTCGGAGTGCCAAGTAACGCCTGGCCATGTGCTCGCTCTGCAGGTTCTGTGCCAGGATCTCCAGAACGCTGTCACTGCATTCGCTCAAGTCCAGGCACTCGAGGACCTGAAAGGCACAGGGCAGTGACAGGGGAGCCGGCCGGCAGGAGCCCAGCAGCGCACAGGGCCGGGCCCAGGCAGCAGCACAGGGCACGGGCACTGTCCTGGCAGCTGTGGCTGCGAGAGGCCAGAGAGCTGGGAGGCAGCTCAGCCAGGCAGCGCTGGCCTTGAGGCTCACCTCCACAAGGAATGCCAGGGCAGGGAAATCCCAGTATGGCATCTCTTTGCCGAGCAGGGCGAGCAGGTAGAATGCAACCGCGGAACAAAAGTGGATGGCTAAGCGGCGAATTTCTCTGAAGAGGGGAAAAAGGAAACAAGAGCCTGAGCCAGTGAGGCAAACCTCTCCCAGGCGTGACTCGTCCAGTTCTCATCTTTCCCCAGCAGCCTTCCAGCAAGGGGACGTGGGCCATCTGGGAGTTGCTTGCTCATGGGCACCCTCCTCTGCCAGCCTTTTCCAGTGTGCTTGGCCGACCCTCAGTGACAAGGCCCTCTGGCCCATGAGCATAGGCTCTTTGTGGGGCACCTGGGCACAGAGCAGCAATGTCAGAGGCAGTGGGGAGAAGGGGGTCTCACCTGGCCAGCAGAGCCACGGCAAAGTGGTGAGTGTCAAGAGAGAGCAGCGTGTCCCAGGCACACCTGCGCTCCATTGCCACCACCACATCCTCGCAGTGGAGAAGGCAGGGCAGGGACTTCAAGGTGCGCACTGCAAACCTGTGTGCGGAGCAAAGCCCAGGTCACACTGGCAGCACTGGCTCCTTGGCAGGCCACGTGGCAGGGACAGGAGGAGTGGCATGGAGCACCTGTTGGGGCTGGTGGCAAGGCCGTGCTCTTCCTGGCATCCCTTCCAGAAGGTGTCCACCGCCTCTGGCATATCCAGAGTGCTGAAGAACACTTGGAATAGCAGATGCACAAATAGGCGGGGGAAATAGACCCTCAAGATGCGTGGGAGGCAGGGCTCCTGGAGGATCTTCCACATCACCACAGTTGCCTGCAAAGGACAAAGCCCCCCAAGACAGCGCTCAGCGCCGAGGTGTCCGTGTGGCAGGGCCCGAGCGTGGCAGGGAGAGGCCCGGAGAGACCTTGGCAGGGGGAGCACGGGGCCTGGTGGGCCTGAAGCTGCCCCTGGGCCAGGTTTCAGGCCAGCGCCTGAGGCAGGGAGATGCAGTGGGGGAAGGAGGATGGAGAGCTGCTGGAGAGGCAGTCTTGGGGCCAGCAAAGGCCAGTTGCAGAAACTCACAGCCAGGGCAAAGACAGCCATTTCGTCCCCATCGGAGGTGCAGGTGCTGTACTCTGGCCAGCTCCCCAGCACATCCAGGAGGATCAGCTGCGCCAGCTCCACAGTCCTGGCTGAGCCCATGATGGTCTTCCACATGGCCATGGCAGCTCTGCAGGGTTAGAGCTGTGTCTCAGGGGGGTGTCAGACACAGCACCAGGGGCAGCTGAGCTGGCTGCCATTTCTGCCAGTGCCCACTGCCCCCCTGCCAGCAGCAGCCCGACAGCCCAGGCCTGTGGGGACAGAGGCCTGAGAGGCGGCAAGGGAGCATGGCAGCAGGCTCAGGGGCTGGCCTGGCAGGGCTGGGAAAGGGAGCAGCCAGAGGGCCCTGGAAGTCTCTGTTGCTCAGACACCTGGGGCAGGCTGTACAGGGTGATGGGCTGGGGAGGCCTGAGCCCTGTGGGCAGGTGGGCCCCATACCTGTCACAGGACGGGGCCACACGCAGGAGCGTCACGACCGCGTCATTTGGCTGTGCTTCGGTGAGATGCAGCAGGGTCTTGTCCAGCCTGTGCTCAGCAGAATCATTGGCCATGAGCCACTGGTGGATGTAGCTCACCATGGCAGGCACCTGGAGAAGGCACAGGGAGACTTGGAAAGCTGCCAGAGGGAGCAATGTTCCCAGCTTCCCCAGAGGAGTGCTTCCCTTGCCACCACACTGCCATGTGGCCTGAAAGGCTCACAGCAACCAGCATGCGTGGCTTGGGAGGCCAAGCAATTGCTGGCAGGATCAAAGCCTGGCCACAGGCTGCTTACTTGCTTTGGAGTGTAAAAATGTTCCTCTACAAGCATAGACAGCAGGGCAGCACTGGTCTTGCTGTGGAAGATGGGCGAGTATGGTCTGAGGCCTACGCCCATGGCAATGGTCTCTTGCTCCTCAATTCTCTTGAGGAAGTTGCAAACGAACTGTAGGAGAAGGGCAAGAAGCCGGGCATGTTGCATGCAGTGCGGCACACACGGTGCTGGGCTGAGCAGGGACAGCAGGCCCGGCCCAGGTGGGGGTGGCTTCAGGTACCTGCGCTGTTCTGCGGAAGCGGCCACGGCTGGACTCCTGCTCTTGTGTGCGCTCCAGGGCTGCATCTGGCAAAGAGCGAGCACAGCCAGAGCTGAGGGGCTGCAGGAGAGGCCGGAGAGCACGGCCCAGCCCTGCGCTGCCCAGGCAGAGAGAGCGCCGGGATGTGCCAGGGGATGGAGCACGGCCACTGCGGGGTATCTGCCCGGCCCCTCTTCCGTCCTGTCCGTGGGCATGTCCCCAGGGGATAGCATGGCACCGCACACAATGGCACGGCATGGCGTGGGGCCAAGCTGGCAGCAGGCACCAGTCCTGTGGCCCAGCTCTGCCACTCACCCTCCTGCGGTGGCTGGAAGGGCACCACCTCTTCAGTCTGCTGTGCCGGGGCAGCTCCAGGGCCGCCTTCCTCCTCCTCCTCCACCCAGGCCAGCTCGGGCACTCCCGGGAGTCTCTGCTCCATGTCTCTGACTGGATTGGTGGCTATTTGCAGGAGAGATGCCTTGGAAAAGCTCCAAATCAGCACGTCCTGCAGTGGTGCCTGGAAGGCACCTTCAAGAAAGAAGCCTCAGGAAGGCTGCAGGACAGCAAGTCCTGCACTCGGTCACAAGGGCTCCTGCCACAAGGACAGGAGACTACTGACAAGGACAATGATCTGGCCTCAAGGGCACCTGCAGAAGAGAAGCCTCAGGGAGACCACGGGTCTGCAAGTCCTGTGGTCTGGCCTCGAGCTCAGCTGCAGGAACAACCCCTCAGAAAAGCTCCGGGTGGGACGCGAACGAGCGCACTGTGCGGGGGCTCCTCACGGCACTGCTCTGTCCCGTCCTGTCCCGTCGCGTGCTCTGAGCACTGTGGCGTGCTCTTGTCACCGCCAGCTCCTATGTCACCAGGTGTCACAGAGGTCCCTTGGACACCCGGTTCCATGTCACAATGACTGTGCTGCATCGTGTCACCAAGGGCCCTTGCACCCACGGCTGCCTGAATGGGGCCAACCCCAGCCCACCCAAAGAGGCCCAGGTTGGAAGGAATGACTGGCCCCAGGTGTCTAAGGCAGGCGGACAGGATCTTTAGGAAGGGCTCAGAGCATCAGTGAAGGCTGCCCTGCTCCGCGGGCCCAGGGCAGCAGTAGGAGCCCCCAGGGCTGCCGACGCAGCCGCGCTGGGAAGGGCACGGGGCCTTGCAGGGAAGCTGGCAGGGCCTCTTTGGGACATGTCCCGGCTGGCGGCCATCCTAAACCCGGCGGTGTTAAAGGCACAAGGAACGTGCGGGCCCGGGCACGAATGCTGCTCTGAGGCCTGGGGCCCGGGGAGTGCTGACATCAGCAGGTGTGGCAGCGTCCCCGGCCAAGCAGACCTGCCACTCCCGAGCCCTGTCAGCGCTGGTGCCTGACTCCTGCCCCAGAGACCTGTGCCCCCGGGGGGCTTCTGTGCCAGAAGGAGCCAAAGCCCACATGCATTAGTGGCTGTGCTCCTTCCTGCAGGGGCTGATGGAAGAAACACCTGGAGCAACTGCTGACACACTTGGTCTCTGTCAGATGATGTTGCTCCTTCCTGAAATGAATTTTTCTCATGGAAGGCATTTGCAGTAGCACCAGAGCACCATCCATTGCTGAGTTTCCCAGGGCAATTAAATTGCAAAGTAACAGTCTGAAATTTCCTTGCGCTTTTCTCACTCTCTTTCCCACATTCTGGAAAAAATGGAATCTGCTCAGCCTCTGCTATTCTCAGCCTCAGTTGCTGCACGTCTTGCTCTGGCAGCTCATGTCCAAACAAAACTGTGTCCCTGCTGAGCACAGCAAGGAGCGGCCACAAAGTGGCAAGTTCCCCAGTGAACATCAAGGCAGAGACGTGGAAGTGCGGAGGATAAGGACAACTCTGGGAGGAGAAGCTCTTCTGTGTCTCTGATGATGGTGGCCACACCCTGAAGCAGCAGCCAAGAGAAGCACTGCAAGCAGACGGGCGCAGTTTTGGGCAGCACAACAGAAAAAGTTATGAAGCCATTAGGCAGAATGCAAAGGAGGACTGCAAGGATGGAGTGTGGTCTGGAGGGGAAGGCCTAGATGCAGCTGAGGCCACTTTGTTCAGCCTGGAAGAGGGTAAAGGGCGTCATTGTGGTCTTCAACATCCTCCTGAGGGGAATCAGAGGGGCTGCTGCAGCTCTCGTCACTGTTGGGAGCAGTGACAGGACTGGAGCAAAGGGCAGGCAGCTGGGACAGGGCAAGTTTCATTTCCATAGCAGGAAAAGGTTTTTCACCCAGAGCACGGTTGGGCACTGGGACGGGTTCCCCATTGACGCAGCCCAGCGGAGCCCGGGCTGGCTCTTGGCAAAACTGCGGCGCTGCGCCAGGAGTGGGGAACGGCCAAGGCGTGGGTTCTGCCCGCGGCTGACCCTGGCGAGCCACTGCTCAGTGGTTCAGGGTCTACTAACTGCAGCACAGAGCAGGCCAAAGAGAAGGAGGAGGCTCCTCAATGGCGAGGTTCCACAGGCAAAGGTTTATTCCAAGGGAAGGATTCAGCACGAGAGTCGCCAGCACTTCTGTGCACGGGATTTTATCGGGGTACAACTCAGGGGGTGGATACAAACGATTGAGCAAGAAGGAATCTGCAGGGGAGGAGCGAGGGGATTCCATCAGTTGCTTGGCACTAATTAGGACAGATGAGGGGAGAGGGGAGGTCCCATGGGCCAGTGGGGCTTCCAGCAACAGAGGAATTCCAAAGGGGGGGTGCAGTCAGGGATCGGTCCAAGGCAAAAGTGACAGGGAAGGTTCAGGAATAAAGAGCTGGATTATTTTGAGAGGCAGGGAAGGAGCTGGAACAAAGAGTGGGGAATGGCATGAGGGACAGCTTTGAGGGAGGGCATAACCTAGCGGTTACCCAACTTGGGGAAAATACGGGGTACATGAAAACAAACCATTCTACGATAACTGATAAATAAACACGAACCGGAATACCCCAGGGAAAGGGGCACAGCACCAAGCCCGTCTGAGTTTGAGAAGAGTTTGAGCAACATGGAGCAGTCACCTACGCTTTTAGACACTCCATCAAAAGTCAAGGGTTGTGACCTCTAGGTTTACATGAGTATATACTCCTGAGTATGAATTCAGGCAGTGTTTTACAAAACTCGTTTTATGTCCGATCATACCCCAATTCCTTGTAGATTGTGTGGAACGTGGAATCCTTTTGTTTTCATTGCTTGTTTAGGACTATGAGAAAGTATATTGGTGCAGGGTGACTCAGAGACAGCCCATATGGGTTAAGTGTAGTCTACAGGGGATAAAGAGAAGAAAAAGAGAAGTACTAATACATCCTGATAAGTTTGGAAATGTAGATAGCATGAAGAATGAATAACACAAGAAGTAAAGGTGGTATTAAAAAGAGTCCACTAGAATGTAATTTAGCAGATGAGAAAGATTTGGGAGGAATCCCAGAGGGTAATTTTTGAAGGAACAGTAATCGGAAGAAATACTCTTCCCAGTGGTAGGCTTGGTATCCATTAGAAAGTGGTGAGAAGTCACCCCCTAATGGAACTTTACCATACACTGTTACAGTTGATGTTATTTTTAAGACAAGAAGAAAAATGAGATCCTGTGATATATGCAGACATGTTTTTCACCCTGAAGAATAAAGCTGAGTGTCAGAAAGAATGTGGCTTTGATTTGGCCCCACAGGACCTTTAGTCCTCACTTTGGAAACAGATAAGAGGCAGAAAAGAAAGAGATGTTGTTCAGCATTCAGCATAGGGCAGAGATGTTTGAAATTGGCTCCAATGCACCAGGAAGATTGTGTTCTATGTGTCCAAGACTTAGAGCCGAGTTAGTCCAGGCCAGCTCAGGTACACTCCCCATCAGGCAACCACTCCGGCCCCTGAATGAAAGCCAAATGGCAGTGAGGATGAGATGAATAATTGTCCCCAGGTGAGGGGACAATTTCAGAGACCCCCAGTGACAAGCAAGCCAAGGAATAAAACCAAGAAAGCTTTGCCTTTAGTCACCCCCTTAAGGCAAGTCTCGAGTCCCCCAGGAGAAGCCATGAGGGTGAACATCTGCTTTTCTACTGGTGACCTGAACAGCTGGTGGGAAAAAGTTACAATGCATGGAGAAAACCCTAGCAAAGTAGCAAAAAGACTGGAGTTCATAGTCAAGAATCAAGAGCCAGAGTGAGGTGATACTGATTTCATGTTGACAGAGCTAACACAACCAGCAGAAGAGTTGGTGATCAAGGTAGCCAGAGCACGTGTGCAGGCACAAATTGCTAGTGGAGCCTTACAAGGTACAGTGGACCAGCTGTGTCCTATTGTAAGCCCTTTGTGGGACGGGAACGATGCAGGCAGCTGTGCACTGTTAACCAGATACCAGGAACTAGTCCCATTGGAATTAAAAAATGCCCTTCCAAAAGCAATGACTTGGTCAGTAAGAGATAACGTTACACAGGGACAGCACGAGTCACCCACTGACTTTGTGGACAGGCTCTGAGCAGCTGCACGTAAAGGCACAGCCCTGGATCCCTGGTCGCATATGGCAAAGCAGCAGTGGGTTTCCCTGATGTCAGGGCAATCTAACCCAGATGTCAGGCAGAAACTTGAGAAGCTGAAAGAGCCTGTAAAGAGAGACTTAAAGGCATGAATGAGAAAAGCATAGAAAGTGGATGATAATCAAGGGAGAGAAAAAGGAAAAGAGCTCCCTGCAGCCATGGTGGCAGCTCTGGATCGGCACCAGGGAGAGGACGTGGCACGCCTCTGGATGAAGCAGAGGCAGGGGCAACAATATCAGAGGCAGAGGAGGTTCAAAGCAGCCACAGACCAAGCTGGGGCCAAATCAATGTGCATCTTGTAAGAAATCAGGACACTGGAAATAACTCCAGTGCCCAGAGTTAACAGACAAAGTACACAAAACTCTTGCAGCCACTCTAGATGATAAGAAATGACCGAGACTGGCAATTCTTACCCTAGCAGGCCACCGGTTAAAATACAGCTAAAGAATGATAAAGAAGTTGAATTTTTAAGAAATTGTTGAGACACATTTTCACTCTTGAATCAAGCGCTGATACCCAAAAGTGAAAACTATCTCAAGCAATAGGAGCCACTATAGGCCAGCCAGAAAAAGTTTTCTTCCTGAAACCACTTCAATGTAAAATCAAGAAGAAGCTGGGAATACATCAGTTTCTTTATTTACCCAACTAAGCCAAATCTGTCCTAGGCAGGGATTTGCTTGAAAATTTGGAAGCAACAGTTCTGTTTAGAAAAAGAAAACTTAAATGGAAGGTACCTGAAGACAAATGAGCACTTTTAGCAGTAGGACTGACAATTGACACAAGAGCAACAAACAAGAAGAACTATTTAGAGCAAGTATTGCATCAGGTGTATCCAAGAGTATGGGATACTCATAGCCCAGGAACATCCAAACGAGCAGAGCCTATGAAAATTGAGCTACAGACAAGAGTTAGGCCAGTAGTCAGAAAGCAATATCCTTGAAGATTAGAAGCTAGGAAAGGAATAGAGCCAACAACCAATAAATTCCTGACATCAGGACAATTGGAAGAATGGGAGTCAAAATTTAATACTGGTAGGTTAGCAATAAAGAAACCTAATGGAACTTAGAGACTAGTGCCAGATTTCCGGGCAATGAATGAGTTCTACCTTACTAGCTCACTAGCTAAACTTGGAGATGATTTTATTTGGTGCGGGGAAGGTCCATGGGCAGGTGCTGTGGAGAGCCGTTCCCTCTTGGTCTGAGAGAGCAGCTCCCCCAGCCCACCTTGCTCTCATGCCCGGAGGTTGTAATGTGCGCTCGACCGGCAGCCGAAGGAGGGCTCTTGACACCGTGTCTGATGCAACAGGATTTATTGAAGGTAGGTCAGAGGGTGCAGGATGGGTGAGGGTGAGAAGAGGGACAGGAGGAGTCAGGAGCACAAGCACTGTAACATGACACCTAAGGCACCTGCAAGCTGCTGGGGAAGCCTCAAGTCTGCTCAGTGAGCCACGTGTGCCCTCAGCAGTGGGACAGCCACCTTTCCCTCAGTGAGCCTCACATCCCAGGGTCAGCAAATCAAGAGGCACCAGGCATGCTGTAGGTGACTCAGAGCGAGTGCAGTGGGTCATGGTGGCCAGGGGCCAGAAGCAGGCAGAAAGCCATCGGGGCTGGGGAAAAGGCTCTGCTCTGCTTACAGCGTGGGCTGAGGGCCGGGAGAGCTCCATTTCCCCCTTGAGATGTTGGAGACGGGGCCTTTCAGCCTCCTGATAGGGCTGCCCCTGGCTGCAGGCAGCCAAAGGAGTACGACGACACAAGGCCGAGAGCGGCAAAGCAAAGAGCCAGCCGTGCACAGCACAGGGAGGTGGCCCAGTGCAAAGCCAGCGTGGCACTCTGAAGGTGCCCGCTGCACTCTCATGTGTCCCTGGCCTGGGAAGGACAGGAACGCTCGTGGTCTAAGAAAGCCTTTCTGTAGCCCCTGTGGGCTCAAAGCTGCTGCTCTTCTGGCTCAATGGGGCCTAAAGCCACAGAGCTCGGCCTCCCCCACAGCAACAGGAACAAGACTTGGCAATCAGGCAGTGGAGCTCAATGCCTAAGGCTGAGGGGTGGGAGGCTGCAGTCTGGAGCACAGGGAAGGCACACGCCCAGCCCCACAACAGCTGGCCTCACAGCCCTGAAAGGCCAGCAGGACCAGGGTTCCACGCCTGATTCCAGGGGGCTGCCTATGGCCTCTGACAGCCAATTGCTCAAGGCTTAGCAGTGCCTCAGCCCCTCAGGGTCTCCCCCAGCCTGGCCAAGCTTGCAGGCAGCAGTGCTGCAGCCCCACAGCAGCTCCAGAGGAGCGCCATCGAGAGGCGCCTGGGAGCTCTCAGCAAAGCAGCCAGCAGCACGTGGGCAGGAGGACACAATGGCCCTTCCCGCCTGGCACAGGGCTTGTGGCCATCTCCAGGCACCGCTCTGGCAGGGATCCCTGCAGCTCTGGCCCCTGCCCAGCCGCTCTGTGGGCAGCACAAAGGCTTCAGCAGAACCACCAAAGGCCAAGGGGCTTCTGGCCATTTTCCCTGCGACACTGCACGCCTGGGCCGCTGGCTGTGCACAAGCACCCTTTTCCCCCTCTTCCCCTATGCCTTCTAGACCCGGTGCAGGAAAAGAAAGATCCTGGGACTCTGTGTATTGAAAGATATTCTATATTGACATACTCAAAAGCAATGAAAATAAAAATACAAAAAATCTTGAAGAAGAAAAAGAAAATTTCTGCTGGCTCAAATGGCCCCAGCAGACAGTCTTGCAGCTCACCTCTCCGGGGAGCTCCAGCAGAACAGCAAGGCAGTGCCGCACAGACGAGGCCATTTCCTCCATGCACTGCGGAATCGATCTCGCAGCCTGCGCCACGGGGAGTAGGGAGCTCTCTGTACAGCCCGGAGAACTAAACAAAATTCAACTGCAGCATCTCTGATGGCAGGACTGCTGTCATATGCCATTTCTTCAAGGGCTGTAAGAGAGAGGAACAGAGGCAAGGTCAGATCCCACATGTGCAGAAAGACCAGGAGAGCCCCCTGCCAGGGCCATCCCGGCCATCTCTTGCCATGGCCCGCAGGGAACAGGGAGCAAGGGGCTCAGTCTGAAGGTGCTGGCCACAAATGGCACACGTGGCTCTGAAATCTCACGGGAGCAGAGCCCTCCGCAGCCGGGGCAGGGCTTGCAGCTGCCCCCGCCAGCCCCCGCGGTCAGTCCGCTGCCCTCACTCACTCACCACTGCAGATCAGCTGGAGCTCTTGCTGCTGCCCCCTCAGGTGCCGCCCCGCCATGCCTGTGAACACAGAGCCTGTCACGGCGCCAGCGGCACAGCTCCCTGCCACCGGCGCTGCCGGCGCTGTGGCCACACGGGCTGCTGGCCTGGCAGGGCTCAGCCCGGCCCTTGCCGCACGCTGCCGCCCCAGGGCACGGCTGCCAGAGGGCGGCAGCAGCGATGCCCGGGCTGGGCGGGGCTCCACGGCGCCGGGTCCGGCTGGCGCTGCCGGGGCAGCAGGCGGGGCTGGGGCCGAGCTGCGGCGGGTCGGGGAGGGAGCCCGGGCTCGGGACTCACCCATGAACCTGACGGCCGCCTCTCGCAGGGGCTCCTGTGGGCTCTGCAGGTAGCGCAGGGCCCGGCGCAGGTGCTCGGCCGCTCGGCTCCTGTCCTCTGCCAGCTGCAGAGAGCGGCAGGAGGGAAGGGTTGGCGCGGGCTCCGCCCCTGGGCCGGGCGCTGCCTGCGCCCAGCCCCGGCCTCCTCTGCCCGCACAGCCCTGAGGCGCGGCTAGCAGCCGCTGGCCAAGGGCTCCCGGGGGCAGGGGCCAGAGGGCCGGCTGCTGCCCGGGGAGCCGCGGTGCCGGCCCGCAGCCAGGCCGTGCCGGGGTTCCATGGGCACCTGGCTCTGGCCCACAGGAGCCTGGAGAAGAGCCCGCCCGGCCTCTGGCTGCAGCAGCAGGCACAGCTGCAAGCCCTGCACGCTGAGCACCGCCCTCAGGGACCTTGGCCATGCTGAGGCTGGGGGTTCTCGTCTGCTCTTACCAGGCACTCGCCAAAGCTCTGATCCTCGTGTAGCATTTGTTCGATATCCCTCCTCTTCAGGAATCTGGCTGAGGAATGCAGCGTTTCCCGGGAGGCCTGGAGAGCAGCAGAGATGCACAGATGGCCCCCCAGTCCAGGGCACAGGAGCATCCCAGTGGCACAGGCTGGAGGAGGCTGCAGCCCGCAAGGTGCCAGGGCAGGGGGCAGCCCAAGCCCCCGCCAGGGGGACAGCAGCTGGCCACAAGTGCTCACCTCAGCAACAATCTGATTCTCATCATGGCAGTGGAAGTAGAGAGGGAGCAGGCTCTGGCGCACGTGGGACTTGAGGGCCTTTCTTGCCTCTTCTGTTAACAGGTGCAGCATCTCTTGAAAGAAAGCCATGGAGCTCAGCTGCAGCTGGATATCGTCCTGGATGAAAGGAAAGGGCAAAAGACCTGAGCATCAGCTGCTTCAGGTCCCCCAGGGCACAGGCCTGCATCTGCACAGGGCACCAAGTGTCCCGGCAGCAGCCAGTGGCCGTGGCTGTGGGCACAGAGCCTTACGCTGTCAAAGAGTGGCAGGAGCGTCTCAGCCAGCTGCAGGGCCACGGGGGTGGCTATGGGGCCACCATTATCCAGGAGCAAATATCTGAGTAGAAGGATGGTCATCCTGATCATGTCGTTGTCATTTTCCTCCAGGAGCTCCACAAGACTTTCAGTCAGGCTCTGCATTTTTTCGGCCTGTGCGGAACAGCACTTTGTGAAAGGCCGCCCTGCTGCCGCAGGGCCCAGAGGCCAAAGGCCTGTCCCGAAGCACTGGGGCAGCTGAAGCGGGAGGCAGGAGAGCTGGGAGCAGCTGCCCCAGCGGCCGAAGCCCAGGCAAGGCCAAGCGACTGCGTTGCCCAGCCCCACGCTGCCTGCACGGCTTCAGCCACTGCCCCCTTCTCACCATCAAGGGATTCTTGCCCAGCACTACGAGGCCTCGGAGTGCCAAGTAACGCCTGGCCATGTGCTCGCTCTGCAGGTTCTGTGCCAGGATCTCCAGAACGCTGTCACTGCATTCGCTCAAGTCCAGGCACTCGAGGACCTGAAAGGCACAGGGCAGTGACAGGGGAGCCGGCCGGCAGGAGCCCAGCAGCGCACAGGGCCGGGCCCAGGCAGCAGCACAGGGCACGGGCACTGTCCTGGCAGCTGTGGCTGCGAGAGGCCAGAGAGCTGGGAGGCAGCTCAGCCAGGCAGCGCTGGCCTTGAGGCTCACCTCCACAAGGAATGCCAGGGCAGGGAAATCCCAGTATGGCATCTCTTTGCCGAGCAGGGCGAGCAGGTAGAATGCAACCGCGGAACAAAAGTGGATGGCTAAGCGGCGAATTTCTCTGAAGAGGGGAAAAAGGAAACAAGAGCCTGAGCCAGTGAGGCACACCTCTCCCAGGCGTGACTCATCCAGTTCTCATCTTTCCCCAGCAGCCTTCCAGCAAGGGGACGTGGGCCATCTGGGAGTTGGTTGCTCATGGGCACCCTCCTCTGCCAGCCTTTTCCAGTGTGCTTGGCCGACCCTCAGTGACAAGGCCCTCTGGCCCATGAGCATAGGCTCTTTGTGGGGCACCTGGGCACAGAGCAGCAATGTCAGAGGCAGTGGGGAGAAGGGGGTCTCACCTGGCCAGCAGAGCCACGGCAAAGTGGTGAGTGTCAAGAGAGAGCAGCGTGTCCCAGGCACACCTGCGCTCCATTGCCACCACCACATCCTCGCAGCGGAGAAGGCAGAGCAGGGACTTCAAGGTGCGCACTGCAAACCTGTGTGCAGAACAAAGCCCAGGTCACACTGGCAGCACTGGCTCCTTGGCAGGCCACGTGGCAGGGACAGGAGGAGTGGCATGGAGCACCTGTTGGGGCTGGTGGCAAGGCCGTGCTCTTCCTGGCATCCCTTCCAGAAGGTGTCCACCGCCTCTGGCATATCCAGAGTGCTGAAGAACACTTGGAATAGCAGATGCACAAATAGGCGGGGGAAATAGACCCTCAAGATGCGTGGGAGACAGGGCACCTGGAGGATCTTCCACATCACCACAGTTGCCTGCAAAGGACAAAGCCCCCCGAGAGAGCGCTCAGCGCCGAGGTGTCCGTGTGGCAGGGCCCGAGCGTGGCAGGGAGAGGCCCGGAGAGACCTTGGCAGGGGGAGCACGGGGCCTGGTGGGCCTGAAGCTGCCCCTGGGCCAGGCTTCAGGCCAGCGCCTGAGGCAGGGAGATGCAGTGGGGGAAGGAGGATGGAGAGCTGCTTGAGAGGCAGTCTTGGGGCCAGCAAAGGCCAGTTGCAGAAACTCACAGCCAGGGCAAAGACAGCCGTTTCGTCCCCATCGGAGGTGCAGGTGCTGTACTCTGGCCAGCTCCCCAGCACATCCAGGAGGATCAGCTGCGCCAGCTCCACAGTCCTGGCTGAGCCCATGATGGTCTTCCACATGGCCATGGCAGCTCTGCAGGGTTAGAGCTGTGTCTCAGGGGGGTGTCAGACACAGCACCAGGGGCAGCTGAGCTGGCTGCCATTTCTGCCAGTGCCCACTGCCCCCCTGCCAGCAGCAGCCCGACAGCCCAGGCCTGTGGGGACAGAGGCCTGAGAGGCGGCAAGGGAGCATGGCAGCAGGCTCAGGGGCTGGCCTGGCAGGGCTGGGAAAGGGAGCAGCCAGAGGGCCCTGGAAGTCTCTGTTGCTCAGACACCTGGGGCAGGCTGTACAGGGTGATGGGCTGGGGAGGCCTGAGCCCTGTGGGCAGGTGGGCCCCATACCTGTCACAGGACGGGGCCACACGCAGGAGCGTCACGACCGCGTCATTTGGCTGTGCTTCGGTGAGATGCAGCAGGGTCTTGTCCAGCCTGTGCTCAGCAGAATCATTGGCCATGAGCCACTGGTGGATGTAGCTCACCATGGCAGGCACCTGGAGAAGGCACAGGGAGACTTGGAAAGCTGCCAGAGGGAGCAATGTTCCCAGCTTCCCCAGAGGAGTGCTTCCCTTGCCACCACACTGCCATGTGGCCTGAAAGGCTCACAGTAACCAGCATGCGTGGCTTGGGAGGCCAAGCAATTGCTGTGAGCATCAAAGCCTGGCCACAGGCTGCTTACTTGCTTTGGAGTGTAAAAATGTTCCTCTACAAGCATAGACAGCAGGGCAGCACTGGTCTTGCTGTGGAAGGTGGGCGAGTATGGTCTGAGGCCTACGCCCATGGCAATGGTCTCTTGCTCCTCAATTCTCTTGAGGAAGTTGCAAACGAACTGTAGGAGAAGGGCAAGAAGCCGGGCATGTTGCATGCAGTGCGGCACACACGGTGCTGGGCTGAGCAGGGACAGCAGACCCGGCCCAGGTGGGGGTGGCTTCAGGTACCTGCGCTGTTCTGCGGAAGCGGCCACGGCTGGACTCCTGCTCTTGTGTGCGCTCCAGGGCTGCATCTGGCAAAGAGCGAGTACAGCCAGAGCTGAGGGGCTGCGGGAGAGGCCGGAGAGCACGGCCCAGCCCTGCGCTGCCCAGGCAGAGAGAGCGCCGGGATGTGCCAGGGGATGGAGCACGGCCACTGCGGGGTGTCTGCCCGGCCCCTCTTCCGTCCTGTCCGTGGGCATGTCCCCAGGGGATAGCATGGCACCGCACACAATGGCATGGCATGGCGTGGGGCCAAGCTGGCAGCAGGCACCAGTCCTGTGGCCCAGCTCTGCCACTCACCCTCCTGCGGTGGTTGGAAGGGCATCACCTCTTCAGTCTGCTGTGCCGGGGCAGCTCCAGGGCCGCCTTCCTCCTCCTCCTCCACCCAGGCCAGCTCGGGCACTCCCGGGAGTCTCTGCTCCATGTCTCTGACTGGATTTGTGGCTATTTGCAGGAGAGATGCCTTGGAAAAGCTCCAAATCAGCACGTCCTGCAGTGGTGCCTGGAAGGCACCTTCAAGAAAGAAGCCTCAGGAAGGCTGCAGGACAGCAAGTCCTGCACTCGGTCACAAGGGCTCCTGCCACAAGGACAGGAGACTACTGACAAGGACAATGATCTGGCCTCAAGGGCACCTGCAGAAGAGAAGCCTCAGGGAGACCACGGGTCAGCAAGTCCTGTGGTCTGGCCTCGAGCTCAGCTGCAGGAACAACCCCTCAGAAAAGCTCCGGGTGGTACGCGAACGAGCGCACTGTGCGGGGGCTCCTCACGGCACTGCTCTGTCCCGTCCTGTCCCGTCGCGTGCTCTGAGCACTGTGGCGTGCTCTTGTCACCGCCAGCTCCTATGTCAACAGGTGTCACAGAGGTCCCTTGGACACTCGGTTCCATGTCACAATGACTGTGCTGCATCGTGTCACCAAGGGCCCTTGCACCCACGGCTGCCTGAATGGGGCCAACCCCAGCCCACCCAAAGAGGCCCAGGTTGGAAGGAATGACTGGCCCCAGGTGTCTAAGGCAGGCGGACAGGATCTTTAGGAAGGGCTCAGAGCATCAGCAAAGGCTGCCCTGCTCCGCGGGCCCAGGGTAGCAGTAGGAGCCCCCAGGGCTGCCGGCGCAGCCGCGCTGGGAAGGGCACGGGGCCTTGCAGGGAAGCTGGCAGGGCCTCTTTGGGACATGTCCCGGCTGGCGGCCACCCTAAACCCGGCGGTGTTAAAGGCACAAGGAACGTGCGGGCCCGGGCACGAATGCTGCTCTGAGGCCTGGGGCCCGGGGAGCGCTGACATCAGCAGGTGTGGCAGCGTCCCCGGCCAAGCAGACCTGCCACTCCCGAGCCCTGTCAGCGCTGGTGCCTGACTCCTGCCCCAGAGACCTGTGCCCCCGGGGGGCTTCTGTGCCAGAAGGAGCCAAAGCCCACATGCATTAGGGGCTGTGCTCCTTCCTGCAGGGGCTGATGGAAGAAGCACCTGGAGCAACTGCTGACACACTTGGTCTCTGTCAGATGATGTTGCTCCTTCCTGAAATGAATTTTTCTCATGGAAGGCATTTGCAGTAGCACCAGAGCACCATCCATTGCTGAGTTTCCCAGGGCAATTAAATTGCAAAGTAACAGTCTGAAATTTCCTTGCGCTTTTCTCACTCTCTTTCCCACATTCTGGAAAAAATGGCATCTGCCCAGCCTCTGCTATTCTCAGCCTCAGTTGCTGCATCTCTTGCTCTGGCAGCTCATGTCCAAACAAAACTGTGTCCCTGCTGAGCACAGCAAGGAGCGGCCACAAAGTGGCAAGTTCCCCAGTGAACATCAAGGCAGAGACGTGGAAGTGCGGAGGATAAGGACAACTTTGGGAGGAGAAGCTCTTCTGTGTCTCTGATGATGGTGGCCACACCCTGAAGCAGCAGCCAAGAGAAGCGCTGCAAGCAGACGGGCGCAGTTTTGGGCAGCACAACAGAAAAAGTTATGAAGCCATTAGGCAGAATGCAAAGGAGGACTGCAAGGATGGAGTGTGGTCTGGAGGGGAAGGCCTAGATGCAGCTGAGGCCACTTTGTTCAGCCTGGAAGAGGGTAAAGGGCGTCATTGTGGTCTTCAACATCCTCCTGAGGGGAATCAGAGGGGCTGCTGCAGCTCTCGTCACTGTTGGGAGCAGTGACAGGACTGGAGAAAAGGGCAGCAGCTGGGACAGGGCAAGTTTCATTTCCATAGCAGGAAAAGGTTTTTCACCCAGAGCACGGTCGGGCACTGGGACGGGTTCCCCATGGACGCAGCCCAGCGGAGCCCGGGCTGGCTCTTGGCAAAACTGCGGCGCTGCGCCAGGAGTGGGGAACGGCCAAGGCGTGGGTTCTGCCCACGGCTGACCCTGGTGAGCCACTGCTCAGTGGTTCAGGATCTACTAACTGCAGCACAGAGCAGGCCAAAGAGAAGGAGGAGGCTCCTCAATGGCGAGGTTCCACAGGCAAAGGTTTATTCCAAGGGAAGGATTCAGCACGAGAGTCGCCAGCACTTCTGTGCACGGGATTTTATCGGGGTACAACTCAGGGGGTGGATACAAACGATTGAGCAAGAAGGAATCTGCAGGGGAGGAGCGAGGGGATTCCATCAGTTGCTTGGCACTAATTAGGACAGATGAGGGGAGAGGGGAGGTCCCATGGGCCAGTGGGGCTTCCAGCAATAGAGGAATTACAAAGGTGAGGTGCAGTCAGGGATCGGTCCAAGGCAAAAGTGACAGGGAAGGTTCAGGAATAAAGAGCTGGATTATTTTGAGAGGCAGGGAAGGAGCTGGAACAAAGAGTGGGGAATGGCATGAGGGACAGCTTTGAGGGAGGGCATAACCTAGCGGTTACCCGACTTGGGGAAAATACGGGGTACATGAAAACAAACCATTCTACGATAACTGATAAATAAACACGAACCGGAATACCCCAGGGAAAGGGGCACAGCACCAAGCCCGTCTGAGTTTGAGAAGAGTTTGAGCAACATGGAGCAGTCACCTACGCTTTTAGACACTCCATCAAAAGTCAAGGGTTGTGACCTCTAGGTTTACATGAGTATATACTCCTGAGTATGAATTCAGGCAGTGTTTTACAAAACTCGTTTTATGTCCGATCATACCCCAATTCCTTGTAGATTGTGTGGAACGTGGAATCCTTTTGTTTTCATTGCTTGTTTAGGACTATGAGAAAGTATATTGGTGCAGGGTGACTCAGAGACAGCCCATATGGGTTAAGTGTAGTCTACAGGGGATAAAGAGAAGAAAAAGAGAAGTACTAATACATCCTGATAAGTTTGGAAATGTAGATAGCATGAAGAATGAATAACACAAGAAGTAAAGGTGGTATGAAAAAGAGTCCACTAGAATGTAATTTAGCAGATGAGAAAGATTTGGGAGGAATCCCAGAGGGTAATTTTTGAAGGAAAAGTAATCGGAAGAAATACTCTTCCCAGTGGTAGGCTTGGTATCCATTAGAAAGTGGTGAGAAGTCACCCCCTAATGGAACTTTACCATACACTGTTACAGTTGATGTTATTTTTAAGACAAGAAGAAAAATGAGATCCTGTGATATATGCAGACATGTTTTTCACTCTGAAGAATAAAGCTGAGTGTCAGAAAGAATGTGGCTTTGATTTGGCCCCACAGGACCTTTAGTCCTCACTTTGGAAACAGATAAGAGGCAGAAAAGAAAGAGATGTTGTTCAGCATTCAGCATAGGGCAGAGATGTTTGAAATTGGCTCCAATGCACCAGGAAGATTGTGTTCTATGTGTCCAAGACTTAGAGCCGAGTTAGTCCAGGCCAGCTCAGGTACACTCCCCCTCAGGCAACCACTCCGGCCCCTGAATGAAAGCCAAATGGCAGTGAGGATGAGATGAATAATTGTCCCCAGGTGAGGGGACAATTTCAGAGACCCCCAGTGACAAGCAAGCCAAGGAATAAAACCAAGAAAGCTTTGCCTTTAGTCACCCTCTTAAGGCAAGTCTCGAGTCCCCCAGGAGGAGCCATGAGGGTGAACATCTGCTTTTCTACTAGTGACCTGAACAGCTGGTGGTAAAAGGTTACAATGGATAGAGAAAACCCTAGCAAAGTAGCAAAAAGACTGGAGTTCATAGTCAAGAATCAAGAGCCAGAGTGAGGTGATACTGATTTCATGTTGACAGAGCTAACACAACCAGCAGAAGAGTTGGTGATCAAGGTAGCCAGAGCACGTGTGCAGGCACAAATTGCTAGTGGAGCCTTACAAGGTACAGTGGACCAGCTGTGTCCTATTGTAAGCCCTTTGTGGGACGCGAACAATGCAGGAAGCTGTGCACTGTTAACCAGATACTGGGAACTAGTCACATTGGAATTAAAAAATGCCCTTCCAAAAGCAATGACTTGGTCAGTAAGAGATAACGTTACACAGGGACAGCACGAGTCACCCACTGACTTTGTGGACAGGCTCTGAGCAGCTGCACGTAAAGGCACAGCCCTGGATCCCTGGTCGCATATGGCAAAGCAGCAGTGGGTTTCCCTGATGTCAGGGCAATCTAACCCAGATGTCAGGCAGAAACTTGAGAAGCTGAAAGAGCCTGTAAAGAGAGACTTAAAGGCATGAATGAGAAAAGCATAGAAAGTGGATGATAATCAAGGGAGAGAAAAAGGAAAAGAGCTCCCTGCAGCCATGGTGGCAGCTCTGGATCGGCACCAGGGAGAGGACGTGGCACGCCTCTGGATGAAGCAGAGGCAGGGGCAACAATATCAGAGGCAGAGGAGGTTCAAAGCAGCCACAGACCAAGCTGGGGCCAAATCAGTGTGCATCTTGTAAGAAATCAGGACACTAGAAATAACTCCAGTGCCCAGAGTTAGCAGACAAAGTACACAAAACTCTTGCAGCCACTCTAGATGATAAGAAATGACCGAGACTGGCAATTCTTACCCTAGCAGGCCACCGGTTAAAATACAGCTAAAGAATGATAAAGAAGTTGAATTTTTAAGAAATTGTTGAGACACATTTTCACTCTTGAATCAAGCGCTGATACCCAAAAGTGAAAACTATCTCAAGCAATAGGAGCCACTATAGGCCAGCCAGAAAAAGTTTTCTTCCTGAAACCACTTCAATGTAAAATCAAGAAGAAGCTGGGAATACATCAGTTTCTTTATTTACCCAACTAAGCCAAATCTGTCCTAGGCAGGGATTTGCTTGAAAATTTGGAAGCAACAGTTCTGTTTAGAAAAAGAAAACTTAAATGGAAGGTACCTGAAGACAAATGAGCACTTTTAGCAGTAGGACTGACAATTGACACAAGAGCAACAAACAAGAAGAACTATTTAGAGCAAGTATTGAATCAGGTGTATCCAAGAGTATGGGATACTCATAGCCCAGGAACATCCAAACGAGCAGAGCCTATGAAAATTGAGCTACAGACAAGAGTTAGGCCAGTAGTCAGAAAGCAATATCCTTGAAGATTAGAAGCTAGGAAAGGAATAGAGCCAACAACCAATAAATTCCTGACATCAGGACAATTGGAAGAATGGGAGTCAAAATTTAATACTGGTAGGTTAGCAATAAAGAAACCTAATGGAACTTAGAGACTAGTGCCAGATTTCCAGGCAATGAATGAGTTCTACCTTACTAGCTCACTAGCTAAACTTGGAGATGATTTTATTTGGTGCGGGGAAGGTCCATGGGCAGGTGCTGTGGAGAGCCGTTCCCTCTTGGTCTGAGAGAGCAGCTCCCCCAGCCCACCTTGCTCTCATGCCCGGAGGTTGTAATGTGCGCTCGACCAGCAGCCGAAGGAGGGCTCTTGACACCGTGTCTGATGCAACAGGATTTATTGAAGGTAGGTCAGAGGGTGCAGGTTGGGTGAGGGTGAGAAGAGGGACAGGAAGAGGCAGGAGCACAAGCTACTGTAACATGACACCTAAGGCACCTGCAAGCTGCTGGGGAAGCCTCAAGTCTGCTCAGTGAGCCATGTGTGCCCTCAGCACTGGGACAGCCACCTTTCCCTCAGTGAGCCTCACATCCCAGGGTCAGCAAATCAAGAGGCACCAGGCATGCTGTAGGTGACTCAGAGCGAGTGCAGTGGGTCATGGTGGCCAGGGGCCAGAAGCAGGCAGAAAGCCATCGGGGCTGGGGAAAAGGCTCTGCTCTGCTTACAGCGTGGGCTGAGGGCCGGGAGAGCTCCATTTCCCCCTTGAGATGTTGGAGACGGGGCCTTTCAGCCTCCTGATAGGGCTGCCCCTGGCTGCAGGCAGCCAAAGGAGTACGACGACACAAGGCCGAGAGCGGCAAAGCAAAGAGCCAGCCGTGCACAGCACAGGGAGGTGGCCCAGTGCAAAGCCAGCGTGGCACTCTGAAGGTGCCCGCTGCACTCTCATGTGTCCCTGGCATGGGAAGGACAGGAACGCTCGTGGTCTAAGAAAGCCTTTCTGTAGCCCCTGTGGGCTCAAAGCTGCTGCTCTTCTGGCTCAATGGGGCCTAAAGCCACAGAGCTCGGCCTCCCCCACAGCAATAGGAACAAGACTTGGCAATCAGGCAGTGGAGCTCAATGCCTAAGGCTGAGGGGTGGGAGGCTGCAGTCTGGAGCACAGGGAAGGCACACGCCCAGCCCCACAACAGCTGGCCTCACAGCCCTGAAAGGCCAGCAGGACCAGGGTTCCACGCCTGATTCCAGGGGCTGCCTATGGCCTCTGACAGCCAATTGCTCAAGGCTTGCAGATCACCTCTCCGGGGAACTCCAGCAGAACAGCAAGGCAGTGCCGCACAGACGAGGCCATTTCCTCCATGCACTGCGGAATTGATCTCGCAGCCTGCGCCATGGGGAGTAGGGAGCGCTCTGTACAGCCCGGAGAACTAAACAAAATTCAACTGCAGCATCTCTGATGGCAGGACTGCTGTCATATGCCATTTCTTCGAGGGCTGCAAGAGAGAGGAACAGAGGCAAGGTCAGATCCCACATGTGCAGAAAGACCAGGAGAGCCCCCTGCCAGGGCCATCCCGGCCATCTCTTGCCATGGCCCGCAGGGAGCAGGGAGCAAGGGGATCAGTCTGAAGGTGCTGGCCACGAATGGCACACGTGGCTCTGAAATCTCACGGGAGCAGAGCCCTCCGCAGCCGTGGCAGGGCTTGCAGCTGCCCCCGCCAGCCCCCGCGGTCAGCCCGCTGCCCTCACTCACTCACCACTGCAGATCAGCTGGAGCTCTTGCTGCTGCCCCCTCAGGTGCCGCCCCGCCATGCCTGTGAACACAGAGCCTGTCACGGCGCCAGCGGCACAGCTCCCTGCCACCGGCGCTGCCGGCGCTGTGGCCACACGGGCTGCTGGCCTGGCAGGGCTCAGCCCGGCCCTTGCCGCACGCTTCCGCCCCAGGGCACGGCTGCCAGAGGGCGGCAGCAGCGATGCCCGGGCTGGGCGGGGCTCCACGGCGCCGGGTCCGGCTGGCGCTGCCGGGGCAGCAGGCGGGGCTGGGGCCGAGCTGCGGCGGGTCGGGGAGGGAGCCCGGGCTCGGGACTCACCCATGAACCTGACGGCCGCCTCTCGCAGGGGCTCCTGTGGGCTCTGCAGGTAGCGCAGGGCCCGACGCAGGTGCTCGGCCGCTCGGCTCCTGTCCTCTGCCAGCTGCAGAGAGCGGCAGGAGGGAAGGGTTGGTGCGGGCTCTGCTCCTGGGCCGGGCGCTGCCTGCGCCCAGCCCCGGCCTCCCCTGCCCGCACAGCCCTGAGGCGCGGCCAGCAGCCGCTGGCCAAGGGCTCCCGAGGGCAGGGCCAGAGGGCCGGCTGCTGCCCGGGGAGCCGCGGTGCCGGCCCGCAGCCCCGCCGGGCTGGGGCTCCATGGGCACCTGGCTCGGGCCCATGGGAGCCAGTAGAAGAGCCCGCACAGCCTCTGGCTGCAGTAGCGGGCAGGGGCACAGCTTCCAGCCCTGCACACTGAGCACTGCCTTCAGGGGCCTTGTCCAAGCTGAGGATTCTTGGCTGCTCTTACGAGGCTCTCGCAGAACCTCCATGTCTGTTCCACCTCTGGCATTTGTTCGAGATTCCTTCTCTTCAGGAATCTGGCTGCAGAATGCAGTACTACACAGGAGGCCTGGAGAGCAGGGCAGAGAGGCACAGATGGCCCCACAGTCCATGGCACAGTGTCCTGGATTGGCTATATGATTCTTTTATCCCCAATCGTCTCATTCTGTTTATGTTGAATAATAATAAGTTTTGTACCTTTAAGAGTGTTACAGAGAGTGAAGGGGGGGAGAGAAGAAGCGCGTTTGTTTTCAGACACTGCACTCACATCTCCACATTCCTGCTCCTGACTGTTTTGTCTGCGGGTGGACAGACAGCGGGACAGAACTCTTCTTTTGCTTTTTAGTTAGTGTTTGCTAGCTGAGGCAAAGAAGTTCCCTGGACTGTTTTTTTTTCCTTTTTCTTTGGACCTCTTGAAACTGCTCTGGACTGAACACCCAGGAGAGCACCGGCAGCTGCAGCTGCCGCCCACCGGGCTGGGCCTGGCCTGCGACAATTCCAGCAGTGGAGGGACTGATCAGAGACTGCGTGAGCTGCTGCTTGAGCCCGGCGTTTTCTCAGTTTGTCATCTCTTTTAGAGTGGCAAGGGGTCTCATTGTTTTGATAGTGTTTTGGTCTTATTGTTTAATAAACAAGTTTTTTTCCACCTTTCTCCAAGGAGGTATTTTTTCCTCCTGGGGGAAGGGGTCGATTGGATCTGCTTTTCGCACCGGAGCTCCTTTGGGGGATTCTTCCCCAAATTTGCTCTAAACCTGGACAAATTCATGAATTGCCCTCTCCCTGGTGTTCTAGTGGTTAGGATTCGGTGCTCTCACCGCCGCGGCCCGGGTTCGATTCCTGGTCAGGGAACCAAAAATTTCATGGTTCGGGCCTGGCACAGAGCCAGTGCCCCCATGAGTATACCCTCTCCCTGGTGTCTGCTGTGAGATGTGACCAGGAATAAGCAAAGCAGGCGCCAGCTTAAACATAAAGAAAACTTTATTACCTAAAATACAAGAAAAGAAGGAAAAGCCTATAAGGAAAAAAAAAAAATTTAAAACCTTACAACAAAGCACTTTCCTCCTCCCCATCACCCCAAAATTTCCCAATCCAATACATTCCCCCAAATCACCAACTGCCCAGTCTGGCACCACCCTTTAGAATACTCAAACTTCAGTCCATGAAGAGGAGAGGAGTCTTTCTTGCACCATAGGCTTCCCCTGGAAACACGCTGAAACCTCGTGTGCTTCCATGTCACTCGGCACTGCCCGGAAAGTCCTTTTGCTGCTTGTGACATCTTCCTTCCATGCCCAGTGCTCTCACCACTGTGCATGGACCAGAGCTGCTTTTAGGGTTGTCTTTTAAGGATGCCTTGTCTCATTCCAAAAAGGCACAGTCTCTGCTTTGGGACATCTCTTCCCCCCATTTTTTTCCAAACCCCTGGGGCCGAGGGGTCCGCACAATGAACCCTCCTGGTTCCGAGGCACTGCCTCCCCCTAAGTGCAGTCTCTGTGTCACAGGAATAAAACTGAGTCTATGGTTACACAAGAAAAGTCCAGCCAAAAGGCCACTCCAATCATCTCTCTCTCCCCTCAGCCAGCCTTCTCCACGTCCTTAGGGCCAGGTCCTTGGTTATCTCATCTCTTATCTCTCTTCTTATTCAGCTCTGAGGAGGATCAGCATTTTTGCGACATCCCAATCATGAAAGAAAGGGGTTAAAAATTCAGTCTCTGCCTGTCCCAGAGCTCCGGCACTCCCCCACTCGCTGCTGCTCCGGCCGGCACCTCCTCACTGCATTCCTCCCCCCTTTTCCTCCTGGGCCGGCCGCTATAAAATTCAGACGCCGGCTCTCCTCTCTCTCTCTCCTCGGGGGAAGGGATGGCTGCCCGATGGCTGTCTCTTGGGGCTCCTCCACCCTTCCATCCTCCAGGGCCTCCTCACCTCCCATCTCTGTCCAGGCCCAGGCCTAACACATGGCTGCCCCCCCTCCGCCCAGCAGCAGCAGCTGAACGGGGGAAGGGAGATCCAACCTCCGAGGTCCCTCGAAGTCCCAAGAGAGCCTCCCAGGGCTGAAGCTCTGCTTTTAACTCCTGTGTGTTCTCAGAGGTGTGTCCAAACCCCACTGGCTACCCCAGGTGCCAATATCAAAATCTGAGCACCCATTGGTTTGAACACAGCATCCCAGAATTCCCACTTCTTCCTGGCCAAACCACCATAATCTGTGAGCTTAGTTTTGGCATGTTTTGGTCCTTTGCACTGCACCTGATATAATACTGGGCCATTTTCTTAGAGTCACTAAATATGCCAAATTTTCTTTTTTTCTCCTCCAATTGCAATTCCTTTGAAGGTATCTCCATTCCAGCGCGTTTGTAAGTCCTTCTTTTCTGTTTTGGCCTTCAGTGGGGATCAGTTTTGCTGTGCTGCATTTGCCTGCACTTCATGGTGTATGGCCTGCCTGCATTTTGATGGCTTTGACTTTGGGAAAGATTTTTTTTCTTTCTTCTTTTTTTTTTTTTTTTTTTTTTATGTAGTATCCATGCCAAGTCTCTCATATCTTCCCCTCCAAGTTATGTCTTCCTCCTTGACATTTTCCCCTACTGTTGCAACATCTGTGAGCTTAGTTTTAGCATGTTTTGGTCCTTTGCAATGCAGCTGATTTCCTCACAGGCTATTTTTTGAAGACACTAAAATTCCCGATTTTCTGCTTTTTTTCAATTGCATTTCATTTGAACCTATCTCCTTTCTCGAGTGTTTGTAAGCCTTTCTTTTGGGATTCGCAAGATTTCTTTTCCCTTCCCAAAAGGAAATTTCATTTTCGGGAAGGGAAAAGGAATCTTGCGATTTCAATGGGGACCAATAGAGGAATCTTTGGTGCATGTTCCTGCCCTTGATGGCATGCCATGCCTTTTGATGGCTTTGACTTAGGGAAAGATTTTTTTCTTCTTTCTGTTGTTTACTGAAGTGTCCATGCCATGTCCCTCATATCTTGCCCCCTAAGTTTTGTCTTCCTCCTTGACTTTTTCCCCTTCTTTTGCAACATCTGTGAGCTTAGTTTTGGCATGTTTTGTTCCTTTGCACTGCACATGATATAATCCCGGGCCATTTTCTTAGAGTCAGAAAATTTCCCAAATTTTCTTTCATTCTCCTCAAATTGCAACTCCTTTGATGGTATCTCACATGCAAAGCAAGGATTCTTGCTTTGCATGTGCCTGCACTTGATGGCGTATGGCCTGCCTGCATTTTGATGGCTTTGACTTTGGGAAAGATTTTTTTCTTTATTTTGTTTTTTTATGTAGTATCCATGCCATGTCCCTCATATCTTCCCCTCCAAGTTTTGTCTTCCTCCTTGACGTTTTCCCCTGCTGTTGCAACATCTGTGATCTTCGTTTTGGCATCTTTTGATCCTTTGCAATGGAGCTGACTTCCTCACAGCCTATTTTTTAAAGACACTAAAATTCCCGATTTTCTGTTTTTTTCAATTGCATTTCATTTGAACCTATCTCCTTTCCCGAGTATTTCTAAGCCTTTATTTTGTGATTCGCAAGATTTCTTTTCCCTTCCCGAAAGGAAATTTCATTTTCGGGAAGGGAAAAGGAATCCTGCGATTTCAATGGGGACCAATAGAGGAATCTTTGGTGCATGTCTCTGCCCTTGATGGCATGCCATGCTTTTTGATGGCCTTGACTTTGGGAAAGATTTTTTTTCTTTTTTTGGTTGTTTTCTGAAGTGTCCATGCCATGTCCCTCATATCTTCCCCTGTAAGTTGTGTCTTCCTCCTTGACTTTTTCCCCTTCTTTTGCAACATCTGTGAGCTTAGTTTTGGCATGTTTTGTTCCTTTGCACTGCACCTGATATAATCTCAGGCCATTTTCTTAGAGTCACTAAATTTCTCAAATTTTCTTTTTTTCTCCTCCAATTGCAATTCCTTGGATGGTGTCTCCATTCCAGCATGTTTGTAAGTCCTTCTTTTCTGTTTTGGCTTTCAGTGGGGATCAATTTTGGCAAGCTTTGCTGCATGTGCCTGCACTTGATGGTGTATGGCCTGCCTGTATTTTGATGGCTTTGACTTTGGGAAAAATTTTTTCCTTTTTTTTTTTTTTTTTTTAATGTATCCATGCCATGTCCCTCATATCTTCCCCTCTGTCCTCGGGTGACGTTATGATTCTTGTATCCCCATTCATCTGTTCTGTGCCTTTAAGACTGACTCTGAAGAGTAGAAGTTTTGTTTGGGTTTCTCTTATCAGGGGCACAGGGACGAGCAGTACATAGGGCTGGTTTTCGCTTCTTGCTTTCATCTCGCTGCTTTGCTTGCTCCCTTTTCTGCTCTTGCTTCTGCTCTGCTTTGGCCTCTGCTTATTAGCTAGTTCTATTTAACCGTCCACATCCCTTCCTGGACTGTTTCTCCTCTCCTGTTTCTTTGACCATCTCGTACCTGCTCCGCACAGGGACCCGGGAATATCTTTCGGCTGCAGCAGCTGCCCCAGCACCGGAGGGACTGAGAACAGAGCAACCACCCCCGAAAGAGACTTTCTGATTTTGTCATCTTTCTCAGAGCAGTGTCATCAGGTATTGTTCATTTTGTGCACTGGGGGGTGCTGTGCCTGAAATAAACAGGTTCTTTCCACCTCTCTCCAAGGAATTTTTTTTCCCAAACTGGCTGGGGGGAAGGGCCGTGTGGGGTTTGCTTTCTGGAGGGGCCCTCCTTTGCAGATTCTTTAACAAATTTGCCCTAAACAAGGACAAAATATTGGCACCCATCCTGGGGGCGAGATAGAGAGTGGAAAAACCCTTTTTTGGCTGCATTTTGGTTGCTATTACTCTGTGTTCATTTAAATCAGCTAATAGCCATTTTTTTTAATTCATAATGTCTACTGGGATGAAGGTTTGCATGCATTTCTGGTCCCTAGGGTTTTTTGAGATTTTACTACCTCTATGGTCCCTAGGTTTATTTTCTTATCCAGAAATAGCTTTGGTATTGCCCCTATTGTGTAGTTTCTACATCAGAGGGGCAGTGACCAGAGTAGCTATCCTGCTGGGCTTGGTGGCAATGATGTGCAAGAAGTTTATAAACATGCTAGGGTCTGCTCCAGGTATGAATGGTTCATGGCTATGGTTATGCATCCAGTTTGTTGCAGGAGGAGCAGGAGGGAATGAGGGTTTTAAGCCTCTGCTTTCCTTCTTCTCCTATGAATTATTTGCATCACTAGTGAAGGATATTCAGTTTCCCCTCAATGTTAAAGAAACCATCTTCCTGGTGTTCAATCTGGTAACCTTCCTCTATACAGCCTGCTGCTTCTCTAGAATGAGGGGTGAGATTTCTAGACGGGCTGATGAGACCCCTGACTCAGGAGTAAACCCCGGTGTGGAAAATCCTAAGTGGTGTGGAAAATGGGAGGATATGGGCCAAATCCTGAAGGAATTCTCTGACCCTATAGCCTGGGATTTTCCCCATGAACAAATTCAGAACCCAGCTGAGGTGGGGAAATATCTGAAAGAGAAGTACCAGGATGAGCCTAAGGAGAGGAAGGTCATTGCAGTGAGCTGGGCCCTGGCATATGCTTATCGCACACTGCTAGATACTGTCAGGCAGCAGACAGAGGCAGGGGGGCAGGGAGATAAATCAGCAACTGTCCTGGTGACTCAGGCTGCAGCTAACACTCCAGGCTCAAAGCCAGCATCTAAACCCGTGGCTGTTGCTACCAGCACTAGAAGTGGGAAAAGCACAGACAAGACCTATCAACCAGTGGATGATGATGATGACGATGATGAAGGAGAAGGAACCTCAATGCCTCCTAACATAAAATCAGGAGTCAAAGCAGCAGGTGCAAGATCAGATGCAAATATTGAGTCCTTTTCCCTGAAGGACCTTCGTGGCCTACGGAAGGATTACACACGACGACCTGATGAATCCATAATTAGTTGGCTGGTCCGTCTCTGGGATGCTGCAGGCGAGGCTACAGTTCTGGATGGCACTGAAGCCAGGCATTTGGGATCCCTGTCACAGGATCCTGTCATCGACCAAGAAATGATGAGGGGGGCTAATCCACACAGCCTCTGGGCACAGGTCTTGGATAGTGTTGCACGAAGATACCTGTGTGCAGATGATCTCTATATGCAACAACTCAGTGGAAGACCATAGAGCAAGGGATCCAACGCCTGAGAGAAATGGCAGTGGCAGAGATTGTCTTCTCAGATGATGTAACAACTAGGAACCTAGACTTAGTACCATGCACGTCTGTGATGTGGCGAAAACTTGTATGACTTGGGCCACGTGAATATGCTTCTGCCTTAGCCATCATGAAGAGGGATGAGAGGGATGAGACTGTGCTTGACATGGCAAGGAAGCTCCGAGCATATGCAGATGCTGTACATGGCCCGACACATGCCAGAATCGCAGCGGTAGAAACACGTCTGCAGAATCTAGAGGATAAGATAGAGGAGAATCACAAGAAGCTTAGAGAGGAGATTAAAGAAGACCTTCTCCAAATTTCATCAGTACAGATCCGAGGTTCTGGTATCCAAGGCAGACGTTTCCCAGATGGTGAGAGAAGGTACACCCCATGAGCTGAGCTGTGGTTTTACCTGCGTGATTGTGGGGAAAACATGAGAAGGTGGGATAGGAAACCTACTGCTGTTCTGGCACAACGGGTGCGTGAACTGAAGGAAGCCACCAGAAGGAAAGCAGCTCCAGTTGCCCGTAGCTGAACGGCCAGGTATGATGATGATGACATGTCTGATCCCCTCGAAGGAACATCCAAAACATATGCCCAGGGAAAGAAGGATAACCAGGCTTAGAGGGGCCCTGCCTCTAGCCAGGTAGAGGCCAGGGAAAATTGTGTTTTCTGGTCTGTGTGGATTCGTTGGCCTGGCACATCGGAACCACAAGAGTACAAAGCTTTGGCTGATACTGGTGCACAATGCACATTAATCCCATCAAGACATGTGGGGACAGAGTCTGTTTCTATTGCTGGTGTGACAGGGGGATCCCAGAATTTCACTCTGGTGGAGGCTGATGTGAGTCTAACGGGAAATGAGTGGAAGAAGCATCCTATTGTGACTGGCCCAGAGGCCCCGTGTATTTTGGGCATAGACTACCTTCGGAGTGGGTACTTCAAAGACCCAAAAGGACTCAGATGGGCATTTGGAATAGCTGCTGTAAAGACAGAGGGCATCCAGCAATTGAACACCTCACCTGGGTTGTCTGAGAATCCATCTGCAGTAGGATGACTGATGGGAGAAGAGCAACGAGTGCCAATTGCCACTTCCATAGTGCATCGATGTCAGTATAGGACCACTCGAGATGCTGTGATCCCCATCCATAAGATGATCCGAGAATTGGAGAGCCAAGGGGTGGTCAGCAAGATCCACTCACCCTTCAACAGCCTTATCAACACCTGGGCTAGGGAACATGGCATTGAGTGGGTATACCATATCCCCTACCATGCACCATCTGCAGGAAAGGTAGAGAGGTTCAACTAAAAACCCAGTTGAAAGCTTTGGGTGGGGGATCTTTCAAAAATTGGGAGCAGCATTTAGCAAAGGCCACCTGGTTAGTTAACACCCGAGGTTCCACCAGCCGAGTAGGTCCTGCCCAGTCCGAGTCCCTGAATATAATAGAAGGAGACAAAGTCCCAGTGGTACATATCAGAGGTTTGTTAGGGAAGACTGTGTGGATCAATTCTGCCTCGAGTACAGACAAACCCATTTGTGGGGTTGTTTTTTCTCAGGGACCAGGTTGCACATGGTGGATAATGCAAAGAGATGGAACGACACGTTGTGTACCTCAGGGAGATCTGATTGTGGGCTAAGAATGATGTGCAATATCACTGTTCATTGGATGTTACTGCCATTGTCTGTACATTAAACCATACAGACATGAGATAGAAGAAAATGTGTAAGTGTTGAAGGTCTGGGCAAGTGATAGATGGAGCTTTAAGTGAGTAAAGTGATAAGGGGAATCCTGCAGCTCTGTAGTATAGGGCCTAGATTCAGTGGTCCAGTGTGGGGATGTGATGAAGGCATGATGGGTATTGCTTGTAATTTTGGAGGAACAGATGGAAATTTTGTATGAATAATGCATGATGTGTTGTAGTATGTTGATGATATGGGGATAAGGGGTGGAATGTCCTGGGGTGACGTTATGATGCTTGTATCCCCATTCATCTGTTCTGTGCCTTTAAGACCAACTCTGAAGAGTGGAAGTTTTGTTTGGGTTTCTCTTATCAGGGACACAGAGACGGGCAGTACATAGGGCTGTTTTTCACTTCTTGCTTTCAGCTTGCTGCTTTGCTTGCTCTCTTTTCTGCTCTTGCTTCTGCTCTCGCTTTTGCTTCTGCTTATTAGCTAGTTTAGCTAAACATTCCAAATTCCTTCCTGGACTGTTTTTCCTCTCCTGTTTCTGTGACCATCTCGAACCTGTTCCGGACTGGGACCTGGGAACACCGAGGGTTTGCACCGTTTGGCTGCAGCAGCTGGCCAGCACTGGAGGGACTGAGAACAGAGCAACCACCCTCAAAAGAGACTTTCTGATTTTGTCATCTTTCTCAGAGCGGTGTCATCAGGTATTGTTCATTTTGTGTGCTGGGGGGTGCTGTGCCTGTCAAATAAACAGGTTCTTTCCACCTGTCTCCGAGGAATTCTTCCCGAACCAGTGTGGAGGGGGAGGGGCCGTGTGTGCTTGCTTTCTGGAGGGGCCCTCCTTTGCAGATTCTTTAACAAATTTGCCCTAAACCAGGACAAGGGTGAACTCCTCAGACACTGTTGGGACATTGCACATAGCTCAGGGAAGAGTGTTATTGTTATTAAATTGTGTCCTGTTCAACTATGGTCTGCTGGCCATGAAGAGAAACTTTCTGTGCCTCTGAGTCTCACCAGGTCCTGTCCCTCAAAGGACACAGACCTGATGAGTTGTGGTTCCCACTCCAGTGGTGGCACCTGCACCTCCCTCCATTGCCAGAGCAGAGCTCCGTTTTCCCAGAAAGTCCCTGGAAATGCAGGCATGAAGGAAACAGGACAGGCTGTGGGGATCAGGGGCAGGGCACAGCCAGGGATTTGGGGTGGTTGTGAGCCAAGGGCAGGACCCGGCCCTTGGCCTTGGTGAACCTCATCCAACTGTCCTGGGCCCATGGCTCCAGCCTGTCCAGATCCCTCTGTAGGGCTTCCTGCCCTCCAGCACAGTCACACTGCCACCCAGCCTGGGCTCACCTGGGAACTGACTGAGGGTGCCCTCGATGGCCTCGTCCAGATCAGCAATAAAGAGATTTCACTGGCCTGGCCCCAATCCTGAGCCTTGGGGACACCCCTGGATGTGACTCCTCAGCTGCTCTGAGTGCCAGGGCTTGGATGAGGGAAATGGTGGGGATGTATTTCAGGAATGCCAAGGGCCAAGGCCTGAGCCCCAGCCCCTGGCCAGGCAGATCCTGTCCCTCCCTCCTTGCTCAGGGCTCTTGCTGGGATGGGCACTGGCATGTGGGGATGTGCAATGGCAAGGGCGGGAGCATGGGGCGGCCCCTGCCAGGCTGCTGAGCAGGGACAAGGAGGCAGTGAGGCCACAGGCCTGCAAGGGTCACTTGTCTCCTGCTTCTGCCTCAGGCCCAGGGCCAGCAGCCATGGCCAAAGTGCTGCCCAAGTTGGCTCTGGCAGGACTGTCTTGCAGCTGCTGCCCATCCCTGTGCCCTGTGCAGCCCAGGCTGTCCCACGGTGTCCCTGCCCTGCGCCTCTGTCCCTGCAGGCTGTCGGCATCCCGCGGCTGCCCCACCTGGCTGGGCCCTTCCTTTGCTGACAGCTCTGCCTCCTGCCTGCCCCTGACTGCCCACACAAAGCCTTGGGCTGCTCCAGGCTCCTGCTGGGGGCCGTGCTGCACCACAGCCCTTCCCTGGCAGGGAAATTCCTTTCTCCTGGTGCCATTCTGGGCCTCCCCAGCTGCCCTTAGCATTAATACTTCCTCTCTCTGGCTGTTTTCCATTATATCAAAAGGATCCACCATCCCTGAAGCTGCTCTTTAAACACTCTCATGGCTCTGCTCCACTGTCCTCAGTCTCCAACCTGCTGAGCACAGAGTTCCATTGTCCCTATACTGTGCTCATGTGCCCAAGGCCTCCAAACCCCTCCTTGGGACACCTCTGGGCCCTCTCCAAGGTGTTTCCAAATCAAAACATTCAGCTCATAGTCTAAGAAAATCACAAGAGGACAGGCCCAGCCTGACCTGTCTGTCCTGGTTACTTTTGTCTGGGAGCTATCCTTGGATGTATGGAATTTGGGAGGCCAAATTCTAATTTTGGCCATCATCCCTGGACAAGAAGGCTGGTTCTTTTCCATAGGAATGAAGGAACAGAGCCCCTCTGTTTCAGGGGCAGATGAGAGGTCACCACCAGAGGCCAAGGCCAGCCAGGGCTGGCAGGTTTTGTTTTGCAAGATACCCTTGCATAGAGGAAACATTTTAGGGAGAGTACCAATTTTGGCAATGGGCATCTGAAAAGTGAGATAGTTCTTTTCCATAGCAAGGAAAGCACGGAGCCTCAGTGCTCCAGGAGCTGATGAGAGGCAGCCCTTGACTTCCCAAGATCATCCAGACCTGTCACGTGGCCCCTGGGAGGCCAAGCCAGCCAGAGCTGTTCCATGTTCCCTGGGTTCCATGGGGCCCCATGGTGTCGCAACGGTCCCTTGCTTCCAGGTGACCCTTGGGGACGTGGTTTTGCGGTGATGATGGTGCTGCCAGGGTGCCGGTGGCACTGGGTGAGCGTCAGGGTCTCTTCCCACCTCAATGACTCTGGGATTCCCTGCTGAGTGCTTTGGCACCAATCGTGTCCCACGCGTGATGTTTAGGGCTGGCCCCAGCAGTGACTGTGGGTGCTGGGGAGATGCTCCAGGCTGGCCGGGGCAGCTGAGGCTGCAGGGCCATGTCCAGGCCGAGGCTGCCCGTGTGGCTCCCTGGGGCCCCGCACAGGGAGCAGCCGCCATCGGCCGGCCCAGGCTGGGCAGGGCCATGGGCGCTGCTCCTGCAGCTGCCGCGCCAGGCAGGGCCAGCAGAGCAGTTCCCGCAGTGCCCGCAGAGCCCGCCCGAGGCGGCCGGGCCGTTTGCTTGGGGCAGCCGCTGCTGCCTGTGGGCCTGCGCTCCCAGCTGGCCAGCTGAAGTGCCGCCAGGGCTCTGTGGGGCAGGCCCCAGGCTCTGTGGCCCTGCCTCGGGCCCTTGCTGGCCCACAGAGCCTTCACTGCACAGGGAGGGAAGCGAGGCACACAGGGACTCCGCTGCCTGCCCCTCAACCCAGACCTCCTGAGGGATGGGTAGTGGTAGCCCATCTGCCGCAAGATCTGCCAGCCTTTGGGCCCTGCCTTCCCCTTCAGACAGCTCGTGGATGCTGACTTCATCCCAGTCACTGTCCTCCTCCTCCCACAGCAAGGGAGTGGGCCCGAAGCTGAAGATGCTGTTACCTTCACAGCAGTCCTGTGGCAGGTCTGTGCTGCTGCTGTCTTCCTCCATGGAATCATCTCAGAGTTCTCTGAGCTCTGGTTCACTGCAGTCTTCCCAGCTGGAGAGGTCTTGGGAGCTGCTGAACTCTCCTTGGGACAGCTCTGGCTCTGCCTCACCTTGGCACTCTTGGGACAGCTCAGTCTGGCTGTAGGATTCCCAGTCTTCATCATTGCCAGCTGAGGTGCTCTCCTCACTCTCCTTCTCTGCCAGCACTGAGCCCTGCTCTGCCTCTTCCTGCTGCTCACTGGGGGTTTGGACTCCCAGTGGGCTGGGTGAGGGGCTGGGGGGGCAGCAGGGGCTGTCTGGAGCAGGGACTGGGCTCTGTGTCCCTGCTGATGGCACCTCCTCCCTAGGGGCAGGAGAATGTGCCTGCTTCTCCTGGCTGTTCACACTTCCTTCCCCTCGCTGGCTCAGCTTTGGCTCAGTTACCTCCTTTTCCATTGGGGGCAGCTCCTGGACTGTTGCCCTTTGCTGCCCCTGGTAGGGCTGTTGCTGTGCCCCATCTCCCCACAGCACCCTCACAGCCGCCTTCCACTGCTGCAACTCATGGGCACTCCTTGCTCTGCGTGGGGACGCTTCCTTGGCTGCCATTGCTGGCACTGACTGGGAGAATTCACAGCTTGTGGCCTCTTCCCTCAGGCCAAGCTCTCCGGCCACAACATCTCCCTACTTGTTATCTCTGTCAAGTTTCTTCTCTTCCTCCTCCTCCTCAGTGTCTGCCCGTGGCCAGGCTGAGGCACCCACTGCTCCCACCAAGTGCCCGCTGAGGGCCTGGTCTTGCCCCCAGCTGGGCAGGGGGCTGGGTGACTGGAAGGAGTTGAGCTTTGTCTTGCTGTCTTCCATCTCGGAGCTCCTGTAGCACGGACAGATCCCGGGAGCTGCTTCCTTCTATGAGAGTAGCTCTCACAGGACTGGGCACCCCAGGGCTTTGCACCCCTTATATACACCCTCAGTCACGGTGGGGCTCTCTGATGTCACAATGGTCTCTGGCCACCATGTCCTGCATCAACAAGGGCCCTGTGTCACAAAGGGCCACACCCAGTGGCCCTTCAGCGGCTGAGCACACTGGAAGCTGCATGGAGAAGCCCCTGGCCTTGGGCACTTGCAGCCCTTGCTGTGCCCAGGCCCTTCCCACAGTCCCACCGTGCACCCACTGTGTCATGGTCCTACTTGACAGGCTGACCTGCACCCTCAGAGCCCTGCCTTGGCAGAGTGGGCTGCTGTGGACACGAGCCATTGGCCAGATGGACGCAGCCAGGCACTTGTGGGTAGTGGCTCCATGTGCAGCATCAGACTGGGTATGGGGGACTGTTGAGAGTTTTTTGCAGATTGAGGAGTTCTTGCTGGAGTTCTTGCTAGACAATGGCCACATTCAGCCGATGCACAATCCAACCTGCTTGTACTAATGGACAATGGACACATCCACAAACAATGAATAATGGACATATTCAGAAATGGGGCCAGTATATCCTTGAAAAAGATACAACAAGAAGTGTTGTTAAGACTCAGAAGGTTTGTCAGCGTGCTTGGGAACGTAAGAAAAAAGTGAGCCATGGTTGGGCCAGATGACCACAGCAAGATGCATGAAAAATGAAGTGATCCAATCCACATTCTAATTTAGATGCGTGAGCAGCTAGGATTAACCAATCATGTATTAGCTAGAGATGCATGGACAGTAGAGATTTATTATAAATATAGTCTTTTTAGGGATAATAACTTTGGCTTCACTGGATCATACTGGTTATGATGTGATGTCCCTGAACCTCCACACCGCACATTTCTAGTGAGAACGCAGGCAGGCCCAATGTCATAGCACTAAAGGGACTCGAGGTCGACAATTTGGCTGATGTGCAGAGGATCGGAGCCAAACCTCGAGGAGCGGAGAAGCTGATCGAAAGTATCTTCACTGCCCCGGGGAGAGGGAAAGGTTACTGGAGCTCCAGTCGTAGACTACTTGAATCTCACTCTGATCAAGGTGAGTGGCCGGGCAGGAGATGGGGTCTGAACATGAAAGGGAAGGTGTTCAGAAACTCCTCCAACATATCCTCTCTAAGAGACAACTAAAGTATGATGCTTCCAATTTTAAGGGACTATTGCACTGGGCTTGGGACCATAATCTCATAGCAGGAGCACAGGTTTCTTTTGAGATTTCGACATGGGAAGCTGTGGGGCGGATGTTGTGGGATAGCATTGCATCTGGCAGAAGTGAGGCAAAAGAGGCGTCTAAATATGCTATTTTGGGGAAAATTATCATAGAGGTGTTGCAAGTCTTAAAGGCAGAGAGGAAAGCTGCTGCTGTGGCTTGCGCAGCCCTTGCCTCCAAGTCAGAACAGCCTCAGGCATTTCCAGTAACTTCAGTTCAGCAACTGTTTTCTACCACATTAGATATTCCCTCACGCAGCCCCCAACCCCGCAGCTCAGAATCGAGCGTTACACTGACTGCTCCTCCAGCTCAGAGTGGGAATAAGGAAGCTGCTGCCTCTTTGGGGGGGTTAGCCTGCAGACCAAAGGACAGTTGTATTTAGAGTTTAAAAGCTGTTGACCACGGAAACGAAACATGCTGTAAGGGAAAAGGATAAGGAAGGAGATGTTATTATGAATAGTGCTTCTATTGAAGAGGATTTAAAATCTTTAGTGGACAATTTGCAAAAATTGGTAATTCAACAAAAGGATTCAGTTGTCTCCAAAAGAGACTATTCTTTTGAGAAAATGGACTTGTCAATGATAGTGGGTTCGGACAGACAACCAGGAAAGTGTTTACCACCCTCTAGGTTTGTCTCTGAGCCAGTGTGACCCTGAAATTGAAGCAGCTCATAAACAAAAGTGGAAGGGAGTTATTACAGAAGCTATTGTAGAAGGGACTTTTCTCTCCAATGATGTAGAGGCTTTTCCTGGAGTAACTAATGCTTCAAGTAGAGTTTGAGAACCTTTCGATTGGAAGATTTTAGAAAAGTTGAGAGCTGCAATTTCACAATTTGCTTGAAAATCCCAACTTGCACAATCACTTCTGCAGTATATTTTTACATCTAACACATTAATTCCAGCTGATGTGCATACCCTAATAAGACTTAGAATGGCACCCCATCAGCAGGTGATGTTACATAAAAGCTGTGAGGAAAAGTGTGCTCAAGAAGCAGCAAGACCTAGAGTGCAGGGTTACCCTCTGTATGGTTCAACAGCACAACAGTTATACTTGGCAAAGGGCCCTGGGCTACTGCCACTGCCCAGGCTAGGAGCATTTATCAAGTCTTACAGATGAGCCAACAACTAGCATATAATGCTGTCCTTGCACTTACAGATAAGTTCCACCCCATGTCTTTTACACAAATTCACCAAAGAAGAATGAAGACTTTAATAAATTTGTACACAAATTGCATGAAGCTGTCTATAATCATTCTGATTTAAATTCAGACACAAAGATACAATTGTATGGACTTTGGGATCATTACTCCATTCCAAATAGCTTTCCCTTCAGTCACAAGAGCCTTCCATCTCTTCCAAAAATTGCCTACTGAAACTCTTCTGCTCCCTTCCAAATCAGTTCACTACTCCAGCATAACCCTTGAAGCACGGACAGATGACTCTTCAACTAATTATTGTAGAAAAGAAGGGTATTTATTGCAGCACTGGACACATGTGAACTGGTTTCCAAAGACACGCGCAAGGAGTTGCAGACTCCTGCTCTCTATTTCTACAGAAAAGGTTTCACATTAGGTTTCAAAGGGCCCATAATACATAATTATTATCTGCCTGCTTCACATTTTTATCAGCTGAATATCTATTACAGCTGCACAATTGTATTTCCTTAACTGGGTCAGTGGGATTTTGAAATGAGGGAGTGGTTTTATGGGAAGAAGAAAGCTGTCTTCCTCATGGTGAACTCTTCTCCCATGGCCAGCTGGCAAGACCTTTGGACCTGCTGCTCATGGTCCAAGCCTCTCCTAACTGTTCAATTATTCTTAAGGCAAGGTATTTCTATGTTCTCAGCTTCTTCACAATTGCTTCCTCTATCCCTGTGACTCCTAGCTTTATGTTCCTAATATATTTGGTACTCTTTAACTAGGGTACATGATTTCTGCTGGCTGTATTACTAACTTAGCTTCTTATCTAATTTTAAAATCTTAACTAAAATATGCAATCTTCTACTATCCCAATTGTATTCCCAGCTGGCCCCTCAACTCATCTGCACTTTTCAATTATCCTAATTCCATTTCCAGCTAACCCCTTGACTCAGCTCAGGCACATCCCCGACTGCCTCTCTCCCAGCAGCTCACAGCTGCATTGCACAGCACTTGCTGTGCGACAGAGAGCACGAAGCAGGCTGGCCTGCTGGGCCTGAATATTTCTGCCAAACACTCTGCATCTCATACCTTTGCTCTGGCTCAGTGCAGAACTGCAGGGTTGCAGGCGCTTCCTCCCAGAGCTGTGTGAGGCGCTGGCTCCTGCAGATGGGCCCTGCCAAGCTGTCCCTGCCTCACGCTGGCCTTGCTTCCCCTGGCACGAGTGCTGGGCCTGAAGGAGCTGCCCTGTGCTCCAGCCTGCCAAGCAGCCCATCTCCCTGCCCCAGTGCCCAGAGTGCTGCACACACTGCTGGCCTTTGCCAGGAGTTGCAGGGCAGCTGGCAGAAGAGGAGGAATCCTCAGGCAGCCCAGCAGCCTGTGGCTGCCCTTGGCCTTTCCCTGCTCCTGGGCACACTCCAGACGGCCAATGCCTCCAGGCTGGGCTGTGCCCAGCACGGCTGCGCTTCCCCTCGGCAGCAGCCAGCTGCCACCTGGGCTCTGAGAGCAGAGGATTCAGTCGCTCCCAGGAAGAGGCACCCAGGGCCCGGCTGCTGCCTCTTGCAGCTCCAAGGGCCTCGTTCCAGCCTGCCTCTGCTGGGACTCAGGCTGCTGCGGCCTCTGCCAGGGCTCTGCTGGGGCTCCAGCCCGGGCAAGGCCGGGCCCGCTCTCACCTCACAGGCACTGACAGCTCTGCGCCACAGGAGACCTTCCCGAGCACCCTCTCTGATCTTTCTGGTTTCTCACTTGAGCAAGGCTCTCCTCCAGCCAAAGAGATTATTGCATTTAGGGATACAAATCCAAGTGGCAGGAACCCCAATGCTCTCCAGTCACAGCTGAAGGCCTGTGAAATAAACAGGGCCAGGAGACTTCTTCTCCTTTTTAATGCCTTTATTAAAAGTGATCAGCTCAGGATTGGGTGGCTCGACGGGTCTGCAGCGTCCCGTTGTCTCCCAGGGCGACTCAGAGGAGGAGGATATGCACAGCTCTGTCCACCAGGGGCAGAGCTGGGGGAATCCAGTCCTCGTGGGAGCCTTCAGGGCATGATGTCCCCTTCAGATGTTAGTTCGGTCTGAGTCTCGCTCCCCTCCCAGACCTGGCCCCAGGGATCTCCAAGACAGGGTGAGGAACGATGAAGGTTTCCAGCATCTCTTGCAGGCCCAGCACTCCGCTCCTCACATCCAGACATCACTCCAGTCTCTCAACTCTTAGGTGGCTCGTTGTTTTTGGGGTTTCTCCGTGAGTTTGGAGTCGGGGGTCCCACAAAGCATTCTGGTCTTGGGAGTCACTTTGCATAACTCCCCCCCACCTTCTCAGGTGTCTTCCCTATTCTGAGGAAGGTAAAACTTAGCCTCGGGAAAGGCTCTGCTAATACAAAAGGAGCAATTAGCAACAACGTCCTGTGATTACAATAACAAAACACACAGAACTTGGGCAGGGCCAGTGATCTGGCTGCCTCTTTGTAACTTTTTCTCCCAAAAAAATATTAACCAAATTTTTTTTCATAACAGCCTGCATCTGCACAAGATGTTTGGGCTGCCTCATTCTTCCTTTGGTTTTGCCTTCAAATGCCATTGCTCTTTCTGCCTCAACTAGAAATACCACAGCTGTGCCATAACCAGCCAGTGGGTCATATTCCAAATGCAGTGTGGTCTGGAGAGGATGAATGAAGAAGAGCCCTCCTCACTTATGAAACCATACAAAAAAAGCCATATGTGTGACTTAGCACCAATAAAATCAATTAGTAATTCAGAAGGAAATGTTGAATTTTCTGAATGGGTCAGAAAGAGGAGAATTTTTCAAATGAGTTGATGTTTCAGAAACTTTATTAATTACAACTCTAATCTATAATTCTATGCTACAAATCTCCTCAGCAACCCTACTCTACAATCCTTCTCTAAATTGGTAACAGAGATAACATCTTGACATGATTGCTATGTTCTCGTCTCCTAGGGTTAGGGTTAGGGTTAGGGTTAGGGTTAGGGTGAGGGTTAGACTTAGGCTTAGATTTAGGCTTAGATTTAGGCTTAGGCTTAGGGATAGGGTAAGGGTTAGAGATAGGGATAGGGTTAGGGTTTGGGTTTGGCTTAGCATTTAAGGTTAGGGTTAGGGTTTAGGGTTAGGGTTAAGGGTTAGGTTTATTCGTCTTCTTCACTGAGTTGATGAGTTGTTCCAGGATGAATGGTGGCTTGGCTGAAGTTACAAATGGATGCTGTCCACCGGAAAAAAAATACAACAAAGAACTGTGAACCATTACTTTCCAAGCTCATTGCTTCAGGGACTCAATCAGGATACATCAAGTTCCTGGAAAGACCCAGAAAGAGGAGCAATGGGACCATCTGCTCCCCAGTCATCCCCAATGTGCAAGACCTTGCCATCACAGGCAAACCTGGCCCAGAATCCCACTCATCTGTTTATTGTGATGTCTTCATCATGCTGGGATTTTTGCCCTGCCAGTGCTCTAGAAATGGTGCTTTCTGTCCCTGGATTTTCTTCCTTTCAGGAAACTCTAATGACTCACATAGGCCTCTGTCTTTGAAAGACAGGCACTGTGCTGATTCCCACAGGGACAGAAAGCAGTGTCTACCTTTCCATGCTCTGTCCCTCGTGTGCTGGATGGCACCTTCCGTCCCAGCAGGGCCAGCCCAGTGGCACTGGGCCCTGCAGTTCCCTCTCTGCCACACAACCTGGCAGCAACCCTGGCACAGTTCCCGTCTGCTTGAGCGTGCCAGGCAGCAGGTGGGGCTGGGACAAGTCCCTCCCAGCTGTCCCTGTTTGCGTGGCAGAAACCTCTGAGGGTGGGCTGGGGGTCACAAACCAGGGTGTTGCCTTCTATACCAAGGCAGGCGACCTGATTCTGAGGTACAGCTCGACAGCCCACTCTCCAGGGCCGTTCGGGCCAATGACACACGCAGACACCAATGTGGTGGACGGTCAAAAGGCGTTTATTACTTCTTCTCATGGGGTCTTATAGTCTTGGGGGTCTCTACGTCAAAAGGGGTTTGTCTTTCTTAACTATAGTTAGTAGAGAATGGAAAAGTACTGGGTAAGGAGTGGAAAAGTGCTGGGTAAGGGATAGAAAGTTGCTGACTTCAGTGGGACAGCATTCTTATTGTTAGTGGGGCCACATTCCTATTGTTAGTTTCTTATCTATGAGTACCTAGGGGTCTTATCTACGGGAAACAGAGGGTCCTGGCTTTCCGTGACATCGCGTCATCTTCCGCAGCGCCTCTTCCCTAGCTACCACATCTCCCCCACCTTTTCAAAAATGAACGAGGTAGTCATGTACTGAAATGAGGTATGAGGTTGTAACTTAACAAGGGAAAGGTGTTTTGGGAAACCTTAGTTTCTTTTGCCAGACAAGTTTGGAAAATCTTGCGACTGGCAGTGTTCTTTGGTTGAATTCCCTGGTTGAATTCACAGCAATTGTCGTCGCCCTATGAACAGGATGATGGCCCGTTCCAGGCGGCTCTGAACGAACGAGACCAGTTTGTTCAGCAGGCATGGTCCGAAGGTGACTGTTAGAAACAGCATCGCCAATGGACCTATCAAGGCAGAAATCAGAGTGGTTAGCCAAGGTGATTGATTGAACCAGGACTCATACCAGCTCTGTTGGGCTTCTCTGCCTTTCTGCCTCTGAGCCAGTCCGTTCCGGAGTTCTGTCATGGAGTCTCTCACGACTCCTGTGTGGTCTGCATAGAAGCAGCACTCCTCTTTCAAGGCGGCACACAGGCCCCCTAGCTGCATGAACAGGAGGTCCAGGCCTCGCATGTTCTGCAGGACCACTTCTGAGAGTGAGGAGACCGACTTCTGTAGATAGGAGATGGACTTCTCGATCCTCTGCAGGTCCTTGTCAATCGTTGCCTGCAGCTGGGACAGTCCTTGGCGCTGTGTCGCTAAAGCTGAGACACCCGTGGCCGTTCCTGCTGCTCCCAGGCCGAGCAGCATTGCGATAGTTATACCGGTCATTATTTCTATTTTGTGGATCCGGCTGGGTCCCTCAAGAAGATGGTACATCTCTTCGTCTGAGTGGTACAAAACCCTAGGAACAATCAGAGCTTGGACACAGAAGTCGATAGAATCATTGAATTTGGGAAGAAACACACAAGGACTCACTCCGGATCGCTGGCAAACCCACATTCCCAATGCGGATGGGATTGCCCACTTATTGTTTTTTCTGTTAGGTTTGACTATTTTGGTGCAGATGTTGCCTCCCCGCTTAGCTAGGGTTGCATTGCCAAAGCATCTGCCTCGGCCTGTGACTTGACTCAGGGTGATTCCTTTGCGAGGGGTATCCCATCTGCACTGATGAGGGGCGTCGGCTGAGGAATAACTGAAGGGAGTGTTTAGAGTGACTCCTTCATAAAAGGGGGGTTTGACATCGTAACAAAGCCAGCAGGATTGGGTTAGGTTAGGGTTGGATTCGTTCAGGGATACAAAGGTAGCTTCTAACATACGAAGGATTGGGTCTGCGTCTGACCCGGTTAAGCGGCTCATCTGAAAGGTTTCCGCTTGACCGGTTGGGACATTGCTGACCCCTGTGGGTAAGGTTTTGGGGTAGGTTACGTTTCTCCCTTTCGGCACGCTTTTAATCACTTTGTTGGGTCCGACTGCTCGGGGTGCTGACAGCTGGAGCCTGATAATTTGCACGTTCACCCTCTCTTTTGACCCTTGAAGGACCACTGTCCACGTTCTGCCTTTGGCCCAGCTAGGGTGATCTGGCTGCAAGACCGTCATGTTGTAATCTGTGCACACCCGAAAACTAGGGACTTTATGCTGATTTCGATGGAAGTTTCCGTGGGAAAAGAAGGGTATTTTGCAGCCGATGGGTGCCCAGGTGAACTGTAAGAATTTGTCGGGCTCTTGTGGATCCCACCCAGGCCCCGACGGTCTGGCGTCTGTAACTATGGTTTCACAGCCCCAGTGCCCACAATATCCCCACCCTGGGTGATTGCAGTAGCTTTTCCCAGGGTGTGAAGCTGGGCACCAGTAGGATAGGTACGAGTGTATGACGTGTGTGGAATAGGGGTTTACCCTTGGCTGTCCTGGAAACAGGTTGGTGATGCGAAGCACGAAGGATGGGGTGTTTGGAGTGGTGATTTCTCTGAGTGCTTTGCCACTACTAAGGTGTCACATGACCCACCTGAATGGCTGATGGGGATAGTGGTCTGGGCTGGCTTGCCCTCTGGCGACAAGCCCCAACAGCAAAATCACACAGAAACACCCTTGGTGCTTGGGTCTCACCCGTGCGGGTCTCTCGGGTGCTGCCTGACGGCTTGGTGGTCTGTCGCTTTCGTCTGGAACCGGGATGTACGCGTCACGAGCACGTCCCACGAGCAGGTCCTGTAAACAAAGACTCGCAATTCTCGTCAGTCTCATTCTGCTCGCTATGAAGGTCCGGTTTAATCAACTTAAGTGGACACCACCTGATTTTGCCGTCCTTTTTGACAGCCGCGTACCCTCTCCCCGTGAGCATCAACCTCCAGCCCCGTTCCCACTCGCCTAACTCGTTTATGATTACCACCTGTGGGCCCACTTCTAGCGTTCGAGTGGCCCAGTGTTTTTGGACGGGGCTGTTTGCTTCATCTCCCCTAGGGAATTGATTCAGTGCCAGCAAAGCGGTTGCCAGCATACGTGCCTGATCTCCTGGGGGAATGGCATTGGCAAAGCCCTCTGCTTTTGCCAACACTTCTATCTTGGTTTTCAGGGTCTGGTTTGCTCTCTCAACTATGGCCTGTCCGGTACTGTTATATGGGATGCCTTGCACTAACGTGATGCCCCATTTCAAGGCGAATTCCTGTACTTGTTTGGAGGTGAAATTGGAGCCATTGTCCGTTTTGATCTGCTTGGGGATACCAAGCCAAGCCATGGCTGTCAGCCAGTGCTGAATTGTGGCTTTGGAGTTAGTTTTGGGGTGCTGTGTGGCTATGATTGTCCCGCTAAAAGTGTCTACTGTCACTGCAAGCCATGCTCGGGGCTTCATCTGTTCACACCAGGTGAAGTCCGACTGCCAGATTTCTGAAGGCTTGAGACCTCTCGGGTTGACCCCGTAGGTCCAAAGGGGTGACTTCTGGCAGTGAGGGCAGGTGGCTACCACGTGTTTCGCGTCCGCCGTCGGGATTCCGCATCTCTTCGCCAGTGCTTTGGCTTCGATGTGGAGCGACTCATGCAGTTGATGAGCTCTTTGCAACGTCCAGACGCCTTTCGCTGCAGCGTCCGCTTTGTCGTTGCCGATCTGGAAGTAACCTTTGACTGGGTCATGGCTGTTGATGTGAATGACTGACACGGTGCCCTGTCGCGAAGAAAGCGCTTCTTCCAGCATTAGAGCTGCTGCTGATGTCGATACTCCTGGTCCTGCCATGGCTAGGCAGAGCCTTGCCACGAATATAGAGTCCGTTACAATGTTGAGGTGTTCTTCTTGGAAGAGTCCGCACGCCAAAACCACTGCTGCTGCCTCCAGCTGTTGCACCGACAGTGCGGGGTCACGCGCTTTGACGCAGTGCCATTGCTCTCCTGCCTGCCACACTGCTGCTGCGGTTGAAGTCGTGGAGGAAGCATCTGTGAAGACCGTTGGTCCTGGCTGCGGTCTGTCCTTGACCTTCGGTGGCATGTCCATGTTGACTACGGTCAGCAGCTTCGTCCAGGGTGGCTTGGAGAAGTAGGAGATTTCTCCTCCGAAGCCGGAAAGAGCAAGGGCCAGGTATTCCGATACTGTGGCTGACTCTGAGATCGGCTGCTTGCGAAACGGAAGGTGGATGCTTGTCGGCTCTGTCCCTAGGTGTCTCAAGGCGAGTCTCCTGCCTTTCATGATGAGGCTGGCGATGCATTCGATTCCCGGGGAAAATGCACGAGCGGATTTTCCGAGGCCTTTTCAGCAGGTCCTTGAGCCAGTGCTCCCACTCCCCCCTTTGGTGTAAAGTGGACGTACAGGTCCAGTGGCATGGCTGGGTTCCACCTGGCAAGGGTGCCAGTGGACATCCGGTTTTTGATGAAGTCGAGGGAGCTCGTTGCTTGCGGTGTCAGATCCTTGGGATCCCAGGGGTTCTTCCCTTTCAGGAGATCGTACAGAGGGTCCATGACCTCGGGGGGAATCAGGACGATGTTGCGAAGCCACTGCAGCGATCCCACCAGGCGTTGCACGTCGTGGAGCATCTCGACTTCTTGGTTGATCTTCATCTTGGGGGGTGTCACGTAGGAGCTTGTGATTCCTACTCCCAGGAAGGTCACGCAGGGTCCTCTCTTGATCTTTGCGCTTGCAATCTCGAAGCCGTTGGCCTGAAGGGTCTCTGTGATTGTGGTCACCAGGTCATCTACTTGGCTTGTCGATGGTGCTGCAACTAGGATGTCGTCCATGTACTGGATGATGGTTGCAGTGGGATAGGAGTGTCGGACTGGCATCAGTGCTTTGTCCACGGTGATCTGGCATATGGTCGGGCTGTCGACCAGGCCTTGTGGGAGCACTCTCCATTGGAAGCGAAGGTTGGGCCGCTCGCCGTTCCGAAACGCCACGGAAAAGGCGAATCGTTCTCTGTCCGCAGGGTGCAAAGGTATTGAAAAGAAACAGTCCTTGATATCCAGTACTGCGCACGGCTGCCCTGTGGGGATGGCTGAGTTCGCGGGTAGCAGTGTCTGGACCGGACCCAGGGGTCGGATCATCCTTTTCACCTCTCTCAGGTCGTGGACGAGACGATAGCCTTCTCCGGATCTTTTGGGGATCACGAATACAGGGGTGTTCCATAGGCTGGTGGAGGGTTCTACGTGACCCTTTTGCAGTTTGCGGTCGACCAGTTCCTGCAAGGCTGCCATTCGAGGCTCTGTCAGGGGCCACTGCTCAACCCATACAAGGTCTGATGATTTCCAAGTCAATTTGACTAGCAGCGGAGGGTGTACGGCAGTGGCCCTCAGGATAAATTTGTAATCCGAAATCCGAGCATGGAAAGGACGTCCCTTCCTAACAGGGGTGGAGAATTTTGCAAAATGTAGGGGTAGATTGCTACTGTCTTTTCTGGTCCCTTTTTCGTGTGAAGTGTTATAGCCACCAGCTGGGTGCTTTTCCATGCCTGGGACTGCCCCCTCACTCCATTCACTGGGGGGACTTCTTTAAATTGCCAATGCCCGGGCCAATGTGCTTTGGGAAAAACCGTGCAGTCTGATCCCGTGTCCACCCAGAACTGAAACCCTATGACGTGGGGATCCTGGCTGCCGTGAAGGCGGCATGTCCCCCACACCATCAGGGGTTCCTTCCCTATTTTCATGACAAAGGCCACCCAGGGAACCCGCTCTGGGGTGTCCCCTGCTGTTCCTGTGGCACCGGCGCGGCTTGTGGCGGTGGGGGGTGCGAAGGTATTGAGGGTGCTGCAGAACTCTGCCATTGTATTGCTGGAGGGGATGCAAAGGTGACTGCTCCCTGTGGGGGCATAGGGTAAGAGGGTCCCCTGCCCCACTGGGGGTTGCTGTAGCTGGGCCGCTGCATATTCCAGGTGGGAGGGGGCTGGATACGGCCTGGCTGCCCCCTCCGTCTCCCGTTTCCCTGAAACCTGGATCTGCATTCCTTAGCTAAATGCCCCTTCCTTCGACACACCCAGCACAGTCCTCTACCTCCCCCTTGGCGTGGTGGAGCATCTGCTGATGGGCGCCTTGGCTGGGGGCAGTTTGCTGCCACGTGGCCTGCCTGGCCTCACTTAAGGCACGCCATCACACTGGTTATTGCGGTTTGAACTGCTGCTTGAATGGGAACTAGATGTTCCTCCTTTGCAACGTGTCTGATCATGGCAGCTATGTTAGACCCCTGCGGCAGTGATCTTAAAATGTCTTTGGTGGCTGAGTTACATTGCTGGCGTAGGCACTCTGCCAGCATGGGACCCTTCGCCTCTGAGGGTAACACAGAGGAATCTAATGTGGCCTGAAGTTTGTCCACAAACTGAGTGAAGCTCTCCCTCTCACCCTGTTTTATGAGAGACCACGGGGATGGTTTAGCTACCACTTTAGAAGCGTCACGGATGGCTTCTCGGGCAGCACGGGTTGTTGTCATAACCTCCCCATAACCCATGGGCCCGCAAGCCCTCAGCCTGTTGTTGGGGGGTGATCATAGTGGGGTCTGTGCCCATTAGCCTCTGTATGCTGGAGCCGTGCAGTGGGTGGTCTGCCCCTGTTACCAAGGCTAGCTGTTTAATGCAATTGTCCTCCCATTCTTGTTTAAAAACGATCATCCCCGCACCATCAAATATCATTCTACACGTCTGCTTAATATCAAAGGGAAGCATATCGTCCCCACCAAAAAGGCCGTCAATGAGTGTGCAAACCATGGCAGAATTAATTCCCTTATCCGCAATCGCTTTAACAATCGCCTGCACATCTTTCGGATTGACCGGTGAATAAATCCTTTGGTTTCCGCCTGCCCCCCCCACACGAACCGGGAACACCAGAGTGGCGGACGGAGCCCATTCCGCACAAGCCATTTTTATTTTCCGCCAGTTTGTAAGCGGGGTTCGGTTTTTCTCTGGTAACTCCTTCACCCATGCAGGAGCGCTGTGGCTAGTGACCTTACATGCCGCTGCTCTCTCTCCGTTAAAGCTAGAATCTGAGCCGAAATCCTCCGACCCTGTCTCGGGCTCCGAGCTCGAATCCGAGTCCGAGCCGGAAGTCGAGTAAAGAAACGCTTCCGGGCTGCTCTGCCTTTTCCTCGGGCTCCGACCCCGCCCCTTCTTGCGGGGGTCGGGCCGTTCCCTCCCCCTGGGGTCCCCCCGCCTCCTGCTGGGGGAGGTCCTTGCCCTACAAGGACTTAATTTGAATAAAGCGCTGTGATTGGTTTTACGCGCCTCCGCAGGGGCCGCCCCGTCTCCCCGCTCGCCCGCGCATGCGTTGTTCAGCGGGCTGACTGCGTTTCCGCCCCCCTCCTCCTCCTTTCCGCCCTGACCATGCGTTCCGGCGCCATTTTCAAACGCATATGTTGGGGGTCTTTTTTATCGGTCTCTATGGGGTCCAGCATTCTGGCCGCGTTCCGTGCCTCCTCCGCAAGCCCCTGCCAGAACACCCGCACGTGCTCTCCCCTCTCCGATGGTGAGTCCGCTCTCTGAGGGGGATCCGGCGTTCGCGCCTCCGCACGCCCGCCCGGATCAGGCACCTCCGCGGTTTGTGTCGCTGCGCCCACCCCCAACTGCGGCACGGCTAATAAACAAGTTCGAGCGGCTTTCCAGGTCTCTTGCTCTCGTCGAGCTTTTTGCAGAGCCTGGACAACTCTGCCACACGAATTTAAGGCTTTCCCTGAGCCCAAGGACATAGTGTCCTCGGCCAGAGCTTTTGTACAATTATCCCACACGTCCGAATGTAGGACGTCCACGGGGCTTTCAATAGCCCCAAGCTTAATCAATCTCGACAATGCGAGAGTTAAGTCCCTAAGTTTACATTCTATACCCCATTGCGCATGCATCTCTGTTACGACCTTCGCTATGGCTTCCATCGTCCAAGCTGGTCCGGAGGCGTCCCTCCCGCTGCAATCAGTCCTGCTGCCGCAGCCGCCGTCCTCGTTCCAGGAGTGTCCCCATTCACCGAGCGCAAGCCGCTGTCCCGGGTTTTGGCACCAGAATGTTGCCTTCTATACCAAGGCAGGCGACCTGATTCTGAGGTACAGCTCGACAGCCCACTCTCCAGGGCCGTTCGGGCCAATGACACACGCAGACACCAATGTGGTGGACGGTCAAAAGGTGTTTATTACTTCTTCTCATGGGGTCTTATAGTCTTGGGGGTCTCTACGTCAAAAGGGGTTTGTCTTTCTTATCTATAGTTAGTAGAGAATGGAAAAGTACTGGGTAAGGAGTGGAAAAGTGCTGGGTAAGGGATAGAAAGTTGCTGACTTCAGTGGGACAGCATTCTTATTGTTAGTGGGGCCACATTCCTATTGTTAGTTTCTTATCTATGAGTACCTAGGGGTCTTATCTACAGGAAACAGAGGGTCCTGGCTTTCCGTGACATCGCGACAATCTTCCGCAGCGCCTCTTCCCTACCTACCACACCAGGGCCCCTCAGAGGCTCACAGTGAGCCCCCCACAGCCCCTCCTGCCCACAGCCAAATCTCTGACTGCTCAGCTGGGACTGGCTTCCTTGGGTTCCTCCACCACCATTTCATGTCTCTGTACCCCGCGTTGCTCTACTTCAATTCTTTTGCCATTAGATAAAACTGAACACCCCACCAAATCACAAAAGAGGGCAACAGAAACAGTCAGAGGACAGAGCACCTCTCCTGTCAGGAAATGCAGAGAGAGCTGGAGTTATTCAGTTTTGTGAAGAACAGGCCCCAGGGAGACTTTATTGCCACTTTCCAAGACTTCAGAGTGGCTTTGAAGAAAGTGCGGGACATCTTTTTTAACAGGGCCAGTTACAATAGGATATGGACAAATATTTTAAAACACAAAGGGCATCTAATCAGAGTAGGTCTAAGGAAGAACTTGCTTACTCGGAGCATGGTGCAACCCTGGGACAGCTTGCCCCAAGAACTTGTGGGAGCCCTATCCCTGCAACCATTCCAGCTCTGGTGGCAATGGGCTCTGAGCAACCTGATCTCTTTAAGGATGTCCCTGCTCATTGCAGGACACTTGCACCACAGGACTTTTACAGGGCCCTGCCAGCCCAGCCCAGTCTAGGATTCCTCAGTGTTTGCATTTGAAGAGCACCAAGAGTGGAGGTGAGGAGGAAGGGGGCTCATCTGATGCCTTGAACTTGAGTGGAGGAGGAGCCCATCCCTCAGAGCCTGTTTCACCTGCAGCCCCTTCACATTTTACCTGCAGGAGCTCCTTGGCAGACCAGCGCTGCTCCTCGTCTGTCTGCAGGCAGCAGCTCAGGAAGTCACGCAGCAAAGCCGAGAGGAGCTTGGGCTGCCGCAGCTTTGGGGTCCCTGCTGTGGCTATCAGGTGTGTAGCCTGGAGAAAAAGGAGACACCAGGCTCCACCTCCTGCTTTCACATCTCTAAGGCTCTCCCAGATCCCTTTGTTTTTACCTCTGTTCTTCAGTGGCAGTTTCTGCCCTGGCACAGACCCAGAGATGACTTTCCTTTACCAACCAAAAACTCAAACCCCGATGCAGCCACAGCTTTTCCACCATCCTGCAGATCTTGCCTTGGCAGCTGATTTCATTGACTGACCTAGTTAGTGGGAACTACATCAGCAAAAGGACATTTGCTTCTCTGAGGATTCATACCAGCTTGAGAGGCTTTTTGGAAGAGGGACTTTGCTATACTAACTAATTTCAAGGGTTAGTACATGAAAGGCATCTCTGCAGTGCTTGTTGGTCCTTTAAGCGCACGTGCCCTAGAACAAAACTCATCAAGCTTTTTGTGCTGTTCTTGAAAACAATGGTTATTGCAAAAAAAAGAAAGGAAATCCATCAGTTAATACCCAGGTAGGGAAACAAACATTTACAATCTCCTCTTCAACACAGACACATTAAGATGCCTGCACAAATGTATTGGGATGAAAATGCCTGCTTGGGCACACAGGAGCCACCTGCAACTCTGTCTCTCAGCAGTGTGAAAATTTCAGCTTCCCATTTTTGAAGCAAAAGAAAAATTGTCTAGGTCAGAAGAAGGAGACATTCCATCCCTATGGTCACCCTCTAGTCATTTGGCTACTCAAGTCAATGCATTAATGGTAGGCCCATCCCAGAAAGTGCCAGGAATCACTGGGAGGTTTTGGCAGGCTCTCCAAATCACCAGGCTCTGGCTTGGTGATGGGCAGAATGTGCCTTGGGCTAGGAGAGAAACACGGTCACTGAGTGTTTCAGCAGCACTGCACAAGAAGCAGAAGAGACTCTGTGGCCTTTACACCCTCATGCCCAGGTTTCAGGCATGTTTCCCAGTGAGAAGAAACTGCACACGGAGCTAGGTTCCTCTCTAAAGACCACAGTTTTAGCAACTTTGTTGGGTTTGGGTTTCCTTCCTTCATTTCTGGAAAGATAACAACAGTTTTAAGATGCTTTTTTCCTGTTATTAAGGCCATCTACACAGACAAAAGAACTAGAACAACTAACCCAAAGGAAAGTGTTGCCTGAGAATGGAGTTTGTTTGGAGTTTGTTTGCATGTGGTAAGGCTTGAGTTCCCCCACTGATACAACCAAAGCTACAGCAGATGCTGATGTGTTGCAGGGACATTTGTAGCAGGGGACGTTGGTGGAAGTACTCCCAGAGATGGCAATGGGATTTTGTCCAGTGGCACACAGGACAGGGGACAGGTGAGAAAGATGGTGGGATCAGTGATATTTGCTCCTTACCGTGCCAGAACTTTCACTCAAGTAAGAGGTTCTTGTTCTATCATTTCAATTCCCACAATTCCAAAAGACCATATGTCCACTTTGGGGCCATATGGTTGACCTGTCACCACTTCAGGCGCCATCCACCAAGGAGTCCCGGTTAGCGAGCAGCGTTTGCTCTGCTCATGGGTGAGCTGAGTAGAGAGGCCAAAATCAGCTGAGGAGAAAGCAAAATACTGCTTTTATTTGAATTCTGTGCAATTAGGAAAGCAAGCAAAAGAATTCCCCAGTAGAAGTTTGAAAATGTGCTGTTGAATCTCCTGGCATTGGCGACTTTTAAAAATCCCCCCATTTTTACACTGCCTCTAGCAGTGGCTTTTGTTCTTTGGAAACTTTAGACTTGTAACTCCCTCCCTCTGGAAGGGACACACACAGAGCAAGGCCACGCTTGACTGCTTGTGGCTCCTTCTGCCTCTGTGCACGTTGCAACCGTGCCGTCAGCTCGCAGCAGGGGTGCCTGCACTGCCACCAGAACCATTTTTGGGGAGCTGGCAGTCACGCCAAGCAGCCCCACACCCACATCAATGGAATGCTGCACCTGACCAAGAATATACTGACCCAGTTTGACAGAGCCGTTGGTTCTGAGAAGGATGTTGTCGCTCTTCACGTCTCGATGGATCACATCGTTTGAATGAAGAAAATCCAGTCCTTGCAGGCACTGAGAGAGAAAACAGAAAGAGGAGGGCAAAAATGAGTGATGTGATTTCATCACACAAGAAAGGAAACAGCTCCAAAAGATTCCCTCTCCAGGGGAATGGGGAGTAATGGCAGAACAGTAGTGGCCACTGAGAGGGAGAGCTTGCTGCTCCAACACTTGCAGAGCAGGACCTTTCTGAGGAAAGGCACGTCAGCTTTTGAAAGAGCAACAGCACCTGCTGTTGTAGGCTGTCCCCTGCCGACCAGCCAGGATGACTCGTGCTGCAGTGCATGTGCTCAGAAGCAAAGAGCATTCTGGCTGCACTCCTATCCTTTTTAGCTGAGGATTGACAGAAACGAGTCTCTCTCTTTTTTCTTTGCTGTTTGTTTCAAATCCTGCCACAGCACCTTTGCTTTTACAGGACAGGAATGCAGTGAAGACAGACTCCAGGCAAACATTTAGAGAGGCAAGGTGGAGAACAGCAAACACAAATACAAGAGACAGAGCGAGAATACAACAGCAGGAGATAAGAGTACTGGCACTGAGTACAGGGAGTGCAGGGGCACTGGCAGGCCTTTCACTTGAGATGCTTTTACTTGCCCATAGAATAGCAGCAACACAGAAACAAGCTTGGCACAGGAAACCTCTCCTGTTCTGAGCCCCTGTTTCTCAGACAATGCTGCCCAAGCCCTTGGAAACACAGATGGGATTGCTGACCTCCCGACTGATGGCTGCTGTCTCATCTTCTGACAGGCAGGTCTTGCTGATGATATCGCTCAGGACACCTCCATCCATGTACTCTATAACCAGCAAGAGTTCCTCAACCCAAAGGTAGCTGAAGGAAGAAAACCAGGGCGTGGAGATGAATGTACATGGCTACGTTGTTTTTTTGCTTCCGGGTTTCTTATTTCCAGATGCCTTTGTGACAAGGACAGAATCAAAGGACTAGATATTCCCTCTTGGCTGTGCATTGTTTGCAATCTGTGCAGTCTCAAGGAGAAAGACACATCTGTGAAAAAGGAGATGTCTTAGATGGGCAGCAAATGAAAAGTGCGGTTTAGAAACAGCCCAGATAAAAAACCTGGCATGGTGTTTCTGGAAATAAGCACCTAGTCTTCCTGGCATGCACTGCAATGGCAAAGGGAAATCCACTTTATGATGGCTCATCTGCACTTAAGAAACTTTAAAAAATCAATCCCAAATAAATGTGGAGGCAGTGAACTTTGAGGCTATTGAGTTAGGAAGATACAGCTGATCCAGGTATTGAATAATTTTGGAATAATTATCAAACTAGGTGTGCCAGGGAAGACTCATGCAGACAAGATGCACTCTCTTCTCATCCATTGGAGAGGAGTAGAGAAATATGAATAAAAATTAACAGGTCTACTTTCTGCCACTGACCAAAGTGGGTTTTTAACCTCTCATGTTTGCTTTATGTAAACACACATCCATGGGATAAGACCATGACCTCTCACCTGTCTAAATAATTCACAACATTGGGACTCCTATACCTCTTCATAATCTTTATTTCATTAAAGGTTAGCTCCTTCCTCCTCAGTCCTTGAAGATTTATTTTTTTTATTGCCACCTAAAATGACATTGAAAATCAGTAACTTGAGAGGTTGGTGGCACGAGACCACAAGGCACGTGGAGCGAGTGATTTTGCAATGACACATCTGAGCTGTGCCAAACTGCCTTGTGATTAGGCACTGCAGTAATCAGGAACTGACATTCCAACAGCCCATTTCTCTGCTCCCTTGGGAGCCAGTTACAGGACACGTGGGGCCACTGACATTTTGCCTTGACCACTTGGTAACAACGGTGTCTCAGTTATCACCCACAAACCTCTGACCGCACTCTCTGCTGCTTGGTTTGGGACTCAGAAGAAGGAATCCATGCCTTAATACTCTGTGGATACATCTTGTGATATGGGCAGGGCTTAGGGCTTTCAGGGACGCCTTGCAGATCTCTCCCTATGTGCAGTTCCCAAGTGCAGCACTGCAGGTGGCTAAGGAACTACCAGTAACTTTCAGATGGATTTGCTGGCAGCCAGAAATGAGAATCCAGGACTCTGAAGCTGTAGCCCCAAAGAGCAGTGAGGTGCTCGCAGGCACCACCTTTGTTTTAGCAATGGAGAGCGAGTGAGCACGTCCTTCTCTGAAAGGAACCGCTGCCCTCCGTGCCTTCCTTCCGGCAGCTGAGGAGGACAAAGTCCCAAATGTGTTCTGTGGGCTGGCACCAGTCTGTGCTTCTTGTGCCTTTTCAGCACAGCTCTGCCCAAAGCTCCAGCCACAGCTCACACCAGAGGGGAAAGCCCTCGAGTGCAGCAAAGCCTGCAGGGGCTGTTGACATTTACCTCTCCTCCTGTGGCACTGTCGAGTGCTCTGTAAACATCTCCAAACCCCCTAGAAACAAAACAGAAGCAGAGAAAGGAGAAGCTGTTTAGATCTTGCAGTGAAAGCCAGCCCACACAGGAGATCTCTGCTGGAAGTGTCAAAACCTGCAGGATGCAGGAGGGCTCTGCCAGAAGGCAGATGATGCATTTTCCTCTCAAGTGCATGGGCACTGGGCCTGTTCCTAAAGCACTGGGGTTCAACTTCTAAAAGGAGGTTAGTCTTTCCTCTTGGGTTTCACTGTCTAAACGGTGTGGTTCCTATCCTGACCACAGAGTGTTTCCTTTTTCAAACCAGGGGAAAGAATTGTTCCTGGGAACTGTTATCTCACAGCTTTGATAGGGCATAGGTTGCTCTTTCAGGCAAGCAAGTTTCTTCTCTTTTCATTAGCGTGCCAGTATGATTTTGAGACATACAAAAAATGCTAAAGAAATTAACACAGAGCTGTCCCACACTTGAGAGACAAGGAGACCTTCCAGGTCCTGTTCCTTGATGCAGGCAAGACCTTGGTAGCAATGCATCTCTGACAATGCCTTCTGAGCCCACTCACAAATTCTGAGAAGCATTGAGAGATGGGACAATCTATCCCCAGTGTGTGAACATCTTTGCAGCTGGCCTGACTTCACGCTGGATAGACATTCCACCAGAAAAACACCTGGCCCCTGGTTGTGCAAGAGTAACTGCTGTTGGACTCACCCGCTGCCAATATATTTCAGATGCGTGTATTTCATCAGGGGATTTTCAGTGGGGTTCACCATTCTCCCTGAGGGAAACAAAATGCAAGATGCTGACTTTAAAGCAAAGATCCCAGCTTCCAGGAGATACAAAAGGCAGCCCCAGTGCCTGGAGCTCTGAGCCCTTTGTGGTCGGCTGGGTAACAACAACCACAAGCAGGCAGACAGCCCTGCAGCACAGGTGGCCAGCACAGAGACTGATTTTGTACAGTCCTTTGAAGAGTTCTCTGGACAGGAAACAAAGCACAGGGACATACAATCCCAGGAGAGGAGGACATCTTCCCCACCTTTCAGCAGTTTGCCAAAGGAATGCCTTCCCATTTGTAAACCAGAGCAGCTCCAGCTGTAACTGATCCCGACGGGGCTTTCAGCATCAGGACCCTGACCTGTTTATGAGCAGGCTGAGCTCAAAGATGCCCCTCTCCCAGCTAAGGAAGGCTCCAGCCTCTGCAGTCCCTCCAGCCCTCAGGGACAGGGCAGCGACCACAACAAGGCTGGCAAAGCCCAAGCATGAGCACTGACAGGCACTGATGGGAAGAAGCCAAAGCCAGCCAGAGCCCCGGACAAGCTGTTGCCCCCATTCAGGACACACCAGGATGGGCTTTGAGATCAGCCACACCAAGGCACAGATCAGTGCCCTTTTTGTCCCAACAGGTGATGGCAGACACAGAATCCACTGGGCTCTGGTCTGAGCCCCACCAGGTCTCTTATCAGAGAGCACAGCACTGGCAGCTGTTACGGGCAAGAAGCAGATTCATTGGGTTGTGCTGCAGAATCACAAAGGGCTTGATGTGTTCTCCTAGAGACTGATCTGAGCAGGGCTTGGGCCTATGGGCAGGATTCTAACAGTCATGGGAAAGAGTGGGAATCGGGTATGGAAAAGTGCCATGGATCTGAGGAATATACCATGGCTGGGCTGGAGGCTCTCTCCTGAGAAATGCCTGCAGTACAGTTTTATCTGATCGCGCCACTTGGATGTGTCTCCTGGACACATCTTGATAAGCAGAAAACTAGAAGCTTAAATAAAGGTTGTCATCAAAGTCTCTGTTTTTTCTTTGGGGGCACATGGAAAACACCTCATGCTCTCTATTTGTCCTGTAACCTGATGTTCTTTCAAAGTAGTTCTTATTGACAGAAAGATAGCATTCTCTTATTGACAAAAATATAGCATTCTCATGAAAATAAACTGTAGATGTAGTAGTGGTAACAGTAACAGTCATAAAAATGACATCAGTAAGACGTGGGGTAGAAGGGCTCCTTCAGGATGGAGAAAAACACAACAAAAAACCCCCACCAAAAATGAACAACACAAAAGCAATCCCACCCCCCCCCCAAAAAAAAAAAAACCAACAAAACAATCCCCAACCAAAACGACAAAACTCCAAAGTCAGTCCATTTCTGTGAAGTTCTTTTGCTCTGATGACTGGTTGGAAGTCAGGAGTGTAAGGAGAATTTAGGAAGCTAAAAATTCTGTTCAGTTTGGCCACTAGCACCCAGGACTTGCCTAGATCATTTGCTAGGTCACAGCCTTCTGCAGATCTAAAAACAATCCCTGCTTCAGCCTTTAGCAGAGAGGGAAGCTCAGGCAAGCCCGAGCCACTCCCAGGTGCCCTCAGAGGCAGCAGGAACACCCAGAGCTCTCTCGCTGCCTCGGAGCACAGCACTGCCTCTGGGGAGTCCTAAATGGCCCTGTGACACCAAGCTCAGGAGGAGCATTTGGTACAGCTCTGCTGACACCTGCACACAATACACTGTCCCTCAGATAAGAAACACCCCAGACGTACCCAGCAGCTCCAGGTACTCCTCCTCAATCTCCTTTTCCCAGGATCTGCCCGAGCCTGAGTTCCCAGGTTTCACACAAGGGTGTGGTAGTCAGGGAGAGGCGCTGCGGAAGATTGTCGCGATGTTATGGAAAGGCAGGACCCTCTGTTTCCCGTAGATAAGACCCTCAGTTACTCATAGATAAGAAACTAACAATAGGAATGTGGCCCCACTAACAATAGGAATGTTGCCCCACTGAAGTCAGCAACCTTCCATTCCTTACCCAGCACTTTTCCATTCCCTACTAACCATAGATAAGAAAGACAAACCCCTTTTTGATGTAGAGACCCCTTAGACTATAAGACCCCACGAGAAGAAGTAATAAACGCCTTTTGACCGTCCATCATATTGATGTCTGCGTGTGTCATTGGCCCGAACGGCCCTGGAGAGTGGGCTGTCGAGCTGTACCTCAGAACCAGGTCACCTGCCTTGATATAGAAGGCAACACAAGGGCTTCCTCGAGGTGATGCTGCTGCGGCAGCAGGTTCAGAGCCCATGATGTGCTGGACCTGGAGCATTTCTGGTGGGCACTGTTCCTGTGCCTCACTTCTAACTTGGGGTTCTTCATTGCCACACATTCCCTGGAAGTCTTCGCCGGCTGCCCGGTGAGATGTCAACACTTGCACCTCAAGTCAAACAGAACAAAGCAGTCAGACACTACTGCTTGTCCCTGTCAGCCAGGAGTCATCGACTGTGAGGAAAGGCAAAGAACAGATTGACAGGGGATACAACAGCTTGTTTCAATCCTCCATCTGGGTCACCAAGTTCCACTGTAAAAACACCTCAAGAAAAAAGGAGAGCAGGAACAGGCCAGCAGGAATCAATTTGGATGACTTCTGGCCAAAAGGCCAAAGGACAAGTTTCACTGTCCAGGCCAGCATTTGAGATTCAGCACACCAGGAAATGTCCTTCAGAGTGACTGTGATACACACACTACAGCAGCATGGCACTCAGAGGCATGGCCCCACTCCCTGCTGCTCTGCACTGGAAAGGCAAGAAGGGCAGAAACCACCAGACTGGTGACTGCAGTGGCTGCATCCCTCTTTCACTCACCTGGTTTTGCAGAGACTGACGGAAGTGATTAAGTTTCTCTCTGATGATTTTCATTTCTTTCTCCAGCTGCTTATGCCTTGCCTTGATCATACTGTGAGCTGTCTGAAGCTCTGCATCCAGCTGTTCCTTCATGTTCTCTAACAAACAGAGAACATTTCATGAGTGGAGTGGCTGCCACTCTTTCATTCACCTGGTTTTGTTGATCGCCCCTCTGCTGATGGAGATTCTCCTCTTGAATTCTTCCCATGTCTTCCTTGTTCTTTCTCTTCACTGCCATGATGTCACTCTGAGCTTCGGGCAGCTCTGCTTGTGGCTCTGCCTTGATGTTCTGTACACACAAAAGCAGAGCAAGGGACTGAGAGCTGCCATTAGGCTCAGCTTTTTTCCTCTTGCAGCCTCAAAAATCACATTTATTCAGCCCCTTCTTTCTGCTTCCCTCCCCACATCTGCCTCCATTGCAAATCTCCTGTCCCAGGGCTGATCTCTGCAGATTCCAAGGCTCTGTCCTTTCAGTGCCTGTGGGACTCCTGGCCTCCTCAGTCCCAGGAGCTCTGGTTTATGCCCCTTTTCCTGCCCTTCCCTCTGTGCCCTGGCCAGTCAGGCTCACCTGGCCATTCTCCTGTGGCTCTTCCACCTGCTGCCTGAGCTGCTCTTCCTGCCCTCGGGCAGGGAACAGCTCTCCCTGAGTCTGGCATGGCAGCTCAGATGAGGCAGTGTGCTCCTGCTCTTTCTCTAGAAGCACCTGCACAGAAAGCAGGAGAAGATGGGTTTCAACTTCCCATACGCCCTTTGTGGGCCAAGACTCACAGACTGCTGGGCTCACACGTTCCCAAAGCACTGTGCTGCTGCTCTCCTGGGTCGTTCTCTGCCCGAGGGGAGGCACAGATTCCAAAGTGACCCTGGCCCTACAATCAGGGGCCATCTGGGACTGAAGCTCCAACAGCCTCTCAGGCAGCTGACAGGGAAGGGGTGGCATTTCTCAAGGGTCTGGTGAGGGCCTCCCTTTGCTTCTGCCGTGTCCTGTTTGTCTTTCAGTAGTGACTGACTCTCCGCCCTGTCCCACAGCTCCATCCTGGCTCTGCAGGGGCTTCCTGGGTGAGCTCACTCCTTGTGAGAGACACTTCTGGAGTTCACGTTCTCTTCAGGCCTGCACCAGCTTTGTGACTTCCTGACATCCACACTCTTGTTGGAAATCCGGGTCATTCAGGAGATGAGGATGCATGCAGAGATCTCTGATGGAAGTCAGAGAACCTCTATGGTCACCTCAGTATATGGAGGAGGACCAAGGTGTTTCTTCTCCCTCTTTTGTCAACTGAGAATTCTGACCAGCAGTAACAGAGTTTCTCATAAGGCCCCATTAACGAATGCACTTACAGAGCCCTGGGGGTGCCAGTGAAGGAAACCATGTGTCATGTATGGCATGGCATGTATGACCAAAGTCACCAAACACCACCTAAACAGGGAATTGTTCCACCTTTCTAGGAGAGGCGGAAGTTTAAAGAAATAACTGGAGACTTCAGGGCACAAGAGGCTGGAGGAGGAAAACAGCACTGAGGGGAAAAAAACACCATCTCTGGAGGGGGAAACAACTCTGCCTACTCAGAATCGGTCAAGGGAACATGTCTCAAATACTCTCCAGAAAGGGATGCTTTATGTGACCTTTGTGCCTCCAACTGCCTTGGACCAGAGCCAGGAAGATTCAATTATGTAAATGTTACATAGATAGATAGATAGATAGACAGACAGATAGATAGATAGATAGGCAGATCCTATTACTGAAATCTCCCTTTACTGTCCTCTCTGTTGCTACAGATATCAAAATTTGGTAGCCAGTGCCCCACTCAGCTACAATCCTGAACTTGCTCTCCTGTTGCTTCAGTAACCCACACTCTTGGGGAATCTGGAGTGTGTGGGTCCTTATGGATTGCAATCAGACCCAGAGCATTGCACTGGGAACGGCTCTCTTTGTGCATCTGTGCTCGGGCAAGTTCTTCTCTTGGACTCGCCCACACTGATGGTGCTACTGGAATCAGAAATGCAGCCCAGCCCCTCCCAGCTCCTCTAATCTCTGAGGGCCAGCTGGAATGCAAGGGCATTGATTTCCTGGTCAGTTCCCAAATACAAGACACACTGATTCCCTGGGCTGCCAAAAGACACAGGAGCCATTAACTTGAAAAGGATGGGCAAGCCCTACTGGATGGTCTGGCACCAGAACAGCTCGTTCTGCACCAAAATCCCTGCCCCAAACTATGTGTTCTTGTGCAAAAATACTGCCTTATCCAGAACTGCCTCCTTGAAAACTAAAATTCTAGCAGAATTTCTCCCAGTGCCGTAAAAGGGTAGGAAAGATTGAGAAAAAGCTCCCTTGCTCCCTGGAGAAGGAGAAATTGCACAAGCCTTCTCCTTCTATCAAACAAACAAATAAACAAAATATGAAAGTGTTACCTACTCCAGTGTCTAAAGCACTTGGATGCAGTGAAGGGATGTTTGGCAGGCAAACAGCCCTTGTGCTGAGCATTGGCTCTATGGATCTAAGGCAGGGATCTATGGCACTCTGCCTGAAGGTCCCTCAGGAGCCCCCATGGTCCAGGCTAAAGCTCCCTCAGCACCTCCTCCCTGGCCTTGTGCTGCACCCCCTTGCCCAGCTCCCCTGTCCTTGTGTGCCCACGCTGCAGCCCCTCCATGACTCTCTGCTTCCCAGGGCCCACAGCTGCACACAGCACTCCAGCTGTGGCCGCAGCGCTGCCCAGCACAGGGCCACGCTCCCTGCCCTGCTCCTGCTGCCCCACTGCTGCTGGCACAGCCACCGTGCCCTTGGCCTTCTGGGCCCCCTGGCCCCACGCTGCCTCATCTTCAGCTGCTCACGGCCGCCAGCCCTGCGTCCTTTGGGCCCACGCAGCTCCCCAGCCACAAAGGTGCCCATTGCACTTCAGATACAGCAGGCACCATTGCAAGATGGCCTTCCTGTTCTACCACCTCATGTTCCAAGTAGATATCATAAAGTTTGATAGGAATAGGATTCTAAGTCCCTCTGTTTAAATTAAAATGATCCAATTCAACTGTACAGGAAATTGCTCTTAATTAAATTTTCCCTATCTGCTGTCTGCAAGCATTGTTCTCTTTTCAAAACTAGGTTTTTAGTTCTTCAAACTCTGAGAAGGAAATTTAAAAATATCTATCTCTGCCTTTATTATTTTTGTTACAGGCATGAATATGGATTTTCTTTTGGTCTTCCTAGCTGGCCCTGTACAGTCTATTGCTACTGGCCAAGCTCACATCTTCCTCTACAGTTCTTAAACACCAGGAACATGAAATGTTCCTTTCTCATTCACCTCAGGATTTTCAGCACTGCTGAATACACGCTTCAGGTGTCCTGTAGTGGGAAGGGAAAATGAACCAGATCCTGTCAGAAAACTGCCTGGTCTGCTGAATCCAACAGAACAAGTCAACCCAAACAGAGATGATTTCCCGTTTCACAACACCCCTCCAGGAGACACATTTCATTCACACAGCAAGCAAGAGATCAGGACAATCTTCTTGCTTGTGCCTACACTGCAGCCAGTTTAGCCAGGAAATGGATACAAATATGATCAAGCAAATGCAAAGTGTTTTTAACACTCAATGCTCCTGTTCTACCAAACACATAAGACAGCTTCTGAAATCCTCTCCTTCAGGTACTCTTTTTTTTTCAGTCAATGTCATGCACTAATTCTGATTAACTTGCAGCAAACAGTTGCCCAGAAAAGCTTCCCCAAAATCCCCCAGAGGTGGTGCAGTTCTATTGTGGAAAAGCACAACAGCATTTCCTTTCAAAGGAAACAACTATTTTAGCACTCAGTAAAAGGTCAAGTTAGTCAAATCCTTTCATGACAAAATTTAAAAAGAAATAAGCTTTCTCTGAATTCTGGGAACAACTGCAGAGTTTTTGGAAGGCCTCTCAAGAAAGTCTGCCAGTCTATATTATCAAAGGTGTCCTGCTTGTCCCAGCAACCTGAGGAAATGACAGACTCTGCTGCCACAGACTCTCCCATGGAGGGAACAGAAGCCCTGCAGGTTCCCCTGCAAATGCTGCCCCTGTGGCCACAGACACCCCCTTTTTAGCTGAACCTCTTGAAAGGAGCTTTACCAAACCAGTGGCATCCTAACGCTCTTTCTCATTCAAAATCAGAAACTCAGCCCCCAAGAAAGAGCAGGAAGACATACAAAAGCCAGGTTAGGATACACCCTAACCTAAGCAGAAGGGAAGCCTCTTCTTACGTGCGAAATTCATAAAATAATAAATGGAATAAGTAATGCCATATGCAGCAAAAGCTGCAGTGGCCAGATGGTTAATTACTGGCATTTCTGCAATTTTTCTAAAAGCTAAAAAAACAAGCCTCTTGTCAGTGGGCAGCTGCCTACTGACAGATGCTTTGACCAGGAGGGTTCTCCTGATCTGAGCAAGGCCTAGGGCTGCTCTGACACTCAGGCCTTCCGTGCACCAAGGCAACCTTCTGATGCCACTGTGACGACGTGGCAACCATGCCCTGACATCACAAAGGGACAGCTCTGTGTTGGTCTGTGAGTTTATGCAAAGCAATAACCAACCTTCCCTACAGAAAACACAAAAGAGCTTGGGAAGTTCTTCTCTGTCACAAAGCAGCACAAAATCCCCTCATGGGCCAAACCCTGTTGTTCAGGGGATCCAAGAAGAACTCCAAGAGTGCCCCAAGCACCTACAGCCTGTACCTCAACTGAGCACTCAGATGGGACACCAGCAAAGGAAACCAGACCAAGACAATGGCCCACAGCATTGCACATGTGAGAAATGACTCTCACTTTTAAAATTTTTAAGGTTTAGTAAACCTTTACAAAGGACTGACTAAGGAAAAATTGCAGCATTAGGAGTCTCTGTGACTAGCAGCCATGTGCCCATCTACAAAAAGGATGCTCTGCCTTTTATACCCTTAGCCCCTCCAAAAGTTTTGTCAGTCAACTCTTTCTCTGCTGTCCATTGGTTGAGATTACTTTCCTGCATCCTGACTGGAGGTCAGGTGTTGTTACACCCTGCCTGCTGGTCACAAGCCAGCCCTCCCCAAATGCCCTGACTACCCAGGCTGTTACAAGGGGAATGGGAAAGAGGACTATGGGAAGATATATAACAATATAATCACTACACATTTCAACATCTACATAACATCTACTTCTTAATTGTCAGAGCCAACCATTGCATTAGTCATCTAAAACACACAGAACCAGGAGAGAAGCCACTGTTGGCATCACAGCTGAAATGCTTCCTAACAAATCTCCCCACATATTTGCACCTTTATTGGACATGCCCAGGGCTCTGGTGCGTGTACATCTCTGCCTCTCTTCCCCTTTGGCAGCAGTCAAACTGGCAGCATCTGCCCGCCAGCAGCAGCTGCTCCAAGCTGGGAACGCCACTGGCGGTGCTGATTTCCAGAGGCTTCTGTGTGCCAGGGGAAGCCAAGGCAGGAGCGGGTTGAACGGTGCTGGCGCTGCTGCTGCTCTGTGCCAGAGAGCCCCGGCTGGGCAGGGCACGGTGCCCACTGCGCTGCGGGCTCCTTCTCCTGCCACAGCTGGGCACACCTGGCAACAAGGCATGAAAACCTGTGGGCAAGCCAAGGGCTTTCTGGGGCTGCACTGCTCTGCACACACCCAGCACACCTGCAGCACAGAGTTTTAACCCTCAAACAGGTAAACCAGAGGGAAACAGCTGGAAAAGATTTTCTTACCTGTTCAACAGAAGTCTTCAAAGTGAACGTTACCAAGCAGGGCCCAATCCCTGCTGCCAGCTCAGGGTTAGAAGAGAGGCAATCCTTGATCTCAGCACTGGGTGTGTGGGGAATCACTTCCCTAACACGTGCACACCCAGCAATCTCACTTAGGAGTTTCTATCCATGGATCTAAGACATATTCAATACTTTGCTGAAACTCACAGGCTAAATATTTCCCCAAATTATTTGATTTACTGATTGATACTTACTGATCTATTGATACTTAAATCACTTCTCCGAATTTACTGACATGAGAATAGGAGTGTCCTGTAGGTCCCTGCCGGTCTTTGACACAGGTTCAGGAGGAGACCCATGCACAAAATGACCCAGGACAAAACTGGGCTTGCAAAACAAATTCATTCTATATGTTGCAGTAGCAAATAATACATACCAACCCCTGGATTCCCAAAAATACGCTGAGCAGGAGAAGGAGGTGGAGCGTGGTGCTCGGCAGCAGGGGCAGGTAGGCAGTGCACTTCCAGGACATCCCCTGGATCAAAACCATGTGCATCTCATCCTTCTCACCCTTCCAGCTCAGAACCAGGCCTTGTATCTCCAGCTCAGGAGTGGAATTTCCCAGTTACGGCATCAGCTCACACATGGCTGGAGTGTGAGATGAGGCCAATGAATCAAGGATTTAAAAGAACTGGAAGAGTTAAAATTTTAGCAAGATTTACTTAGGGGGAAAGAGTATAGCAAGAAGAGTAGACATAATAAGGGATGGTTAATTTTTAGCAGATAAGGTAGTTAAGGCTAGGGTAATATATCGCTTGCCTGTCTTTACTATGTTTAAAGAAGCGGGATGGGATGCGGATTTCTTTGTGACAAAGAAGAGGACCGTAGCCTGCACCTGGGACCCAAAACTTCAGCTACAGCCAAGGGGTGTGAAAGCCTGCCAACAGCTCATAAGGAAAGAGGTCAAATTGAGGAAGACGTCTTGGCCTTCATCAGAAGGAGACCATTCCCCACTTTAAAACCCACCAACCCATTTGAAGTGAAAGACTGCAGAAACATGAAGGAACTTTGGACTCAATTACAATATATTTTAATACAAAGGGTGGTAGACAGTGTTGCCTAATCAATATGTATTAGGTTTTTTGGCAATTATATGAATATGTAAGACATTCTAGATAAGTAGAGAGCCAGTGATTTTTCACACATGCCTTCAGGAGACAACTCCTCGTGTGCCTGGCGCTGTAATAAACATACCACCTTCTACCTTTAACTGTGGCGAGTTCTATTCCACACCTCATTTGGTGACCGCGGCAGGAACGCTTCTCTACTCCAGCAAGAACAACTGGGCTCTGGACATCTCTGGGCGCTGCCAGGACATTCCTTTCCTGGAGGCACCTCCACTCTCGGCTGTTCCTCGTGGGGGACAGACAAGACTGCTGGGACTGTGGAGAAAGGGAATGTTTAACTCTGTATAAAGTAACCCGTAAGGCGTATGCAGGGGAAGGGCTGTTCACAAGTCACACAGAGACGTCCTGTGCACGACGTACGCCTGTACAGTTTGGGTTTGGGTCTGGCTGCTGGCAGAAAGGATTTGCTGTGTTAATCAGGACCTGCTAGCAATTCTGGGGGTGAATTGAGCAAATCCAGTTCTATTGCTGCTATTTTTCCTGTGTGTTGTAATTGTGGTTGTGTTTTCAGTGTGTGAATGTTTGAGGAAGATGATGTGGGTGGATGCTGATGTGGTGGTGGATGGTGTGTATTGTGTTGCGAAAACTGAGCACTCTGTCCCCTCATACAGAGATACTTCTTTCCCGATGAGCCTGTGTGTGTGGACTTTCTAGTTGCAGGGGTTGGTACTCCCTGTGACACCGGGTGCCTGGGTATACAGAGGGGTTGAGTGATTTTTCTCCCACACTGTGGTCATTTGGGACTACATGGTTGTGTTTGGGGAGATTTTAGGATTTTGTTTTCAACAAGTGCAGCAATTTATGCAGAAAACTACAGTGTGGTGATTTATTATGTTAAAGTCTGGTAGTTCCTTTCTACCACCTCTCGTCCCCCAGGGTTTCAAATCTCCTGCCATGAGGTGGACGCTCTCTTTCCTCCCCTGGATACTCCCTATCTCTCCTGGAGTTGCTCTCCATTAAAGCTGTGGGACTTTGGTCCTGGGAAGAGAGAGTGCCTCTTGTCTTTTGCTTTTGTCCTTGTCAGTGCCACTGGGTCCAGAGCTCGCCAAACTGATCCCCCACAAGATAAAAACTGACAAATGGCCCCACATACACAGCTCAAAAATTGGCCACAATTTTGATGGACTGGGGTGTTTGCCACACTTTTGGAATTCCTTATTCCCACAAAGGTCAGGCAATTGTTGAAAAGACACATCACACTCTAAATCCCATTCTAGATCCAGAAAAGGGGGAGTGGCCCAAACAACACCCTAGATGAGGCTGAGCAAAGCTGTATATGTCTTTTTGTTTTGAATAGCTCATTTGCAGGACCTAATCCTCCAACTTTTAGGTACTTTTCAAACAGCACACAGGAAAAATTGAAAGAAAATCCTTCAGTTTTGATCAGAAACTTTGAGTTAGGACAAATTGAAGGACCATTTCCACAAATCACTTGAGGCAAAAGGTATGCTTGCATTTGCACAGGTGCCTGACCTAAGTGGGTCCCCACAAAGGATGTGAAACTGTCTCATACACAAGAGCACACCAACAATTCCACCAGCAGGGAAATGAGCATGTGTCCTGGTTTAGGGCAAATTTGTTAAAGAATCTGCAAAGGAGGGCCCCTCCAGAAAGCAAAACCCACACAGCCCCTCTCCCCAACCGGTTCGGGAGAAAATTCCTTGGAGAGAGGTGGAAAGAACCTGTTTATTTCAGGCTCAGCACCCCCCAGCAGACAAAATGAACAATGCCCGATGATACCGCTCTGAGAAAGATGACAAAATCAGAAAGTCTCTTTTGGGGGTGGTTGCTCTGTTCTCAGTCCCTCCGGCACTGGGGCAGCTGCTGCAGCCAAACCTTCAGTGTTCCCGGGTCCCAGTCTGGAGCAGGTTCGAGATGGTCACAGAAACAGGAGAGGAGAAACAGTCCAGGAAGGAATGTGGACTGCTTAGCTAGACCTAGCTAATAAGCAGAGGCCAAAGCAGAGCAGAAGCGAGAGCAGAAAAGCAAGCAAAGCAGCAAGTTGAAAGCAAGAAGCGAAAACAGCCCTATGTACTGCTCGTCTCTGTGTCCCTGATAAGAGAAACCCAAACAAAACTTCCACTCTTCAGAGTTGGTCTTAAAGGCACAGAACAGATGAATGGGGATACAAGCATCATAACGTCACCCCAGGACAGCACGCAGACGTGAGCCTCACAGAGAAGCTATGGTGCATGCCAGACGTTCCCTGTTCAGCCTGTGAAAGCTACAAATCTTGAGTTTGATGTTGATTTTTGGACTGTGAACATGGTTTGTATCATAGAGCTCTTTCAGCAAAAGCGTGGTGTCCATTGTGTTCAAAGGAATTCTGAGATATCCAAATTTGTAAAAATTGAAGGTTAGAGGGACAGTTCAGTGCCCTGTAGGTGGCCAGTCCCTGAACACGTGCTAAAAGATTTGGTTTCAGAGAACTGAAATAGATGGGGAAACTTTTGCCAAAAAGCAGCTGAACAGGAACATGGAGTTTGATCAAATGATATACTGGCGCTTGTTGGTTTTGCTTGCTTGTTTTGCTGTGCATATATGCCTGTAGATCAACCAAAAATGAATGTTTGCCTTGCTTTAGCCAAGTCAGCAGGCTCAGACACCACGTGTTTGACCAATTTGAGCTCAGACAAATCCTTTGCAACCTTTTTAGTCAGTGGGGCTGTGCCATCCAAGGAGTAGCCAATACCCAATCATGACAAATATTGGTGTGAGGCTGCCAACGAGATCAATCCCATAACCAGCTGGCATCATTGGGACCCTGATCTTCTTATAGCACCTTCTGAACCTCAAGAATAGGAATTCTTGGTTCATTGATGATGGAATTTTGTGCTGAGTTTCAGTACCAGGGAGATCCACAGTTAAATGTTACTCCCCATCATCCTGAGGACAAGATACTCAAGTTTGTGGTGCAATTGTACTACCCCAGTGCCCCCTAAGGGTGAAACTGCTGACAAGTAGATGACCTAGACGAGTCCCCATGACAATGAGCAACAGAATATTGGCTCATTTGTGGAGATAGAGCCTGGCAGGACTTTCCCTCAAAAATCAAAGGTAGCCCATGTAGCATCAGACAACTCACTGTGATAGCACCTATCGTTAAAAAAGCCATCAAGAAAAAACACAGAGAAAAAAGGTTTGCCATTCATCATAAAAAAAACCTGTAATAGCAATTTCAGACCCTAGGGCCCTGCAAAATGAGGTACATCAACTTTATTTCTACATCAACTTGCCTTGGGCGAGGCATTGAAACCATTATACCGATTGGGGTGTTGGCTGAAGAAAGAAGACAGTGCTACTTCCATTGCAGTTAGTGACATGATTACTGATGTTAGTGCTGTCAGACATGCAACCTTACAGAACAAAGCAGGAATTGATTTTCTTTCACAGGCACATGGGCTTGGTTGTGAGGAATTTGAAGGATTGTGTTGCATGAACCTGTCTGATCACTCTGAGTCTATCCACAAAAGCCTACAAAAGCTGAAAGATTTGACAGCTCCAATTAAAGAAGATGGTGGGTCATGGTTAGATGATTTGTTCCAAGGATGGAGCTTTGCACCTTGGCTAAGGGAACCTTGGCTAAGATTTTGGTAGTGATAGTAATAGTAATGCCTTGCATAATTTGGTGTGTGTGACAAATGATGGATGAAACTATCAAAGAAGTTTTTATCACACAAGAGAGAGAGGTAGGAAATAGATTCACAGAGAGTTCTTGAAATCTCACACAGATGGTGGATGATAGTATAGACGTGGAGGAAGGTTTTGAATTAAAACTTTGGAACAGGCAAGACTTTTTTTGGACAACGACTTGTAATTGCTATCAGACATGACTTATGCCCTTTTGAACTGACTGGACTTCCACAGCATTAAAATTGCTGTGTTGTAATACAGCAAGGCTTAATGCGAGCAAAAAGGATGCTTTAAGCAAGAAGTAAGCAGGTATACTATAGTAAAGCTATGAAATGCAAGGTAGTTAATAAACAACACGGTTACAAAGGTTTCTTTTTAGTTGTACCGAGAGGGGTGTCAGGGTCCGTCCTTAGTGGACAGATGACCTAATGGTTCGTAGGAATGATCTCAGAATGCAAAAACCAACACGGTACAAGGGGGTTTGCAGTGATAATCAAAACAAATGTAGTTTTATTGAAATAACTACAGCAAAAATGCGATAGAGGGATTAAGGGAGAGGAAAAGAGAGAGAAAGAGAGAGAGAGAGAGAGAGAGAGAGAGAGAGAGAGAGAGAGAGAGAGAGAGAGGAGGGATATAGCTACCAATGCAGAGAGAGAAAGAGAGAGAGAGAGAGAGAGAGAGAGAGAGAGGATATAGCTACCAATGCAGAGACAAAGTCCTTTGGTGCAGTCCAGCCAAGGGTCCATCTGCTACGCTGGGGAGATCTCAAAGGCTCTAGCTAACTCAGAGGTTTTTATTACTGAAAATTGTGAGGGGGGGGGGAAACAGATACAATAGGGAACAGATGTATTGAAATAACTACAGGTAGTCCATGTTCTCAGCAGTAAATGAGCTTGATAGATGTAACAGGTAGTCTATGTTCTTAGCAGTAAGCGAGAGCCATTGTATTCTTGGTCCAGTGGTCACAATCTGCAGGCAAACATCTCACTTCGGTCAGCTTGCCTCCCCACACACCTCCCCCGGGCTGGGGGTTTCAGTCCCAGTCCTTGGAAGGAGCAGAGGGGCCTTTCAGGAGTTTCATGTCTCAGTCTTTAGTGGAGAAGCTTCTTACATCTTAGTCTGTCTGTCACGGTGGTTGTAAAACAGGCGAGGGTCTTCTGTGGGAGACCACCTGAAACTCAGGAGAAGTCCAGCCAGGCCGAGAGGTGAGGCAGCTTCCAGAGCTGCTATTGTTGCAAACGGGGCATGGTGCCCTCTTCTTAGCATACAGCAAACACACCTGTGAAAACAATAGCTCAAAACTGAGCTTTCAGGTCTCAGGGCCTGTGGCATGTGACTTTTCTCCTTCAGAGCCAGATATAGACGGGGGAGGGGGGGGTCTTCTCTTCAGTGGTCTCCCAAGGACGATCGTGAGGCAGATGAGGGAAAATTAGGACAGACTCTCACAAGGGGCAATTGTGGAAATCCTTCAAATCAGAGGGTTTTGGGGAAGCTGCAAAAGGCAGGCCTCAGAGACAGCAGAACTGCAATTAGAGCTAAGCAGCAGCCATAAGATTTGTCAGCAGAAAACTTATATAGGAAGTAGAAAAGTAAGGACAAAAAGAACAATGGTTTGTGTATTAATACTTGGCTAGAATGACTCCCTAAGCTTCAAAAAAATATCTCTAGCAGGATATTAGGAACTTCTAACCTTAATAATGGAGCTCGGTGCATTGTGTTTTAAGGTTTACAAGCAGGTATTGTATTCAAAATAAGCAAGCAGTGTTTTAACCAAAGGTACGTGTGCTTATAGTGGTTGGGTAGAACTACTGTCAATATGCTTCTGCTTTGTGTGATTGGTCAAAAAACTTTTCAAGTAAGTTGTACCATTAAGTTCATTGCCCACTGCCAGAGGTGTGAGCTGTTGGCATCTTCCCATTGTCATAACCATGGAATGAGACTGATGCTGGAAAACAAACAGCTCGAGGTGTGTTCCTCAGCAGCCCTGCCATGTTTGTGATTTGTACAGAGACCCCCTGCCGGCAATAGTATGTAGGTGTTAAATTACATATATGATAAATTAATATGTATTATTTCATTCATTTTGATATCTTTTCATTCCATATAGATTTATATCTTTTCATATAGATTTGTTTTCTTCCTCCAGCTTGGGAGTGTGATGATTTACAACAGTTCAAAACCTCCTGCCCACACAGCAGTCAGCCTCTGGGTGTGTGCATGCACACCCACCCACTGTGCTTGCTCTTCTCAGCATCTCGGGGCTGCTGTTTGCACAGATTTGGGATAAATTTAACTCCACAGAGCCACGAGTGGGGTGTCTAGCTTGTCATGAACACTCATGTGGCAACGAACAACACAGAGCTCTCAAATCACATTATCACATGTCGTTTCATTCCTGCTGGGTACTGAGGAACTCTTAAAAGACATAGAAAAGGGGTGGAAAACATTGGAATCATGCTACTGCTGGTATCCTCCTGGAGGAAAATATGTTGGGTTTCTTAAGGTGGTAGCTTTCCAAAACCTAGGAAAACAGCTCAGTTGTGGTAGCCCAATTGTGACTGGCTTTCTTGACTTGGCAAAGGCTGGGGTGTTAACAATGGACTCTGTCCTTGGTCCAAATCACCTGCCCTTAGCTGCAGACAAAAGCACCACCAGCTACAGCAGGAGCTGCATCAGTCAATTTTCTCAAAAAGCTGTGTTAAATTTGGGAGAGGAAAACATGTCAGACACTGTGGATTAATGACAAGACTCTGAGGAACAGTTCCAAAGCAAAGGGCAGCAGCTTCTCTCTGGGCCACTCCTTGTGCTCCAAGGCAGTCGGGCTGCCCTGGCTGCCCAGGACCCTGCGCCCCGCGGGCTCTGCAGAGCTGCACAGCGGGGAGGCAGCTTCGGGCACCTCAGCCCCTGGGCAGGAGGGGCTGCTTGCTCTGCAGGGCTGCCTGGGGGCAAAAGCAGGGTGCTGGCCTTCTGCTCTGGGCCCCAGCCTGGCCTTGCAGGCCTAATCCTGTTCCCTGTCTCAAATGTGCTAAAGACAGACTTGTTTGTTTCCCACTTTGCATAGGTGTGATTTGCACCACAAAATACTGAAGGGCTAAGGCCTGAACAACAGACCCTGACTGAAGCCTCAACAATAGGACCTGAGCCAAAGCTGCCCTCTAGTGACCTTTCCAACCCAATATTCTATGTATCTGCTCCTTGACCAAGTGTTATTATCAAAAGGAATGTTGCATCCATTCACTGGTGAAACACGTCTTCACCTTTCTGCATGAGGAAAATGGACAAGGCCACACCTGGCCTTCGTTCCTCCTTGAGCCCTGGGCAGGCTCAGGGAGAAAACCAAGAGGAGAATGACACCAGCTGTGCCCCAGCAGAAGCTCTGGCACATTGCTCATCCAGCACGATCAGAGCCGGGCTACTCTCACAGCGCACTCGGGAGCCTCGTGGCCGCCAAAGGTGGAAGCACTGCAGGATTTCCTGGTTCCCGGCCGTGGCTCTGCAGGGCTGGGCTGGGACAGCTTCCCCCAGCTGATGTGCAGCTCTGGATGAAGGGGAAAGCATTGGGGTACCTGGTGATGGATCTTCCTGAATCACCAGAGGCACCCTTTTGTAATAATGCTGAGGTGCATTGCTTAGCTTATCCTTTCCTGACTCTTTCTTGCATTAGTGCATTACAGTAAATTACACTGTTCCTTCAGCTGATGTCTGTGTCTGCCTCTCTGACCCTCTCTACCATCAAAACAAACACACAGCCAGTTTAGCATGAGACCTGCCTCTCTGCCAGCCCATCTCTTGGCAAACACCCCTGGTGGCCATCTCCACAAATGAAATTCCCACTTTGCAACTTCCTTTTCTGCAGGCAGGTGAGAAAAGGAGCCACTCCCAATTCTAGACACCTCTGGAAACCAGCTGCTTTCAGCAGTCACAACCCTGAAGTATCAATCTCCTTCCTTAGCCTGCCACAGGGAGCTCCCACCAAGAGGCCTTTTGTCCAAGGATACCCACAGAAGAGCTGGAGAAGGGAGCAGTTTGAAACACAACTGTTTCAGAGTTTAAACCTGCCTTTATCAAATGAGCACACACCAACCTGTCCCAAAGTGAAAGCAGGCAGGAAAGAGAAGCTCCTCTCCCACAACAGCAAACTCTGTGCTTCCTTCTGTTCCAGCTGGAGAGTAGAGGCCATGGGCTGCACCTCACTTTGGGAAGGAGCCCTGGGAATTGGCCTGATCTGGGAGGGCAGCAAAAGGAATTCCCCAAAAAGTAGGAAAAGATTCTCTGGAAGCATTAGATTATGACAGTATTTCTGGAGGAAAGGAAAAAAAAAAAAGAACGGGGAACTTCAAAAAGTTCCCAGACTGAAATTTGTTTGCAAATACACCAACCCCAAAGTCTCTGTAGTTTGTCAGGAAGCTCAGGAATGTAGAGAGCATTTTGAGCAGACACTGGATCGAAGCAAGGTGCACAACCCTGCATAGGTTGCCTTAGACAAGAAGCATGCTGCCCTTGGGCAAACAATATAAAGAAGTTTGCCAAGATGTACCCCAGGAAAAGAGATGTGAAGCAAGATGTTCTAGGGATGTGAAGAAAAGATATGGGGCAGAATGTTCTGCTGACACTTTTGCCAATCTATGTACCTGACCAAAGATATGTTGGCTCTTTGTCCTATACATAACACTTTGTAACCACTTATAAGTATTCTCCCATTGCTGAACCCTGCATTAGCATATAAATGTACCCTGAGATTTGCAATAAACTGAGTACCGATCATTACCTCCATGAAGATTGATCTCTGCTTGTGGAGGGCTCCTTTCTCTATTACCCCTCTCCTTTTCCCCATCTCTGTCCCATACACCTTGTTTCTCTATCTGGCTTCCGTATACTTTCTTTCTTTACAGGAATGAACTTGCAAGGCTTGGATAAACACCACTGGTGTCCGTCCCCCAGAGCACGAGCAGCTCCCCAACAAGACTTCAAGACTAAGGGACAAAGCTTCCCCCTTCAGCTCTCCACAGCAGCTCTAGGGAGTCTCTCCCCACTGCCAGATCTCCTTTGTCAGTCTACAGTGACAAGAGTTGGCTGCAGGAGGCATTTGCATTGGAGCTCTCCCCAAATGGGGGGAAAAAAAAGAAGAGGTGGTTCCTGTGGAAATACAAAGGCAACGCTGCTTGGGAAGACACCAGTGTGAGTTTGCTACAGCTCTAGGCCAAAATTCCCTTGAAGAAAGCAACATCCATCCATGGGGCAGCACTTTGGCTTTGATATCAATGCTAACAAAATTGCTTCCCATTCCTGCTGCTGTAGCTGACTCCGAATCACGAGAAATGTGCCAACTCTGCCAAAGACAGGCAGACATAGTGAAATAAAACCAGCTAGTCTGTGGAAAAGGAGACCAAATGAATGTTTTCTAATCACCCCTTTTCATGCTTTTCCCAGCCAAAACAGAGCAATGTCCTTCCTCTCTGTCACCGATGGTGACCCAGGCACGGGATGCAGAGTGGGGATAACCTGCTGTGCTGTGCCGTGCCGTGCCGTGCTGTGCAGAGCCGAGCCGAGCCGAGCCGAGCCCGGCCAGCCCCGGAGCCGCCCCGCCCGCGCTGTGCCCGCAGCCCCGGCTCTGCCGCGCGCGTCCCCGCGGGCCCGAGCGCAGTGCTCCCCTCGGGCCGCGCGCCGCCGGCGCAGCCGCGGCCGTTGCGCTGCGGTCGTTGTGGCCACAGTCGGTGACCGATGCCATGGCGGAGCTGCCGCTGCCCGCCGGGCTCAGCGCCCGCACCTTCCCCGCCAAGCTCTGGTGCCTGGTGAACAGCCCCCGCGTCCGCTCCGTGCGCTGGGACAGCCGCGCCCAGGGGCTGCTCATCGACCGCTCCCTCTTGGAGCGGGAGCTGCTCAGCTCGGGCCGCGCCCACAGGGGCCGTGGCCATGGGCCGGCCCCGGTCCCGCACACCTTCAGGGCCACGCAGTTCCGCAGCTTCGTGCGGCAGCTCTACCGCTACGGCTTCCACAAGGTGCCGGGCTGGCTCGGCTCGGCTGCGCCGGGTGATGCCGGGGCCTGGCTCCACTACAGCAACCCCTGCTTTCGCCGCGACCGCCCCGACCTCCTGCTCCGCATCAAGCGCCGGAGCGCGGCCAACAGGCAGCGGCCGGCGGCGGGCCGGCATGGCCGCAGGCGCCCGCCCCGCGGCTCCCAGCAGCTCCCCGGGGCGCGGCCGCTGCCGGTCGGGCGGCACGGGCGCGGTCGCTTCACGCCGCTGCCCAGGGAGCGGCCGCCGCTGCCGGCCGGGCGCCCGCCCAGCGGCTTCCTCCTGCTGCACAGGGAGCGGACGCTGCCGGACGGGCGGGAGCTGCGCAGCCCCCGGCCCGGCCGCCTCCAGCAGCACCCCGGGGAGCGGCCGCTGCTCGCCCGGCGCCCGCCCTGCGGCTTCCACCTGCTGCACAGGGAGCGGCCGCTGCCGGCCCGGCGGGAGGGGCCGAGCCGCTTCCAGGAGCTCTACGGGGAGCGGCCGCCGCCCGCCGAGCGGGCGGTGCTCGGCATCCCGCCCTGCCACTTGCTCGGGCTCCACGGGGAGCCGCCGCTGCCGCTCGGGCGGGAGGGGCCCCGCAGCCGCTCGCAGGAGCTCTGCGGGGAGCAGCTGCCTCCGGCCGAGCGGGAGGGGCTCGCCATCCAGCCCTGCAGCTTCCAGCAGCTCCACAGGGAGCAGCAGCCCCCAGCTGACGACGCACGAGGTAGGAAAAGAGTTGTAGCCTTGTTTTTCCAAAAGGTCCTGAAAAGTGACCGTTTGAAGTATTTTGCCGCAAGGCTCTGCCATTCTCGGCCAGAAGTTGTTAAGCCTACTAGGAAGGGGCACCTAGGAGGCCAAAAGATTCTCTGCTTGGTTTTGCTGTGTGCTTCCCGTGATGTTTGGTCCACAGCAGCACTAGAGCTCTGTGTCCCACAGCCACGTTGTGGAGCCTGACCAATGTGTTTGTATTCTTGCAGCCACCCCGGGCACTTCAGGGCCCAGCACTCCACCCGGCAGTGCAGCCTGTGCAGCATGGACGGCCTCCAGCTCAGCACAGAACGCACCTGGGGAGGAGGAATGGCCACCAGCAGATCTAGGCCTTGCTGTAGAGAAAATGATTCGGGAGATCAGGAGGTCCCTGTCTGAAAGATCTCCCTCTGTGCAGGTAATTCCATTGGATGGGGATAAAAGGGCTGGACTGAGAGCTTTTGAACGTTGTTACACGGTTGAGAAGCAAAGGCTTCTTTAATTGAAATTACTTCATTATTATTTAGCTATTGAATTATTCTTGGTATTGAATTCTTCTTGGATTTCTAAAAGAGGGGATGAAAAAGAAATGAGGAAGAGGTTTTACTTGCTGGGAAAGAGGAGAAGAGTGTTGGGAGAAGTGGCACTGAAGGCCAAGTGTCCTGTGCAGGGAGGGGCATGCCAGAGGTGCCTCTGTTGCAGCTGCAGTAGATGTGGGCTGTGCCTCTTTTGGGTGGGAAGGCCAAGGCAAAGCAAGGGCTGGGCTGCAGCTGCTGCTTCCTGGAGCCTTCTACTACTGCCCCATGTGTGTCCTCCAGGCATCACCTTGGCCCCCTGAATCCTGAGTTTAAAAGGCTTGTCATGTGAACTGTGTGGGCAGTGTTCCCTCCTCTGTGCTCCATGTCCTTTAGGAGTGGAGAAGGACAGTTACTGTATCCCTGATATGATTCCAGCAAAATAGTGAGTGATCTTTGGGTTCCTTTCTTTCTGTTTTTCTGTTCAGGGCAATGTTGGTGTTGCCCCTGATTCTTCAGGAGGGGAGCCTGTGAACAGAGCTGCAGCAGAGGAAGCTTCATCTGGCACCGAGAGCTGCAGGAACAGTTCCCAGGAGCCCAAGGAGCCTGGTAAGGACAGAGCCCACACTGTTTTAGAGAGCTGTGAGATGGCTGCTCTGAGCAGGGTTGGTACTTCCTGGTGCCTTGAGTTCAAATCCTGCGCTGGCACAACCTCCCTGAGCCCTGCCCTCCACGCTTCTCCAGAGGCTCTGACACGGAGTCCTCTGCTGGGGCAGAGAGCAGGGAATAAACCTGACCTTGTGTGAGTTGTGTCACCAAGCCGTGTGTCCCAATTTTGTGCTGAAGTTGGTGGATAAATTTGCTGCAGGGTGCCAGGGAAGGCTAGGCTGAGCAACACTTGAAGGAGCAGGGGAAAAAAAAGAGCAAAAATTCAGGGTAGAAGTCCAAATCACTGACTAAATGTAGTACCAGTCTGCTGGTATTGGTCCTGGCCCACAAGAAAAAGAAGGAGCACAACATCAGAGGCCAACCAATTGAAAAATCACGGTAACTCCAGTATCAGAAGGAAAAGCTTGAATGACCCCTGATTAGGGAGGCCTAAGAGGAGAGAAGGAGCACTGTGGATCCATTCCTTAGCCCAGCTGGTGCAGCCTGCAGGCCTCGTAGGGAGCTCTGTCCCTCCCAGCCCTTGCTGCCAGAGCTGATGGTCGAGTTGGAGCAGCTGCTGCTCACTGCAGAGGGCAGTTTGTAGATGGCAGGTAATGGAGCTGGTTCAGGACTCAGCTCCCAGCACCTTCAGCTTCAGCCATTTCAGTGAGGACTGAGGTCTCTCTGTCAGCTCAGAGAAAGAACAAGGCTGGGCTTCCTTGTGGCAGCTGGGACTGTCTGTGTTTCAAGCTCTCCTGGGTGCCCTTTGCACTGTGGGGGCTGGGAGTTTATCGAGATAATTCAATGCTTTGTGCTTTGAAGCACACTTTTGAACCCTTGGAATGGTCCCTGTTCTTTTAAGGGCACATTGCTTCAAAGTGCCAAGTGAGAGTCTGCATTTCAGGTCATCTTTGACAGCCCCTGGTAGAAGGACAATTACTGCCCAAGGGAAAGGTGCACAAGGGCCAATATTGACTGAGCGTTCCCTTTGCTTCCCAGATGCCATCTGACCAACATCTCCAGGAGGGCTGGAAGAGACAGGGGAGAGCCTGTGACCATCAGGCAGGTAGAACTCCTCTGCTTGTAGATATGTTTATAGATTTCTATGGTTATTTTTTAGTGGTTATAGTTCCATTTATAGATGATAGTGTTCTATTTATATAAACATATATTGATAGATCTGTGTAGTTAAATGTGGATATGTATATAGGTATAGATATGATATAAGTATATTTTATAATATATTTACGTTTGTAGATTTTCAGAGTTAGATTTTTCAATGTGTAGAGTAATATATTTATATATATATATGAAGTTACATTTATGAATGGTATAGTTATATAGTAAGAGGAATGTTTAGATGGAGAGATTGATGGAAGGATTGCTGTTTGTGTAGGCCTAGGCTGCATTTGTACCTCTTTCCCCCCTCAGCTGCCTTTTTCACCTCTTGCTTTTCCCCCGGTGCCCCCTGTGCCCCCTGTCCCTGTGCTGGGTCCGAGCTGGCGGCCGGGCCGGGCAGAGCAGCACTTCCAGCCCTGGCTGTCCCTGGAGCAGTGGGAGCTGTCGCTGGCCCCAGGCACTGTCCCTGAGGAGCTGCTGAAGGACGGTGAGACTGAGGGGGCTGAGGGGGCCGTGGCGCTGAAGGGACGGTGACCCTGAGCTGCTGCTGGGGCTGAGGGCTGTGGGGCAGCCGAGGGCCTTGGTGGCACTGAGGTGACAGGGAAGTGGCACAGGCTGGCAGGGTGGTGGGTCTCAGGGGACGGGATGGCTCAGAAGGGACTGAGGGGCGTGAGAGGACTGTGAGGGGCTGAAGAAACTGAAGGCGGCTGGGGCTTCACTGAGAGCATGGCGGGGCTGAGGGGATGGAGGGGGCCAGCAGAAAGCACAGAGGGCCCTGGGACTGCAGCTCTGCCAGGCCTTGGAAGCAATTCCAGAGCCTCCACTTTTGCCACAGCTGCCATGAAGACCTTGAGGACAGCTGGAGACTGACGGGAGCCAGCAGGGAGGAGCTGAAGGCCAGCAGCGAGAGAAGTGAACGGGGACCTGCTGCTACCAGCCTGCAGAGAGCCCGGCTGAGGCCACAGGCCCGGGGAGGCAGGTGGGGCTGAGGCTGCCGTGGGCCGTGGCCGTGGGCACTGCCCGGCGGGCCAGGAGTGGGCCCTGCCCGTGCTGGGGCTGCTCAGCGCAGCTGCCCCGGCTGGCACAGGGGCTGTCCTTGGGCAAGGCAGCTGTGCTGGCAGGGCCCAGGAGCTGTGCTGGCTCTGCCGGGCTGCGGGACAGTCTCGCCTCGGCTGCGCTCACCACAGCCCGGCCCGCCCGGCTGCTTTCTCTTTCTGACCCCCTGGGGAGGCTCTGACATTTCCTCTTCCCTGATGGAAGTGCAGCTGCTGCCAAGGGAAACATCCCCATACTCACTCAGTGTTCCCTTTGCTTGCCAGATGTCCCATCTGCTGTCCCTGTCCCTGTCCAGGAGAGCTGCTCTGCATGGGAGGAGGAGACCAAGCGAGAGGCTTTGAAGATGGGGCAGCTGGGATCCCTCTGCTTTGAGTGTTCTTTAGAGATACATGGACTTGAACATAGACAGGGATTATTACATCTGTATTTCTGTTAGTGGGTTGCTATTTGTATGGATTTATTTCCATGTATATATTCTTGTATTTATGTATATTTATTTTGTTATGAATGCATGCTATTTGTATATATACATATATGTTTGAAATTACATATATGTGTATCAATTTATCTCTGTATACATGGATATTGTTATATCTGTGTTAATTTCTATTTCTTATGGGTACAGTGGTGTAGGTATCTCCTTTGATATGATTTTTGTTATATGGCTTTTAAAATAGGAATATTGGTATTTGTATAGGTATATAAGTCTATTTGTATAGGTATATTTATCTGTTTATGTATGTAATTCTATTTTCATATCTATGGATGTATTTTTGTATTCCTAGATGGGCTTAATCCTTGCAGTAGTATGTAATAAATTAAGTTGTTAAACGCCTAATTGATCTTTGTGTATAGTGAGTTTTTGTAGAGGTTGGCAAGAAATTAACTGAGGATGGTATTTGTATATTATTACATACACAGGTTGTAATAATCTAATAAATTCCAGTTTTTAACCTAAATTGAGATTTGTATAGTTCTGTATTGTCAGCGTGGGTGTAGCACTTTGTAATAAATGACATTTTCCAACTGAAATTGATTCTCGTGTATTTGTGGATCAGCAGCGTGGCTGTAGCAATCTGCAAGAAATGCCATTTGTTAGCTGTGATGGGTGTTCTGACATTTGTACTACCCAAAGCCATGAGCAGATGTAAATGCTCGAGGAGTTTGACCATGCAAATCTCCAGCCATGCCCAGCACATGCCCCACCTGCACTCAGGCTGGGCAGGAGAAGGGCAGATTTGGGCTGGCAGCAGAGCCCCACGTTGGCTCAGAACTCGCTGCAGAGGCAGCTGAGAAAACTCTGGGACTCCACTGAGAGTAGAACTCCAAGCAGGAGCAATCCTGACAGGAGAAATCATTCACAATGAAAAAAAGAGAGAAAATGTGGCAAAGCAGATGTGGGGATGCTCTGTGAGGCTGATAAAATGCTCTGAATCACCCCTGCCTAGGCACGTCTTCTGCAAAAAGGTTTTGTTAAAAACTGAATACCTCCCATAAAATACAGATTGCTCTTTCCCCTTCACTTACCTTGCTGTGTGAGTGGAGACACACTCTCCTCATCACTGAGAATTTTTGCCCTTCAGCACCTCACATTTAATCAAAGATGATGTACTACCTTGGCACCATCAATGAAAACAGCCCTGCCCTCGTGGCAGTGTTTGCAAAGTCTTCCCTCCTCCTGTCCCCACATGTGACAGATGGAACCATGCATTTCTGTCCAAACTGTGCCTGAGCTGAGTGAGGGCTCCAGGAGCTCAGGAGGGTGCAAGAGCACCGCATGTGGGAAGCTTTTGCAAAGCTTCCTAAGCACCAGTAAACTCTGGGTTTGCCAATCTTCCCCTGCAATATTGTCCTATTCAAGAATGATCTTGGAGGACACTGTGCCTCCAGCTCACTCAAGAAAAGTTTGTTTTCTTCAAGGCTTGAATAGAGGAAAATGAAAATTGTGGGTTTTAGAGTGAAATTCGGGGGGTGATGCAGCTGGGTTCACTCCACTATTTGCTGTGGAAAGTAGGGCAAAAGCTTTAAATTCCCAGCAGAAGCTGACTACCAGCCCACAAAGACCTGAATGAGGCCCCGGTGGGCTTGCTGCATGCTGGTCCAAGGGAAAAGCTGGAACAAAGTCCCCTTTTATTGCAGATGGAGTCTGTACTGGTGTGTCCAGGGCTGTCTGTGGTAAGACACGGCAATCCAGCCAGAAACTGTGGATATGAGAGTTCCAACAGCAACCTGCTTCTCCAGGGTGAGGGACGAGGCCAGCCCGAAAGCCTGGAAGGTGGTCTGGGCACTGGAAAAGGCCAGGCTGTCCTTGAGCAGGGATGGCCTTCAAAGGGGACCTCATACCTTGTGCTGCTGACCAAGGGCAGCTGGTGGCCTTCCACAAAATGCTTCTTTTGTCCAGCTCTTGGAAAATTCCAGCCAGCAACAATTCCTGCTGCTCACACCAGGCCTTTCCAAGCAGGAGGAATTCCAGCAGCAGCCTGACAGCTTAGTGGCAGGAGAATAAAATACTTAGCTGAGCGTTATCAACTCTCTGTCAGAAGCCACATCCTCAGCCCCTCATCTCCTCCAGTTGTCTCAGACGTGGAGGAAGCAGCAGGAAATCTCTGATCCTGGAAGGGAAAGCAGAAGGAGGAGAGGCAGTGGCTGATCCCTGGGGCCTTGGGAGCAGTGAGAGCCATCCAAAACAGGATCTCTGCTGGGCTGTGGAGATAAGAGTGACCAATCAGCAATGCTCTGTGTGAGACTGGAGCCATCTGTGAAAGTGAGCATGGAAATCTGACCTTGCAAAACAGAGGAAAAGGTGTCTTTGGGTATTTGCCAAACCTCGCAGGGGCTCTGAGCCACCTGGTCTAGTGGAAGGTGTCCCTGCCCATGGCAGGGGTTTGGATCTAGAGGGTCTTTAAGGCCCCTTCCAACTCTAGCCTTTCTGTGAGTCTGAATTACAAACCCACAATGACAAAGAGAACACAGCAAACCTGGCCTCCGCTGGGTTGTTGGAGATGTCTGCAGTCACTTGTGTCACCTGGAGACTGGTTTGGATCTGAAGAAATTTTCATGGTCCCAAAGTATTTCAGTGTGACTTTCCTGGTTCAGGGCCCCAAAAGATGCCAGAACAGATTATCTGCAGGCACAGAATTGGTTAAGCTGCCTATGAACCTGATGGAAGAAGTGTATTCATGTTATTGCAGCATTTACCCTGTACAGGTGATATTTAGTTTCCATTTTGAAGATGAAATGTTCTTGCACAATGCTTGTATATGCAGAAATACTGGCTTTAAATCCTAATTCCATCTTCACACAAGGATGTGTAATCCCTCAGAAATGTTTAACACAGAGCCATATTAGCTTTGGGCTGGGTGGTGTGGTTTGTTTAAAGTTTGTGATGAGTAATGGCAGTGTTAACAAATACCACTCTTGTTAATTTGAGTCCTCCCTTTATCAACCCTGTTGCATAGAAATCACTTCTTTATAGCAGAGACTAATGAAATTCCTTCATACAGATGAGAATTGTGCAATTCAGGTTGATTAAAGGGGAAGTTTTCTGTTATTGTGAAAGGACAATTTAGATAACCTGTTTGCTGTTCATCCTGGAGGTGCTTTGCAGTTAAGAGTGAAAAGAAAAAAGACATTTCTCTTAAGAAGTGTCTTGAAAGAGCTTTTTGTATTACCAGAAGCAGCTACATTGATATTGACCTCCACAATTAGAAATGCACAACAACCACTTAGGTGACTTAATCTGGCCATGACTTTTAGCTGCAATTCCAAAATCTCATCAAATATGTTGCTATCCTTTAAACAAGGAAGGAGAGCACAAATACCAACAATTCTCCTCAGCCTTCTGGGTTGGAAAGACCATTTAATTTATGCTCCCTTAGCTGTTAGCCTAAACCCTGCTGTGCAAACCTTACGTCTGTGTTGGACCTCATAAACTTCTTGAGCATCAACTTAGGTGCAACCCTGCTACAAAACCCTTCAGGCACCACACTGATTTAGAGCGGCAGGACTTCACTGTTCTAGCAGAGAATTTTATTTACTGGCTCCTGCAAGTCATTTCCAGAGCAGACGTGAAATCAGTGCCTTGCTATCTGGATGTGATAGGATTTTCCTCCTGTCCCAACAGACAACAGGGGAAAAGATTTGTTTCTATTATACCATTGCATCTAAATCTTTGGTTTGAGAGCAAAAGGAAAATGTTCCTTCAAGAAGTTCTGCCCAGACTTTTTGGCATGAGGACAAGCTGTGGTGTGCTGGCAGGAGCAGCACTGTCCCTGTGGGTGCAAACCCCCTTAAGGATGAACAGGCTGCTGTCACAGGGGCCACACCTGCAGCATGAAAACGAACCGTGCCATTAACTCGATGCAAACTAAACACAAGTGACTCAGCTCTGCATCCTCAGCAAGGACTTGCCTCTGCAGAGATGTTACTGACAGACTCAGCTCTTGTTTGCAAGGGCTGTTAAATTGTCACACAAATCAACCACCCCTCCCTCTCTTTGTCCTTGGCGTCCAGCTGCTGAGCTGTTGCTGAGAAAGAAGAGGCAGAGTCCTTCAGGGCAAACGGGGACTTTCCAATGGGCAGAAACTTCCTCCTTTGTTTTGGTTTCAGTGACAACAGAGGGGTTTGTCTTTAGTCCCTGTGTCAGCAGGGGAATTGTGCCTGCCCATCACACCTAGGATCTGAACAACCTGGATTTTTATTGGTGTAAAATCCACAGTGACCTGACCTTCTGCAGGAATATGGAGAGAAGAGTCAAAAGGGATTCCTGGAATGTTGCAATAAGCAGAAAGTGGTATTAAACCATTTAAACATTATATCAGTATATTGATAAAAAGCTCATAAAAGCTCATATGGAACTGATTTAAACCTAATAAAAAGAGGCATTTTATTGTAATAAAGAGTGAGGGTTGCAGACCACAGTGTGAGATATAGTTACTCTTCATAGTTTAGGAAGGTTTATTAAACCTTATAAAAAATACAACAGGAGACTGAATAAAGAAAAAAGGTTACAGCACCAGGAGCAAAAGATTTTCCTCGCCATGTGCTCAGCCCCCTCACACTGGAGACTTTCCCTTTTTAACCCTTTAACCCCTCCCAAAGTTTTGTTCATCAACCTCCTCTTTGCTGTCCAGTGGTGAAGATCTCTTCCTCAAATCCTGATTGGGGGTCCAGTGTGGCCATAGTGACAAGCCAGCCCTCCCAGATGTCCCAACGCCTTGGGGACATCTGGGAGTCATAGTGACAAGCCACCCCTCCCAGCTGTCCCTTGATAACCACGGGATGGGGTGCAGCATAACTATAAATCTATAAAACTTTTCTTAACCTATATACATGATATTTTTCTATTAATTGTGAGAGTCAATCATCACATGACTCATCTATCACAACAGGAAAAGCAGTTTCTGGTGGCAGGAACACTGGTTTTAAAGGTAGGACCAGCTCTTGAGGTTTGATTTGTTCCCTCTTTCAGACTACAAGGAAGTCATGGTGTTCCAGAGTAGAAGCTGGTCCCAAAAGTTTGAGAACAGGGGGTGATAAGATCACCAGGGTATTTTATCCGTATCTAGGAAGAAGCCCTGCAGAGCTTCTCTTTAGCTTTGACTGAAAGTAGAAGTCCTGTTTTTACCAAGAATTTTGATCTCTTTGTGTTTTGGAGAAAGAAAAAAAAAAACCCCAAACCACCTGAAGTTTACATTGAGGTGAGATGTATCACAGAGGGATGAGGGCTCACCAAAGCAAGAGACCCTCCTGTAATTTAAACTGTTCTTTCAATAATAACAATAATTTCTCAGTACATGTTGATTTCAGCAGGCACCAGATTCCCTCTTCTTGTTCTGGCCTTTCACATATCACTAAGGGAAGGTGAGGCTGTGTCATTGTCATTCGGATTTTTAATTCTTCAGACGTCAAAACTGAATTCAAGTAAAGTTCATTAAACTGCAATTTACATATATGATAAATAGGTATGATTTGTGCTGATAAAAATTGAAACAGCAATCAATATTGATACAGTAATTGATATTTGAGAATAATAAAATAGTTAGAAGTTGTAATGCCAAAGAAGAGAGGGAGAGGAGGGGCTCCACCCCCCCCCCCCCTCTTCCCAGCAGATGTTGTCAAGGACCACAGGAAAGAAGCTGAAGATAAAGTTGCTAAAAATGAGCAAAAACCTGGTTGGGTCCCAGAAAATGCTAATTATAAGGGATTTATTGCCTTGATATGTAGATGCAGTGATACGTTAGTCTTGGCTTACATAGTACTGGCTTGGTGCGCGTGTGTAACCCAAACATGAATAAAAGGACACAGAAGAAGACTACAGAGCCTTCATCAGTGATGACCCCCAAAGACTTGTGTGACCACCAAACCGAGTGGTGGCACATGATTGGTAAAGGTGGTAATGAAGGCGGAGATAGAGATATGACGAACCGAAAATGGGAGGAGATGGTATTGACACATGGCATATAAGGGGTGATTTTCATTAGCAAGCTCGTACGTGATGTTGCAAGGGTCCCAAAACCCTGCCCTCCGTACCCCGTGGTTATCTTTTGCTTATGCACTATTATTGGAACCAAATTATCCCTTATTTTAATCAAATTATATTGTATCTAATTTTTTTTTATTTTAACTATTTAATTAAAATTGTTACTAATTTTAATATTGTTTGGCTTTTTTATGATAGGATAATTGGGAAAACATAACAATTTTGGTGCCGACATCCGTGACTCTCTCAACTCCAGGGAGGTGGATAGTTTCTGGGAAGGAGCTCCCCACCAGAATTTTAAGTGGTCCCAAGGCTAGACCACTCTCCCTTGGGAAAAGAGAGGTTTTATTACAATAACGCATAAGCAAATTAGTTTTTAAGAGCATGCAAGAGAGGCTCCCATCAGAGTGCCGGCTTATAGGAGAGAGAGTATCCATAGAAAACTGCTTTGTGAACGAAGACCCTCGTGAGAAAAGGAGGCTGTGAGTATCATGGGGTTTTGGGTCGGGGGGCGGCTGTATGCATGTGTGAGTGTGTGTGCAGTGTCTGAGATGGGGGCAGGGCAGTGCCAGACCCCCGAAGTGAGCGGGACCTCCCAGTACCGCGTTTTCGTGCCCTCCGAGAGGATGCCGGCCGGGAAAGGAGGGAAGTGAAAGAAAAGTGAACGAGTGGGGACCCCGGGAGGGTTTGACCCAGGGGGAAGGAGGGGATCCCTGGTCCAGGCACCTGTGGGAGGGTCCTTGAGCAGGAGGGATTGACTCATTAGGGAGACTGAGAGAGTGAATGAATAGGTTCAAATTCCTTGGAGGGGTTGGTAGCAGGCAATTTAGTATGTGATTAGATGGTGAGAGGACGGGGCTAATAGATTGAGAAAGAGGGAGAGATAGGAGTGGAACAAGTAGATTGCAGAAGGAGAGATAGGTGTGGAAGAGGTAGATTGAAAAGGCAGTGTGACAGAGCAGTAAGCCACGAGGTGAGTGTGGGAAACTAAGGCTCTCCTGGTACTGGGGATTTCTTAGTTTGCTGCTGCCAGAAAGGGGTCAGGGAAAAAGTAAGTTCCTTGACCCAGGGGCTGCGGATTGTAGGAAAATTCGCAGTGGTTTGAGGTATCTGAGAACCGTGAGGGGGGTTCTCAGGGGGGGAGCATTCCTCAGGACAGCCCACTGGGGATGATAATACGGTTTTGGGATGAATGGGAATCCCGAAGGGAAGAAAATCAAGGAATTCAGAGGGCAGTGCCTAAGGGACATAATATAGGAAAAGCTTTGAGTGAGCATCAGAAAAAATATGAGTCCCCAGCAGAATGGTTAAAAAGATTAAAAAGAGACTTGCAATTCTATTCAGGTATAGATACTGATACTGCAGTAGGGCAGGTTCTTTTAAAAATTCAGTTTGTGACCAGATTTTGCAGTGACATCAGGAAAAAGCTGGAAAAATTAGAAGACTGGCAGGACAGGGGACTTCAAGTATTACTGAGAGAAGCACAAAGGGCATTTGTAAAGAGAAATGAGAAAAGGAGAAAGCAGATGCCAGAATTGTGGTTGCGGCAGTTCAAGAAATGCAGGCAGCTTTGAATACAGAAAAATCTGCAGGGAAAAACAAACGGCAAATGTCAGGATCTAATTTTAGGAACACAAGACCTGTGCATTTTTCCCGCCACAAGAAAAGATACTTAAAAAATTCTTGTCCTACTTTAAAGGATGCGGGACCTACCTGTTTTTATTGTCATAAAAAGGGGTACCTGCAAAAAAATTGCAGAAAGAAACAGCAAGATGAGAAAACTTCTCAGGAGAATCAGAGAGGGCAAGAGTTTTTTGTTTAATGAAGAGGACCGAAATACAACCAGAAGAGGCCTTGATAATAAAACTAAAAGTAGGTCCTCAGAGTGAAGAAGTTTTATTTTTAGTCAATACAGGAGTTTCTCAGTCGACAGTGACAAAATGGCACTGGGAACACAGGGTTTATATGGGGGATAAAAGGGTCTTATATGCAGCAACCCAGGACCAACAGGGGAAAAGACAGGTGAGAACATCTTGGGGGAGTACATATAAGGAAAAAAAGTTGTTCATGATACCAAGAAACCCTGTTGAATCCCCAAAGGCCTGCAAAAGCCTTTGGGCAAGATCATTGCATTTAGAGGAGTGTCTCACTTTAATTCATTATCTTTGCCCTTAGGTATTGCGGTTCCAGTGGTAGGCCCCTGGACCTCCACAAAACTACTACTTCCTGAGAATTCATTGCTGGGTGAGGAGCTCAGTTGTGCTGAAAGCAGAGGCCTGTCCCGGCAGCTGTCACCCAAGTGGGGCCCAGGGGCCAGTGACCGCTGCCAGCAGCAGGAATGCGGGCATGGCGAGGATGCCCTGGCTTGGCTTTTGTCTCTTGAACAAGGCGGGCTCAGGGCAGTGCAGAGCAGGCTGGGAAGCAGAGGCCTGAGTCTTTGGAGGCTGCGAGCCTTAAAGATCAGCCCCTGCAGCAGCCCAGATGCAGGTGGCCCAGTTGCCAAGGCTGTGGGGGCCTTCAGAGCGTGCAGGTGGATTTTGCATGGCTGTGGCCTGCTGCCGGCTCTGGGCCCAGGAGTGCCTGTGGCTGCAGCAGGAAGGGTGGCTGAAGGTTTGCTGCCTGCTTTGGTGGCATGGCTGCAGGGGCCAGTGCTGTGAGAGCCCCCTGGGTGAGAGCTGGTTCGAGCTGAGCTCTTGGGGACAGCGCTGTGCCCCAGGCCAGGAAGAGCAGCAGTGCCCAGTGCCAGGAGTGGTATCAGTGGGAGCCCCTGTGCACAGGGACCACCAGCTCTGGGGTGGCTGTGCCAGCACCCGCAGGGACCTCCAGCCCTGCGAACCCGGATCAAGAGGAACCCAAAAGTGTGCAAACGCTGCCTGCACCCAAAAGAATGGCAAAAATAGAGATGTTTTAAAAAGAAACTATTTATTTGCTGAAGATCGGCAAAAGCTCGGATTTACAGAACATGTGTCATTATAACAATCCTTATAACAAAAACAACAACGTACAGAACATATTTACATGGGATCTGATGGACTAACAATCTTCAAAACATATTTACAGAAAACTTCTAACGTACTGAACGTATTTACAAGCAACTTCCAAACTTTGAAACGCATTTACAAAGGCATCCCAGCTGTGCCATCGTCTGCATGAGTCCTGGAAGAAAGGAAGCAGCAGAGCTGGACTCAGCCACCAGCACTGGGCCCAGCAGGGTTGGGAGCTGGGCCCCAGGGGCTGGGCCGGGGCTGGCAGGGCTGGCGTGGCCCCAGGCAAGCACAGGGCAGGCCGGGACTGGTGCTTGTGGCAGCACAATCCAGGCCCCCTGTGGGCACCGTGTCCCTGAGCGGGGCCATCCAGCCCAGCCCCAGCCTGGCGTCAGGGGACCCAGTGTGTGTGTGGGCAGGGCGTGGGAAGCATCTGCCTGTCTTACCTGTGGGGCTCCATCTTCATCCAAGGACCATGGGCTCCTCCTCATCCTCCTCATCGACTTCCATCTCTTCGGTGTCATCCTCCTCATCCACTTCCATCTCTTCAGTGTTGTCTTCCACCTCTACTTCCATGTCCTCAATAGGGGAGGACATGGAAGTAGAGGAGGAGTCCACCTCCATCATCTCTTCCCCATCCAGCCCCAGGTCCACTTCCATCGCTTCCACAATGTCTCTGTCAGTCTGCATGGGGCAGCACAATCTCCAGTGGGCTTCCTGTCCCCCACCATCCATTCCCACATGGCTGCAGCCTGCCCAAGCCGGGTGCCCCCTGCCTGGCATGGCACTGTACCTCCATTGGCACAGCAGAGCACATTGTGCTGGATTGGCGCTCCAGAGCCGGCAGCAGGAAAAACCCAGGCAGGAGCAGTTGCTCACTGCTGAGGCTCAGAACAGCAACTGACCCTTGGCAGCCAGTGAAGTGTCTGCTGTGCTCGTTTCCAGGTCCTGGACGTTCCACCTGGAACCCTCTGGGAGCTGTGATGTCACTGTAGTTTCAGCGCTGCTGCTCAGTGGGAGATGGGCATGGCAGAATGATCAAATCCTTGAATGGTTTGGCTTGCAAGGGACCCTCAAGATGATCTGGTTCCAAGCTGAGCAACCTCCCAGGAGAGCAGGTTTCTGTGGCCCTTTTCCCACCTGGCCTTGGATATTGCTGGGGATGGGGCACCCACAGCCTCTCTCCACTGGTCCCTGTGTCAGGGACAAGCACCCTGAGAGTAAAGAACTTCTTCCCATCATCAAATCTCTTCTACCTCTTACAGTTTGATCGCATTCCCCCTTGTCCTGTCACTACAGTTCCTGACCAAGAGTCCTCTCCCACTTCCCTGGGTCAGGCTCTTCCTGCAGGGTCACACGTGTAGTTGAACCTGCAGAGAGGAGAGAAAGAAGCCAAGTTCCCAGTCAGACAAAGTGGGGAAAGTGGCATGAGGACTGAGAGAAGAAGGATAAAGACGAGACATGCAAGGCTTTGCGTTGGGTGTGCTGTGGGATTCATGCCTTTTATTAGAGGCCAGGTTCCCTTGTGCACTCACTTCCTGTGTTTCAGCCTGTCCACAGCCAGCCTCTTTGAGTGACCTGCACTCCCTCCCAGATCTGGGAGCCTGCTTGCTTAAACATGCTGGTTAATGAGGTGAGAGAGGGATCTTTGTGTGGAACTTCAAACACTTCAGTGGATTACACTGAAAAGGGTACAGGAAGGGTGACAAAATGGGGCTGTGCACAGAGCGGGAAAATGGGGGGGGGATTCGGGGTAGCAATGCAGTAAGCCAGGTCCAAAATGGTATAAGAGAGGGGAAAACATTCTAGAGTGAGTACATATAAGAAAAATACTGCAGCTGAACTGGGTGATACCAACAAAACGGTCTGCATCACCATGAGCCTGCAAATGCCCATGGGCGACACCATTGCATTCAGAGCGATGTCTCTCTTTTACCTTGGTCAATTTGCCCAGAGGTATTACAGCTCCAATGGTCAGCCCCATGGCCCCCAGAACTTCCCCTTTTTGTTGTCTATAAAGAAGGCTTCTGCCATAGAGTTTTGCAGGCATTTAGCATAATGTATAAAATAACCAACAAAATGAATACAATTAACAGAGTCCACAAAACAGTCTTAACTAAACATGAAAGTTAGCCTTTTATACCCCAGTGTTTGAAAAGTCCAGTGAATCAGTTGTAGTTGCCTTCCATCTGGATCTTGTTTCCTTGATTTTTAGCAGCTGGATGCCCTGGTATACTGACTCCCTATGTGACAACAGGTAGAAAAAACACATGCCTTCAAGTGCCTGACATGCATGGCCATGGCCATGAAATTGTGGCTTGTCTGTGGAAGCACCCAGCTGAAGGCATGTGGCTCTGTGAGGAGCATCCAGATTCCTGTTCAGTAGCAACCAATGGCAGCATCCTCTGATTTAGGCTAATTTATTATCTGGAGGCTTGGGTGTCCTAAAAGCAAACAGATGAAGAGATTAGAAGATGAAACTTAAGTTGTGTTCCCACTAAACTTTCTCTTCTGTAAGCCAAGGATGTGAACACAGCTTATTAGAAGAATCATATATCAATGCTAAAATATAGATTTTACAAATGTTAAGACATATATCTTGGTTAGTGGTGTCTGAGCTATCTTGGTCTTGGTGTGTTTGGTCAATGCTGCTTAGGAGATCTTCTTCTGTCCTTCTCCTTCTTCTTTTCCAGGCTGCTGCTGTCTCCCTTAGGCTTCCATTCTGTTCTTCTGATGGTGGCTTTGGTGTTTCCCTCGCGGTTCCTCGCGGTTCCCCGAATGTATTTTGCTGGGATCGATCTTAGGAGTGTTGCTCTAGAGACAAGGGCATCTTCTCTTCCCCAAGTAATTAATGGCTAGGTGCCCGTAAATTTGTTTAGATTCAGGTTCTTTGAGCAACACAGGTGGCTGTTCTTTTAATTGGGCTGCTGTTGAATTAGTAAAATGCCTGATGACTGGGGGAGATGGCTCTATAAATGAGTTGTTCAAAAAGTTGAGTACGTAAAAGGCCTTGGCCAGTCTGTCAATGGAAGACAATATCTGGATTACCTCTCTCAGTTGATCAAGGATCCTTTTGATGGCTCAGTGGGCCCTCTAAGCTATGGACTTTGCTGTGGCGGAGTGTGGTATGCCTGTAACATGTTTTATACCCCAGTGGTCAGAAACTTGTTGGAATCAGTGCAAGGTATAAGCAAGAGCATTATCAGTTTTAATTTCCTGTGGAATTGCTAAGGTGGAAAAACCAAAAAGGTAATGTTTTATAGCATCTTCTGATTTTTCACAAGCATGCGCAGTGGCGAAAACCGCACTGGAAAAGCTGTCGATTGAGACGTGTATGTATTTTAGTCTGCCGAAAGGGGCCTAGTGCGTGATGTCTGATTGCCAGATGTGGAGACTCTCTAGTCCTCTTGGATTGACTCCAGCTCTGACAGAAGCAAGGCCGTGTTCCTGACAATTTGGGCAGGTGGCTACAATGGATCTTGCCAGGTCTCAGGTAATTTTGAACTTCCTGAGCAGCACAGGAATGTTTTGATGGTAGAATTGGTGGGTGATCCTAGTCTGTGTAAATTTGATTTCAGGAGTATTGCAGTGTTTCAGATGTTTGAAGTAGGCAATTGAGGTGCTCTGGAGTGAGAACTAATTGTATATTCAGAAGGTCTGTTCCTGCAAGGGAGCACAGATGTTCTGTAGCTTTCCTGATTACTTCTGCAATAACTTTCTGTGGGGTTGGTATCATTTTAGTAGGTCGGTGTGCTCTGAAAATGCATTTAATTTCTATGAGGGGATCTGAGAAAGTTGAGTCCCCCTGAAACAATAATGCATGGAATTTTGGACTTACACCAAGGATTGCCAGGGAGGAAGGAAAATTAGGGTGGTATCTGTGTGCCTGTTTAGTTTGAATCACCCAGGAGATCTTTTGTACAGCTGCTTCTGCCTCCGGTGTCAGTGGTCGCAGTCGAGTCCTTCTCTGCCTTTAAGGAGCGGGAACATTGGGGAAAGGTCTTCTGTGGTCATTCCCAGCAGTGAACGTACCCAACTGATGCTTTCACAGAGTTGGTGGAGTCTCCACAGAGTCTTTGGGTTGTCCTTGATGTGCAGTGCTGTCACCGACATCTTTCCATAAAAATCCTTTCTTTAGGGTTTTCCCTTCTGGGAAGCTGCGGCCCCAGAGAAAGGATGTAAACAATGGTTATCTGCTGCTGTGAAATGCAACAGGTGCATCTGTGATTGGCCCATGTTGGATGTGTACAATAAATGGCCAATCAAGGACCAAGCTCTCTCTGGGACAGAGTCGGGGAGAGCTCCTTTGTTATTGATTCTTTTTCTATTCCTAGCTTAGCTAGCCTTCTGAGAACTTTTCCTTCTATTCTTTTTAGTATAATAATATTGTGGTATGCATATAATAAAATAAAAAATCAAGCCTTCTGAACATGGATTCAACATTCTCGACTTTCTCTTCACCCAACAACCCTTGCGACCACTTTGACAAAGTGCTTGGGGTGTGATGGTTCTCTCTGTGCTTTTTAGGCCGAGCTACATCAAGGGGGCTGTCTTTTGGACTTTATCTGTTGCTATCTCAAAACCTTTCTTCTGTACTGCAGTGATGACATCCTGTACTGCAAAGTCCAAAATGATCTGAGGTTCTGCACAAACTAATATATGGTCTATGTACTCAAAAAGGATAGCATTAGGATATCTTTTCCGGCTGGGTGAGAGAATTTGCGCTGCAAGGCATTGACAAGTAGTTGGGTTCTTCATCATTCCCTTGAGGCAATACGGTCCACTGGTACCTCTGTAAAAGTGCTTGTCAGTTTGGGGACGGAAAAGGCAAACAAGAGGCTTTCATTGGGTTGCAAGGAGAAATCAAAAAAGCAGTCATTTAGATGTATCACAAGCATCTGCTAGTCTCAGGGTATGATGGAGGCTGAGGGCAGGCTGGGCAGGAGGGCACCCATGTCCTGGATGACCTCGTTGATTTTCCTGAGGTCCTGCAGGAGCCGCCTCTTGTCCTTGCCTGGCTTTCATATGATAATGACAGGCACATTGCAGAGGCTAGTAGATGGTACAATGTGGCCCACAGACAGCTGCTCCTACACGAGGGACTGCAGGGCCTTTAACTTTCTGCCTGGGAGGGGCCACTGATCCACCCATATGGGGTCGTTGGTCTTCCAGGTTGACTGAAGGGTGGCACGCTGCTCGGTTGCCCTGTCTAGAAATCCTGAGGTGTTGATAGGATCTCTAGCCTTGTCCCCCTTTGGGACAAGAGGTCTCTTCCCCTAAGTGTTATTGTTGCCCGGGTGACAAATGATCTTACTGTAGCAACTGTGCCCTCAGGACCTTCCAAGCAGATGGTGCCTTGACTCCAGAAGCTGGTAGTGGCTCCCCTGCTAGCTAATAATTACCCCAGCAGCTGGAACCAGGGGCCATTGATTTAGCCAAATAGAGCAGGAAATTATGGTGATGTCAGCTCCTGTATCTAATAGTCCTGAAAGACATCTCTTTCTCCCTTTACATGGCAAAGCACACTTTAGAATGGGTCTATTTGGGCCTGTAATCTGTGTCCACATCACCATTGGATCAGCTGGTGTGGTGACCATGTCCCGTAGGAGGATGGCTCAGGCTCTAACTCTTCCTTTTGGAATGAAAAGGAGAGGGTCTAAGCATAGAGCCTGGACAGTTATCTCCTGCAAAGATGTCAAGGCGAGCACCTGAGGTAATGTAGTGAGTGTCTCCATCCCTTCCCTGGTGTTGGTTTAAATCAAAATGCCTCTGGGCCATTCTTCTGGCCTGTATTTGCCTTTGGAATATGGTGAACATAAATATTGTGGATTGGAAATGAAAAGGCACTTACTAGCTGCCTTTGGGTTCCAGGGCAGAGCTGTCTTCTGTCGAGTTTTCTGCAGCGATCGAGCTGTCCTGCTGGATCTGAGAAGGTTGCTGTGCTGGTTCTCCACGATGTTGGGGAGAGTAGGGCAGAATGGCCTCGCATTTGGTGTCATTGCACAGGGCCTTTCTGTGTCTGTGTGGGGTTTCCCGCAGGCCACCGGTTTTGCTGGTGTTGGAAAATGTGTGGACGACGGGGGCAGTGAGGACAGTGGTTGTGATGCCTAGAAGGTCTCCAGTAATAGCCTTTATTTTTACAGTTCTGTTAAAAATGTCCCATCTCTCCACATATAAAGGAAGGTCCTTTTTCATATGTTTGTGGGTGAGAAACTTACAGGGTATTAGCACCTCTACTACACCCTGACTGGTAGTCTTATCTAGGCTGGCATAAAGGTGTTAGGATGCCCTAATGGTGCATGCCTTGACCATTTGTGAAATGGCAGGTTTTGGGAAAATTGACATGACCGATGAGAGAAGGACAAAAAAAGTACAGACGTGCAAGTCATTGGGTTTAGTGCCCTGAGGGATTTATGCCTGTTATTTCAGACCAGGTGCCCTGGTGCACGTAATTCCTACATCTTCCTGAGATTTCATTGCTGGGTGAGGAGTTCAGCAGTGCTGAAAGCTGAGGCCTGTCCTTTGTGTTCCCTTTGGGATGGCAGTGGAAGGTGCCCTGAGCGCACATTCAGAGGCACCTTCATGGCTCCTCATGTCACAACACCAAAATTAAATGTGCAAGGTGGCTTCCTTGAATGACATGTAGTCCTTTGAAACATCTGCAGCAAGTGGTCTGAAACTGCTTTCTGAGCCTGCTCCTTGGGATCAGCTGTGAGGGGCTGAGGGCTGGCCTGAGCCTGCTGCTGTGTCCCGCTGGGAGCAGCCCAACAGCCTCTCGTGCAGAGCAGGCCCTGCCAGACGCCCTGGAGATCTCACCTGCTCAGCAGCCACCTTTGTCAAGGTGGGTAAACATCAGCTGATGCTGACTTTACCCTTGGACCCCTTGGTTTAGTCACTATGTCGAATTTTTTTCCTGAATCCCTTGGTATTTACCCCTGGCAGTTGTGATGGGGATGCCTGGGGAGTGTGGGTCTTTGTGGGCAGCTGCCCTGGCAGCTGCCCTGCCCTGGCAGGGACTGAGCTTGGGGCCCTGTTGGGCCCATGGCCCCAAGCAGCAGCAGCAGCAGCAGCAGCAGCAGCAGCAGCAGCAGCAGCAGCAGCCCCAGGGCCCAAAGCCCCATGCCCCCTGCCCAGCACAGCCTGCCCTGTCCCTGCAGCTGTCACCCAAGTGGGGCCCAGGGCCAGTGGCCGCTGGCAGCAGCAGGAATGCGGGCAGGGTGAGGATGCCCTGGCCTTGCTTTTGTCTCTGGAACAAAGCAGGCTCAGGGCAGTGCAGAGCAGGCTGGGAAGCAGAGCCCAGGGCCTTTGGAGGCTGCAAAGCTTACAGATCAGCCCCTGCAACTGTTAGCGTTCAGAAACACATAATCACGGGGGATTATATGCGGTGCTTTTTATTAAGAGCTCTAGGAATCGGGGTATATACAACCCAAATCTGACTCCGGCCATACATCCCAAATGATCATGTTTTTTACTCTATCGTTACATAACTTTCATGTTAATTATTAAACTTATATTGTTCTATTGTATACATAAATTTAGCCCCTCTCTGAATTTCCAACATAGTTTCTCACGATTCTTCTTATGGTTATATAATAATTACATTTAATTACTAAACAATCATCACATCTAACAATTATATAATTTATCATACTGCTTACGCAGGTGCAGTTGATCTGGGAGAGCACAAAGCCTAACATTTTAGATTCTATCTTTAACTTTTTCCAGTGTTCCACTATTATTCTCCCCCCTTTGAAAGCATTTTCACTTCACTATAGGTGTAAATGTTTTCACTTGATACAGTCCTTTATTCCTCAGTTTGTACTCGGTTCTTCAAATCCAGGGTTGATCGTGGATGCTGTTACGAACTGGAGAACCAGAAGATGGTGGGCGTGGATCTCGTGTTAGTGCCTTTATTATCCTCTGATTCCAGGATGTTTTCTTCTGTATCTCTCCCTTTAAGATGCTTTAAACTAACCAAATTGCTAAGAATACAATTAGTAAGATTATCACACTCTCAATGATAGATTTAATCCATGAACTCACATTGCACCCTAAAAAGATTTAAAGATTTTTCCTAACCAGCTTGTAGCCAAATCCTTTTGCTCTTCTTGTGCTTCATGATCTATTTGTTTCAACTGATTGATGTCATATTCTACATCTGCAGTTACATTTGGGATATGAACGCACAATGATCAACTTGTCCCTTTAAAAATCCACATACTCCATGCTCTTTCAGGAGTAACATATCTAGGGCCAATCCATTTTGTAAAGTCATTTTTGTGGCGGCTTGTAACTGTATATTTAATTCTTTAAATCCTTCCCGGGTGACTCTTGCCAGTCTACCTACCTGACCTGTAAGTTTGTACAGCATCTCTCTGCTCTTATAGTTTGCTATAGGACCAAGCAATGACTCTAGGGCCCATCCAAATTTCACTCCACTAGAGGGTTCTTGCCAAGTGTCATCTGGATTTGCATTGTCTAGAACTTCTCGTCTTGCTCTTATCTGCAGAAGTTCATGTTCTCCATTAAATGGGGACTTTTTCCAAATTGGACATAAGGTTGGGAGGCCTAAAGTAATCTCCTTTACTTTCCTGTCTACAGGCAGATGTGTTGTCCAGGTACCATCGCTTGCTGCCCATACAAATTGTCCTGGACCTTGGATTGTATTCCTGGTACACCCTATAATTACTTTATAATTCACTCTGCCTTGTTTTTGTTTGATCCCTCTGCAAGCACAATCAATTTGTAGGGCTATTGCCAGGGGTGTCATCTGTTTTATCTCTTCATCATCTGAAGTGCAGTCGTAAGTTTTATTACATGACCACCAACTTTGTCTGCCCTCGTTCTGCTACTAGTGTCAGTGTTCGTTATTGCTGGATCTGTTTCATTCTCAGGGCCTTCCCACTTAATACACAAAGGAGTGTTTGCCATATATTGGAATCTTTGAAGAATACTCACAGACCACGCACTGTCCCAAGGTTCTATCTGATCTTTCTTATCCTTGGCCTCACATTCCCATACCAGAGTTGTTTCTGTGACTTGCCTCGATTCAGGTACCAGTTTACATGTAATTGTTTTGTTCTTTTGTATTTCAGGTAGTTTTGATGTTATGATTCCCCAGTTTACTGGGTCTCCTGCTGCCTTTGGTATTGGCAGGCAGGCAGTTATTCGGCTGGTGTTTTGCATTTTGGCAAAATCTTTGACTAATCCAATCATTACATTCTCAGCCCGAACTGCATTAGAAACCTTTATCACCTGTGTTTCCGTTTGTACCTCTCTCCTCATTCTAGAATGAAGAGTGGTTAATTGATCATTTTGCATTCCACATCCCAAAGATATTAATAACCATAATGTTAGCACAATTACTGGTAGCATTCTGAAAGTAATTAAACACGTTTTACCTGCAGCCTTTGTTCATTCCAGAGTGTCCTGGTTTAGGACAAATTAAGGGAAATCTCCAAAAGGGAGCCCTCCAAAACAAAAACAAACCTCCAACCACCCCTCCCCCAATACCGGGTTCAGGAAGGAATTTCTCAGAGGAGCAAAGTGGAAAACAAAACTTATTTATTGACAAGTAACAAAAGAACACTCCCCAACACAAGAAAAGAAAAGAAACCAGGCAGTGTTGTGGAGGGCGCTGAGCTTCTCTTGCAGACTCCAGGGGTCCTGGACGTCTCAGGTCAGGTCCGGAGCCGGTCCAGTATCTTCAGGGAAGGGTAAGAAAGAAGGAATGAAAGAAAAGAAAAAAACAGCGCAGAAAGCAGAAAGCAGCAAAAAAGCAGCTATCAGCTAGGGGCCGAGGCAGGAGCAAGCAAGCAAGCAAGCAAGCAAGCAGCGGCAAGCCAAGCAGCCAAAAGCCAAAAGCGAAAGTGCCCGGTCACACTCACTCCTCCGTCTCCGCCCCGCCGTGGCAGGACGGCTGGGGATGGGGGGGAGAGAGAAAAGGCACAGCTGCCAGACACAACACACGATATTGGGATAAAGGCTGTCACCCCACGACACTCCACCCCTTATCCCTTATCATGAACATACAATAAAATCTTTAATTTCACTTACTCACGCCTTTGACACTTGCGCATTCCTCTCATCTTACTTGCTCAGACCTTTGACACTTACAGTTTCATTCTGTCTCACATTCAACAAAAAATGACATTCATATATGAGTCTCATCCCACAATCAGGTCTCCCTGAGGTACACACCGTGTTGTTCCATCTTTCTGCATTATCCACCATGTATAACCTGGTCCTTGAGCAAAGACAATCCCACGGATGGGTTTGTCTGTACTTGAGGCAGGGTCGATCCATACTGTCTTTCCCAACAAGCCTCTGACATGGGCCACGGGGCTTTATCCTCATCTACTATATTAAGGAGCTCAGACTGAGCAGGACCCGCTCAGTTGGTGGAACCTCGAGTGTAAACTAACCAGGTAGCCTTTGCCAAATGCTGCTCCCAGTTTTTTAAAGACCCCCCACCCAATGCTTTTAAGGTGGTTTTTAACAATCCATTGTACCTTTCCACTTTCCCTGCAGCTGGTACATGAAAGGGGATATGGTATACCCACTCAATGCCATGTTCCCTAGCCCAAGTATTAATAAGATTGTTTTTAAAATGAGTTCCATTATCCGACTCAATTCTCTCGGGAGTACCGTGCCTCCAAAGGACCTGCTTTTCAAGGCCCAAGATAGTGTTACAAGCTGTAGCATGAGACACAGGGTAGGTTTCCAACCATCCCGTGGTGGCTTCTACCATGGTTAGTACATAGCGCTTGCCCTGGCGGGTTTGAGGCAGTGTGATGTAATCAATCTGCCAGGCCTCCCCGTATTTGTACTTAGACCACCGCCCCCCATACCAGAGGGGCTTCACCCGCTTGGCCTGCTTAATGGCAGCGCACGTCTCACAGTCACGAATAACCTGAGAGATACTGTCCATGGTTAGATCCACCCCTCGGTCTCGTGCCCACTTATAGGTGGCATCTCTACCCTGGTGGCCTGAGGCATCATGGGCCCATCGTGCTAAGAATAACTCTCCCTTATGCTCCCAGTCGAGATCTATCTTCAACTCCCCTATCTTTGCAGCCTGATGGACTTGCTGGTTGTTTTGCTGCTCTTCATTAGCTCTGCTTCTGGGGACATGGGCATCTACATGGCGAACCTTCACAGGTAACTTCTCTAACTGAGTAGCTATATCTTTCCACTCTTCCACAGCCCAAATTGGTTTTCCTCTGCTCTGCCAGTTCGCCTCTTTCCATCTCTTCAGCAATCCCCATAGAGCGTTGGCTACCATCCAAGAATTGGTATACAAATAGAGCCTTGGCCACCTCTCCCTCTCTGCAATACCTAGGGCCAGTTGAATAGCTTTGATTTCAGCAAATTGACTGGATTCACCTTCTCCTTCAGTAGCCTCTGCAACCCGTCGAGTGGGACTCCACACAGCTGCTTTCCACCTCCGTTTCATCCCTATGACGCGACAAGAACCATCGGTGAATAGAGCATAATGTTTTTCTTCTGCTGGCAACTGATTGTATGGCGGAGCTTCCTCAACCCGGGTCACTGGCTCTTGTTCCTCATCCGTGACACTAAAGCTTTCACCTTCGGGCCAATTTGTAATTATTTCCAGGATCCCAGGGCGATTTAACTTCCCAATTCGAGCGCGCTGCGTAATGAGGGCAATCCACTTACTCCAAGTAGCATTGGTGGCATGGTGGGTAGAGGGAACCTTTCCTCTGATCATCCATCCCAACACCGGTAGTTGGGGTGCCAGAAGAAGTTGTGCCTCTGTACCAATCACCTCCGAGGCGGCTTGGACTCCTTCATAGGCGGCCAAGATTTCCTTTTCTGTTGGGGTATAGTTATCTTCAGACCCCCTGTAGCTCCGACTCCAAAATCCCAATGGTCGGCCTCGGGTCTCGCCAGGTACCTTCTGCCAAAGGCTCCAGGACAGACCATGGCTCCCGGCTGCAGAGTAGAGCACGTTCTTCACATCTGGTCCCGTCCTGACTGGACCAAGGGCTACAGCATGAGCGATCTCCTGCTTGATTCGGACAAAAGCTTGCTGCTGCTCAGGGCCCCAATGGAAGTCGTTCTTCTTGCGGGTAACCAGATAAAGGGGTCTCACAATCTGACTATACTCAGGGATGTGCATCCTCCAGAAACCTATAGCACCTAAGAAAGCTTGTGTTTCCTTTTTATCAGTTGGTGGGGACATGGCAGTGATTTTGTTAATAACATCCGCAGGAATCTGATGCCATCCATCTTGCCACTTCACCCCCAAGAACTGAATTTCTCGCGCAGGTCCCTTGACTTTGCTCTTCTTAATGGCAAATCCAGCTTCCAAGAGAATATGAATTATCTTCTCTCCTTTCTCGAACACTTCTATTGCCGTGCTCCCCCAAAAAATGATATCATCAATATATTGCAGATGTTCTGGAGCCTCACCCTCTTCTAGTGCAGCCTGGATCAGTCCATGACAGATGGTAGGACTGTGTTTCCACCCCTGGGGCAGTCGGTTCCAGGTATACTGCACTCCCCTCCATGTAAAAGCAAACTGAGGCCTGCATTCTGCTGCCAGAGGAATGGAGAAAAATGCGTTAGCAATATCGATGGTCGCGTACCACTTTGCTGCCTTAGACTCCAGCTCGTACTCTAGTTCCAGTATGTCCGGTACAGCCGCACTCAGTGGTGGAGTCACTTCATTCAAGGCACGATAGTCCACAGTCAATCTCCATTCTCTGTCAGATTTTCGCACAGGCCAGATAGGGCTGTTAAAGGGTGAGTGGGTTTTACTGACCACCCCTTGGCTCTCCAGCTCTCGGATCATTTTGTGGATGGGGATCACGGCATCTCGATTCGTCCGGTACTGCCTGCGGTGCACTGTTGAGGTGGCAATTGGCACTCGTTGCTCCTCTACCTTCAAGAGTCCCACTGCAGATGGGTTCTCTGATAGTCCAGACAAGGTATTCAATTGTTTAATACCTTCTATCTCCACTGCAGCTATTCCAAAAGCCCACCTGAATCCCTTAGGATCTTTGTAATAGCCATTCCGGAGAAAGTCTATGCCCAAAATACACGGAGCCTCTGGACCAGTCACAATCGGGTGTTCCTGCCATTCCTTCCCAGTCAAGCTCACCTCAGCTTCCAACAAAGTCAACTGTTGTGATCACCCCGTCACTCCAGCAATGGAAATAGGTTCTGTCCCCACGTGTTCCGATGGCATTAAGCTACACTGTGATCCAGTGTCAACCAATCCTTCATAGTCTTGTGGCTCTGATGTGCCAGGCCATCTGATCCACACCTTCCAAAAAACCCGGTTCTCCCGTGCCTCTTCCTGGCTGGAGGCAGGGCCCCTCTAAGCCAAATTGTCCTTCTTTCCTTAGTCATATGCCTTAGAAGTTCCTTCAAGGGGATCGGACATGTCATCGTCATCAGCATACTTAACATCTCGGCGACGAGTGACCGGAGCTGCTATCCTTTTGGTGATACTTTCTCTTTTCTTCAAATCACGCACCCGTTGTGCCAAAGCAGCGGTGGGTTTTCCATCCCATCTCCTCATGTCTTCTCCAGACTCACGCAGGAAAGCCCATAACTCAGCCCGTAGGATGTACCTTCTCTCCCCATCAAAGGAGCGCCAGCGTTGGACACCAGGACCTCTAATTTGTACAGCTGAGATTTGAATAAGGTCCTCCTTAATCTCTTCCCGGAGTTTCTTATGATTCTCCTCTATTTTGTCCTCTAGTTTCTGCAGTCGGGTTTCCACTGCTGCAATTCTGGCATGAGTTGGGCCATGCACAGCATCTGCATACGCTCAAAGCTTCTTTGCCATATCGAGCACAGTCTCATATGTATCATCCCGCTTCATTATTGCTAGGGCAGAAGCGTATTCAGGTGGCCCAAGTCGCACAAGTTTCCTCCACATCACAGGTGTGCATGGTACCAGGTCCGGATTCCTAGTTGTTGTATCATCTGAGAAAATGAGCTCTGCCAGCGCCATCTCTCTCAGGCATTGGATCCCCTGTTCTATGGTCTTCCACCGTGTCTGCTGCATATAGAGATCATCCGTACACAGGTATCGTTCTGCTACGCTTCTTAGGACCCGTTCCCAGAGGCTGTGAGGGTTAGCCGCCCTCATCATACCTTGATCGATGACAGGATCATGTGACAGGGATCCCAAATGCCTCGCTTCGGTACCATCCAAAATCGTAACCTCCCCTGCAGCATCCCAAAGGCGGACTAACCAACTAATTATAGATTCGTCAGGCTGTCGTCTGTAATCCTTTCTTAGGCCTCTGAGGTCCTTCAGAGAAAAGAAGTCAATATTAGCTCCAGATTCTGTGCCCCTTGATGTGGCCTCTGATTTTGGTGAGGGTCCTTCTCCTGCATCATCATCATCATCATCCTCCACCTTTCGATCATTCTTGCCTTTACACTTTCCACCTCTTGTATTAGCTGCAACAGCCATGGTTTGGGGCCTACTGTCTGATTCAGCTGCTAGCCTGGAGCCTGGGATGTTAGCTGCAGCCTGGGTCACTGGGGTAGTAACTAACTTATCTCCCTGTTCCCTTTCTGCTATCTGCTGCTCCACAGTATCTAGCAGAATATGGTAAACAAATGCCAAGGCCCAGCTCACTGCAGTAATCCTTTCTTCCTTAGTATTACCATGGCACTTGTCCCTCAAATACTTTGCCACCTCGACTGGATTCTGAATTTGATCAGATGGAAAGTCCCAGTCTATAGGATCAGAAAATCCCTTTAAAGTCTGGCCCATATCCTCCCATTTCCCACTCCAGTCAAGATTTTTCCTGCTTTGTTTTACTCCTGAGTCAGGAGTGTCTCTAACCCCTCTAGAAATTTCAGCTTTCATTTTATACACACTCCAGACAGTATAGAAAAGGCTTAATAAATTAAATGCCAGAAAGATGGTTTCTTTCAAACTCAGGGGAAATTCAGTATTTTCTAATAGAGATATCAACAGTTTGGAGGAGAAGAAGGAAGACACAGGCTGAAAAACCCCTTCCCCTTCTTCTCCCCAAACAAACTGAGTACACAGCCATAACAACAGTCCATACATTCCTGACCGACACATCATCACACATAAGACCAGTACAATGACTATTCTGGTTAGTGCCCCCCGCTTACAAAAACTACTTATTAGGGACAACACCAGAGCTATTTTTGAGTAAGGAAATAATCCCAGGGACCATAAGGGTAGCAAAACTTCAAAAACCCCTAGAGACCAGAAATACCGGCAAACTTCCACTCCAAATGACATTATGAATCACCAATATGCCCACAAAATAACCAAAACCAAAATATTATTGTTATAGGTTTTTTTCCACTGTTTTTTTTTTTTGGCCTCAATTTCCCGGCCAATGCACCAAAAAATATACTGTCCTGGTTTAGGACAAATTAGGGGAAATCTCCAAAAGGGAGCCCTCCAAAACAAAACAAACCTCCAACCACCCCTCCCCCAATACCGGGTTCGGGAAGGAATTTCTCGGAGGAGCAAAGTGGAAAACAAAACCTATTTATTTACAAGTAACAAAAGAACACTCCCCAACACAAGAAAAGAAAAGAAAACCAAAACAGACTGTGTTGAGAGGGCGCCACTCTTCTTTGCAAGCTTCGGGTGTCCTGGAGCTCTCAGGTCAGGTCCGGAGCCAGTCCAGTATCTTCAGGGGAGGGTAAGAATGAGCAAACAAGAGAAAAGAAAAAAAACAGCGCAAAAAGCAGAAAGGAAGCAAGCAAAGCGGCTAGCCAAGCCAAGCAGCAAAATCAAAAAGCCAAAGAGGCGTGGTCAAACCCCCCCTCCTCTCTTCCCCGCCCCGCCGCGGCAAGACGGCCGCGGGGGGGGGGGGGGGGGGAAGAGAGAAAAGGCACAGCTGCCAGACACAACACACGATATTGGGATAAAGGCTGTCAACCCACGACAGTATTAAAGTTCTTTTTGGGCAACTGCATCAAACCCCCTCCTCGCCCTGAAGTCAAGGAACCAGAGAGGTTTGTTGCCGCCAGCTTCACTGTGACTTTTGGCACCCGAACAGGGACCCTAAAACTCAGGGCTCCCTGTGTCGGTCACATCAGCTGGGGTTAGCTGATGGATAGGCCAGTGCTCCCTGGGATTTTGGATTGTGCCTGGACCAGCAGATTCATTATTGCTTCAAGGGACCTTGCCCAGGATCTGTAGGGACAACCACGGTTTCACCTGCATAGGATTGCAGGTGGGTTTGGGGAAACGCAAGACATTTATTGCCCATTTTGCCACTGTGTTTTCACAATATGCACCCACGTCTAATCATTGATTTGGGGTGTTCCGGTGGCTCTTCCCCATAAGGTAGAGAAGGAGAAAAATGGACAGCCAGCTCTCCAAAGCAGAAAGGAACATATATGGATGCTTTAATTCTCCCTGATCGTGACATATTATTTTCAAAGAACGAATTAAATCAATCATGAGGTGGATCATTAAAAGTTTTCCAGATGCCTCTACTGAGGAAATCCGTACCATTGAATTTTGGGACTCAGTGAGAGTTAAATTGTACAACCTTTTGATCAAAAGCGACCACATTGAACCCCGCATGCTCCCCATCTTCCACACCATCCTTGAGACCCTTCACCAGCAATCAGCGCGTTGAAAACTCAATCCATTGGTCACTCCTAATACAGGACTTCCTCTCAAACCTGCCTTTTTCAGACCGTCCACGATGGTCCAAGATACATCATGCCCGGGAGACTCAAGATGGAAAGAGCCTGAATGTGGTTCTGGGGCCCGACCATCCTCCCTCCATCTTGGCTCCTCCACTTCCTGCTACCACAACCTTCTTTTCCACCCTGAATGAACCTCCAGACTCCACCCCCACAACTGCGGGTACCGCCCCCACTATCAATCATTCCACCTCCACCCTGGGCCATGCCTCCAGAACTCCACCCTGGAAGTCCGCCATCCTTGATCAAGGCCCTTCCTCCCCAACACCTGACAAAATGGCAGTGCTTTTTGCCTCACCCTCCAACAAAAATATAACCCCATGATCAAAGATACTAAGCCCAACGGTCACACTATTACTAATCTGAATGTTTCTGCTCCAAGTTATTCTTCCTCCCCAGAAGACAGTTCGGATTCCCCAGAGCCACCTCACCCCTCAACCCCAGAAGATCCCATGGAAAGGATCTGGAAACAAGCAGTTAAGGAAGGAGACTGGCAAATAGTCTCAAAACTCCTCATTGCCCTAGGGTATTATGAAAGAAGGGGGCAGAATCCGAGGTATCACCCATTGGTTTACAGGGAAATCAAAGAATCAATGTAGGGCAGCTAAAGACCACAGGAAGGACTTACCTTGTTTTAATGGCCTAATGAGGGCCATGTTTACAGCACATGCCTTAACCCACTATGATTTAAAATATATTATGACCATGTTGTTGTCACCTACAGAATACACTTTGTGGGAAGGGGGATGGAAGTGTTTACTAAATCAATTAATAGAAGACTATGCTAATAATGAGGCAAGGGCAGAATTGACAATCAACCATCTAGCTGGAGAAGGACAACACAGCCTACCAGATGATCAAGCAGCAGGTAGGTATCCTCAGAGAAGTATTGGATGATTTCAAAGAGATGGCTTTGAAAGCTTTAATCCAGGTATCGGATGGTAGTACCCCCAGTTTGGACTACCTTGGGCGGCTGCAGCTGAAGCTTTAGGACAATTAGACCATCTTGGGTGTCTGTTAAGTAAGCAAACCAATGCTAACTCCCTCACATTGAGTGGCCTGCTCTCAGATATAGACACCATCAGACATGCCACCTTGCAGAACAGCAACAGAGTTTTTACTCTGGGCACATAGGCATGGCTGTGTAGACTCTGAGGGCATGTGTTGCATGAACCTCTCCAGCCACAGTGAGTCAATCCATAAGAGCATTCAGGTACCTACGGAAGGGTTCAAGAATCTTCAAGTGGAAAACAAAGACTGGGTGAAAAAAATCTTCCAATCCAAGGGACTAAAGGGTTGGATGACATCTAGCTGAAACAGGACCAATTATTGTCTTAGTGGTTGTTGTGGCATTGTTAATTGTCCCATGTTTATTTGGATGATTTTAGAAAGTCTTAAAAAATTCTTTCAGTTCTATTTTGTTGTAAAACAGAAACGGGGAAGATACTCAACACAGGCTCCTCATGGACTCCTTGGAGATGAGAATTGGAGGCCAGGATGGCACAAAAACCTCTCAGAGACTCCGTGTGGGAAGAAAAACCCTTAAAAGTGCCTAAAAGTATTCTTCAGTCCATAAAATACCTTAAAAACCTTGAGTATCTCAAGGCATTAATGAGCCCCACTGAGTGTCAGTACAAAGCTCTCCAGGGACTCATTAAAGCAGATAATTGGGGGCATGATTGCAAAACCTCTCACAGAGTCTGTATCAAAAAGGAAACACCAAGTACCTTCAAATACCTCAAGTACCCTGAAGCATTAATGAGCCCCACTGAGTGTTGTTACTGACAAAGCCTCTCCAGGGACTAATTACAGCAGATAATTGGAGGCCATGATTGCACACACCTCTAAGAGACTCCAAGGCAAAAGCCAAACCCAAAGACTTTGGAAAACCTGAAGTCCCTGCAGGGAGCATTCAGGAGTCCCCAGGGCCATTCCTGAGAAAGGCTCCCCATGGACTCCTTCCAGCAGATCCTTGAGGCCACTGGGATGTGGGCTGGGGGGGATGCTGAGGGCAGGACAAGGGGCTGACAGTGCCCAGCCTGGATGGGGCTGTGCCAGGAGGCCCCAGGGCCTCAGGACAAGGTGTCTCCTCACAGCCCTTGGTGGCACAGACCCTGCTGCTGTGCCCCAGGGCACCAAGACTTGGATTCTCTTTGTCCCCACCTGTCATCACTGCCTGCAGTTCTCTGCTCTGCCTGGGGCCTGGGGACACGTTCTCAGTTGTGTCCCTCACTGGGACCCATTAAAAGTCCAAGAAACTTTGGAGTTGAATTCTGCCTTGGAGTTCTGGAGAGGTTTCTTTAGCTCCCTCTCAGGGATTGATGTTCAGGGCCTCAGCACAAAACCTCAGAGGCTCATTAAAGTCCTTGTGCTGTGTCTGTGCTGATGAGCTGGGCTGGGCTGCAGGCACAGAGACAGCTCCTGGTAACCAAGAAGAGCTTCAAAAGCACATTTCTCTTGATGAGCAGCTCTTCTGCCAGCCCAGCAGGGCTGGGGCACTGCCTGCAGCCACCCTGGGCACAGCACAGAGGCTCAGAGAGCTTCAATCAGTCAGGGCTGGGAAGGTGCTGAGAAGTGCCTGGGGCAGAATCACTGCCAGCCCTTGGCACAGGAACCTCTGCCTGCAGGACAATGCAACTGCAGCTCCTGGAGTGATCTCCTAAAGCTGGAACATCCCAATGCCTACAGACCCTGTGAGTACATTCTCTGATTGTCTCTTGTGCAGAGCAGCCAGGGGTGCCCAGGTCTGACCTGCAGAGCAGGGTCCTGCAGCCCAGGGTGCTGTGCTGGGGCAGGGACTCTGCTGCCTGCCAGGGACAGCTCTCAGCCAGCTCTGGCAGCTGCTCCCAGCACTGGGGGACAAGATCTGGGTGGAAGGAGAGAGCTGGTAAGGCTTGGAAGTGTTCTCCTTGTGTGTTCTGGATGCTGCATTGTTCAGGACTGCTCCCAGCATGGGATTTAACTGCAGAACATTTTCCAAGCAGATTATAGAGGGAGCACAGCAAGGCAGGGGCTGATTAAAAGGGAAAATCCTGCTTTATTAATCTACTGCACTGGGTTGCCTGGATGAGAAACTGAACATAGATATTACTCTCTCAGTTCAGGCATAGAATTTATAAAAAAACCCTCTCTGAATAATCTGAATAATCCACGCAGTGACAGACATCAGCACAGGGCCCCTCACAGGCAGCATCAGTGTTGCTTTTACAGTCTCCTCAGGGTTCCTCTGAAGTTTTCATAAGAGCCTGCAGAGCCAGAGCTGCCCCTGTTCAGTGCCAGAGCTGGGAGGGGTCTGCAGGGCAGAGCTGAGCCCGCAGGGCTGGGCTTGGCTCTGACAGCACTGGTAGGGCCAAGCAGTGGGCACAGGGAAGCAGCTGCTGGCAGGGACAGCTCCAGGCAGCAGAGCCCTGGGCAGGCAGTGGGGGGAAAGTGCCCCCAAGCTGTGCTGGGATAATTCAATTCCTCTCCAAACCCAATTACTCTGTCACTACTATTTTACAGATCCTCATGCGAAGGGACAGCAAATGTCCAACAACAGCTCCATCAGGCACTTCCTCCTGCTGGCATTGGCAGACACGCGGCAGCTGCAGCTCCTGCACTTCTGCCTCTTGCTGGGCATCTCCCTGGCTGCCCTCCTGGGAAACGGCCTCATCATCAGTGCTGTAGCCTGTGGCCACCACCTGCACATGCCCATGTTCTTCTTCCTGCTCAACCTGGCCCTCTCTGACCTGGGCTCCATCTGCACCACTGTCCCCAAAGCCATGCATAATTCCCTCTGGGACACTAGGAACATCTCCTACACTGGATGTGCTACACAGGTCTTTTTCTTTCTGTTCTTCATTTCAACACAGTTTTATCTCCTGACCATCATGTGCTATGACCGCTATGTGTCCATCTGCAAACCCCTGCACTACGGGACCCTCCTGGGAAGCAGAGCTTGTGCCCACATGGCAGCAGCTGCCTGGGCCAGTGGCTTTCTCACTGCTCTGCTTCACACAGCCAATACATTTTCCCTGCCCCTGTGCCATGGCAATGCCGTGGGCCAGTTCTTCTGTGAAATCCCACAGATCCTCAAGCTCTCCTGCTCACACTCCTACCTCAGGGAAATTTGGCTTCTTGCTGCTAGTGTCTGTTTAAATTTTGGTTGTTTTGTGTTCATTGTTTTCTCTTATGTTCAGATCTTCAGGGCAGTGCTGAGGATCCCCTCTGAGCAGGGACGGCACAAAGCCTTTTCCACCTGCGTCCCTCACCTGGCCGTGCTCTCCCTTTTCCTCAGCACTGGCACATTTGCCTACGTGAAACCCCCCTCCATCTCCACCCCATCCCTGGATCTAGCCCTGTCAGTTCCATACTCAGTGGTGCCTCCAGCCCTGAATCCCCTCATCTACAGCCTGAGGAACCAGGAGCTCATCTACAGCCTGAGGAACCAGGCTGCTGTGAGGAGAATGATGACAGGATGGTTTCAGAAACATTAAACTGCTGGCCAATCTCTGCAAATCACATGCAAAAAAAGTCATCTTTGATACTTCCTGTTGGTTCAGTAGTGAGAGGTTTTTTTTTTCTTTATTTTTCTCTTTCCATATTGTCCAAAAAGAAATGTCATATTTGTTCCATTTCTCATTTTGTTTCTCTCCACCTTCACTGTGGCCAGAGATTGTATCCATGAGGCTTTGTGCTCTTGGTGGCTTTAAAGGAACTAAAGAATCTCCCAGCAGAGTTTTCTGCAGAGATGTCCTTTTGTTACCTTCTCTGGAGCTGCAGCAGCAATGTCTATGTGCAGAGCTGGGGGCAGATCAGTGCTGGCCCAGCAGCTGTGCCCAGCAGCATCAGCACTTGATGTTGCCAGTGCTGCTGCCATGGCCCTGCCCCACTGCCCTGGTGGCCCTGGTGTTGCTGCAGGGCCTGAGTGCTCTTGGGGCCGGGCACAGGCCTGGGGGTGGCAGTGCCGGGGCTGCAGCAGGGACAGGACAGGCCATGGGCACTGCTGGGGCAGCGCTGACACCTCAGCCCAGGGCCTGGGGGCTCCAGGCTCCTTGCCCAGACTCTCTCAAGAACACAGCCAGGCCAATGCTCAGCACAAAAAAGCCCCATGAGCAGCCCCAGGCTGGCCGTGGGCAGGCTGGGCGCAAACAGCTGTGCAAGGGCCCTGGGGCAGATGGGAAGGAGCAGCAGAGCAGGGGCTGATCCACCCCCAGTGTGCTGGACAGCCCAGGGCAGCGTCCCAGAGCATCCTCATGGAGCTGCCAACATCCCCCCTCTGCAGCCCTGGCCTCTCCCCCAGCTCACACAGGTGCCCCATCCTTGCAGGCACAGACACAGCAGCACTGGCTCAGCAGCCCCTGTTTGCATTGCACAGAGCATGCAGGAGCACCCCCATGCTGTTGCTGTGGGGACATGAACCTGAGGGAGCACAAATGCCATCATCCCTTGGGGCCAGCAAGGGCTGGGGGACACCAGGGAAACCACTCAGCTTTGTCCTGGCCTCTGCAGTCAGCCAGAAAGTTTGTTCCCATCAGCTGGGAGTTTCCTGTCCCACTGCAGACGCTGTTGCTCAGAGCCAGGGCTGCCTGGCAGCCAGCCCCAAACTGCCCTGAGCATTTCCTTTGCTTCACCTTTGCTTTCTTTACTCTTCCTGCTACAAATTTCTTCCTATGGTCCACCCCAGTTCTCTGCCCTGCACACAGCCCATCCCTGTTTGCCCTTTCCTCTCTGGCCCCACTCCCCATTGCAGTTCCTGACTTGGCCCCATGGGAACGTCCCTTAGGGAGCAGGATCATCCTACAAGTGCTGCAGGAATTGTCTGCAGGCTCCTGCAGTGCCTGGTGCTGCTCCCTTGCCAGAGGCACCCCAGGCCAGGGGGGCACATCTGGGCTGCTGTGTCTGGCTCTGGGGCTCCCTGTTCTTGGCAGTGAGGAGGAGCTGCAGAGGCTCTGCAGGACTGACAGGATGGGCTTTGGGGCTGGCAGGAGAAGCTGAGGGACCTCAGCTTCTCCTGAATCTGGCCAGGCCTGACTCTGCCAAAGGCAGAGCTCAGCTGCCCTTGGGGTCTGCAGGAACAATCCAGAGCCCAAAGATCCTCCATGGCTGTGCTGGAGACCAAGGCTGCAGGAGGGAAATGCAGGGCTGCTGCGGGATGGGGAGGGCATTGAATTCCAGCACACACCTCAGGTCCCTGATGATCTTGGCACCAGGCTGGGCCCTGTTTCAGACTGGAGCAAGAGTGACACAAAACTACAACTAAGATGCCTTTGTCTATATACCTTCCTATATGGCAATCCCTTGTTGATGGTGGACATGTCAGATGTTGCTGGGGTGTCACAAGGAGCTGAAGGAAGAATTTGGATGTTTCTTAAATTTTATCATGTTCACATTTTTTATGTTGACCATGAAGAAAAACATTTCTGTGTCTCTGAGTCTCACCAGTTCCTGGTCCCTTAAGGGACACAAACCTGATGAGTTGAGGTTCCCACTGCAGGGGCTGCACTTGGACCTCCCTCCATAGCCAGAGCAGAGCTCCCTTGTCCCAGAAATTCCCTGGCAATGCAGGGATGAAGGAAACAGGACAGGCTGTGGGGAGCAGGGGCAGGGCAGAACCAGGGAAGAGAATAACTTTTGCATTTAATGGAGTTGTGCCTTCCCTTGCCTTTGTTGGCTGGCAAGAAATGAACATCCCTCTGTGTCTCGGGCAGCTCCTTCTCCAAGGAAACCCGGTGGAATTGGAGCCAAGGAGCTGCAGGTGCAGCCTGGGCTAGAGGGAGCTCAGATTTGCACAAGGCTGCTCTGAGTGCCAGGGCTTGGATGGGGTAAATGGTGGAGTGGGGGTAGGGACAGAGTCTGATTGATTGTCAGCCATGAAGGGTCCTGATTTTCATATTTATTCAAACTGCATAAGGAGGTACTTGGATTCAGTGTCAATTGGAGACTGCACATATCAGTTTATTAACAGGGAAAAAAATAAACAGGACCTAATAAATGGAGTGTGGAATGTGGCTGGGAAAGCTCTGCCTGGGCTATGCCAAGAAGGAAACACAAGCCTGACCCTCATTCCCCAAACAAGTTTCTCAAGGAGGCATTTAAAACGAATTAGAGTTGTTTGTGTCCACTGAGCTGGACTCCCTGGAGAAATACCAACAAGACATTCTCAGGAGCTCAAAACAACAAAACAGCCTTTACTAGCAACTTTAGGAAATCAGAGAAGCTTTGGCAAAAGGTTTAATAGGACATTCAATCAAAAAATGAAAAAACACTTCTCAAAGCATGAATTTGGCCCATTCAACTTCACAAACTCTAAGCCTGTTCAATTTTAAGTTACTCAAAATTTGCAAGAAGAGAGAATTAGAGAGAAAGACAAATAGGATACAGAGAAGCACACACGCAGCTACCAACTCCTGCATTCCAGCACTGCTCAGATAGAAATTCCAAGAGGAGGTAGGGTCAAAATGTGTGCTTACCTTGGGATCAGCCTTAAATACCCCTTGGTCTTCCTGGGCCCTTCCCCCAGGTGGGACTTGGGCTCATTTGGTCCCTCAGGAGCTGGGCTGGGGGCTGCAGAGGTGGCTGTGGAGCATTGCCTGTGCTGTGCCAGGGACTGGCAGATACTGCTGGGCTGGGATAGAGGCTCTGGGGGGATTGGGGTTCCAGGGCAGGGCAGGGCTGGGGTTCCATGGCAGGGCAAGGCTGGACCTGCCTCTTCCTCCCTCACACACAAAATGTTTCAAGCCAAGAATCTCCTCCAGTCTGTCACAATAGGGAATGCTGGAAGATGGAAATCCCAATTCTGGCCATGGGAAGCTGGTTAAGAAGGACAGTTCTTTTCCATAGCACAGAGCCCCAGTGTTTGGAAGGCAGGTGAGAGCCTCACTAGGCCAAGGCCAGCCAGACTTGTCAGGAATGGCAGATTTTGTCTGGGTGTCATCTTTGGATTAAGGGAATTTTGAGGTGGAACCCAATCTCGGCCATGGGTGCCTGGAGCAACTGGCAGTGACTGGGTCTACACTGGGGGCAACTGGGATTGACTGGGACCATGCTGGGGGAGACTGGGATCAGAGTGAACTCATACTGGGATCATACTTGGAGTGACTGGGTCAATGCTAGGCACCACTGAGAGCAGCTGGGATCAGACTGGGACCAGCTAGGACCATGCTGGGAGTAACTGGGATCATACTGGGAGGAAATGGCACCATGCTGACGGTGACTGCGGTCATTCTGGGATGATACTGGAAGTGACTAGGTGAAGGCGGTGGGCAACTGGGATCATGCTGGGGCAACCAGGATATACAGGAAGTGACTGGAATCATGCTGGAGGTGACTGGGAGCTACTGGGAGTGAATAGAAACACACTGGGGGCAACTGGGATATACTGGGAGAGACCAGAAGTGACTGGGATCACAGAGGAACCATAAAGGAAGTTAGTGGAAGAACACTGGGAGTATCTGGAAGTGACTGGAATTATACTGGGTAACTTAGAATGACTGGGACCATACTGGGGGCAAATGGCACTGTACTGAGAGTGACCGGGTTCATACTGGAATCATACTGGGAGGGACTGGAACCATACTGGGAGTGCCTGGAACTATAGTAGGGGTGAATGGGAACACCTGAGACCATGCTGGGATCATACTGGGAGTGACTGTGATGATACTGGGATCATACTGAGTGTAACTGGAAGTGACTGGGAGCATCCTGGGTGTGACTGAGAGCCACAGGGCCCATGCTGGGAGTGACCTGGGGGGAACTGGGGGAACTGGCCCAGCTGGGGCTCAGGGTTGTTCTCCCCTAAGGCTGCCCCGGGTCCTGCTGCCACCCCTGGCCCCACAGAGCCGAGGGAAAAGGGACAGCTTAGGGACAGGGGACACGGATGGGGACAGCTGAAGGACAGGGGACAGCTGAGGGAAAGGGGACAGCCACGGGACAGGGCACAGCCAGGGAACATGGCCTGGCTGAGGGACAATGAGCTCCAGCACTTTGGGCTGTTCCCTTGGTCTGCCAGCACAGGCCCAGGGGCAGAATCCCCTCCAGGAACTTTTGTTTGCTTTGAGCTCTGGAATATTCCCCAGGAGCCCCTGCAGCAGCTGCAGCCTGGCAGGGTGCCCGGGGCCACCAGAGCCACTCTGGCAGTGCCCTCCTGCCCCGGGCAGGGACAGAACAGCCAAGGAAAGGCTCGTGCTAGGCTCAGGGCAGAGACAGGGCACTCCCCTGGTGCTGCCACAGGCACAGCAGAGCTGGCCTGGGCAAAGGATTGGGATTGATGTCCCATGGAATCCCAGCAGGGATTACTTCTCATTGCACTGCTGGCATTGCATTGGTCATCCATTCAAATCATTTCCCCATGGAATTCCCATGGCAGTGGGTTAGGGGGAAGAACCATCCATGGAATTCTCACCTGACTGGAATGAGAGTGAAATCTGGCCATGGAAATTCCATGGTAATTCCTGCATTCCCAAGTCCCCCATTCCTGAATCCCCCCATTCCCATAGGAATTGTCCTTCCCCTCCCACACTCACCTTTGTGCTCCAGAGCCACCCAACCCCATCTGATGTATTTCCACCCAGGTGTGTCCCAGGTAATGCTTCGTCTGCTCCACCATGATCCCTTTGGATTCCCAGCACCTCTGGCTGATCCAGGTGGCACCATCGGACCCTGCAAAGCTCCCAGGTCCCAGCTGGAAAGAGGATGAAATCCCAGCCCTTGTAGCCATACCAGTGAGATCCATGGACACTCCATTGGACAGGAGGTCACAGCTGGAAACCACTTGCAGCATGTGGAGACCTGGGAACGAGGAGAGAACAGATCCATGGAGTTGTGTCCCAGACCCAGGGTGCCCCTTGGATTCCCATCCCAGCCCCACAGTTCCCCCCCATCCCCAGAGATCCCATTCCAGCCCCTCAGAATCCTCCATTCTCACAGATCCCAGCCCAGCCCCGGCTCCCCCGAATCCCCCCATTCTGGTTCTACCAGCCCCGTCTCCAGAGAACTGTCAGCCACGGGCCGGGTCCTGTCCTTGAGCCGGGGCTGGATATCCCAATATCCCAGCTCTGGCTATCCCTATATCCCAGCTCGAGCTGTCCCAGTATCCCAGCCCTGGCTATCCCAATAACCCAGCTCAGGCCGACCCAATATCCCAGCCCTGGCTATTTCAATATCGCAGCCCTGGCTATCCCAATAGCCCTGCTCTGGCTTTCCCAGAATCCCAGAATCCCAGCTCTGGCTATCCCAATATCCCAGCCCTTGCTATCCCAATATCCCAGACCTGGCTATCCAAATGTCCCAGCTCTCGCTATCCCAATATCCCGGCTCAGGCTATCCCAATATCCCAGCTCTGGCCATCCCAATATCCTGGCTCAGGCTATCTCAATATGCCAGCCCTGGCTATCCCAATATCCCAGCTCTGGCTATCCCAATATCCCAGCTGTGCCTATCCCAAGATCCCGGCTGTGGCTATCCCAATATCCCAGCCCTGGCTATCCCAATAGCCCAGCTCTGGCTTTCCCAGAATCCCAGCTCAGGCTGTCCCAATATCCCAGCCCTTGCTATCCCAATGTTCCAGCTCAGGCCATCCCAATATCCCAGACCTGGCTATCCCAATATCCGAGCTCTGACCATCCCAATATCCTGTCTCAGGCTATCCCAATATGCCAGCCCTGGCTATCCCAATATCCCAGCCCTAGCTATCCCAATGTCCCAGCTCTGGCTATCCCAATATCCCAGACCTGGCTATCCCAATATCCCAGCTCTGGCCATCCCAATATCCTGGCTCAGGCTATCTCAATATGCCAGCCCTGGCTATCCCAATATTCCAGCTGTGCCTATCCCAAGATCCCGGCTCTGGCTATCTCAATATCCCAGTTCTGGCTATCCCAATATCCCAGCCCTGGCTATCCCGATATCCCAGCTCTGGCTATCCTAATATCCCAGCCGTGGTTTCTCAGTATTCCAGCCCTGGCTACCCCAATGTCCTGGCTCTGGCTATCCCAATATCCCAGCTCTGGCTGTCCCGATATCCCAGCTCTGGCCATCCCAATATCCCAGCTCTGGCAATTCCAATAGCTCAGCTCAACTCAGTTCCTCCCACCATCCCTGCTTTCTGTGGCTCCATCTGCCCCGCTCGCTGCCCCAATGCTCCCAGGGTGTCCCATCCACATCCCCCACATTCAAGGATTTAGGACCCCTGGATTGGGCTCCGACAGCGCCACTTCCAGGCACTGAAGGAGTGGAGAACTGGGGGGACATAGAGATTTGAGGGGGCTAGGGGGCTGAAAGTGAGAGTTTGGGATCCAGGGGGTTCCACAGGCCAAGGAAAAGGGGGACATGAAGAGCAGGCAGAGCTGGGAAGGAGGTTCAGGGGCTCAGAGTCAAGGAAAGGGGTGAAGGGACTGAGAGAGCTGGGACTGGGAAAACAAAAGAGGCTACAAAACCCCAACCAGAACAAAGCTAGCCACAGCTATTAAAATCTTACCACCATGTCCCCTCCCCCCAACACAACTAAAACCAAAAGCTCCTACATCCTACAACTCATACAAAATAACCCTACAACTAAATACAAAAAAACTCAAAAACCAACCATAAAACCAATCCTAACACAACACAACCACAACTTCCATCACAAATTACTGGCGGGTCAGATGTTAACCCTTTCAATACTTCAATCATCCCTCAAGTAAAAGAAAAAAACAAAATATAAACATCAAAAAAACCCATAAAACCATCAAAGTCAGAAAGGAAGAAATAAATACTCAATAAAAAAGAAGAAAAAATACCTTAATCTTGAAACTAAAATCCTCTTATAATCTAAAAAGAAAAAAGTCTTTTTCTTTATAACACATAAAACTATTTAAAAAAATTAAATATTCAAAACAATATCAAAAACCCCCTCCCTATTAAAATAAATTATAAAATACCTGCAATTTCATATAAAGTTCAGGCAGAAAAAAAAAGTAATCTTGTACCCACAAGAGAAGATCTCTATTTCCAGAGATAAAAATATTTTAAAAAGTAGATAATAAAAACATTTACCTTTAAACAACTCACCTTTAAAACAATACCTCATAAGTCGACATGACCCATCAATAATTTGTAAAAAAGCTTGTAGCAATAAAAGAACTTCACAATAACAAAGTTCCCCAGACAACTGTTATCCATGACAAAATTAAGAACCACAAAAAAAATATTTTTTCCTCCTGTAAAAAAAACTCCATAAACTTAACAAGAAAGTCTTCTCTCCCTAAAACTAAAAAAAAGACAATTCTAGAAATAGTAAACTACTAGAAATTTTTAGTTTAGTTTCTTTACATTGTCAGGTTAAAAAAAATGTAAGGGAAAAAAAGGTGTTCTAAATAATTTAATTTTTACTACCTTTTTTTCATTTGCTTTTAATAAAATTTTCTTATACTCTTATAAAATTTTAAGCCTAGTTTACCTTTCTCATAATCCTATCTCACAAAAAAATAAATACATACATAATTAACCGACACTAAAACCAACCACACTCATCAATACATTAATTAAGATATCTCAGGATTGGAAAAAATCTTAAATTAACAAACCAAAACCACTACAATGTCATGATAAACCATTTGCCAAAGTTTCTCTGATTTTCTAAAGTTGACAGTAAAGGCTGTTTGGTTGTTCGGAGCTCCTGAGAATCTCTTGTTGGTATTTCTCCAGTGAGTTCAACCAGAGGACACAAACAATTGTAATTTCTTTTAAATGTCTCATTGAGAGAATTGTTTGGGGGATGAGAGTCAGGGCTTGTCTGTCCTGCTTGGCACAGCTCAGACAGGGCTTTCCCAGCCACATTCCACACTCCATTTCCCAGCTGGAGCCGCTGGTGCCTCTGAGTTGTGCTGCCCCAGCCCCAGGGACGCTCTCCTTGTCTGCCCATTCCCCCACGGTCTCTGGGCAGGGATGGCCTCAGTGGGGGCTGCAGGGATGGCCTCAGTGGGGGCTGCTGACATCCTCAGCACCTTGGAGGCTGCTGCTGAATTTTCCTGCTCTAGAGGCTTGTTCGGCCTTCAGCTCTTCAGTGCAGGAATTCAGTGTCCCAGGGCTCGTTAACATTGAGAACACCTTAACAAGCCAAGCCTCTGGGAATAATTTGATTTTAATTTTCAAATCTTGTGAGGTTAGGTAGGTCTCAGTAGTGATAATCAAAACAAATGCACCTCTATTGAAATAACCCCAGCAAAAATGCGTTGGGGAGGAATCGGGGAAAAACTGAAAAAATAAGGGAAAAGGGGGAGGAAAAAGAATGGGTGTATAGCTACCAAACACAGAATGGCGAAGTCCCTCGATGTCCTGCCAATGGAGTTCACCAGGTCACATCCAGGGAGATCTCAGAGGCACACAGTCCATTTGGACTCTAGTTACACTCTTTTTTGATGGGGGAAGGGGAATAGATCTTTAAACTGAATCAAAGGTAGTCTATTGTATCTTTGGGGGAAAGAATGATATTTAGAGAAGGGTACACACAGTCCATGTTCTCTTTGTGGTCCAATGCTCACACCTGCAACACCCATCTTGCTTTGATCAGCTTGCCTCTCCCATACACCTCCCCCAGGTTGGGGGTTTCAGTCCCAGTTCTTGGAAAGTGTGAGAGGGGGCCTTCTCACATAGGCATTTCATGTCTCACTTTTTCTCTGGTGAAGAGGCTTCTTAAATCTCAGTTTGTCTGTCACGGTGATTGCAAATGAGCAAGAAGGGTCTTCTTTGCAGGACCACCCAAAACTCAGTGTGCTGGTTTGACCAGGAAGAAGTGGGAATTCTGGGATGCTATTGTCAAACCTATGGGAGCTCAGATTTTGATATTGGCACCTGATGTGGCCAGTGGGGTTTGGACACACAGGGGTTAAAAGCAGAGCTTCGTGCCTGGGAGTTTCTCTTGAGACTTCAGAGGCAAAGAGGTCAGATCTCCCTCCCCGTCCAGCTGCTGCTGCTGGGTGGGGGAGGGGCAGCCCTGTGTTAGGCCTGGGCCTGGACAGAGATAGGGGGTGAGGAGGCCCTTGAGGATGGAAGGGTGGAGGAGCACCAAGAGACATCGGGCAGCCACCCCCCACCCCCTCCCCAGGAGAGAGAGAGGGAGAGCCAGCGACGGAATGTGATAGCGGCCGGCCAAGGAGAAGAAGGGGGGGGTGCGGCGAGAAGGTGCCCGGCAGAGCAGCATGGGAGTGCCGGAGCTCTGGGACAGGCAGAGACTGAAATTTTTAACCCTTCTTCTTACATGATTGAGACCTTGCAAAATGCTGATCCTCCTGGAGCTTAATAAGAAGAGAGATAAGAGATGACATAACAAGGACTAGGCCTGAGGGAAGTGGAGAAGACTGGCTGGGTGGGGGGAGAGATGATTGGAGTGGCCTTTTGGCTGGACTTTTCTTGTGTGGCCATAGACTGAACCATTTTTATTCCTGTGACACAGAGACTGCACTGAGAAGGCAGTGCCTCAGATCCAGGAGGGTTCATTGTGGGGACCCCTCGGCCCCAGGGGGTGAAAAAATGGGGGGGAACAGATGTCCTGAAGGAGAGACTGTGCCTCTTTTGCAGTGAGACAAGGCATCCTTAAAGACAACCCTAAAAGCAGCTCTGGTCCATGCACAGTGGTGAGAGCACTGAGCATGGAAAGAAGATGTCACCATGCCAAAAGGACTTTCCAGGCAGTGCTGAGTGACATGGAAGCACACGAGGTTTCAGCATGTTTCCAGGGGAAGCCTATGGTGCAAGAAGGACTCCTCTCCTATACATGAAGTGAAGATTGAGTATTCTAAAGGGTGGTGCCGGACTGGGAGTTGGTGATTTGGGGGAATGTATCGGATTGGGAAATTTTGGTGGGGGTGAGGAGGAAAGTGCTTTTTGTAAGGTTTTCAATTTTCCCTTATAGTTTTTTTTTTTCATTCTTTTCTTGTAGTTTAGTTAATAAAGTTTTCTTTATTTCTAAGCTGGAGCCTGCTTTGCTTATACCTGGTCACATCTGACAGCAGACACCAGGGAGAGGGTATTCTCATGGGGGCATTGGCTCTGTGCCAGGCCTAAGCCATGACACTCAGGAGAAGTCTGGCCAGGCCGAAAGGTGGTGGAAAAATCCCAGAGCTATTGTTGCAAAAAGGGCAGAATGTCTTTCTCTTCTTTTCATTGAGCTCAGTGTAGCAGATAGTAAACACACCTGTGAAACAATAGCTTAGCAATGCTCTCAGGTCTCGGGGCCCTTAGCATGTGACTTTGTCCCACAGGGCTAGAGATTTAAGACAGGGGGGTCTTTTCTTCAGTGGTCCCCAATGATGATCGTGACGCAGATGAGGGAAATTTTGGACAGTCTCACACCCAGTTGCACCAGTTGTGTCCTTAGTCCTCTCAGCATGGTTCCAGTACTTTCCAGTTGATCCCAGTTGCTCCCAATGTGCCACATTTTCCTCTCAACATGGGCCCAGTGGCTTCCAGTATCCCCTAGTCAGGATCCATTCTCACCTGCTGTAATCCCAGTGGCTCCCAGGATGATCCCAGGTACATCCAGTCCACACCAGTATGGTTACAACCACCCCCAGTATGGCCCCAGTCACTCCCAGATCCTCCCAGTATGATTCCAGTCATGCTCAGAGTGACTCCCTGTCACTCCCTGTGTGGGCCCAGTTGCTCCCAGTCACCTCCAGGATGGTTCCAGTCAGAGCCAGCACCTTTCCAGTCACTCCCAGTCTGGTTCCAGTAGGATCCCAGTCACTCTCAGATACTCCTAATGCTTTTCAAGTCACTCCCAGTATGATGCCTGTCAGTTCCAAGTATGACCCCAGCATGGGCACAGCTGCTCCCATTATCATCCAGTGGGGTTCCAGTTGCTCCCATTTACCCCCACTGTGGTTTCAATCACTCCCAGCATATTCCAGTTACTCCCAGCAGGTTCCCAGTTAGTCCCAGTTGTCCTCAGTTGCTTCCAGCCTGATCCCAGTTGCTCACAGCCACTCCCAGTCACCCTCAGTGCAGTCCCAGTTGCTCCAAGTATGACCCAGTATGATCCCAGTTGCCCCCAGCATGGTTCCAATTGCTCCCTGTTCCTCCCAGTGTGATCCCAGTTGAACCCTGTTGTCCCTTCTATAGTCCCAGTCACTCCCCATGTGATCCCAGTCCCTGCCAGCATGATGCCCAGTTGCCCCCAGTGTAGACCCAGTCACTCCCACTCACTCCCAGTTGCCCCCAACATGGTCTCAGTTCTCCCCAGCATGGTCCCTCTTGTTCCCAGTCATTCCCAGTATGATTACAGACACTCCCAGTACATCCCAGTTGCCCTCAGCATGTCCATGGTCCTTCCCAGACACTCACAGTGATCCCAGGAATGTGCTTGTTATCCCAGTATGATCTCAGTCACACCCAGTATATCCCAGTTGCCTCCAGCCTGCATCCAGTCATTGCCAGTTCTTCCAGTTTGCTTGCAGCATCATCCCAGTTTCTCTCAGTTGCTCCCAGTAGCCCAAAGTGTGATCCCAGTTGCTCCCTTTCAACACCAATAGGAGCCTAGGAAGCTCCAGTATGATCCTTGTCAAATGCCAGCATGCCCAGTGTGGTCCCAGTATAATCCCAGTTGGTTCCAATCTCTCCCAGTATGGTCCCAGTTGCCTCCAGCTAGATCAACCCAGTCAGTCCCAGCATGATGCCATTTGCTCCCAGTCGCTCCCAGTCGCTCCCAGTCACTCATAGTATGGGGGATGATGTGCAGGGTGTGTTCCCAGTCACTCTCAGATGCTCCCAGTATTAGTCCAGTCCCTCCCAGTATGATCCAGAGATGATCCCAGTGTGCTCCCAGTCTCTGCCAGTATGAACCAGTTGTGCCCCACATGGTTCCAGTTGTTCCCTTTCACCCTCACTTTTGTTCCGGTCGCTCCCAGTCTCTCCCAGTGTACCCCAGTTCCTTCCAGCACATTCCCATTCACTCCCAGTTCCTTACAGCACGATCCCATTTGCTCACAACCACTCCCAGTCAGCCTCAGTGTAGTGGCACTCACTGCCAGTATGATCCCAGTCACCTCCAGCATGATCCCAGTTCATCCCAGTATAAGGTCAGTGGCTTCCAATCACCCCAGCATGCATCCAGTCACTCCCAGTTCCTCCCAGTTGCTCCTTGCATGATCCCAGTTGCTCAGAGCTGCTCCTGGTCACCCTCAGAATGATCCCAGTCACTCCCAGTATATCCTATCTGTCCCCAATATGGTCTCAATTGCCCCCTGCAGGCTCCTACTCCATCCCAGTATGATCCTGTCGGTTTCTTGGCTGTTTAGGTGACCTGGAAAGGCCCGGGGTGGCCTTGGACAGCCCGCACTTCAAAGGACGAGAAGAGGCTTCAGATCTTTTCTCGGTCTTAGTGTTTATTAATTGTTTATCTAAAAGATTTTCTCTTGGCCCGACAGAGGTCTGCACAGCAGCCAGCCATGAGCACACTGAGAGCCCCTGGGGCGGTCACCTATCTTTATACTCGAAATTACGTATACAATATTTATCATTTTTCCCCAATACCTTTTACCCTTATTAACCAGTGCACTTTTAGTAATAACCAATCCCAAAGTGCCAACATCACCACAGAAGATGGAGGCCAAGAAGAAGAAGAAGAAGAAGAACAGGACACGCCCCAATTCCTCCATCTTACTTCTTTAGACCCCCCTGTACAGAAATCTTAAACCCCGTGTGTCCTGGTTTAGGACAAATTAGGGGAAATCTCCAAAAGGGAGCCCCCCAAAAACAAAACAAACCTCCAACCACCCCTCCCCCAACACCGGGTTCGGGAAGGAATTTCTTGGAGGAGCAAAGTGGAAAACAAAACCTATTTATTTACAAGTAACAAAAGAACACTCCCCAACACAAGAAAAGAAAAGAAAACAAAAAAAACAGACTGTGTGTTGAGAGGGCGCGGCGCTTCTCTGCAAGCTTCGGGTGTCCTGGACGTCTCAGGTCAGGTCCGGAGCCGGTCCAGTATCTTCAGGGGAGGTTAAGAAAGAGGGAGCAAGAGAAAAGAAAAAAAACAGCACATAAAGCAGAAAGCAAGCAAGCAAAGCGGCTAGCCAAGCCAAGCAGCAAAAGCCAAAAGCAAAAAGGCCTGGTCAAACACTCCCCCCTCTCTTCCCCGCCCCGCCGCAGCAAGACGGCCGGCGGGGGAGGGGAAGAGAGAAAAGGCACAGCTGCCAGACACAACACACGATATTGGGATAAAGGCTGTCAACCCACGACACCGTGTTTCACACTAATTAACTTATCCCTTCACCATTCACCCCAGTGAAATTCTCCCATCCTCATACAGGTGTCGTCTCCTGTATAGGATCAAAGTCCAGCCACCAGACACTTCTGGCAACATTCCAGGACTCCCGAGCCCCCCAAGGGTGGTCTTGGTCACTCTGCACATCAGTCCTGAGGTGCTGAGATCCCACATGATCCCAGTATGATCCCAGTATGATCCCAGTATGATCCCAGTCTCCCTCAGTGTGATCGCAGTCTGCCCTGGCATGGGCCCAGCTGGTCCCAGTATGATCCCTGTAGTATCCCCGTACAATCCCAGTCACTGAAGGCATTGATCTTTGACATCCCCAAAGGTCCCTTTTGGTCCTGAAACAGACTTGCAGAATCCTGAAACAAAGAACGGCAGAAGAAAAATCACTAATAACTATTAAAAGAAATCCCTTGATATTTATCAAACAATATTGAGAAAATTTCTGGAATGCCTTGGCACTGTCCTTAATTGAATCACTTGGGCTGAGTCTGACTCGTGGCTTTCCAGTACTTTGAGCTGGTAGCTCTGTCCACCTTCCACAGAACGCTGCCCTGGGCCCGGGTAGGGGGATCAAAGCCCCCAAACCCAACTGTGGGCAGGCCAAACAGCCCAGACCTGGCCTGCAGGGCGGGGTCTTTGTTCTCACAGCCCACCGGCACTGTGCTGCCAGTGCCTCGGCAGCAGGAGTGACCAAACGTTTTGTCCCTCTCCCCCCAGAACCACCAGTGCACACTGGCAGCTGGGAAGGAGAAGCTTTCCCAGGGATCCTCATCCTGGATCTGCGGGTCT